>NC_141688.1:200799360-202089360 GCF_964263255.1 Lissotriton vulgaris
AACACAGACCGCTGTACTTGGTTGTCAAGCTTCATAATGTAAATGCAGGCAAAGCTTTAACCGATCGGCCTACAGGATATTTTTTCTCGAAACGCCTCGGTAGCTTTTTGTCAGATTTTGAGCAGCAAATTCCGGTGATGGAAGTGTATAGCACTTTCTGGCGTATACAAATATTTCCAGATGCCCGTAAGAGCAAAACTGACGCAATAGATTTATACAAAGCTGTGCATGAGATTCGTGCCTCTTCCTTTTATCATTCTACTTTGGTTTTGGTGGAAAATTGCATAGTACATTTTAATATATAACCACTTAGAATCCGTAATGATATCGGAATGGAGACTAATTTTGACTGTTTTAGTCTCCCGCATGTCTTGAACTCTTGAGATCACAGTTTTTTTTAAGTCTCACTGAGCCACACACACCACCCCACACACAACCCCACACACAGACACACATACACCCCACACACACCCCTAAACACCCACCCACACCCCCACAACCCCCCCCACAACCCCCCCCACAACTCCACACACACCCACAGCGCCCCACACACAACCCACACCCCCATCCCCCCACACACACACAACCCCCCACACACAACCCCCCACACACACCCACCCCCCCACACACACAACCCCCCCACACACAACCCCACACACACAACCCCTCACACACACACAATCCCCCACACACACAACTCCACACGCACACAACTCCACACAAACAACCCCCAACACACACAATCCCACACACACAACCCCACACCCCCCCCACACACAACCCCTCACCCCCCAACCCTCACCCCCCACACACACCCCACACACACCCCACACACACCCCACACACCCACAAACACCCACAAACAACATCACTATGCGCTACCACAGCATCACTAAATGCCACAGCATCACTCACCACCACAACAACTGGCACTTCTTGGGTTGCCTTGTCCTACAGCTAAATTCGAACTGTTCTGAACTAGAGTCTCATAATTTTCACAATTTTGCAGTAAAACGATCAAAAAGGTACTAACTTAATTTCGACATCATTATTGAAGTGCAGTTTATCTTGTCTTCCTCAGTACTTCGTACATCTCTCTAGAGATGTGGCCTAACTACCAGAGCTGCCATCTAAGTCACGTAAATACAAAACATGTTGCATTACAAATGCTATAGGTGTCACATTTGCCAAAATTATAACTATTGGCATTGTAAATGACAAAGCTATCAATTTAGCTATTTTAAAAACCAACACATAAATAAAATATTTGTCATTTACAAGACTAATAGCTCCAACTTTTCTAATGCGAGACCTATTGCATTTCCAATGCTTGTTGCATTTTTCCATGTGTGCTGTCTTGTGCAGCACACATGGTAAAAGCAACTGCCACGGTTTGTTTATGTACAGGACGGTGTCCCTTCCTGTACATAAACAATCTTTTAAAAAAAAGGCAAATTTGTCACTTTCAAGTGTGTTGCAAGCATAAAAGTGACTGACTGGCATTTTAGGACTGTTTTATATGCAGGAAGGGGCACACTCCTACACCTAAACAACCCTCCCCTACACGCAAACACCCTTGCACTATGGTGCAAGGGTGCCTGCGTTGGCGCTAAGTTGCTATACTTAGCACCATTGGAGGGGGAAACGCATGGCAGCATAACATTCTTGTAAATATGGTGCAGCATTGCGTTTTAGAAGTTGCGGAGAGAGGCATTAAGCCAGGAAAGCTAACTTCTCTCTCCGACACTTCATAGGCCCATTGTGATTTAAGAGAATTTACATTTATAATGACATTTGCTAAGGCTTGTAAAGTCGACATGTATAGGAAGTGTCTCAGCGTCCGGATACCCCTAGGGGTGACTGACAGTGGTGCTGATCGACTGATACATCAGCTCGAGATACCAAGTAGAAAGTCTCTCATTTACCACCCCTCTTTTTTCAATCCCCTTATTCTTCCTACCTACTTTATTCCCAATCCCTCCCCTACATGTTATAGGAGGCCCTACCATTCTGGGTGGAGGCAGGAACAGTCTTGAGGGGCAGTGTCACTCACCCATCCCAGATCCCGCCATTATCTGGGGGGGGTACTGAAAGAGGTCTCTGTACCAGGATCAGTGTGCACTGAGGACGCATTACTTGGAGACATCTTGACAGGAGGAGCCTTCAAGCACAGCAGAGCTGATGCTATTCAGCCTCCTAAACCCTGAGCAGACATCACTGTAAATGGGTCGCAGTCATGGGATCCTGTTGCACTAAGAGGGTATAGCTGGAATATTTTCACGCTCCTGTAGTCAATAGGCTTAGGGGAAATGCAATGATCCTGAAGCCCTGAGAGGGTACTACTGGAGGATGATCACACTAGAATACAGAGGCGGCATAGTGGGGTGTGACACCCTCCTGCTAGAGGCTTCTGTGGGCCTTTAGCACTTATAAAGACCTGTTGGAGTCCTCCAGCAAGGAGACAACACTGCTGTGGAACAGACAGCACACTAGTGGCATCCTCTAACGCTGAGAAAACACTTCTATGGAACAGCAAGCACACTGGTGGAGTCGTCTACCACGGAGACGACACTTCTGTGAAACAGGAAGCCCACTGGTGGCATCCTCTAGCACTGAGACGACACTGCAAGGGAACAGGAAGCCCACTGGTGGCGTCATATAGCACCAAGAAGACACTGCTATGGAACAGGACACTGCTATGGAACAGGAAGCACATTGGTGGAGTCCTCTAGCACCTAGAAGACACTGCTATGGAACAGAAATCACACTGGTGGAGTCCTCTAGCACCAAGAAGACACTGCTGTGGAACAGGACACTGCTATGGAACAGGAAGCACACTGGTGGAGTCCTCTAGCACCGAGAAGACACTGCTGTGGAACAGGACACTTCTATGGAACAGCAAGCACACTGGTGGAGTCGTCTACCACGGAGACGACACTTCTGTGAAACAGGAAGCCCACTGGTGGCATCCTCTAGCACTGAGACGACACTGCAAGGGAACAGGAAGCCCACTGGTGGCGTCATATAGCACCGAGAAGACACTGCTATGGAACAGGACACTGCTATGGAACAGGAAGCACATTGGTGGAGTCCTCTAGCACCTAGAAGACACTGCTATGGAACAGAAATCACACTGGTGGAGTCCTCTAGCACCGAGAAGACACTGCTGTGGAACAGGACACTGCTATGGAACAGGAAGCACACTGGTGGAGTCCTCTAGCACCGAGAAGACACTGCTATGGAACAATCAAGTAGAGATTATCATTTGTGGCAACACAGTTGCTCAATCATCTTCAAAAAATACAAATATTTACAATAGTCTGTGCTCATGGTTGGGAAACGGGGAATGAGAAGTGATTGTGATTAAAGTGGAAACGTGAGGGTAGTGGACAAGGACAGGGTAGTATGACATATATCCATCAAATGAACATGGTGACACTGATTCCGCCTTAATGAAGGACAGTTATTCCAAAAATGTCACATAGCAGTATATGTACACTGTCAAATGAATTACAGTTGTCCTGGCTTGTGATCCGGTTGTAGTCAAGGTTTCGACCCCTATATAGTTAGCTAGGTGAGTCCGGCCTTAGGGTGGGGTCTTCATCAGGAGTAAAGAGGTAGGTAGCACCATGGCTGGGACATCTTTAGCCCATAAGAGTGTCAGTCAGGCTAACCTTGGCTCAGCCTAATAGACACTCTTCATGTGGGCCATGAGGAGGAGGGGTGTTCCCCTGCCCCTGCTACTCTTAAGATTGGGCCACTGCTGCCACAGCGCTTGTCTGAAAACAACAACATTAATACATTGTTGCTCCACTATTTTTCCAATGCCCATACAGGGCAACCGTGAAAACCCTTGGCAACTGGGTAAATTCATGCCTGTGGCAGATTTTATATGCTTCTACCTTCTTTTGCTTGCAAGCACTTTCACCCACCGTTGTGACAACGGGCAGGTTGGCATCACTGTGTATACCATGATGCCATGACGTTAAGTGACTGCCCGTTGCGTGTCTCAGGCTCACAGACCTCAGTGAAACCCAGAAAGGAGTAGTAGGTGCAATTAAATGTCAGAAGTCCTAAGTGCTAGCCTCTCCGATTCTGAAGCCCCTGAATTGAAGGGTCCAAGACACATTTAGTAAAGGCCATTGGTATGACTGGTCTGCTGAGCCCACTCCAGAGAAGAACCTTCTTTTACTGGTATAGGGTTAACCGCATGCCCTCTTCAATGTAAGTGGGTTTCAGAGAAGTTGAAGAGCACAGTCAGTAGAGATTTTCATGTCAGGCACAAAGTGAATTTGAGTGACTTACAAGTTTGTGGTCTGCTCGTTTCATAAGCTGGCCCTGATTATTATTTTTTCATGCAACGCAGAAAGATATATGTTGTTATCAAGGGTCCTTCAGACTCTTTGGGCCTCATTTATGAAAAGTGACGCATCGCTGCGTGAAAACAGCGATGTGTCACTTTTCACTGCGCCCTCCTTGCGACACCAATGATGTGTCATACTTACAGTATGACTCATCATGGCGCAAGAAGTTACAAATACGTCAGTATTTCTGACGTATCTGTATGGCGCAAAAGTGACGCATTGCTGGAGTGTGTCGCATAAGTGACGCAATACCAGCAATGTGTCATTTAACATGGAGCAAGCCCCGTGTGTAAGGACCTGCGTCAGTCTTACGCCTGCTGTGAGGCAGGCGTAAGAAATTGACGCATTTGTGTCCTAGAAGTGGCGCAGTGATATCTTATAGATTTCACTGCCTCACTTCCATGACCCTTTCCTACGTGAAAACGCCCCCTCTTGCATACATTATACCGGGCACAGGTATAATGTGGCGCAGGGGTTTACAAAGTGAGGCATCTACCTAGGCGTCACTTTGTAAATATGGCGCAACAAGGCACATTTTTTACGCCACTGCTGCGCCACAAAAAGTGACGCACCGGGGGTGTAAAAGTGCTGCACAGCCTCATAAATGAGGCCCTTTGTGTTTTTAATAAAGGTTTATTAGGTTCACAGCTCTTCATGTGATGGCACTCCTCTTTCCAGCGAGTTGTACCTGCCACTATCACTGCTCTCACAGAATTGCACCATGACAACTGATGCATCTGAAGCAAACATGCCACACCACATGCAGTTCGAATAATATGAAGCAAGTGAGATCACAACATAAAACCCTTTCTTCGCACCACAATGCAAATAGAAGATAATGTATATACAAACAAGAAACCATAATTATGAAACTGAAATGCATATGATTACAGCAATTTACCAGCATAAAATCATAGGATAACAAAACTAGTTAAACTTGAAAGCAAAGACATCTTTGCATCTAATAAACAACAGAGCACAGAATCATGAGTGACGCAAATTCTTGCACCACCTGAAAGGATACAACTTTTGCACCTAATGTGAAATAGAAGTTATTTAGGGGCCTTCGGACACTGGGGTCACTGTGTTCTGGGTGTTCCTATGAACTCTCCCGAATTAACATAAACTCCCCAAATTGTCTCCTCCTTGCCCTGGGGCTCGCAGATTGTCATTCAGACATCCTGTATCCCCCACTAGCTGATGACCTTGCACCACCATGTATTCACTCCACGCATCCTCGCCATCACTACCTTCTTTCTTCCTTCGTTTCACTTCGTCACTTTCAGAAGAACACTACTTGACCACTTTGCAGAGATTCCATATTTCTTCATCAACCAACACCACATTCCACTGACACACTTCCTTTACTAGTAAGAGCCCTGGGAACTTCTTCAAACCCCTCTTGATGCGTCCTTACCTCACATTGACCCAATCACCTTCCCTTACTTTTAACAGCCCCAGCATCCTCACAATTTACTGTCACACTCTCCCCTTCAATCAATGCTCTTAATCAAGAAGTAAACAGTTTAGTTGTGGGTCTCCTCTATCCCATAGCACAAAATAGAATCAACTTGGTGGAAACATTTTCTGTGGTGCAGTATGCCCACATAAAGTCTGAAACGACTTTCTCAACATCCAACTTATTTACTAATATTAATGTGCATTTTACCCTGTGGCTCTCACACCACCATTGGTCTGGGAATTGTATAGTGCAGTGCCCGAGTGTCTAATACCACAGACACTCAAAAGTTGTTTTATCTTCTGAGAGGTCGATTGAATCCCGTTATCAGTTATGAGTACCACCCTGAAAATATGCAAGACACTAATCATGATTTTCACAGAAATTTTACCAATAAATTGCACAATGGACCACCTTGAATGAACACAATGGCAAACATTTTGCTACGATCAACTCCTGCCATGGGACCAGTAAAATCAAGACACACAGGGGCAGATTTACGATAACTGGCGCATCCCTGCATATCAGCAGGGATGCGCCAGTTATCGTGCGCCGCAGCTCCGCCACCCTGGATGCGCCGCGTTTACAATGCGGCGCACCATGGGGCAAAAACGGCACAGATCCGTGACGCATCTGTGCCGTAAAAGCAGCACATTACTGGAGTTGAGTCGCAAGCGCGACACAGCTCCAGCAATGCTCTGGGGAGCCCTATCTCCATAATGCTGCGTCAATCCTTACGCCTGCTTCAAGCAGGCACAGGGTTTTGACAAAGCATGGGCCCAAAAGCGACTGAGTGAAATCTTGTAGATGTCACTGAGCGACTTTTGGGAGACGTTTCTGCGCCTGAACGCCCCTCCTGCGATGGAACGGCTCCTTCTGGTGCAGGGCTTTACAACGTGATGAATACGCCACAGCATGGCGCATCTTTTGCGCCGCCGCTGCGTCACAAAAGTGACGCAACAGCGGCGTAAAAGAGGCGCAGGGGGCTTGTAAATCTGCCCGACAATATGCAATACTTGCCCTGGATCACGAATGCAGCTCAGTGCAGATTGGGCACCCACTTTCAACCTCTTCTCCCCTTCCTTGTAGTAAATGCACCACTCTACACACAAGTCTACATCATTGTCCATCCCCGTCCACCAAAATTCTATCCTCAATCGTTTCTTTGTAACTGTCTGACTTAGCTGCCCCTCATGCGCTATCTTGTACAGTCTTTTTGGAGCAACATTGGGCGGTCCGATCTTATCACCTCACATAATCAACTGATCTGCAACAACTGACAATTCACCCACCTCGTCATTCTCCATGGCACGAGAACACTCCAACTTACCAGCACTAGGGCTCCACTGGACAACATCTTTCGTACTGGTCACTGCCCCTTCCTTGTACACCTGCCTACGCATTCCTCATCCACACTCTTCCAATTAAATGACAACCACGACATACAATCGGGTTGAACAATCCCCCACCCTGTATATATTCTAAATATAAATTGTACTCTTGCAACCGTGAAGCCAGTCCCTCAAGCCTTGCTGAACATTTCCCTGCATTTCTCGTGGATAATATCTTCAAAAGAGGCTTATGGACGGACAGTCCGGATGGTAATTTGAGGCCCCCATACATCTGTCCCAAATATTTTACTCCCCATGTTGCTGCTAAGATTTCCTTCTCAATTACGGAATAGCGATGCTCAACAGCAGTCACGGAGCGTGAGGCAAATTCTGCCTCTTATTTCCTCTGCCATTGTTCCATATTTGCACTTGACTGTAAGTTCTCGTAACGTTGTTACAACATTATCTTTGGATTCACCGACTCTTTGTTGCTGTGTGTAGAACTTATATCTTCTCATCACTACAGTGCTTTCCATGCAGATCACGATTCTAATTTTTCCTGGCTTCACTGTACACATTCTTTATAGGTTGGCCATCATTATTCGCAGCTGCAGGTAAGTATTTGTAAACATGTTGCCCTTCCTTTCCTAAGGTACTAAATACAATTGACCTCTACCTGCTAAGTGTAAATCCTTGACCATCTAGTGCCTTTAAATAATTGTCAAACATACCCACTCATTCTCCCCACTCAACAGGTGGAAGTCAAGGTTGTGCCAAAAAGTATGGTGGCGGCGTAATAGTAGTAACATCTATTCTGCTCCTTTGTGGCTTTAACCATTCCTAAGGTCTACATGAATGTTTTCTTTTTTTTAAGTATTTGCCACAATTTCAAATTTTCCTTTAATTAAAAAAACTCCAAAGTCTTTGCCACAATATCAAACTTTTATTTTAATAGGTGTGGCTAATATTCTTTCCTACTAATGTACAGTGGGCGTGTATTCTTGTATTCCTCAAGATTCTCCCGGTGAGCTGAGTGCCAGTGGTGGCTGGTGAAATTTCAAAGTGGTGAGGCGTAAAAACCTTGGAGTGGAATTTTACTTAGCGAGCAAGTCCACCCAACATAATGGCGTTCAGCCCATGCATCATTAACCCAATCATCCCCCATGAATTCATCTATGTTTCCATAAGTGGTGGGACTGGCAGTCTCACTGGAAGCCCGATGGCACTTACTGTGTGTTACGGGAGAAATACACTGATCAAAATATGCAAAGGTATGGCTAGTGCGGTGAAACAAATGCCTGTGTGAACAGTGCTTGTTGTTCAAGACTTGCACTCACCGCTTGTCAGTTATGCAATTCATACAGCTAATGACCAACCATAGATTCTTTGTTTGCCCTTGCGTCCCAGTGCATGCAGCTCTTCACGACTGTGACAGCCATTCGGGGGCTCGCACGTGGGCAGCACGTGGAGAATAATTCTTAGGCTCACGCTCTAATTAATATTTGATACACTACTTGTTTTTTGCTAAGTCTATTTCAAGTGCCTCATTTTTCGTAAAACGCTGTCCTTATCTTCTGTCACTGGCATACCCTGAACCTGGTCTCGCCTGATCTGTACAGCGCTCTTGACTCATACAGCACTATTGATCCACATATGTGTATGTCATTTACGTGTTGGTCCACCTCAACGCATGAAGAAGTATGTGTCCACTTAGCTGGCTCCTCGTCGCCAATTTATGCTGAAATCAAGGCACCTTCAGACTCTTTGTACTTGAACAAAGGTTATTAGGTTCACAGCTCTTCATTATGTGGTGCTCATCCTTTGAGCCAGCTGCAACTTACACCTTCACTGTTCTAAAGGAATCACAAAACATTCTATAACCACATGCTATTACAATAATATGAAGTAAGTGAGATCACAACACCGTCCTGCACGAGTGGAAGAGGGGAGGGAGGAATGCACCATATCTATTAAGATATGGCACATTCCTGTTCTCTACCTGTGCTGGTGCACTCAGCGAAGCCTAGCACTAATACAGGCACCCTTGCGTCCATTGGGGCTTGGGCCGTAGCCCCCCGGCCCGCAGCTCCCTCGGCGTCTTTGAACTTAAGTAAACTGCATCAGTTTACTAAAGTTCAAAGACGCCTAGGGAGAACTCACAATCATGTCAGTCAGCATGACGTCAGACCGCCCACCCCCTTCAGAGACTGAAGGGGGTGGGGGGTCTGGCGTCATGTTGACTGTCATGATTGTCACCAGGGCCAGCAGGCAGCAACACAAGTGCGCATGAGTGGGGACGGAGGGTGAATTTACAGACCGTGCCCACTCATGCGCACTTGTGTTTTCCCTTGTTTGCGCACGCACATTAGGAGCCCCTCAGCCTCCTAATGGTTGGGCTGCGGGCGTAGATTAGCCGTGCCCCTCAGCCACGCCTGGCGCTGCTGGCAGCGCCAGGATTGGCTGAGAGGGGCTGCCAGTCCACTCCAGAGCCGTTCGTGAACAAGGCACCAAGGAGAGCAGCAGAGGTGGCGCGGACCGGCTGAGGTAAGTTTTCCTTTTATATTTATATTATATTTAATTCCCTGCCAGGCTGCCACCCACACCCTGCGCAAAACTCCCTCACCCCTCACCTCATCACCAATCCCCCCCCCCCCGCGAGCCGCCACTGCTGAGGCGTCAACATTAAACCTACGTGCGGGCCTCGGCGGGAGGGGGGTAATGCTCTCCGGCATTTAAAACGGTCCCCGCTGTGCAGAGTGAGGGACATATTTTGACTGCAGTGGGATAGGCTGTGTTTGACATGGCAGGGGATCCGGTCACTCTCCGCGCCGGCCTCGTCCTCGGACTCCGGAGGTCACTGGGAGTCCGTGGCCTGTGCACGGAAACGGTACATCCATCACTGGCACTGAGAGCTGTCTCTGCCGTACGTTAGGAGTACTAATTCTACAGGCTCCTGGGGACCTTGTGAAATGGCTGCCATTGAGAGAAGGCCTGGGACTTGCCCTCATAGCTGGGGCCTCAGCAGAGGCCCACAGAGGTCTGATGCCCAATGTTCACACTGAGGGGGGCTCGAAGTATAGCATCCTCACTCTCCCCAGCAGTGGTTTTTGGGGAGATCAGCACGCAGGCTGAGAGTGTTCACCTGTGGCATGCTTTGTACAGGGAGTAGGATCGCATCTATGGCAGATTGTCAGGATAACCACTGGCTATGTGAATACATTTCATTTCAGTTCATCAAATGGAAATGCATTTTCTGTTGATACCCTGAAACTCTGCATGGTCTCGGCCCCCTGGAAATGCCCTCGGCACCTCTGTTGTGCAGTCAGAGGAAAAGGTAGCTGCAAGGTTTCAGGGTATGTAAGGACCTTACCAGCAAGAGGACGGACACTGTTACTATTGAGCCCTCCTTGGCACATTGCGAGGATCTAGCCTCGTTTTTTGTTGAAAAGGTGGAGGCCATCTATAGGTCATTTTCTCAGCTTCCCATCAGGGAGGAAATGCCCACTTCTACGGCCCCTAAATCATTGCTAACCATCCCTAGTCCGACCAGGGAAGAGTTTTTAGCTCTGACAACAAAAGTTAAAACCGGCTCTCCGGATGATCCTTTGCGACCCGCTCAATTTCGGGAACTTGCTGAATGTTGCTATCCTGCTCTTCATGATCTTATCAACATATCTTTCAGCTCCGGCAGTGTTCCCAGGGCCTGGAAACAGGCCATGGTCATTCCGATCCTTAAGAAACCTACCCTCGATCCGACCAAATCAGAACACTACCGGCCCATTTCCCTTCTTCCTTGGCCAGCCAAGTTAGCGGAAGCTCATGCTAACCGCATTTTATCTGCTCACCTGCATGAAACGAATCTACTGGATAATTCCCAGAATGGATTCCGTGCAGGTCATAGCACTGAAACAGCTCTCTTGGCTGTGGTGGAACACATAAGGAAGATGCTGGATCAGGGTCAGACGGCGGCGCTGATTCTTTTAGACCTCAGTGCCGCTTTCGACACGGTGTCCCATCAGATTCTATTACATCGTCTGATGGAGGCTGGAGTCGGAGAGACGGCACTTGAGTGGTTTCGCTCTTTTCTTAAGGATCGAGGTTTTAAAGTGTCCACCCCCCCTTTTGTTTCTGCGTCACGTTCTATTCTTCAGGGTGTTCCCCAAGGTTCGGCTCTTAGTCCCACTTTATTTAATTTGTATGTTCAGCCTTTGGCGGAGGTTGCCCATAGTTTTGGTCTTTCCTTAGTGTCATACGCCGATGACACGCAGCTGGCGGTGGCACTGAATGGAGACTCCAGCATGGACGCCCCCACCTTCCAGTCAGCGTTAAAAGCGGTTGCTGGCTGGATGGCGGACAACCGATTACAACTAAATGCCTCTAAGACCGAGGTCATTATTTTCGGTAAGGAAAGTGGTCTATGGGGAGATCAATGGTGGCCTACTGATCTTGGCCCTGTGCCTAACCCTGTGAGGGAAGTCAGAAACCTTGGGGTGTGGTTTGACGACAAGCTTTCGTTTATTTCCCATACCAAACGCGTGGCTGGCGTATGTTTTGGTACTTTGCATGGTCTGAGACCCATTTTTAAATTTTTCGATGCTGAGACAAGACAGATTATGGTCCAGGCTCTGGTTCTTACCAGACTGGACTATGCCAACTCTCTGTTTTTGGGCTTAAACCAGGCCGAACTGTCCCGTCTCCAGAGGGTTCAGAACGCGGCGGCCAGGATGCTTGTCGGCCTCCCGAAATTTGTCTCAGCTCGCCAAACCATCCACAATCTTCATTGGCTCCCGATTGAGCAAAGAGTTAAGTTTAAAGCCCTCTGCTTAACTTTTAAAATCCTTAACCTAGCCTCTCCCCCGATCCTTGCACAGACTATTCTGCACTATGCTCCTACCAGAGCTCTTCGCTCTGCTAGTCTCAACCTTGCCATAGTGCCTCGTTTTAAAAGGGCTAGAGTGGGTGGTCGCTCGTTTTCAGTGCTGGCGGCTGCTCTTTGGAATTCTCTTCCAGCTCCTCTCCGCTCAATTTCAGATCTGCTTCTTTTTAGGAAGACCTTGAAGACTTTCCTTTTCTCCACAGTTTAGTCTGCTTCTTGTCCAGTTATTTTTATCGTGTTGTGTTTTTCAGATCTCCAAAGCGCCGGGACGCCTCTTGGCTGCGGCATCCGTGCGCTATATAAAAAATAGTTAACATAACATAACATTAACATAACAAGGTGTTGATAAGTCCCAGCTACAGACGATCAAGACAAAGGGAGGTTCTCTGCCAGCCACAAGTGGTGGGCGCTGTGTCGGGTGTGGGTGTTTTATTCTGTAGGGAAGGGATGGTGATTGAAGAGAACTCTCCCCCACTTCCTTCTCCATGCACAGTGCCACACCTCAAGGCTTTTGAGTAGGACAGGGTGAGGCAAGAAGACCCACCTGTGTCATTTATTTTTTTTTAACTCTTTTTATTTTATTAAGAACATTGATGCATAGTACAGTAACACAAACACAGGTCAATTTATTCTTCCATATGGTCCTCTCCATGGAGACGGTCTCTGCTACCCCTCTAGGCTTGCATATCCCTACTCTAGTTCTGCTGATAGTCCATCTTTTATGGCGCTCACCCAGGCGGTATCGACCCCCGTTTACCTGCAGCCTGCCATAGTCCCCGAGGTTACAGTCCTCTTTATTTTAGCCATGTTCCTGACACTTTGTCTTATTTTCCGGGACATACTCAGGTAGTTTACCTTCTCTGCTTCACAGCACCAGTCAAGGTTTTGTTCTCATTCCCTCGCTGTCGTTGGCTGTGCCTTCCCCCATGTTCTGGCAATGTTTCTTTTGGCAACTGCATTTGCTAGTATTAGCCATACCTTTGCATATTTTTATCAGTTTATTTCTCCCGTAACACACAGTAAGTGCCATCGGGCTTCTAGTGAGACTGCCAGTCCCACCACTTATGGAAACATGGATGAATTCATGGGGGATGATTGAGTTAATGATGTATGGGCTGAACGCCATTATGCCGGGTGGACTTACTCGCAACGTAAAATACATCCCCAGGTTTTACGCCTAACCACTTTGAAATTTCACCAGCCACCACTGAACCTGGTGCAAAAGAGCCTGCGTTACAGTCAGGATAGTTTTTAAAGTAGTCCTCTGAGGAATTTTCCTCTGTCGTAGCGTGTCTCAGAGTATTTGTTGCGCCTCACCTGGGAAGGCATAGCATTCCGACTCATTTCTAGGTCTACTAGTACTTGTAAATCTGGGGCTGCTTCAGAATCCATGGTCGAATATAAAAAAAATAAGTAAATCCAGTACTTGTATAGCGCACAAATTACCCCCGAAAAGGTATCTCGGCGCTGGGAGTTGTTGGGAAGATTAAGCGAGCTATTGCCAAGAGTTGCATGGTGCTGGGCAGACCCCTGCTGCTGGAGCCCGGGATCGAACCGTGATCCCCAGTGTCCAGCATCAGTCGCCCTGGCCGCGGCACCACACCTCTCCCCTGCATGGGCACACACACTCCACCCATTGTATGCCATTTATGAGTACAGTAACGCAAGGCAGCAACTTGCGCTGCTCTGCGTCACTCCAGATCTACAGAGCCACGCAAGGTGGCCTTGCGTGGTCTGGTGAATCTGACTTATGGATTGTGTTGCCGTTGCGTCACCCGACGTGACGCAAAGGCAACGCAATCCAAGAATAAATCTGGCCGCAGGTGTCAGCAGCTGAGCCACAAGTCCAAATCTGCCCAAGTATTGGTTGGAGATATTTTAGATATTGGGTCGCAAAGATTCAGTGGTTCTCGGGTTCATATCATTATTTAGCAGAGGCTTTGCCACTTCTAGATGGGACAGCATATGTCATCCTTTCACCAAAATGTTTGCCTTCTTGATACCAGTATAAAGAGAGAAATAGGCATTGTACCTACATTTCACACCTGACAGCTCTATAAAGCATGGCAAGTTTTTCATGAAAAGTTAGTGATGAAACAGCCTAACATGTACAAGGATATGTAAAGAGCATAAGAAAAAGGAGCTCAGTAGTAGTTTAATGCAAAATTATGGCTATCACTGCAGAATGTGATGAGGGACTCCTGAGTCTCCCTTATTTCACTGGCATTCATTGGCCATTGCCAGAATGGGCCTCCCTTGAAAGGTTGTAGGGCCCCTAACTGTGTGGGCCCCACCCGCAGTGCGTGTGTTACGCCCCTGGAGTTGAGCAGTTTGTGGCAAACAAATAATTTCTGGACTTTGCCACTGCACATCCCAAAAGCATGCTAGTGACTGTTTGTAGAATTTAGGACTGCTCCTCATCCCCTTGTTGCATTGAGTGTCTTGGGCACATGTAAGAACTTTCTAATGTTGCTTAGTGTGGAACAGGATCAGAGGTGGTGTGATGGGACGTTCTGTGATGTTACTGGAGCATATGATATTATTCCTAAAATGATGAGGCAGTTTACAGGCCCACCTCTCACCTTCCAAGCTGCTCTGAAAGCTTAAGAGGTTGGGTGAAATATTTGTGTTTCTTCGAACATCTTTTAAAACCATTGAAAGCTATAGTTCAATGAAAATATTATAAGTTTTCCTTACATACTAACATCCAAAGAAATGTACACTCCATAACGAACCAGATTTATTTACATTTTGTGTCGTAGTTGCGCCACTGTTTGGCGCAGCCACCACGCAAAATTTTATTTGTGATTTACGAAGCCACGCAAATCAGATTTGCGTAGCTGTATGGGATTTTTCACAAAAAGTAACACAAAACTGCTCTACTTGTATTACTTTGCATCAGGTAGTGGACATGGGTGGACCATGCATCCACCCATGGAATTTGATGCAATCCCAGATTTAATAAGGTGAGTAAACATGGGATTGGACCAAAATGCTATGCCTCTCTGAAACAGGCAGAAGAAATATCCTTATTCCACCTTGTTACTTCCTATTTGCATTAGGGCTACATTTTACAGCACACGTAGAAAGAGGAATATGCCTCTGAGGATTGTTTTTGTGCCGTAAGGTGTCTCTTTCTGCACAAAAACAACCCTGCCCATAAAGCAGACACTCTTGCACTATGGTGCCAGGGTGACTGAATTTGTGCTAGCCAGCGCACAGTGCACAAGCGGAAAGAAGAGAGCAGAAATGCTGCATATCTATGTAACTATGGAGCATTTCTGCGCTCTCCCTTTCACACAACACAGCACAGAAACTTACCCAGCGTTGCGTAAAATATTAGCACTTTTGCCCCAATACTATCTCTTCATAAGGGTTTGTAGCCCTAGACATTCCTCCAGTTTATTATCCAACAGACTCTATTTTGTCAAAGCCTGGTCTTTTACATTGCTTCCATTGATTGGCCGATACCCCTAGACTCCATTCTAGCCCAGCATTCTTCAGCATCTATGAGGAGAACCTAGACATCCAACTTTCCAATCAATAACTATTGAACTATCAGTACCATAACAAAGCACCTCAAAGAGGTGAGTCGAATACAATAGCTACCTCTCTCTAAAGAGACCTGGATGTCTTCCTGAAACTGAACCCCATCAAGACCACATCATCCTCTTCTCAAATGGCAAAATAAAGTCTTTCATTCAGCACTGCGGACATATGGACTGTCTACTTCTCATCTACCATCGCTTACAGCACGGAGTGCTGAAAAAACCTGACTGCCTGACAGTAACTCAGCCTACTCTGCAAAATCACAGTCCACCTACTCACAGGCATAGTGATTGTGCACGCCCAACTCCTGCAGGTGTAAACGAGTCCATTCTCCCTCAGCAAGCATGACACATCTTACAAACTGCAACAGGAAAGATGGTCACATCACCCCAACCTCCTCTCCGTCGCTGACTAGCACCTCCAGCCACATCACCTTTGCATCTTGCTTCATATTTTGCAAGCCCCTTGCCATCTCTGCCAAAAGCAGTTGACCACAACTGCACAACCTCGCCAATGAGCAACAATATTTTTTCCCCAGTGCCCATAAAATATTATCACCAGGAGTAAAGTCACTAAAGGAGCAGAATACTATTCAGGACAATCAAGCACGGCAGCAACTCCCCCAAGATCCAACCATTCCTAACTCCATAGTAAAATTCAATACCATCTACCTCCTCTTCAGTGCAAAAATACAGAAAATCTGACAGCACTTCACCAACACCAAGCCTGCTACATCTCTTACACCAACCACTACCCATAGAATGCTGCAATGGTCAGCCTGCAAAGCCCTATTTCTTACAGATCTGACCAACAGATTCAACTTCCTTCATGTCACCTCTAATGAAGATGATCGAACCGTAATCCTTCATCAATGCTCTCTCTGGGGATGGTCTCTCACCCCTACGCACCATTGTCAATGCCGCCCTCACGGAAATCATCTTCCTAGAAGCTCTTAAAACAGGTCAGACTGTCCAATTCGCCAAGAAACCTACACGTGACCCTGATGACTTCACCAACTACCGGTAATGGGCATGATCATTGAAGACAAAGTCTATGTTCAACTGCAAGAGCACATTAATGAGGACCATCTCCTGGACAACTACCAGTCTGGATCAGGACATGCTGCAGCATGAAAACAGTTACCTTACAAACATTGTAGGCAATACCTCTCAGATGACGATGACCCATGCCTGCTTATACTAATAAGACTCTCACCTACCTATCTCCTCAGAGGGTCGCCACCTTGAAGTGGTCAATGGGTTTGCGTGTCTCAGTGACCTGGAGAGCTATGTTGGCTGTAGATTGGCTACTGGCAGCGTCACCCAAGCCGGACAGGTCAGAGCGTGAGACCAGATGAAGAGAGATCAGAAGAAGGCTGACAAACGTGTCCCATAAAAAAATTATTGTTATAGAAACAGCAGCAAGAACAACTAATTCCTCAGGGTACAAGGGACTCCCAGAGTCTCTGCATGAGACATGCAAGATTGACAGCAGTCAAAGCCGCAAGGAAACTATTGACAAGATAACAGACGTTCTGAGTGCCAAGTGCAAGACCAGAATCAGCTTATGGAATGTACAGACTATGTATGACACAGGAAAGCTGGCTCAAGTAACATCTGTTTATTTTTGCCTGCAGTACATGTGCAGTCAAGGACAGCTATCTCCATATGGTTAAAACTAATTTTAA
The DNA here is from genome assembly GCF_964263255.1 of Lissotriton vulgaris. Classification (NCBI taxonomy): domain Eukaryota; kingdom Metazoa; phylum Chordata; class Amphibia; order Caudata; family Salamandridae; genus Lissotriton; species Lissotriton vulgaris. The sequence continues at coordinate 200,816,627 of NC_141688.1, forward strand.
GATGGATGCCGGCCAAAAGCCTAGCAGGCAAAACCATTTTAAAGAAATTTAAAATAAAGGTATAGAGGAGTGGGGGAGGAAAGTGGATATAAGTGGAAGGGGGAACAATAAAGGAAGTAGGGGGTTAGGTGGTGGAAATATTTACCAAAAATGAGAGTGATGGGTAAGGGGAAGCAACAGTCAAGCTGGGGGAGAATGCAACATGAAGAAGGAGAATGAGCTGGGGAGTGCGTTGAGGAAACAATACAGAGAGTTATGGGTGGAGTCGAAGTGAAGGAGCACTAGGTCGTGCTCTACCTGAGCATTACCTAAGCTCTACGATCAGACATGAAGGAGGGGCAGGCAGCTGAGCAAAGGCTAGGAATACCTTTAGGATGCTGAACAATGTGTGAATGTCATCTCATAACAGCACCAACACCAATCTGAGGCTTTCACAGACCTGCATTTTATCCAAACTCTTGTTTGAATAGGAATACAGATGGATGTCAAAGTGCCACAGGGCTCAGCTCTCACCCTCATTCACCCTCATACACCCTTAACCTGAACAGAATCTTGCACATTTTCTGCCTGCAAACCATCTCCACCCGGGGGCTGCTCACGAGACGCAAGCAACAAAGCACGGATACCATCATTATGAGAAAAAGATGGCAATGGATAGGACACACCAGGGGGGGCGTGGCTTGGGCGCCGATGGCGATGGTCACCTGAGAGCTCGGCTCCGGGACTGAGCCCGTGATTATCCTGTAAATCGGAGGCTGCGGGGCACCCCAGACCCCGCATTCTGCTGAACGGACCGACGAAGACCTGCCAGGGCCCTTGACGTGGCTCGGACGAGTGGTGATCCGGCGTAAAACCGAAGTTTGCGGAGTTGCGGAGTGCGACCCAACATGGCGCCCGGACTTCATTGTCCCCCTAGCCGGATCCATTGAACTGGAGGAGCGTTGCCAGCAGCGTCTCGCCCCCGACTTTGCCATCCCCTGCTGATTTGTGCACTAGATATCGGTCAGATCGGACTTTCTACAACGAGAATGCACTCGGTTGGGTGACTGGGCGGATGCCCACGTTATAGTGGATCCCGTGAGCGGACGTCTGGTGAACCAGGCGGTGGCCCCACTCACGACACCGCACCTAGCTACATTTTCCTGGCCAGTCCACTTCCATGGGAGGCGCGACACTCTGGTGCCACAAATCGTCCGGTGGAGTTGGTGACCCTCACCCCGGGACTTTAGCGGCTGTGCGGGCCTGCCCGACCTGGCGGCGGTTGTCTCCGCCCCCTTATCGGTGCCCTCGGACGCCGTGGTGGTGGTGCGAGCCGAAGCGGAGAAGTTCCCACAGGCCCTGGAGAAGGAGGTCTCCGATACTCGATTTGAGGTCCAGTAACCGGGAGGGTCGTGGTCGGCATCTGCACCCGGAGACGCCTGCTCCTGGACCATCACGGAGTGCCCCCGGCGACATGGGGAAACCTAGAGGAGCCAAGGGGACTACCCCAACCGCCTCAGACTCGGAGACCCAGGACAAAGAGGAACACGGGGACCCAAAGAGTTCTGGTGGTGCATCGATGCAACAGCAGTTCGACCGCGTCCTGGAGGCGATAGCGACCACGCGATCGGCCCTCCAACAGGACATTGCCCAGGTGGCGACGAGCCTTGGTCTCCTTAGAGCGGACCACGGCAAACTTTCGGACCGGGTCAAGGAAGTGGAGAGCTCGGTGAAAACCTTGGAGCCGGCGCAGCGAACCTTGGCTGCGACTATGAAGGATGCCTTATCCCGGATTGCGACCCTAGAGCAGAGAGCGGAAGATGCGGAAGGCCGCAACAGGAGGAACAACATCCGTGTGGTGGGCCTTCCGGAAAAGATCGAGGATGGCGACATGGTGGCATACTTGGAGGCCTGGCTCCGTGACACGGTGGCCCCGGAGGGGCTATCCTCCTTCTACACCTTGGAGCGTGCCCACAGAGTCCCGGCGCGGCCACCGCAGCAGGGACGTGCCCCGAGACCAGTGGTGGCGCGGTTATTGCACTTTCGGGACAGAGACTTAATCCTCAATGCCGCCAGACATAATGGTCCATTCAAAGTGGCGAACAGTCAGGTGAACATCTTCCCGGATTACACCTACGAAACTCAACGCAGGCGGTTCTCCTTCCTGGCGGTCAAGCGCGAGCTCAGGAGCGAGGGCATCCAGTACTCGCTACTCTATCCTGCTAGACTCCGCATCATTGTCGATGACAAGACTCAATTCTTCGACACCCCGGAGGATGTCTGTGCCTGGCTCGAGCTTTACAGAGCAGGGAAAGATGGCTTCGGCTCCTCATCCCAACAGGCGGAGGAGCCGGAACAGAGACGGCGATCCAGGAGGATTAGGAATTGCCGCGGCCGCTCAGGGGGGCCCTCAACTGCAGAGACGTCGACGGAGCGGAGGGGAGTGCTGGAGGTGTTATCTGAGTTGTCTGGCGCACGAGATGATGCCATTGAAGAGGAAGCGGCCCCGGGTGACGAGGGGGCACCATCGGACTCCGAGGACTCAGTGACTGATAGCGCCCATACACCGGTGATCACACCGAAGTCGGTGGAAGACCTTCTGGATGGACAGGGGTAACGGGGTGAGCCACCTCATTTTGGGAGGGGGCCCGGCAGGGGGGAGGCGGTTGCCGTCAATTGATGCTGACAACGAGGGCGGGGAGGGTGGGGTGCCCCTGTTTTTGCCCCGAGGGTCTTCGGCACTGTTTTGGGCTTGTTTTAGTCCTGGTAGCCTGAGCGTCGAGGGCCCACTGCCTCCGCCCGGCCCGCACCTGGCCCTTAAGGCCTTCCTACGGTGGCAACCGCAGGATTAGTAGGGGTTATTGGGTTGTTGGAGGGCAAGGTTTGGATGGGATCTGGATGGTGCTGTTTGGGTCCTGTTCTGGGGAGGGTGGGTGGGGGTTTGGTTCGTTCTTGGGTTGTTTGGTTTTGGTTGGGGAAAATGGCCGCCATCAGTGCTGGGATGAATGATGTCCTTTTTTTGTGGGGACCCGGATGGGGAGACTGTGCGAGAACAATATGGGACAATGGCTGATGTTGCTAACTTGAAATGTGTTACTTGGAACGTGAGGGGGCTTCATACTATGTCCAGGTGCCACAAAGTCCACGCTTATTTAGTGCGTAGGGGAGTGCAAATGGCGCTGCTGCAGGAAACTCATCTGAACAAGGCGGAAGGGGCGGCGCTACAGCGTAGATGGAAGGGGCAGGTCTTCTACACATCGTACTCCGCGTATGCCAGGGGGGCGCTAATATGGGTTAGAGCTGGGGTCCCCTTCCAGGTCACGAAAACAGTGATAGATCCAGAGGGGCGTTACGTGGCCATTTCGGGCACTTTAGGAGGGAGGGACTTGAACGTTTGCTGTGTGTACGCTCCTAATATAGACCAGACTGCCTTCCTTTCCAGGTTATCGGGCTCGTTGGCCCACTTCTTCTCCGGGCCCCTTTTGCTCGGGGGAGATTTCAACTCAGTAGTGGACGTGGACACTGACCGCTCACATCCACCCCTTCCCGATTGTGAGAAGTTGGCCTGATATGTAGTGTTTCCAATTCTAGAACCACTGGGTATCAGTCCAAACAAACCCCAAAGATGTCAGGTTGTAAGTCAACCTTGTTAGACAAGCTATCCTAGTGGTAGCATGGACTAAGCAGCCTTAAAGGCTTAACTTAAGAGGTCGTGTTAAGCGAGCTGTTTTACCACATACAATCCTGTAATCAAATGAAAGGACACCACACAAGTATATACTGTAAAAATATATGTATTTATTTCTAAATTACTCCCCAGTACTCTTTATGAGGAAAGGGGCACAAGCGTTAAATCAAAAGCACTGTTAAACATATAAAGTTGCACAATTATGGATGAGGGCGGGTGGCCACTCAGACCATATACTAAAAAAGTGGTATAAGTAACACTTATCGAACAATGGTTAGGCCTAGGGCCTAGAGATTCGCTGGGAGCAGTCAGGACTAGCAATGATGAAGTCGGGAGTAGCCCACAGGAGACGGGTGCAGCACGGAAAGTGCGGCGCGCACCAATACACTGTCAATGGTGCGTAAAAGTCAGTTAAAGTGAATTAAAAGATACTTCCGCTGAACCTAGGAACACAAAACTTTAGACACAGACCCTAGAGGTGTGTACCAGTGTATAGACACCGGCGTTGCAATGTTACCTCACCCACAGGCCGTGGGTGCACAGGGTCGAAGTGGCGTCGGGTTCTGACACGCAGGTTCTTGGTGCTTGAAGCTGTTGCAGCTGCAGGCGATGTGAAGCAGAAGTGTCCGGTGCGATCCAAGGGTGGATCGAAGTAGAAAAGTACCTGAAAGCAGAGGGGACAGAGTCTGGGTCACTCAGCAGTGACCAGGGTGGAACCAGGACGGAACCAGGCAATGTCGGGCGCAATCAGGCGGTTGTTGATAGGCTTCTCTCCGCTGTCACGTGGGCTCTGGGGCATCTGCGACGTCCAGGAGCAGGTCACGATCTGTCCCACGTAGGCTCTCGCCGTCAGCACCGTCGGCTTCAAGATTGCAGCAAACAGCACTTGGCAAAAGCAATCCACGCGGAACCGGGAGATTGCTTATCACTCAAACCAGGAGGGTCAGAGTCGGGGCTCCTTTTCACAGGAGCTGGTGCAGATCTGGAGCAACCAGAAAAGCGAGTCGTATTTCAAGTTTCGTCGGCACAGGGGCCACAAGCCAGCTGGCAAGTGACCAGGCCAACGCATCGAGCGCACACAAGCAGAAGGGCCCCACGCAGCACTCGTCGAGTGTGGAGGGGTGAGCTTTGGTGCAAGTGGAGCTCGGGGCTGGGGCTTCTCAAACCTCGGTGCACAGCTTCGAGGATCAATCGTGGGCTGCACGGTCAGCGTCTCGTGGCCTTTTCAAGATGGCGTGCCCCACGCTTCCGGTCGCCTCCACGGGTCTCAGCTCTGCAGGGACTGTGGATCGGGCAGGTAGAAGGCAGGCAAGCTTGATCTCGTCGATCTCTGTCGCTCGAGTTCCGGCGGGAACTGCAACAAAGCAAGGGTCGAGGGCTGGATGGTGCCTGTTTGCACAGGGTGGTCACTCCTTGACCACAAGGGAGATTCTTCAGTCTTCTCACGTCGTGTAGAAAGTCGAAGGGTCCAGAATTCGTTTCTTATGTTTCTTCAGGATGATCTGAGTTGCATTGGGACTGCTCCCCCTCTTATTCGAATCTGGGGGGTTGGACATCCTGCTAGGTCCCCTCCTATGGGTGGGACCCAGGAAGGGGGTGGTTACACCCCTCTCCTTTGATCCTGGCCGCGCTGGGACAGGGGCTGGGAGGCCCCAGAACCGGTTTGGCCGGATTATGCAAGGGGCAGCCTTGTGCTCCCCAGGCAGTGTCTGGTTTCATTGAAACCTCCCTACTCCAATCCACTATCTCCTGTCTGGGGTGGTTTGACACCGCCCTGTGACAGGAAACTCTTTGTCCAGGCCTCCTCTGCCGGGTTTCGGTCAGCAGCAGGAGGCCAGACCCGTGTCTGTGGCAGGGGCATCCATTTTGTGGATCTGAGGCTCATTTTAAATCAACCGCGTTTCAGTAAAGTAACATGTCTTCTCCCTCTAGAAGGGTGGAATGCTACCCCCGTCGCCAGAACTGGCGAGGGGGTAGTATTACAATTCGTATGACACCTTACACGACATGTTTTGATAAAGCCAAACCAAAGTTGCTATATAACCGCGAGGATTATAAGGCGCTTAAGAGTATATGGTATGGCATTATCCCGGATCAGCTTAGGGAGTTGTTCCCGACAGCTGCAGACAGGCTCAGCTCATGCCAGAGCACCATCTCACATAAAACCACGCACTCTGCCTCCAGGATTGATGAGGCCTTCCATAGGAGTGGCTTACAGGCTATATATGTGTCCAGATATAGGTTTAGATATAGGTATACTATATCTAAGCAAGGGGTGATTACACCCACTTGCCCCAGCTGAGTAATCAGCCAGTTGTGTCAATTTAAGAACCAGCCAGGGGTGGCAAAAGCTATGCTTCAGCCCCTGGTAGGCCTTGGTGGCACCTATGCCCTGAGCACCTAAAGTGCATGGTACAGGGTCTGACAAGGAGTCCATTTCCAATTGTGGTATGTACCTATAGCACATGTATTATAAATTTAGAGAGAGAACAGCAGGCTGGGGGTCTGATTAGCAGGCCCACAGCCTCAGTAAGTCGAAAACCAGTGAAGCAAAAAGCAAAAATTGGGGTGACCATAGGATAGCAGACCCTACTCTCCTACATAACCCCCCCCCCCAAACGCAGGGACATTAAACTTAACCTTGACCAGATAAGTCTTCATGTTCTAAGTGGAAGTACCTGGAGAGACCATCTGCATTACCATGGTCAGTCCCTGGGCGGTGCTCCACTGTAAAGTCCATCCCCTGTAGGGAAATGGACCACCTGAGCAGTTTGGGATTTTCACCCTTCATCTGATTGAGCCACAAGAGGGGCTTATGGTCTGTCTGAATTAGGAAGTGAGTACCAAACAAGTATGGCCTCAACTTCTTCAGGGCCCAAACCACAGCAAAGGCCTCCCTCTCAATAGCTGACCAACGTTTCTCCCTGGGGGTCAGCCTTCTGCTAATAAAAGCAATGGGCTGGTCTTGACCATCTTGATTAAGTTGTGAAAGCACAGCTCCCACCCCCAACTCAGAAGCATCTGTCTGTACAATGAACTGTTTTGAGTAGTCAGGACTCTTCAGGATAGGTGCAGAGCACATGGCCTTCTTCAGGTCATCAAATGCCTTTTGACAGCTAACTGTCCACTGAACCTTTTTGGGCATCTTCTTGGATGTCAAGTCATTCAATGGTGTCACAATGGACCCATAGTTCTTTACAAATTTTCTGTAATACCCAGTCAGGCCCAAGAAGGCTCTGACTTGTGTCTGGGTAGTTGGAGGAGCCCAGTCCTGTATGGTCTGGATCTTGCTCTCCAGTGGTTGAACTTGACCCCCACCTACTAGGTGGCCCAAGTACACAACCTTGCTCTGCCCTATCTGGCACTTAGTAGCCTTGATAGTCAGGCCTGCCTTTTGCAGGGCCTCCAGAACCTTCTTCAGGTGGATCAGGTGATCCTCCCAGGTGGAGCTAAAGACAGCAATATCATCTAGATATGCTCCACAAAAGTCATCCAACCCAGCAAGGACTTGATTCACCAACCTTTGGAAGGTGGCAGGTGCATTCTTCAAACCAAAGGGCATCACCACAAACTGATAATGTCCACTAGGGGTAGAGAATGCTGTTTTGGCTTTTGACTCTTCAGCTAGTCTGATTTGCCAGTAGCCAGCTGTCAAATCAAATGTGCTCAGAAACTTGGCAGAAGCCAATTTATCAATGAGCTCATCTGCTCTTGGAATGGGATGAGCATCTGTCCTAGTGACAGCATTGAGACCTCTGTAGTCCACACAAAACCTCATTTCTCTCTTCCCATCTTTGGTATGAGGTTTTGGCACAAGGACCACTGGGCTAGCCCATGGGCTCTCTGATGGCTCAATCACTCCAAGCTCCAACATCTTTTGCACCTCAGCCTTTATACAATCTCTGACATGGTCAGGTTGCCTGTAGATCTTATTCTTCACAGGCAGGTTGTCACCAGTGTCCACCTCATGGGTGCACCAGTTAGTCTGACTGGGTGTGAGTGAAAACAAATGTCTGTGGGCCTGCAACACCTGTCTGCAGTCCACCTGTTGCTGCTCAGTGAGGCTGCCTGCCAAGGCTACTCCATCAACTGAACCATCATCAGGGTTCTGGGAAAGCAGGTCTGGGAGAGGGTCACTCTCTTCCTCCTGTTCCCCATCTGTGGCCATGAGGAGACTCATGTCCTCCCTGTCAACAAATGCTTTCAAACGATTTACATGGAGCACCCTGTGGGGGCTCCTAGGGGTACCAAAGTCAACCAAGTAGGTGACTTCTCCCTTCTTTTCAATGATAGGGTAGGGTCCAGTCCATTGGTCCTGGAGAGCTGCTGGCCCCACTGGGTCCAACACCCACACCTTCTGCCCTGGCTGGTACTCAACCAGAACAGCCTTTTGGTCATGCCAAGCTTTCTGTAATTCTTGACTTGCCTCAAGGTTTTTGGATGCTCTCTCCATGTATTCAGCCATCCTGGAGCGGAGACCAAGTACATAGTCCACAACGTCTAGTTTAGGCTTTTTGAGAGGTAACTCCCATCCTTCCTTCACCAAACTCAATGGACCTCTTACAGGGTGGCCAAACAAAAGTTCAAAAGGGCTGTAGCCAACCCCCTTCTGTGGGACCTCTCTGTAAGCAAAGAGCAAGCAGGGTAAAAGGATGTCCCATTTCCGCCTAAGCTTCTCTGGTAAACCTTTTATCATTCCCTTTAGGGTCTTGTTGAATCTTTCCACAAGCCCATTGCACTGTGGATGGTAGGGTGTGGTAAACTTATAGTTTACTCCACACTCTTTCCACATTGCTTTTAAGTATCCAGACATAAAGTTAGTACCTCTGTCTGAAAGAACCTCCTTTGGAAAGCCCACTCTTGAGAAAACTGCAATGAGGGCTTTTGCCACCACAGGAGCTGTGGTGGTCCTCAGGGGAATTGCCTCTGGATACCTGGTGGCATGATCCACTACCACCAGTATAAATCTGTGCCCAGATGCTGTTGGAGGATCCATGGAACCCACAATGTCTATTCCAACTCTTTCAAAGGGTACCCCCACCACAGGTAGTGGTATCAGGGGGGCCTTTGTTGTGCCACCTGACTTACCACTGGCTTGGCAAGTGACACAGGAGCGACAAAACTCCTTGACATTTTCTGACATGTGAGGCCAGTGAAAGTGTGGAACAAGCCTGTCCCAAGTCTTATTCTGGCCTAAGTGTCCTGCAAGGGGAATATCATGGGCCAAGGTAAGAAGGAAGCCCCTAAACTTCAAAGGTATAACCAACCTCCTGGTTGTGCCAGGCTTGGGGTCTCTAGCCTCTGAATAGAGGAGTCCTTCATCCCAATACACTTTATGGGTACCTTGAGCATTCCCTGCAGCCTCAGCAGCAGCTTGCTGTCTGAGGGGTTCAAGTGAAGGGCAATCTAATTGGGCCTGCCCCAGGTCTGCCCTTGAGGGTCCCCCTGTCCCCAGAAACTCAACCTGATCAGGTTCAAGCTCCTCTGAGACAGTCTCCTCTTGGACTGCAGAATCAGTTTCCTGTGAAACTTGATCCTCAACCTGGGGCAAGTGGGAAGGCACAGCCTTAACCCTCTTGCTCCTTCTTTTGGGTTGTGGTTGGTCTATTGTTTCAAGATCCACCACTGGTTCAGGAAGGCACTTCTTAGCCTGAGACCTTGTCACTGCAAGGACATGAGCTGAAATCCCGAGCATTTCTGCATGAGTCCTGTACTCCACTTCTGACCAAACTGAGCTTTCACGATCATTGCCTAACAGACAGTCTACTGGGAGGTCTGCACTCACAACAACTTTCTTTAGGCCATCTACCCCTCCCCAGGAGAAGTTCACAACAGCCACACTATGGGAAGTAGTGGAGTTGCTTGCATTGGTCACTAGGTAACTTTCACCTAGCACAATCTGTCCAGGGTCCACAAAGTCAGGTGTCACCATTGTGACACTGGCACAAGTGTCCCTGTAGGCCTGAGCCAGTTTCTCATTGATTAAGGGAGTCTGCCTATATTTGCCCAGGTTACTGGGGCTTACTGCAGTGGGCAAAGATAAGTCCACATCATATAGGAGAACTGCCTGTGTGGGGATTCTGACTAGGCCAGATTCCACCTCAGTACCCAGGGTCAACCCTACTAAACCCTTTGGCTGTGTACCACCACTGTTAACTGTACTAGGGGGTGCAGGTGCTTTAGGAGCTGCAGTGGTGGGGACTGGATTTTTCTTAGTGCATTCACTGCCCCAGTGTGAAACTGATTTGCAGGTATTACACCAAGGTTTCTTTGGGCCATCATTCTTCTTTTTCTTGTTTCCATTTTGGGAACCCCCCTCCTTATTGCTAGTTTGGGGGCCTGAAGACTTCTGGTCCTTTTCTTTATCTTTCTGATTCCCACCCTTCTGGTCTGTTTTCTTCTGGTCACCTTGGTTCTGGTTTTTCTGCTTAATCCTTGTTCTGACCCATTTGTCTGCCTTCTTTCCCAATTCTTGGGGAGAGGTCAAATCAGAGTCAACAAGGTATTGATGCAACAGCTGGTTCTGACAGTTATTAAGGATCTGCTCTCTCATCATAAGATTGTACAATCCTGTATAGTCTGAAACTTTACTTCCCTGCAGCCAACCCTCCAGAGCCTTAGTGGCACAATCTACAAAATCAGTCCAGTCCTGAGTCTATGCTTTTTGGGTGTCTCTGAACAACAACCTGTATTGCTCAGTGGTTAGGCCAAACCCTTCAATAAGAGCACTCTTCAGAACAGAGTAGTTTTTGGCATCCTCAGGTCTAACAGTGAGGAGCCTGTCCCTCCCTTTCTCAGAAAAGAAGTACCATAAAATTGCTGCCCACTGATCCTCAGGGACCTGCTGTACCATGCAGGCCCTCTCAAGAGCAGTCATCCATTTGTGGATATCATCCCCTTCCTTGTAGGGGGGCACAATTTTTGTCAGGTTTCTATTGTCATAGGCCCTGTCTTTTTCTTTAGGAACTTTGCTGCCACCAGTGGCATCTAAGCCACACAATTTTCTTTCTCTTGCTAAAGCAAGTTTAGCTTGAGCCAAGGCTACCTCTTCCCTTTCTATTTGGAGTTGGACAGCCCTCATCCTGGCCCTATGCTCTTTTCTCTGGGAGGAAGTCATTCCTCTTTGAGATTCTCTTGAGGCACTAGAAAGATGAGAGTCCCCTGATAGAGACCTCACCCTCCTGTTGCCTGGGAGAATTTGGTTATGAGATCTGGAGTGGTGCTGGCCCTCTCCATTCTCATGTAGGTCCAAGTTGGCCTGGTTAAGCCTGGCAACCTGTACCTGGTTTCCCCCCTGATCCTGATCTTCAGGCTCTTCTAAATCAGAGTCTTCCTCTTCCTCCTCCTCCACTACTTCATCTGGAAGATTCTCATTCTCAGGGGAGTTTATCCCTTCACCTGATTCTAAGGGAGCCTGGCTCACCTTATCTAGGTCATCCTTTTCTAGGAGAGCTACTAGGGAAGGAATGGTAGGGCCTCTGCCCTTTTTTTAGCCCCCTGGCTGTGCACAAGGCACTCAGGTCTTTGTGGCTAAGGTTGTCATATCTGGATGTTGTCCCTATAGGATCAACTATTACAGGAGCAGAGCCTGAGGCTCTACCTGTATCAGACATGACTGCTAGTGAGGTGTAAGTGATGCACTTACCTACACTAAGTGGTTTCCTACTGTACCTTGCTAGTGAGTTGTAGTCAGGGTGTGCTAATCCCTTTAATCTACAACTACTAAGTTCAGTAGAACTTAATATGCTAAGCTTTTGATTTATATGTACCTAGAGGTACTTGATGTGATCTTTCAATTTGATAAAGATTGCAATGGTAAAACAAACAGCAAGCTCAAATCCGCACCGCTGCACACCAATGTGAGAAGTTGGCCTGATATGTAGTGTTTCCAATTCTGGAACCACTGGGTATCAGTCCAAACAAACCCCAAAGATGTCAGGTTGTAAGTCAACCTTGTTAGACAAGCTATCCTAGTGGTAGCATGGACTAAGCAGCCTTAAAGGCTTAACTTAAGAGGTCGTGTTAAGCGAGCTGTTTTACCACATACAATCCTGTAATCAAATGAAAGGACACCACACAAGTATATATTGTAAAAATATATGTATTTATTTCTAAATTACTCCCCAGTACTCTTTATGAGGAAAGGGGCACAAGCGTTAAATCAAAAGCACTGTTAAACATATAAAGTTGCACAATTATGGATGAGGGCGGGTGGCCACTCAGACCATATACTAAAAAAGTGGTATAAGTAACACTTATCGAACAATGGTTAGGCCTAGGGCCTAGAGATTCGCTGGGAGCAGTCAGGACTAGCAATGATGAAGTCGGGAGTAGCCCACAGGAGACGGGTGCAGCACGGAAAGTGCGGCGCGCACCAATACACTGTCAATGGTGCGTAAAAGTCAGTTAAAGTGAATTAAAAGATACTTCCGCTGAACCTAGGAACACAAAACTTTAGACACAGACCCTAGAGGTGTGTACCAGTGTATAGACACCGGCGTTGCAATGTTACCTCACCCACAGGCCGTGGGTGCACAGGGTCGAAGTGGCGTCGGGTTCTGACACGCAGGTTCTTGGTGCTTGAAGCTGTTGCAGCTGCAGGCGATGTGAAGCAGAAGTGTCCGGTGCGATCCAAGGGTGGATCGAAGTAGAAAAGTACCTGAAAGCTGAGGGGACAGAGTCTGGGTCACTCAGCAGTGACCAGGGTGGAACCAGGACGGAACCAGGCAATGTCGGGCGCAATCAGGCGGTTGTCGATAGGCTTCTCTCCGCTGTCACGTGGGCTCTGGGGCATCTGCGACGTCCAGGAGCAGGTCACGATCTGTCCCACGTAGGCTCTCGCCGTCAGCACCGTCGGCTTCAAGATTGCAGCAAACAGCACTTGGCAAAAGCAATCCACGCGGAACCGGGAGATTGCTTATCACTCGAACCAGGAGGGTCAGAGTGGGGGCTCCTTTTCACAGGAGCTGGTGCAGATCTGGAGCAATCAGAAAAGCGAGTCGTATTTCAAGTTTCGTCGGCACAGGGGCCACAAGCCAGCTGGCAAGTGACCGGGCCAACGCGTCGAGCGCACACAAGCAGAAGGGCCCCACGCAGCACTCGTCCAGTGTGGAGGGGTGAGCTTTGGTGCAAGTGGAGCTCGGGGCTGGGGCTTCTCAAACCCCGGTGCACAGCTTCGAGGATCACTCGTGGGCTGCACGGTCAGCGTCTCGTGGCCTTTTCAAGATGGCGTGCCCCACGCTTCCGGTCGCCTTCACGGGTCTCAGCTCTGCAGGGACTGTGGATCGGGCAGGTAGAAGGCAGGCAAGCTTGATCTCGTCGATCTCTGTCGCTCGAGTTCCGGCGGGAACTGCAACAAAGCAAGGGTCGAGGGCTGGATGGTGCCTGTTTGCACAGGGTGGTCACTCCTTGACCACAAGGGAGATTCTTCAGTCTTCTCACGTCGTGTAGAAAGTCGAAGGGTCCAGAATTCGTTTCTTATGTTTCTTCAGGATGATCTGAGTTGCATTGGGACTGCTCCCCCTCTTATTCGAATCTGGGGGGTTGGACATCCTGCTAGGTCCCCTCCTATGGGTGGGACCCAGGAAGGGGGTGGTTACACCCCTCTCCTTTGATCCTGGCCGCGCTGGGACAGGGGCTGGGAGGCCCCAGAACCGGTTTGGCCGGATTATGCAAGGGGCAGCCTTGTGCTCCCCAGGCAGTGTCTGGTTTCATTGAAACCTCCCTACTCCAATCCACTATCTCCTGTCTGGGGTGGTTTGACACCGCCCTGTGACAGGAAACTCTTTGTCCAGGCCTCCTCTGCCGGGTTTCGGTCAGCAGCAGGAGGCCAGACCCGTGTCTGTGGCAGGGGCATCCATTTTGTGGATCTGAGGCTCATTTTAAATCAACCGCGTTTCAGTAAAGTAACATGTCTTCTCCCTCTAGAAGGGTGGAATGCTACCCCCGTCGCCAGAACTGGCGAGGGGGTAGTATTCCAATTCGTATGACACCTTACACGACATGTTTTGATAAAGCCAAACCAAAGTTGCTATATAACCGCGAGGATTATAAGGCGCTTAAGAGTATATGGTATGGCATTATCCCGGATCAGCTTAGGGAGTTGTTCCCGACAGCTGCAGACAGGCTCAGCTCATGCCAGAGCACCATCTCACATAAAACCACGCACTCTGCCTCCATGATTGATGAGGCCTTCCATAGGAGTGGCTTACAGGCTATATATGTGTCCAGATATAGGTTTAGATATAGGTATACTATATCTAAGCAAGGGGTGATTACACCCACTTGCCCCAGCTGAGTGATCAGCCAGTTGTGTCAATTTAAGAACCAGCCAGGGGTGGCAAAAGCTATGCTTCAGCCCCTGGTAGGCCTTGGTGGCACCTATGCCCTGAGCACCTATAGTGCATGGTACAGGGGCTGACAAGGAGTCCATTTCCAATTGTGGTATGTACCTATAGCACATGTATTATAAATTTAGAGAGAGAACAGCAGGCTGGGGGTCTGATTAGCAGGCCCACAGCCTCAGTAAGTCGAAAACCAGTGAAGCAAAAAGCAAAAATTGGGGTGACCATAGGATAGCAGACCCTACTCTCCTACACCGATTCTCCGGTTCGTAGCACGGCTAAGGGTCGTAAGGATTGGCAGACCCACTGGGGTCTGACGGATATCTGGAGGGCGCACCACCCCACATCTAGGGACTATTCATACTTCTCGAGCCTCCACGAGTTGCATGTCAGACTGGATGGATTTCTTGGCTTGCCCGAACTGGTTTCGGCAGCGGTCCGATCTGAGTACTTGTCCAGAACCATTTCAGACCATAACCCCCTCCTGCTGGACCTTCGCTGGCTCCCCGGGGCGCCGGCGGTGCCCACCTGGAAGTTACGACCCGAGATTCTTGAGGACAGTGTTTTCAGGGCGGACCTGGGGGATAAGGTATCGGAATATTTTGCGTCCAACAGCGGCACCGCGAGTACAAGAGCGTTAGAGTGGGACGCTTTTAAGGTAGTGGTGAGGGGTTACTGCATCTCTAAAAAGGTGGGCATGAGGCGAGTTATCCTAGCTGACCTCGATGCAGCGGACCGGAAACTCCGCGAGCTGGAAATTCGCTGCCCCGGGCGCCCGGAATTACAGGTACACACGGCGGAGGCGAGGGAGAAGGTGGCGGCGGAGGTCGAACGGCTTCGCTGTTTTGACTACAAGGCCTATACGGTCCGGTCCATCGCGGAGGGGGACAGATCGAGCGCGTTGCTGGCATGGCTGGCCAACCCTACGCGTCAGCCCTCATTGACGACAAGTATGCGTAAGGCAGACGGAACCGAGGTATACACTCAACCGGAGATTCTCAGCTGCTTCCGGCATTATTACGAACGTTTGTACCGCAGTCGCTCCGCCCGAGACCCTGACCGGCTCGATAATTATCTACGCCCACTGGAGCTCCAAACAGTGGAGCAAGAAGTGGCGAAAGCCCTGGGGTCCGACATAGAATTGGGGGAGATCCGCGGTGCCATTAAACGGATGGCGAGAAATAAGACCCCGGGCCTGGACGGCCTGCCCGTGGAGTTTTATGCAGCTTATGCTGACCTCCTAGCCCCTAGGTTATTGGTGGTCTACAGAGAGGCGAAGAGGCTGGGGCGGCTCCCGAGCTCGATATGTGAGGCGTTGGTGGTTCCTCTCCTCAAACCAGGAAGGGACTCGTCCGACCCGGGGTCTTACCGTCCCTTATCGATGCTGACGGTGGACTATAAAATACTGAGCAGTATCTTGGCCTCGAGGCTGCTGGGACACATGAGTTCCCTGGTGCATGAGGACCAAGCAGGTTTTATCCCAAGGCGTAACACGACTATGAACATTCGCAGGTTGTTCCGTTTGCTAGGGGAACCGTTTGTGGATGCCCCGTCCCCGGTTGTCTTATCGGTGGACCTAGAGAAGGCTTTTGATAGCCTGGAGTGGGACTACCTTTGCACGGTGCTGCGGAGATTCGGCCTCGGTGAGGGCTTCATCAGATGGACCGCGGTTCTCTATGCCTCTGCATCGGCCAGGGTCCGGGCGGGACCACTGATTTCCTCGCAATATCCGGTAGAACGAGGCACGAGGCAGGGGTGTTCGTTGTCCCCACTTCTCTTTGCGCTGGCGGTGGAACCACTCGCGCTGCATCTTCGATCGGGAGCCCACTATATGGGCCTGTGGACGCCTTCGGGCCCGCACTACGTTTCGCTGTATGCAGACGATCTGTTGCTCTTCCTAGAGGACCCGCTCGACGCTTTACATGGAGCGGCGACGGCGCTCACGGAGTTTGGGGAGGTTTCCGGCCGCCGGGTGAATTGGTCCAAGACCTGTCTTTTCCCGGTTCGTCAGGGTGCCCCCGCCCCTACTTTAAGTAGGGAGATTAGATGGGAACCCGACTGCTTTAAGTACCTGGGGGTATTTGTCTATCACGACCCATCTGACCTCCTGGATGGGAACATTGCCCGCAGCACTCGAGCACTTCGAGGCTGCATGGACTTCTAGGCCACGCTGCCGCTCTCGGTGGCGGGACGGATCGCTCTGCTTAAAATGGTGGCGCTTCCCAGGCTCTTATATTATTTCCGGACACTACCGATCTGGGTCCCACCGGCCACGTTTCGACTATTACGATCTATGATGGTCGGATTCCTCTGGGGCTCGGGCCGCCGTCGGGTGGCCCTCAAGACCCTGATGAGGCCGAAAGATGAGGGGGGGCTTGCGGTGCCGGACTTTGAAAAGTATTATCTGGCGGCGCAGCTCCAGACCTTCACCCAGGAGATCGCCCGGGAATTCCGGGGCCCAGAAGACAGAAGGGGGACGGGCATGGCCAGGCATGTTCTCTCCTTCATAGCGTTGCGACAACGTTTGGCCCTGCGGGATTTGTCGCTGGAGGAGCGGACCGTCCGCCTGTGTTGGAATCGGGCTCACGCCCGAGGCCATCTGAGAACACCGTATGCGCCCGAAATACCTTTGGGGATGCTGACGGCCCTCCCCCATGGAGGCGATTAGTCACGATTGGCGGCCTGGGAGGACGCCGGCTTACAGCTAGTTGGGGATCTGTATGAGGACGGGGCGCTCTTGCCCTTCCAGGATCTTATCGACCGCTTCGAGATCCCCCGTGGTGACTTTCTGTTGCACTCGGCCATTGTTCGAGCGATCCAGGCACACTGGAAGAGCGGGCAGGAGGAACCCGCCTTATCTCCGGTGTGCCAATACGTGATGATGTCTGCGGGCACGGTGAAGGCGGTCACTTGCCTTTACGGTAGATTGATCAACGAAGGGTTGGCTCCTCTCACTACTTTGAGAAACCGCTGGGAGGAGGACATTGGCAGGGAGATCCCGGAGACGACCTGGTCCCAGTTGGTGCGGCGAGCCTGGAAGGGCACACGCCACGCCCGTTTTCAGCTGGTCCACTATTACGTTCTCCATAGAGCATATCTGACCCCAGTGAAAATTAAGCGATATTTTGCCACGAATTCGGCGGATTGCCCTAGGTGCCCAGCTCAGGAGGCGGACCTCCTCCACATGTTATGGGCCTGCCCAGGATAATCATCCTACTGGGTGGAAGTGGGGAAGACCCTGGAGGAGGTGACGGGGAGATCCTTATCATTTGATGCGGCGGTGGGACTCCTACACTGGTTCCCTCATACCCCCAAGAATAAAATTTCCAGCAAATTTATCGACCTAGGGCTCCTTCTTGCTAAGCGAGAGGTGACCAGGAACTGGAAGGCACGAGTTGGTCCGACAGGAAGCCGATGGCACAGCGAGCTCTTGAAGTGGGCGGCGGGGGAGAGCACACTGAGATACCAACTGGCTTGGAGGCAGCGTAATGAGAAGGCGCAGGAGGCAGCGTTGGAGTGGGAAATGTTAGTGCAGGCCCTCAGGGATTATTGCGCCCCCAGCGACTCTGAAGGTGAAGAAGCGACTCGCCCCGAGTCCCATTAAACATTTGCACTATTAGTCCTGTTGCTTTCCCCGTGGGTCCCATAGCAGATCCTGTTGCGGTTGTTCCCAGGCGCTGATGGCGGGGTTGGGTGGGGTTTACTTTGGTTAGTAGTATTTTGAGGGTGGGGGGTTTTCTTTTGGGTTTATAGGCTTGTTTAGAAAAGCAGATGACGGACAGTGGATCATCCGGACCAGCTCTGACGTCCTTCTGAGCCCCCATTGAATTTCGCCGCCCGACCCCAGGGTTGTGGGCCGGATGGCTGTGTACGGAACTTACGGTGCGGGGACAGAGGGTTGTATTTCGTTGATATTGCTTGTGTTATAATGCTGGTCGATTTTGTAACGATTTACTAATTCCTGCAATAAAAATATATTTAAAAAAAAAAAAAAAAATGGATAGGACACACCATTAGAAGAGAACAAGACTCCATCACAAATACAGCTCTCCAACGTGATAGAATTCAATTTTCGATGCCCCACCCATCTCTATTTTCACATGTGAGTTAGCATCATGTGACTAACTGATGAAGTACGTATATAAACATGTTTTTGCACTACTCCTGCTTGTTACATGATTATTCAAATATATGTGTGATGATATTAGTTTTCTTAGCTTAGCTCGTGTGCCTCCATTTTGTGTATCACCCCGAGCCTGCGAGTCGCACTCGCTCATCTACCCCTCCCGTAGGAATAGAGAATTTCACTAATACAGCAGTTTTCGTTTCTCAGCTAACTGTGGCCGAAACTAACAAGTCTCTTATCAGTAATGTTCTCATGCACCAGAGACGCTGAGGCTTAGCTCCACGGCCTTGAGCAAAGATAGCGATGTATCCCTTGCAGGTGCAGATGCCTTCTGTATGAGGACATTGTTCCTCTGTCTGGGTTTCAGTAATTTTCCAGAAGGGGCGTACCCCAATGTACTGTATTACATTATAATGTATTGCTGTGATGATGTGAGTCAGTCCTCTTGACGCACTCTTAGGGGTGAGGTCGGACAGGGCCCTCTCATATGGGAGTTTGTGGCCTAATAAATGTATTTTGTTTATTCTTCTCCACTGTCCGGCTGACTTTTTACAGAGTTACTATAGGTGAGTGCGGTAAGTCACTCGGGTGGATTTGAGCCACGCTTATCAGATGACGCCCGAACAGGGACCCCGCGATAAAGATCTTTCTCACCCGTAAGGGGGTAGCAGAAGACCGGGGACCCGCTGGTCGGCACGGTGGGTCCGGGTACCCATCTGATGCCGAGCTTGGTTCTCGCAGCGCTGCCCCACCCTGCTGATCGGGAGAGGTCCCGGTCCGGATCTTATGCCGGGGTCCAGAAGGCGGAACTTGGAGCTGACCGTGTTGGTCCTGGCAGCCGGAGGTGGAGAACGGTAGAGGTCGGTACCGCATACGGAAGGTGAGTGGTCCACCTGTGATTGTTTGAGGAGCTGGAGTGCTCCGGGAGACTAGGGTGTCTCCAATGGTTTGAGGAGCCAGTGTGCTCCTGGGGCTAGTGTGCTCAGAGTGCACACTAGCCCCAGGAGCGCACTGGCTCCTCAGAACTCAGAGTGCGAGCAGGCGCTCTGACAGACTTAACGAGGTTGGGAGAATATTTGAGTATATTGTTTGTAGTAATCCGACCGGGTGGTACTGTGGTGAAGGCGTGGCTAATTACGGGTAGACTCCGGAACTTACCCTGAACTCCTAGAGTGGTGGTTCAGTGGAGGTGAGTCCTGGGTCTCCTGTGGTAAAGTGCGCAGCGACCCGTAGTGCCGCCCGGGGAGCGGATGCGTTCTCCATCCTCAGAACAGTTAGTGTACTGTTCGGTCTGCGGTAGGGTCCAGGTTCCCCAGGACTTGGTCGACGGGCCTTGTCCCATTTGGTAACACGTGTTTGGAAGGATTTATATGTGTAGGATGTGTATGTGTGTGTATGGTTCCTTAATGTATATTATATGTGTGTGAACGAGCTCGAGCTAGTGATTTAAGGTAACGAATTTTGTGAGGGAGTGTTTTATTTTACACCAAAGTAGAGATGCCGTGTTTCAGTAAGTTACGATGTTTTGGGTGTTGTTGTCGTGTATCAGACTCCAGGCTGGCTGAGAGCCAACCTGCACCCCTAGAGGGCACTCCAAACTTTGACATGTACGTCAAACATGGATTGCCCCCGATCCTGTTTGGCACTTTATGGCACCGATATACCGCTGATAATGTGGATTTGCAATGGCCCTTGACCGGTTCATTCGAGGCAGCTAAATTGGATTATTTGCAAGATAAATTATTTGCTAAGCGTAGCCGTCAAAGCATGTTCGATTCTTTAAGAGTGTGGCAGAAGGAAGTTATGGAACGTAAGTTGAGGGAAGAGAAGGCGGCTCTTAAAAGGTCAGCACAGACAATGGCGCAAAAGGCGAGAGAACACACAAAGAATGAGAATGAGCAACGTTTGGAGCGCGCAGATAGGCTTTGCAGGTTGAAAGAAAATAAAAGTTACGTGGTACGAGAGGATGAACAGGATGAGATGGAAGACATTTTGAATACTCGACCCCCTCCTCCCTATGCTCCGCAGTCATTGTATCCCACCCTACCAGCTCCCGCCTCTACTGGTGGGGTTTCGGGTTCACAAGCAAGTGCCCCGCACCAGCCTGGCGCAGCGATTTCTGCCTCCCCCTCCTCCTTGACACCTCTCGTTTCTTTACTCCCGGCCAGTTCGCCCTCTCCCTCCCAATTTTCTCTAGCACTCCCTACTGTTTCCGCTAGCACCACCCCTAGTCAGGAGATGGCAACGCCGAGTAGAGGCGCAGGTAGCGGACTGTTCTCACAGGTACGGAAGTTGCTTACACGTTCCACGGTTGGTTTGGCCGAGAAGAGTGTAGTGGCCAACCAGGCCTGTCAGTGGGTTAGAAATAACATTTATTCATTTGAGGACATTTGGTCCACAATGAAAGATCTTGAGCCTTTGATGCAGCAGCACGCTTTGTGGCACATGTCAAATGTACTAATATCGCTATGGGAGCAGGGGTACGGAGGTCTGGCTCCGGCGACTTTGCGAGATATACAAAGTGGAGCCTACAGAACGAATACTGGGGTGAAGGAGGTGATGCGCAGTTTGCGTGCCATATTACAGTACAGAAATGAATTGCCCTCGGCAGGTGTGCCTCATTTTCCAGGTATACATCCAATGCGTGAAGTGCACCCCATCTACCATCCCGAGATACCCGAGATGGTAGATCCGGTCACGAATGCTGTCACTAGGAACAGGGTAAACGCACATTTTCAGGAGCAATGGGTATATACGCCATGGAAGAGAAGTGAGGTACTGGCCTTAAAGGCCCAGTTGCCAGATTCTAGAAAGAACCCAACTGCATATTATAAAGAGCTGACGGAAGCCGCGTCTTCCACAGTAATGACTTTAGCTGATATTGAACTGTTTTTTGGGCTTTTGGTCCCAGTCGATGTGTGGCGGCAGGTGAAGGGTACAGATCATTCAGAGGAATTGGGTGGTACGTGGCAAGAGTTGCAGGATTGGGACAAAGAACGTAAGCCAGGGGAGAAGCCAAAAGATGAGATTCTGGCGTTACCGGGGCGGATAATTAAGTACATGCACACCCTCATTCCCCCGCAAAAGGTGGACTGGGACAAGTTGACTGCTTGTAAGCAGAAAAAGGATGAGGCAGTTTCAGATTTCTTTACGAGGTTTGAAGAGACGTTTATGGATTTCAGTGGACAGGATGTGTCACAAGACGGAGGGTTGCGACTCTTTGTTAATAGGTTTGTAATGAACTTATTGCCAGAGATCTCAGCAAGGTTGCAAGCGTCGGAGAGTACGTGGACGACGTCCTCTCCCTCCGGTATTCTCAGTATGGCTCAGTATTACGAACACAGAGAAAATGAAAGTAAGGACAAGCAGGAAAAGAAGGCTAAGGGTTTGAAGACGAGGGTTTTGTTACAGCAAGTGTCTAGGGGTCGAGGGAGAGGTGCTGCTTCGGGACGAGGGGGTGGCGGCTATGGAAGAGGCGACAATAGAGAGAGACTGGGACCGAATCAGTGCGCGAAATGTAAGAAAGAGGGGCATTGGTGGAGGGATTGTCCTCTGTTTCAGTCGAATGCCGGTCCTGGCCGAGGACGAGCAAGAGGGGGAGGTGATCCCGGGAGGCAGACTGTACAGTCAGATGGAGGAGGGAGGCCAGGAGGAAATTATTTTGACAATGGTGCAGACAGGCAACACCTACAAAGGGGTGGTGGTCAGTATTACAATGACGATTATTCTATTGACGATTTGACAGGATTCTCCCATAACTAGGACAGCGTAGGACAGAGCGAGGGACCAGTGTCTTTGGAAGTTGATCAGAGGGGACCCTATGTCGAGGCGGACTTATTGGGGTCTAAGCAGAAATTTCTAGTGGATACGGGTGCAATGAAAAGTTCAGTGGCTCATAGTCGGGTCCCCGGGGCGGCTCTGTCTGGCAAGAACAATATCTCTGTGGGTTTTTCAGGTACCCCGGTGATTAGCCCCATTTCCAAACCTCTTACCCTTACGATTGGCCCTTTCACTGTTGATTCACCATTTTTATTGACTTCAAATTGTGGAGAAAATTTACTGGGTTTAGATTTGTTGAAGAGGTTGCATGCTACCATTTATTGTTCTCCGGACGGCGTATACCTCACGCTGGGCCCAACTGTCGCTCGCCCACTGCAATGTTTCTCTAAAGATGACCCCCTACCACCCGAATTCAAAGGAATACCCGACAGTTTGTGGGCTACCAATGATACAGATGTAGGTAAGATGGATATTGCCCCAGTAACAATAAAGGTTAAGGTGGGAGCAAAATTACCCAGGGTACCACAGTATAGAATACCTAGGGAGGGAGAGAAAGACCTGTTACAAATAATACAAGATTTGATTCAGTCAGGAGTAGTGGAGGAAACAGACTCGAACATATGTAACAGCCCTATACTGCCGATCCTTAAAAGACGGTCGCCTGATGCTGCAGATAGTACTCCTGATGTCTATAGGTTTGTGATTGATTTGCGCCATGTGAATAAAGTAGTGGAGCCTCAATATCCGGTGGTGTCGGACATCACTACGATATTGACAATGATTCCCCCTTCTGCCAAATATTTTTCTGTTCTGGACTTGAAGAATGCTTTCTTCAGTATTCCAGTACATGAGGAAAGCTGTTATCTCTTCGGATTCTCATTGGCTGGCCGAAGCTTTAGGTTTAAGAGAATTCCCCACGGTTACACGGAGAGTCCGAGTATATATAGTCAAGCACTGAAGGCACAATTGGACGAATTGGAACTTCCACCTGGCAACGTAATGTTGCAGTATGTGGATGATATTCTGATAGCATCGGACGATCAGGAAGGTTGTCGGGATGCTACGATAAAATTTCTGCATCATTTGGCCAAAAGGGGGCACAAGGTGTCCCTTCCAAAATTTCAATATTGTCGAACGGAGGTTACCTACCTAGGTCACCTCCTTTCGAAAGAGGGGAGGAGATTGACGCCAGAGCGCATAAAAGCGATAACTAATATGAAGGTACCTAACACGCAGCGAGAGGTGCGCGCATTCTTGGGCATAACATCGTATTGTCGCCAGTGGATACCTAACTATGCATTACTAACAAAACCCCTACTGTAGCTGACTACTAAAGAAGTGCGCGAACCCCTACCCTGGACCCTTGCATGCCAAGAAGCGTTTGAGTCACTAAAAACTGCTTTATGTTCTGCACCCGTTCTGGGAACACCTGATTACCAGAAGCCTTTTGTGCTTTATGTACACGAGGCGGAAGGTTGCGCGTTGTCTGTCCTAACACAGTGTTTCGGAGAGAAGCAGAGACCCTGTGCTTACTTCTCTGCGATGCTTGACAACGTGGCAAGAGCGCTGCCGAGCTGTTTGAGGGCCACGGCGGCTGCTGCGGTCTCCATAAGACAATCGGCGGGGCTTGTATTGGGTTCAGACCTCACAGTAATGGTACCGCATGCTGTGGACATTTTGCTAAACAGAACACAGACGCAGCATTTAACTAGTGCTCGTCTTACCTGCTACGAGATGACCCTCTTTGCGCCTCATGTTACGATAAAAAGGTGGGCCACTCTGAACCCTGCCACGTTGTTACCTATCCCAACAGATACAAAGGATGATGACATACATGACTGTTTGTTTCGGACAGAGGAGGAGACGAAAGGGAGAGTGGATTTGACGGACAAGCCCTTAGATGATCCGGATGGGGAATTGTATGTAGACGGGTCTTGTTTCAAGCTTGCAGATGGTACATCGACGGCAGCATACGCAATTACGACATTACAGACAGTAGTGGAGACCTCTAGAATACCTTATAATTCGGCCCAGGCTGCAGAAATTATAGCTTTACTGAGAGCATGTGAACTGAGCGAGGGACTGGACGTGAACATTTATACTGACAGCCAATACGCCTTTGGCGTGGCTCATAATTTTGGGCGACTGTGGGCAGAACGGGGATTTTTGACTTCACATGGACAACGTATACAGCATGGTCCGTTGATATTACGACTGTTAACAGCATTGACGTTACCCAGGCGACTGGCTGTGATAAAGTGCAGTGCACATAGGACAATAGTGGACGATGTGGGACGAGGCAATGCCTTTGCAGATCAAACAGCAAAAGAGACTGCTCGGACAAAACTACCACGGATATTTGTGGCAGGACCAGCTAGATGGGTACCAGACGTTAATATGTTTGCAGACACGGTACAGAGTGTAAAAAATATACAGGAAAAGGCAACTGAGCAAGAGTTGAGGGCTTGGAAAGATGGTGAGGGAAGGCTAGACTCTGATGGGTGTTGGACAGATGTGACTGACAAAAGACGATGGTTACTCCCGAACGCATACGTTCCCCCGGTAGTAACAATGGCACATGGTCCGGCACATATCAGTGCCAAGGGTATATGCAAATTGCTGGACCCGGTCTGGAGTAATAAAAATATTTCTAAGATGGCGACACATCTGGTCCAGCAGTGCATGGTCTGTTTAAGACACAATCCAGGGAAGGGAACACCAGTACCGGAAGGGAACTTTGCACCTCCTTCTTTCCCTTTTGAGGTGATACAGATGGATTACATAGAAATGGAACGTGCGAATAACCTAAAGTATGTTCTTGTAGTTGTATGCTCTTTTAGTAGGTGGGTGGAAGCATATGCCACTAAGGACTGCACGGCCATTTCCACAGCTAAAATGTTGATAAAGGAGTACTTCTCGCGCTTTGGATTGCCTAGGGTGATCTGGAGTGATAACGGTACATCCTTTAATGCTGAACTTATCAAAAACATATGTAAGGGGTTGAACATCTCACAGAAGTTTCACGCGGCTTTACATCCCCAAGCTGCGGGCTCAGTGGAGCGATTTAATGGTACTCTCAAGTTAAAAATGGCAAAAATACAGGAGAGTACAGGACTCCGCTGGCCAGATGCCCTTCCTTTAGCTCTGCTTTCTACCAGAGTTACTGTTAATTCTAGAACGGGGATTTCTCCCCACGAAGTGGTTTTTGGCCGTCCAGCCAATGTGTGGGGGGTACCGCGTCCGAAGTGTTTTTCACACATCGAGCATCCACTGTTGATAGACTACTTGTATGCCTTGACTAAAGATCTTCGTTCTATTCATCAATAGGTAGCAGACACCCTGAAGCCGTTGCCGGAGGGGCCGGGCCATAGGATCCAGCCAGGAGATTACGTCGTGGTCAAGAAATTTGAGCGGAAAAATTGCCTGGAGCCCCGTTGGTCGGAGCCGCGCCTTGTTTTATTAACGACACACACCGCACTTCGAGTGGAGGGCAGGAAGGAGTGGACCCATGCATCGCATGTCAAGAAGGTCCCCCTGCTGTTACCCTACGACAAATGGGTAAGGGAAGGCGTTGCTGATGAGGAACATGAGCAATTACCCAGCTACATCCCCTTCTCGGATGCCTCACTGAGGGGAGAGGAGCAAGGTGAAACGACCAATGAAAAGTCACATGCAGAACAAAGTGCACCAAGACAAAGAAGAGAAAAAATAACAAGCTCCGATACTCCCGTTGATACTAGTGACAAGGCATTAACGGGTCCAGCTCTTGCTACAGATACACCCGTTTTGTTCACTGACCCTGAAGTGCGAGGGAGCACTCGCTATAATCTGCGGCCCCGAAAAAGGTGAAGGTGTACTGGACTGAACACTGGAAGAAGGGCTTAGTGGAGATTCTGTTGCAAAAGAAGATTTAGTGATAGGGATGGACTTGTAAGAGCCCTGGTGTTTAGCCGAAGATTCTGTTCTATGAGACTATAGAGTGGTGTGGGGCCCAGATTAAGTGCTCCTCTGTTACAATTGCTGTGTGTCAAGCGACGTGGGATTAAGGTATGGACGGTACAAGCCTGCCTGTGAGGCTTTGACGGACACAGGGAGAAGATCCCTCTTTAGGGTTGAAGAACCCCTCTGGCCGGTTTTAGGACTGTCTGGGACTATTTTTTTTTTAGTGTATCTTTCCATTTTTTTTATATATATATACTTTTGCAATTATTATTATTTTTTTAAATGCACCCTTTTGGTCGTCCCATCCCCGACGAGGAGCAGCCCTTTGCGGCTCCTCGGAGACCTGTGCCTGCTTCCCCCTGGTTGGCCCTTTCCCGGAAAGGAAAATTGGTACTTCTCATAATAGTGCTTATTGCCTTCCTAGTGACTCTTGGTATATTGTTTTTCTTGGATAAGGCTTATCCTGTACATGT
This sequence comes from Lissotriton vulgaris, assembly GCF_964263255.1. Taxonomy (NCBI): domain Eukaryota; kingdom Metazoa; phylum Chordata; class Amphibia; order Caudata; family Salamandridae; genus Lissotriton; species Lissotriton vulgaris. The sequence goes on from NC_141688.1 coordinate 200,842,958, forward strand.
GTTTGCACCCACACCTACTGCTGTTCCTGAACATAACATAATAACGGTAGACTATGGTGAACAAATTCTTAGACGAGGTTACAAAGAAAATGTTTTTATAAAGACTTTGCACCATGCTCATGCCACCACAAACATGACTGACTGTTGGGTTTGTGGGCTTCTGCCTTCTGCTGCTTACAAGAAGGATAGATTTTTAGCGCTTCCATTGACACCTGTGAATAGTTGCGTGGGATGGTATACTCTAATAGGTCTTGTTAAATATTTTCAACAGCCAGACTTTCTGACTCCTCGACTGCAAGACAGAGGATCGACCATGACCATGCGAGTTCGCCCTATGCCCCCCTCTTCCCTTGGACGGCTATATACTGACGGACGTTTTGATCAGACATTTATAGAGACGTGTTAGAAAAAGGTGGGACGCTTCTTGACTCCAAATGATACCGACAAGGTTAGAGAAAGTTTTTTACGGTTGAATTCCTCCCTGTCCTACAGATATCCACCAAAAGGAAACGGCACTGTCAAGTCCTTAATACCTTTGGCCGTGGTGGGTCCGTCCCCATTTTTTTGTATAGAAGGAAGGGGCCCCATTAAGGTTGGCAACAGTTCTTGTAACGTAACTGCCTCGAAACATTTACCCCTTAGTCCATCTTTGGTTACTCCCCCCAGCATTTACTTTGTGTGTGGAGATAATGGGTACTTATGGTTGCCCGAGGGTTGGGGGGGGGGTATGTTACCTAGCTTATATGATTCCGCCCGTATATGTGGCACCTTCCGACTATCACAAGACTCATCGTAGGTTTCCCAGTCCGCCAGAACAGCGCAAAAGGAGGGAACTTCAGGTAGATGACGTTGACCAGACAGACACTTCTCTACAACAATGGACTGATTTTTCTAAGGGTCTCTTGCCCTTTTGGGGTCCGATATTTAATAGTAGGGCCATTCGACGATTGTCCAGGGTGAGGGAAAAGGTAGTACTTACTGAAGCAGACATTGCGACTAATATGTCTGTTGAGATTCAGGCTATGAGATTATTTACGATTCAGAATAGGATGGTGCTTGACGTCATCCTGGCAGATAGGGGTGGGGCCTGTCGCGTCATTGGGACGTCTTGTTGCGTATATATTCCTGACTCAGCTCCGACAGTTAACTCTGCTCAATGTGTGCTACGAATTTGCGACCACAAAAGAAAGTGTCTGGTCAATATACTGCCTCCACTGTTATTGAACTTCCTGATGTTCATTGGATGATGCTCATTGAAGATGATATTTTTGAATAAGTATGATGCCCTGCCCCTAGAATGGTTGTACAAGGCGCTACCTTTTGGCAAATAAATGCTCCGCTGCAGTTAGCCAATGATGCTAAAAGGAGGGTCTGATAGAATTCAATTTTCGATGCCCCACCCATCTCTATTTTCACATGTGAACTGATGAAGTACGTATATATACATGTTTTTGCATTACTCCTGCTTGTTACATGATTATTCAAATATATGTGTGATGATATTAGTTTTCTTAGCTTAGCTCGTGTGCCTCCATTTTGTGTATCACCCCGAGCCTGAGAGTCGCACTCGCTCATCTACCCCTCCCGTAGGAATAGAGAATTTCACTAATACAGCAGTTTTTGTTTCTCAGCTAACTGTGGCCGAAACTAACAAGTCTCTTATCAGTAATGTTCTCATGCACCAGAGACGCTGAGGCTTAGCTCCACGGCCTTGAGCAAAGATAGCGATGTATCCCTTGCAAGTGCAGATGCCTTCTGTATGAGGACATTGTTCCTCTGTCTGGGTTTCAGTAATTTTCCAGAAGGGGCGTACCCCAATGTACTGTATTACATTATAATGTATTGCTGTGATGATGTGAGTCAGTCCTCTCGACGCACTCTTAGGGGTGAGGTCGGACAGGGCCCTCTCATATGGGAGTTTGTGGCCTAATAAATGTATTTTGTTTATTCTTCTCCACTGTCCGGCTGACTTTTTACAGAGTTACTATAGGTGAGTGCGGTAAGTCACTCGGGTGGATTTGAGCCACGCTTATCAAACGGACTCAGAAGCAAACAGAAGAGAATCAGGCCAAAGAACACCTGCAGCAAACAGAGATAAAGAAATGAAAACCGCGAACCATAGCACCGTACAGAGAATCCCCAAGACAGACAAAAATAGAGGTCCTTTGTTGCTGCCCTGCATGACGATTAGCATAACAGGCAGTAGTAGTAAAGTAAGTCAGCTGCCTATGATAGCTAGTGTAGACTAGCTCTTGAACGAAATTCACCAGAAAGGTGCTTTACTTGTCCCACTATCTTTCAAACCGACACCAGTATGGGTACATGGACACCCCAGTCCCAAAAGTTCCTATCACCTGAGGAGTCTCCCAGGGTTTCATACTTTCACCTATCATCTTCAACCTCTACATGGAGCCACTTGGTACTCTACTGACAGATAACAGAGTCGAGATGTACATACATGCTTATGATATAAAAAACTGCCTGGACATTATACAGTACCGGATGGCCGGCACCTACCTGAAGCTCAATGCAACCAGGAAAAACATATTAGAAAAAGCACAAACCAGGCTCAATTACAAAAGTCTCGACGGCTACAGATCCCAACTTTTAACGAATTCAAAGTCACTTGGATTCACCAGGCACCAACCTTACTATCAAGGAACACATTGCCAAATACACAAAGAGGCCTTGGTATCGTCTCTCTCTTCTAAAGAGAGGAAAAACCCTTACTTTCAGAAAGTGACTTTAGTGCTGCTGTAAAAGTCCTCATACTTTCGTATCTAGATGGTGATAACGCCCTAGTTCATGCGCTTACAGTCGAGTCCACAGTGCATCCTACGTGCTGCAGCACGCCTCTTCCAGGGCCTGACGAATTATGGTCACACCACCCTAATCCTCATTGAACTCGATTTGGCTCCCCTTGTAGGCCCACACAATCTTCAAAATTACCTGCATCATTCACAAAGGCATCAGGACCAGCACCTGCACTTATCTTGCAGACATTCCTGTCCCTCCCTGTCTAGGCCGCACAGATGCTCTCACGACTTTTCATGTGGCCTTTGAGTCACAGCCTGACGCACCACCCACGCATCACGCGCACACCCTTCATATGGTTTTAGTACAGACAGGAATTGACAGCTCTTTACCCATGATCCTTTACGCAAAAGATTTGTACACGTGTACTATTTCCTACTTAATATTACTATGTTCCAACTTAGGGTGACCAACTGGCATTGGTGCAAATTCAGGACGGTGAGTGTAAGAATTCAGGACAAAGGGCCAAAATTCAGGACATAAATTTAGGACAGGAGGTCAAAATTCAGGACTAAACTTCAGGACAATTGGATAAGTTTTACAGACACATCAGAGGTCGCGCAATAGTATATAAGTAAGCCCAGCCATATCCAAACATATTCAACCATTTGAAAACCTATCCATCATGTATCCTACCATCTATCATTTCACTCATCCATCCCTCATCCATCCTTTCACTCATCCATTCATTATCTATCCATCCACCCTTTCACCCTATCCATCTGTACATTCATCCATCCACTCTCCTACCTATCCATCCATTCACTCATCCATCCAGCTGAAGAACCGGTTAAACCCACTTACTGGGTCTCGGCATCGGGGGACCCGCCCAAGTCTTCCCTACTCTCCTTATTTAGTAAAAGGAGACACAGGAGCCTTCGCCTGCAGGAGGTACCAATATTTATTCGAATAGCCCAGGCTATGGAACAGCGTCCCAAGCTCATTAGAAACAAGACAGAGGAGGCTGCTGCTTTACTACGCAGTTTACAAGACTTTTATACATTTTTACTCCACTCTTTTGGCATTCAGTCCAATGTTCAATCAGGGTGGTGTTTGCAGTTGATAACCTGATCAAGGCGATGTTTGTAGTAGGTAACCTGGTCAAGGCTCGGCACTCAGGTCATTGGGTAATCAGCTTGATCAAAGCTCGGTCATTCAGGTCATTGTTCAATCAGCTTAATCAAAGCTTCGGTGTTCAAACCATTGTCCAATCACCCTGATCAATTCCCAGTAGTCAGACCATTGTCCAGATAACTTGATCACGGTGTTAAGGATGTTTACCAGGCAGGGAGCAGGAGATGGAAAACAAGCTTGCTTGCACAGGGCGTGGGTGTCTCATGGCTTTCTGTTGAACTGCAAAGAACAGGGGGTTGGGTGTGCGACAGTTTTTGGGCAGAAATGTAAGCTGCAGGCAGGGTTTTGTCAGGACAGATAGAATTTTCTCAGGCATCAGCAGAAACGACCAGGGGGTCATGGCACAAAATGGACATCGACAAAAAGAACATTTTTCCTCAGACCCTCCTTTTGCCATTGAGTGGCAAATACTCTAGGAAATGTCAATATTGATGAGATTATCTGTTTCTTGTTGGAGCATCATCTTCATATTTGTGTCGTGAATGTTAGCAGGTGGAGGCTTGAGGGTCTGGACACACATTGTACAGAGCATTGGCAGACACTGAAAGCACAAACAGCAGGAGATTAGGACAGCTACTCCCAAGGCAAGGAAGATTAGTTCCCTGTACCCCACTGGGAAAGGAGGCCCCAGATCCAGCCTGTGAGGGACCAGTTGCCTTCATCCAGATGAATTTCAGAAAAAAGGCGATGCAGACGTTGGATGATATCGTAAGCTATAGCTGCGTTGTCTGGAATGTACACAGAGCAGCTGGAGCCGATCAATTTACACACACCACCACGATAAGCAAGGATGACGTCGAGGACCATGGGGTTTTGGAGCGTTATAAGGCCTGTAGCTCTGCAGTGATGTTGGGGAGGGCACCAGCTGTTACTGTGATGGTGGCCTCAAGGACCCTGGTCAGTCCTTGTTCAGCCTGACTGTTGGCCATGGGGCCCCAGAATGGAAGGAAACCTTTAAAGAAGTACCCGGCTTCCTGGGCGCTGATATGACGCCCCTATGTGAGTGGCGCAGAGCGACCTACATCAACAGGTAGTAACCTCCATGGGTAGAATATGTTGGTGGAAGGAGGAAGGCCACATAGCAGATACAAGACCAGTTACGGGGGAGCCAAGTGTAGGCATCTGTGCCACAAATGAAATAGGTGTTGGGGGATGCCATCAGCTTCGGAGGAGATGTAGAGTTTAACGTCTTAGTGATATCGCAAGTACTAGTACCAACTTTCTCAGTTCCTAGGCCATGGATATAGACACGGCCCTGCACATTTATGACATTCAGAATGTTTCGTTCATTAGCCAGTATCCTTCTGGTGCGGAATCAAGAAAATGTTCATCGAGTGGTTGAGTTGAATGCTACCATCTCACCGTGTTCATCTGGTGATAGTAGCAATGTGGATGAGCTGGTCGGGCAAAAAGAGCATTGGTATTGCCAGATCTGTTCCGCCAGAAGTCATCCCGAAATGTCCTCAGGACAGAAATGGCAGTACCATTGACAGTGTAGGCCTCCTGCATCAACATCCACCATGCAAGACAAGACCCAGTGGTGGAAAAGGGGTAAGGAAAGAATGGGACAGGGTGTATCATGGAATGCGGCATCAGTCCACAAACCCAGCAGTTGGAAGTATTCATGATCAGCTGATGGTGATACAACATTTGGATGAAGGTGTTAAATAAAAAAATCTGCACGGCGGGGTAATTCGTAGGCTGGTAGCGTGAAATACTGGTGCTCTGCAGGAGTAGGGGTAGGAGTTGGTGGGGCAACAGGATGGCAGATCAGTAACAGCCCACCGATGATAGACAGGATGAGGGAGACAAACAGGGTCACCACGGTGGCCATGAAGCATTTACTATGTAGGAGACTGACATATTGTTTCTGGACTCAGGTGTATTGGACGGCTGCCATTGTGCTAAGTCAGGGACCTCTAGTGGCTGTCTGTGATTGGTGGTTGCTTCACTGGGCGCAGGTGCCAAGAGCCCTATGGCGTACCTTAGTTTGACACAACAGCACTATTCTCAGCCGGGGAAGATCAAAGCCATACAGCCTATCGGCACTTGGCGAAGTCAAGGGCAAGCCTTCCCTCGGGGGCGCAAGTTATATCAGTTGGAAATAGGGACAGTATGGTCGGGAAACAATTGTTCTTGGTGTTGTGCAGAGTTAAGGGAGGGTTCCACCCTTCCTTTCAGTATGCTGTCACTCTCTGCTTCCGCAGATGTAGAATGCAGTCTGGGATCGCTGATTGGGACTAAAGTCGGGACTGTTTCTGTTTCTGAGTCTCCTTGTCCTACCCTCACCCACTGATCATAGGGGAGGGGCAGAGGCACACGCCTGCAGTGAGACGAATGCATCCAATTCTTCTGACCTTCTACTTTCAAGGCGGTGCGGGTGGCCAGCAACACCTGACAGGGCTGTGTCCAGGGGGGCTCGAGGCTCTTATGCTGTTGAAAATTTCTAAGACCTAATCACCAGGTTGGATGACGTGTCCTGGGCCCTCGCTTTTGTCAGGTATGGCCTCATGCACCTGGTGATAAAGAGTACGAAAGGTATTAGTTAGACTGTACAGATAAACAGTTAATACAGGGTATTCCACAACAGGCAGTTTCTTAGGCCGTGGGACACCCCATACATTGTCAGGCCTCCCACACACAATCTCATGGGGGGACAGCCCTATTCTGGTGTGGGCTGTTGTTCTTGTAGACAATAGGGCCAAGGGCAGAGCAACAACCCAAGTGACACCCGTCTCAACTACTATTTTGGCCATTTTAGTTTTTAGGATGCCATTGTATACCTCCACTAGACCTGATGACTGGGGGTGGTTAGCTGCATGAAACTTTTGTTTTATACCCAATGCTGTACAGACATATTCCATTATTTGAGCCGTAAAGTGTGTCCCGTTGTCACTCCAGACCAAACGGGGCAAACCGAATCGTGGGAGGTACTCCTATAATAGCATTTTGGCGGTAGTGATAGCAGTGCAGTCTTTGACAGGGTAGGCCACCACCCATCGGCTGAAGGTACGGACCACCAGCAGGACATATTTCAAATTGTTACATCTGTCCATTTGGATGTCATCCATTTGGAGGACTTCAAAAGGGAAGGTAGGAGGAGAGATTCCTCCCTTAGGAGTAACTGTGCCTTTTCCCAGGTTATACAATCATTATATAAGCAATAATCATGCATGTTTTGACCACCCTCTCTGCATATGCTGGTATCTTTGGGTTATGCCAGGTAGGTTCCAACAGCTTACATATCCCTTTCGCACTAATGTGAGCAGGGCATGGGCCATCGTAACTACTGGTAGCACATGACTGCCAGGTAACATCCATTGTCTTTCCATAGTCGTGCGGACCCAGCAACCATCAATTCCCTCCTTTGCTAATTGCTCCTTCCACACCCTTAGTTCCTCAGGAGTAGCATGGGACTGAATATCAATCACACTTTGTACTGTGTTTTCAACCATGCCCTCGTCTGCCACCCACCTAGCGGGACCTCCTACATACATTCCTTCCTTTTTTCTAAGAGCTGTTTGTCTGGCTGTCTGGTCAGCCAGAGCATTGCCTTTCCCAACATCATCTGTCACTTTCTTATGGGCTCTACATTTTATAATGGCCACCTTTTTGAAGGGTATCAGGGCGTCTAACAATCGGTGAATTAGGGGGCCATGTTGAATCTTGGTAAAGTTCTGAGCCTCCCCGAAGGCATACTGATTGTCAGTATAGATATTAACTATTATTCCTTCACTTAACTCACAGGCTCTAGTGAGGGCCACTAATTCTGCTGCCTGAGCAGAGCACTGCAGATACTGAGCTGTTTCTACTACTTGCCCCAATGTCGTGAGGGCGTAGGCGGCTGATGTGTTACCATCTGGCCCTCTGAGACATGATCCGTCCAAATACAATGTACCTTCTGGCTCTGCTATCGGGGTATCCTGTAAGTCAACCTGTCCCTTCGTCTCCTCCTCGGTCCTCAATATACAGTCTAAGCGGGCATCCTGAGTATCCAGTGGGAGTAATGTGGCGGGATTTAGTACAGTGCATCTCTTGATGTTAATGTGGCTGGCAAAGAGAGTCAATTCATAACCTGTGAGTCGTGCGTTAGTGAGGTCTTGGTGCTATTGAGGAGGGTATCCACAGAATGGGGGACCATCAGAGTCAGGGGGGAGTTCATGACGATTCCCGCACTCTGACGGACCATGAGGGTAGACGCAGCTGTCGCCCGTAGGCATCCTGGGAGAGCCCTTTCTACAGGATTTAAGTAGCTGAAAAATAGGCACATGGCCGATGATGATCTCCAAACATTTGGGTCAAGACAGCGCATGTACAGCCATCTGTCTCAAGTACAAAAAGAAAAAAATGGTTTGCTATAATCAGGAGTACCGTGGACTGGAGCAGTATACAGAGCCCTCTTCAAATCTTGGAAGGCCTGCGCATGCTCTCTAGTCTATAGAAAGGTACTGTCTGATATGTCTTTAGTGGTGAGGGCAAGAAGAGGTTTGACCATGGCCGAAAATTTGGAAATCCACTGTCTACAGTATGAGGTGAGGCCTATGAAGGCTCGCACCTGCTTTTGTGTTCGTGGGGCCGTCATAGCATTGATAATGGCTACACGATAAGCGGTGAGCTGCCTTCCCTCCTTCGAGAGGAGATGACCTAAATAGGTCACCTTCTCTTGACAAAACTGAAGCTTTTTCAAAGAGACTTTGGGGTTATGGAGGGCTAGGTGGCCTAAGAAACAGAGAGTACCTTCTTTACATGTTGGGGCAGAATTTGCAGCAATGAGGAGGTCATCAACATATTGTAATAGTGTGGAATTATCAGGGACTTCCAAGGAATCTAGTTGACTTTTTAGGGCTTGACTATAGATACTGGGGCTCTCAGTGAAAGCTTGAGGGGCGCGGCAAAATCTAAAGCTCCGCCCACCAAGGGAAAAACCAAAAAAATGTCTGCTGTCATGATGTATAGGAATACTGAAAAAGGCTTTCTTCAGGTCAATGACAGAGAAATGCGTGGCGTCAGAAGGGACCATCGTTAAGAGGCTGTAATGTCGGGGACAACAGGGTGTTGGGAGATTGTTATTTTGTTAAGGGCTCTCAGATCAATCACAAAGCTATATATTTTAGGGGAGAGAGCATCTCCATTGGTCTTTTTAAGAAACGGAATAATGGGACTGTTACAGATATTACCACGTGTCTACTCCACTACGCCCTTGTCCATCAATTCAGATATTATTGTCAAAAGGGCTACTTCTCCTTCCGCGGGCAGTCGATACTGCTGGAGGCAGGTGAGTAGTGCAGCTGGCTGGATGCGTTCCACATTAGGGGGTATGTTGAGACACCCCACATCAGTGTCTGATGATGCCCAGATGGAGGAAGTAAAGACGGCAACTCTAGTGGGAGGGGACCAGAAAGATACATGTAGGAAATTGTTTGGGATACACCTTGGGGACCACATGATATGGTCGCATACAGAGCTTTCAGTAAATCCATGCCTAATAAGTTTTCACTGCAACCTGTATTAAGGACCAAGGTAGCGTCAACATGTGCAGGGCCAATATCGAGAGGAAGGGGATCAGAGATAGGGCTTATCACGGGTGTCCCTGCAAAACCCACAGAGACATTCATATTACCAGAAAGGGGTGCCTCCGGGACTGACAGACGTGCAATAGAAGACCTGGTGGCCCCAGTATCCAAAAGAAAATTCTGATCATTCCCCACAACTGACACTTTAACATATGGGCCCCTTTGATCCACTGGAATTTGCACTCTGGTAATACCCCTTTCATGGCTGTCCTATGCTTGATAGAACCCTGTCTCATCAACTTCTTCACAATCATCATTGTAATAAGTGCATGTTGCTTCGTACCCCTCAAACCTATTGGCTGGGCGTTGCCAGACGGGAGCGTCATCCCTGGGCCTACGTTCTTTATCCTGCAGATGAGGCAGGCATGGTCCCTAGTCAGCCTCCCCTCCCTGGTAGCGCGAGGCCGAGTCTTCCCTGTTCGGATGTCTTCAGCTAACACAGGACACTCATCTATCCAATGGCCGTACCCCTTACAATAAGCGCACTGATCTGTTTTGAGGGCTCCCGCACATTGAGGGCCTGAGGGGTAGACTGGCAAGCCTTTGGAGGGGGTTGGGTTTGTGGTCTGAAATTTTCACGGGCGTCGGGACCTCGGGGAGGGTAAACCTTTTACAGAAGTGCCTTAGTCTTAAGATCCTTAACCTTCTTACTTTCCTTGTCTCTATCTTCATTCTCCCTATTCTCGTGATACTGTGCCATAGCCAAGATACCAGTCACAGACCACGTACTTTCAACTTTCTTGAGCCTGGCGGAGATCTCAGGAAGCAAGTTGCTGACAAATTTGTCGACAAATATCGTGGGATCCAAGCCACTATTTCCCTTGTATTCTGTCTCAAAACAGGTAAAGAAGTCAGCCACACTCTCATCTTTTCACTGCCTACAGGCATTTATCTTATCCCAGTTAATGACAGTGTCTGGCAAAAGTGTTTTCATGAGCGTTATTATTTTACCGGGCAAAGTCAGGATGGAAGTTTCTGGTTTAGTCCCTTCTACCCTTGCTTCTTCCATAGCCTCTAGGTCAGCCCATTTAACTCCCAACGCCACTTCATGGTCAGTATGTTGAATCTTGTCCCAAATTTCAGTGGGGACAACCGTACCAAAAAGTACATCTATATCCTCAAGAACGAGAGTACCTGCAAATATTGTCTGACCTAATTCTTTGTAAAAGGCAGCTGGATTCTTCCGGGGGTCTGATAATTGTCCCTTTAACTGCATTACTTCTGACCTTTTCAAAGGAACATGAACCTGAGAGCCTACGCCAGTGTGCCTCAACAGCCCTCCGGCCATTAATTTGGGCATTGGTAAGTGCATTAACAAAGACAGGGGCCGCCTCACTCATTGGCATAGCTGTCTCTAGAGGGGTGTTTGGAAAAGCGATCATATCACGGTAAGCAATTAGAGCAGACATAGCGCCAAACATACCCTTTCCCTGAACATCGCCTCTGTTTATTTGTAACCTGAGGTCCACTAATCTGGCGGGCATCTGCTTAAGCGCACTGTCAAATCTTTGCATTACCAAGGTACACATGTATGCAGCCCAGGTGGTCTCTTCCATAATCGTCCACTGGTAAAAGGTGGACCATATTTCTTTAAATGTATAAATATTCCAGTTATTTATCCAACATTCACAATGTTGCTTCTGCAGGTCATTTTCTCGAAGGAACGAAAAGCTGACTGCAGAGCGCAAGGAAGCCAGTCGGGGGGAAATCAACAATCTATATAAATCCTGCTTAACGGTAGACCACGGGGAAGTAGGGAAAGGGCGGGTAGGGGTAATGCCGCAGTGATTGGGCGGATGGGGACTTGTTGCCATTCCTGCAGCGAGGACAGGGTTAGCGTGCGTGGTCGGTGTCATAGGAAAGATGGTGAGGGTCGGCGTGACAAGGAGTACAGTAGGAGGGGCAGTAGGGGGCAGGAGTAGGCTGTGGCGGGTAGACAGGCGGGGTGTGAGGCATCAGGGCAGGGTACATTGGGGCACATGCAGGAGGGTTTTCTAGCATGGTATCAAGTAAGGAATCACCTTCCTCTCCCTCTTCCATATGGGCCTTTCCTTTCTCCTCACGAGCTGGAAAACACTTTTGTACTCGAGCCCCACGCTCCCTATCAGCTATTTCTATAGATTTTTTCCATTCGATTTTGTAAATGTTCTCTAGCGTGGTCGGCCATTAACATACGCACCTGTTTTCTCTCCTGAGCCTTCTGCTTTCTAGCTCTCTGCTCTACCTCTTTCCTCCAAAATCGGACAGATTCAAACATAGAAGGGCGCGTATTCCTTTTTAGTAATTGTTCCTTTAAGTTGGCGAGAACTTGGGAATCAAAAGAGCCATAAAGTGGCCACTGTAATTCCGTGTTACTTTGCTTTGTATATTTTACCCAGAATGAGGAAAACATAATGGCAGAAGGACGATATTTAACATACATTGTATGGCCAGGGGTCACTTCAGGAGGAAGCGGACAAGCCGCCTCCAGCTGGGAGTCCTGTGCACACATACAACAACATAATTTCTTGAACTAACTACTGATTGACATACTGATAACAGACAACAGCGGGTTTAAAAAATCCCCTCACTGGCTTGGCTTTTGCAAAAGCCAAGCAGAATCATACAGACTTGGTGGATGATCAGTCCACCCTTGCCTTAAACAGATAACAGACAACAATGGGTTTCAAAACTCACCTAGCTGGCTTGGCTTTTGCAAATGTCAATAACAGCAAAATCATACAGACTTGGTGGATGATCAGCCCACCCTTATCTTACAGGGGTAGTACTCTTTTGCAGACGTAGGGCAGTGTCCGGTTCCAGAAATCACTTGTTAGGGGACTCCGGTGAGTACACGGTCATGTGGCCCAGACCGTGTGGGGAGGAACAGTGGGCGAGTCGTTCGGCTAGCGAACTGCAAGAATCCCTTGGGTAGGGCGCCTCCGTCAGAGTCTCTCCGTGCACCTCCTCACATCCACCGGGCCTGACCTTCCTGCTCGTGGAGTCCTTATTCAGGCGCCATTTGAAGAACCGGTGACACCTACTTACTGGTCTCGGGGGAACCGCCCAAGTCATCCATACCCTCCTTACTTAGTAAAAGGAGACACAGGAGCCTGCGTCTGCAGGAGGAACCAAGATTTATTCGAATAGCCCGGGCTTTGGAACAGAGTCCCAAGCTCGTTAGAAACAAGACAGATGAGGCTGCTGCTTTACTACACAGCTTACAAGCCTTTTATACATTTTACTCCACTCTTTTGGCATTCAGTCCATTGTTCAATCAGGGTGGTGTTTGCAGTTGATAACCTGTTCAAGGCGATATTTGTAGTAGGTGACCTGGTCAAGGCTCGGCACTCAGGGCACTCAGGTCATTGGGTATTCAGCTTGATCAAAGCTCGGTCATTCAGGTCATTGTTCAATCAGCTTACTCAAACCTTCGGTGTTCAAGCCATTGTCCAATCACCCTGATCAAGGCCCAGCAGTCAGTCCATTGTCCAGATAACTTGATCACGGTGTCAAGGATGTTTACCAGGCAGGGAGCAGGAGATGGAAAACAAGCTTGTTTACACAGGGCGTGGGTGTCTCATGGCTTTCTGTTGAACTGCAAAGAACAGGGGGGTTGGGTGTGCGACAGTTTTTGGGCAGAAATGTAGGCTGCAGGCAGGGTTTTGAATGACAGATAGAATTTTCTCAGGCATCAGCAGAAACGACCAGGGGGTCGTGCGGAAGTGTTTGACACGAAATGACAATGCAAAAATAATGGAGTACTTGCACAAAATGGACGCCGACAAGAAGAACACTTTTCCTCACAGCCATTTACCCTTTCACCCATCCAGCCACCATTTCACTTAATCATCCATCCACCCAATCACTCATCCTTCCACCCATCCACCCTTTCAGTCATCCTTTAATCTTCCTTTCTCTCTCCAGCGATACTTCCTTGCATCCATCTACCCACACATCTATCTACTCATCCACTCATGAATCCTTCTATTGACCCTATCACTCATCCATCCTTTCATCCATTTATCCTTTCACTCCTTCACTCATCTATTCATCCTTTTGTCCATCTACCCTCCCTTTCACTCACTCATCCATCCTTGTATCCACCCTTTCACTCATCCGTCCATCCATTCACCCTTGCACTTATCAATTCACCAATCCATTCATCATTTTACTCATCCACCCACCCACTCATCATCCACCTTTTCACTCATAAATCCTTTCACTCATCCATCCACCCTTTTACTCATCCAGCTTCCCTTCCACCCATACAACCAGCAATTTACCTTTTCTCTCTTCCATCCTTCCACTCACTCACTATCCTTTCATCCTCTCTCATTATCCATCTACTCAATCTTTTATTCATCCATTCACCATTTCACTAATTCATCCAGCCATCCACCCATCCCTTCACTTACTCACTCACCTACCTTTTCATATTAATTTTGAGCAGAGCCTTTTTGAGAAGAGGCCCATCAAGAACTTCAGCCTCGCTGCAGGATCCATTCCAGGACTGGGACAGAAGCCACCCAGGGCAGAGACAGGATCCACCACAGGAGGGAAATGAGCCATCACAGGTGGGGGGGCAGGAGCCACCACATGGGGGGACAGGAGCCATCACTTGGGGGGGGGGAGGCTGCAGGAACCACCACATGGGGGGGACAGGAGCCATCACAGGCGGGGGCAGGAGCCACTACATGGGGGACAGGAGCTATCACTGGGGGGAAGGCAGGAGCAATCACAAGAGGGGGGAACAATATCCACCAGGATGGGCACAGGGGTGAACCTGCAGTATTCTAGTATCATCTTGGTTTCTTCCAGGGTGGGGTAGGGCTCCTCACCCCCTCCTGGACAAGACAACGAGAAGACAGGCTCTCTTTCCAAAATGTTGGTTTTGCCATCCGCCACTGTGATGTACAGTACTTAAAGGAGATACTCCAGGAGAACTGATTTAACTGATTGTCCTCCATACTTTGTTAATCAGTGTGGGTGCGATTGTGCCTTTTCTTTATTGTATTACATTATAGACTGCATGTTTGAAGAACTGAGGTTCGTTTACAATTTAGTAACAGTAATTAAGCTCTGTGAAGAGAACCACATGCTGCATTAGTGTAATCATGGCCGGTTCTAGGATGTTTGGGGCCCTGGGCAGAAATGGAATGTGTGAGGCCCCTCTAAATTGCAGAGCCATGATGCATTCAGGACTGAATAGATGCCCCTGCTCCTGAAGCTGCAGCCCCTCCCTCTCATTCACCTTCAAGCACCTCTTAACAGCTCATCGAGGGCTGAAGGTGTGATGGTTGCAATCCCGCTGTGCCTCTACAATGCTGCTGGGTATCTGAGCTTTGGTACTGCATCGGAGTCTGTTTCACCCGACCTCAACAGCATCGGAGTCAAGAAGGGAGGTGGGTGGAAGCTGTGCCGGCTTTAGGGTGGTGCGACCGGTGCACGGTTACAATTACGGACAAATGGCGTCCGTTAAAGAATCCTTCACGGTCAACGGACAGACGTCCGAAATTACGGACTGTCTGTGAAATTTACGGACGGTTGGTCACCCTATGTTCCGTCTCCTTTTTTACCTACCCTAATATTAAACTGTTTCAACGTTGACTTTAATGAGTTATTGGTGATATTTATTTGATATGTAATTAATCTCCAAGGGTAATTTTTGCCCAGGCTCTTGAGGCATGTGCTAAGACAGATGACTAGACGCCAGAAGCACGGATGGAAGTTTGCTACAGTATGGGGCACTCATCAATTGGATACCGGGGAATAACAACCGGAGAAGGAGAAGCTGGGCTTTAAAGGGACTACTTACACATAGGCTATAAATTAATAATGATGTTTGGTTAGAAGCAGACCTGCCGACTCGCATGATGCACTAGGTGCACAGCTCGACCCCAACTTCGGAGGGGATGGCTAATACTTTAAACACTTTGTGGGAGGGCAAGGGTGGATGCGGCTCCGATTTCACAGTCAAACTTACATGTACTGGCTAACATTACATTTTCTGATATTCTAATATCATGAGTAATATGGGGTGTCCTTTTTCTGGACAGCCCAGGGGCCATAGAGCATAGAGCATTTAATAGTAACGCTGGTCTCTGCACAACAAGACTTAACAAACCATGCCACCTTCCACACCCAACTCAACTCCTCAACACGTAATGATCCAGAGATATCAGTAGAACAAGTCTATCTCTGGCTGAGTTCAGTCCTCAATAGCATCACCCGAACAGCGCTGTCACTCTCTCGTACAGACTTGAAAATTCACGCTGGGTTAGGAGGCCAGAGTGAAAACCCTCCAAATCCAACAGCGGTTTATGGAAGGAACTCTTGGATGCAAACAGCTCCGACTGCAATACTACTCAAGAGTTCCCAGAGCTTCAGACACAAAAGCAATAAGAACCCGCAAAAGCCGAAGGATCCTTGAAGCTACGCGCTCTATCGAAGAACTCCATAAAACAAGCAATGACTTCACGAATCCTCAAATTACAAAACCAACCATCTTGACAAAAGATTGTGGCACCTCGAGCTGTCCAGCAGATGCCTGTCCAGAGTGTACTTTAAGGGCATCTTTTTCAATAACTGTTGCACCCAGAGTATTTATCAGCCACTCCCTGGAGTCCAGCATGTCCCCATTACACTCAAAGCTGCATATCTCAAGCCCACCTATTTGACGTTACCGGCTAGCTAGTATGCAATCTGCGATGCACATATCCTTGACAATCTAATTGAAAGGACTGCCTACCAACAGCAATGGTCCTATACCGGCCACAATGATGTAGTTCTTGATATGCAAACAGGATTCTGAGCAGGCAGAAGCAGAAAATGTGCTGTAAGCGCATCATGAGATGGCCTCAAAATTACAATCAACTAGAAGGGGATAGCAGCACTCCCATACTCAGACCTTTCAACCAACCTCCATATGGCACACGACTTAAATCTACCATGGACGCTAGGTCAGCTGGTATAACTACACACATGCCACACCGATCATCCTAAACCTATAAAGCTATCTGAGCTACAGTTGTGTGCCAAGGGTCAGTGTTTCCAGGCCATGGATCCATGAATGTGAACAAATTACCTGACATTTTACATGTCAAAATCCGAGACACTAGCATTTGGGCAATGGACAGCCCTCTGCCAATTCTATCACTCCAAGGCAGGAATCTAGGTGCGACCACCGACTCATACTTCTCCCTGAAGCCGCAAGTGAACCAAATTAAAAAGGATGTATTTAAATGATGAGATGCCCACATTGTGACCATGGACTCATGCCTCTCTCTGAAGCCTCAAATGAAGCAAGTTACAGCCAGAAGGATGCTTTCACATGTAGAGATGGCTACATTGTGACTATGGACACAGACATCCACCTCAGGAAGACTGTTCCTAGTAAACTACAATCCTATATAGAAGATAGTAGGACCCTCATTGAAAACTACTTGCTAAATCTTGATCCTTGTGCAAACAAGTGTTTATGAGATGTGTGATAATTATCACATGCTATCAGTTGTCCTGTGATAGAAACCAGTAGGTCAAATTTCCAGAACTACAATGGTACCCTCATTGCAATTCTGGAAACTTCACCTGCTAGAATCTATCAGTGGACAACTCCAAGCATGTGATAAAAGGCTAGACATGTACTGCTTAGTGTTTTAAAAATATATGTTGAAAATCCAGAATAGATATAGGAAGGATAATTGTATTTATCGCTCAACTTTTAATAGGGCCTTAGTTTCTCTCCCTTGTACAATCTGGGTGTGGGCCTTTACATGGCACTGAGAGGCGTGATTGGCTTCTGGGACAACGCCCTCAGATTGCAGGCCAAGGAGCATGATGTACGGTCCATGCCTGACCTGTCTGCAGCTTTTGTACCTTGGACATCCTATCCTTTTGAATAGCCTCCCCTCAGGAGACAGTGTTGATGACTATTCCTCCAAATGGTTCAAATCTTCTCTTTGTGACCATTCTCTAAATCTTACCCTCTCAAGTAGTGACTCCAATGCATGAAGTTCCTTTCAAGTTCGCTTCATACGAGATCCTATCTGAAATAAGCAAAGTAAAGAGTAGTTGCGATCATCGACTTTGCAAACTGTCTGTGCACTCTCCACCCTCACACAATCTTGCATGTGAGTGTATCAACCAACACAAGACTTGTTACTGAAAGTGGTCGTCTGAGCAATGTAGGTCGTGTTATACACACACATAGATATAGTATTATAGCTTTTTGTAAAATAAATAATACTTTATTTTCATTAAATATAAAAACAAGATAACACCAAATTATAGCACAAATACTCTATGTGGGTTCCATGAAGCACTTAACAGCCCTTCTACCACTTAATTATCCCTGTGAGCAACCTCTGGGCTCAGCTGTACAGGCCACAAAGAAGCAAGAGCAACCATACAAAGTATCTGGGGCCTCATTTATGGAAAGTGACGCATCGCTACGTGAAAACAGCGATGCGTCACTTTTCACTGCGCCCTCCTTGCCAGACCAATGATGCATCATATTTACAGTATGACGCATCATGGTGCAAAGAGTTACAGATATGTCAGTATTTCTGACGTATCTGTATGGCGCAAAGGTGACACATTGCTGGAGTGTGTCACAAAAGTGATGCAACTCCAGCAATGTGTCCTTTTACATAGGGCGAGCCCCATGTGAGAGGGCCTGCGGCAGTCTTACGCCTGCTGGGAGGTAGGCGTAAGAAATTGACGCATTTGTGTTCTAGAAGTGGCGCAGTGAAATCTTATAGATTTCATTGCGTCACTTCTATGACCCTTTCTTGCGTCAATACGCCCCCCTTGCATACATTATACCTGGCATAGGTGTAATGTAGCGCAGGGGTTTACAAAGTAACGCATCTACCTAGATGCCTCACTTTGTAAATATGGTGCAACAAGGCACATTTTTTACGCTGCTGGTGCGTTACAAAAAGTGATGCACCGCCGGCGTAAAAGTGACGCACAGCCTCATAAATGAGGCCGCTGATCTCTATGAAGGAGAGTAAATTGTTCACAGTATCTGTCATACGTAGTTCGTGGCTGCAAGCGGGGATGCCGCATGCTTCGAGCAGCCGTTGCAGTGGAGCGCTGTCAGGAGAACCCACAGCTTCCTGCAGTATCCGTGCCTAGAGTCATGGTACAACATGACAGCAGAGGCGCTACAGACTCGTGGTTGTACTGAAGTGCCAGGAGAAGAAGCAAGCTTTGGCCATCTGGGCACTTGGGACTGCTGTCACTGTCGGTCTATTGCAGCTGGCACACCAGTCATGGACCTCAAGGTGTCACTGCTGCCTGTGGGTTGTGGTGCCATTGAATAGTCAAGACTCCTATAGACACTACAACAAAAGGGGAACAACTCCACTGCCCTTGAATGTATAGCATCCTTTCTTGAATCCAGAATCTTCCAGTTGATAATCAATAAATCTCTGAAACTGAAATCACAGCAGTGCTTATCCTGTGTGCTGCTCCATGTGTGTGGGCTCTGGTTGGTGTCAGGATGGATGTCTTCCAGGTCTCTGACGCTCCATTCAGAGAAACAGAAGTGCTCATCCTTGTGGACTAAGGTTGGTTGCCTGAATGGATGTCTTGTAACACTGTTAAGCTCAAACAAGAGGACACATCCTTTGTGTGTCAGAGTGGGTGACTGCTGAGGCTCTGAAGATCAACTCGCAGTAGTTCTTATCCTGCGTGTTGCAACGTGTATGTGGGCTATGGGGTGATGGTTTCTGAATTAGACACTTAACCACGCAGGCTGCTTCAGTCCACAGCTTTGTCATGGCTTTTAAAAGAACCTGGGGGCATATTATTAAGGACCGGTGTTAAAATTATCGCAGTTTTCTAGGCAGGAAACTGCCGATAAAACTGCGATAATGGGTTTGATAATACGCCCTTGTTAATTCCCATAGAGCCCATGTTAACACAAGAACATGGGCTTCTATAGAAATTAACAAGGGCGTATTATCAAGCCCATTATCGCCGTTTTATCAGCAGTTTCCTGCCGGTAAAACGGCGATAATTTTAACACCGGTCCTTGATAATATACCCCCTACTGCTTTATAGGACATATTGAGAGTGCTGTATTTTGGTTTAAATAATACGTGCATTGCAACATGAACACTTTACAATTAAGGCGACAATGCTGTGATTTGTGGAACTGTGGGGCATATTACCAAGGGCCATTATCGCCGCTTTAGCGGGACTTTTTCCCGCTAATGCGGCGATAATTTTATCGCCCTATTACCAAGCTGTCGCTAACACCAGTTAGCGACAGCTTGTAGGCGATAGCGGGCATTTAGGGGCCCACTTTGCATGTCAGCAATAATTATCGCTAATGACATGCAAAGTGGGCGTGCCAAAATGTCAGCGACTGAAAACAGTTGCTGCAATCGCTATCGCCTATGATCAACACAGGCGTGGTTTTGGAAATATTCGCGCTAAGCGCGAATATCTCCAAAAGCTAACGCCTGCCCTGACCAGTTCTTAGCCATGTTATCCAATGAGAGATGGATTACATGGCTAAGAGCATTGTCACGGTAATGCCTGAATATCGCTGTATTGAGAGCGATATTCACGCATTTCGCCTGTTTTTTATCGCTCCTGAGATAAACCTTGATAATAGCAAGGTATCTCAGCGATAAAAACAGGTGAAGGGTGGCGATATAAATATTTGCTCTAAGCCAACACAGCGATAATTATCGCTAGTTGTTGGTAATATGCCCATGTGTTTTCCTGGTATAGGCGACCTAGGCCTTAATTAGGCCTCGACTCCATGTTGGATGTAGATATAATCCCTTGTGTTTTCAATACCCATTCACACTGCACGCAGTATGATGAGCACTGATGCTTTGCGTTGACACGTTGTTCATGTGGAGTCCTGGAGAAAGTGCTGTAGATGTAGTGTTGCGTCCCTACATACTGTAGGCGTATTCACTCATAAGGCTGCTAGTGATAAGGTAACTAGATTTGTTCTACGCCTCCGATGAAATTAGAACAGAAGGGAACTCATTATTTTTCATTTGAGGTGGTTGTGCTAGTAGTAGTAGTGGTAAATGGAGTCTTTATAATTCTGTGTAATGGTTTGATATGATCTTGCTACATTTACGTGCCCTATACTGGACGCGGAATTGTTATCGCTGTCAATGGTGAATTTTCCTAGAAAAAAACATGATTTTGAGACTCCCCTTTCCATTTCCAGTTTTCTACTGACTTGCTACAGATTCTGTATATGTCCTAAATGTTGCTCATTCTCTATCTAATTTGATTATTTTTTTAACTTAAGGCTTATGACTGCAATATTTTACATCTTGATTAACTTTGATATGTTTCCCTTCTGTATTGCACTTTAATATTATAATAAACCTTCATGGTTTCTAAATTACTTATCTTGAATTATTACTTATCTGACTATGAGTCATAGCTAATTCCTGTTGATTGCCACTTGAGAGGCTGTTTTGATACTTATCTATAGAGACGCAGTTCCTCTTCTGTTCTTGAGGACGACACTGTCTACGACCCTGTATTAGGCGCTTTAAGTCTAACATGTCAAATTACCACAAGCAGCGCCAACAATATTAAGATAATAATTTACACATGTTTTTTCCTCCTTAACATTATGCAGTAAGTGTTCCTATGGGCCATAACATTATGCAGTAAGTCTTCCTATGGTCCATCAAGATGCAAAGCGTCTAGTCACCTAAGCAGTCGTTCTGTCACGTCTCGACTAGGCGGATGCCTTGTCCCGAGATCTTGAAAGTTTCTGATTAATTGACATGAGATTGTTCACCACGCAGGGGCCAGTTTTGTTCTAGGTTTGAGATATTATTACTATATTTACTCTAATCTTTTCAAACTACAATGGCTTCCAGTGGATAAATATATCAGGCCCGATTCACAAACATAAAATAAGACAAGTTAACTTTACGACTTTCGATATTCACAAAGAGCATTTACTAATCATAAACGTCCTACGTGAATACCGAAAGTTTTTCAGTTCCACTTTTGGTATTCCCAAAGGGCATTCCTTGTGCGGTATTGTAAATACGGCGCATCCATGGTGGCTGTTGGGCCTGGCCTAGTGGCGTGGTACCCCCCGCTAATCAGCCCCCCGTTAGCCCAGCTCTGTACTTAGAAACCCCTAGCTACCCTGCCCATGTCCGACCAACCGCCCACGGCCCGCATCGGCCTGTCCCCGACCACCTTCCCAGCGCGCGCGCCCCAAACCCACCAGGCCCCATAGGCCCACCGGCAGCCATTTTCCCTACCCGAGATCCCTGACTCCGTGGGCCTAGCATGACCCCAGCCCCAGTGCAGCTTAGGCTCCAGACGCGCCAGCCCCTGTTGGGAGGGTGAGGGCTACCCTAGTGAGAAGAGACAAGGAGTTTCGATGACACCTCCGGCCTCCTCTGAGAGACTGGTTTCTGTCACACCTCTGGTCTTCCCCTGGGGGCCAGTTTCGATTGCACCTCTGGCCTCCCCGAGTGCTAGCTCCAGACCTGCTGGGCGTCTGGGAATTCCCGGACGCATCCTCAAAGGGATCAAAGGACCAACCGCCGGACCTCACCCACGGCCCCCCCAAAACCTCGGACCTCCGCCTGCGAGGGTTCGGACATCAAAGGGCCACTGGACTATATCAAGGCCGGCCCCTGAACTAGCGGGCAGTTGTATCTTGGACAAGAAAGCCCTGATGATCTGATCGTGGCTGAACTGAACTTGATAAACTCTTCGAGCCCTGCTGACGCTGTCGCAGCTCATCCCTGGAACCGGAACATCGGAGCCCTGCTGACCTCGTAGTGGCTCAAGCTTGAAACCCTGAAGATCTGCATCGAACATTCTGAGCCCTGCTGACGTGGTCGCGGCTCCTCATGAACTAAACCTCCGGATCGAGCCCTGCTGACTTCGTCGCGGCTTGAGGAGTACTCTAGTCTGGCTGGACTATCGACGCTACCAATACGAATTGAGTCATCCTCAAGTGAGTAAGACCTCCAGTGCGACTACCATCTTCCGTAACCCCCGGCTCGAGGATTGAGAGCTGTGCGCATGGTACGCTACGTACTGGCCAAAGAGACTAAGACTGTCCCGCTACCCCTTCCCTGAAACCTTGAGACTTTGGCGATCCCTTGATCGTGTGTACATAAGAGTGCTAATTCTTTTATCTGATTATAAAGAAGTTGATATCGAAAACCCACGTGTGGTGTCTGTTCATAAGTGTGGTGTGGTTCTCGTGTGTACGATTCAATACTTGAGGTCTCCCCCGGCCGGGATCTCTCGTTAAGGCTCGGCATTATTGGCGGGAGAGGCGGGTCACGGAGGAGCCGGGTAGACATAACCTGGCCTCTGGGATCGCCCTTCCAACAGTGGCGCAAGGGTTTTGCAATGAGGCGCAGGGAAACTGACACATCCCTACAGATGTGTCAGTTTCTTGTAAATCTGGCCCTAGGTATTTTAGAGGCACCTCTCAGTTTGTCTTTGTGTTCTTCAGAAAAGATGCACTCATTTAGGGTAGATGGTTGGGTATTTTCCATTGGTGTAGCCACCCTCTGGAACCAGCTTCTGGCTTCAGTTCATTCATTCATGGACCAGTTTGGTTTTCACATACTCTTGAAAGCGCACCCATGTACACTATACATTGCTATTGTCTTTATGCAATTCAGTGACAGGATACCTTAATGTAATCATATTCAGGATGATCAAGGCGAGTTCTCAACATACCGGGCAGAATACCTTTTCTTTCATGCTGCACCAATATCAAGCTGGTCAGACCTGGAGAATACTCCTTCTTTTGGGAGAGACAGTAAGGACACTTGCTTTTGGTGCAGCCGTCTGTTTTGCACAGTTGTGCAGAGATTCTTCAAGGCAAAAGGTGTACTCTGAACTTATCCACAGGGCCAACTTATATCCGTGTGCCAAATGGCCACGGGATTTAAGGTTGTCCCCAAACCTCAAGCTGTCATCGAGCTTGGGGTACCTGGGGAGATCACGTGACAGGGTGTGGGTGATGGACATTCAACCACTCTCATTCGTACAGATGTGGGACTGTTTCAACTGCGAGCCCTGAACCAGGGATGGAGGACACAAAGGTCCAGAGTTACTAAAAGCCAGGCAGTGCAGCACTGCCTGAAAACCTGCCGAGCTGCATTGAACAGACAGATAAAAAACCTATGCAGTGCCTTACTCCGGAAGTAGTTGCCTGTCGATTACGTCATTGGCAACGCCCACACCAGCATACATTCTTGCCATAATGCTAAACGTGGCCCCACAGCCAGTCTTCCAGCTCTTGCATTATATTTCTGTACAAGATAAAGCTTCCAGTACAATTTCTAAGCCACACCATCTTTTTATTCCACAGAAATGATGTTATCAGTGGGAATATTCCACTATATTCCACGTATCCATTGTTTGCCCCTGGTTTTATTTGGCTTTGGGATTTCGTGCAGAGCCAGGCTATGGTTCTTCACTAAATGCTAGCGGTTGTTTTCCATGTTCCCATCCCTTGGGGGACCTGAGCAGTCACCTTCAGGGGGTTGGTGCTGTGCAACAGAAAACCATTTGGCGCTGAATGTGTTGCAGTTTATTAGGCGCAGACTGTATGTTGCTATGGTAAGTTGATTGACGTGGTCATTTACATTAGGGCTCATACAACTAAACAGTGAATTTGGGCCACAGTGCTGTTGCTGCACTATTGAAGGTCACGTGAATGAAAATCAAACATAGACAGCAGACTTCCACCACTCATCTCAAGAACGACCTACAAACTTTGGGATACAAACAGACTGGCCCCCCACAACTTGCATACACTCCTGGGAATGCAACCCTTACACCTAAGGGGCATTGGAAACAGGTCAACTCCTTTTACACAGATTTACAGAGATGTTAAGAACATCAGGAAATATGATTCAATTACCAAGGCCCTGGAGGAGCTGCACTGGCTAAAAGAAAATAAGAGAGTTGTCTTTGAGGTCCTCTGCCTAAGCCCTCCATAATACACGTCCAGTCTCCTTAGAGAGTACATTTATCAAGTACTTCTAAATTGGTTAGAGTTCTTAGAGTGTATATTGTCTCATGGCAGAAGCATGATACACTCCTCTTGCAAACTTTGGAAGCAGTTACATGTGTACCACAGAGCCCAGCAGGAGTTAATGACCTTTAGGAAAAATTGGGAGACATGGCTATTTTCATCTTTCTAGGAAGAAGTGGGTTTCCACATGGTATGGTATATCTCTGTTTTGCAGAAGCTAGTGCCAAGACACCCTTGGGCAAACATTACGCTCCATAAAAATTAAATATTATATAAAAATATAAGGGTGCCAGATAGAAGTTTCCCTACTTGAATGCAGATAAAAAGGTCTGTACAGTACGACTATATGGTAGATGCCACCAACCTTTGGTCATCTCATGGTCTGGTCATGTGTCGCCTATGAAAAATGAGGTACCACTTTATGTGTACCCCATCAACCAAGAGAGTCTAGTGGACAGTTTTTGAGCAACATCCATAATCATGACGAACATCTGTCAGGGCACTCGTGACACGAAGCTCCAGCACAGGAAAATGTGCAATGGCCAATAAGAATGATAAAATCAGGAGCTTGATGGCAGTGGGGACCTTTTACCCAAAACTGGGGGCCAGATGTAGGTCGCCCAATACAGGTTGGTAAAAGCCGAAATTACCGAATTCTGGCCGTTACCGACCCGTATTGGGCTTTCCAGATGTAGGTGGCATTTTTTAAGGATTCGGTATTTTACCGAATCGGTAATCTAAGGATTCAGTAAAATACCAAATTCTTAACATACCGATTCGGTAAAATACTGAATCCAGGATGTAGGAAGCACTCAAGTTAGTGCATTCCTCAGTTAAGGATTCGTTATTTACCACCAACTAGAAGTTGGTGGTAAATAATGAAAACCCTTGAAAAAACGTTTTTTTTGCTTTTCCAACAGTGCCATGTATCACAATTCCTTTCTAATATGCCCCAAAGAGTGTCCCTCCCCATTTATCCAGAAGCCTTTCATGCTCGTATTATATCACAGTTCTGAAATACCCCCAGCTCTGTGCCAAGGCAGCCAACACAATAATGGGGTGTAGGAAGGAGGGAGGGGACTCCCCTGCCATTTCACTCTTCATTTCCATTTCAGAAACCCAAGCTTTAGGTGATAATTACACACATAATGGAAAAGCAGCAGCAGCAGCTGGAAGGGAAGACGAGGAGCCCTCACTGTGACACGTGTGGCGCCCGGGAATCCTCAGCATGCTTTAAACGTCCTGTCTGCCTAATACACAGTTTACTCCATGGCATTCTTTTCATTTCTCTCGTTCTTCTTTATTGCAGCTGCTTGTATCATTGTCCCTGCTGGCACTTTAGATTAGTGTCTGTACGAAATTGATTTTTTTCCTCGCTCTAGAACATGTTATGTTATTTGAAAGGATGAAAATGAGAGAGTCCTGGTACAAGGGTGCCTGTGTTGGCGCTAGGCAGCACATTCTGTGCCAGTGCTAGGAAAAGACAGGAATGGGCCATATAATGTTAAATACACCTCATTCCTGCCTTTTCTGTACTCCGCAGCACAACAAGGAGGCCTGCAGCACAGCCCTGCACGGTTTCTTGATAATTGTGCCATGTAGTTCACATTTGTATTGCACAATGGAACAATGGGTAACTGCGTAAAACATTGGTGCTCAATTGCGGTTGACTCAACAGTACGCCAGTTATCAGTATCCCTATGTTTTACTGTTTAGTTTCCCAATCAGAGCTGAGGAAAAAAAAGTAGCCAGTAGCTCTATATGGTTGCAGGAACTTTTTTTTGTTTTAAAAAACTCCCTTTAAACTGGACTCCGCCAGTTGAATGTGCACTGCTCTCAAGCACCATCTCATGCTCCTTTACTTATGACTATTTCAGCGGGCTGTCGGCATCCTTAGCTGGTTAGACTCTGCTCAAAGCCAGATTTATACAGAAAGTATTCAGTGTTGTTACAGTATTGGAATGCCACCTTCCCCTTGGTACATCATGTCACCAATTACATCAGTTGATTTAATTGAAAAAGATGCCCTCGTTTTTCCCAGCTCCTCATATTCTTATTGTTTAAATAACTAAGGTCAGAGCATTTGTATCTTAAGGACTGATATATATCATTGCGGAAGGGTTACTCCGTCACAACGGTTATGATTGGATACACCATCGGCCGAAATATAAATCCTATTAGTCTTATGAGATTTATATTTCAGCAGAAGGGGAAATCGTCCCCGTTGTGATGGAGTAACCCGTCAGCCAAGATCTAAATCAGTCTTTTAGATACAAATGTTGGTGGGCCACCTTGTCCTCAAACAACCCCATGAGTGCCTCAATATTGGATGCGATAATTATCACACTCAATAAAATCCAATGCAAAGGGTTTCTGAATGTTTTGATTGTTTATAATAATCACATATTCTGTGTTTAGCCTGAACAAATTAAGCATAAAGTAAATATTGGTGGTAAGCACACCAACATTACTATGTCCATATATTTAGTAGCCATTCGCATCTATTAAATGTTATGTTATGTCATTTCATGTCTTGTTAGTTTGCAAAATGCAGGACTCACTTTCCTGACACTGAAAGCAGGCAGTAATCTGGACCAGGCTAGGACCTAGACAAGGAGAAGAGCCATGTCTTCAGTTTGTTGTGGAAGTCGAACTGAGGAGGCTGCCCTGATGTGTAGGGGCAGGTAATTCCAGGCTTTTATTTTTAGGTCAAGCGTAACGGCAGCAAGCATGCGCTGCTCTCTCTGTGAGACTGCTGTAGTAGAGTATAGGCTAGAAGCTACGCCCACTCTCCTCCCTTATTTTGAATTGGCTTGTGTCATTGTCTTCATAAATACTGCCTTCATATTCATTAATAGGATTGTTAGTTCACTCCTTAGTGCAGCCTTGTCTTTATTTGCACCCTCCCATGGCAACTGGCCCTTTTACTATGGTAGTTACACAGGACCTGTTATTTAGGTTGTAAGGACTGTTTATTTCATTGCGTTTCTCTTACTGCAGGCAGGACATGCATGGCTTCAGCTGAAACCGCTTGTGTTTTTTTAAGAAGCACAGCCACCCTAATAATGGAAGCGCCTGCTTTCAATCAATTTAACCCAGACTTGTCTCGTGTCTGTTTCAACACCACCACCACCACCAATACCACCACCAACAATACCACCACCAGCAATTCCACCATCACAAATACCAACGACCACCAACACCACCACCAATACCACCACCACCAATACCAATACCAATACCATTACCAATGCCATCACCACCACCGCCAGTACTACCACCAATACCACCATCAACACTGCAAATACCAATACCAATACCACCACCACTGCCAATACCCCCACCACCAATACCACCACCACCAATGCAACATCACCAAACCACCAACTCTAATACCACCACTACCACCACCATCAACATCACCCATACCACTACCACCACCAATACCACCACCAACAATACCACCACCAATACCACCACCACCAATATCACCACCAATACTACCAATACCACCACAAATACCACCACCACCAATACCACCACTACCACCACCACCAATACCACCACCACCACCAATACCACCAATACCACCACCACTGATACCACCACTACTACCACCACCAATACCACCACCACCACCACCACCAATACCAATACCACCACCTCAGCGTCTCTCGCTCACTAGTACTGTACGAGGCCGGAGCACCAGCCAAGACCATCCCACCTCCATGCCTGCCATATAGCACAGCCCGGCCTGCACCAGGAGGTGAAGCAAGGGCCCTACTCCAGCTGGAGTGTTTTTTATTAGGCCAAAGATAGCAATGACATTACGCAATGCCATACTGCACACTGTAAATCACAAAGAGGGCAGGAACTAGGCCCCCCTCCCGCTTTTCCTCCTGAGCCGCGACAGTGTAATCATAGCAAAAGGTGTTGGAGGGCTTTGTTATTGTTTATAGCTCGGAACATATGTAACTCTCAGTACACACTTTTTGTCTGTATAATTTACAACACTTACACATCTTTACTGAACTATTTATCACTACTTTGAAGATGTGGCAGGCCAATCTCTTCCTCTGATATTTACAATCTAACAAACAGTCAAGAAGGCCCTTTATTGCAATGCTGTAGGTCTCGCATTTGCGAGAGTTTGAGCTATTAGTATTGTGAATGACAGCGGCTTCTTTTATGTTTTAAAACTCAAAACATAAATATAAGGCATTGTCATTTTCAATGCAATAGCTCAAACTCATGTGAATGTGAGACCTATTGCATTGCAAAAGCGTGTTTACTTAGTGCCCTCAAGTACTGACATCTGAGTCCTGCGACTGTGAGTCCATCGGTTCTACCCGTGTGCCTGCCCCCTCAAATGCTCTCAGTATGTCCGGACAACAGATTAATCCTCAGTTACCTTGCAGTCTCTATGGGATATACTAATGTGTGGCTCTTGTGCCAGCGCCCATCAGTGGGTTCTCTGACCTAGAGAGACACCGCTGGTCCTTCAGGCCCCAACCAGCCTAATACCAATGCCAGGTGCAGAAATGTATTTTGCACTTTCCTGTTTTGGCTCCACTTTATTGCCCAACAGGCTCTGCAGAGGGGAGAGATCCAACACAATCCCCATTGTTCCTCATATTCGAGTTACCACCACCTGCCAATAGGATAAACTCTTTTCACAAACCCCATGCAAGGTGCATAAAAGAGGCTCCCTCAGTCCAGATAGCGAGCATGTAGCTGACTGACCCGGACAAATTCTACTTAGCTCAAGCAGAGAAATGTAGGTATGATGCAGATATTTAAAATGAATTAGCTTGTATCTTGCATTACTGGATACCCCCTATAGCGGGGCACAGGTCTTCTTCCTATCGCCATTCATAAGATGTTCGCCTAAATCATTGCCCCACCAAGGCCTAGCCTTAGCTCCTTCTTACATCTATCGACCTTGAGGAGCTTATGCAACTAAAACAATAAGGGGCATATTTACAAACAGAGTGGTGGACAGTATGGTTAAGCCTAGAAGGCTAGCGGCACGCTTCGTCACTGCGGAAACGTAGTGCTCCACCATATTCACAAGAATATGGTGCAGCCCTGCGTTTTCCCCTGTTCTGGTTCGAAATTTAGCTGCCTAGCGTCAACACAGGCACTCTTGAAGTTTGATGCAAGGGTGCCTGCTCTGAGGGGAGTGATTGTTTATGTTCCGTAATAAGACCTCCTTTCCTGCACATAAACAATCTATAAATGGCACTCTGTAACTACTATGTGTTCTGCTTAATGCAGCACACATAGAAGTTGCAAAACTAACATTTAAAAAAAAATATTGTTTATTTGGAGGAAGGGACACCTTCCTGCACATAGGCAAAACTTGGCATTTTGCTCTTTTCATGTGTGCTGCACAACTCAGCACACATGAACACAGCAAAAACCAGGACATAGTAGATATTCTGCCTTCTTCATATCACGCTATTAGTTGCTGCACTGCGCTGCGTGACTATTTGTTCAATCTGCCCCCCTGTACTAAGAAGGTCCCACCCATCTCATGTGTCTGTTTCAAGTGTGGCAGTGCTTCGCAGCTAGACTTCTCCTCGGCCTCTCTTGTGCTTCAGACAATCTCCCTCTTCTTCATTGGCTGTTTGAATAGAAAACTATTTTTCAGGTGTTGAACAAATCTGCTTCTACTGCCCCAGGAGACTAATATATTTTCCCTCAGCGTGGTGGACCAATTTTCAAAGTATCTGAACCCAGCTTGGTTGGCACATGCATCTCGTTTCTTAGCTGGCCTTTGTGCCCATGGTATGTACATTTATATGCATGTGGCTTTGCTATTCAGAAGCGCAGATGGAGAGATTATGGGCCATATCTATGAACACATTTCCCCATAGACACAGAATGGGTAAAACCCTTTGATACATCTGGCCCTATGAGACCAGACCTCAAATATATCTTTATTGGTAACAAAAAACAAGTGTGACACAGACGTCTCTGGAGTATCTGTATGTCTAATATGAGGGAGTGGAACTCTACGCAAGCCCTCCTCCTTTATAAATAAGGCTCCCTGTTTTCCGTTTTTACAGATAAATACAGACAGAAAACAATGTGTTTTCTGTCTGCATTTATTTTTAAAGGCGGATAAATATAGAAAATTGTACTTCTTTAAGTGAACCTCCCTGCTGTCTTTCATAAATTGTAGCCCAACAGCTGAGCAGATGGACAGCATGGAAAATGAGAAAATAGGCTAACATTTCTTTAACTGATGGCATATGTCAACATGCATTTGTAGTATAATCCAAATATTTACTAGTGGATGTATTGGTATGTAATATTTGGTATCTTAAATAGTGATTACATGACAGACATCAAAATATAAGCGTTCGTGGAAAATGTTAAGTAAATATGGAAATATACAATTTTACAACTTAATTTTTACACAAACCAAAAAATAAATATGGATAAATACAGATAAAATGGCCCAAAAATAAATATGGATAAATACAGACGGAAATGATAAAAAAATAAATACCATAAAATTGGGAGCCCTATTTATAAAGATTGGGTCTTGGTGTTTCACAAAGTCTTAGATGGCTTAAGTGGCAATTCGCAAAAAGATTTCCAAGCTCGACACAATACAGACATAGACACAACTTTCAGCAAAACTCTTCCTAGGGTTCAGGCACAAGACCTCAATCTGCACCAATTTGCTTTGGCTCCTCTTGGGACAAAGGCCTTGAAGAGGATTCTGTTGAAATATTTATGGGTCTTTTATCTCAGAAGTAATTTCCTGATCTGAACTGTCTCTACCTCCATGGTTGACCCTTCTTTCTTTAAGACAATTTTCAATAATCATACAAAGATTGAGGTTGTGAAGACTTTAGTAACTCATCCTTAATGTTCTCCTTCAAACCTCCATGAAAACAAGGTCATTTACGTTTGCTGCTCACACTGTCTCAGCAACCGACTGTTGGAATTGATTGACTTAAGGTAGTACATCGGCTGATCCTTGTTCGATTACACTACAGGTCTCGTTATCTAAAAATTCACGATCAGGAAATTCAAACATCTTGTAAAAATGATTTAGAAAGGTTGCATAAATATTTAGACTTTGATCTTCAGAAGCAGCCACTGGAATTGCAGAGGTTAAGGCCGCAGCCGTCAATAATCCAATCGCTCTGAATCAAATTGACCGGACGCGAATGAAAATGTATGCTCAAGGAATCCAGGAACTCTTTTAGGGGCATATCAGCAAGGACTGGCGATATAATTATCACTGCTTTAGCGTCTGTTTTCGGGCAATAAGCGGTGTTAATTATATTGCAATATCATCAAGGACACAGTAGCGCTTGTTTCTATGATTTAGAGCCCGTTTTCTCACAGCTTCGACTCGCATGCAAAGTTGGCGTGGCTTTGAAAACAACACATGAAAATATCGTGAAAGCAGCTTCGTGATATTAACAAGGAGGTGCAACGATAAAAAAAATCACGCTACCTCAGCCTTAACGCTGGAATTTAACGTCTGTTAAATTACAGACTAAGGCTGTCTAATAATGGTAGGTAGATTATGCTGATACAACCACAGGGTCGTATCAGCAATTGTATCGCTGTTTTCCATGGAACATCGCGGGAAAACCAGCAATGTTCCATGGTAAACACAGCTATCGCTGAAATATTATCGCCATAACCCTATGTATTGTTAAGATAGCGTTATCATGGCGATACTTTTCAGCGATAGCCAGCAATAATATTTCATTCGCTATTTGGGGCCAGCGATAATTATCACTGGCCCTTGTTAATATGCCCCTTAGTTTTTAATGGGTCCCAGCACAACATAGAGTTCCTTAAAAAAATCATCAGCATATCTTCATTTCTATTAATCAAGAAAAGGCGAAGCGCTATATTCACGTCATGTAGCTGCTCTAACTACTGATTTTGTTTTTTCATGATTGTTCTTCTTTTTAATCTGGTGGTTGTAAAGTGCCTACCACATCCATTACTGAATCCATTGGAGTTTTAGTGATTGCAGTTGCTGGCTTTGCAACCTGTCAAGGACTGGACGCTGGTTCTTGTTAAAAATTCTGGGGCTTATTTATCAGCCCCTGCGTCACTTTTACACCACTGGTGCATCACGTTTTGTGACGCACCAGTGGCGTAAAAAAAATACGCCATGTTGCGCTATATTTACGAAGTGACGCATCTAGGTAGATTCGTCACTTCGTAAACCCCTGCGCTACATTATACCTGCGCCAGGTACCCCCGCAAGAAAGGGTCGTAGGAGTGGCGCAGCAAAATCAGTTAGATTTCGCTGTGCCACTTCTAAGATGCCAATGCGTTGAATCCTTACGCCTGCCTCACAGCAGGCGTAAGACTGACGCAGGCTCTTTCACATGGGGCTTGCCCCATGTGAAAGGACGCATTGCTGGAGTTGTGTCAGGCTTCCGATAAAACTCCAGCAATGCGCCACTTTTTGACCTGACAGATACGTCAGTTATACTGACGTATCTGTCCTTCCTTTCAACATGATGCGTCATATTATAAATATGAAGCATCATTGGTGTCTGCTGAGTCTAGTGAGGGCCACAATCTTGGCTGACTTATATACCTAAAAAAATTGAAATGACATCCATGAAACGGGAAATTAATTCCTCCATGATAGAATGGGGAGACTCATATCAAAATACCCTAGCCTCCATCCTGGATTGGTTAAGCCAGGATTATTAGTAAATTCTGAAATGGAATGGCACATTTCTAGAATCTCTAGACAGATCAGAAAGGCTTCCAGGGCTCCCAATTTGTGGCTGTCTTTGCAGTTCATGAGTCCACCCTTTCATGGATCTTCTTTCTGAGCTCTCTGAGCCAAAACACAAGCTCCAGAACCCCAGGGTGTAGCCAGAGGCTAGTCAATGGCTACACCCGGGGTATCCCAGTCTCCTAAGACTGCAGCACACCAGAGCTAGGAAGGTTCACCAAGAGCATTGTGCTGGTGCCCAATGCGCAGATGAGTGTGTTAACAACAAGGACCCCCTGATATGGATCAATATCCTGGGACAGGGTAAACGATATATGCAAAGTAACACTCCCAGGCATACACCTAAAGTAATGGCACAATAGACTAAGCAAAGAAACTAGTTCAGTTTAGAAAATATACATTTTTAATTTGATTAAAAAGAAATGATAAAAATCAATACATTGATCAGAATGGATAAAATGACATTATATTGATACATGTGTATTCACAAAAAAGGTTAAAAAGAGATTAGATGGTATCCTGTCGACGCGTTTCGACATAAAGACTATGCCTTCATCAGGACTTTTACCATCGAGTTTCTGTAAAAAAGATTTGTAAAATATTTTACTTATTCAGTTTCCTCATCGTGAAAACAATTTCACAGAACTAGTTTTGTGTTTGCCACAACATTCTATTGCCAATTAATTATCAGAAACATGATATACCGCTTTATATTTAGAAAACTTATATTTATGTCAGACACCTATGTATATTATAGTCCAAGAAACACTGATACAGATAAGAACATACAGATCTATGTTTCACATTTACAGGTAATAATAAACGATGCAATAAACTTCTTTATATTGCCAAATGAACAACAAGGATTTCCTTCATCTTCCTTTTGTCAGTTCCATATGATACCTTTTTTATATATATATTGCCATAGACAGAGATTATTTTCATGGTCATATTACCAGTTGTATTATTCGGTACTAAAGTTATTTCGTATTTTTATTACATACATTCCTCATTAACCATTGATCATCACGACTTAAATTGTAACATTAGCTTTATAAGTTTAGAATATTTCATCATGTTCTTAACGTAAAACCTACAAGAATTTAATTAAGATAAGAAAAGTGGAAAAATAGAAATGTGGAAAAATAGGAAAGGAAATAGTGTTGAGATTACCCTTCTGATATTTTATAGATTTCTTCGCTAATGACTGTGTTTTAGAAATATTATTATAGTACCTCTATAATCCACTTGAAAACGCGTTTTTAATTTTCAATTTCCCTGTTGTTTATGTACTTATTCCAAAGTACATCGTGTGAACTCCTAAAACATCCGGTAGTACATTTGCGAAAAACCATATCTTATTTTTAACCATTTCACGCTCTTACCTTGCTGTACTCATATACAACGGCAGTACGGTTCTCATGCGGCACGG
This sequence comes from Lissotriton vulgaris, assembly GCF_964263255.1. Lineage (NCBI taxonomy): Eukaryota > Metazoa > Chordata > Amphibia > Caudata > Salamandridae > Lissotriton > Lissotriton vulgaris. The sequence goes on from NC_141688.1 coordinate 200,877,652, forward strand.
CTGTACCACCTGGTATCTAGCTGGTTACTCTGATTTAAATTTTCTAAAAAATGAGATATATATTCTATAAGGGTTCAGGTCAAAAGAACTATACTCTGTTTAGTTCCAACATTTGCGTTTATGGTACCACTAAATCATTGACGTATTGGTTCTCACCTTACGTAGATAGTTCTATATCCGTTTTAACTTTCAATTTTTATTCAAATCATGGAGTTGTTAAGGTCCATTAGACGACAAATACCTATAGGCAAGAGAACATCCTTTTATTATTGACTCTTTTACTGTTAACTGTTTTAAAAAAAGGTTTTCACAATGGATAGAATCCGTCTTACCCCAAAGATTTGGGACACTGTCTTTCTCTGGGTTCCTGCTCCGTGAAAAACGTCACAGCGGTATCCTGATTTTTAAAAGACCCTAGCATATGACAATAGAACAAGCGGGTATTATAAACTAAACTCTGTGTAGGATATTAGTCAAGTGCGGTTATTCTATAGTTTGCGCTTACCTAAAACAACAGGGCGTTGTGTAATAATAGTCCAAATGTTTCCTCGTGGCTTGACTTAAACGTATGCGGCGGCGGCGTGTCGTTTTTTTGATATCTTATATTCTCTTTTGAAGCCGTGCGCACGCTACATCTAAAAAAGTACAAACCCTTTATATTAGTACTAAGTTACCCTTGGCTAACTTTATTTAGATGGGTAAAACAAAAACGGTCTCTTACCGACAAAAGTACACGAGGGTTTGACGATTCAGGATACACTGCTGGCGGGTCGGTTTTCAAATCAAGCAACCTCGCGCTGCAGTTACATGATCCATATATAAGGGCGATTCCTATTGGTTTAGTGGACAACCTATTTTCTTAAAGAAAAATACCCTATTTTTAGGTAACACGCTTTTAAGGGAAGGACAACCCTTTACTTCTTTCCGTGTTAAACCTAATTTCTTAAAGAGAAATACCCTATTTTTAAGTAAAACGCCCTTAAGGGTGGGACAACCATTTGCTTATTTCCGTGTTACGGATCTATCGATGTTTTGTTGTTTATGTTCAGGAAATGAATCAAAGATTCATATTTTTCATGTTAATCCTATTTTATATTTTATTTCTAAATAAAACGAGCTTATTATTTATAAGTGGCATCTTATTACATTTTGATTCAGATATCCTAGGTTATCTCATAGAATCGCATTCTCCCATGGCAATTCATTGTTCAAGCCATGGCTGAAGGTCTTTAAAGAAAAAATCCAAAAAACTTCTAGTTTTTTTCTTATTTTCTCACCTCCCTTCACTATCTGTCTAATTGTTGCATTCAGTGTCGAATGTCTTGTGACACAGACTAGTTTTGGTTCCTGAGCTTCTTTTTTTGATCTTAAAAGTGCATCCCGATCATAATATCGAGCCCTTTTATATGCCTCACGAACAAGACGGTGAGGGTATCCTCTATCGACCGATAGTGAATGCCAATTGGCATTTACTAAACATAGAATCATCTAAACCTAAGCTTAAGAAACCTATGTATGCACATCGGAGAAATAAAAACCTAAAAGACTTAGTGGTGAGATCAAGATACACTGGCACCTCTACAAAACCTCCCTTTATACAAAAATCTATACAAGGAGTGAACCCTGTAAAAGGTACCTCAAAATGTGGTTCTTGTCACTCTTGTGATGGCATTATATCAGGACAAACTTTCAAATTCAATGGATATAATATTGAAGCAAATGACCTTTGGACATGCAATACTTGTAATGTAATCTATTTGCTCGTATGCCCATGTAATATGGGATATGTGGGTGAAACTTCTAAAGCATTTAAAGTTCGTTTGACCGAACATAGATCAGCCATTAAAACAAAGAAATTGGCAGCTCCACTGGTCACACATTTCCTAGATTTCCAACATGCTCCATCAGACATCAGATGGCGCATACTGGAAAAGATCCATATACCCAGTACCAAGGGAGGTGAGAAAATAAGAAAAAAACGAGAAGTTTTTTGGATTTTTTCTTTAAAGACCTTCAGCCATGGCTTGAACAATGAATTGCCATGGGAGAATGCGATTCTATGAGATAACCTAGGATATCTGAATCAAAATGTAATAAGATGCCACTTATAAATAATAAGCTCGTTTTATTTAGAAATAAAATATAAAATAGGATTAACATGAAAAATATGAATCTTTGATTCATTTCCTGAACATAAACAACAAAACATCGATAGATCCGTAACACGGAAATAAGCAAATGGTTGTCCCACCCTTAAGGGCGTTTTACTTAAAAATAGGGTATTTCTCTTTAAGAAATTAGGTTGTAACACGGAAAGAAGTAAAGGGTTGTCCTTCCCTTAAAAGCGTGTTACCTAAAAATAGGGTATTTTTCTTTAAGAAAATAGGTTGTCCACTAAACCAATAGGAATCGCCCTTATATATGGATCATGTAACTGCAGCGCAAGGTTGCTTGATTTGAAAACCGACCCGCCAGCAGTGTATCCTGAATCGTCAAACCCTCGTGTACTTTTGTCGGTAAGAGACCGTTTTTGTTTTACCCATCTAAATAAAGTTAGCCACGGGTAACTTAGTACTAATATAAAGGGTTTGTACTTTTTTAGATGTAGCGTGCGCACGGCTTCAAAAGAGAATATAAGATATCAAAAAAACGACACGCCGCCGCCGCATACGTTTAAGTCAAGCCACGAGGAAACATTTGGACTATTATTACACAACGCCCTGTTGTTTTAGGTAAGCGCAAACTATAGAATAACCGCACTTGACTAATATCCTACACAGAGTTTAGTTTATAATACCCGCTTGTTCTATTGTCATATGCTAGGGTCTTTTAAAAATCAGGATACCGCTGTGACGTTTTTCACGGAGCAGGAACCCAGAGAAAGACAGTGTCCCAAATCTTTGGGGTAAGACGGGTTCTATCCATTGTGAAAACCTTTTTTTAAAACAGTTAACAGTAAAAGAGTCAATAATAAAAGGATGTTCTCTTGCCTATAGGTATTTGTCGTCTAATGGACCTTAACAACTCCATGATTTGAATAAAAATTGAAAGTTAAAACGGATATAGAACTATCTACGTAAGGTGAGAACCAATACGTCAATGATTTAGTGGTACCATAAACGCAAATGTTGGAACTAAACAGAGTATAGTTCTTTTGACCTGAACCCTTATAGAATATATATCTCGTTTTTTAGAAAATTTAAATCAGAGTAACCAGCTAGATACCAGGTGGTACAGCCGTGCCGCATGAGAACCGTACTGCCGTTGTATATGAGTACAGCAAGGTAAGAGCGTGAAATGGTTAAAAATAAGATATGGTTTTTTGCAAATGAACTACCGGATGTTTTAGGAGTTCACACGATGTACTTTGGAATAAGTACATAAACAACAGGGAAATTGAAAATTAAAAACGCGTTTTCAAGTGGATTATAGAGGTACTATAATAATATTTCTAAAACACAGTCATTAGCGAAGAAATCTATAAAATATCAGAAGGGTAATCTCAACACTATTTCCTTTCCTATTTTTCCACATTTCGATTTTTCCACTTTTCTTATCTTAATTAAATTCTTGTAGGTTTTACGTTAAGAACATGATGAAATATTCTAAACTTATAAAGCTAATGTTGCAATTTAAGTCGTGATGATCAATGGTTAATGAGGAATGTATGTAATAAAAATACGAAATAACTTTAGTACCGAATAATACAACTGGTAATATGACCATCAAAATAATCTCTGTCTATGGCAATCTATACTACTATTATAAAGAGAGAACAGAAACCTTTTGGCAAGGTAAACTCTGGAACCACAGTGCCAATCCACACACCCAATACATTGTTGTAATCCTCAGGGTGTGTAGATGGACATAGGCTGCATAAAATTAAAAAAAACGTAAATTAAAAAATGAAACTTTAAAAACAAAGTAGTCCCCTAAAAGTTGCGCCGGCCGCGACGTAGCGCTGGCCGCAACCTAGCGATGTCCGCAACGTGCGTCATGACGACAGGCGGGGAGCAGCGGTGACGAGCAGCGAGGAGTGGCGGTGAAGTCCGGAGCAAGGGGAAGAGCGGCGGCTCAGGTAAGGCAAAGGCAAGGCGAGGCGAGAGGCGGGAGGCGGCCGGGAGGCGGGAGGCGGTCTGGGCAATGATGTGGCGGGCGTGTTAGGCAAAGGCAAAGACGAGGCGGGAGGCGGGAGGCAGGTGGGAGGCGGTCTAGGCAGGGTTACATAAAGAAACGGAAACGTTGGGTATTTTGAATTACCACAGCAAAATTTCACTAAATATATTGCCTTCTCATGTGTAAGCCTACGGTCTCATGTGCAAGCCTACGTATAGACATAAACAGTATGTAAATACCCTAGCCAGTTTCCGTGACATAAGGTTACAAAAAGCAGCCCGGCCCAGCGTTGCCTGGGGCAGAAGGGTGCTGGGGGCAGCATTTCCGGATTGCGGCAGCGTTGCCCGGGGCAGAAGGGGGCTGGGGGCAACATTTCAGGCTTCGGTGCACTCCTGCCCCGAAATGCTGCCCCCAGCCCCCTTCTGCCCCAGACAACGCTGGGGCGGGCTGCTAGTATATATATAAAAAAGGTATCATACGGAACTGACAAAAGGAAGATGAAGGAAATCCTTGTTGTTCATTTGGCAATATAAAGAAGTTTATTGCATCGTTTATTATTACCTGTAAATGTGAAACATAGATCTGTATGTTCTTATCTGTATCAGTGTTTCTTGGACTATAATATACATAGGTGTCTGACATAAATATAAGTTTTCTAAATATAAAGCGGTATATCATGTTTCTGATAATTAATTGGCAATAGAATGTTGTGGCAAACACAAAACTAGTTCTGTTAAATTGTTTTCACGATGAGGAAACTGAATAAGTAAAATATTTTACAAATCTTTTTTACAGAAACTCGATGGTAAAAGTCCTGATGAAGGCATAGTCTTTATGTCGAAACGCGTCGACAGGATACCATCTAATCTCTTTTTAACCTTTTTTGTGAATACACATGTATCAATATAATGTCATTTTATCCATTCTGATCAATGTATTGATTTTTATCATTTCTTTTTAATCAAATTAAAAATGTATATTTTCTAAACTGAACTAGTTTGTTTGCTTAGTCTATTGTGCCATTACTTTAGGTGTATGCCTGGGAGTGTTACTTTGCATATACAATGCGCAGATGAGTCCAGAAAGATGTAAACGCGTGCCACACCGGCAGTTCCAGACCAGCTGCTGGCACATTCATAATATATCTCCACCATTGTGAGTTCCATTGCATAGTATTTCTTGGTAGCTTTTCCATAGGCTTTTCTGGTGTTAACTTACTCTGAGACCACACTCTTATGCTGATTTAATTTCTTGAAGAAAGTAGGTATTTGGAATTCCAGAAGAGTATAAATTGCAGGTCTAATGAACTTTTCAGTCATTCTAGTAGTAGGATGAACATCTATGTTATGAGAATTCAAGTTGATATTTGGCCTGCACTTTATGAAAGGTTTTGAGGTAACTGTTTAGAAATATGACCCAGAAAAGTGCATTCATCGCAACAGGTAGGGTTCTTAAGCTGGCTATGGGCAGCACTCCGTCCATAGTACATCAAATGCAAAATCGAATTTACGGTGAAACCATTCAGTTTGTAAAGCATATCTATTCCCTTGCAGTCACTCAGCAGTTTCTCTTGTATGGTGAGTCAAACTAGTTGAACCTTCGTCTTCGGAGAGCGGAGGGCCAGTTGTAAAATTAGGTGAGCCTTTTTATCTATATGTTTATGCTTTAATGATGCAGCCCCTGGTAAACCCTGGATGCCTGAAGTTTAAAGTCTTCAATCTCAGCCTTGGGCCCACCTAGATGAATGATTTGAAACACTCATCAGTGTACTGAAGCTCAGGCCTCTAGACGAAGCATCACAAAGATGGATTTCACCTGAGGTGCCTCTACTCTTCTTCTCCCAGAGGTGTATCTGTGCCCACCTCATGAGCTTCGCATCTGGTCAGGCAGGGATTTCAAGGTGCTCATCACCATATCGATTTGGCCTCGTACACTTTTGATTCAGTTAACTTTGTAACTCAAGAAGGCAGAGAAGTCAGATACCATTGACATCATTTTGGATATGGAGACATCCAGGCAGGCTATCTGAATATTGACTTTTAAATGTTTTGCTAAAACAATATCTTAACCAGAATATAGACTACAGCAGCACTGTCACTGTAAATATATAGAGCGTGTAACAGTTCTACTATTCTTAATGCCACACCTATGTACTTGATGATATATGTATATCATCAAGGTCCATAGATGCGGAATTTGGAATGGCAAATCTATATTTTACTATATGTCTTTACCTTCACAATATTCTACAATATTCTGTTAGCTGTTTTCCTGGCTAGAAATGGAAATAGCAGAGACTATAATGCCTAACCATGCCTCCTGTCCTCTTCTCGACCTAAAATTGGGTAAATAGGGATCCCCCACAGGTACTCTGGATGACTGGGTCTGAATATCACCATCTACCTTGGTGATACAGTCAGGGTCCATCCTCACTTGACATGGGTTAGGGCATTCTCTTCGTTCAGATAAAGCACCAGCTTTTCATCAGGATCGGCTTTCAACTGGTGTTGAAGGTGTATATGAGAGTGGGGGGGATTCCTGGAAGAATGGCCAGATAGAGATCTGACCTGGGACCTCTTGGAAAAGGCTCGGATTCACTGTGTTGCGTCTCTCAGCCAGTACCTTGGCATTATCTTTAAATCACTGTTACTAAGAGAGATCGCAAAAAGAACAGAAGAGGGAAGGAATGCTGAACCATGCAAACATTCACCCCCAGTCAACAGATCTAGGCTTACTCCATAGATTATTTTTTGGGCCACCACTCCACCCTAGTTTGGATCTAGCCATATGCAAATCAGCCTTGACCATGCTCCAGAAGCCAACTGCAGCATAGCTAAGAGATGGAAATGTATACCTGTCTTTATGGCTGGGTTGTCTGATTTAAACTAACAAAAGGGAGAGCAAGGGATCGTGTTCACCTTAAGTGAACGGAGAGTACTCCTGTTCCCCTGATTAAGGACTAAGTAAACAAAGAGAGGAGTACCACCATAGAGAATCAAGAGAATTACTAATGGGGTGTGTGACTGACAACAGGAAAGAATGTATCCTTTTATAAAAAAAACCTCACTCACCAGCATAGTGGTGACATGCTTCATCATTGGGGTCCACCCTGGCGGCCTAACGTCACCAGGGTCTGCTACAACACCTGAAATACAGTGGAGCAGGTTTTGAGTGTAAGTGCAGAAAAAGTGTGTTAAAAATTGTCCTGGTTTAACTTAGTAGGGAGATAAATTTTATTTACAAGCAACTGGAAAATATTTTAAAAAGTGGCGAGATACTATGAGGGTAGTTACGGCCAGAGTTCTCTCTGTATGTGTGCTGGTCTACATGTTTCAACCTTAGATGGAATATACCAGGTTTTTGTCAGGACCTAAAACAAGGAAATGGACGGTATGTGCCCCCTAAAAGGCGCACCCAATCCTAATTCCTCGTGACCAAGTAAGCAAAACTCGCTAATGGTGAAAAGATCTGTCTGATTGCCACGGAGGTATGGCAAATGAGAGAGGGATGTTGTTTCTTATGAGACCATCACTTACACCTCCCCATGACCTCCAAACAGCACCAATAACTTCCCAAATCACTATAAAAAGAGTAGGGGATGCATATAATTGACAACTATTTGAATTACGTTTATATTCCTCAGCATTTCATCAATAATGGTCAATAGGGAGCAGCTTTCCTTGTAGCTCTGTTGTGGGAAAATCTGATAAAGAAATATTACAAGACAAGAAATACCTAGGAAACATTTTTATGACCAGACGGTGCGATTGCAATTGGCCAACATCCTTGAAGGCAAGACGGTATTGCTGCCATCATCCCAGTTTTCCTATTAGTGAAGTCAAAGGTCTGCTGGCTTTTTTCCTTTGTCATAATGCCTCCCATTGAGGTATGACGGCGCATATTCTACCCATGCCGTCCACATATTCAGTCTAAATTTCACCACTATTACACTTCGCACACTGCCTTGGAGATCCTTCTATCATATTGTCTGGTTAGGTCTAATATGTTCTTCTCTAGAGTTGATTGTTCTCCCCTGGTCTCCTCAGCAGATTCTTTCTTCACTAGGCCCCTTGAGTAGACTGTCCCGGCCACGCATGGTATCGGATTAGACCATACTGACCCTTGGTTGACATTGCAGCACAATTCTATGGTCAGGCACCTCCTTTAGACAGGTGGGAAGACATAGCCAAGTTCTGCACAGTCTAAAATAGGGGCATGATCAGTATACTTAAACACCCAGCCGCTAACGTAATTATGATACACTCACACTAACGTAATTATGATACACTCAGCAGCGTTAGGTAGTGGCGACATGGACGTTAATAAAAAGTCTGTCCTCTTACACGTGCCATGAACACATAAAATAAATATGCATGTATATTCTAGTAGATACACGTCACCACTGATATTCCATCAACAGGGCAAGACAGGCCTTCTATTGCATCAGGAATATCCACAGTGGACCAGAGCCATCACTGATCGCTGTCACTTTCATCAGCTTCCCGGTGTTAATTGCAGAAGGCAATCAAGGGAAAGAGAGGGAGGGAGGAGGAAGGTAGAGAGAAAGCAATCAAAGAGGAAGAAGAAAAAGAGGAGAAAACGATGGAGAGTGGATGGCTCTGTGGCTCTGTGGATGGTCATGGTATTAGTAAGGGCTGGTGTTCCATAGTGATCAATGAACAACATGCGGTGAGATTCCAGTCACCACCAACAAACGTGCATGCACTGGCCAACCTTGAGTGCCTCAAGTTTCGACTCGTCTGCGGGTGATGCAGGTATGGAGGTGGAACCAGTGGATTCATCGTTGGGGTGATGGTGATGAATTCCTTCAGGACTGCGATGAGAATCTTCTGTTTGCAGGGAAGCTACCATGAAAGTCTCCTTCTTTGATCTGACAGTAGGAATTTCAAAGAGTATGTCTACACTGTGTATTAGTTCCTTAGCAAATGTAGCTGGAAAGTCACAGAGCACTATTACCTATATATCCACCCATATATGATTACACTATATTCATAAATAAAATCGTGTATTTTAAAGTTGCCTGTAGTCTAGATCCCAAGTTGCAAAGTGTTTATAGTTCACTTCTTCTGCTACTGAAGAATTAATTGAATGTATCTTTGTTTGTGCCGGAACAATGTGCATTCCTCCCATTGCAGGTATAAAGAATTCAACATCGTTATTTTGGTTAGGGAGATACCTAGAATGTCTTTGAACAGCTTGTGAAGCGAGAGGGGAGGATATCTTCGGTGCCTGTTCGATCTACACTCCAAGGTCACCAGACGCAAGGCAGATTTAATTAAAGAAATTATGGAAAAACACTGAACCTTTGGAAACTTTGGAGAAATGAAACAAAATGTCACGTGATACCTTTGGGAGGGGGCTGAAAGTATTTGTATTATGCGCAGGGACAGAAACAGCAGACTTCTAGATTTTCTGAGGAGAAGGAGCATCTTAAAGCGTGCACCGTAGCCTTAAGCTATTTGACCTATATGATGTGAGTACTTCTAAGGAAGTCTGCAAGTGCTGACACCTTTGAGATATAAGATAGGGGAACCCTCCTGAACCATCATGCATGAGAATAGTGTAGGAAAAGATATTTTATGCTTTTTTTCCTAATGAAAAAGGATTTGGACTCCGCATCCATCTTGGGTTGTGTATTAATTTTGGAGTTTATAGTTTTGTGTCTCTTTTGCCAAATCAATTATATGCGCAGATTTGGCTCTATATTAATTTTCCTGTACCTATATTCATTGATTTTGCGGTGTGTTTATATACAATTATTTTTGGCATTATAATAAAAATCCATAACTGGAATTTGGAGTCTGAGGTACTCACAGCATGACTACTTTGTAAGTATAAATTTTAATGTGCTGTTCTTTCATGCAACAACTTTTAGCAGGCAAATAAAAGACCATCCTAGCTGTCCTTGGATAGTAAGGCAAGGTCCAAGTTTGGCTCTATCACCAGTGACTGGACCAGCGTACGGGTCCATTATGTGGTTGGATGAGCTGCTCCTTAGATAGGTGCCTCTCCAGCTTTTTACTGATTTGGAGGACTAAGGGTGTACCCCTGATATGTAGAAGGATATTATTCCAGCTCTTAGATCCACAGCAGAAGAAGGTTTGACTCACGCTGTTTCTCTCCTTTGTTTCACTCCTCAGGGTTTGAGCCTGGCGTTACTACGGCTTCTTGTATTACTTTGTTGCCTGCTTGTGTTTTTCAGTCCAGTGCCCTTCCTTTGTTCCTGCTTCTTATTGTAGCACAGTTGGTCCTGAAGAGCCTGCAGCCCCGGAAGCGCAGGCTCTGCAGGTCCTTCTAAGTGGGTGTTATGAATTTGTATTCTTTCAGTCCTTTGATCACCGGTTGGTGGTGTGGAGCACGCAGAGTATCGATGTAAGCTTGCAGCTTTCAACCGACAGATCTAACAGAGAATAGCCCCCTGCCCTGACGCACTCTGGAGGTTCACACTCAGAAGTAGCCTGCCTTTGATGCAAGTAGACAAAAAACCAAGAGCAGCAACAACAAGGCAGTGCTCTTTCAAAGAGACTAGGAAAGTAGCTCTCAGCGTCTCCGCTCCGTATCCATCGTGGCATAGGGGCTCGCATGAGAAGCCTGCAGAGGAGTTCTCGTGCAGCCCCACATTATTATTGCTGTTGCTGCCTGCACATGCCTGTTTGTAGCCAGCTGTCCCATGAAGAGACCTGCTGCAGTTAGAGTTTTTTGGTGCAGTTTGTTATCAATGTTGAGTTATCAGTGGCAGCTCCCTTGCTGCATGCAAAGCGCTTAGAGACCCCGGGGTGATAAGGCGCTCTACAAGTCGAAAATACAAATACAAATACAAAGCCCATCAGCCAGGCCCCTTTTCTGCTTCCATTACCCAGAGTAAGACTGCATCCTAGGTGGAAATTGCTGGGGACACTCCATGGTGGAAAAACATCCCTTTTCCTGAGATCCCCTACACAAATCCCACAGTCTATCAGATTTTCTCATCATTCATACTTGACTAGAGCTCATGTGCTTCTGCCATGCGGTCCTGTGGTCTGAAGAGCGGCTGTGCATGCCACAGCTACATTTGTAGGTTTTTACTACTATGCCTTAATAACGGTATTAGTAGCTCTACTTCCCTCTACAGAGAGGTATAATTTATGGTTAATAATTGAAAAGTGTACACCTAGCCTGGATATAAGAAGCTACATGAACCGTTTACTGTCATCCTTCCTGATGATCCGAGACAGCAGCGTGTCCTAAATCTGAGGGCCTTATTTATGAGGCCCTTACGCCGCAATTGCGCCACTTATTGTGACGCTGCAGCACAGTGCAAAATGTACCACTCTGTGCCATATTTACAAAGTGCCGCATCTAAACAGTTGTGTTACTTTGTAAACCCCTGGGCTACATTATACCTGCGACAGGTATAATGTATAAAGTGTGGGCATTTCGGCGCAGATAAGGCTCATAGAAGTAACACTACTAGGGCATCAGTACGTCAAATCCTTAAGCCTGCTACAAGCAGCCGAAAGGAGTGACGCAGGTCCTTTCACATGGAGCTTGCCTCATGTGAGAAGACACATTGCTGAAGTTGCGTCTGTTTTCAAACACACTCCAACAAAGCACTAATTTTGCAGCAACAGATTTGTCACCAACACTGACGTATTTGTAAATCCTTGCGACATGGACATACTGTGCAACCATGGTGTCGCAAAGAGGGCACACTGAAAAGTGTTGCATTGCTGTTTTAGCGCAGTAATGCAATACTTTTCATAAATGAGGCCCTTAGGGTATGTGTTTTTGAAGTGGGTCACGGCGTTCGCAGGCGCAAAATGCCACACAATGCAACAACCTTGTACCTCTTTGCTAGCAACCATATTTAACAATACTACATCGTATATGACTGGTATTGATTAGTGGTCAATATCTTAAATGTTGCACACCCCAGATCTTATAACACCTATTGTGGATGAATCCCCCGCACCCCGTAGTGGTCTAAAAGTGCCACAATTGTTCCAACCTATTGGGCAGCTTGGACAGCATCTCCTGCGCAGGTGATAATCCATTAATTTTGGTAAAAACAAACCAACGCTGCTCTTCTTAACATGTGGGAACTCTCGTGAAAATCCACCCCTCCCCATCTCTGTTGCAAATCACTTTGTCCATTATCTACCAGTCTTCAAAGCACCCTGAAATAGTAAAAACAAAACATACAATTTACAACGACATGTGATCCAAACAAATTTTCCAAAAGGAAGAAAGTGGGCAGTAAATGCATTGACCTTGACTTGCTCTTGGCAAAGGAAGAGTTGCAATAAAGTGGCAGTCTGATGGTGAACAATGGTGAAACAAATCAAAAGATGGGCAGGATAAGAGGCAGGGGGGCTACACGTGGAAAAGAGATGAGAGTCACAGGACCAGCGACAGAATAAGTTTGGGACACAGACCTACTGAGGTGACAGAATGTGGCTGACAAGGTGCTGTGAAGAGCACAAATGTGAGATGACCCCCTTAGTCTATCAGTACTCTTAACCCTAAAGCAGATATATCAGTCAAGGGAAGAACCATAAGACCTTTGACCCACAAATGTATTAATATGTTTTTGTTTCCTGTCGGATTTCTTTATTAGTTTTTATCTGGATATATTTTTAGTTTTAACTATATCCACTCACTCTGTGAAAACGAAGGTCCATGATATTAAGGGGCAGATTTACAACGTGACGCATCTGGGAGATACGTCACATTGTAAACTCTGTGCCAGAAGGAGGCTTTCCTGCGCAGGGGAGGGGGGTGCATTTTGGCGCAGGAACGCCTCCTAAAAGTGGCTGAGTGAAATCTACAAGATTTCACTCAGTCACTTTTAGGCCCATGCTGCGTCAAAACCCTGCGCCTGCCTGAAGCAGGCGCAAGGATTGACGCAGCATTGTAAGAATAGGCCCCCCAGTGCATTGCTGGAGCTGTGTCGTGCTTGCGATGCAACTACAGCAATACGCCGCCTTTACGGTACAGATGAGTCACGCATCTGTGCCGTTTTTGCCCCATTGTGCGCCGCATTGTAAAAGCGGTGCATCCATGGTGACAGAGGCATGGAGCCTGCTGATATGCAGGGATGCGCCAGTTTTTGTAAATCTGCCCCAAAGGTTATTTACAAGCCCCTTGAGCCGCCAGTACGTCACTTTTTCCCATATTAAAAATTATGCAACAGCAGCACGAGGGACTTGTAAATAAGCCCCTAAGTGAGACCTGCATTGAAGATGTGGGGGCTTATTTATGAGGCCTTGCGCCACTTTTGCGCTGCCGTTGGGTCACTTTTTGTAAAGCAGCAGCAGCGTAACAAAATGCACCATGTTGCGCCCTATTTATAAAGTGACACATCTAAACAGATGCGTCACTTTGTAAAGACCTGCGCTACTTTATACCAGCGTCAGGTATAATGTATGCAGGGTGGGCATTCCCCCACAAAAAGCCTCGTAAAAGTGGTGCAGTGAGATCTATAAGATTTTCACTGTCCCATTCTAGGACGCTACTGTATCAATATTTTACACCTGCCTTACGCAGATGCAAGACTGACGCAGGCCCTTTCACATGTGACAAGACATATTGCTGGAGTTGCGTTTGTTTTCAGACACACCCCAGCTATGCATCACTTTTGCGCAGACAGATACGTCAGTAATACTGACGAATCTGTCATTCCTTGTAACATAATGCATCATACAGTAAATATGACACATCCATATTATCGCAAGGAGGAGAGCTGTTTTCACTCAGAGATGCAACAGTTTTCATAAATGAGGCCAGTGGTGTGTACCAGAGCTTGTGTTAAATAAAGCGCAACTCAGATTAGACTGAGGCGAGGATCTATGGCCCGGAAAGACATTTGGTCAGACACATGTTCGTCCTAAGATCTTTACTTTATTCTGACCACTAAAACAGTAGTCAAGAAACTGGAGGTTTACCTGGATGATAGACTTTCCTACCATAAACAAATAAACCATGTAATATTGAAATGTGTGTTTAATCTCAGACTGTTAAAGAAATTCCTTCCTTTTTCACCCTTGGATGGTCGAAAGTCAGAAGCCCAAGCACTGATACTACTAAACTGGACTATTGCAATAGCCTCTACCATTGTATCAATCACTCTGAGGTCAGGACGCTTCACATTTTCCAGAATAGGCTGTGCAAGTGATTTTCCAGCTAACTAAAGCGGTCCATGATTCTTTACACAGGAGGGTGCTTCACTGACTTCCAATAGACCAAGTAATTTGATTTAAAGGGATATGAGTGGTACACCGAGCAACGCAGAAGACAGATCAGTGTTATCTCCAGGACAGAGTTCTGGAACATTGTCCCACTCGTTGTCCCTGGTCTGCTGTCGAGAATAATTAGAGAACTCCTGGTTTCAGATAGGCTCGTGATAGAGGAAGGCCTTTTGGCTAGTGGGAGTGCCCTGCCTCGTGTGCTGAAAGGGATTGTCATGTTTTCCCTTTGGTTATGTCCCAAAACAGTCTTTTTTGACTGATGTGCTGGGGGTGAGGGAGGCCAGTTATCAAAGGGTGTCTAGCCCCAGGATTTGCGATCTGGCCAACAGCTGTGCCCCACAGACACAGAGATTTACTAGACCCTGGATTAGAGCTTCAAGAAAACCTAAAAAGTGTTCTTAAACAAATGTTCTCCAAACAAATTGTACTGTTTAGTCCAACCATGACAACAAAGTGTTGTTGGTGTTCCAGCAGCGATGTAATGGACATGTTTGTAGGCCACATGTGGGTTAAATGAGGTGAAGGATAAAAGGCTAGGGTGGAGGTAAACCCAGCAGAGGTTGGTCCGGTCAAGCCTCGTGCGGTATTTGCGCGGCATTGGGTCGGATGCCTCTAGACAGTCATAGATTGTGATGAGTTTAAAACTGGATCTATCCGTCCAGTGTAGCAGCTGGAGTGTGAGTTTTGCATTAATATACCATTAGACCTGGGAGGTCAATGGTGGTCACACTTGTGGTCGCAGCCAGTTGTGGGCAGTAGAGGTGCAGCTTTGTGCTAACTTTACAGCGATTACTTGGGGGACGCGTGCTTGCCTGACAAGTGATGCTGGTACAATTCTAAAAGTGAAGATGCTGCCATCAATGTTATATCACTGAAGTAATCAGGATTATGAAAAATCCAAGCATCACATAACGCACAAGTACACATTCACTTGAACTACCGATGTCTAGAGTTTTTGATTGTTTGTTCTGAGGGCAAATGGCACAAGACCCACAAGGATAATGGCCTTTTTATTCTCTCTAAAAAGGAGTACCAACTTGAGAGATAAACTGGTACACACTCGACCAAAAAGTCCCAAACAACAATCAGATGCGACATTATGGGATTTACCAAGGGTCCAAGGCCCTTATCCTTGTGGGTCTTGTGCCATTTGCCCTCGACCAAACAATCAAAAACTCAAGACATCGGAAGTTCAAGACCATGGATCCAACGCAGTTTTACTAACTGTAACAGTGAGAACCTTATATACTTGATCACATGTCCATGCGATTATAAATTCGTAGGCATGGTGACCAGAAAGGTCAAACTTCGGATGCAGGAACATCAAAGCACTTTTAATGCAAAAAAAAATGAAATTAACTAGACATTTTTTGGAAAGAGGTCATAAAGCAGAAGAATTTACATGGACAGTACTGGAGAAACCTTACATCCCTCCACACATTAGTGATGTTTCAAAAATCAGTATATGTCGGCATCACGCCAATCAAACAACACGGGCAATCATTTTGCATTTTCCAAAATAAAAAGACGGTCTGTGTCCACGTCTCGTTACCTCCATCCCAGCCATGTCGAAGCTGGAGGCAATGACGGACAGGTAAGGGGCATGAGACCTTTAAAGGGTACACCCTGTAAAGCTTTGTTTCTAGCTTTGTTTCTAAATATGTTGAGACTTTACCATTTCGCTACCGCGTACTCTGCCTTAGGTCACACACTACTTTGTAAACCGCCTAAAAAAGTCCAGTAGGTAGATAGTGGGTTATGCTGTGGGGAAAGTGCATTTTTTTTAACTCACTCTACCCATGCGTCTTTCAACACACTCAGTAAATGTCTGCCAATACGTAAATGACCGTTGGTGTCGAAGAGCATGGTCTAATAACGCTAGGGGATATGCAGAAAAGGTGACAGTTGCCTATAGAAACAGCTCTGCTGTACGAATGCACCGGCTGTCTGTTTTTAAGCATACTTAAACTACTTGACTGGCATTTTTTTCTGGTTATTTTGCCATTAATGTATAAACTATCACATGAAAGTTCAAGTACCAGAAAACTATAAATACAATAAAAGTTATATGCTCAGCCCTAAATGCGTCAAGATATGGGTGTTTTGAAAAAAGCACATAGTATACAAGAATGCTCTGTAGAGTAAACTATGTAAAATAAATGCACATAGGTTTAAAAGAATTATAAACAGTAAAGATATTGGTTTGTAATCCGATCTTCATTATCGGATTATGATTTTTCCATAGAGCGGGCCTCTTTGAACAGAGCTGGTAGCCAGGTGAGGCCTAGTCCTCGTGTTACATTGGTAAGCAATCCTTTTTCTACCATTGTATTGTTCTTGAGTAAATGAAGATTGAAAACAGATTGTACACTAAGATGTATGTTCATTAGTGGTATCGTCACTTTTTTCCAGATGTCGTATACATGAAGTATACAAAGAGGATTAGAATATGGATCACACATGGTAAAACAGTGTCCAACTAATATGTATAAAACTTTATAAATAATGCAGTGACTGAGTCTTTGTACATTACGGTCCTGAAGAAAGCTAGGGAGAGTTATCCCGGAAAGCTGAAACATGTCGACCAGATAAGCAGTGAATAATTATAACTGCTTCTTTGTCTTCCTTTCGCTATTTTTAAGTAGGAATCCAACTTGGAGATGAGAATTAAGAGGAATACTACCACTCCATGACTCCGTTGTATATCCTATTTTAATACACTCACTTTTTTTGCACTGCACTGATTAGAAAAGAAATCCTTTCATCTACACTCTTCTCTCTCTTATAAGTAATCCAATAAGAGGATACAACTCATTCCTAACAGTTTATCTCTTGGATGGAGAAAAAATGAGGAAGAGTTGTTTGGAACCCCACACTGGGCACTTTATGTATAATGATGGGACACCATTTATCCTAAGTGGATTTCTTTTCCTTTTTTTTTAAAGTCACTCTTAAAAATGACTTTACACTACATCTTGATCTAGTCTTTCTCTATACACTCAAGAATTTATAAAACCACAGATTATTTATTTTTTGATTAATAAAACTGTACATCACACAAATAGTGTGTGAAACTAAGGTTGCAAGAAAATATTTATTTATTTGCGTATCACCAAGAAAATATTGATTTGATTTGAGCTTATCTTTGTTTCCATCACATTTCAGAATTACAAAATATGTCCTTCATTTGTGCCTTCCTAATTGTTGATATATTTTGAAATATTTTTACAAATAATTTGCAGGTATTTAAATATTGTGGACCAAATAAAAGCGGGCATCCTGCAGTCTTTCCTTTCACATTAACTGTACTCCAGCAAGAATGTAAGACATTTCACTTTACAAAAACATCTAACTGTGCAACCTTAGAAAGAAAAGTAAACACCAATGTCCATGTAAAAAGAATAATCAGCAATTTTTCGACCTCTGTCTTTGAACGCACAGCAAAATGACATTTAAAAACAACGGTATTGTTTATTCATCTTTTCTACTCAAGCGCGGTTATTTTGGAAGTACCGTAACACCCACCCCTACGTCCAGCTTGCTTGTGACTCACCACAGAGCAGTCTGTAAAAAATTGATACATGTATAGCGCACTACTCACCCGCAAGGGTTTCAAGGCGCTTGTACGAATACCGCTGTGGAACCCATACTGGCTTTCCCTGTGAGGCGTCCACTCCTGGGCATCCCCAAGGTGGAGGCCAGGCATCCTTAGCGTTGTGGGGGCTGTTGTGGAGAATAAGCAAGCTATTGCCCAGAGTTGCAGAGTGGGACTCCATGATTGGAATAGGCACCGAGGCGAGAATGATCAGATCTGTGGAATTTTGAGCCCAAGACCCGCCGAGGCGGGGAATTGAACCCTGGTCCCGGGCTAGACCTCTGCATCAGGGTCTGCTGCTCTAACCATTGAGCCACACTTCTCCACTTTTGGAGTGTGGCGTTATCGAGAAAAGAGAATCATGCACTGTAGTGCTGACCCACAATAGTGCAGGACATTGCCATTCGACATTTTGTTTCAGTATCTAGCCCAGAGCACTTACGTCGTACATGCAGGCACCTGAACCCTGAAAATACAATCAAAATGTACTCAACTACTGTAGTCCAGGCATCCATCTCACTCAAAAATCAGAAACTCGTAAGAAAATGTTAAATGAAACCACATAAACATTCTCTACGAAAAATGGACATCAGTAACCCTAATAATGACGAAATTATTGGCCGAATGTTCACATTCATTATGCAACTAGAAAATCACCAGATTTGCTCCCACAAAATTAAGTTTTTTGTCTGTGTTAAAATCATTTTGTGTTTTGGAAAAGTATTTCTGGCTCTCAAAATAAGTTTTCCAACCCATACTGATTGCCAATCGAGAAGGGGCATAAAATGGACGTAGTTCCCTAATTGCGATACGCTGTGGTATGTATTACTGATCTGCGAATGTAATTGGGGTTGCCAACCATTGCTCAGTTACTAACTTCACAAACAAGTCAACTGATTCTCTAATGGTGTGGGCATCATCAGGGAGAGCAGGGAGTGGTCCAGGGGAAACCACCATCCTTGTGTTTGCATGCCCAGATAGGAAACATGTTTTTTAAAGTGACACTGATTCCTTTAAGAAACCAGTGGCAGCTCCTCCGCTAAGTCAAACTGCGTTGAAGCAGCAAAAGAAAGGAAAAAAATAAAAGGATAAAAACGAATGTTATTATCAATTTATTTTGTCCTCCTGCTGCAGCAGCTTGCATGAGTGGGTGGAGTAGGGCTGCAGAGCAGGGTAGGAGGATACAACCCTCCAAATTATGCAATAACGGTTTGATCAAACCTCTCGGGCAAGCCAAAACAGTCATGCGCACTTTCCCTGTTCTCCATGCAGGCTGAATTACAGCCTAAATGGAAAACATGCCCAACCCTCCAGCCCCTGGCTCAGTGTTGTGTCACAATGTTTAGACCAATCACAACGCTGTATTACAGCATTGTGTTTGGCTGTGGGGAGCGTAGGAACCCTGGTGCTTTCTGCTTCCTGTTTCTCCCAAGAATCCAGGAAGAAGACGCAGGCGAGGCAGCGGCAGCCGTCCACCTGGCCAGCCGGAGAGGTAAGTGATTTTTTTAACTGACCCTCCCACCCCCTCCCCCCACACACACTACTGTTGCTTTCATGTAGCAGCTGCGGATCAAGTTTGCGCTATATAAAACTTTACAAATAAATAAACTGTACAAAACAGAGGGATTGTAGTCTGCTGTTTTATGCAGCCCACCATCCCTGTGTGCGTAGTCAATCACAGGAAGTAGCTAATAGTAGCCTTCTTAATTGATATCCATCAGGCAGTATATTGGTAAGTCCATGCAACTGTAGATTTTGCAATGCAAAATAGGTTGCACCACAAAAATAAAGTCTGATTGCAAATGTGATTTGTAGCCACTTTTTGTCATCACTTTTTTTGTTCTTCTGCCTCTTTTTTATGAACCTATGAAAGCTCGCTACTCCATCTCCTTCCTGCTACCTAAATCCTTCAAGAGTAGTCCCACTCCAGTAGCTGTGAGCACATACTGTCCTTAATAATTTTATGCATATCATCAGTGTGCTCCTAAAGGTACCTAGAGGTCACCTCATACCCCAAGGCCTTCCTTCCCCGAGATGGTACCACTGGCTAATGTGGGAAACCAAGAGTTAGCCTCAAGCCGAACACATCGACACCAGACCCAACAGCAGCATAGAAATCTTCATCATTGTCCAGAAATAAATCACACCCACAGCAACCGCGAGCAATATCAGCCCAACTCTAGTACTGTGCGATGACCACTTGGATATTTTCTGCAGCAAGACCACATCCATCAAATTACAAACATAGTGGTGCACCCAAGAGAAAAAAAATACAATGAAATCAATTGAAAAATTCAAATCTTTAATTCCATATAAAACAGTAAATTACAGTCTCACCCAACGCATTTCATTGGTAAACAACAAACTTCATGTCAAAAAGAGATTCCCTTTGGGCACCTTAATGTGAGCACCAACTCATACAGACCAAATAGACATCAATTATTCATACATAAAGACCTATCACTCGGAGCAATGCAGTAAGTAACACAAATTCTGCAAAAACAAATACATTCAGTATGTACAGTTTATTCATATATATAAAAGCACTTAAAAAACACATTAAAAAAGTATATAAAACATTGAAGAAGACGACCGGAACTGCACGCGGGACGTTCATTATACTTTCAATTAAGAGGCTGGACATATAAAGAGACTGAAAATACTGGCCCTTAGTGCGCTATATAAACAAGGGAACTTGCGCTACAAGTATTGAAAGGTGTACGGAGTCCTTACATGCGCCTACGACCTTGGGTTGTTTACCGCGTGCCACTTGAACCTAAGAATAATGGATTTTAAAGGACCGTTTTTAAACTGCTCATTAAGAACTATTTGACTTGTGTGAATGATACAGAGAAACAAAAACAGGGATTGTTCAAGCTGTGGTCCATGTAGACATCGTCAGCTCTAGAATATACGAAGTTGTTCAGGAGGAAGGAGGTGTTACTCCCCCACCTAGAAGGCAGGTTTCCTTTTAAGAAATTTTGGGAATACAGCTAATAATATTTTACTGATGAAGGCGGCTATATGTTAACTGTCCGTCGAAATGTGTTGAGAAACTAAGGGAGAAGTACAATACTCATTGATCGAGGAGTATTCTGATTGTTGCTGAATATACCTTATTTGTACCTCCCTAGCTTTAGGAAAAGGATTGCATGAATTAATGTATATGATTTGTTCCTTTGTATATTGTCTGTGTTCCCTATGTTTTATATACTTTTTTAATATGTTTTTTAATTGCTTTTATATATATGAATAAACTGTACATACTGAATGTATTTTTTTTTGCAGAATTTGTGTTACTTACTGCATTGCTCCGAGTGATAGGTCTTTATGTATGAATAATTGATGTCTATTTGCTCTGTATGAATTGGTGCTCACATTAAGGTGCCCAAAGGGAATCTCTTTTTGACATAAAGTCAGTAGTTGGTACCCCATCCCTTTGGTATTGGGTCCCTCTCTCTTTTATTAGAAAACAACAAACTTCTACAGGGCATTTTATCTTGATGCAGTGTATTGTCTCCACACATTCAAAAAGCGATAGATATACGTCTAGTATGGTCACACTAGATAGTCACTTTCCATTCAATTCATTCTTCTAGTCATAAACCAGTCCCAATTCATTTTGTTAATTCGCCATTCGTAGCCACATGTACCAGATTGGCAGAATGCCGTAATGACACCAGGATCAGTGTCACAATTAAAGTCCCACTGCCTCAGTCTGCCCATCCACAAGACAGAAGTGGTGATTTTAGGGAAGGACGTCTCTCCGTGGGACACCACCTTGTGGCCAACAGATGTCAGGCCCGCTACCTCGCCCAAAGCACGAGCAAAAAAACTCTGAATCTCTATAGAGAGCAGACAGGACAGGTCCACTCCTGTCAACACTGTTGTATCATCCTGTTTTCACACCCTAATGATGCTGAAGATCTGCAAGTGGCTTCCAGACAGCACCAGGATAAAGGTCAACCAAACTCGTATCACCAGCAGACTGTACTGCGGCAACACACTATGAGCAATAATAACCGACCAACTCACAAAAAGACTACAGACCAACCAGAAATGGAGCAGCCAGAATAGTCCTCAATCGCCCACTAGCTCCTAAAACACAAGTGCGCACACTTCAAGCTCCTCACCAACACATACAAAGCATCTAACAACACAGGCACTGTCTACTGGAACAGCCATATACAATTCCACCGTTCCACCAGGCACGTCTGCTCTCACTGGCACGCACCCCACACACATTCAAAAGCGACCTCCCAAACACATGTTGAAGTCTCCAAGAAGCTGATGACCTGGCTCTTTAGGCAAACTCACGCGAGGCTAGCCTCACACCCCTGCTACTATATTTGAAGTGTGTCACCTGGACTACCTCCCAGTGGTCTGTCCAGGATTGTATAGAAGACACCAGTAAAGAATTATTTGTAGGGTTAGTTTGTTATATTTGCATGTAGTTCTGGTTCAGGTACAGAATGGTGTGATATATGTCATTTTCTGTGTTCATTTAATTGATTAGGTGCTATTGCCCATGTAGAACATAATTTTGTCTTCATTGTGAATAATATGTGCGGTGAGGGTAAATTAAATGTACTCTACCCAGTAACTGTTTTGTATTTATTCCTTGATACCATCTGTCTTGCTTATAATTACGTTCTATGCCCAGGTATATAAGGGTCATTTAGGTATAGCCCTGTTGATTTTGACCTCACACCCCTGCTACAGCGCCAGGAAACACTCACGGGTGACAGAGCGCTATAAAAACACAGGTAACATGGCATAACAAGGTCTACGTGTCCTCAATTCTGGATTGGCTGCATATCTCTCTCCAATCTTGAGCAAGTATCACAATTTCAGGAATAATAACAAAACCCTACTACGGTAAGCCCCCACTGCTGAGCCTGGGTTATAGGATCATCAATCCGAGAGCAGCCAGAGTCGCTTATTGTGTATCATTTGGCTGACGCCCGCATGGCCCAGAAATAGCACCAAGAGGTGATATAATTTACAATGTGCGCTATAAAAACAACAATAAGAATGGAAATGTTCAGAAATAAGTGCATCCACATCCCGCAGAAACAAGGAGCGCATATCCCCTAATTCCACGATGATTCTACACACGATTAGATTTAATTAGAGCAGAAACAGTAGGACCACGGAGAAGGGTCGTGGGGAAGCCTAGGAAGAAAAGATAAAACAAGAGCCAGTGTTTACAAGAGACCTACAGGATGAATCACCCTCATAAAAGCAACAAAGATAATCTCCATGCAGTGGTCCATGCAGCATCTCCATCACTGTGTGGCGTCTGGTACCCGCAGGGATGTCTGATACTCATGCACACGAACAGACTGTAAAAAGCCAATTGTATCCCCGTGGCGCTCCAGGGAGGCGAGGAGGCGTGATTACGTCTTAATTACAAAATAAGGCTCTACACGGAACATGGTTTCACCGCAGACATTACTTTTTCATTTGTTTTCCAGAGCATTCATTTCTCTTTTCCGCTTGAGTGAAAAAGTAAATTGACTTATAAAGGGCTGGAACAGACTCAATAGTAGGAATAATAATAAAAAAGGGAAGCAGGGTTTAGAATCACTCCCCGGGTGCTTTATGCAGGTTACATGTACAACCGGCTGCCCACTGTCTGCTCCAGGGCGGTGATTAGATAAGGGGTGCCAGTAGTTCACAAAGGTACCCCCATCAAACTGACAGATGGGAATAGTTTGGATTATATGACAGGTGTTCATCCCTATCAAGCCCTCTACTCTCCACAAGACCCATCCCCGAGGTGACGTCACCCATAACCCCGACGTAGAAGTCCCATCCCCGAAAGTGACTTCGAACACAGACTCTGACCCGGAAGAGAAGGTACCCACACGTATACCATGATATAGGAGTGACGTCACCCACTGAATGTGACCCAGAAATGATATCCAATTGGTTCCTGACCCATAAGGAGGTGGCGTCCGCACATGAGCAGGAAGTGAATAGGCAGAAGTGATCTTAATATCTTTGTTCACACAGGGATCAGGCATCGGCCTTAGACTGTCGCACTATGCAGAACGCATGACATAACTTCATAGATGACCCCCAGATACTGGACAAATGGCACACACCCTACAACCTATGCTACCACAACCTCACTTTCCCTGTGTTTAGGTCAGTGATCCTTTAAATAAATGGACTACGGTTGAGGTTCATAGGATACCTCTCAGGACCATGTGGGAGAATGTAGGGCCATATTATCAAGAAAGGGCGACACATTATCGCCGCTTTTATCGGCAGAAATCTGCCGCTAAAGCGGCGATAATGGGTTTGATAATATGCCTTGTGAATTCCCATAGAAGGCCAGGTTAACACCAGAACCTGGGCTTCTGTGGGAATTCACAGGGGCATTTTATCAAGCCCATTATCACCGCTTTAGCGGCAGATTCCAGCCGATAAAAGCAGCGATAATGTATCGCCCTTTCTTGATAATATGGCCCGTAGTGTTTGTACAGCCTGAAGTTGTAAGCCGAGGAAAACGTGAATACTGCGGCCTTTGAAGAGGTCCCTAGATTTACAGTCAAGGTGCATCTTTTCATGTCATATAATGCTTATGGCGCTGTATATAGTACAGAAAATCACGTGTACACTTCATGGGTATCAGAAGGACTAGATGGGGATGGCTGGTGGATAGCGCTCACGGTTGTAATGTTATGCTTTGGCTTTAAGTTGTGTTTTGTTCAATGTGTTGTGTGCTTTTTTTTACTATGCAAGCCCTCCTATGGAGACAAAATGGCTCCACAATGATATCATATCCACAAACAAATACTAAACAATTTTGGAGGCACAGATGGAGAGCTATTATCCACCCACATTACCTACTAGTCCTGCCATATTTGCAGACAATGTTGTTGACACACAATATGGTCTACACTCATGGCATACATTGTATTGTCTTCGGTCCACACCTAGCCTTCCAACTGCATCATTAGATTAGACAAGATCCTTTCAGAATATCTTGACTGTTTCTAAGAGATAGACACTCCTAGCTCCCAGTCAATACTATATACAATAGGAGTTTTTGTAAAAACGTATGCACCCTGGCTTTAGAGGTGGCATGTACCAGACAGATTAATCTGGCCAATTCATATAAATTACACTTAACCCCATTATTAATGGGGTTAAATGTAATTCACTGTATACATTACATAATACATGATAATATCCAGGGCCGGCGCTACGCATGGGCAAAGTGGGCAGCTGCACAGGGCCTCGCGCTCAGGTGAAAGGCAGGGGGCCCCCCTTTCTTCACTGTGAAATGAAACACTTTCACAGATTGCCCACCTGCTCCAACAGGGCTCCCTTCCCACACAGTTACAATACACATGGGAGGTGTCTGGAGTCGACCGTGGTGGCATTCCTGGGGGTGCAGGGGTGGTGGGAGGGACAAACAGAGTGGGGAAGGCATAGCAGCCAGGCCAGCAATTATGGCTCAATGTATCATGGGCGGGCAGCACCTCTGTTAAGTACCAGCCATTCCCGCATTTTGTTGCTAGGTGACAGAAGGCCCCTTTGTTCACAGGACCAGCCAGACAGAGGTAAGGAGAGGTGGGTGAGGGGAGGAGGGAGCGGCCAGATCAACTGGTGCTAGGGTGTGTTAAGAAATGCCTTGGTACTGTTTCGAAGGCCCAGGGGAGGGGGTCCCCTAGCCCTGGGCCTCGAAGCACTAGAGCAAGCTGCAAGGTCAGGGTGGGGGGCCCCTTCCCTGGGCCTTGTAGCCATTACTCCCTCTTTTTTTCCTTTTCTTTATTTGTTCCCCTGTGAAATGAATTCAAATAAGAAAAACTTTTTTGCTGGAAAGGTCTTCTTTTTTGTGACATTTTTGACTTCCAAAGTGCAGCCTTGGGATGGAGAGAAATAAAAGGTTCAAAATGTAAAAAAATAACTAAAGCAAGACAGAGTGGGTCAAAAAGGGGCCAGATTGATTTTATTCACACCCAAAACACATTAGAGCCACTCCACAGAGTTTGCCAGTGTAGCACTACTATTGCTTTCTTGTCTTTTTCTGAACACCATTGTTTTCCCCGGGTGGGGAAGTGCACCATTTCTGGATGTACTGCAATACTTGTTTGATGGGTGGGCTGGAAAATAAAATACATACCGCTGCTCTGTATTCACGAATGTGGTCTTTTTAAACCATATTGCTTTCGTTTTGTAAGGTTATAAGCAATGGGCATTAAAGCAGGTCCGTTCAGTCTCTGTAGTCATGGCCTTAACTTTTCATGCAAAAGCACATTTCTGAACAATAAGTGCAAAGTGTTAAGGTACCCATGTTGTTCCTGCATACATTTCACATGCTTTAATTAATCTTACATTCCATATGAGTGTTTGCTTTTTCCAGAATGTTGTCACTTTTTTTTAGGCAGCATATTGCTCTTGTCTAGTGAGTAATTTGGATTAAGTTGCCTCCAAGTGTTTGTAGTGGGGCACAATTGGGTTGTAGTTGAAGGCAGTGCGAGTTTCTCTCAGTGGGGTAGGATGGTGTTCAGTGGGGGAGAAGATGTGGCAATATGGTCAGAGCTGCCGACTTTGGAACTGGGGAACCAGGTTCAGCTTTCATGACCAGTCCACCAGCCCACTCTACTGAGAGAGAGCACATTTCCATGCTAGACCTTAGAAGGACCCGCAAGACCTTAGTAGGCCTGATGTCTTAGCACCAGCAGGTGAACCCTAACAGTGCGAGTGTGGGTTAACCTTGAAGGCTTGTCTACCACAACCCCTATTGAAATTCACCACAAGTCTTTTGGGCAGGCCTACGTAGCAGCACACCCTAGAGCAACAGTGACTCTGTCATTGAGGTCACAGGACCCTTGAGCAGGAAGGCTCTGGGACGGTGCAAACGGTGAGCACACACTGAGCGCTTACTTTGGGTCATGTTTGCGAGTATATTATGTTTCTAAAAGTACTTGCTGCCTCCTACCTGGCCTCCAGCAAATTTCGGCAACAATAAAAATGTCATGAAACTCCGGTGATTAATGTTCTTCCTAGAGGGAGATGGAGGTTTGTCAAGTGGAAGTTTTGACTTGTGGAAAGGTAGCACAGAGGAGTAATGTGCTTGCTGCAAAGAACATGTACCATGCAGATCACTAAGTCCACATAATGTAAATAGGCCAGTGGGTTACTGCTTTTGCCAGAGAGATCCTATTGTTACTTGCAGTTTATAAGTCAAAATCCTAACATAGAACAATGAGCTATTAACTGTCAACTAAGAACTGCAAGGTATAAATTACATTGTTATGTTTTTTTTTCCCAGTCTTTGATTAACTCTTTCCGTGCTGATGACGGAACCGCTCCGTCATCAGCCGCGGTAGGGCTGTGCTGATGACGGAGCGGTTCCGTCATGGCCCGCCCGACGCGCCTGCGCGGCGCGTTCTATTGAGCGGGCCATGACGGAACCACTCCGTCATCAGCACAGCTCAACCGAGGCTGGTGACGGAGCGGTTCCGTCACCAGCATGGGCATGCCGCACGGCCCCCCGTCCCCTTAGCGCTGCGGCAGAATAGCCGCCGCAGCGAAGAGGTTAACAAAATGTTGCAAAAAGAGTTCATTTGAACATAAATCATTTCTGGTTATTAAAGAGAACCCCCAATCATGGTGTTATGTTCTAAATTCAGAGTTTGTGTTTCTCCAGATCAATCACTATTAAACTATGCGGCCTACTAGTGTGATTGTCATGTGACTCCTAGTCCTTTGTCTTATGTAACATTACCTATTGTGATTTACACAGGTGTGATTGATTGTCTCTGTGTAATGTGTGATATAAAGTGCTCTGACACTCTAAACTGGTATCAGTGGTGCTGTTAATTAAATTAAATGCATCTGAGAGAGAGTGTAGCTATGGAGACTTGAGGGGCACTATTATTGGGTGGTAGTGAGGGAATCCGTGGTAAAGTAAGTCAATGGGGGCACCAACATTGTCGCATAGGGCTCCACCAGCGCTACAGCTAACCACTTCTACTTCCCACAGTTCTAACACCAAATCAAACACGTTGATTGGACAACCCCTTGAATCTGTAGCATACCTTCTAGTCAATGTATGATTTAGCAGTGGTCTTGGTTGTTCTAAGTCTTTTTTCGTTTATGTACAATCTTTATTTGTTTGCAATGGTGTCTTGTAATTTTGTACTATATGTGTTGTGTTTTTGCACTTAACATAATTCTGGCGAGTAAAGAGCACACACAGAAAAGATAGTCCTACGTCTCTTCGGTTCATTCCTGTGGGCCTGGAGGCCCACAGGAATGAACGGCAATTACCGAATCGGTAAATACCAACTCTGCAAAATGGGGGACACATTCAAGGGTGCCAGGGTGTCACCTTGACACCCTGTTGCACCCCTGAATCGTGCTTGTGTGCAGATGTGGCACACATACATGCCCTAAGGGCATGTATGTCTGCTACATGGCACAGTTGAAAATGCACAGATTTGCATTTTCAAAGGTATTCGTTATTTACCACCAACTTAAAGTTGGTGGTAAATAACGAATCCTAAAAAAGGAAAAGCACTCGTTTGAGTGCTCCCTACATTACAAATTTGGTAATTTACCGATTCCTTAAAATACCGAATCAGTAAATGACCGAATATGCAATTTAGGCCACCTACATCTCAGTAGTCTAATACCAGTCGGTAACGGCCGAAATTCGGTAATTTCGGCCGTTACCGACCGGTATTGGGCCACCTACATCTGGCCCTAAGTGTTGCCCAGGGCCCTGATCTAGCCGTACAAAATAGATTATATCATTTTGATTGGGCCAGAGGTAAATTAAAGGTCTTGCTCTGCCTTGCCCCCTTTCAGTCTCCTAGTCCTGGCTCAGGGAAGGGGGAGGGGCTAATGAAGCCTGCGCGCCACCTGAGCATTTTGATTAAATAGGCGGTCCTGTGGACTCTTCGTGCCACTGCCTGTCTTGAGTGACTCTAAGGAAATACTTGGGGCCTCATTTTGGAGGCTGTGCGTCACTTATACGCCGCTGGTGCGTCACTTTTTGTGACGTACCAGTGTAAATTGGGCCATATTTACAAAGTGACGCATCTAGGTAGATGCGTCACTTTGTAAACCCCTGCGCCACATTATACCTGCGCCAGTGACTTCGACATGGTCAATGCATCATGGCCAATGCAGTCCCACCCGGTTATCAAATATGCTCTTTGAATAGACCAGTCGGCAGAGGCGGCGGGCTAGTAATACTTCACAAAGATTACTTCACTTGCAGAATCGACAGTGGTACTGTCAAAGACTGTGAAAACTACAATTTCACCTTCCAGATCTCGCCAACAGTCTCACTGTCGGGACTACTAGTGTACCGACCGCCAGGCTCACTAGGGGAATTCCCCGGTACCTTGATGGACCACATCACACTAAAAACTATTACTGCCTCCAACTTTCTCCTCCTAGGAGATCTGAATCTGCATTTCCTGGACCCCGCGGATAACACCGCAGCTAACCTACTAGCAGATCTTGCATCAGTAGACCTACACCTCCTGAACTCAAAAGCTACCCATGAGAAAGGCCAGCTTTTGGACCCGATCTTTACAAATATTAGGAACCTCAAAACCCAAGATCCCACCCCCCTCCCATGGACAGACCACTTACTGGTCCCCATGTATTGGCACCGCCAAACCACCCCGGCTCTAACACAGAAAACCAGGACACTCGGGAGACGGTGGCACAAGCTGATACCAGAGGAATGGGAAGCCAAGTTAAGAGAATCCACTCTCCTCTCCTCGGATCCCAACACGGCGGACAGAGAATTCAACGGCTGGCTCACCCACTCCCTAGACAGCCTTGTTCCACTAACCAGCACCCTTAAACACATCAAAAGGATCAACCCAGCTCCATGGTACACACCTTCCCTGAACGCATTAAGGAAGGAGGGCAAAAGGACAGAACGCATTTGGAGGAAAGATAGGTCTATGAAGGAAAAAGACGCTTTTCAGTCATCCATGAAAGCGTACAAACTAGCACTTCAGAATGCTAAAAGTGCCTTTTACGAGGAAAAAATAAAGAATTCCTCCTGCTCAGCCAAGGAGACCTTCCTCATCCTTAAAGAGCTCCTCCATGTCCCTGACCCCCCACAAAAACCTATGGACCCCAAAGCAGCGGAAGAAAAGTGTGTCAATCTAGCCAACTTTTTTGACGAAAAAATTAAAAAAATCCTGGCCTCCCTTCCAACTGCTAAACCAGACACCACTGGAAAAACTAAGGACCTACCTACCCTTCAAAGGAACTCCTCCGTAAAACCCGACACACCCCAGCTGGCGTTATTCGGCCCGGTCACCATGGAGGAAGTTGCAGCAACATTTGCTTCAATCAAGAGTGGCGCCCCCAGTGACCCAGTACCAATAAGATTTCTCAAAGACATAACCCATACCATAGTTCCCCCGCTGACCGCCCTAATCAACACCTCTTTAGCCCAAGGTGAAGTCCCTTCGAGTTGGAAGGAGGCGGTCGTGAAAGGGCTCCTTAAGAAACCATCACTAGACCCTGAGGATCTATCAAATTACAGACCAATCTCCCTCCTCCCCTGGATTGGTAAGGTCACAGAGAAACTGGTAAACAAAAAACTGTCGCAATTCCTGGAAACCAACCACCTCCTCAAGAACTCTCAGACGGGTTTTCGACCAGGTCAGGGCACTGACACCGCTCTCCTCGCAGCAGTGGAGAAGACCAGAGAAATTCTCGATACAGGAGGATCAGTGGCAGTGGTCCTCCTGGATCACTGCATTCGACACTGTCAGCCACCAGGTCCTTACCAAACGCCTAGAAAACATCGGAGTGAGAGACACAGCGCTGAAATGGCTCTCGTCCTTTCTTTACCAACGCTCTTTCCAAGTCTGGGAATGTGAAGGCCGCTCCCCCGCCATCCCCCTCCGGTGTGGTGTGCCACAGGGCTCATCACTAAGCCCCACGTTATTCAACATGTACATGGCCCCACTGGAGGAGTTGGTTTCCCCATTTGGAGTCTCCATCGTCAGTTATGCTGACGACACTCAGTTGGTGGTAACTCTCTCTCACCCCAAGCTAGAGCCTTCCAATCTCCATGACTGCCTCTCCAATATACATCAATGGATGAGCGACTCAGCACTGAAATTAAATGGGTCAAAAACAGAGATCCTTCTCCTAAGCCAAAAATCACTGACTCTACCCCCAAACATCTGGCCCGTCTGTATGGGTGAACCCCCCACCCCTAAGACGGAAGTTAAAAGTCTAGGAGTATGGTTAGAGAAAGATCTCACCTTCAGAACGCAGGCAAGGAAAACGGCCGGCATCTGTTAAGGCCTACTAAGATCATGTAGAAAGGTGCTCCCCCTACTCCCTTTTCAGTCCCGACTACTGCAGATCCAAGGCCTAATTGTGTCCAGGCTGGACTACAGCAACGCCATTTATTTAGGAGCCCCGGAAACCACTCTCCAAATACTACAAAAAACCCAGAATGCCGCTGCCCGGATGCTCACGAATACCCCAGCCAGAACGTCAGCTAAACCCGCACTGAAAGAACTACACTGGCTTCCGATCAGGGAAAGAGTGAGATACAAGGCCCTATGCTTGGCTCACAAAGTACTTCACAACGCAGGCCCACCAATTCTCAACAACTGGATCATACCCTACAGACCGACAAGAGCGCTTCGATCGGACCATGAAAATCTTATTGTGGTTCCCAGGGTGAAAAAGGCCCACGCAGGAGGCCGCCGCTTCTCAGTCCACACAGCGAAACAATGGAATGTGCTCCCCCTGAAACTTAGATCAGAACCCAACCTCCTCCGCTTCAGGAAATCCCTTAAAACCTTTCTGTTCCCATAAACTACTTTCACCCCTGTACCTTTATCCATCAGGACCACGAGGTTTAGCGCTGGGATACTCTTGGGTGACTACGCACTCTATAAAAACTTAAAATAAAATAAATAAATAAAATAAAATAATGTATGCAAGTGGGGCGTTTTGACGCAAGAAAGTCGTAGAAGTGACGCAGTGAAATCTATAAGATTTCACTGCGCCATTACTTGGCCGCTAATACGCCAAAATCTTACGCCTGTCTCATGGCAGGCGTAAGACTGACACAGGCACTAACAACATGGGACTTGCCCATAAGAAAGTACATTTTGCTGGAGTTGCGTCACTATTGTGACACACTCCAGCAATGCGTCACTTTTGCGCCTACAGTTACGTGAGAAATACTGACGTATCTGTAACTCCTTGTGACATGTTGCGTCATACTGTAAATATGACGCATTGTTAGTGTCGCAGGGAGAGCGTAGTGGAAAGTGATGCATCGCTGTTTTCACGTAACGATGCGTCACTTTTCATAAATGAGGCCCTTTGGGCTTAATGGAGTTTGGCAAACGTTTTGGAAAACCGGCCAAGTTCACAAGCTTACTGTAGGCTCGACCGTACTCTCCTTTCTGTTAAATACACTTTTATTCACCGCAAGAGCCCCCTTAGAGTTTCTCCCCCCTTTTCAAGCCGCTAACAACCTGAATCTGACACACATCCCTCTTGTGGCCTTCAGAAGTTAAAAATAGCCTCTTAAATGGAGTCAAATAATGCTTCATTGCATGTAAGTCCGGCAGTAAAGAGAAGTTTTTAAAGTTTCATTCAAACATTTGCGGATTGGTACAAACAGGGAGACCTCCGCTTCCACCAGAGCCCACGGATGGAGGGTAGGTCCAGGCCCCGGGGGATAATGAGGAACGAGCTGATAGGCATAGACAACAATGGGTTAGGACTGGGACTCGAGCAACAACGTCCAGTGCCACCGACACTGCCTCCTTTTCCTTATCTAGGTACACGCGCCTATTTTCGCTTCCTCTTCTTCAAATTTAACTTTGGCTGTGAAAACACAAGGAAGAAATCGTGTGACAGTAACAGAGCTAGGGGATGGGGGATACCTACAAAGTGTGGTTGGTACAACTTTCTAGTTCACTGAAGAAACATACAGTGCTAGAGTTTCCACCCTTTTCAGAGAAAAATACTTTACTGGTAAAAGTCTGGCTATGAGAAACTCTGGACACATGTCAACTGCTAGACGTCTGAATTAGTCTGTGCAATGCTTATTTTGGAATAGGGGGCAACGGCCACTTGTACATTCACAAAAGTGTTCTTTGAAAGAGCTATGTTCATGAAACATGGTTTTGGGCAGTGGTGGGAAAGCGGGCAGGGGGACAGGTGGTCACACTCACTGCCCTCACTGGAAACAACTGGTTCCCTGGATATTGGACAACTACTGCCAGGGAATCGGTTGTGTTGTTTCTTGCCCTTTAAGTGTGATGCATCTGTAGGAATGTTAGGTGCAACAAGGAGAATTGCCATTAAACAAATAAAGCCATATCCTCGCGAGACATAGGCATAGATTCACCAAGCGAAATTGCGATCGCAATAGCTACGAAACAGCGATTGCGATTGCAATTTCCGCTCCCGCAATTCATCAAATACAAAAGCATCAAATAGCGAATTCGCAAAACTAAGAATCACAAAATCATTTGGCAACCCACATTGCGATTCCTTAACAGCGATTCTCCCCATTTTCTGCGAAATAAAATGTGAATTCGCAAATATATTGCGAATTCGCGAATAATTCGCTATTCCAATTCATCATAAATCGCAAATTGCGATAATACCCTAATTCGCTAAAAACTAGTCGCAATTTAAGGAGAAGCCAAACCAGGTGGTAACCATGAAGTCAAATTTGAAAAAAAAAATGCAGACAAGAAACAGGTGTAGGGTAAAACAAACACACTTAAGGAGACTCAGTAAGAGCATGTGGAAAGTCACAATGCCAGGTCTCTACATCGTGGCAAGGTGGCTGAGGCTCCAGGCTGCACTCCAGAACCGACGCAAGATCCAGGAGCGCAACTTCGGGCTGCGGATTACACTCCTGGGCCAGACTGAAGAGGAGATCTACTCCAAATACAGGCTCAATGGGGAAATGATAAATAAGCTGATCAGAGACCTTGACCCCCTGATGCAGCACCCAACACAGAGGACCAATGCCGTGCCCACCCATGTCCAGGTCCTGTGCTGCCTGCACCTCCTGGCCTCCGCTAGCTTCCAGGGGATAGTCGCATATGCAGGTGGTATATCACAGAGTACACTGTCACGCTGCCTACAGAGTTTCCTGGACGCCATTCTGAGCCGGATACACCACTACATCACCTTCCCAACAACCCAACAGGATTAACGCAAACAAAACTGGACTTCTATCACACCACCCATTTCCCCCATGTAATTGACTGCATTGACTGCACCCACATTCACATCTGTCCACCTGCAGAGACCGAATACATGTACCGGAACCGCAAATCATACCACTTACTCAACATCCAGATGGTCTGAAATGCAAAGACCATCATCACAGACATTGTGGCCCAATATCCGGGGAGCTCAAATCAAATCAGAACATTTATATAGCGCGCTACTCACCCGGAGGGTCTCAAGGCGCTTGGGGAGGGGGGGTCCGCTACTGCTCGAACAGCCAGGTCTTGAGCTGCTTCCTGAAGGCAAGGTGGTCTTGGGTCAGGCGGAGGTGGATCAGGAGGGAGTTCCAAGTCTTGGCGGCCAGGTAGGAGAAGGACCTTCTTCCTGCTGTGGCTCTTCGGATGCGGGGGACGGCGGCGAGGGCGTGGCTGGTCGTTCTAAGCTGGCGGGTAGGAGTGTAGAAGTTGACACGGCTGTTGAGGTATCTTGGGCCTTGGTTGTGTAGGGCTTTGTGTGCGTGGGTGAGGAGATGGAAGGTGATTCTCTTGTTGACCGGGAGCCAGTGCAGGTCTCTCAGGCGTCCGGAGATACGGCTGTGTCGGGGGATGTCGAGGATGAGTCTTGCTGAGGCGTTCTGGATCCGCTGAAGTCTCTTTTTGAGCTTGGCGGTGGTTCCGGCGTAGAGGGCGTTGCCGTAGTCCAGTCGGCTGGTGACGAGGGCCTGGGTGACCGTCTTCCTGGTCTCGGTGGGGATCCACCGGAAGATCTTACGTAGCATGCGCAGGATATTGTAGCAGGACGAGGAGACGGCGTTGACTTGTCTGGTCATGGAGAGGGAGGAGTCCAGGATGAAGCCCAGGTTGTGTGCGTGGTCTGTCGGTTTAGGTGCGCTGCCCAGGGCGGGGGGCCACTAGGAGTAGTCCCAGGTGGAGGGCGAGGAGCTCAGGATGAGAACTACCGTCTTGTCTGAGTTCAGTTTCAGGCGGCTGGTCATCATCCACTCGGCTACGTCTGTCATCCCTTCGTGTAGGTTGGCTCTGGCGGTGGCTGGGTCATTGGTGAGGGAGAGGATCAGCTGAGTGTCGTCGGCGTAGGAAATGATGTTGAGGTTGTGTTGGCGTGCGATGGCTGCGAGGGAGCTCATGTAGACGTTGAAGAGGGTGGGGCTGAGCGATGAAACCTGTGGTACGCCGCAGATGACTTCGGTGGCTTCTGATCTGAATGGTGGAAGGCGGACTCTCGCATGATTCGTTCATATTCCGGCACAGCGGCATACACA
The DNA here is from genome assembly GCF_964263255.1 of Lissotriton vulgaris. Lineage (NCBI taxonomy): Eukaryota > Metazoa > Chordata > Amphibia > Caudata > Salamandridae > Lissotriton > Lissotriton vulgaris. Next base: position 200,913,116 of record NC_141688.1, read on the forward strand.
CCAGCTTGGCCAGGGGTGAATTCGGCGAAGGACATCTCCTAGGTAAGTACGCATGCCCACATACAGAATGTCAAGCTAATGTATCTGCACATAACAGGCACTGACCCTCTGCTCCTACCTTCAGGTGTAGGCGCCTACGGCCTCTGTGAATACCTCCTTTCCCCATACCTCAACCCTGCGACACCACAGGAACGGCGTTACAATGCTGCGCACATACACACCAGAAATGTTATTGAGCAGACATTTGGCATGTTTAAGAGTCGATTCCGCATCCTCCACCAGACTGGCGGAGCCCTTAAATACCGGCCTGGGGTCTGCTCTCGCATCATGGCCATGTGCGCCATACTCCACAATATTGCCACCAAGCAGAGGATACCTGTGGAGGTGTCTGGTACTGAGTCGGAGGGGGACAACCTGCCACCTGCACATGTGCATCATGCACGCAGGGAGAATCCTGCTGAAGGACACAAGCGCCGCAACAACATCACACAGAACTATTTCTAGCACACCCATACCCCTCACACAACACTGCACTCATGCATGCCGCATGAATTAATGACATAAGGAAGATTTGTGTTCAAAATAGATTCTTATTTTTTTGATCAACAAGCTATAGATGAGTTTTAAACCAGCAATCATTTTTGCAACTGTATTTATTCACACAGGCTCTTGTATCCAGAGCAGGCGTGCATGGCTATGTCACCATGGCACTGCCGGTAATGTATAGTCATTCAGAAAAGGGGGTGGTGATAGACTGAGTATCTGAATTAAGCAGAACACTCCTACCCAGTCCAAAGATCAGGGCTTGATCCATCACCGTTTTTTAGCTCACTGCACCATCCCAGCTCAGAACCTGGCTATATGCAAATTAGTTTGTCCCTGGCCCAGTGCATCATGGGAACAGGGCAAACCAAACTACCAAGCCAATTCTTATACTGGGAAGGAAACAAGCTTCCGGGGACCGGTTTCTGGCATTTCAGCCGTCTTCGGCCCGGCTTGCTTGAATCCTGATGGTGCAGTGAGCAAGGGACTCACATCTGAGTATACCCTTCCATGCTTATAGTGGACAAAATGATTCAGAAAAGGGGGTGGTGATGGACAGAGTATCTGAATTAAGCAGAACACTCCTACCCAGTCCAAAGATCAGGGCTTGATCCATCACCGTTTTTTAGCTCACTGCACCATCCCAGCTCAGAACCTGGCTATATGCAAATTAGTCTGTCCCTGGCCCAGTGCATCATGGGAACAGGGCATACCAAACTACCAAGCCAATTCTTATACTAGGAAGGAAACAAGCTTCCGGGGACCGGTTTCTGGCATTTCAGCCGTCTTCTGCCCAGCTTGCTTGAATCCTGATGGTGCAGTGAGCAAGGGACTCACATCTGAGTATACCATTCCACGCTTATGGTGGACAAAATGATTCAGAAAAGGGGGTGGTGATGGACAGAGTATCTGAATTAAGCAGAACACTCCTACCCAGTCCAAAGATCAGGGCTGATCCATCACCGTTTTTTAGCTCACTGCACATCCCAGCTCAGAACCTGGCTATATGCAAATTAGTCTGTCCCTGGCCCAGTGCATCATGGGAACAGGGCAAACCAAACTACCAAGCCAATTCTTATACTGGGAAGGAAACAAGCTTCCGGGGACCGGTTTCTGGCATTTCAGCCGTCTTCGGCCCGGCTTGCTTGAATCCTGATGGTGCAGTGAGCAAGGGACTCACATCTGAGTATACCCTTCCATGCTTATGGTGGACAAAATGATTCAGAAAAGGGGGTGGTGATGGACAGAGTATCTGAATTAAGCAGAACACTCCTACCCAGTCCAAAGATCAGGGCTTGATCCATCAGCGTTTTTTAGCTCACTGCACCATCCCAGCTCAGAACCTGGCTATATGCAAATGAGTCTGTCCCTGGCCCAGTGCATCATGGGAACAGGGCAAACCAAACTACCAAGCCAATTCTTATACTGGGAAGAAGACAAGCTTCCGGGGACCGGTTTCTGGCATTTCAGCCGTCTTCGGCCCGGTTTGCTTGAATCCTGATGGTGCAGTGAGCAAGGGACTCACATCTGAGTAAACCCTTCCACGCTTATGGTGGACAAAATGATTCAGAAAAGGGGATGGTGATGGACAGAGTATCTGAATTAAGCAGAACACTCCTACCCAGTCCAAAGATCAGGGCTTGATCCATCACCGTTTTTTAGCTCACTCCACCATCCCAGCTCAGAACCTGGCTATATGCAAATTAGTCTGTCCCTGGCCCAGTGCATCATGGGAACAGGGCAAACCAAACTACCAAGCCAATTCTTATACTGGGAAGGAAATAAGCTTCCGGGGACCGGTTTCTGGCATTTCAGACGTCTTCGGCCCAGCTTGCTTGAATCCTGATGGTGCAGTGAGCAAGGGACTCACATCTGAGTATACCCTTCCACGCTTATGGTGGACAAAATGATTCAGAAAAGGGGGTGGTGATGGACAGAGTATCTGAATTAACCAGAACACCCCTACCCAGTCCAAAGATCAGGGCTTGATCCATCACCGCTTTTAAGGTCACTGCACCATCCCAGCTCAGAACCTGGCTATATGCAAATTAGTCTGTCCCTGGCCCAGTGCATCATGGGAACAGGGCAAACCAAACTACCAAGCCAATTCTTATACTGGAAGGAAACAAGCTTCCAGGGACCGGTTTCTGGCATTTCAGCCGTCTTCGGCTCGGCTTGCTTGAATCCTGATGGTGCAGTGAGCAAGGGACTCACATCTGAGTATACCCTTCCACGCTTATGGTGGACAAAATGATTCAGAAAAGGGGATGGTGATGGACAGAGTATCTGAATTAAGCAGAACACTCCTACCCAGTCCAAAGATCAGGGCTTGATCCATCACCGTTTTTTAGCTCACTGCACCATCCCAGCTCAGAACCTGGCTATATGCAAATGAGTCTGTCCCTGGCCCAGTGCATCATGGGAACAGGGCAAACCAAACTACCAAGCCAATTCTTATACTGGGAAGAAGACAAGCTTCCGGGGACTGGTTTCTGGCATTTCAGCCGTCTTCGGCCCGGTTTGCTTGAATCCTGATGGTGCAGTGAGCAAGGGACTCACATCTGAGTATACCCTTCCACGCTTATGGTGGACAAAATGATTCAGAAAAGGGGATGGTGATGGACAGAGTATCTGAATTAAGCAGAACACTCCTACCCAGTCCAAAGATCAGGGCTTGATCCATCACCGTTTTTTAGCTCACTGCACCATCCCAGCTCAGAACCTGGCTATATGCAAATTAGTCTGTCCCTGGCCCAGTGCATCATGGGAACAGGGCAAACCAAACTACCAAGCCAATTCTTATACTGGGAAGGAAATAAGCTTCCGGGGACCGGTTTCTGGCATTTCAGCCGTCTTCGGCCCAGCTTGCTTGAATCCTGATGGTGCAGTGAGCAAGGGACTCACATCTGAGTATACCCTTCCACGCTTATGGTGGACAAAATGATTCTGAAAAGGGGGTGGTGATGGACAGAGTATCTGAATTAACCAGAACACTCCTACCCAGTCCAAAGATCAGGGCTTGATCCATCACCGCTTTTAAGGTCACTGCACCATCCCAGCTCAGAACCTGGCTATATGCAAATTAGTCTGTCCCTGGCCCAGTGCATCATGGGAACAGGGCAAACCAAACTACCAAGCCAATTCTTATACTGGAAGGAAACAAGCTTCCAGGGACCAGTTTCTGGCATTTCAGCCGTCTTCGGCTCGGCTTGCTTGAATCCTGATGGTGCAGTGAGCAAGGGACTCATGTCTGAGAATACCCTTCCACGCTTATGGTGGACAAAATGATTCAGAAAAGGGGGTGGTGATGGACAGAGTATCTGAATTAAGCAGACCACTCTTACCCAGTCCATAGATCAGGGCTTGATCCATCATGTATAGTCAGTCACTGGCGCCTCCTGCTGGACGCACCCTGTCGCCTCTCCAACTCCACGTTGGGAGTGGCCGGCCGTGATGCAGCATTGGGCCTGGCGCCTTTCAGGTAGCACTGGCACAGACAGGATGCTCAGGCTCGATGTACCCTCACTGGCATCATCACCCCCCTCCCTTGCATGGCCATGGCCGCACACCAGTTGGTTCTCCACAGTGGTGGTTACCTGCTCCAGGGCCCTTGTTACATCTTGGCATCATTGCACTATTTGTAGCTAAATGGCCAGTGACTGACGCGACAACTGTGAAGTGGCGTTCCCAATGAGGTGGTTTGACCGGGTGCAGGCAGATAGCCGTGTCAGCAGCTGGGGGTGGCGTCGGCGGGTGATGTCTTGCTGCACCACCATCAGTTGGTTGCTCTGTTTCACAGCTGCGGTTAGCTCCTACTCACTTTCATTTAGATGGTTAATGTTGCGTGCAGTATTGTACAGCTGCAGCTGCATGGCTGCCATGTGCTGTGCCTGCTTGAGGTGCACAGCAAGCATCCGAGCTTCAATTCCTAGACCTAGGTGTAGTGCCTGTTGCTCCATGTCTGGTGGTGTGGCCACGGAGCACTGCTGCCTCATCCTGCCGCTTGCCTGGGACCGCACAGAGGCTGTGTGGCGTGTCTGCCTCCTGGGTGGTGGTGGGGTCTGCTCCACTGCCATGCGTGACACCTGGGGTGGTTGAGCTCCTCCTATGGCTACAGAGGTGGCCCTCTGCATTTGGGGAGGTGCTTGTACAGGTGCTGGCGCAGGTGCAGGTGCATGTGATGCGCCAGGTGCTGGCGCAGGTGCAGCTGCATGTGATGCTCAATGTTCTGGCGCAGGTGCAGCTGCATGTGTTGCTCCAGGTGCTGGCGCAGGTGCAGCTGCATGTGATGCTCCAGGTGCTGGTGCTGTTTGGCCCGCTCCCTCTGTCTCATCTGGAGTCTCCACGTTGTGGAGTGTATCGCTGTCAGAGGTCTCAGCATCTGCAGCACCTGTGATGTGAATGAGTGCATGATTAATGATATGATTCTGTCACCTGGGATGTAGCAACTTGTATGCAGGCTTGCATTCCCTGACTGGCTTTAGGGGTATGTTTCACTTGACTATTCTGGTTGTGTGTGGCTATCAGGGCACATTGTCACACTGCAGGTCCCACAGTGCAATTGGGCATTTGGGATGGGCAGGGACTGCATTACTGGGGTTCCTAATATGGCTTGATCTGGGGGCATGGGCATTGTTAGGGGAGGGGGTCGCAGTTGCATGGCTTTTACCTTGTGATTGGTGTGTGGCACCGGAGCTGTCCAGCTGAGTGATCCCCACGCAGGCTGCAAGCCAAGGTTGATGTTGTCCTCCACCAAGTCCTCCAGTGGTGTGTTGGCAAGAACTGTGGAGTCTCCTCCTCCCGTGGCCAGTCTCTCCCTCAGTCTCTCTGCAATGCGCTCCTTGGCACGGCCTCTGAGGTCGTACCATCTCTTCTTGAGGTCATCGATTGACCGCTGTGTCACTCCTACGGCGTTGACCTGTGACCTGATGCGCAGCCAGATGCGCCTTTTGATAGCCTCGGGCACAGCTTACCAAACAGCTGCTCATGGTCCCTGCTGACTCCCTCTATCAAGTACTCCAGCTCTTGTACAGAGAACTTGATTTTTCGCTTCCTGCCTGTGTCACTGGATCCTGCTGCATCCTGGGACATTGTGGTATCAATGTGTGTCCTGTCTTGGGACTGCAGGGTGTGTCTCCTGCAGCTCAGTGCTGTGCCTCCTCCTCTATCTAGCTCTGTGTTCAAAATGAGGCATGGAGCTGCCTACTTCTTGGTTGTGATGTCATCATTGGTCTCAAAATGCGAATTCCTGTTTTTGCGATCTCGCAATCTGCGAGATCGCTATTTGCCATTTCGGTATTTGTAAAATCGCAATTTGGGGTTGGGAAACAGCCGATTCTGCGATTTATTACCGATTTGGGTAATTCGCATACGGCGATTGCGGCTGATTGCGACTCACAGTTGATTAGCGACTTTTATGATGCATCCCATTCTGCGAATTCTAGATAGCGATTCGGTATTTTTCGCTATTTAGAATTCGCAGAATGGGTGCTTGATGCATCTGGGGGTTAGGGTCCAGTTCTGGGCTTTCATTTAACAATACAGTGCATTATAAGAGTTATACTGTTGGTTCAGTACAACCGAACCAATTGGACTAACACACATGAAGGAAATAAGTGGGAAACAAAAAAATAGAACTTGAAAATTGTGTCCAGCCCTGCACGTAGAAATTACCTGGTAACCCTAGACGAGGGATGGTACAGGCAAAGAGAATAGGGAAGAAGACTGTCAATATTTATTTCTTTTGGAGCTCGACCAAAGGTATCAGAGCGCTTTACATCACACTACACTACACAGGACACACTCACTTTGTTAGGCATGGGTACAAGAAGTGATTTGCCTAGAATCCCAGGATGTTGAGCATCCCAGTGCCCCAGTCTCGAGGTCGCCTGGGTGTAGACACCCAGCGGAATTTAGGCAGATCCACTGCTCTACACACGGAGAAAAGGGTCAAAGCCATAAGCACAGTTGCTTTGAGAAATAGCAATGCGAGTTGCTGGGGAATGAATGTATTTAACTTGGTGCTGACTGCATCAAGGTGGATGCACTGACTGGAGCTCGGCAAGGATCTTTATGTGCCACACGTACCTGAAGGTTTCTCCGGGCATTCTAGCTGGCAATCCGGTGCCACATAGGTGCAGGCAGGTGCCACACAGGAGCTCACCTGAAGAAAATGTTACTTTGAGAAGCAGAGTCATAAGCTGGTTAGTGCAATTAACGTAATGTAATTACCATTAAGGTAATGCCATTTCCCGCCCCCTGGCAGTGCCGCATCTCACGAGACTTCATTGTCCTGTGCTTGAAAAGAGAAAGCTGCAACTGGGGTTCTGGTAGCAACCGGAATCTAGGACAGCCAGTGCAATAGTCAACAGCACTCACTAACAGTGCTTTGAGTGAAAACAACAGTGCGGCAACGTTGGTGGTATGGTTCTCCCTTCAAGGCCAGCCTGCCTATCCTCTGGTAAGTCAAATCACAGGTAGAAAGAAGTGGGGGAGCTCTTTATGTGGGATTATCTGCACTGGATAATAATAATAATCCACATTTGTAAAGCGCAAACAATCACCCGTAAGGGTCTCTAGGCGCTGGGGGCCGTCGGGAAGATTAAGCAAGATATTGCCCAGAGTCACATGGTTCTGGGCTAACCTGCCTCCCAGAGCCGGGGATCGACCCGTGATCCCCAGATTCCAGCGTCAGTCACCCTGGTCGCGGCGCCACACCTTTCCCTCGGATAACAGCCGACCCTACAGGACAGCCCACACAAAGGTATGTGTTAACGAAGGGGAAACTGGCGGCATCTCAGCTGGGAACAGTGCAGGGGCATCCACTCAGTGAAGTCCCAGGGAAGCACAGTGCTACTCAGCATCCTCATCAGTTACTGGTCTGCAGCAGAGACGGAGGCCCTATAGGGAAGAAGTGCATCACCACTTTGTTTGGAATGCACAGGACGGAGAAAACTCATGACTCCAAGACTCCAAAGACCTTTCTGTCTCCAGGTTAACTGACAGCAGTTAGACTTGGACTGGCCTATCTGGCAATCGGATGGCTCAGAGGGTGGTACAGAGGCCAATCTGCCTGTTTTTCGTGCCTCTAAGTGCTGGGTTTGTTTCTCAAAGGTTAGTGCATTAATGGTGTAAGAGCTGAATCAGATGACGAGCAGAGCCATTGCTGTGACTGCAGTTCTAGGGAGTTGGTTGGGGAGAAGCCACTCATGAAATACCCTGTGCCCTATTATTACCTTAGAGCAGTCATCTTCAAATGTCCAAATGCTGCGCCCCCATGTAAAAAAATAAAATCCTCGGGCCCTGTACCCCAGTATTGTCTTTTTCCCCAAATTAGCACATAGAGCAGTGGAATATTTCAAGTGTCCATTTTCAATGCATTAGCCATTATAGCTCATTTATTCCAAAATTGTGCCTAAATGCATTTTGATTTTATCTTTTTTTTAAATTTCACATGGCAGGGGTAACTCCTATCAAAACCTTATTATGAGGAAGGCTCCCTTGCTGAAATTCAGATTGGGTATTACATCTGACTTTTAGCAGTGCCAGTTGAGGATGTGGGTGGACCCAATAGAGTCAGTGGGTGGGCCAGTGTAGGATGTAGGTGGAGCCAGGGTAATGAGGTGTGGTCTCCGATAAACATTTGAGCACCTGGACTTCATATTTTACAAATTAAGCACTGCTGTCTACATGATACCTTCAACAGGTATAATATATACAGGGTGGGCGTTCCCACATAAAAAAGCCTGGTAGAACTGGTGCAGTGAAATCTATGACATTTCACTGTGCCACTTCTACGAATTCACTGCGTCAAATCCTTACGCCTGCTTCAAGCAGGGGGTTTGCGTGGATTCGCATTGGGCAGGGGGGTAATTAAAATAATAAAAAACTTACATTATTAAGTCTGGAAACCGCTTCACCTCCTGGCATGTGCCACATTTTCCCAACAGGAAGCAGGCACAGGCAGCCTCCCTCCCCTCCCCTAAGACAATCACAATGCTGCAATGGCAGCGTTGTGATTGTTGAGTACGGCACCCAGCCGGACACCTCTGGGGGGGAGGCCACCCCCAGAGGTTGCGTAGGCTGCATGCAACCTACATAGAGCAAAGGCAGACCAAACAATCAGGGCCCATAACATTGGGCAAGCCACTCCTCCCCAACCAGGCAACCTACCCAACGGCCCCCAACCAGGGGGCAGTTGGGTAGGTTGCCGGGTTGGGGAGGAGGTTGCAAGAAGCAGAAACTTAAAATAGTATTTAAAATACCATTTCATGTTTCAGCTTATCGAGAAACCTGTGGGGTGAGGCTCCCCTGCCCTAATGGAGGAGCCGCCCCTGCAGCAATGCGTCATAACTGCACAACCAGATGCGTCTTCAAGCCCACTAACAGTAAACAACATGTCTCGAAGAGACAGCGCATGCGTTGCCTAGCCAAGACCAAAATATGATACCCAGCTTTCCCATATAGACAGCGCATCTGCTTTAGTAGATAAGAGCACGGTGCACAATGCTAGCCAATCGGACACGGAGAATGTTTAACTTGGGGTATCAGAGGGATTAAAATGTCACATCTGTGCGAGGCAATGTGTCTGTAAACAATAATCAGCACTGCAGCAAGCTGGCTGGCTGCATCACGCTCACCATGCTTGCAGTCAGCAAATTCTCTGGAAAATGGGCGCATGTTCCAAAGATCCATCTAAATTATACAGAGCTGCAGATGTCGCAGAATGGAAAAGGACAAGCTGTGCGCTTCAAAGCCAGACAACCCACGTTTAAAGCTGCCAGCGTGGTTAAGCATTTATAGCGCGGAGACTTGAATCCCTGCCCCAATTCACACCAGCATACATAGTTCCCTCTTGTTCAGAGTGCGAATACATGGGGTGAAAAGTGTGAAATACCTCATACGTCTGTGTTTGTAGGACTACCAAGGAAGGCAGGACACTCTCGTAATCAGCCTTACAATGTGACACGGGAAGGCTATTGTTTCAGCAAAACACGTCAATGGATAACTAGCAAATTTTTTACCATGTTGGACTAAATATATTCTCGTGTCTTCCTATTTCTCATCTTAGCATTCTATCTTGTAAAGCACTCTGCCGCCCGGGGTCTTCTCAAACCACACAATAATAGCATTTATACTAAAGGACCAAGGGCCATATGTAGGTAGCTTAATACCGGTCAGTAACGGCCAAAAATCTGTAAATTTCCCGTTTCCGACCGGTATTTAGCTTTTTCTAAGGTAGGTGGATGGATTTAAGGATTCAGTGATTTAAGGATTCGGTAATTTACCGATTCGGTAATTTAAGGAATCGGTAAATTACCGAATCCTTAAAATACAGAATCGGTAATTTACCGAATTCTTAAATCCTATGTAGGGAGCACTCAAGTGAGTGCATTTTTGATTGAAGCATTCGTTATTTACCACCAACTACAAGTTTGTGGTAAATATCGAATACCCGCAAAAAAAGCAAGTTTGTGCTTTTTTAAAAGTGCCATGTGGCAGACATACATGCCCTTAGGGCATTTATGTGCGCCACATGTGCACACATGCACGATTCAGGGGTGCCACAGGGTGTCAATGTGACACCCTGCCACCCTTTAATATGCTCCCCCTATTATCGAATCGGTATTTACCGAATCAGTAATAGTGAATGGCTTCCAATTCAATCCTATGGGCATCCAGGCCCACAGGAACGAATGGTAAGGTATTCCTTATTACCGATTCAGTATTTTAAGGATAACGAATATTACTGAATCGGTAAACATTACAGATTGTTTTACCTACATACTATTTACCGATTCTTAAATACCTAATCAGTAAAATTCGGTATGTATGAATCGGTAAATAGAAATTAACTACATCTGGCCCCAAATTTCTGTTGTGAATTGCGCAGGATAGATGGCTTTTCTAATTTAATCAGCAGCCTTGTGTAAAGCGCTCCAACACCATTGGGTCAATCAATCAGGGTTCTAATAGAGTGCACCTAATCACCTGTCAGGGTCTCAAGACGCTGGGGGGGCTGTTCTGCAGATCAGTCGACGCAACGGTGGGACCTTGAATCTCTGGATTCGACTGCTGAGGAAGGAGTAGATTCCACACAAAGGCTCTGCCACGGATGAGGCGGCGTGGAGTCTAGCGCAGAGGGAGTGATGGGAGACAGTATCAAAGGCGGAAGAGAGATCCAGGAGGATGATGGCTGTGGCTTCACCTAAGTTGAGGAGAGTGCGGATGCCATCTGTTGCGGCGAGGTGTGCAGTTTCGGTGCTGTGATTGCTTCTGAAGCCAGATTGGGAAGGGTGTGCTCTTTTAGGGTGAATTCAGTAAGTTGGGCGTTGATGGCCTTCTCAGTGACTTTGGCAGGGAAGGGTAGCAGATAGATGGGTCTGTATTTCTAGAGGTCCGCTGGGTCGAGTACGTGCTATATAAAAGCTACAACAAAAGCAAAAGTCAGCATACTGGACAAAGGCATCTGTCCTCCTGGCTCATTTATGAAGGAGCGGCAACAAGCAAACACAAACAACAGGAGGTAGCAGAAGGCAGAGCCAGCTACAAAGGATGCACTCTGCAGACCGCCTGAACAAAAAGAAATAACATTTCTCCCAAAACCGCAAACTGCGTGAGAACACATACGTGGGTCATGCTCTAGGAGAGGGTCGCATGGAAAAATAAGGTAGTGACCACCGCAGATCCTACCAGCAGGAAGCAAGCAAATAAGAGTGGGTATCCACCAATAGTAAGTAATAGGCAGCCTCCAAGCCCACTAACAGTAAACAACATGTCTTGAAGAAACAGCACATGAGATGTCTAGCTGAGACCTAAGAACCAGTTCAGCAGACCATAAACCTGACCCACAAATAGGTAAATTAAAGCCCATACACTGATCTGTACGACCAGCCCTGCGGGCACTGCCTGACTGCCCTATGGGCCAGTTGACCCTCGTTCCCACTGAATTGGTTGGTACCCTAGGAAGAAGGAGAATGGGTTTAGCATCAACACTGACTAAAAGCTAGAAACTTCAACAGAGGAGGCGCGTGGAACCTTTGTTTCTTAGACTTAACATTTTATACATTTAGAACTCACACTTTCAAAATACGCAATGAATTTTTTAAGACTCACCTTTTCAGAGGTTTTTTCCCTGGAGTTGACACCTTTACAACCATAGGATGGCACTTTTCTGTACTAACTTTTGAAGCAGCTCTTTCCAAAACTCACACTTTTAAAATACTAAATTAGCATTTTCTGGGCTACATTTTGAAACAACATTTTCTCGTTTCGATACTATTATTTGCATAACATTTTTTGTGGATATTTGAATTTTTTTTAATTTAAGGCCTCTGTCTCTTTCCTTGGAGTTGTGGCCTCCAGAAGCCGTTGCCATGGATTTCCTGTGATTATTAGTGAAAGAAGTCATTGTTGGGAGCTGCAGTTTTCCTGTCGAGATGCAAATAGAGGATGTATTATAGAAAAGAAGCAAGGAGGGATCAATCAACTATTTTATTTCTGCACAAGGCACAATCAATTACATTGCAGGAGTACTGACAATGCACAGGTATTCCTCAATTCAGTACATTCTCAAAATAGGAATACTTTATTGTATTGAGAGCACTTGCATTTTGATATTTTCATACACAGGTGTTCTGGGTTTTGAGTTGTTTCGGATATTCGATTATCTGGGTGCTCTGCCAAATCAACATTGTACATTTTAAAATATATTTTGCTTTTTGTTTAAAAGTTGTGGGCCTTGCTTCATTGACAACCAAGCTGTTCGCCAGATTGCTTCATCCTGGGGTGTACTACTCGGACAGACAGGGTGGGTCCACCAACAATCCTCCAAACCCACCAGGAATAACCCTCTCTATGAACACATGGTCAAAACCTTGAGTGTCAACGTATCGCGGTCTCAACACTCCAGCAAAACACTAGTGCTCCTTTCTATGCTTAGAGATTTCAATTGTGACATTTGCCTTCTTCAGGAGCCTCAATGTGGTAACTGTGTTTCTTTTATTTTCATTGTAGTTCATTGTGGTTCTTTCTCATTTTAGGATTAATATGTACAATATATTGGGAATAGCATCGTTTTACATCATACAGAATGTTATTTATATAATATGGAACGTTTTTGTGGGGAGCTCAGGTATGATTGTCAGAAAAGCTGTTGTAGCTGTTCTGACAAAACGCCTGAGCTTGTACACCTGTGGGTCCTTTTATATTTACCCAATAAATAACATTTTAAATTAATCAGCCTCCTCCGCTCTTTACAATGGCGACGAGGATTTAAGTTGGTTTAGATGGGGTTCTAAATCACATTTGGCAAATTCTTTTGATTGCCCTGCTCTTAAAAAAAGATGTACCAAATGTGGAAAAATTGGTAATTTTTCTTCTGCCTGCAGAAATCCAAAGAAAGGTTTTAACAGTCATCCTACTGTTAGTAGTGTGTCAAATGTTGAAGATGATATGTAAAAATGAATTATCACTATGTATGATGATGCATTTAATGATCATATTAGCAGTGTCACTCTTCCTTTTAAAGCTCCTTTAGGGACTGTCCATGTTGGGAATGTTGCCTTTGAGGCTATGGCTGATTGTGGATCGCCTGTGACTATCTTATTGCATGTCTTCTTTTATAAAAATTGGGAGGGTGTCAAACTTGCGGTTTCTGATATTAATCCTAAAGCTTTTGGCAACTTTGACATCAAAATTTTGGCTTTTTTAAAGATTATTTGAAGTTTGAAACTCGCAAGATATTTACTAAAATGTATGTAGCTATTGATTGGAAGAATATTGTGGGATGGTTAAATTTAGGTAAATTAGGAGTGAATTTGTGTCCAGGTTCTGACCATCCAATTAGGTTGAGAGATATTTCCACTAATAATGTTTCTTTACAGAATCCTTTGTCTACCATTCCTCACAAGTATAAGAAAGTTTTTTGAAGATGTAGTGGGAGAAGTCAAAGGATTTTCACATAGAATAACACTCAAAAAGGGAGCTTTACCTGTACAGCATAAGGTTCGGATGGTACCTTTGGGAGCGAGAGATAAACTTAAATTACATCTGGATGATCTGTGCTCCCAAGGTATCATAGAGCCTACTGACAGCTCTGAGTGGGTTTCGGCGATTGTTATCGTTCTTAAATAGAACTAAGATATCAGATTTTGTGTGGATCTTCGATCACTTAACAAAAATATTGTAGTTGAAACTTATCCCTTGCATAGGATCCAAGAAATGCTGGCGGCTGTCAATGGTGCAATTTTCTTTTAAAAAGATCGATCTAAAATCTGCCTATCATCAGGTAATTCTTGAGGAAAATTCAAAAGATCTTACGGCGTTTATTATTCTGTTTGGTTTGTATAGATTTTTGAGGATGCCTTTCGGCCTGGCATCAGCTCCCAGCATTTTTCAGAAGTTGATTGAGAGTTTATTTTATGGTTTGAAAGGTGTTCAGTCTTTTCAAGACGATATTTTGATCTTTGCTAAAACCATTGATGAGCATAATTCCATTTTGGAAAGAGTTTTGAACACTTTAAACAACAAAGGCATGACTGTTAGCAAAGACAAGTGTAAATTCTTGGTCAATGAAATTAACTATTTAGGTCATAAAATCACCCCTAACGGTATTTTTCCTAAAGAGGATATCAGTAGCAACCTGTAAAATGCTAGTAAGCCACAAGATAAGAATGCATTATGCTAATTTCTGGGTTTAAGTGAATATTATGCCAAGTTTGTCAAGGGCTATGCTTTTGTTGTTGAGCCATTCAGACAACTACCCAAGAAAGGATCAAGGTTTGTGTGGAAGGATGTTCATGATGAAGCTTTTGGAAATGTGATTAAACTCATTGCTAAGGCACCTGGTCTTAATACTTTTGATCCTGAGGGGAAATCATTTGTTACTGTAGATGCAAGTACTATTGGATTGGGTGCAGTTTTCACGCAAATAGTTGATGGAAAAAAAAGGTAATTTCATTTATCTCCAGAGGTATTAGAGGGGCTGAAATTCACTATAGCACAATTTAGAATGAGGTTCTGGCTTGTGTGTGGGCTGTAGAAAAGTTGAATAATTTTTTGTGGGGAAGCATAAACCTCTTGTTTATATGATGGATGGTGTGAGAAGTGTTAAGGCCTCATCTAGATTGGTTAGGCTAATTGCTAGACTGCAGGAGTTTAATTTTGAAATCCAGCATATACCTGGGGGATTTTTTTTTTACTGCAGACTGTTTGTCTAGATTACCTCCAGTCAATCATTCTTATGATGAAATTGTGGATCAACATGAATGTGTGGTAGCTTCGATTGATGCTGTGGAGTCTTGCAATTTTGGTATTGATGAGAAAGAATGGAATAATCATGCCACCAAAGACAGTGTGTTGGCCAAAGTTAAATATTATGTTATCAATGGATGGCCTACAGTAAAAAAAAAAATAGAATTACCTCTGAGAAGTTTTGCACAGGTTGCTGTGGAACTTTCTAATGAAAATGAAATGTTATTAAGACAAGACTTGTTTGTTCCACCAGCTAGTCTTAGAGATAGGATTATTCGCTTGGCACATTCAGTACATCCAGCTGGAACAAAGAAATTACTCCAGTGTCATTATTGGTGGCCCGGTTTGGACGCATCTGTTGAAACGTTTATTGTTTATTGGTGTGTTAATTCAGATAAACACTGGAAAATGTTTACTGAACTGTTGTCTATTGGAGATGGCCCTGCAGGTCCTTGGGAAAAGCTGTCTATTGATTTTTTATGACCTTATGAGAGTCTTGGCAGAAAATAAAGAATAGTAATTGTTCTTATTGATGATTTTTCTAAGTGGTTATACTATTCTTTTGTTGAGCATCCTACTACTGATGAGGTCATATGTTTTCTGGATAAAATTTTCAGGATCGAAGGGGCACCTGTCTCTATTATGTCTGAGAACTGCGTTCAGTTCATTTCCAGTAAGATGCAAATGTTTTTGAAACAATTTGGTGTGTCTGCAAAAAGGGCTCCTCTTTATAGTCCTCGCTCTAATGGTCAAATTGAGAGAGCAAACAGGTTTTTCAAAGAAGGTATTCAAGCTGCTTTGGAAAGCAAACTTGATGTGTTTGAATTTCTTAAGGAAAAAATATGGAGTTATCATTTAACTCCTAACTCCTGTACAGGAGTTTCTCCTTATTTTTTAATGAGAGGCAAACAAGCTAGATCTTAGTTTATGCCTCCATTGAGTAAAGAAAAGAGTTTTAGAGATAATTTTGAAACTTTTGTTATCAAAGCCAGAAACAACATAGCTACTGCTCGCATGTCTGAAAGACTTACCATGATGATTCTCACCATTGTAAAAACAAAAGTATAAAAGTTGGTGATTGGGTGAGAATTATTAAACCTTCCTTTACACCCAAAGGTAGGTCAACATTTACTGTACCTTTTCAAGTTGAGGATGTCACTGAGTCCACTGTTCTGCTTAAGGGCAAAGGGTGGTGGAGCAAAAGTTCAGTGGTTGTCTTCAAACCAGGTCAAGAATGTTTTTTTGGAAAAAGGGAAGATGGTAATGATATTTGGTTTGATGATGTATTCTGTTGTCCATTAAAGACTGGGCAGTTTTCTCATTCAAGTAATGATCTGGCAAATACTTTTCATTCAAATATTGATCCTGATCTGGATTCTTCTGTTTCTGATTGTAATGTTGGTGCAAGTTCATCTGTACATGATTCACATGATTCGCATAAAAGAAGTGTAAAGTTGCCCAAGAAGTAGGATGATTATATTGTAGGCTAATTTTGGTTTGTTGTGAAAAGATACATGTGGTAATGTGTTTCTTTTATTTTCATTGTAGTTCATTGTGGTTCTTTCTCATTTTGGGATTAATATGTAAAGCATATTGGGAAAAGCATTGTTTTACATCACACAGAATGTTATGCATGTAATATGGAACCTGTTTGTGGGGAGCTCAGGTTTGATTGTCAGAAAAGCGGTTGTAGCTGTTCTGACAAGATGCCTGAGCTTGTACACCTGTGGGGCCTTTTATACTTACCTAATAATAAGATTTTAACTTAATCAGCCTCTTCCTCTCTTTACACTCACTTACTTAAAGGAGACTGGAAGCATATGAAGTCTCGCTGGTGCAACCAGCAATACTTTTCACCAGGAAAGAGAAAAAAGCTGAGAGTCTGCGATACTACTTGCTGCACATTTCCAGTGCTAAAGTCTTCCTGGCAGACTTGTTCCCTGAGACACATACACCTTTACTGTAGCCACCATCTATGCCCCCAATGATCACCAAGAGGAATTCACCCTCAAAGCACTAGGGCATACGCTGACCACCCGGCGCTGACATATTAATAGCAGGCGACTTCAATCTTGTCCCTGAAACACTACTAGACCGATCAGTACAGACACCGGAATAAACAGGCACCTACATAGTTGCATTTTGAGGCTTCGATGGATGCAAGAATTGGGTTTGGCGAATGTGTGGCAAACTCAAAATGCCACTACGAAGGATTATACTTTTTCTCAGCATCCCATCAAACCTATTCCAGGATAAATTATTTTTGATGGCTTCCAGCTTGGTGCTTGCCATTACTCAGGTAGAAACAGGGGTTGCAGCACTGTCTGACCTTATTTCGATCACTACACGCATCCCTAGCCTACTCACGCCTCATCAGACTTGGCTACTTAACCACAAACGAATGCCATACGACTCTACTGTAAAAGAAGTCAAATAGGTACTCCACACTTTCCTTTTTACTAATGACACACTAGCCTCTAAAGGCCGTCCTGCGAGGTACCTTCAGAGTAATTTCCGCAAGACTCAAGGGTCCATGCATACAGTTTCTCGCGGAAGACTCACAGTAGTGGTCCTGCTTGGCATATCTACTAGTTTTTCAGCTCACACAAACTAGCCTCAGGAACATAATATGCTCTCTGTAGCAGGAAAATGCTGAGGATTATCTCCCTCCAGTTAGCTCTGCCATCCTTCCCCCCTCTCATCCCACCCTAGGATCGTTCACCCTTCCTGTATGGAGGTACTTTGTTCACAGTGTGCACATTATTTGTTTTTATCATATTTTCACTAAATTGCAGTAGCTACAATTATGAGAAGGTCCTGAAGAAAGCCAGGCTATGTTTTTGCCTTTTGTTGTCTGAAACTAGTTGACCATAAATCAGCTGCATATTTATTGACAGTCGCTCCTGCATTACTGTTTAGTAGGTATGGAGGAAGAATGTAATAAAGGTATGCCTTCGTATCCTTTTTAAACTTTTCATTAGCTTTTGCACTGCACTGTATAAGGCTGTGTATTTATGAATATAGGTTTGCTGTCACATGATTGTGACTTTTTGGTCTTTTGGCTCTCTGTTTTTTACGCTTAGATCACAGAGTCACCTCCTCATTTAATGGGGCTCTTCGACAGGGGAGTTGGAATTCCAAATGATGACACTGGCCACGAAGGGCAGTTGATGGAAATCCAATAGTCACCTTTCGGCTTTAGAAATTGTTTATTTCTTTGGATATACCATATCAGACAGTAGGATACATGATCAGTGCCTTTTCGCTCTCTTTTAATTCTGTTATTCACTTTTGACCATCAGATTCCTTTTTGTGATTAAAGGGGTGGGTGGGCTCCCCCGGGTGGAGGGCTACCAGGTGTTGTCCCACGCGGAGGTGCAGGGTCCGAGGATAAGGACCTCGGTCTTCTCGGGGTTCAGCTTTAGGCAGCTGTCCTTCATCCAGGTGGCCATGATTCTCATTCCTATAACCATAAAAGCTAATCATTGTGGTATATATTCACTGTGGTAAACATGAGTAAATCTACATGCGTGAGCTTGCTCTTTAAATTTGGAGTAACTTTGCTACTTTAAGTTAATCACCATTTAAACGTGTGCAGTTACACAGAAGTATAGACCTACTAGTCCTCACCTCCAGAATCCATGTGGTGTAGACAAATTTATGAGTGTAAAGATACTACTTGTTACTTACTTTTAATGCATTGGTGGAGATCTCTGCCACTTGGGTGGATAGCTCCCTATGGTATAGTATAGTATCAGGAACAGTTTAAAAGTACATCAAAGTTATAAAAAATGAGATGGATGGAAATATGTCTCAAAATCCATGGGTGGCTTTATGGGAATGTCTATGTGCTACTACCCATGGAATGCCCCTTTGATGCAAAGTACTACAAAGTACTACATATTGCTACTTTGGGTTTCTTTAGGACTACTTTTCAGTGCAAATAGATGTTGCTCTGGAAAGTAAATCCAAATACATTTTGCACTAATTTGCACCACTTTTGTTACACACACTGGTGCAACGTCTTAATAAATCAGGGCCCTTTAGTATCTTGTCTCTACAGAGCAGGCACACTTTGTTTTCAGGTAATTGTTGTGCAGCAGGTAGTGACGAGGGTTGTCTCAACCTGGAACACCCAAAACTAGAGCACAAACATGCATGCAGTCTTTACACCTGGCAGCCTACAGCCTCCAGGCGTATCAGGGAGAGACAAAGGACAGGCGCTGCTTGGACGATTATCTCTGCACAACAAAGGAGTCCACATCCCCCCAACCTTCATCAAGTCAGACGGTGGTGCTGAGGAATTAGTGGTCAGTAGGTGGCAGCCTAAAAGATCAAATGCAAAATTCAAAGCTTTGACATACCAGCAGTGCACTTTGCCGGTCTAGGAAAAGCAGTATGTAATCCTCTGCCTAGTGTGATCCTTTACCATTTATTTATTTATTTATAATCTTATGACGCCCCTGAATCAGCCCCGAAGGGGTATCTCCGCGCGTAGCTTCTGTAAGGGTTGAAAGACATATTAGGGGATGACAGTGTGGGAAGCAAAAGTAAATTAATCTAGGGTAAATAGGTATGTTTTTAATTTTTTCCTAAAAGAAAAGAGATTAGAAATTTGTCTCAGCTGTGAGGGGAGGGAGTTCCATAGCAAGGGGCCTTTGAGTGAGGGTGCCCGGCCTCCCTGTCTTGCTCTGGTAACTCTGGGTACCTGCATCAACATGGTGTTACTGGAGCGCAAGGCATGTCCAGGAGAGTAGGGGACAAAAATGTCTTTTAAGTATTTGGGACCGGACCCGTAAATGCACTTATGCATTATGCAACAAAGTTTGAAGTTGACGCGTTGTCGCACTGGGAGCCAGTGAAGGTGAGAAAGGAGAGGGCGTGACGGGGTTCGGGGGGGGGGGGCATTCAAGATGAGTCTTGCTGCAGTGTTCTGCACCACCTGCAGTCTGCACAATTGTTCTTGATTGGCAGAGATGAGTAGACCATTGCAATAGTCTACCCGTCCGAGAACTAGTGCTTGTACTTGTGCTTTCCTGTGGATGTCTGGCAGGAAGGGGAAGATGCGCCGTAGGAGTCCAATTACTCGGAAACACGTTCCCGTGACTTGACTGACATGATCTTTTAAAATCAGTGTTTGGTCTAGGCGCACTCCCAAATTTTTGATGGTCTGTTTGGGCGCAGGGACAGGTCCTAGCTCAAGTGGCCACCAGTCCGGGGACCAGAGCAGGGTGGCCCCTCCAAACAACATGACTTCAGTTTTAGTCACATTGCATTGGAGGAAGTTCTGGGCCATCCAACCTGCCACAGCTCTCATACCATTTTGAAAGGATTGCATGACTGCAGGTGTGATAGTTTGGAAGGGAAACAGCAGCTGGGTGTCATCAGCGTAGGAGATTGGGGAGAACCCGTAAGATCTAATAATGTCCGCCAAGGGGGCCACATATACGTTAAATAACGTGGGGCTCAGGCATGAGCCCTGTGGCACACCCTTGGTGAGCTTCCTACAGATAGATTTATGGGAGCCTAATTTGACACCTTGTTGACGGTCCGCAAGAAAGCTTTCAAGCCACGCAAGGGCGGTCCCTTTTACTCCCACTCCCCTCAAGCAGCCGAGAAGAATTTTGTGCGACACCGTGTCGAAGGCAGCGGACAAATCCAATAGCACCAGAATCACTGAGCTCCCCCTGTCAAGTGACATTCTGATGTTATCTGTTACTGACAGGAGGGCTGATTCGGTGCTATGGTTGGGCCTAAAACCAGATTGAGAGTGGTCTAGGCCGCCCGCTGCCTCGATGTAATTAGACAGGTGCGCGTTGACATGTTTCTCGGCCAGCTTGCTGAAATATGGTAGGAGGGAGATGGGCCGGAGGTTGGAAAGCTCCGTCCAGGGGAGAGCCGCATTCTTACGGATGGGGTTCACCACCGCTCTTTTCCATTCAGTTGGTACATATCCCTTCTTTATTGGTATTTCCAGTGGCGGCTGCTAATGAACAGAGTGGTGAGGTAGGGTGTGGGGAGATGAAAAAAAGAAACAACCACGTACCTGCCAGCTACCACCTCTCATTCATCCTCTTCTATTCCTCTCAACTCCCCGCAGCTCACAAGCTCGATGACTCCCCTTAACCAAACATGATAGTATTACCAGCATGACAGCAGCATTGTGATTAGGCTGAGTGGCCCGGCTTTCACCTCTGACAGTGCCTGGGAGCCTAGCACTGTTCTCCACCCTGCTGAGCAACACAGCTGGGTGGAGAAATGCTAAGTTCGCATGTAAATGTAAATGTCCAGTATTTGTAAAGCGCACAGCTACCTCCGGAGAGGTGTCCCGGCGCTGGGGGCCCACCAGGAAGATTAAGTGAGCTATTGCCCCAGAGTCACATGATGCTGGCATGATCTGCCGTGGGCACTGGGGATCAAACCTTGAGCCCCAGTATACGAAAGCAGTCGCCTTGGCCGCTGCGCAACACCTCTTCCACAAGACGGCCGGCCAAAACGTCATGTGCACTTATGGTGCCTACCACTCCTCCTCCCTGCTCCGTGACGACAGTCCATCCCTGCCCCACCTTAAACTGGCTCAGTACTGAAAAATAAAATGATAACATCATTGTGCTATTATCATTTTATTTTTCCTTTTTGCACTGCTCAGAGAGCAGTGGGGCGACGCTCCTCTGCCTTAAAGGAGGAGCAAGATTTGATACGTCTGAGGATTTTGTACCCCATAAGCAATTTATGTATGCCACAGCTGATTTGTTGTCCATTTTTCGAATAACCAATCTGCCTTGTAGGGATTGTTTGCAGCTCATCAGAGCGTAAATTCCAGTGGTTAACTCTAGGTAGTTTATGTGGTGTGAGCTCTCTGTATAAGACCATAGACCTCCCATGTTCTGGTTCTGTAAGCACGCTCCCCAGCCTTGAAAGCTTGAATCTAGAATGAATTCTGAGGAGTTTCCAAAAACTGCTTTGCCGTTCCAGGCATCTAGATTCTCTAACCACCAGTTCTGTTCTGATTTGGCTTCGTGGTCTAGGGTTACTTTGTCTCCGTACCATAGTCCAGCACGGAGGGCTTTTGCCTTCTCTCTATGTAGGGCTAGATAATGTAAAGGTCCTGGAAAGCTAGCTTGGATAGAGGAAGACAGGAGATCCAGGAGTATGGCTATTACTCTCAGGGACAAGAGGTCTCGTTTTAATGCAAGTCATAGTTCTTTGCGTATTTTCATGATTTTCTTCTTGGGCATCGTTCCTCGCCGGACGAACCCAGAGAGTCCACCTTCCCCCTTTCAGATCAGAGGCCACCGAAGTAATCTGAGGCGTTCCCCAAGGATCCTCGCTCAGGCCCACTTTCTTCAACGTCTACATGAGCCCCCTTGCATCCATCGCACGCCAACACAACCTCAACATCATCTCCTACGCTGACGACACACAGTTGATCCTCTCCCTCACCAAAGACCCAAACACCGCCAAAACCAACCTACACAAAGGGATGAAAGACGTAGCCGAATGGATGAAGAACAGCCGCTGAAAACTAAATTCAGACAAGACGGAAGTCCTCATCCTAGGATCTTCACCCTCCGCTTGGGACGACTCATGGTGGCCACCAGCCCTAGGCAGCGCGCCCAAACCAACGGACCATGCTCGCAACCTGGGATTCATTCTAGACACCTCCCTCTCGATGACCAGACAAGTCAACGCCATCTCATCATCATGCTTTAACATCCTACGCATGCTCAAAAAGATTTTCCGATGAATCCCCACCGAAACAATAAAGACGGTCACTCAAGCACTTGTCACAAGCCGACTGGACTACGGAAACACCCTATACGCTGGAACCACAGCCAAAGTACAGAAAAAACTCCAACGCATTCAGAACGCCTCCGCCAGACTCATCCTAGACATACCTCGCCACGACCATATTTCCGGTCACCTGAGAGACCTTCATTGGCTCCCCGTCAACAAGAGAATAACGTTCGGTCTTCTCACCCACGCATACAAAGCCCTCTACGACCTAGGACCCAAATACCTCAACACGCGCCTGACCTTTTACACCCCCACCGCCAACTACGATCGTCCAATCAAGCCCTCGCGACGATTCCACGTATCCGTAAAACCACCATGGGGGGAAGATCTTTCTCCTACCTGGCGGCCAAAACCTGGAACTCTCTCCCCACCCACCTTCGCCTTACACAGAACCACCTCTCCTTCAGAAAACAATCAAAACTTGGCTATTTGATATGTAACAACCCCCCACCCCCTCAAGCGCCTTGAGACCCTCCGGGTGAGTAGTGCGCTATACAAATTTTGACTTGACTTGACTTGCTGGAACATAATGAGAATGTCGTTGAGCTAGACTATCAGTCGTATCCCTCTTTCTCTCAAGAAGGATGCTATAGCTCTCATTACCTAGGTGAACCACCAGGTAGCAGAATACAGCCCAAAGGGGAGTGTTTGGAATAGGAATAGACAACAGTTCCATGTGATTTGGAGGTATGGTTAGAACTCCGAGGCCATTGTGATAGTGACCTGGATATTTCAAAATGTATCCCACTGGCTTCAGAGTAAAGTACTTGCATTCAATACAATCGCAGACTGTTTATCACCATATATACTCCCTGTGCACCCATCACTCTGGGCACATAATGATTGTTGAAGATTACCCAAGTGACGCTTGTAGACATTTCTCTCTGTCCTGTTCAGAAGAACTGTCTGCAGTTTCCACCACACCATGATTATATCCAGGGACATGGACAGTAGTCCTAAGCCCTCGGAAGGCATGGCTGATAAAACACCTCCAGATCATAGTTACCCTATGAGCCTCAAACTCTTTCACAGTCTAGGTCTCCGCATGCACATGGTTTCCATGAGTGCTGGGCACAGACATCAAGATACCAGTGAAACCTGCAGTTGACTTTCTCAGGACAGTGATAAAACCATGCAGTGGACACCAGGTACTATCCATCACAGGCTTCAGTTCTGATTGTGGCAGTCAGACTGCACTTAAGGTGAAGGTTGTTAGGACAAAAGTCACATTGGCCTTATTCTCAGTGTGTTACGATCTGAGGGATTGTGTTCTCCGTCTCCTTAGCATTTTAATTATGATAAACGTCTTTAGACCAACAGCCAGATGCTCTTCACACAAAGTATTTGAAATTTGGAAACAAGATCTGAAGAACTACATACAAACAATAAGAAAAACTATACTAAGAACTTAGCACTATTCGTACAACCTGTCAGATTAAGGGCAAGATGTACATATATTGATGGTTTTGAAAGTATGCCTATACTGGACTACACAGTAAAGGACACCCCACTCCCTGTAGCTTTACTTACTCTCACTGTCCACACCCAAATACTTCCCATTTACACTGCTCCTAACTATGTACTGGATTAAGGCCTTACCCAAAACAGGGCTGGTGATCACATGCATATCTAGGAAACTAGGTTAGAAATTAAGAACATTTAGGGCAAGACCAGCAATAAAAGGTTGTTTCTTGTTGACATCACCCTCAGTGAAAGTAACTGGAAATGCCAAAAAAACTGCTGTCATCTGTAGTACCACAAGGTCTGCTGTACATGTAGACATTATTTAACAAGCATTTACAATGCAACGGTCTCGCCTTTGCAAAAGTTAGAGCTATTGGCATTGTAAATGACAATTTTTTTATGTATACTTACTCGTGCCAGCCTGGCAGACTGAAGGCTCTGAAGCAGGGAAGGGGCAGGGATCCTCCAGGGGCTAGGACTCTCGCAGATCACCCCGACCGTGCCACGTGCAGAGTCTGGACACCTAACTCCCCGGTTAAGTTGGTCCGTGTAAGCAACCGAGAGGAGGGGAGTGGAGTGCAGTGTGGAGAGAGTGGAGTGCAGTGTGGAGAGAGAGGAGTGCAGTGTGGAGAGTGTGGAGTGTCGTGTGGGGGAGAGCGGAGTGCAGTGTGGGGGAGAGTAGAGTGCAGTATGGGATAGTGGAGTGCAGTGTGGGGGAGAGTGGAGTGCAGTGTGGGGGAGAGTGGAGTGCAGTGTGGAGAGAGTGCAGTGTGGGGGAGAGTGGAGTAGTGTGGGGGAGAGTGGAGTGCAGTGGGGGAGATTGGAGTGCAGTGTGGAGAGAGTGCAGTGCGGGGTAGAGTGGAGTGCAGTGTGGAGAGAGTGGAGTGCAGTGTGGAGAGAGTGGAGTGCAGTGTGGAGAGAGTGGAGTGCAGTGTGGAGAGAGTGGAGTGCAGTGTGGAGAGAGTGGAGTACAGTGTGGAGAGAGTGGAGTGCAGTGTGGGAGAGAGTGCAGTGTGGTTTGGGAAAAATTGGGTTGCAGTCTTGGAAAAAAGGTAACCTGAGCGCAGGCGGGATATATTGGGAGTCATGGTCTGCGTATTATTTACTGATTGTGGGCAAGCGCAGGTGTGTGAGGCGCACCTTCGCACACGTGTATTTGAGGGATGCGACCCACTTTAAAATACAAATTATGTATATGCTTCAGTCACTCGTAAGCACTCCGAATTCCCCAGGGTTGCGTTCCATCACACAAGGGGGAACAACCGTTTTCAAATCCTTTTTTCTCTACTCGAGAAGGAGTGCAGACCGAACTGCTGAGATCACACGTTGCGTGTTCTGCAGATACCTCACTCTGGTATTTTCTCTGAAGTGCAGGGGTTGCAAATGCCTGGCAATATCTCATGCCCAGGCTTGGTAACGTTCAGTGCTTGCACTGCACTTAACCCATGCCAACGCTGCCAGGGGCGACTCCCTCCCTGAACACCCCCGCAGGTCTGCAGATGGCGCTGCAGCTCCGTTCCAAGTGCGCAGCAGCTCTTTGCTAATAATGACCGTTTGCATAACCCCTACCGGAGAGAAGCATTATCTTGACTGGTCTTTACCGAATACTTAACGGTTTCGATATTAATATAAAATAAACACATATCTTTGAGTGGGTTAACCATTTGCTGCAGAAGTCTATGCTTAATCTGCATTTTACAGTTTAGAAATCCAGGCGTGCGGCCATTCCTGCGAGCACGATGGACAGATCGCTATTAGTTCAGTAATAGTTATTTCTATTATGAAAAACAAAAATATTGTGGGCAACAGTGGTAGTGTGTTTGCGTCGGCTGAGCCTACAGCAGTCTCTGAACTGAGATGTATTTGACTTGAAGCACAGCGTAGCTTTAGAAACAGCACAGACGATGCCTTATTTTCAGGATCGTTTGCGTGCAGTACACCTCGAAAGCGTTTTACTAATACTGCTAAAGGAGGACGCGATCTCTGTTTGAAGGTCATTTCCAGTCGGTATATGTACAAATCTCGCGATGGACGACAGAGGCAACGCGCAGAGATTACGTCACTAGTGCACAAACTGGATAATCCAGGGAGTGTCCCGGCCTTCAGGTATGCGAGTCCATCCGCCCGGCAAATCATGACTGGCTGGCGCTATTTCGTTAGCGCACGTAAAGCACCTGGCAGCCTGACCCCAACATGATGTGCCTCCATTGCTCAGCCTGACAGACACTCATGGTGCCTTAGAAAGGCAGTTGCGGGGCACTGACGCCCTCACTGACCGAGTGCCCCTGGAAAGAGTAGAACTTTTTTTTCATGAGTTATGTTTAAAAGATGTTCTTGATGTCCATTCATTGCAGCAGATTTAAAATTTATTTGTAGCACTTCTGCCATTTCGAAGTGCTGGAAATAACAGAAATTGTTGTTACCCAATTTAATGGTACTCAGTTTAACCACCTTTAGCAGCTGTCTGCAGTGTTTCCATGCGTGTGCTGAACACATTGTTGGCAGGGTAAACCTTCGAACAAGGCACCCTCAACATCTAATTTTACCTAGTCTGGTAGTTATTTACAAACTGGGACTATCTGTTCTTTTGATCGTGAATCAGTAGTTACCATTTCTGCTATTGTAATAGATCTTCCATCTCAGAAGGATGAAGGGCTGAGTTGGCCTTGCCTGGATTCAAACTCTCGCCCTGCAGATCACTGCATGTTTCAGCTCTCCATGTTCATCTCACTGAGCCATTCTGTAAGCTATATGTATCTATTAATGTATCTTGTAGAATAGATCAAATGGTAGCAGAACTCCCCTCCATCCTCTGCTAGTTCCACTACAAACAAGCCTACCTAAGAGGGTGTGTAACGCTCTTCTACGTAAACTCCCAAAGCCCGAGCTCTGCAGAGCGGATTACTTCATTTTCTTTCTTGGTATATTGGGTCATTTTAAAAAAAGTTAATTGACTGACTAGCATCAAGGGGTAATAACATCTCACTTGTGCCCCTCGCCGTGCTTGCTAAAGTCATGCGCAAAAATGTTTTTGTTGGTGGTCAAAACACCAAAGAAAAGAACCACAAATTATAAGTGCCTATTGGTTACGAAAAAAACAATTCCATTAGAGCGATGGGCGGGTCAGCTGCATCAGGATCATTTTAGGATTTCGCCGGAGGTTGAGCAATAAGGATATGATTAGGGCCGAACTATAAGCTCGATAAAGTTACATACGCTTAAAGAACTGTTTTCAAAGAAATGCGCCCTATTTCTCTTACTTAATCGATTGATTAGTAAATATCGTGCCATTGGGGGCTAGATGTTAATTGTGGTATCGTGTTATGTGTTGTGCGCGTGTGTGTCTCGTGTGGATGGCGCGTGTATGTGTATGCAGGCGCGTGTGTGTATGTTCTCGTGTGGAATGCGTGGAATGTATGTCGGGGAGAATGCTGTGGGAAGGTGTCGGTTACTGGAAGGGAAGGCGGAGGATGTGCTTTCATGTCGCTGTATTGCCTTCTACATTTATGTCATTAAAGAAGTCTTGAAGAACCCTATCCGCCTACGAGATTGCTTCCTTACAATACATGGCGACGAGCGGGATACGGCAGTAGCGACATTGATTTTCTTAAACTTTTTTTTTTTTTCTTCTTCGTTTCCGTTGGAGTATTCAACGCTTACTTGCAACCAATTTCAACTTCAATAGAAGAAATGTCCATTAACTGTGAGTAACAATCTATATAACTGTGCAGGAAACTGGTATACTGAGGAAAGGTTACCTTATTGCAACGAGCTTCGGCAACGCATGGTGCATCTTTTGAATTAGTAAACAAAGTGGAATCCACTCAAGGTGGTGATCCCTAAAGTGATGGGGAGACACACAGTGTTATTTAAATGCCCCTCACACACC
The DNA here is from genome assembly GCF_964263255.1 of Lissotriton vulgaris. NCBI lineage: Eukaryota > Metazoa > Chordata > Amphibia > Caudata > Salamandridae > Lissotriton > Lissotriton vulgaris. The sequence goes on from NC_141688.1 coordinate 200,941,062, forward strand.
AACAGGCCCCTTGGTGTCATGATTCATCATCGGGGCCTTCGCACCCCTCTACGGGATGCGGCGTGCTACGACTCGCGGGTACGCAGGAGCACTTTGAAGTGAACTATGTGTGGGGGTGTGTGTGTATATAACCAAGGTGTGAGTGAGGTGAGGTGAAAAAAAGTGAAAAAGTTAAAAAATACCTGGCACGTGGGAGAAAAACAGAATTTTATTAATCCCCGGCTGGTATTATTAAAAGAAGTGCAGAGCGTGGTTAAGTAGATACGAGTTAAGGTATCAAAAACCACTGTGAAAGTGTCAACATGTTTCGGAGGGCACAGCCTCCTTCTTCAGGACAAGGGTTATGCACTTACCCTCACCTTACTCACATGTAGAATGTAAAAGTGTTTCATTAAAAATTACCACAATGTGTAATATTCCTAACAATGTTATTTAGTGTTAGTGAATGTCGTTGCGCCCAGTTGGCGAGAGAACTCCGAGAGAACTCCGGAGCCGCGTTGAGGGAAGGCAGGCGAATGGCGTGTGCAGTAACCGTCTTTCTGAGCAGGAAGGAGGGATCCCCAATATACGCTTAGGCTCATGAGGTTTTACATATTAGAACTCTAAGTTCTCTCGCCAACTGGGCGCAACGACATTCACTAACACTAAATAACATTGTTAGGAATATTACACATTGTGGTAATTTTTAATGAAACACTTTTACATTCTACATGTGAGTAAGGTGAGGGTAAGTGCATAACCCTTGTCCTGAAGAAGGAGGCTGTGCCCTCCGAAACATGTTGACACTTTCACAGTGGTTTTTGATACCTTAACTCGTATCTACTTAACCACGCTCTGCACTTCTTTTAATAATACCAGCCGGGGATTAATAAAATTCTGTTTTTCTCCCACGTGCCAGGTATTTTTTAACTTTTTCACTTTTTTTCACCTCACCTCACTCACACCTTGGTTATATACACACACACCCCCACACATAGTTCACTTCAAAGTGCTCCTGCGTACCCGCGAGTCGTAGCACGCCGCATCCCGTAGAGGGGTGCGAAGGCCCCGATGATGAAGCATGACACCAAGGGGCCTGTTGGTGTGTGAGGGGCATTTAAACAACACTGTGTGTCTCCCCATCACTTTAGGGATCACCACCTTGAGTGGATTCCACTTTGTTTACTTATACGCATAGGGAGACTGAATCCACTGACTCTCTCTCTCCCCCCCTCTGTTATATTTTGCATCTTTTGAATTGCCTCGTCAATCAGTCTGCGCGTGCGGATCATCACTGTGAACCTCCTGACTTCCCGTAGCTGATGCCATCGCGTAGCCAATCGTCATCACCACGTGATATTGTCATCACGTATACGTGTAACCATTTTGGATGTATCGTAGCAACGCGGCAAATTTACACAACAACAGAGGAGCACTTCACCGCGTACGCGTCCAGATTAACGCGTTCAATTCCTGATTAATATTTCAAATGGACACAAATTACTACGTTATCAGCAAATTCAACGTTAACCATACCAGTTGACCTACGTTGTTGGTAACACTCATATGACTCATTTTAACAATGTTTTTTCAATTTTTAAATTACTAGTACTATCTTATGTACAATTTTAACACTACAAATTCAACATTATATTAACTTTGGTGAACTTTTTGTACAAGAAAAAGTCATATTAGCTTGGTCTTTGGTGATCTTTTTGCACAAGTATTTACAGAGGAATTTTTTTTATTATTATTTATTTTCATTTTTTTTCTCTCAAGTGTTAAATTAGTAATTGTAATGTCTTCAATTCATCCACCTCCATTTTTTTTGGCGGAGTCTGGTGAACCTCCTATTGCATGGGATTTATGGATTGATATGTTTGAGGCTTATGTTGAAGTGTTAGCTGAAGAAGAATCTTCTCAAGATAGGAAGGTATCATTACTTAAACATAGGTTAGGTGCTGTAGGTTTAAGGGAGTTCAAAAATTTACCGAAAATTGAAAATGCTGGTGATATGGGTGCTTATCAATGTGCTGTCAAACAAATGCAGGAAAGGTTTGGAAGGAAAATTAATGTAGTGATGGAAAGGTTTAAGTTTTATTCAAGAGCTCAAAAAAGTGATGAGTCAATTGATCAGTTTGTTTCAGCTTTAAGAGGTTTAGCAGTCACCTGTGAATTTGAAACTATCACGTACGATCAAGTTTTGCGAGACCAGATCCTTATGAAGACCAAATCTAAAAAAATTCAGGAGAAATTATGGTCATCTGGGAGTACTTTATTGAAAAATGCTATTGAAGTTGCCAGAGGTGTAGAAATTTCTGACCAATGCATTCGTGAGGTTAGAAATGAAAAAAATGATATTGATTCTACATCAATCAATGCAGTGAATAAGGTTGATAATTATAAACTCAAGACTGATAGTAAGATGACTAGTTATTCATCTTATTCTAATAAAAAGGGAAATGAAAAAACTTATGAGAAAACTAATGAACTAAAAAAGTTTGCGTGTTTTAGATGTGGGTCTTCGACTCATCTAGCAAACTATAAATGGTGTCCGGCTCTCGACAAAATATGCACTAATTGTAAAAAAAAAGGGACATTTTACTAGAGTTTGTCGGAATTTTAAAGCTAAAGTTAATTATTTACAAAATGATGAGCAAGATGACATTAATTGTGTCCATGCTAATAATCAAGATGATGCTTTCCACGTTGTAGGCGATGTATGTAGTATACAGGACGAATCTGTTAAAGGGACAAATAAGGTAAAAAAACTACCATCATGCCTTGTCAATATTGATGGTTTGGAAGTAAAGGTCATGGTAGATTCTTGTGCATGGTACACCATTATGGGCATGGATTTGTTTAAATTCCTTTGGCCTACCAGACCATTATTAGGTCCTGATGTACGTCCTGGTAGTTACACTGGGCATAAAATACCTTTAGAAGGGTTCATAATTGCTAAAATAACCTTTGGCTGTAATTCGTGCCAAGGTAAAATTTATGTGGCCGACAAAGGTGCGACTATTTTGGGATGGCCACACATTTTTGATTTGGGCATGAAAATCGACCCCAGACGGGAATGTCCTGTGTACTCTATTCAAGATGAATGCGTTGAGAATAATGCTTACTCAAACCTACAAGAAAAATTTCCTGATGTATTTTCGAATGGGATCGGCAAAATGGTTGGGTTCAAGCACAAAATAATATTAAGAGAAGGTGCATGTCCTATTCGACAAAAACTTAGGAATGTTCCCATCAGCTATAGAGAGAAATTAGGTGAGATACTTAAGAAACTGTGTAGTGATGGTATTGTCGAACCTGTTGAAAGCTCAGATTGGGTTTCGCCAGTCGTGATTTCGCTTAAATCTAATGGCGATTTACGACTGTGTGTGGACCTAAGGTGTTTAAATGAAGCTATCTGGGTGGACACATTTCCTCTTCCTAATCTGCAGGAACTTACATCTTCTGTTGGTGGCTCATCTTGGTTTTCCAAGATAGACTTAACCAGTGCATACCATCAAATTGTGTTAGAGGATGATTCCAAACATTGCACTGCCTTCATCACTACAGAAGGAATGTTTAGGTATAAACGGATGCCATTTGGTCTCGCCAGTGCATCTGCCGTGTTTCAAAGGGAAATGTGCAGAGTTTTACAAGGTATTGAAAATGCTAAGGTGTTTCAAGACGACATTTTGATATATGGGAAAGACAAAGAATGTCACGATAAGAGTTTATTCGAGGTTTTAGATGCATTGAGAAGAAGTGGGCTAACTATTAAAAATGAGAAATGTGTATTTGGGAAATCTGAAGTTGAATACTTAGGACATGTAATATCTAAGGATGGCATTCGACCTAAAATCAGTCATGTAGACGCTATTTTAGCTGTTCCGGAGCCTACTAGCAGAGAACAATTGATGTCATTCCTTGGACTCACAGAGTTTTATTCACGTTTTATTGAGAACTATGCTTCAAAGGTTGAACCTTTGAGATCATTATTAAAAAGAGGCGTAGTATTTACATGGGGTGAGCAACAAAAGACATGTTTTGAGAAAGTGAAGAAGGAGATAGTTACTACTCCTTGTCTGAAACCTTTTTTACCAACGGCTGAATGTGTGTTATCTGTGGATGCGTCTGGTTATGGAATTGGTGCTGTGTTTTCCCAACGAGTCAAGTCTGAAAAATGGGTGGTAGCATATGCTTCACGCACTTTGACCCAGGCGGAGCGGAATTATTCCGTAATAGAGAAAGAATTGTTGGCTGCTTCATGGGCAGCTGAAAGATTTCGAATGTATGTGTGGGGGAGGAAGTTTAAAATTTGCACTGATCACAAACCATTGGTGAACATTTTAAGACCTGAGGGAGGAAAAAATGTAACTCCAAGGTTAGCTCGTTTAGCTTCAAAGCTGCAGATGTTTAGTTTCGACATAGAATACATTCCAGGTAAAGATAATGTAGTAGCGGATGGTTTATCCAGGTTACCCAATGTGGATTCTGAGGAGGTCAAAACCAATACTGATTGTGAAATAGCATTTACTGCTAAGGATGTATTTCTTGTAAGTACTCAGGATGCCATTAGTGGTATTTCTGAAGCATCCTGGATGAATGAGATGGAGAAGGATGTAGTTTTGAAGGAGGTCAAACGTTTTATAGTCGAGGGTTGGCCAAGAGAATCCAATTTACGTGGTGAATGTGTTGCATTTTCTAAAATTAGAGATGAATTGTGCATTGTCAATGATATTATTCTAAGAGGCGACAGGATTGTTCCTCCCATTGGTTTAAGGAAAGATATTGCTGAGAAAAGCCACTTAGGGCATGGTGGTATGTCCAGTTCTAAAAGGAGGGTCAAAGAGTGGTTTTGGTGGCCAGGTGTAGATTCCATGGTGGACCGATTGGTAAGGGATTGCAAGATTTGTAGTACTAGTGATAAGGTGGCTAAACCATTAAACGTACCATTAACTATGGTGGAGTTACCCGAATACCCGTGGCAAAAGGTTGCTATCGACTTTATGGGGCCCTTTTCTGCTGTGGCGTCTATGGACTGTTATGCCATTGTACTAGTTGATTATTATTCAAAATGGCCCAAGGTAAGAATGGTAAGTGGGATGTCAACAGATGTGGTTATTGAATTTTTAGAGGACGTATTCTCGAGAGAGGGTGTTCCTGAAATATTAGTTTCAGACAATGGTCCCCAATTTGTATCACAGAAGATGGAAGAATTTTTACTGGTGATGGGTATCAAACACATTAAATCATCATTATATCACCCAGAAGGAAACGGCCAAGTTGAACGCTTCAACAGAGTGGTTAAGGAAGCGATTGAATTGGCACTGAGTGCAGGTTTGCCTTGGAGGAAAGCTTTGCAAGAGAGGCTGACTGCTTATCGCGTCACTCCCCATTCAGCTACAGGGAAAACACCCTTTGAGATCTTGAGAGGTAGGAAACCATTCTCTGGGTTGGTACCCTGGTGGTTGAGGAAAAGAAATGATAAGATGCAATGCAACACTAAGGATATTGATAAAGAAGTCAGATCTGAGGTTAAGAAGTACCAAGATCGTAACCAGCAGTATCATGGTAATAGACGTGCTTGGCCTTTAGTTAGAATTGGTCAGATGGTTAGGGTGAAGAACCCTAGGAAAGTATTGAAAGGTGAAAGTGTGTGGTCTAAACCCCTGAGGGTAATAAAGGTTTTTGGTAGTGCTGTTGAATTAGAAGATGGTAAAAGATGGATTTTTCGCCAATTGAGTTTTTGTAATGAGAGGAGTGGTGTGGTAGGTGCACATTATGATGGCGGGTCTTGTAGCGGTTATTTGTTAGGTGATGATTTTGGTCTTGTAAAAGGGTTAGCGTCATCTAGCAATGCAGGTAGCTGTAGCACCGATTGTGAGTCTAGTAATGGTGTTGGGGATGTTGGCGATGCTGGTCCTTCTTCTTCTAATTTGGGCGTTGATGATGAATGTCTTCGCCGTAGTGAAAGAGTAAGGAAGTTGCCTGTCCGGTTTTCTGATTTCAGTTTGGGATGATTCTGTTTGTGGGTACTTAAGCTTTTTGAGGAGGAGGGTGTGTGGTATCGTGTTATGTGTTGTGCGCGTGTGTGTCTCGTGTGGATGGCGCGTGTATGTGTATGCAGGCGCGTGTGTGTATGTTCTCGTGTGGAATGCGTGGAATGTATGTCGGGGAGAATGCTGTGGGAAGGTGTCGGTTACTGGAAGGGAAGGCGGAGGATGTGCTTTCATGTCGCTGTATTGCCTTCTACATTTATGTCATTAAAGAAGTCTTGAAGAACCCTATCCGCCTTCGAGATTGCTTCCTTACAATATTAATCTTCATTGAATGTTGGTTTTATACCTCCCAAGGCGCGTGCTCTAGAACTTGCCCTGTTCCTTTTATTGCTCAGTTGTTTTCGAGCCTGGGAAACATGTCCGGGGAAGTCTCGAGGGAGCGAGCCCCGCTCCATTTCTTGCTGGTTTGACTTCTCGTTTTGGTCGCAGCCGCTGCCATGTCCGTACGGAGAGTTCCCAGCTGATGTGTTGCCAGTTTTTAAAGTCCCCACCTCAACACAGCTTCTATTGCGTATTTATAGGACTACGGATGAATTGCAGAGTTTTGGGTCACCCATCGAGCTCTGAAAATCGCCTTGCTTCCTTTCTGTTCTTTTGTGCAGTGTTTAGAATTCCATGCATGGAGGTATTTAAAACAAGCAGGCGAGGCAGGAGATCCCGAACTCAGTGAGCGCAGGTAGGACGGGAAGTCAGGCAAAGTCGCCTGTGACGGGGGCGGGGCTGCGTACGTAACCGGAAGAGAAGGCGGAGTGAAAGCGTCTCGCGAGTCGCGACGCCAGAAGGAGAGCGGAGTCCCTCAGAATTGATCTGGTAAGTTACAAAGGGCTGGGGGGGGGGCTCGGTTCCCTCGTTGTGTGTGTATGCATGTGTGCGACGGCGGGGGAGAGGGGGGGGTGCACTCGTGTGTGTGTGTGTGTGCGCGCGCGCGTGTGTGTATGTCTGCGGAGGGGGGGTGGGTGTCTCTGTATGTATGTGCGTGGGCGCTTGTGTGTGTGTGTATGCGCATGCGTGTGTGGTGCTTGCGCTTCCCAGGAGACAGCGCCTGGCCACAGCGCGCGTTCCAGTTACAAATCGCCTGGAAGGATGCGCGCGGCCGGGACAGTCTCCTGGGAAGCATAGTCGCTGACAAAAGATCTCCGGCGGAGACGCGCTTCCACGCGTTGACGCCGAGACCTAAAAATGGGGCTGTTCCTTCTGAATCTCTCTAGTCTGTAGTAAGCATTAATAGTGTAATTGGTTATAAGGAGTCCACATACAAATTACCCTGTGTGGTAATCAATTCTGCATTTTTCGTCAGACATATTAGTTCAAAGAGAATCAAGTATTCACTGCAAATTAACACAAAGGCCATAGAAAGGAAATTCAGATTTATTGAAATCTATTTGCAAAATGATTGTAATGCACTACTAACATCAGCGTAAAGAGTGCAAAAAACAAAACGGTAGTGACAGCATAGGTATTAAGTGTGTGAAACGTGCTGTGGTTTATGAGCACAGGTATCAAGTGAGTGAGACGTGTTGTGGTTTGTGAAAACTTTTGTGAGCTCACACCACAATGATATTGTTTCTGCTGAAAGCAGCCTTATATTAGCTATCATAATTTTTACTTAAGTCAGTGTACTACTGGTAAATAATGTGTTAATTGTGAACCACCAATCATTGATGTTTTGATACCACCAAACTCACTTTAGGAGGTCTTCATCAGGTCAAGGGGTCTTCACACTTAAAATACACCCCTTGATGTATTCAAGGGGAAGTAAAACCTTTAGAGAATCTGCTACAATGTTGTAGCTTAAAAGGTCAGTATTGGCAACTCACAAGGCAGACACTGCAACACAAAGTGCTGTCCCTTTACAGGGTAGATTTGTTAGTTTTCAAGCAACACAGTGCTTAAAAGTCAGAGTACCGGGGGCGTGGCCAAGATGGCGACGGAGTGAGACGTGCTTTCGAGTCCCTACGGCGCCGAACCCACCTTAGCCTTGTACAGCATACTTAGCGGCGTGCTGTTCGACTCCCAGAGACCGGCGGTGGACCCCGGAACGGAGGGGTAGGGTCCGGTGCTACGGGCGAGAGCAGAGGTTGCCTGGAGGCGGTCCTGGGTGTAGCGGCGGACTGCGGCCCTGCGAGCCTCGACCAGTCGTAGGAGTGAGGCCGGACATCCTGCTCCGCGGAGGACCGGAAACGATACCAGCGGAGGGCCGCGACGAGCTCGGAACTCTCGGCTCCCGTCCCGCCAACTACCGGACACTGCACACGCCCGTGGGAAGAAGCAGCTGCCCCGGGAGCCCCACAGCGGTCGGCGGACGAGTGCCGGTGAGTTAGGCCGGCTGGGACCAACGAACTCGGCGGCCGCGGAGCTGCCCCCCCGCCGTCTCTAATTTGAACTCTTGAGCGGGGCCGCCCAGCCAAGCAAGCGCACTCAACAAGGTCCTATCATGGGCCCCTGAGCAGCGTGGTTGGGTTGGCGATATCGTCGGCCGGCTCTGGAGGTTGCAGCGGTGATTTGGCGGTCCGCGGCCTAGAGATCCACGGCCTGTGGTACATGAAGGGCCCGGGCTCCCTGCTCCGGAGAAGCGGTGAGGACCCATTGGAGAGGAGCCGCGGCGGACTGTTTTATCGGGCTCCCACCTGCCGGGGAAGCTGAGCGGGGAGACGGGAGATCGCCCTCCTTGTCGAGGGGCCGCGACTGGAGGCTTGGTGGCTACGTCAGCGAACGGCGGGAGTCGGCGAGCCCAGCACATGCTCGCTTTGTCCCCTCCGGTCCCTGGCTTGACCGGGCGGTTTGGGCGGCCGGGGGGTATTCCCAGACCTCCCTGCTGGAACTGAACCTGGCTGTCCACAACAATCGACCCCCTTTTGGGAGCGGCAGGCGGCGGGGCAGAGGCGTGACACAGGTGCCTACTGGAGTGAAGGTCCTAGCGGTGATCCCTGGAGGAGAGGTCGGTGACTTGACCCCTGGCTGTGCTGGCTGGTGGAGGTGCTGTGTGGGCTGCTCCATCAATGGCGACAGCGGGGTGCGGGCGGCCGCAGTGACGGCCCTTTGGCCACTGGCACGTGCACGGTCGCCCTGCCTTCCCGCCGATGCGGGGACCCCACGATGTCCAACACGCTGCGCAAGGGGCGACCTGGGAAAGATGGCGCATCAAAGTCCTCTCAGCAGCCGGCTTACCCCGGAACCAGTGCGTCGCCCAAGCAATCGGACGATGAGGCCCCTGCTACCAAGGCCTTCATGACGGAACTCTTCGCATCCATCAAGGGGGACATCTCTGAGCTTCGCGCTCAATTGGCGTCGGACCTCCGGGAAGTGCGGAGAGATGTGGATGGCATTGGAGAATGGGTGGCGACGCTGGAGGATCATGACTTGAGCATGGCGAACGATGTCCACCAGTTACAGCAAGATTTCATCCGGCTCACGGAACAAATTTGGACCTCCAAGCTCACTAGGAAGACCTGGAGAATCGTTCCCGGCGGAACAACATCCGCATTCGTGCGGTGCCATGGGACGGAGAGGCGGGGTACCTGCGCGGATATGTCCAGGCACTTTTCCTGCAGATTCTGGATGAGGAGGATATTCAGGATATCAGAATGGATAGAGTCCATAGAGTCGGTCTGCCTAGGCGAGGAGGAGGGCCCCCTCCGGACATTCTCGTCTGTGTGCACGACTTCCAGTTAAAGGAACGCATTTTGCGGAAAGCTAGGGCCATCCCGTCTTTGCAGTTCAGGGAGCACCGTCCGCAGCTTTACCAGGATCTGGCGGCATCGACACTCAAGAAGAGGCGGAAATATCCGTCCGGTGACCTCCTTCCTGCGGGAACGCAACATCTCCTACTCGTGGGGTCATCCTTTCCGCATCATCTTCCGATGGCAAAAGAGACTGGCGCAAATTCGCTCTCTTCAGGTGGCAAAGGATCTTTTGGGCCTGGACGACGTCGCTCCGTCACAGGAGTCAAGCACTTCACCATCACGGAGGCGTCGACGTTCCTCCTCCTGGCACAGAGTGGGTCAACCCCGGACCAGGGAAGGCCAGACCGTACTGCTAGCCTGCAGGAGAGGGGCGCTGCGGTGGCATCGGTGGCCTCAGCCACATTGGCAAGCTCCCAGCAAAGCTCTGGGGCGGCATGATCCTTGAGCCGCTGGTGATTTGGTGCCGGAGGGGCACAAGTTCTCAGGTCCCGTGGGTTTGGTTGTACTTTTGGAGAAGACACCCCGGACCGTGGCCCTGGAGGACACTATGATGGTGCCCCGACCCCAGTCCAGGGGGGCCCTTGCGGACTACGACCTACTGGAACTGCTAAGTACAATGTTCAGGTTCAGTGCATTGTGTTACTTTCTCTTGTTCTATTGTTTGAAGGGGGACTGGGGGGTGGAGTGACTTGGGGGTGGACTGAGAGGGGGGGAAGTTGGGGCTCGGGTGGGGGCAGGTAGGGGGGTGGTGGCGACCAATGGATGCTTGTGGTGAGTGTTGTTCCCTCTGGAGGACTGCTGAATGGACCTCTGGTGACGGTGCTTCTGTACAGGTGTTATCGCTGACCCTTGCTCTGATAGGGATCCTATGCTTCTGGTTGCGTGACTGGTCTTTAGGGACTCCTGGTGTTTGGGACGTGTCGTTAGGAGAGAGGGGGCGGGAGTCGAGTGGGGGTGCTCGAGAGTGGGACTGGACCCAGGGAGGTGGTCCGAGCATTGGGGGAGACAGGGGACCGGACCGGGTCGCCATGTCGAGTGCACAGCGGTGGGGCTTCATGAATCATCATGCCTGTTAGTATAGGCACTTGGAATGTGAAAGGTCTCAACTCCCCGCAGAAACGCCAGAAGCTCTGGAAGTACCTGTTGGACCATCATCTTGATGTGGTGGGCCTCCAGGAGACACATCTGGCTAGGAAAGATGAACTTAGGCTCTGGCACAGACACTTCCCTCTCATCTATAGGGCCTCTGCATCCACCAAGCACAGGAGGGTGGCTCTCCTTTTCCGGGCGTCCCTTCATTTTCAGCCTGTGGGGGTGAGCAGTGATAAGGAGGGCCGTTGGTTACTGGTGAAGGGGTCGTTGTATGGTCGTTTGTGTACGTTTGTGGTGGTGTATGCTCCCAATGCTAGACAGAATAGCTTTCTACAGGACCTATTGGGCAAGGTGGGGGACTTTGTGGAAGGGCACTTGCTCCTCTTGGGGGATTTTAATATGGTGTGGGACAAAGATTTGGATAGCTCGTGTGCACAGAGGGCAGAGACTGGGGTTTTCTCCAATGCAACGCAACGACAGGTGGGTGACTTGGGGTTAATTGATAGCTGGCGCTTCCTGCACCCCCAGACCAGGGACTATACCTTCTTCTCCCACGTCCATCGTTCCTACTCTCGCTTAGACCATATCTTCGTGAGCCAGGCCCTTAGAGGGGATGTCCGTGTCTCCAGCGTCTTTCCGCTCTCCGTGTCTGATTTATTATTTATTTATTTATTTGTTTGTTTTATTTTTGACATTTCTAAAGCGCGACAAACACCCTCAGGCGTCTCAGCGCTAAAAATACATTTACTTGTAAAGAGGAGAGCTAGAGAGAGTGATGGGGAATCATTGATCAAACAACCATGGTTTTAAAAGTTTACGGAAGTGAAGGAGGGAAGGACTCAACCTAATATTTTGGGGAAGAGTATTCCACAGTTTCGGGGCTGCTACTAAAAAGCGGCGATCGCCCCAGGACACTGTTTTGGAGCGTGGAGTAACTAATTGGTTGAGGGTAGCTGATCGTAGCAGTCTGCTTGGTTTGTATAGTTGAAGTTGCTCTTTCAGAAAGTGTGGTCCTTGATTTTTGAGTGTCTTGTAAACTATACATAAGGACTTAAAATGTATTCTGTTACTGATTGTGAGCCAGTGGTATTCCTTTATGATTTTTGATATGGGCTCGTGTTTTGTTTTTCCAGAGAGCAGGCGTGCTGCCGCATTCTGAATGGATTGTAGTTTGCTTATGACTCTGGATTGTGCATTAAGGAAAAGGGCATTGCAGTAATCCAGAGTTGACAGAACTAAGGAGCTGACCAAAGTTTTGATGGCTGACTCCGGGAGAAAGGGGCGAATCTTCCTAATCATCTTCAGTTTATGATGGGCAGTGGATACTGTTTTATTAGCATGGTCCATGAAGTTTAGTCCTTCGTCGAAGATGATTCCCAGATACCTGACTTTAGCTGTCGGGCTTGGAGGGGTGCCAAAAGCTTCTGGCCACCAGCATGATGGCCAGGCTGGGAGAAGAGGTCCAAAGATGACTACCTCAGTTTTTTCTGAGTTCAATTTCAGACAATTGGTGGCCATCCATTCTCCTATATCTAGCAATCCCTTTTTGAATTTCTCTGCCACTTGATCTCCATCGCCTTTAATGGCTAATACCAACTGGGTATCGTCGGCATAGGAGGTTAGGCTCATCCCGTGTGCTTTGATGACATTAGCAAGGTCCGACACATAGATGTTAAATAGTGTCGGACTGAGGGATGAGCCTTGGGGAACTCCACATGGTGATGAAAGTGGTGCCGATTGAAAAGATCCTAAGGTGACCGCCTGCATTCTTCTGGCCAGAAAAGAGGCAAGTAGGTCTCTAGCTGAGTGACAGATGCCGAGCCCTTCGACACGGTCGACCAGGATAGTGTGGTCGACCGTGTCGAAAGCCGCGGATAGATCCAGCATTACCAGGATCGCTGTCCCCCCCTGATCCCTGATTGCCCTGATATCGTCAGCAGCCTTAATCAAGGCTGTTTCGGTCCCGTGGTACTTCCGAAAACCGAATTGCGTGTCATCCAAGAGGTGATGCTTTTCAATGTATTCGGATAACTGAGTATTCATGGCTTTTTCAATTACGTTAGCTACGAATGGGAGACTCGCAATGGGCCTGTAGTTTTTCAGTTCGTTTTTGTCGAGGGAAGGTTTTTTTAACAGGGGTTTTAATAGAGTTTTTTTTAGCGGGTCTGGATATGTGCCTGAGAGCAGAATGGAATTACAGACTTGTGTAATTACTGGGATAATGGACTCCATTACAGGCGGGAGGACTGAAAAAGGACAAGGGTCCAGGACCGATCCTGTTTTGATTGTTGACACGATTGTTCTTCTTGTTCTGATCATAGCCTGGTGGTTCTCGGGCTGCAGTGGTCAATGGGGGGGACGGGTGGCGGAAGTGGTACTTTCCGGCAGCACTGTTACGGGATGATGTCTCCTGCAGGGAGCTGCGGAAGGCCGTTAGGGAGTTCCTGGCTCTTAACCCACCGTCGGACACCTCGGTGTACAACACTTGGGACGCCTGTAAGGCCTCGCTGAGGGGCACTTGCATAGGCCTCAATGCGAACCTTAACAAACCAAAGAGGAAGGAGCGTGAGGACCTGGAGGCGAAACTCTTTGTGTTGGAACGGGCGCATAAATCGAATCCATCTAGGGTAACGCTCCGACCTCTGACTGCGGTTCGGGGGAAGCTGAAGGCCCACTACAATAACCGGGCTGAATTTACTCTCTTGCGCTTGCGGCGTGTTTCCTACTCACAAGGGAACAAGGTGGTGCGGCACTTAGCCCGGCAACCCCGGGATAAGAGGGAGAGGGACTACATAGGAGGGATTCAGGATCCAACGGGGGCCGTACAGCATCGAGATGCGGACAAGACGAATATCTTTGGCCGCTTTTATGCTGATCTTTATAGGGGCGACGCCCTGGACCGGGATGCCCAATCTGAGTTTTTGGACAGCCTCCCTATACCACAGGTTTCCAAGGAATGGAATGAGTTGTTGTCCGCCCCTATCTCCAGGGAGGAGGTGCTGGACGCTATCAAGGCTCTGAAGCTCCACAAAGCTCCGGGGCCGGATGGCTACACCGCCCTGATTTATCAAACGTTTGCGACGGAGCTGTGCGACTGTCTGGTCTCCCTCTTTAATGAGATGGCAGCCTCCGGGCTGACCTCTGGGACCATGGCTGAGGCCATGATTACCGTTCTCCCCAAACCGGGGAAAGATCTCACCAAGTGCTCGTCGTATCGGCCGATAGCTCTTCTCAATTTAGATGCTAAATTGTATTCTTCTATCATCGCGAGTAGGCTCCAGGACTTGATGCCGGCCCTCATACATCCGAACCGGTCTGGATTCATAAAGGGGCGACAAACTCACGACAATCTGAGGCGGATGATCCATCTGATAGAAAAGGCCAACAGGTTTCGTCTTCCGGCGGTGCTGGTGGGGCTCGATGCCGAAAAAGCCTTTGACCGCGTCGACTGGGGATTCTTGTATTGTACATTGGAAGCATTCGGCTTCTCTCCCCACTTCATAAAAATGATCAGTGCTAATTACAGCAGCCCCACATCTAGGGTGATGGTCAATGGGCATAGATCCGCCTGCTTTCCTCACTCGCGGGGGACGAGACAGGGGTGTCCTCTCTCCCCTCTCCTCTTTGCTTTAAGTATCGAGCCTTTGTCCCTCGCCTTCCGGGAGAAGGAGCAAATCAAGGGTCTTCCTTTTACGGGTGAGCAGCACAAAATCTCCCTATTCGCGGACGATGTGTTGCTCTCGGTGGGGGATCCGGCCCAATCGCTACCTCACATTCAAACGGTGCTCTCTGACTTTGAAGCGGTGGCAGGGTTCAAGGTCAACTTTGACTTATCGTACATACTGAACCTGACTCTTCCCCCCGCGGAGGTAGACCGGGTGCGCACGCTTACGCCCCTATCATGGTTGTCTGCCTCTCTGTTGTATTTGGGCATCCGACTAACGTCTAACCTAGGCTCTTTATTTTCAGCTAACTTTCCCCCAATGCTGACGGCAGTGCGCGCTGAGCTGGAGCGATGGAAGCCGAAGTACATCTCTTGGCTAGGGAGGATCCACGCCATCAAGATGGTCCTCCTTCCTAAGTTCCTGTATCTTTTCCAGGCTCTGCCTATACCGGTGGATCTGGTCTTTTTTCGCCGCCTCAAAACTTTAATGCTGAAGTTTGTGTGGCAGGGGGGCCGGGCGAGACTCTCGTTTGCGACGCTGAGATGACCACGGAGGGAGGGAGGTGTGGGGTACCCGGACATGCACCTGTACTATAGAGCCGCGCAGTTGCGGGTCCTGGTGGAATGGTCCCAGCAACTCTCGGAGAAACACTGGCTACATATGGATAGGAGTGTGGCCGGGAGATCCATCTGGGATTTGGCCTGGAAGCCTAAGGTTGACCGATCCAGGAATGCGTATGTCAGCACTCCCACCAGCACGGTTCTAAAAGTCTGGGACACGGTCAGCGGTGATGACCGCTGGACCACGTTTCCGTCCCCGTTTACGCCCATTCACTTTAACCCGGCTTTTCCTCCGGCTCTGAGAGAGGAACCCTTTGGGCTGTGGAGAGAGGGAGGCTGTAGAGCCCTTACCCATTTGTTCCACGGTACGACGCCTCTCACCTTTCATAATTGTATGCGAGATTATGGCGTCCCACCCACTGAACGCTTCCGCCACGTCCAGCTCCTGCATTGGGCGACATCGGCGGGCGTGGTGGACGCTGCCACAAGACCATTGACAACCTTTGAGGCCTTTATCCTTCGCACGTCCACTATGAAAGGGACCATCTCCTTCCTCTATGGGTTGCTGCTAGACACCGTGATATCTCCTCGTCCCCGCTATATGGAACACTGAGGGGCCCTCATAGGTAGAGACATTTCTGATTGCGAATGGAAGAGCCTCTGGCGGGACGTGGCGCGCATAATCACTCGTTGGACCTTAGAGAGCCCCACTTGAAGCTCATGTACGATTGGTACCTCTACCCGTCCAAGCTGCATCGGATATTCCCAGCCACCTCGGACAGGTGCTGGAGGGGTTGCGGTCTATTGGGAGACTTCCGCCATATCTGGTGGGATTGTCCCACCATCCGCCCGTTCTGGTCTGAGATTTTATCCCACATCAAGGATGTCATGGGTTATCCGATCTCGGAGTCGATGGATTTTGTCCTGTTGGGGCTTCGTGATCCGATGTTGGAACACCAAACTAAGGCCGACAAACGTATCATATGGCTGTGTCTGGGAGCAGCCAAGTTAACACTAGCGGCTGCCTGGAAGAAACCGACTGCTCCGGCTATCTCACTATGGCATGCGAGGTTATGGCGACTGCTGAGCATGGAGAGAATGTCAGATATATTTTTGGGCAATTTTAAGAACTTCTTGTTCCGTTGGGGTCCTCTGGTCCGCTTTTTGTCTCGAGGTCTCCCATCTGCACTCTGTCCCTCCGCACTTCGTGCTCTTCACCTCTTCCAGATTTAACCAGCTGGTCTGTATGAGAACTGATTTGAATGAGTGAATGGTCGCCACCACCGGGGAGGGGGTTGGGGGGGGTGGGAAGGGGGTAATGGGGGGGGTTATTGTTGGGGTTGTTAGTTCTTCTATGTTGCGACACTACTTCATTTATGGAGACGGACTATGTGGACATCTTATGCAGCTTTGTCCCCAAACTGGGGTCGTCACCTCTCGCAGCAAATCTACAAACGGTTGACCACTTGAGAAGGGGTCTGGGCCTCATTCCCCTCCTGCATCTGGCGAACATTGAATCTTGTACCTGCCTTTCCCATTCAGATATGCTGCCTCCCCTTGCTTCTTTTGTGAAAACGATCTCCAGCTCCCCCTGTGTGGGGTTATTTGTGGCTTGTCGCCTGTACTTTTCCCTTTTCTTTCTTCTCTTCCTTCTCTCTTTTCCTCTCTCTTTCATTCATGCTCATGATAAAAAAAAAAAAATTATAAAACAGCGCCATAGATATGACACAGTTTTCTGTTATTTCCGTGCCTACACACTTTAGGCTACCATAGTGCAAGGTTGTATATGTTCTATCAAGTATACATTATGTATTGCAAGGGGTCCCTTTTCAGTAAAAAAAAGATGCTTTAATACTTTCCCGCTTTGTATGTGTGCTGTATAGTGCAGCGCACAGATACGCAACTAGAGCCAAATTTTGGAGGAGGGGGGGGGTGGCTAAGAAAAAATGTCAGGGGGGGCTGAATAGCAATAGGCAGAGTGGAGCTGCTGGGGCTCTTAGAAGGGGTGAAACTTCTACGAAGCCTCTTTAACATGCAAATGGTCTTTTACAGACCTGTGAAGTGCTCGGGTGCGGCTGTGTGTGTGCCCGAGAAGCTGTCTCATTCCAGGCTGCCACACACGAGGGAGGGGGGTGGGGGGGGGGCTGAAGCCCTTTGAGTCCACTGGGTGTTGTGCGCCTGGCAGCACACATGCAAAGTTGAAAAAATTGGGAGACTTTTTAACCTTGCCTCGAGAAGGCGTATTTGTTTGACATAAATCCCTGTATCAGAATGTAGTAGATAGGAATTTGCACCAAATCTAATGAGTGACGACATGGAAACATTTGTATACCACCCATGGTACGCCTAGTTGGCGAAAAGTAGTGCATAGCGCCACTTTTGGATAACTTTAGGCAACTTTTCAAAGCATGATTTGTATTGGAAAGTAAATCCCACCAGACCCCACCATCAAATTTTGTGATGCTAACTCAGCGCAAAGTGTAAGTAAGCCTGTGCCTAGGTTTCTAGGAATTTTGGCAAGTCTCTTATTGTTCATGTTGACAGCGCAAATAGTGAAATGATGTATCGTTAAGTACAATTTACTGTTTCTGAGCTGCACTGTGAGCCACTGTTTTTTTTACTGTTAAGGTGCTGGCATCTTTGTTGAAAGTGTAAACAAGAGTGATGGAATCATATGCGTTTTTTACGTTATTTTTATTTTTTATTTTATATAGCACGAACTTGACCCGAAGGTATCATAGCGCTTTACATGAGCACCAGTAGCATTACAGACGAGCACTTTTATTTTGTTAGACACAGTTACATGTTACACTTGTTGAATTTTGCCTGTACAAAGTGCCACTCGGGTAGTACCGAAATGTAGGCTAAAACATTCAATCCAGTATTTACCATATATTTTCCTGCATTTTTAGAAATTCTTTGGCAGCAATATGTTAATGCAGACATTTTACTATATAGTGTTTTGTTGTGGGCCCTGGGCCCGTACAATGCAGGAAGGACGACATGGACAGCTGGGTACTAGAAACTGGCCAAGAGCACGTGCACTCGTGCTCTTTGATTAGCAGGGTCACCTGACTGGTGACATGTGTGTCGGGTACCTGTGGGTGTATGGGCTAGCCCCCGTGGGCGAGGCTAGTAAAAGACTAGACTGTGTCCAGCAGGACACAACACATAGCAGAAATGCACAGTATCAATCAATTAATCAATCAGAGTACTTGTAAAGCGCGCTACTTACCCGTGAGGGTCTCAAGGCGCTATGGGGATGGGGGGGGGTGCTGCTACTTCTCGAAGAGCCAGGTCTTGAGGAGTCTTCTGAAGGCGAGTAGGTCTTGGGTCTGCCGTATGTGGGTAGGGATCACTGCATAAGGCTATTGGTTGGAAATCAGCAACTGATTTTAAATGATGGACAGGTAGATAAAGAATTCTTGCATATATTTAATGTGTTTGTAAGAATATAATCACTCAATTAAAAGAATAATTTAGGATCTGCCAGTCATGCGGCAGAGCTTCATACATTCCTGGAAACTCTTTTTCATATATTTTGTATGCTCCATGGCACTGACCCATTTCTAATGATTACTGAGAGGCGTGATGTTAATACCGCATCCCTCGCAGTTATTACCATAAATGACTCCGGCAGGTATTCACTGCTGTAGTGATGGCACCGAAATAAATAGCTTTATTCCCATTCTTTAAAAG
This sequence comes from Lissotriton vulgaris, assembly GCF_964263255.1. Classification (NCBI taxonomy): domain Eukaryota; kingdom Metazoa; phylum Chordata; class Amphibia; order Caudata; family Salamandridae; genus Lissotriton; species Lissotriton vulgaris. The sequence continues at coordinate 200,959,799 of NC_141688.1, forward strand.
TATCCTCTGACGCGGCTGTAATGGCTGCCAGTGCTGCCGGTACTGCTGCAGCCATTACCGGCACATTTACCGGCAGTCTCTCAATCAGTGCTTTCATCTGTAGTTCAAACTAATAAGGAACCAGATATCATTCACTGCTAGATGGCTTTGTGACGTTTTTAGATGTACATTAAAGCTTTGCGTTTTCCTGCTTTTTATGAATTGTTGATATATTTTTGAATTATTTATAACCACTTTTTGAAGTTACAGAGCGTGTGCTACTCTTACCAGGAAGTGAGTCACATCTGGGCTGTTGTCATAGAGGGGCCAGCCTACCAAGACAGTGATGATTGACATGTACCCGAGGGAGCATGCTTCCGAGACACTCCCGGCAATTTGTATTTTGCTCAGGACCCTAGAGGTTGGGGGGTCTAGAGCAGAATTTAGGGTGTGGAAGGAGGGGGTAGTCTTTCTCGAGCCCCGGGTGGGCCTTTTTTATTGAGATATTTATTTTTAGTTGCTAAAAAAAATGCGAAGGAGGTCAGAATACTTTTCTATTTACAAATGCAATTGTTTACATAGTGTAATTTGGGGACATGACATTACAAATGATTCTATAATATATAGAGAATGACATCTAAAACATCTCTACAAGGTTATAGCTCATATTTAAATACTATGAGGACAAATAATCAATTGTTCTATTGAACTGTGTTGCAAAATATGGGCAAAAATACATTAAACATCCAAAGCAGCCACTAATGTATAATAGTTTATTAATTAATATTTAATGTTGTGGTTTATGCCTATCTTGACATAAAACTGGACACTTGGGGCCAGATGTACGAACAATTCAGTTTGCGAGTCTCTAATTGCGAATTTTTGAGACTCACAATTTGGGTCTGATGGAGCGAGCTTTAGAAATAATTTTATTCTGGTTCGTGATGTCATACTCTCATAACTTGAAATAATATATTAATGAGTGTTTGCATGATTTGTTATAATTAAACCAATTTAGAGTAAAATTCCACATCATTATACAGAACTAATGTGCTATATGTTGCATTTGCAAGTCTGTTTTGTAACACATAACTAATATTGTTTTACTTGTCATGCTCGTCCTATTGTCTTTGTCACTATTAATATGCGGCTGATCAATCATGGCATGTGCTTTATTATATGTGCTTATATGTTTGTCTTATGTTGTGATTGTCTGTCTGTGTATTATTTAATCATCTTTTTACTCTTTCAGATTTATGAAGAAACCTGCTGGATATTGTGAACAATGGTAGATTTTAAATGTGCTGCTTTTCTGTGTGCTTCTGCTAGGTGACTTATACTAATGGGTTAACATTAGCTATGTAGGTTGGAAACAGAATGACTTTCATTACCTGAATTAATTATTGTTTTGTGTTTGTTTAAATAATAGTTTTCTGGAAAGTGACGTGAGCTAAAAGTGGCGCAGTGACGCAAGCAAAAGTGGCGCAGAAAATTGATGCTTTCTGAAAAGAGGCCTGCTGTTGAAAAGCCACATGAGAAAAACTTATTTTGAAAAAGGATGAGAAGCCTATGAACTTTTATTGTGAAAAGGTTTGAAAAGAACTGCAAAAGGTTCCCTGTGGAAAGGTTTGCTAATGTGCCACGAGAAGCTCAGAACGGACAGGCTCAAGGCCAGGATGTGAGTCGCAACTTTTTTGTGCACTACACGAACGATCTTTTGCTACAAAATGTAGCATCCTAAGGAAGTGTTGCCAGGACTCTGTGCATGAACAATGGCTTTGTGTAAAAGCCTGGACTTGAGGTGGAAGATGTCACAGTTTACTGTGGCGTGAGGTGGGTCAGGCAATGGGGAGCCAGAATTCAGCTGATGGAATGTGAAAATAGTTAGTTTAACCTTAGTTTTAGCGTATAAGAATAGGCTCTAGGAGCAGATTTTTGGCTTACGCTTCTTGATTCCAGAGGGACGTGTTCTGCTGTCCGATGAATACACGTAAGGAAAGCTGACTTTAAAAGACTTTGTTTTCAGGCGATGAGTGTAGAGACAGAGAGTTAGTTAGGGTTTGGAAATGCTCTTTTTCACTTATTTTTGCTAATTAATAATATTTTCTTGAATTAAACTCTCTTTATAAATGCTGAATAAAACTTTCTTATGACTTTTTCCAATGCTTGCTTAATAAAGTTCCAAACCTAAGTTTTCCTGAATATGTTTGAATAAACTTTTAAAATGACAAGCTGGTCTTGTTTATTGTAGTTAGTTTAAAAATAACATATCAGATCCATTCGCCTCATGATTCAGCTGGTCCGTTATTTCTATGGGCCTGGTATTGATTGGGTGGTAGACAGTGACATCATTTATGCAGAATTTTAGTAGGAGCGCTGGATCAAGTCTCGCAAAATGAAATGTATTAACGTGTCTCGGACACATTAGCGATTCCCAATGGGGTCGCAGTTCAACTGTATCATTAATATTCATTAGGCAGGTTGCAATTTGCAGTCCAATGGGCAATAACACAGGGATGGTGGCCTGTTGTGGACAGCAGACTACCATTTCTGTTTTTGCTTTTTAAAAAGCAACTCTTTTTTAGGAAATGCAGCCCGTTATAAAAATGAAACGATTCTGTTTCAGTTTTTAAGGGTAGGCAGTACTGCGATGGACTACTGCATGCTGCTAAAAAACGTTTTTGCATTCATTCACAAAGTGGAAGGGTACCCCTGGGGACGCCTTGCTGTTTGTGACTGGCTTACCACCTACTTGAAGTAGGTAGTAAACTATGATTGTTTTGCGACTGAATTCTGGACGCAAAACAATTGTACATACCCCTACGACTCGCTATTAGGAAGGGACACCCTTGGCACGCCACTACCTAATAGCATCTCACAAACCATATTTTGCAAGTCAGTAATTGGTTACCGACTCGAAAAATAGGGTTGATATATAGAAAAAAACATTTTACCGGTCGCAAATGGCCCAGTTCGCCATTTGCAACCGGTAAAATGTGAAGTACATTTGGCACTTAGTACATTTGCTATTCTTTTGTAAGAAGGTGTTTGAATTTTATCCTGAAACTGTCTGCAACTCTTAATTTTCCTTGTATATTCTGAGTTCACTTGCTAGTTTGGGCACAGTCAGACATAAAAAACAATAAGATATTTAACGTTTTTATAGCTTCTACACAGGTCAGCCTACTGACCCTTAGAGTTCACTTTTTGTCCTGGGTATAAGAAGTAGTAGATCCAGTCCTTATGTGCTCCTCTCTGGTCACAGACAGAGGGTCCAGTCTCTTCTGATCTACGCAGTTTAAAAAAGTGTTCTAGTGGGTGCCCAGAGGTGGAATATTTATGCCTGCCACTTCCTAGTGGATGGGAATGACTTATAGGTTCCCCTTCACCAATGGTGGAAACGTATCCAGGCCCAACCCTACCCACTTTGGTCATTTTCAAGATGCCAAAAGTCTTTGGCCACAGCAAGTTTGGGCTCTGAGATTTAGGTGTGTGCACATGTGCAGTGGTAATCCTAGTGGCCTCTCACATCTAAAAGTGAAATACAGTTTAAAGCAGACACTGTATCAAAAATTAACCCCAGGACAGAAGTCTGGTAAGACCAAAGCAGAGTTCTTCAGCCACAAGCCAACAGATCCACAAGAATTGTTGTGTCATCCTCTTCTCTTCCCCTTTAAAATGCACCTGAGTGTTATATGTGACCTCAGCAAACCTGTCAGGAATTGACACTCAAGCAGGATTTGACACTATAGTGTCAAGAAGAATTCTAACAGCCCCTACCATCCATTTTCTGTGTAGTTCAGAAGAGTTATCTCTGCTCATTCAGGTCAGTCTATTGATTGCTCCTGGGAGGCATTTCACATCTATTCACACCTATGCAGAGCTAATTACTGTCTGAGAGAAGCTAAAAAGACAATCTAAATTAGCCTCCAGTAAAATCAGTCAGGGAACAGGTGCCTTTTTAAATGTTACACATCCTTAAATTTATTTAAAAATTAGACTTCCGCATTGAATTGTATTTTAATAATCATTAAAATATCAATACAATTTTGTTCTACCTTGTCCCTTTCCCGAGATACAGTAGTAGTATTTTATACTGCTTGTCACTGTTTCTCTATGGGCCAATCAGCTTTTCTTGTGTGAAATTAGCATTTTGGTGCAGGTCACTATAAGGACAAGTAACATTTCATTACTACATGTTCTACTTTTGAATAACATGCTCTCTGCTTTGGGGGCTACAAGGGCTACATAGTTATGACATGTTCATTTTTAAAAAGAAGGCTTTTACGTTTAAAAAAGGGTTTATTTTCAGAGGTTGTACTGTTTGTTCTGCACTGTTATTGTGAGGCAGCAGTGGTAGACCTGAAGCCATGTTGGCACTGGCATTGTAGTGGATGGCAAAATTGGTACTGCGGTCCACAATTGTCATTTAACTTCCAGGCCCTGGGTGCACCTTGTACCATATATAGTTGAACTTATAGGTAAGTTAAAAATATCTGTTAGATATATACCAATTTGACCCTTTCGCAGCCAAGATCTCCCCCCCATGCCACACCCTTTTTTTACTATTTGGGACAGTACGACGATAGGCTCCCATAACGTTTTTGGCCACATAAGGTATCATGCAAAATTTGGAAATGGCCCAATACACAACGTGGACTTTACAGGTTTTACCACAGAAAACGAACCTTTTTTTTGCAAAGTGCCTAGCTATGGATTTTGGGCCCTAGCTCAGCCGGCACCTAGGAAAACCTAGCATACCTGTACATCTTTGAAAACAAGACACCCAGGGGAATCCAGGGTGCGGTAAATTGCGTGGCTCCGATCGGGTTTGGTTCCCAGAATCCCTTGCATACCTAAAACTTTATAAAAAATAACACATTTTCCTCACATTTCTGTGATAGAAAGTTCTGGAATCGGCAGAGACTACAAACTTCAACCCACCCAGCATTCCCCCAAGTCTGCCAATAGAAATGGTACCTCACTTGTTTGGATAGGCGTAGTGCCTTCAACAGGAAAAGGCCCAACCCTTATTGTGGAGACATCACAATTATTTTTCACAAAATAACCTAGTTTTGCAAGGGAGTCCGCTGCGCTTTTGGTCCTGGGCTTGACGGCGATCTAGAGAACATACCAAATCCAGCCATTTCTGAAAACTAGACATCTGGAGAGTCCGTGGAGGGTGTGGATTGCATGGATCGTCCAGTGTATTCTTACCCAGAATTCCCAGGTTAGGTAAGCTTTTCCCCATTCCAGAGGAAAAAAAAAGAAATCCTTCTGCTGTTTACAGCAGAGGGATTAGGCAGTGGTGTGCCGAGGACGTTACTGTTACGTCCTTGTCACACCTGCGCCACAGCCAAAGCCGAGGACGTAACCGTTATGTCCTTTGCACTCAAGAGGTTAACGGCTAAACACAAGCATCTTACTGCTGGTTAACAGGGGTAAAGTGCACAGATTTCTAAAGCCACCAAAAATGTATGGTCAAGAAAAAGGCGAAAAATCCGGGGTGACCATGCAGAAAAGGTGGATTTCCTACACTAACTGCATTGTGTTCTCTCTCGCTTTGAAAATATGCCCCATACACCCATATTTTCTAATATTTTGCATTTGGTTGTGGGCACAGCCGAATGTTGCTAGTCAACATTTTGAAAGTCACACAAGGGCCAATTTGGTTGTCTTGTATGGTTTTGGAAAACAAAAAGTACAGCAATGCAGCACCATGCAGTGGATTGCATTACACTGCATTGGGCAGAAGTGACATTGATGGAGCATGGCCGTTCACATGAATCCACCAAAGTATTTTGACACAATGATAGACAAATCTGTCATTATGTCAAAATACTTGGGTATTTGTCAATATGGTGAACCTGACCAAGAGAGGCGTAAGGAGAAGAAATATTTTAAGTTCTCCTTGTAACTTCATCTTTCTATGTGTGCTGCACTCTGAAGACGCACAGAAAGAGGTATATGACTTTGAGGTATATGCCTTGGAGTATTATTTTTGTGTATTTTTGTGAAGAAAGGTATTCCTTCCGGCACAAAAATAATCCTACCGGTGCACCATCGCGCAAAGTTGACTATACTGGCACTAGGCAGTCACAAGTGGGCCAGAATAGAGAGAGAGAGAGCTTACCAGTCTTCCGGGCTCGAGCCAAGGGGAGACGTGAGTAGACACTGTTTACCCACTATTTTCAGAGGGTAGACACCGTCTCCCCTACTGCAAAGCTGGCAACTTTCAGTGTTCCTTTCCTACTTTTCCCAGAATTCACAGAAATATGCTGAACTCATAGTGTTCTGACACCGGGAGACTTTCCACAGCACCTGCATGGCTTTTGATTTTGTTCCAAGCACCAACGTGCAGGCGGCGAAAGGGCCTATCAGATTCCAGCTTGGCCCATAATTAAAATCAGAGCTAAGGGGGCCGTTAGGCCTCTTTTTGTTGGAGCATACTGGCTGGGAGTTATTGGAAGACTGGAGGAAACAAGAGGTAACAAAGTCTCACATCTGACCACTTCACAGGTACTTAAGAGACAAAAGCTTTTGACTTTTTTTATGCACTGTAAGAACGTAACATTTGGTGGTTGCCCCACAATTTACACAAATAACAATTTAAATACCACAATATTGTATTAAGTCATTTATAGTGCGTTGGCACTACTCACCCTAATGCAGGGGGTCAGAGTGCTTTACATCACACCTTCAGATTATGCATTGACAATAAATCATATGTGTGTACAACAATGTAAAGGGTTTGTTATGTTTACTACAGTGAGGATTACAAGGTGTAGGAGCCACATGTCCTCCATATCTCGCTGTTAGATATTGGAAGGATTACAATTTATGAACCACAGGTAACAATAGGATCTCTGACTTAAAAGTAGTATCAAGCTTACCCAGTTACATAAAATAAAAATCTGCAATGAAAGGGTTACATAATGTGCTATGCAGGAGACATATAAACACTTTATGCTACTTTGATTTAAAACTAGAACTAGGCAAAACACAAATCTCTCTAGCCAATACATTTGCTCCAAAGGGATCTTAAATTATTATCATTCCCTGAGATTTCGCTGGCACACAAAGATCTATTCAGCCGGTGCCTAACACCATAAGATTTTTTAAATACAGACATTGCAACCAATAAAGCAGAACAGATTTACTGCCACTTTTCTCCTTTTGCCAATTTCTTTGTGGCAGGGTTTTAAAAAAATGTATAAATGGAGGTACAGATTTTGTTTGGGGGTTGCTTCAATATTTTGGCACAACCCCAATGCAAAATTAAATTTGTTAAATATTGTAATGCTCTTAAATGTACGCATGATAAACCTGCTAAACATATGTGAAGTCTTAGGATCTGTTGTCACTTCTGGTGAGGTAGTGATGTCACTTCCTGTTATGCCACAAGCGATGTCACACACCTGAATGACAGAAACTGTGATGGCACATACCATGATGTCACTTGCATGCTGCCTAACCTGATTAGTCGTCCCACTTCCTTTTCTTTTAGGACTTGTGCCCGGCGAAGAAACTTTGATTTGTGTGGCTTGCCAAATACTGGAAAAATTTCAAAATTACTTTATGCTATTATCAGGGTATTGAGCTGGAAATGTCTGTTGATAACTGTTGCAAAGTTATCCTTGTGCCCTGGGCATTCCCCATTTTTTTAGGACTAGTACTGATGGTAGCTCACTATCCCAGGGCTTTGCCTAACCATGCCCAGGGCCTGGGCTATGTTGAAAAACGTTTATAATTTAGTGAAAACACTTATGTACACTAGGGTACCCTATGGGTTAGGGAACCCTATGGTAGGGTTGACTATCCCTATAAAACCCTAGTATATAATATAGTAGGGGGGTTAAAACAACCTTTAAGACCCGAGCATATGATAGGGCATGACAGTTTAGAGGCCAGCAGCCCTTTCTGCACTTGAATGTGTGCACTGCTGTAGACTGACAACAGTTTAAAAGTCGGTCTGTGTTGCGGAACTGCTTTTAAAATGCAAATTGAGAACAAACTCGACTTTGGCGTTAGGGAACTTCCAAATACATAAACTACAATGTTTGGGCATATTAGGTACCCCAGAGTCTCCCTTAGGTGTCTCAGGGGTATAGGCTCAGGAATTTATAAGGAGGACCCTTATAAAATGAGTTTTGTATGCCCTGGGTTTAGTGAAAATGCACATTTCACTCCCCACATTGAGAAAAAGTGTTTCATAAAATCGACTTTTGTGCTCGGACCACTGTGAAGTGAGTATGTGCAGTATTTTTACATAATCAGAACCACCAAAGTCTCCCCTTGGTATCTTGTTCATTTAATGCCTGCACTATCAGGCTGCTATTGGTTTGCTTTGGGTTAGAGAGTGTTTGTAAACGTCTGGCAACACTGGAAGGTAGTTTCTTCTGTTTTGTATGAGTTTTTAAAGTACCTAGGGCAAGGCCAAGATGGGGGCGTTGCGGCTGTGACTCTCAAGAGTTACGCTTGCCGAGGCCGACTAAAGCTATAACTAAGGTGCCCCAGGAACCCCGAGCAGGCACACAAGGTGCTTGTACCTCAATTGGTGAGCGGTGGAGGCAAATGAGAGCCAAGCAGACGCTGCCTTTGCGGAGAACTAGTGGGAAAAGGCAGGTTGCCGGCCTGCAGCCGTTCTCGATCCCCATCGGCCGGCGTGAGGAGGCTGGAAAATTGAGGAGCTAGTCAGTGACTCCCGTTGCGTCAGAAGTTTGCCCGCATAGGAAGCGGTCGAGCGGCGGAGAGAATATTGACAGCTGAATAAGTGGTGGATGTACGACCCATCGTGCAGCTGCACCCGTGACCCAGACCTGTGAATGAATCACCGGAACCGCTACCAGAGAGTCAACATCGGACGCTGCGCGTTGCACAGGTGTGGTGGCTGCGGTAGCCCGACTATCGAGCAGGAGAAAGGAGGAACGGGCCCAGTAATACAGAGGGGGCCGGGCAACTTGAACACTGCACACCAAAAGCGGGCAGCTTCATACATTGCGGAGGTGAGCGGTTGTGATTGGGCGGGGCACTAGAAGCGCCTGCCTGCATCGGGACCCGTAAAGCCATGGATATTGATCTGTGGGCTGCCTCGCGATCTGGCTGCAACGATCGCTGGTGAGGCGAAAGGAGGGGATCCTTCCAGGGCAAGCTGGGACAGCTGGTCTGTAATAGTGAGGAAGGCAACTGGGACCCCGATTGCAGCCCTATTGGGTGAAACAACCCAGACTGGTGGAGAGGAGCCTAGAGCTGAATGTGAGCCTACACGAAGAGCCCGCCACCCCCCAGAGACTTGAGATCATTTTAGGTGGGATTGAGGATCTGCAGTGGTGCAGCTGGGCAAGTTGGGCCTAGGAGGGCCCCAGAAGTTAGAAAGATTTTAGAGAGAGCAATAGACTGGTGACGGGTGGCCACAGGCGCATGGCGAGATAACTGACCTCATTGGCAAATACCCAGATCCGGTGCATAGAGACGGACTAGGCAATGCTCAGGTGTGCCTGACAGAGAGCGGCGAGGCCCAAGCCCTAGACCAAGGAGAGACGCTGGGGGTCCCAGCTGTTGGAGGGCAGTAAAGGAGAAGGTGCACACGTACACTAACTCCCTAAGGAGGGCCCATAGCCGGGCTGGTTGTCGCACCCAGCCCCTCTGGCCCTAGGGAAGGTGGCCCACCAGTATGTCCACCCATAGGATGAAAAAAGACCCTACGATCCAAGATCCACTCCAGAAACCAAATTCCAAAAAAACATAGGCTCAGGGATCCGAACAGCTAATGGTGCAGCCCTCGGAGATGGACGTGAAGGTGGTGAGTGACCAAACACTGGAGCCGATCACGCGGGCCTCCTGGAACAGCTCTTCAGTACACTCAGAGAAGACTCTGCGGCCCTCAGGCAGAATGTCGCATCGGATATTTAGCAACTCAAGAACGATGTCCAAGAAATTGACAGCAAGTAGGTGACCATAGGGATGAAGAATTCGCGGAACTGGTCCGAGAGCTACTAGAACTCAGGGAACGTAATGAGGACCCACATATGCACCTGGAATACCTGGAAAATCCCTCAAGGAGGTCCAACATCCAACATCCATCTTAAAGGTGTGCCACTCCAAGCGGACTGGGGGAAATTGGAGGACTGGGAAGTCCGCTGCTTCAGAAATGCTGCTCCATAGCTCGAAGATAGCGAGATTATACTTGACCGTACACACCGGCCTGGGAGGCTAGCGTCGTACCCAGTACAACTAGATATCCTCACCTGCCTCCACTTGTACAGACAGCATTAGGTCATAATGAAGGCTACTAGAGATAAGGCAACCATCGCTTTTGAGGGCCTCCAGGTCGGAATATACCAGGACCTTTCGCCTCTCACTCTCCAGCAGCGCAGGACCCTGAGGCCGGCCACCAATTTTTTAAGGGAATAAGGAATTCACTGCAAGTGGGGGTACCCCTTCAGACTGTCCTTTGTCTGAAATAATGAGCTGCGATCGGTGAGCTTCCTGTAGGAGGACCAGGAGGTGCCACCAAATGAGCTGCCTCTAGGTGCTAAAATAATGGGTCATCATCCCACTCAATGATACTATTTTAATCAACATGGCAAAGTTGAACGGCTGAGTGGTACACGCTGAGGTTTAAATTAATGACGTCCATATTTCAAAGCATGAGCTCAGCCAACTAATTATTCCTATCATTTGATTGCCTTTCCTTTATTGTGTGACCTTCCTTGGAACAATATGACCTCCCTGAAGTCACTATAATATGCTTCAACTCTGTTAATGCATGTTTAATGGTTGTGTAACACAATAGGGATAGGAGAGAAAAGCGGGAACACTTGGAGTCACAGATCAGGGAGTTGGAGGGGGCGCATTGCCGCACCACAAGCAGCATTGCGTTGTCACCTAATCTGGACAGTTCCAGATTAGGTGACAACGCAACGCTGCTTGACAGCAGCTAAGAGCATTGGACTATGACCAGGTGGAGTACTCTCTCCTGTGCACTAAGCAGTGCTACTACAAAAGAGGAAACAAAACCGGGAAGCTTCTGGCAAATCTGGTACAAGCCCAAACCAATGTACATCGTATCGTGGGGATCAGGAACCCACTGGGCGAAACGCTCAGCACGGACTATGATATAGCCATGGCCTTTAAGACTTTTAACACTGACCAATACTTGTCAGACAGTCTAGATCCGTAGGCTGCAGTGACCTATATGCGGGATGCGCTGGTGTCTCCCCTTCACTCCGCTGACGCAACGTCATTAGTCAGGTATTAACACTTGGACGAGATTCTACGAGCCATCCGAGAGCTCACCTCTGGGAAGGCTCCTTGGTAAGACGGATTCTCCACTGATTTCTATAAGACCTACAACCATGATCTAGGCCCGCTGTTGGTCCGCCTTTTTAATTCCTTTAGCGACACCAGAACCCTGACTCCAACCATGACCATTGCAGAGGTTGTCGTGATACCAAATCCAGGTAAAGACGTGCTGGATAGTGCATCATACCGCCCCATATCCCTACTTAATGTCGATTTGAAAATCTTCACAAGTATTTTAGCCTCTAGACTGGCACCTCATATGCAGGGACTCGTGGACCTGGACCAATCCGGGTACAACCCGGAGCGTGGCTGTAGCGATGGGACACAGCGGTTGTGTCATCTCCCGGATGCACCTAACGACCTGGGGTACTCCTCTCGGTGGATGCTGAGTAGGTGTTCGATCGAGTCCACTGGCCTTACCTGCAGCAGGTCCTCAGCAGGTACGGAGTCGGGAACCAATTTATGGGTTGGGTGGATTGTAGCTATAACAACCCTCGGGCATGAATCAGAGTGAACAGGGTAGTCTCCTGACCCTTTCAGATACAGAGAGGGAGAAGACAGGGATGTCTTCTATCGTCCCTGCTCTTCACTCTCTATAATGAGCCGTTCGTGGAGAGAGTACGCCACCGCCCGGACATTGCAGGGATCAAATGGGAGACCGGGAACATAAAATATCACTATACGCGGATGGCGTTGTTCTCTTCCTTATGGAATCGTTGACCTCGCTGCCACCTCTTTTAGACAAGATCTAAATCTTTAGCCAGGCTTCGGGCTTTAAGGTTAACATCCAAAAAACACAGGGGCAGATTTACAAGCCCCTTGCGATACTTTTGCGCTGCCGGTGCATCACTTTTGTGACGCAACGGCAGTGTAAAAAATGTGGCAAATATACAACGTGACGCATCTAGGGAGATGCGTCATGTTGTTAAGCCCTGCGTGACAATATTACTGCATCAGGTACGTATCCAGGGTAGGCATTCCCATGCAGGACAGCCTCGTAAAAGTGATGCAGTGAAATCTACAAGAATTTACTGTGTGACTTTTAGGACCCCACTGTGTAAAAAACCTCACGCCTGCTAGAAGCAGGCGTTAGGAGTGATGCAGTGTGTTGGGAATAGGCTGCTACACGAATTGCTGGAGTTGCATCGTGTTTGCGACACGACTCCAGCAATGCGTGGCTTTTCGGCAAACAGATGCGTCAGAATTTCTGACGCATCTGTTAATCCTTGCACCATAGTGCGCCTTATTGTAAATACGGTGCATCTATGGTGGCACAACGGATTTTCACGCAGGCGCAGGGAAACTGTTGCACCTATACAGCTGCGTCAGTTCCCTGTAAATCTGCTCCACAGGCCCTTCGTTTAACACTCCCTAGGGATGTACAACAGCAGCTGGTGACATAGTTCCCATTTTAGTGGGCTGCCGGCGGCATCCTGAACCTGGGGCTACAGATATTTCTCACACTCGACAAGATAGCGCAGGTGTACTACTCAACGCTCCTGGCCGAGATCAGGGAGGAACTCTTAAACTGGAAACGGCACACTCTGTCGGGGCTGGGTAGGCTAGCAGCCATCAAAATGACCATCTTGTGCGTATTTTATACATAATGCTAACACTCCCGCTGTGGCCCTCACCCAGGCTGGTTGCACAGTTGCAGCATCTCATATGGAGCTATATATAGGGAGGGAAGAGTGCCCGAATGGCTATACACCTGACATACCTGCAGCAGGAGGAGGGGAAGCTTGGCGTCCTGCACCTGGAGCGTCCCTTCAAGGCCGCACAATTACGATATATGATTGAGTGGTATAAGCTGGAGTCAGAGAAGCATTGATGCTTTATCGACGCTCAATAGTGGGTATAAACATTTGGAAAGTTTCATGGTTCCCAAAGAGACACCATCGTATACGTGTCACTGGTCTTGAGGACTACCCTCGGAGTGTGGGATAGAGTGCAGGAACTGGGTGGCCTTTCAACCTTAATGTATCCGTTGACCCCTTTTATATGCAACCCGGATTTCCCACTAGCAAGAACAGGGAACGGCTATATCCGTTGGCAAGAGGCCAACTGCAAAAGAATTGGGGATCTATTTGACGAAAGGGGAGTGATGGATTTGAACAGCCTGGTCTCAGGTTTCGGATCCCCCAAAATGTGTATTGGTAATATCCCGCCCTGTGCCACTGGGTGATCCAGCCTCAGGTGTACCCACATGTTAGTCTCCATCTTACCAAGTTTGAGCTGTGGTTTATTACCCGAACCTCGGACAGGCACCTGCTGTCAGATATATATGCCTTACTGAATACTCCCAGACAGAGCAGTAAGTCTTCTGATCAGCGCAGGCGGGAGTCAGAACCGGAAAGAGAATTATATCCTAAGTAGTGGCATAATATCATACACAGAGCTAGAGCCTGCTCTTACAGTACTGTAGGTGAGTAAATGTTTTTAAAAATATCACACTACTGGCACTACACCCCCGCCAGAGTTGCGCAAGGGTAGCCGGGAGGGACCGACCAATGCTGGCGCAAATGCTGGTTGCAGGGCACCAACTCAATCCTTCTGTGTCACTGCCCGAAGATAACAACATTCTGGGACTCAATCCTTCACGACATAGATAACATATACCAAACAGACATTCCCTGATCCCCCAGCTGTATACTGTTAGGGCTCCCTAATGCCATCACGTATACTCTTAAGTCCTGCCGAGGGGGAGCAATCACCTTAGCGCTAGGTGCGGCTAAACAGGTGTTGCAATCAATCATCAATCAATCAATCAATCAATCAAAAACACTTGTATAGCGCGCTACTCACCCGGAAGGGTCTCAAGGCGCTTGGGGGATGGGGGCCGCTACTGCTCGAACAGCCAGGTCTTGAGATGTAGATGGGGTACGAATAGGTACCGACCCAACATTGGCTGCATAGATTATGGGAGACGGTGCGCATTGAAAAGATCACAGCAGGCCTCACACACTCACTCCCCTAGTTTGATAAAACCTGGGCCACCACTATAGAATTTTTATCCACAGAATTCCTGGAGCTCACATGCCCAAGATATCTCCGGGTGCTAAGACTTACCAATGTGCCTCCACCTGTAGACAATTAGGGGGCTTATTTATGAGCCCTTGCGTCACTTTTGCTCTGCCGGTGCGTCACTTTTTAAGACGCATTCGCGGCATTAAAAGTGCACCTAGTGGCACCATATTTACAAAGTGACGCACCTAGGCAGATGCGTCATTTAGTAAACCCCTGCCCCACTTTATACCTGCGACAGGTAGAATATTGATGTATGTCAACACATCGCATACTAATACCATGTGTGCCATTACAACGCAGGTATTACTACACAATGTCAATGACATCGCAAACCATTACATCGCATACTTTTACAACGAGTATGCCTCTACCATGCATGTCATTACAACGCAAAGGCATGCATGGTAAAGCCATACTCGCAGTAAAAGTTTGCAAGGTAAGTAAAATCCCTACACCTATACAACACACTACTCCGACCCCTATACTACCCCTAACCCAAAAACACTACCACACTACAAGATTACCCTACTCATATACCTACACAGCACACTATTCCCACCCCTACACTACCCCTAACCCAAAAACAGTACGTCACTACAACACTACCCCTACCCCTATACCTACACAACACACTACTCCCACCCCTACACTACCCCTAACCCAAAACATTACCACACTACCCCTACTCCTATATCTACCCTAAACCTAAATCACTAATCAAACACTACCACACTACCCTAAAACCTAAATCACTACACTACATAAACACTACTGCACTACACTACACTACCCTAAACCCTAAAAGACAACATTACCCTAAACCTTAAAAACACTACACTACCCTAAACCCTAAAACACTACACTACACAAACACTGCTACACTACCCTAAAACCTAAATCACTACACAAACACTAGTACACTACCCTAAAACCAAAATCACTACACTACATAAACACTACTACACTACCTAAAACCCTAATACACTACACTAAACAAACACTACAACACTACACTACCCTAAAACCTAAATCACTACACTACATAAACACTACTACACTACCCTAAAGCCTACTACCCTACACTAAACAAACACTACAACACTACACTACCCTAAAACCTAAATTACTACACTTCATAAACACTAGGACACTACCCTCCCTAATACACTACACTAAATAAACACAACACTACAACACTTGCTAAAACATTTTTTTGAAAAATACACACAACACAAACATTACTACATTACTTTTACACTACCCTGAACACTACAAAAGTAACCTTCAACCCAATGCGCAAACCCTCTTACCTCTCTCCTCTCCAGCGTCGCCGTCGGATCCTGCTTCCTCCTTCCTGCTTGGTTCACGTCGTTGTGAGGAAACAGCCTAAGTTTCCTCACAGCGACTTGGATAGCCGCCCCCACCACTGCCATTACATTGCATGCGCTGTAATAACGCATGCGATGTAATGGTATGCACGGTTTTACCACACGTTGTAACATCGCATGCGTTGTTACGCATGCGATGTAAAAGCAACGCGTGGTAAAACCTGCGGTGTAATGGCTGTTCCCTGTATAATGTATGCAGTGGGGGGACGATACGATGCAAGAAAAGGTCGTAGAAGTGACGTGATGAAATCTATCAGATTTTACTACGCCATTTCTAGGACGCAAATGCGTCCATATCTTACGCCTGCCTCATGACAGGCATAAGTCTGACGCAGGCACATTGAACATGTGCCTTGCCCAACAGTAATGACCCATTGCTGGAGGTGTGCCACTTTTGCAACACACTCCACCACTGCATCATTTTTGCGCCTACAAATACGTCAGAAATACTGACGTATGTAACTCCTTGCGACATGGTGCGTCATATTGTAAATATGACGCATCATTGGTGTCGCAAGGAGGGTGCAATGAAAAGTGACGCATTGCTGTTTTCTCGCAGCTATGGTGACTATTGTCGTTCTCAGTATTTCATAATATTAAATAGATTGTATTCATAGAGGAGTGCCCTAGGCTGCACTGTTGACATAGATCTTGTCGAAGTCCCATCTCATCCACCTTCTCTGCCCACAGCCATGCTCAGAATATTAAATACAGTGTGCAACATACATTTTTGTCTAATAACGATGAGTTTTTAATTGTATACAATAGAGCTATCTTGGATAGATTAATATATTTTCCAGTTCACAATTGCATTTTCTAGCATCTTTATTGCAATGTATTAACGGTTTTGTTCTTGGTGGCAAGTTTAGTTTGCCACTCGCTTCAGTACTGATCAGCATATTCTTTGGTAAATCTCTTAATATATTCAAGTGTACTGATAATAGACTAATTGAACATGCATGTCACTTCTTGTGATGTCATGTGCGGTGATGTCATACCAATTCTGCTTAACTTAGTGAGTCCCCCCACTTCTTTATTTAGGACTTGTGCTCTGACAGTATTATACCTTTATAAATATGGCCCTATTCAGATCTCTCCCATCCAGGTAGCGCAGCTCAGTTACTTGTCCTGTTGCGTTGTGTTTCACAATCTTTTAGTAAATCTGCCCCTCAGAATTTAGTGGGACAGTCTGCATGGATGCTCTATCCCCGTATCACTACACCAGTGAGTCTGTCTACTTCCCTGGCAGTACACCTCTCATCCTGGTCTTTAGCATGACTACAAGTTTTCATATGGTTCAATTTAATCAGGATAAAACTGTCCAATGCTGTGCCTTGCATTCAGAAATAAATTTTATGCAGATATCTTAGCCCATGTTGGTACAGCTGACTGATTTTAGAATACATCTCTCTATTAAACTAAATTATATCTGCGTATTGGAGTTGCTCCGATATGAATTTACTGTGAAAAAAAAATGAAAAGACAAGAGGCGTTTGGCAAAACAGGAACAAGTTGGTTCTCCACCTCGTGGACAGTTAGTGTGGGTCAGAGTGTATGCGTCGAGTTGTCCAGCATGTGGAATGCATTATCACTTCATAGGTTGTCCATGCTTTGTCCTGATTGACTGAGTGTTCCTGACTACATGTGGCTTCTGAATTTGTGGTATTTAGTGAATGAGTGCCTTTGGCCAAGCGTGGTTTATTGGTACCAATAGCCTCATACCTGTTTGTGGAGCAGGGTTTTCCCTGGTTGTGTGTTTGTCTAAGGGCTGAGTGTAACTATCAATCGGTCAGTCTGGTTCTGGGTCACAGTGCCTGTATGACCACGTATCTCAGGCTATGGGTTGATGGGAAGGTTAAATTGGATGATTTCAACAGCCATGATACGAGTTCATTATTGCGTGTACATAGAACATGCCGGTGATTGATTCCATATTTACTGACATTCTCATTATTATGCGTACAGTTGTCATAGCGTATATTGACATTGCTTTTACTGTTATTGACATTGTCATGCATGCATATTTTATGGCGTACATCGACGTAGCATTTATTGGTAGTTCCGCTGTTGTGCATGCATATATCATGGTGTACAATGACAATGCATTCACCGATACTAATATTGGACATACGTGTGAGGGCATCACTGCTTGGTACACCTCACCCATCTTACTCCCTAAAGTGAATACTGACATCTAGAGAGAGTGTCTGCACACAATGAAAATTTTTGTCACAACTGTTATTACAATTTGTACTATAATAGGAAAGTTGTTATTGTGTGACACCCAAATTCGCATGAATTAGATTTTTACTGTGAATTCTCTATGAATCTGGTACACTTTCACATTGCAATGATTTTGTTCAGATGAATGCCCCCCAGTGCTCTTTTTAAAACTTAATTGAGAAAATTATTATCTGCCTGGAAACATTTTTAGCTTCTCCTACACTGTGTTACATATTTCCTCAATCCTAATGGTGTCATCTGTTTATAACCTTGAACAGTAGGCTTTCTACTATGTTCATTGCACAGAGTAAATAAACAAACAACTCCTCATACACTGAATCATAAAATAAAAGCACGCATTTACAAAGCAACGGTCTCACCTTTGCAAAAGATAGAGCTATTGGCAATGTAAATGACAAAATTTTTATTTATGTGTTGGTTTTGAAAACAGATAAAATAAATAGCATTGTCATTTACAATGCCAATAGATTAATCTCTCGCAAATGCCACACACAGACACACAGACCCCCCCCACACACACACAGAGCCCCCCACACACACACATAGAGCCCCACACACACACACAGAGCCACACACACATAGAGCCACACACACAGAGCCACACACACAAACACACACACACACAGAGCAACACAGCCACACACACAGAGAGCCACACACACACACAGAGCCACACACACACACACACAGAGCCACACACACACACAGAGCCACACACACAGAGAGCCAAACACACAGAGAGCACACACACAGAGAGCCACACACACTGCGAGCCACACACACTGCGTGCAGCACCTACACCGCAGCTGAAGCCCCTTGCACCCGCGACCTCCAGACTGCGCCTGGTATTGTAGCGCCAGACAGATTAATCGCGCTTTGAAGATCTTGCTCGTGCAGCGCTTTGGGTACTTTTGTATCACTCATTTGCATCGCGCTTTGTGCTTGTAGCTCTGTGAAAACAACAGCGGGTATCGTAGCTTGTTTTCAATAATTGTGCTTATTAGCTGATCATCGTGTAGCGCTTTGGAAACCTAGGGGTGCTTCGTAGCTTGTTTTCAATAATTGTGCTTATTAGCTGATCATCGTGTAGCGCTTTGGAAACCTAGGGGTGCTCATTTGCTTAGCGCTCTGTTTTGACCGCTCTAACATCATTTCTGTGTTACGCTTTTAAGGCTGACTGTTTGGTGAATAGCGCTTTAAGTGGAGAATTAGTTTGCTGTACCTAGGAGCCTTAGACTGCTTGCTGGCGTGCATTGTGCTGTGCCCTCGCTGTTTTCACTTTCATTTCTGCCCTCCATTTTGTTGTTGTGATATCCCCTGGCCCGCCTCCACGATCCCGCCTCCCAGCTGACCCTCCCACACACGAAGAGTAGACCGTCCTCAGCCCGAACCTAGCTGTGACCGCCTGGATTCCATCCTAAACGGTCGCTCCCCCACGCTCCCTTGCTCAATTGATTTGCAGCACCTACACCGCAGCTGAAGCCCCTTGCACCCGCGACCTCCAGACTGCGCCTGGTATTGTAGCGCCAGACAGATTAATCGCGCTTTGAAGATCTTGCTCGTGCAGCGCTTTGGATACTTTTGTATCACTCATTTGCATCGCGCTTTGTGCTTGTAGCTCTGTGAAAACAACAGCGGGTATCGTAGCTTGTTTTCAATAATTGTGTTTATTAGCTGATCATCGTGTAGCGCTTTGGAAACTTAGGGGTGCTTCGTAGCTTGTTTTCAATAATTGTGTTTATTAGCTGATCATCGTGTAGCGCTTTGGAAACCTAGGGGTGCTCATTTGCTTAGCGCTCTGTTTTGACCACTCTAACATCATTTCTGTGTTACGCTTTTAAGGCTGACTGTTTGGTGAATAGCGCTTTAAGTGGAGAATTAGTTTGCTGTACCTAGCAGCCTTAGACTGCTTGCTGGCGTGCATTGTGCTGTGCCCTCGCTGTTTTCACTTTCATTTCTGCCCTCCATTTTGTTGTTGTGATATCCCCTGGCCCGCCTCTACGATCCCGCCTCCCAGCTGACCCTCCCACGCTCCGCACCCCTCCTCCATCCATTTAAGTCAGATGGTCCCACGTGCAGCGTCCACGCGCTACGGCCGCCCCGAAGGTGCGCCAAAGGTAAGCCCGTCTACGCCCGTCCGCGCCGAGACCGCGCCCAGCGCCAGACCCCCTGGTCCACACAATGCCCAGCCCTCCCGCATTACTTACGATGCCTCCACCCTCCTAGCCCTCAACCCCGGCCGACTCTCCAACTGCGCCCAAGCCGCTCCTGGACACACCCATGGACCCTTCACTTGCTACTCCTGCAAGTTCGACGGCACCAAGAAAAAGCCCTCATCCACGATCACACAACCGAGATCTGACTCCAACCACCTAAAATGCATCCTGCTCAACACCCGATCAGTCCACAGACACGCCATCGACCTCTGGAACCTACTAGACACCATTTCTCCCGACGTCGCCTTCCTAACAGAAACATGGATGAACGCCTCATCAGCTCCAGACATCACCATAGCCATCCCGGACGGATACAAGATCATCCGTAAGGACCGCACCGACCAAACAGGAGGAGGCATCGCTATCGTCCATAAGAAACCCATCCGCATCTCAACCAGCTCAGACGTCAACCTTACCAGCGCCGAACACCTTCACTTCCAGATCCACACCGACCCCAAGACCACACTTAGAGGCACACTCCTCTACCGACCTCCAGGACCCCGTGCACAATTCAGCGACGTTATCACTGACTTTATCACCCCACACGCCCTCCCTTCCGAGGAATACATTCTGCTGGGAGACCTCAACTTTCACCTAGAAAAGAGAAATGACAGCAACGCCACCTCCCTTCTGGACAATCTCGCCAACCTCGGACTCAAACAACTTGTCACTATGCCCACCCACATCGCTGGGCACACACTCGACCCCATGTTCACCTCCAGCAAACATGTCTCCTTCAGTCACACCACTACTCTCCATTGGACGGACCACAGCTGCGTTCACTTTACCTACAAAAAGGCCACAACTCACAACCATCCTCAACCTACTATGCGAAGAAACTGGAACAAAATCACCACCGACCAGATCTCCTCATCGCTTCTCCAAAACCCCCCTGCCCACTCCTCAAACCCCGACCAAGCAGCCATTAACCTCACCCAATGGCTATCCAACAGCGCCGACATTCTAGCACCGATGAAAAAACGCCAAATCAAACTAGGCAGCAAAAACGCATCCTGGTTCAACGATGATCTTAAGAAATCCAAGAAACTCTGTCGCTCCCTCGAGAAGGCCTGGAAAAAAGACCCAAACACCAGCACCAGGGACGCCTTCAAGAACGCTACCCGCATACACGACCGTGGACCGTGGACCGTGGACCAGGGTTCGATTCCCCGCCTCAGCGGGTCTCGGGCTCAAAAATTCCACGGCCTCGACAATTCTCGCTCCGGTGCCTACTCGACTCACGGGGTCTCACTCTGCAACTCTGGGCAATAGCTTGCCTAATCTCCACGACAGCCCCTCGCGGCGGGATGCCTGGCTTTCACCCTGTGGACACCCTGCCGGGGCCTCTCACAGGGGAATACCAGGACGGGTTCCCTAAGCAAGCGCCAGGATGCCCTTTGGGTGACAGGTTGCGCTATATAAATACACGTACATTTACATTTACATTTACATACACCACCAACTAATCCGATCTGCCAAGAAAGCCGCATTCAAAGACCGACTAGACAACAACACCCACAACAGCAAGGAATTATTCAACATCGTCAAAGAATTTACCAACCCCGCAGCCAACTCCAACGACATCTCCCCCTCTCAAGCTCTCTGCGACTCCCTAGCTTCGTTCTTTCACAACAAAATCGCAGACATCCACAACAGCTTTGACAACCGTCCCGGAGACCAACCCACCCAACCTTCTGCAGGACCTTCACCCCCCTTGAATATCCTTAATGACTGGAACCCAATCTCCACTGAGGACACCATCCGCCTGATGAACTGCATCCACTCAGGATCCCCCACAGACCCCTGCCCTCACCACATCTTCAACAAAGCAGACTCCATCATAGCACCACACCTTCGAGACGTCATCAACTGCTCCCTCAACTCCGCCACCTTCCCGGATAGCTGGAAACACGCAGAACTTAGCGCCCTTCTGAAAAAACCCACAGTGGACCCCACCGAACTCAAAAACTACCGCCCCATCTCGCTCCTTCCATTCCCAGCCAAAGTCATCGAGAAAGCTGTCAACAACCAGCTCGCCGCCTTCCTCGAAACAAACAAATCCCTCGACTCCTCACAGTCCGGCTTCCGAGCCAAACACAGCACGGAGACCGCCCTCATCGCAGCAACAGACGACATTCGAACTCTCCTGGACAATGGAGACACAGTCGCCCTCATCCTCCTCGACCTCTCCGCAGCCTTCGACACAGTCTGCCATAGCACTATTCTACAGCGCCTCAGAAACATCGGAATACAAGGAAAAGCACTGGATTGGATCACCTCGTTCCTCACCGGAAGAACGCAGAGAGTCCGCCTCCCACCATTCAACTCAGAAGCCACTGAAGTCATCTGCGGCGTACCCCAAGGATCCTCACTCAGTCCCACCCTCTTCAACGTATACATGAGCCCCCTCGCGGCCATCGCACGCCAACACAACCTCAACATCATCATCTACGCGGATGACACTCAACTGATCCTATCACTCACCAAAGACCCTAACACCACCAAAACTAACCTACATGAAGGAATGAAAGAAGTAGCCGAGTGGATGAAGCACAGCCGTCTGAAACTGAACTCAGACAAAACAGAAGTCCTTATCTTAGGTACTTCCCCCTCCGCCTGGGACGACTCTTGGTGGCCAGAGGCCTTTGGAAAAGCACCCATCCCGACGGACCACGTCCGGAACCTGGGCGTCATCCTGGACTCCTCACTCTCTATAAACAGACAAGTCAACGCCTTTTCATCATCTTGCTTCAACATTCTTCACATGCTCAAAAAAACATTTCGCTGGATCCCCACCGAAACCAGAAAAACGGTCACCCATGCACTGGTTACAAGCCGCCTGGACTACGGAAACACCTTATACGCCGGTATCACCGCAAAACTCCAGAATAAACTCCAACGCATCCAGAACGCATCAGCCAGACTCATACTAGACATCCCGCGTAAAGACCACATCTCTAGTCACCTGAAAAACCTCCACTGGCTCCCCGTCAATAAGAGGATTACTTTCCGACTCCTAACCCACGCACACAAAGCACTTTATGAAATTGGACCCGAATGCCTCAACACACGTCTTTCCTTCTACACCCCCTCCCGTCAGCTACGATCCTCCAACCAAGCCCTTGCTACCATACCTCGCATCAATAAAACCACCATGGGAGGTAGATCCTTTTCCTACCTCACAGCTAAAACCTGGAACTCACTCCCCACTCACCTTCGTCTCACTCAGAACCATCTAGCATTCAGAAAGCAACTTAAAACTTGGATATTCGACAAATAACTCCCCACCCTTCTTCAAGCGCCTTGAGACCCTCCGGGTATGTAGCGCGCTATATACATTTTTTGACTTGACCTGACTTGACAGAACCACACACACAGAGAGCCACACACACAGAGAGCCACACACTGCGAGCCACACACACAGAGCCACATACACACACACACAAAGCCACACACAGAGAGAGCCACACACATAGAGAGCCACACACACAGAGAGCCACACACACAAAGAGTCACACACATAGAGAGGCACACACATAAAATACTACACACCCAGAGGATCCACACACACTGCGAGCCACACACACTGCGAGCCACACACACACAGAGCCACACACACAGAGAGCCACACACACACACAGAGCCACACACACACATAGAGCCATACACACAGAGCCCCCCCCACACACTCACAGCCACACACACATACACAGAGCCACAGAGCATAATACCAAGAGCCAAAGTAGTTAACAAGCATTGTGAGCTCACACAATTAAACCTTTTAAGTGAACAGTGAAGCCAAAGAAGCCCCCATTCCGTCATGAAGTCACACATTCAAAAATTCTGACTGGAAAAGAGAAATCAAACGTGTCCCTTCTCTGTCACCTGCATTATGGTGTCACACGCTCAAGATGTCTTGAGGAGACGTCACCTCATTGTGACCTCACATAAACACTGCCAAGATCACGAAGACACAGGAGTGTTTCATATAAGCAATCAGATAGCATAGTGAAGAAGTAGGAGGATCCTATTGTGACGTCACATACTCAAATATTCTGATAGGCCGTGAAGGCTTGGTCTCTAATGTATTATAACATCGCACAATTAAGCACTCAGTCAGGATAGGGAAGACGGGGAGAGGGGGAGGATTGGTGTTCAGTGTGACGTCACGTGAACACAGTCAGGATAGTGAAAGCAGAGGAACGTTTCAACTTGACGTTACAAACAATCAGACAGTATACTTAAGACGCAGGAGATCAAGTTGTGACGTCACATAGTTCAACACTATAATAGGACAGAAAGGCTTTTAGATTTTCTTGGCTAGTATGACATCGCACAATCAAACATTCTTACTTGAGCGTTTCACTGCGACGTCAAATGCACCCAGACAGGATAGTGTAGATGCAGGAGAATCCCATTGTGATGTCACGTACTCAGATGCTTCTATTCTATTCTGACATCGCACAAACATTCTTGCTGGGGTAGGACGGGGGGGGGAGAGCTGTCCACCCATTACTCTTACACGCTTCACATCACTAACCTATCAAATCCTGAAATAAATAGTGGTGGCACTGGTGCCCCCCATTTATGGTGACATTACACAATCGAACAATGAAGGCTGATGTTACACAAGGAGAGTGACTTGGCTGTCAGCATTCACAAGAGAGACGATCTGACTTGAAAAAATGGAAGAATATTTGTTTGTTTAGACAAGTTTCTCTCTTACTTGGCAACTGAGGTCAGAGGGTGGTCTCCCACAGAGAGCCACACACATAGAGCGCCACACACACAGAGAGCCACACACATATAGAGGCACACACATAAAAGACTACACACCTTCTGTGTGCCCCCTCGGACCTGTCGGTGTCCGAGGGGGCTCTCCCGGCCCAGATGGCATCTCCACGGCAGGGGATGGGGCGGCTCCTAAAACCAAGGGCTCTGGGGTAATCTTTTCAGTCGCCTCTTCCGTAGTTCTCCTCACCAATTGATACAAGAGAAGCAAGAAACCGCAGCCCAGTAGCATGGCTTTAAAATTATGGTCGCCCTAGATGTATATATAGCACATAATATTCTCTCTGCATCGTCGATCAGCATAAGGTCTGCGTAATATCACTAGCTCGCTGTCAGGGGTTCAAATTTGGTAAATTGCACTAAATACGATTTAATCTTATTTTTTCACCCTGCCTATGAATAAAACATTAGTTCTTTGAATTGATCAAGTTAACTGATTATCATTTACTTTTCATTGCACTTCACAAACTCATGCATAATCCCTGCAGAACGGGTTGAAGCAGCATAAAGACGATGTGACCCGAATTTCTACCAAGAGTGGCCCCCTCAGTGGGTTGAGCGCATACTACGGAGGTCAGTGTGCAATCCTCAGCACAGAATCGTGGTCCAGCAGGGCTGACCCCGCATTTTTAACGTTCTAAGGATTGAAGAAAGGAGTACCACAGCCGATAGAAAACAGCTATAACATAGTGTCATACTGGCATTTCTGCTAAAAGCAAAAACTTCAGATTAGGAGGAAGTTGGGTTTTTGAAAAAGAAAAAACCTTTCCACTGAGCACTCATTCGAGCCAGTTCAGAGCATTAATATTGCGATATCTGAAGAAAAAGAAACGGAAAGACAATGTGCATATTAAAAATATCAGTCGATTTAAAGGATAGAGTGTTTGCAGAACCCCCCTCTCAAAAATAAATAAACAAATTTAAAAATGTACCCGCAAATTCTGCATTTTATGAGCAGTGGCATTTCCAAGCCCAGAAAGGACGCTCACATCATTTACAATCAGGAATTTTTTGCTACTTAAAAGGGAATATTTTGGGTGGACAGCTGAAAGGAGAGGGTGTGGCGCTTCCGGGGCGACAAAAAAGAATGCGGGGTCTGCAATTTACAGAAGGGACATTTCACGCCTCAGTTAACATAACTGAACATGCCACCTGGTATTTATTGACATTCCGCAAAAAAACAAATCGCATATTCGCAAGAATTTGCGGCTTCCGAATTCGATCTTGCGGAAGTTCGCGCCCGCGAATCCCGCGAAATTGCAGAAAAACGAGTTTTTCAAAACTGAAAGCACTCAGCAGGTGCAAAAGTAAAAACTCATCATTAGCAACCATTCCCTGTAGTGCTTCCTGACTGGGGCCCCTCCAGAGTTCAGTTGCTAGTTGCAACAATTGTATGAC
Source organism: Lissotriton vulgaris (assembly GCF_964263255.1). Lineage (NCBI taxonomy): Eukaryota > Metazoa > Chordata > Amphibia > Caudata > Salamandridae > Lissotriton > Lissotriton vulgaris. Next base: position 200,986,146 of record NC_141688.1, read on the forward strand.
CCTGCTCTGACCCTCACAGCAGGCTCATAGAATAGCTACAAGTAGGCCACAAAGGTCCTGGAAAATAAAATTGCACTGCAACAGAAAGCAAATTACAGACAAGGAAGCAGGTGCCAGACTGGAATTTTAAAACAGTGACGCATTAATAAATCAACCCCAAATTAATTCATGTCAGTTGAAGCAGGGCAGTTGTGCTTGCTTTTCCCCCCCATAATCTACAGTGATGAACTAGAGGGTGGCATTGATGTACCAGAGGGTGGCATGGGTGAAACAGAGGGTGGCAGTGTTGAAACAGAGGGTGCTGTGAACCTGTGATGATGAACCAGACGTAGAAACAACATAGTCGCGACTGTTGCGAGCCGACAAGTAAGTTCGCAATTGCGAACTCGTACAAAACCCTTGCGAACTGGCAGAAACCCTTGCGAACACAAAAAAAATCCGCAAATTTGCGAGAATTCGCGGCTTTTGGGGATTGCGAGTTCGCAAATACGCAAATTCGCGAACGCCAGATTCACAAAATTCGCCCATGCTTAGCCTCCTGTACCTCTTCTACTTTCCAGCCCTTCTTCCCACGTCTCCTCTGCCCTATGTGCCTCACCTACTCTCCACGCCTCTTTTGCCCTCCGATTCTCTCTAGCTGTATGCTACTCTTCTGGCCCTTTGAGCGTCTCCGGAATAAAGCACCCTTTCTTTGGTCCGACCATTTCCGCCATGTGATCTTCTTGTGCCTCTTTTATACTCTGTGCCTCCTCTACCTTACGCGCCTCTTCTGCTTGCCCTCCTCTGTCCTACATACCTCCTCTGCCGTATTACCTCTCTTGCTTTATGCTCTTCTTCTGCAATCTGAGCATCTCCAGAATAATGCACCCCTTCTATGGTCTGCCCCCTTTCTGCCATGTTATATTATTCTGCCCTCTTCACCTATTTCCCACCCTTCTCTAGCTACATCTCCTCAATGCCTCCTTCTCCTCCTCATTTTCACGAACCCCCGAGGCCAGAATGACGATGACGTCAGCACAGTCAACTAGAAGGCCCGCTGAAAGTATTAACATCTTTCTATTGTGACAAGCATAAATAATACATACACCTGGAAATGTTACATATCTAGGGGCAGATTTACAAGTCCCTTGTGCCACTTTTGCATCACTTTTAACATGGGAAAAGTGACTCAAAAGTGGTACTAGGGGCTTGAAAATCTGCCCCATAGTTTGTTCGGCAAATATTTTTAGCGTGGGCTATGCCTGGTTTGCACACTAGTTATGTTAGCATGGCTTATTAGAAGTTTAAACGCCATTTTTCCTTTTGCTGTTTTTGCACACGACACTACATATAGCTGTTTTTGTAAGTTAGGCTGCGCGAATGTCTTCACATGAGAAAGGCTGGTTTTCGACATCTCTAGACTTACATCGTGACCGTAGTCTGCACAGTGAGTGCTGAGACCGTCAAGGTTATCATGAGATAGTAGCTGGTTTTTGAACTGATCGGCTAACGCTTTTTAGACTCAACAAATGACAGCTGCGAGCCAACTGAGATTCTGGTGCCTTTATTATTACACAGTTGCCATGATTTCACACACTTGGAAGATTTTCCATTTCCAGGGATGCAGAGAGCTTTTGCTGATCCTGATGTGATACACTCTTGCTGAGCTGAGAGGTAATCGGGTCCCCCGTACAAGACTAAGAGCCCTTCTGTAGTTTATAAACAAAAGTTCCTAGATAGGGAGGTGTTATAACTAGGCACTATAAGACCTGTTTTCACCATCATTGTAATATGATTTCTACCTTTGTTTTTCATGGAATTGTAATAATGCTTACCATATTATTTTTAATCATATGTGTGCTTTTGTTGGAAGAAATACGGCACCTGAGAGCGCATTGTTAAAATAAATATTTTAGCTTTACCCGTATCTCTTATTTACTCCTGTTGTGGACTGGTATTAGAGTATAACGAAAGAGTGTTCTCCCATTCCCACCATTCCTGAGTTTGTCCTAAGTCGAGTGTTCTAGGCTGTCTAATCATTGGTCACTTTGCTATAGGACGGAGAGCTAATGTGACACTGATGCTAGCTGGTTGGGGTTTTCTAGGTACTGAGGTGAGTTTCTGGTACACCACAATTCACTGATATCCTGGGTCTCTGTGCACAGTTCTGTGTAGGAGCAGCAGGATCCTTGCAACAATTTTGAGTGTAACATCAGCTGTGCATAAGTGAAGCGCTTACAGGAAATGAAGCAAGAACACGTGTCTTTATTTATACAGATTGATCCCTATTTTGCACTCCTATTTATGGGCACTTCCCTCAGTGAATAGCCTATACGTGGTAGGGCGGAGATGACAGCACAATAAATTCAGTTTGATGTTACTATTTGTTCTCCAAGTGTGCAGGTGTTGGTGCGCTGCACCCTTCCCTGCATGCATGCTGTTGTTTCTGTTAAGCCAACTCCAGCCAGATCCATTTAGAGGTATAGTACTGTGTTTCTGGATTTGTGACTAGCACGTACAATGTCAATGTGCCTGTAAATTACCACTTTTCCAGGAAATTTCTCGACGGCATGACTCAGCACAGAATGTTGTCAGGCGCCCGCTGAGTCTATGTTCATGCAGCTCACACCGTCCACTGGGTACAATCCTACATAGACATTATCACTGCTAGCACAGCTAAAAATAAAGTTACAGTTCGTCACGCTGACCACTTTACAGATTTAGCTTCAAGTCGTAATGAAATAGTTCCTTTTAAATTATATGTTCCCAGGTTCTGAATGTTCCTTTCGCAAAATTCATCTTAATTTGTTCAGAATAATAAAATAATAAATAAATCCAGGATTAGTAAAGCGTGGCAAATCACCCATGATGATCTCAAGGCTGCTAAATTGTAGGCACAGGGAAATTTGCCTAGAATCGCAGGATTTTGAGCTAAGGCCGGTGCCGATACTCGTACCTGGTTCCCCCCTGTCCGAAGTTGAAAGTTCAGTCCCTTACTCCACAAGAATGGAAACTAGTGGTGAACTTTTCCTATACAAATTCCTATAAGCTTTCATTCATTCATTTACAACTCATGGTCCTGAGCAGGCATGCTTTGTGAGAGTAGTAGTCAGGTAGATCTGCTTGGATAGACTTTGTTACTAGCATCTCATATCTGAGTGCCATTGTGAGTTGTTAAGCCTCACGCATAGGTGAACTAAAGGGAGGAGTACTGTGATGAACCCACTGTAGGGAACGCATTATGGGTGTTTCAGCAAGTGGAACTTAAAATATAGAATCTGACTTTGTATATGGGGCTTTGCAGAAAGTTGCACTGGCTGACGGAAGTCACAAAGGTGCTTTTCCCAGCAGCTTTCTTAAAGAAGGCACTGTCGATACACTATTACATAGTTCATTTTTTATGCCTTGCCTATTGCTGCAAACACAATATACATGTCAAGCATAGCTCAGGACACTATGAGGCTCTCCCTAAAACCTAACACTCAAAACAAAACATGTACACATTTACAATTACTAGTGTAACATTCAAGTAGAAGTTTGGTGTCACTCAAAATGTCATATGCATGATGTATGGATCCCACACATAAGCACACAGCAAATACAGAATAGTAATACATAGGCAAGGGAGTAGCCTGAAAATGTAAATACCTGCTACTTTGAGCTGAAGCTCTTATGGCACCAAAAAAGCACAGTAAGTCATCACAGCCCTCCCAGAAGAGCTTTCTTGTCCAAGGATCTAGTGTAGGGAAGTGGGTTTCTGTTCCAGTAACCCCCCCCACTTTTTGCCTGATACCTGATGCACTTTTCCTTGGTGTGCCCTGGGTCCCTGCCACAAGGTCTGTGTTCCTTCCCTAAAAACTACACAAAGCCTAAACCCAATTAGCATCTCTGGCCACAGGTCAGCCCCTGGTAAATGGTACCCTAGGTACCCAGGGCACTGTGATCAGAGAAGACCCATAAGGGCTGCAGCACTTATGCAGCCCTTAGGGGTCTAACCTGGGCCATGCTGAGGTTATACAAAGGTGTTAAATTCTGTCCAACCGTGAGCCTTTTAACATATTGCCAGTGTTAGTAGTCAGATAACAGGGACAGGGTGTGCAGCTGGAAAAAATAAAATGTGTTTTTACATTTGAATTCAGTGGTTGAAGTGCACTTCACATCTTAGCTGGTAGTTCTCTCACAATTCCTCTCCGAATAATAAACGTGTGTCGCCAGGAAGCTTCAAGTATTTTCGTTAATTAAAGCCAATATTGGCTTCCACACACCCTTTACATTTGAAGATTGAACTGCTGCTCACATATACATTTCTTTCAGGTGAGCAGACAACCTGGCAAGAGGGCCTATTTATCTGTGTGCACATCCCTGAGTTTCACATCACAAGAGACTCTCACATCAGCCGAAGCGTTTTAGCTATTGGAAATAACCATCCTGTGACGGTTGTCTTGTGACAAAGTAGGAGAAATGTTTTTCTAAAATTTCAAAAGTATGGGTACGTCGTGCCCCTCATGTCCCCACCCCCTATTCGACCACTGTTTGAATTCATTGGCTCAGACGTGCAAGCAGAGCTTTTTGATGGATACTTCTAACCACAGATTCCTCACATTGTGAATATTCCCCATGCATCCCTCTGGCTCTGAAAGACTAAAGCTATACTCCCGCATGCTGATGGGTGGCACAGTGCAGCCACGCATTGACATCGTTCTGTTCCCGAAATGACGATTGGTGCCACATCGCAGGGCCTCACATGGCACTGATGTCACTCCCATTTTTTCCTCTCCTTCAGACGCAGAACCAGAGCTCTGCCCTTTTCGCATGTTGCAGTATTTTTCTCTAATTGTTTTCTCAAAAATGTTACCATTGAGTAAGGGATAGACTTCTTCTCCGAAAGAAGTTTAAACCTTGTAGGGACTGTCACAAACCAATGTTTGTGACAAATCGCCACCAGGTCTACCTCTGGTGCTTGGGGACAAAACACTATTCCAGAACCTGAGATAACTACACCCTGATGTACACAGAGGTTGTTCAGGGTCGTAAAGCTCAATGCCGTAATACACCTCATGACTTCATGGCATGACTTGTCAAAGTAGAGAGCACAGTTTCATTCCCACTCCTGTAGTTTTACCCGCTTCAGAGCTTCTTCATGATCAAAATCTTTGGGTAAGTCAAAGAAGAAGCACAGGAAGTCTAAGTGGGAATAGGCCTATTTCCAGCATTTTCAACCACTAGAGAAGACACAGGTGTCAACGTGAACCTGGGTGGCTATAAGATCAACCACAGCAAAACAAAGATATTTAGCAACATGATGAGATCTCCCAGTTTTCCTTGGTTAGTCATATTCATTATTTAGGTATGATATTACTTGTTGTAATTATTCAAGCTAAATTATGGGCCCACTATAAACAGGGCACGTCAGGTTTTGGACGGTTGCAGTGATTACCCTGGTCAATTACAGGCAGAGTCGCCTTAATCAGTTGTTTAGTTTTTTTCCAAATCAGTATATTTGTTAAGCACTATTCTCCATCTGTTGGTGTTGCTTTACTGTTAAAATTACTTTTATGAACTAAATTAACAGGAGTTCTACACTGGTGTAAAGTTGTGCATCAAAATATACAAACTTTAATTACTCCCAGCTAATTCGAAAAACTAAAGTTGCCAACTATGATATCTCCCCTATGTAATGGTTTGAGATATTTGCTTGGACCTAAACTGGTTATGGCTGCTAATTTTAAAAGAGTAGAATCCTTTTTGATATAGATGCTCTTTTACATTCAACATTTCTACACAATATTCCCAACTGTGTCGGAGCAATATTTTAGATGTCATTTTGATTCAGTGGGTGATTGGTAGGGTCTGCTCCCTCTTCCCAGTCAACAGACAGTTAGCAAGAGATCATCGACCTACCCCGGGCAACCCTGCAGTTCCCCCTCAGTACCCTCCCCCCTACTGTTTAGTGGTTTAGGGGTCCATGAGCAGCCCTAACCCCAACACCTTTCTGGGAACTCCTCCGATATGGAGTCCAAACGGGTCATTTGGGAAGCCTAACTCTCCATTCAGAATTTGCCAGCTGCCTCCTGGGTTACTATTCCAAAGCCCTTTTGGACTTGGTAGCTCAGGTCCACCTTGGTGTACCTAAAGCTCTCCAACCTGTCCTTGCCCAGGCCATTTCAGACCGTTGCAATGCTGCTTATTTTGTATATTTTGTATAATACCACCAATTCCATTGAGCGAGCTATTGGTACCAGTTTTGCCACAAAAAGCAACACAGCACTCCAACTCACTCTCAAACACCATCTCCAACTCATACACACGCAGACCCATCAAAATGCCTTCTTAGCATGCTGGATGAGGAACAGGATACAGAACAGCTACACGATTGCTATCCTAATACAGCTAATACCAGCACTAAAAACACACCAGCTACAAATCCACACAATACTGATCACTCTTCTACAAAATAAAGTCCCACTATCACCAAAGCCCCTCACTAAACAGTCTACTAATAAAAGCTCGATCCCTCTCTAAAAACAAGCATCACATCTACGACTTTCTCACTGATGCAAAACCCAACATACTATTCATAACCGAATCATGGTTGGGGGAGGATATGGCTCCAGCCCTGCATAAAGTCATTCCTCTAGGCTATCAAATAATCACCCAAAATCGTATAACCAAAAAAGGAGGTGTTCTAGCTATTGTATTCAGGCAAACAATGCATATCACTCAAATTGACAACATCTCCATAAAGAATTGTGAGGCTCTTCTAACAAGATGGAATCCTACACCGTCTTCCTCCTGTAACTTCCTACTCCTTTACAGAACTCCACCTAGCAAGGCAACATTCCCAGAAGCACTTCTAGACACAGTCTCAAACCTGATAACAATGCACTCCAACCTATGCGTTCTGGGTGACCTTAACATTTGGTTTGATAAACCCAATATGACCCATCCAAAAACAATAATCACCGGCCTAGACGCATTGAACCTGCAACAGATTGTCCACAATCCAACACACACCACTGGACATATCCTAGATGTAATTTTTGCTAATACTGAACTAGTTACCTTTCAAACTATAACTCCAGTCACATGGTCAGACCACCACTTGCTTGTTTTCCAACATAAAACAACGCTAAGCGACTCACCTAAAACTACCTTACATCAATCCGACTATCGGTCGTGGAACAAACACAATTTGCAACACTTGGAAACACAACTGACATCCAGTACAAATCTGGAAACCATAAATTCTGTGCAAAATGTATATGAGTGGCTACAGGAAGCTTTTGACATCCTGATACCACTCAAAACCACACAACAGAACAAAAGTAAAAAAGCGCCTTGGAGAAACAAAGAAATAAAAGACATAAAACATCAAATTAGAAAGCTGCAGCGTACCTGGCTCAAAAGAAACGCCAAACAAGACAAACTTCACCTACAGAAAATTACCAGATTATACAAGTCAGCTATCAACAAGCATTTACAATGCAATGGTTTCGCCTTTGGAAAAGTTAGAGCTATTGGCATTGTAAATGACACATTTTGTATTTATGTGTTGGTTTTGAAAACAGATAAATAAATGGCATTGTCATTTACATTGCCATTCTCTCGCAAATGTGACACCTATTGTACCCTACGGACGAGCTCAGCAGACAGCAATTACTACCACACACACACACCCAGAGCCACACACACACACACACACCCCCAGGGCCAGCCACACACACCCAGAGCCACATACACACACACACCCAGAGCCACACACACACCCCCCCAGTAGTTTCTGATACACTGGTTGTTCTGTTAAACATCTTAAGCCATCCTTTTTAGCCATTTACTACACATTTTATAGTTTGTCTTCTTTTAAATGCCATACTAGTAGACTACCAGCTCCCTAATGACATACTGACAACTGTGTCACAATGAATCTGACTTCTTCACACAGACAGACAGTAAAGATACAAGTAAGTACTGAGTCACAAAGATTTTGCTGCGACTAGCTATTGTGGTACATATAGCTTACTACTGAATCTCAGGAGTACGTCCTGAGTATACCAGGGTTGCTCTTGGCATTCAAAGGTCAGCAAGCAGTACTACAAGAGTAAATCATATATACTCGTAGCCTTCATATGGACTTGGCGGGTGGAGTTGGGACTGCCCCTATCACACTACATACGCACCTCTAATACCAGAACATGTTATTTCACTGTACTAAGAGTTGTGCTGCTTCTGTGACTCCCCTTCGTCTCATCACCTTCCAAATAACCCACTGAGGAACTGTCCTTAGGGGCCCCATCAGATGCACAAGTTCGGGATATGGATGCCTATTATATCAAAGTATAACTATATATGGGCATTTGCTGTTCAATTACTTTCTGGGCCCAAGTCATAAAGCTTATACTCATTTTATTAGTGTGTTTTTTTTTGTACTCCCAGAGGTTTTGTGTTACAAGAGGCCCAAATTGAGAGTCACATTTAGAGTAAAAAATTAAAACTGTATGCAATTTTTAGAATGAAAACAAAAATGACAAGGTGCCGATGGCGAGGAGTTAACAAAGAAGAAAAATTAACAGGGAGTTTTCAAGATATGTAAAAGGTTAACAGACTCGTAAACTCCCATTTTATAATTCAAGGCATATAAAAACAAGACACACCAGCCTAGCACACACACTCACTTGTGCTTAGTTGTAGAGTCCGATCTGATTCCATCCTAGGAACACACAACATGTTACATAAATATCACATTAAATGAACATTTCAATACTGATATGCATGTAAACACACGGAGACATATAAAAACCCTTGCAGGTATGCAGGCACTGACACACAGACAGTACACCACAAACACACAGGCACTGACCACTTTTTCACAAGCAGAGCTAAGCATGTATACAACACAGAGGCACACATATTCAAACATATACATACTCACACAACAACAGGCACAGTACTGAATGTACAGTCAGCAGCACCCTCTGAATAGAGCTGAGAAAAACTGCTGAGAGAAACCCAGTGTGCCGGAGCAGAGCGTGTTGCATGCGCCGCGTGCTGTCCCATACCTAGGTCGAAGGACTAGTGGTAATGTGCAGTGTATGCAATGGATAACTAAGGTGGTAGTGCCCTGTGTGAAGACGGAGCAGCCCCATGCCTAGTTTGCACGATTTGTGGTAGGGGTGTAGTGTGTGCAGGGGCGGCTGGAGTGGTGCACGCCGCTGGTGTTTGTACCCAGTGTGCAGGCGGCGCAGCACCTTACCGAGCTCGCAGGACTTGTGGCAATTTGCAGGGGGGCGGTGTATGCCGCTAAGGTAAGTGCCCAGTATGCAAGAGGAGAGTGTGATGTACCCGCCGCGCGCAGCCCCTCGCCTAGCTCGCAGGATTAGTGGCATGGTGCAGAGCGTACAGGGGGCGGCATAGGTGGTGCACGCCGCTGGTGTTAGTGTGCAGGAGGAGAGTGGTGCACACGCCACGCGCAGGACTTGTGGCAATGTGCAGGGGCGGCTGAGGTGTGCAGTGTGCAGGAGGCGAGTGTGCAGGCGGTGCAGGCGGCGCAGCCCCTTCCTTACCTAGCTCGCAGAGCCGGCTGAGGTGGTGCGAGTTGCAGCACACCAGCTCGGGCTCAGCCTTGCCGGGCTCTCGCAGCCGCTGAGCCGCTTCAGCTCGCAGGAATGCCTGAGAGCTGGGCCATCGGAAGAGGCGGCAGAGCAGGAGCGGCAGGGGGGCCTGCGGACGGGCCTCGGCAGGCAGCAGGAGGCAGACAGTCCTGGCGCCCCCGCGGCTGGGAGACCAGAAGGGTGTAGGGTTCAACATGGGGCCAGAGGGGGGCACCCAGGGGAAGAAGCAATGTTGCAAAGAAAATAAAAGTGGCTGCACGGCAATCCGGGGCGTCACATGCCCCCCGCGGTCGGGCTCCATGTGCACATGATCCTGGCGTGGACGTGGGGTGCGAGAGGGCCTTCCAGGCGCTGTGTTGGTGCTGGTGCCCCCTGTGAGATTCAGCATCCCTCCTTTCACGGGGGGGGGCAGGAACAAAGCACGAGGGGGGGTGCGGACTCACCGCGTTCCCTGGGGAGAACGGAACATCTCGAGCATCCGCTCAGCCACAGCTCCACGAAAAAATGGCGGCTGCATTGCCGAGAAAAAAAAAATTACCAACCGCCCACCACCGCATGACGTTTTCAAAGGGGCGGAAAGGGAAAAAATCGGCGGAACGCCCACCAATCACCTCGGGAAATGATGGACAGTTCTCTGTTCCAATGGCTAGCCTCCATTTATGGAGCTAGCCAATGGAACAGAAAGGCGGAACTAAGGCCACATATTGTAAACAAAAGTTTTCGCCTGCGCGAACGCTGCTGCGCAGCGAACGCCAGGCGAAACCTAAAAAGGCTAAGAAAAGGTACTATTCAGACAGAATCCAAAAAACGCTAAATGTGCAAATAAAGAATTCTATAAAATACTCAATGAATTTAGCAAACCAAATTGCCTAGAAGGAACTCATCCTGTTACTCAAGATTTCACAGACAAACTGGCAAATCATTACACAGATTAAGCAGACACTTTGGACTCATACTTAAAACAGAAACAAAGCACCAGCACTAACATTTGTACAAAACAACAATCCAAGAATGTTGTAATCAAGCCTCTCCGTTCCTTCCAACACATCTCACACAATAAATTTATGGACCTGGTCAAAGCAAGCAGGCCTGCCGGCAGCCCTTTTGACCCTGTCCGCCACAAACTTTCAAGGCAATTCTTTTAACAATCAGACTTCCAAACAGGATTTCGTCCGGGAAGAGGCACTGAATCTTCCCTCTTTGCCATCTGGGATGACCTAAAGAATACAGTTGACCGCAACGGGGTTGCTGCGCTACTTCTCTTGGACCTCTCAGCTGCCTTTGACACGGTTGACCATGACACTCTGAAACAAAGACTTTATGAAGCCGGAATAGAGGGAACTGCTCTAGACTGGATCGCGTCCTACCTTCGAAACAGAACTAATGACATCCATACCCCACCTTTCTCGCCAAAACCGTACTCCACAAAAGCAGGGGTCCTCAAGGTTCTATCATCTCGCCCATGCTTTTTAACATCTACATGAAGTTATTACCAGTACTGATCAATAAACTTCACCTCATGTGCTATAACTATGCAGATGAGACGCAAATACTCCTTCAACTGGAATGCCCCAAAGACATTAGAAAATCCCCAATTTTCAGCTGTCTCAGAGACGTGGATCAGTGGATGACTTGGAGCCATCTCAAATTGAATACTTCAAATACAGAAATACTCACGTGTGGTAATTGGAAACATTACAACCCGCATGCCACATGGCCTGATGAACTGAGATCACTGCCTAAAGTATCAAAGGAGGTAAGAAACCTCGGAATGACCATGGACTCCTAGTTGTCGATGAATGCCCAAATGGAAAAACTAGCAAGATCAAGCTTTGCTACTATAAAAACGCTGTGACGAATTTTCCCTCATTTGGGATTTCCACATGAGGTCCAAGCTACCATCACCCTTGTTCTGTCCAAACTCGATTACGCCAATAGCCTCTACCGCGGATCACCTTTAACGACCATGAAAAGACTACAACAGATTCAGAACTCGGCTGCCAGACTACTCTTGCATATCAAACCGCAAGACCATATCTCCCCTGCCTTGAAAGCCATACATTAGTTACTGGTTGCCAGAATAACCACGTTCAAGCTGCTTTGTATCACCCATAAAGCAATACATGGTATAGTACCACTCTTCATTAGGAATAAAATCAACAAACACATTCAACAAAGGAACCACCGCTCTAAAGGTGCATCTCTCCTCAAAATCCCACCATACAAGAAAAAAACCATGGGTGGCACATCTTTCTCTGTTCAAGCAGAAACTATGGAACTCTTTACCCCCCAACATAAGGTCCACCGACAACCACTTTATCTACAGAAAACTACTCAAGATTTGGCTCATCCCCACATTAGCACCATACGCAAACAGAAATTCACAGCATATCCATCTGTATACAAGCATTTGGTTTCACTATAGATATGTACCTATCGTTGTGTATTGCTTTGTATAAACAAGTAAAATAATATTATGTGAAGAGAAAAAATAATAATAAATAAGTAAAAAGCATCTTTGGTCTGCATGTACAAACTACCATTGTGCATCTTTGTACCTTCCATGTACTTGGATCTGTGTGTCTGTTACTTTTCTCCTGAAAAAGCATATCCAATGCACTACCCTACTTCTCATCATGTGCCTCTATCAATATCTTTAATCTACATATACTTACCTCCTTTATGTATCTATATACTCTCAATGTACTTATGGCTCTATATATTTATCACTTTCTTCTATTTCTCAGCCTATACTTCGCTCAATATATCTTCTAGCCCAACCTTCTGACTCATCTCAAACTTCTTTCTACTACTCCTTCCCATGCACTACCCTATCTCTCATCCTATACATCTATCAATATATCCTCTACATATACTCTCTCATTTATCCCAAACCCCATACCACTAAAATGATCGCCAAAATAACCCTTCTAGACTCTCTCCTACTTTAACCCTCCTTGCATCATCTAACACCTCTTTTTACTATACCGATCCCCCAAAACAAACCTTTCTAAACTCTTCCCTCTGAGTCCTCCCTTCCAAAACCTTTTTTTACTCATCCAAAAGCCTCCTCCTACTGCTAAGACCTAAAATACAAAAATCCCTCACTCGTTTTTCCCTCCACTATCTTTGTCAATCAAAAATTAACAGACTAACATGTTCACTTCTCAAATTCCAGATACAACTATACTAATATTCTACCCAAATAACTGAATAACATATCCACTACTCAACTTACTTCATATTTATACTATACTCATTTTCCACACTAATCCTTTATGGGTTCCGGAGTGGCGTGTTACTCGCCAGAAAAGTGCTTCAGCACCCATCAGGGGTAACAAGTGCCATATGAATGCATATCTTTCTTCCCCTTTTATCCCTCTGATATTCTTCTCACTCCAAGTAACTCACCAATATCCACTACTGAAATTACTTCATATTTCACCATATTAATTCACCACTAATCCTTTATAGGCTTCCTGAATATCGTGCGTCAACAAGCGCTATATAAATACAAACCTTTGCCCTCCTCTATCCTTCTGCTATTATTCCAAATCCAAATAACTAACTAACCTATCCACCACTTAAAAAGTACTTGCATGTTTCACTATACTAATTCAACACTAATCCTCTATGGGTCCCGGAGTAGCGTACTACTCGCAGATAAAATGCTTTGATGCCTTGTCAGGGCTAGTAAGGGCTATATAAATGAAATTACAATACAATACAATAATGGCTACACTGAAGACTGAGAAGTTTGGTATCAAACTTCTCAGCACATTAAACCCACACTGATGCCAGTGTAGGATTTAATGTAAAAAGCACTACAGAGGGCATCGTAGAGATGCCCCCTGAAACCTAACCAACTACCAGTGTACTGACTGAGAGGCTGCCTAGGCTGCCCCACAGCAGACATGTTGCTAGACTCCTGGGTAGAGAGCCATCCGCTCTCCTGGGCCTGCAACAATGGACATCCTGGAACAAGGTGCTAGCTCTCCTCCCCCAGGATGGACAGGGGGAGCTTCAAAGGCATGCCGCCTTTGTGAGCTTCTATAGACCTCTTGCTGTACTCAGCAACTGGCCCCCACCAGTTCTGACCCTCCACTCTGGTGGTAAAACAGGCGGGAAAAACAAAAGAAGGGAAGGGGGTCTGCAAGCCTTTGCCAACCCCACCCCTCAGGTGGGGGATGCGAGGTAAAGCACAAATCCGGGCTCCGAGGACAGAATGACAATGGGCGTAGTGGGGCTTCTCTTGTGCTCCGTGGATGGGTAAAAAGCGGCCCCATAAGGGAGCGGAGGCCTCTTGCAGGGAACAGCTCTGTTCCCCGCAAGGCCCAAAATTATAGACAATAGGCGTTTGTAAAAGGGTTCCTCACATACAACGGACGTAAGTTTCAAATTCCGGACGATCCGTGAAATTTACGGACGGTTGGTCACCCTACAGCCCACTCTGTGCTGTCAGTGTCCAGTTGCGTCCTCTGCTGGTATCCACATCGCATCAGTTGATGTTAGAAATGAAATACTCGCTGTCACTCCTTGGAGTGGACCATGCCGGGCAGCTGACCAGCCTTACTACCTATACATTTCAACTCACCCTGTTGTCCTTCAAAACCCTACATGTTTGTTCACCTAGCAGCCAGCACAATTTATTGCTTGCTGCTTTGTGTTCCTTCTCACATTTTGTTACTCACCAAAGCTGGCAGGGTGACGCCCATCTTGCCCCTTAACACCAGTCATCCCTGAGAAATTTGCTTCTGCTGATAAAAAAAAAAATAATGAGGCAGCAAGAGGTCCTTTTCACAGGTTAGTACCTGCCTTGCTAGATCATTCAGTTTCCTATGAACACAGACATCTCCTCCCTCCTCCACCTTACCTCAATCACCCCCAGCTTAGCTCCTACAGGCTGATACCAAGCTGTTTGTTATGGTGGGGAGGTGGTGTTGGTATGTGGTGGCAGGGGGTCAGAAGTTGCTGGGACGGCAAGTAAAGGGGCTGATAGGCACTGGCGTAGCTAGGGAGGTGCGGGGGGGCGGACCGCCCCAGGCACCACTATTTAGTGGGCGGCGGCCGCGCGGCACAAACGGCCCACTGCTGCGGTGGCCTTTATACTTTATTTCGGGGCACTCACTGACACTACGGCAGAGGCGTAGCTAGAGCTTGTGGCACCCGGGGCTATCCCTCAGATTGCCGCCCCTGAGGAGGGGGGGAGAGGGGGTGGTTGAGGAAAAGGACGTCAAGCACTTTAACCCCTTCAGTGCTGATGACGAGCCCAGGCTCGTCATGCAGCACGGTGCTCGTGTGCTCATGACGAGCCTGGGCTCGTCATGAGCCGTGGAATGCTCACACGCGGGGCTAATTCCCCCGCTGTGCTGAGCATTCCATTGCGCGGGCAGGTTCATGACGAGCCCAGGCTCGTCATGAGCACACGAGCACCGTGCTGCATGACGAGCCTGGGCTCGTCATCAGCACCGCGGCGCTGTGCGCGGCCCCCTCCCCCCCCCCGCACCGCGGGGGAATTAGCCCCGCAGCGAAGGGGTTAAAGAAGTCCGAGAGACACGTAATATCGCCGCTAATAGCTACCTCGATCTTGCAAGTCACCTGCACATACATGGCACGGTCCAAGGCTACACCGTTGAATACACTGGTGACCGGCAGTACAAAGGAGAAAACACAGACTGCATGATCTATCTCAGAAAAACCACATGTGACATCCATCAGAGAGCTGCGTGAACAAATACCTGGTAATCTCCTCAGCACAATGCAAAATGCACATACATGACACTGTTCAGGGATCCATCATCTACAGCTGACATTAAATGACCAAATATCATGGTCCCCCCAATTAACTGGCTTCATTTTTGGATGTTCAAACCTTGCCTCATGCTCAACCCCACCTAGACTGAATTCATTATATTTGCCAAAAACAGCAAGAAACAAGCAGTGAAAATCTTGCTCAGTGATATGAACCTTGATGGCTTCACATTCCAAATTCTACCCATCTCCAAGCCACTTGGATTCAACCAGGAACTGCTGTGCGAGCTCTCACATTCTTGCACCAGGATGGCACAGGTTCCCTGCTCCATAGCCTCCCAGACTGCCGACTGCACCCCTTGAAGGGCATCCTACATGCAGCATAATGCCTTATCCAGGGCCTGAGGTATTCTGTTCACATCACTTCCCCATCCTGACGGAACTCCTTTATCAGCGTGCACCATCTTCAGAACCATCTGCATCATTTACAAAGCTGTCGTAGCCAGCACCCTTGCATAGTTCACCATCTCTTCTGGCTTTATGCACATACTCAGTCAGACACCATCGAAATAGATGCAAAGGAGTATGAAAAACAAGAATACAAGGCAACAAGCCTTCATCTTTGTAGCCAGGATTTAGAACAACATCGCATTTCCATCAGGAATGACTCACTCATGCTCTAGTTTAGGAAATCGTCTAACACACTCCTCTTTAAAGAACATTACATCACATTAGAGTAACAGTGCACTTCTGCTCCCAGAACCCCGCTACCCCTCTAATCACTTGCCAACTATAAACGTCTCTGTAACCCGTGATGAAGGAGTGACTACAACTCCGAAACGCTTTGGACATCGTGCCTGAATAAACTTTGCACTGCGATATCTGTGGCCACGGCTCCTTTGTTGGTAACTCTTCAGGAACAAGGCGAGTTCTCACATTGGTAACAGTGTGTGAGATATAGAGGGGGTGGCTACTCCAGCCATGTGCCCGCCGGACTTGAGGCTTGGGTCAGATAAACTTTTGTGACAAAATATATATATATATATATATATATATATATATATATATATATCGAACAACCTCCGTCTCCTCCCGCAATCGCTCTCACTACGATCAAGCTGTGGACACAGACACGGACCAGAATTTCAGATGCTGGTTAGATTTTATTTAGCTGTCGCCATAACGTTTCGGCACAAAGCCTTGATCACATGACAGCGTAACCATATTTTACGTGAGTTTTTAAAGTGCACAGTGCTGTTTCGTGATTGGTCTAATCTTAAACATGAATATAAAGGAAAGACTCTTTGTCACAGGCACATCGTACCTATACATACAGGTTCGAAATAACTAGTACATAAGAACTTTGCCAGTACGTAGTTCCGCCTTTAAAATAAAAATACGCACATTTGTGATAAACAATCTTGGGTTCAATCCCTGATCATATTTACAACTCATTTACACATTTTCAAAATTGTGGGATAAATCCCTTAGTTGTAAGTATTTCACAAATGTTAAATTAATCGTCTTCCCCTGTGAATAAACCCCATTCCCCAATACGTGTAAAGTGATTTTGTGTGCTAATAAATATTAAATAAATTTATAGTTTGTCAGAGTAGGACTGAGCTTCTTATTTTCAAATCCTTTCTTTTCTTCAGTTCTATATATATATTATGCTCACTGTGCACAAACGCACTTGTGCACTCCACTCAGTAAATAACGCCAAAGTCCATAAATCTTTTGCAAAGACGATGCTTTATTGCATTATTGCCAAAAGAAAGAGCACCCTACTCGTTTCGGCGTGTTATATATATATATATATATATTACGTCCACCAAAGTCCGGTTGCTCCTGGCGCTCAATCGGTTGCGATCCTGCGCGGGTGCCGGTCACCCTAAATGAAATTCACTCGCAATTTCCCCTCTCCAGAAGAAAATAACGCAGGATACTTCTGGATGCTTTAAACAAGATGTTTTATTCAGGCAAAAGTGGCAACTGCCCACCGACGCGTTTCGCCAGTTACGGCTTGTTCACGGTGAACAAGCCGTAACTGGCGAAACGTGTCGGTGGGCAGTTGCCACTTTTGCCTGAATAAAACATCTTGTTTAAAGCATCCAGAAGTATCCTGCGTTATTTTCTTCTGGAGAGGGGAAATTGCGAGTGAATATATATATATATATATATATATATATATATATATATATATATATATATATATATATATATATATATATATATATATCAACACACACACATATAATTAATTTTTTTCCTCACCAATTGCCACTACAACTGCTAAACAACTTCATGGGCGGGTACATCCTTCATGACTGTGGCCGTCCCGTAAACATTTTCCCAACACCTTCCCCACCAGGGAGATAATGGCGCCCTCACAGTTCATGTTCTGCGATTAATATTAATGGCTAATGCGTTTTGGTGATTCCGCCTTTTTCAATGCGAACGTAGCTAATGTTCTATTTTCCTCCACATTTAAAAACATTCCTGTCCTTTTCCCATTGAATAGTCAACATGTCGTGACAGAAAGTGGACTACAAGCAAATTACTCCACTGTTCGTTTCCGTGTCCACCATCATGACCGTTCCTTGATTTGGTAATCTCACAGTAAGTGTTCCTGCCTAATTGTGCTTTCCAGTTTAGTAATAATTGTGTCTAGGTAGCAACATTTCATGCAGGTAAAAGAAACTTGTTAACAGGTCAGTTCCATCACAAAATGTGGGCTCAACCCTCGCCCTGCCATTCTCTCACCTGCAGAGGAACCAAGTTCATTGGAGTAGGTTAGGTAACCAAATTTCCATACACTTTGTGTAGTGATGACCTTGTGTCGATGAGCGCTGTAATCTTGAGGTCAGCGGCTGTTCTGGCAGTTATATATTAATCTTCCACCAATCGCCACTACAACTGCCGTACAACTACATGAGCAGGTGCATCCTTCATGACTGTGGCCGTCACGTAAACATTTTCACAACAGCCCCACCAGGGTGATAATGCAACACTCACAGTTCATATACTGCAATGAATTTTAATGGCAAAGACATTTCGGTTGTTCGCCTTTTTCAATGCTTCACATTTAAAAACATTCCTGTCCTTTTCCTATTGGACAGTCTAAATGTGACAGAAAGCGGACAACGAGCTGATTACTTCACTGTTCCCGAAATTCAGAGTGCCTCTGACGTCGGTCGCGGCGCGCGCGTAACCACACGCTCGTTGGTGGTGGGTGCATGTGCTGCAGCCAGCAGTTGCGTCGTGCACTTAAAAAAATGGAGCGGCGGCGCGCGGCACTGGCGGCCCGTTGCTGCGGCGGCCTTTATACTTATTTGGGGACACTGACACTACTGTACTGACTGACCGTAGTGTCAGTAAGTGCCCCGAAATAAAGTATAAAGGCCACCGCAGCAATGGGCCGCCTGTGCCGTGTGGCCGCCGCCCACTGAATAGTGGCGTCTGGGGCGGTCCGCCCCCCCCGGCACCACCCTAGCTATGCCGGTGCACTACGGTCAGTCAGTACAGTAGTGTCAGTGTCCCCAAATATGTATAAAGGCCGCCGAAGCTACGGGCCGCCAGTGCCGCGCGCCCGCCGCTCCATTTTTTTTAAGTGCACGGCGCAACTGCTGTCTGCAGCAAATGCATGAATGTGTCTACTAGCAATGGTCAAATAAATAAAATAAGAAATATATATATGTATAATAAATAATAGTGCTACCGGTGAGATAACAGAAAAAGTGATATATAATATTAATAGTGCTCTAAGATTGGCTATGGAAGGCATACATTTCATTATTCCATGACATGTACCAATAAATTACAATGATTAAATACAAGATTTTTTGATATGTTTCCAATTTCATAAGTAAGTGTAACAGTCTTCTCTGGCATTGAGACCATTAGGTATTTTAGTATCAAGCAGGATAATGTGTCTTGTCTCAAGTTTACGCAACTGAGCTTCACGGTCCCCACCCCTTCTCTGAGGTGGTACTGTGTCAATTACAAAGTATTTGAGCCCACTTGCATTCTTAGCATGACACTCCTCAAAATGTCGTGCCACAGGGTACGCTGTGTCGGCATTAGTTATGGCCCTGAGGTGTTGCAGAATCCGTTTGTACACCTGTGGCCTGGTACTCCCCACATACCTTAGGCCACAGGGACATTCCAGAATATATACGGCATATTCGGTTCTGCAATTCAATTTGTGTCGAATTTTAACGGGGTTCGTACTGAAAGGGGTCATATATTCTTTCCTGCTTACACCATTTTTGCAGGCTTTGCAAGCAAAGCATTTCAGAAAGCCCCTACTGCCATCTAGCCAAGATGTATTAGTTCTAATTTCCGGGCTACACAAGGTCGTCACTACACAATGTGTATGGAAATTTGGTTACCTAACCTACTCCAATGAACTTGGTTCCTCTGCAGGTGAGAGAATGGCAGGGCGAGGGTTGAGCCCACATTTTGTGATGGAACTGACCTGTTAACAAGTTTCTTTTGCCTGCATGAAATGTTGCTACCTAGACACAATTATTACTAAACTGGAAAGCACAATTAGGCAGGAACACTTACTGTGAGATTACCAAATCAAGGAACGGTCATGATGATGGACACGGAAACGAACAGTGGAGTAATTAGCTTGTAGTCCACTTTCTGTCACGACATGTTGACTATTCAATGGGAAAAGGACAGGAATGTTTTTAAATGTGGAGGAAAATAGAACATTAGCTAAGTTCGCATTGAAAAAGGCGGAATCACCAAAACGCGTTAGCCATTAATATTAATCGCAGAACATGAACTGTGAGTGCGCCATTATCTCCCTGGTGGGGAAGGTGTTGTGAAAATGTTTACGGGACGGCCACAGTCATGAAGGATGTACCCGCCCATAAAGTTGTTTAGCAGTTGTAGAGGCAATTGGTGTGGAAAAAAATTAATTATATGTGTGTGTGTTGAGAGATATATATATATATATTCACTGAAAAAACCATAGGTTATAGACCATATATAGTTAGGAATTAGCATTTACAAAACCTTATTTAACTCACACGAAACCATTGAAATTCGCATATATAGTTAGTTGCACTAACTATATATCGAGCACCCGCAATCCACTGCTGATCATGTCACATATTACATCATTCATGACATGGTCAGTGACATCACTGATGACATAATGACATCTCAAATGACATCACTGATGACATCACTCATCTCAAATGACATCACTGATGACATCACTGATGACATCTCAACTGACATAACTGATGACATCATTGATGACATCTCATTTGACATTACTGATCACATCACTGATGACATCATTCATGTGATAATACGATGAACCTCTTCAGACTCTAATATAACCTTAGATACACTCAGTGTAAACAGACATTCACAGACTGTCACTCATCCATGGAGTTACTCACACACCTAGTCAGTCATGCATAGAATCAATCACACCTCCATTTCCTCAACTATACAGTTATACACACCTTACTTATTCAAACATATACTAACACATATTTACTCTCTTACACAATCCCTGATACAAGTTCACAATGATCCATACAGCCACTCACACATTTTTCTGGCTCTTATGCACAGTTATTTATATATGTCAACTCTCACATGTACTGTGTTTTACATATGTACTTACTTTGACATGTAGCACTGAGATATCCATTCACTCACCAGTACACTCATGCACACAGTCAACCGCCCATACAGCTGTTTCCACATGCACTTTTGAACCCATACATCTAGTGAATCAACTGCTTACACATCTATGCACAGAGTCATACACCTCCCAGCCACCCACACACACACTCAGTCTCCCATACAAATACTTGGGCAACCAATCAATAACCCATATAGTTACTCATATAGCTACTGATCAACACATGCAGCAGTTTACAGAGCAACAGACATAATGATGCACACATTAAGACAGTTTAGTCACTAACCCATGCACTCAGTGAGACACATTTAATCACTCACTCATACAGTCAGTCATGCACCCACTAAATCCTTCATCCAGACACTTATACATCCACTCATTCTTCAATATGTAAGACATATTTTAACTTTACAGAAACATACAGTCACTGGATGTTGTCATCAGTGATGTCATCAGTGATGTCATTTGAGATGTCATCAGTGATGTCATCAGTGATGTCACTGACCATGTCATGAATGATGTAATATGTGACATGATCAGCAGTGGATTGCGGGTGCGCGATATATAGTTAGTGCACCTAACTATATATGCGAATTTCAATGGTTTTGTGTGAGTAAAATAACGTTTTGTAAATGCTAATTCCTAACTATATATGGTCTATAACCTATGGTTTTTTCAGTGGATTTTCAAGGTTTTGTAAATGCTAATTCCTAATATATGGTCTATAACCTATGGTTTTTTCAGTGAATTTCAATGGTTTTTTAATAGCAAATATCAAAAGCTGTAAAATGTATTCTTCTTTTAAAGGAAAAATATATTTTATATGTATTTAATATAATTTTTTTATGTATATACATTTTTTGAAGGAACAAATTTATCAACTATCATGCTGAAGAAGAGTGTGGGGAAAAAAAACCAAAGAGGAGGACTAAGAGGAAAGAACAATCAGTTCAAAAATACAATTGCTTTAAAGCATGAAGTGCTTTTCCAGACATTTACATTTAAATAACCCATATTAGAACATACAAAATATCTACAGAGGAGACGGTGTACATTAAATTTTAGACTCTTCATTGGTACCTACATGTTGGTACTTACATCACCCACACAACACAACAGCTCTATTCAGAGCTACCCTCCCTCAAAGCACTCTAAAATATTATTTTACTATTTCCCTTGGTTTTCCCCTTGTTACGCTTTCCGGAACGCTACCCAGTGCGCGGACCGGGCGCTAACCGTGCAAAAATTTGAAAAAAAAAGGTTTTTTTTTTACATATATGGGCCTCCTCAGCCACCCTCAGAAAACCTAGGGGGTCAGGATATGTCTCCCGTGCCCCCTTATACCCATTCCCAACATTGTTTATCCTCTATCTTGTGACTAAATTCGTTCGAAACACAAGATGGCGGACTCCCGTTACGCTACCGGTGAGCTACCCGGTTCGCGTACCGGGTAGCGCTTCCACCGCGAAAAATCGAAAAAAAATTATTTTATTTTTTTGCCCCGCGTGGCCCTTTAATAGCCCCCACATCAATCCTAGGGGGTCAGGAGGGGTCTACCTTGCCCCTTTCATTCATTTCCCCCTTCGTTTATTTCCACCTCTTGTCTCTCGATCCTACCGAGAGACAAGATGGCGGCCGCTCCGGACTGTTTAGAAGGTTGAGAGTACCGGAGAGCCAATCCGCTTCTCCTCGCGAAGTTCCGTTACGCGTCTGGTACGCAACCGGGGCGCTAACCGGGACGCTGTCACAGATACATATATTTTTTTGAACGTTAATTTCTCAAAATCCACTGGCGCACATATCTTGAGACCTAGCAAAGGCACATCGGGCAAACAGTCTCTACAATTTTGCCAAGTTTCATAGAAATCATACCGCTGGGTAAAGACCTATCTTTCTGCTCGAAAGAATGGTGGCCCATAGGATCAGAGGCCCCACCCAGTGCAGTGTCTTCCGCGCGGAACCTAGGCGTGCAATTTGATTCATCCCTCTCTTTTGATGACCACGTCAGGATCACTGCTGGGCGCTGCTTCGGACTTATCAAATCCTTAAAGAAATTCTTCGACTTCCTCCCCATTACAGCTAGAAAATCGGTCGCGGTAGCTCTAATACTCTCCCGACTCGACTACTGCAATGGTTTAATGGCTGGAGTAAAGAAGTCCACTCTTAGGAAGTTACAAAATATACAACACGCGGCTGCCAGATTGGTACTGAAACTCCCTAGAAGGTCATCAGCCTCAGCAGCACTAAACTTCCTCCACTGCCTGCCACTTCATAAAAGAATCCTTTTCAAAACTTCTACTCACTGTGTTCAAATCTACGAAAAATACAGGGCCTTATTACCTTGCTAATCGTTTCACGCATTACAACCCCACACGATGTCTGAGATCCTCAGGGACCAATCTCATCACGATCCCGAGGTTCAAGTACAAAACTAGGGGTGGGAAAACTTTCACCGTCCTGGCAGCAAGGGCGTGGAACAACTTGCCCGTTAACCTCAGACTAATCGAAAAGGAGAGTCTCTTCAGGAAACTCCTGAAGACATGGGTGTATCAACAATCAGACACCTCTGTACTGGCAGCTATCTAGATTCTCACGACGTATCACTTACACGCATGCTCAGCGCCAAGATGCTCCTTCCGGAGCGAAAGTTCGCGCTTTACAAATACCCATAAATATCAAATATCAAATAGAAAACCATTCAGCCGTTCGAGCTAAAAGTGAGTCCAACCGCCCTATGGAAAACTCAATATTAAAAACACGTTTTGGGACCCCCCTTTTTTCTCGGCCCCCGCTTGACGAACCCCCCCCCCAAACTTTCAGGGGACGCTCAGAAACAAAATGTGCCCTTTTCCTGAAAATTTCAGCCAATTCCGTCCATCAACGGCAAAGTTATTCAACATAGAATTTTCAGAAATCCCTATTCAAAAAAATCCTAACTATATATACACCTACTGGCGACCGCCAGTAGGTAATATATATATATATATATATATATATATATATATATATATATATATATATATATATATATATATATATATATATATATATATATATATATATAACATTTCTATGGCAAAATGAAACCCCTCATTTTGTTCCTTTACAAATTAAATGTTTTAAGTGTTAACACTTTATTCCAATCAAGATGACTTCTGGTGTGCTATACTTTTGTCATAAGTAAGACTGTTAGCGCTCTAGTTGTTCTTTAGAACACTCTGGGACATTCTGTCACTGGGCTATAGTTGGGCTACATCTGGCTGATATTTGGGCTACATTTGGTTTTTTTTGTCTCTGGAGGCAATCTTTGGGCTACATTGGGCTACATTGGGCTACATTTGGGCTCTAACATATATATAGCCCAATGTAGCGCAATATACATTTTTGAAAGTTAATTTTCGTAAAAACCACTGGAGCATATATCTTGAGACATAGCAAAGGCACATCGGGCTACCAGTCCCTACAATTTTGCCAAGTTTTGTGGAAATCCATTCAGCCGTTCGAGCTAAAAGTGATTCCAACCGCCCTATGGAAAACTCAATGTTAAAAACACGTTTTAGACCCCCCTTTTTTCTCGGCCCCTGCTTGACGAAACCCCCTCCAAACTTTCAGGGGACGTTCAGAAACAAATTGTGCCATTTTCCTGAAAATTTCAGCCAATTCCGTCCATCAACGCCAAAGTTATTCAACATAGAATTTTCAGAAATCCCTATTTAAAAAAATCCTAACTATATATACCTACTGGCGACCGCCAGTAGGTAATATATATATATTCACTCGCAATTTCCCCTCTCCAGAAGAAAATAACGCAGGATACTTCGGGATGCTTTAAACAAGATGTTTTATTCAGGCAAAAGTGGCAACTGCCCACCGACGCGTTTTGCCAGTTACGGCTTGTTCACGGTGAACAAGCCGTAACTGGCGAAACGCGTCGGTGGGCAGTTGCCACTTTTGCCTGAATAAAACATCTTGTTTAAAGCATCCAGAAGTATCCTGCGTTATTTTCTTCTGGAGAGGGGAAATTGCGAGTCAATTTCATTTAGAGTTACCGGCACCTGCGCAGGATCGCAACCGATTGAGCGCCAGGAGCAACCGGACTTTGGTGGACGTAATATATATATATATATATATATATATATAACACGCCGAAACGCGTAGGGTGCTCTTTCTTTTGGCAATAATGCAATAAAGGATCGTCTTTGCAGCAGATTTATGGACTTTGGCGTTATTTACTGAGTGGAGTGCACGAGTGCGTTTGTGCACAGTGAGCATAATATATATATAGAACTGAAGAAAAGAAAGGATTTGAAAATAAGAAGCTCAGTCCTACTCTGACAAACTATACATTTATTTAATATTTATTAGCACACAAAAGCACTTTACACGTATTGGGGAATGGGGTTAATTCACAGGGGAAGACGATTAATTTAACATTTGTGCAATACTTACAACTAAGGGATTTATACCACAATTTTGAAAATGTGTAAATGAGTTGTAAATATGATCAGGGATTAAACCCAAGATTGTTTATCACAAATGTGCATATTTTTATTTTAAAGGCGGAACTAAGTACTGGCAAAGTTCTTATGTACTAGTTATTTCGAACCTGTATGTATAGGTACGATGTGCCTGTGACAAAGAGTCTTTCCTTTATATTCATGTTTAAGATTAGACCAATCACGAAACAGCACTGTGCACTTTAAATACTCACGTAAAATGTGGTTACGCTGTCATGTGATCAAGGCTTTGTGCCGAAACGTTATGACGACAGCTGAATAAAATCTAACCAGCATCTGAAATTCTGGTCCGTGTCTGTGCCCACAGCGTGATCGTAGTGAGAGCGATTGCGGGAGGAGACGGAGGTTGTTCGATATATATAGATATATATATATATATTTTGCCACAAAAGTTTATCTGACCCAAGCCTCAAGTCCGGCGGGCACACGGCTGGGGTAGCCACCCCCTCTATATCTCACACACTGTTACCAATGTGAGAACTCGCCTTGTTCCTGAATAGTTACCAACAAAGGAGCCGTGGCCACAGATATCGCAGTGCAAAGTTTATTCAGGCACGATATCCAACGCGTTTCGGAGTTGTAGTCACTCCTTCATCACGGGTTACAGTGACGTTCATAGTTGGCAAGTGATTTGAGGGGTAGCGGGGTTCTGGGAGCAGAAGTGCACTGTTACTCTAGTGTGATGTAATGTTCTTTAAAGAGGAGTGTGTTAGACGATTTCCTAAACTAGAGCATGAGTGGGTCATTCCTGATGGAAATGCGATGTTGTTCTAAATCCTGGCTACAAAGATGAAGGCTTGTTGCCTTGTTTTCTTGTTTTTCATACTCCTTTGCATCCATTTCGATGGTGTCTGACTGAGTATGTGCATAAAGCCAGAAGACATGGTGAACTATGCAAGGGTGCTGGCTACGACAGCTTTGTAAATGATGCAGCTGGTACTGAAGATGGTGCACGCTGACAATGGAGTGCCGTCAGGATGGGGAAGTGATGTGAACAGAATTCTTCAGGCCCTGGATAAGGCATTATGCTGCATGTAGGATGCCCTTCAAGGGGTGCAGTCGGCAGTCTGGGAGGCTATGGAGCAGGGAACCTGTGCCATCCTGGTGCAAGAATGTGAGAGCTCGCACAGCAGTTCCTGGTTGAATCCAAGTGGCTTGGAGATGGGTAGAATTTGGAATGTGAAGCCATCAAGGTTCATATCACTGAGCAAGATTTTCACTGCTTGTTTCTTGCTGTTTTTGGCAAATATAATGAATTCAGTCTAGGTGGGGTTGAGCATGAGGCAAGGTTTGAACATCCAAAAATGAAGCCAGTTAATTGGGGGGACCATGATATTTGGTCATTTAATGTCAGCTGTAGATGATGGATCCCCGAACAGTGTCATGTATGTGCATTTTGCATTGTGCTGAGGAGATTACCAGGTATTTGTTCTCTCTGATGGATGTCACATGTGGTTTTTCTGAGATAGATCATGCAGTCTGTGTTTTCTCCTTTGTACTGCCGGTCACCAGTGTATTCAACGGTGTAGCCTTGGTCCGTGTCATGTATGTCCAGGTAACTTGCAAGATTGAGGTAGCTATTAGCGGCGATATTACGTGTCTCTCGGACTTCTTTAAAGTGCTTGCCGTCCTTTTTCTCAACCACCCCCTCTCCCCCCCTTAGGGGTGGCAATCTGAGGGATAGCCCCGGGTGCCACAAGCTCTAGCTACGCCTCTGCTGATAGGGTGTTATCTGTGGCACATTAAACATGATTAGAGGCGCTTTAAATAGAATCACTGGAGGCAAGATAGAGGGATTGCTGTCTGCAAGACTTTCATTGAGAGAGCTCCGTGTCCCCCTTTAAAGACGGGCGCCCTGTGCCTGGGCCCGGCTCTCCCATGCCAGGAGCCAGCCCTGGATCTTACAATGACCCAACTCAATGGGACGTCCAATGTCCACCAGAAGAATATAAGACTGAGGGTGCACCCCCCCCCCCCCCCCCCCGAGCTCAAGCGATACTAGTACACAAATGTATCTGCAGAGGGTGCATTGGCACAATAAACCATCTTACCCTGCAAAGCATGCTGCATTTCAAGCATTCGATTTTGTTCACTAGTACGTTCAGATGTCAGTTTGCAGTTGCTTAGGAATTGCCCCCTCCCATTCTTCAGAACGAGACGCTGTTCAGTGGGTCTCTTGGCATGTGGCCTTGGTGGGGGGGAAGGGGAGGGGCGGGGGGGCAGGGGGGGTTGAGTCAATTGTAACAGATCAGAATGTAATGCAGCTTTGTGCTTTAATGAGATTCACCATTTTCCAGATGTTTGATTTGAAATACATATTTGACGTGTTCATGAGTAATTCGAGTGGCAAATTGGTTGGCATCTATCAACTGCATTCAGGGTCGGCTTTAGGGCGGTGCAGCTGGTGCAGCTGCACCTGGCAGTGACCTTGAAGGGCGCTGTGTTTAGAAGTAACTTATGGGGCTACTTTCCCCGTGCTGCAGAGTTTCCTGTGGGTCCAATGGATTTCAGGCAACAATCAAAATGTCAAGATAACGCTGATCATGAATGTTCCTGCTGGAAAGAGATGGGAGTTTTGTCTGGGGGCAGTCTGATTCCTCCTACTGAAGCAAAGGAAGAACATGTACTAATACAGATCACAGACCCTTGTGTACGTAGTCAGCTCATTACCTACGGTCCTAATATAGCACAGTGAGCTGCATGCAAACTAAATAATATAGATAAAGACGTAATATTTTTTCACAATCTTTCATTATCGATTTCTGATGTTATTGAAAAAGGTTTTGTTTGCGTAGGGATACATTCTTATTAATAAAGCCAACGCCAACCAGCAGAGTAGAAATGAAATGTAGGAGAGAGAGGGGCTATAACGAGGTGAAGGGCACTAGTGGAGGGTGATGGTGAGGGCATTCGTGCAGAAGGAAGTCACTGGAGGGGCGCCCAAAAAATGGTCACACCGGGCACCATCAGCACTAAAGCCGTTCCTGCCTGCGTAGAGCACGAGGTAAATGTCGGCCGGACAGACAGACAAATAGATAGATAGATAGATAGATAGATAGATAGATAGATAGATAGATAGATAGATAGATAGATAGATAGATAGATAGATAGATAGATAGATAGATAGATAGATAGATAGATAGATAGATAGACAGACAGACAGACAGACAGACAGACAGACAGACAGACAGACAGACAGACAGACAGACAGACAGATAGACAGATAGATAGATATATAGATAGATAGATAGATAGATAGATAGATAGATAGATAGATAGATAGATAGATAGATAGACAGACAGACAGACAGATCAATAAATAGACAGACAGATAGATAGATAGATAGATAGATAGATAGATAGATAGATAGATAGATAGATAGATAGATAGATAGATAGATAGATAGATAGATAGATAGATAGATAGATAGATAAATAGATAGATAGATAGATAGACAGACAGACAGACAGACAGACAGACACAGACAGACAGATAGACAGATAAATAGATAGATAGATCAATAGATAGATAGATAGATAGATAGATAGATAGATAGATATATAGATAGATAGACAGACAGACAGACAGACAGACAGACAGACAGACAGACAGATATTTAGATAGATAGATAGATAGATAGATAGATAGATAGATAGATAGATAGATAGATAGATAGATAGATAGATAGACAGACAGACAGACAGACAGACAGACAGACAGACAGATAGATAGATAGATAGATAGATAGATAGATAGATAGATAGATAGATAGATAGATAGATAGATAGATAGATAGATAGATAGATAGATAGATAGATAGATAGATAGATAGATGTTGACAGGATAGACTTGTACTTAGATATAAATAGAGACCTAGCTAATCATATCTACAGCAGCCTTTATTAGTTAATGTCCATCATAGTAATTCTCCACTTCATTAAGCTAATAAAACGTGCCATTCGCCAAGTGCAGAGGCTGCTGGGGATTATGAAGAGGGATCAGCGCTAATCAGGATTAATGATCTCCGAGGGGTGAGCTCAGGTGCTTCCATAGCCCAAGTTGTCAGTGGAGATTACGCACAGGCTCGTCACACCTCCAGAATTGAGAGCCTGCGCTTCAGTCGCTTGCAGCGCGAAGCTCTACCAGACCTGGCGGAAATAATTGGGCTCGTTAATTTGTGGCGCTTCTAAGAGCCTCAGCTTTTTCCTCCCCTCGCGCCCTCATCATTGCAGAAGATGAGGAGTTCTTCCAATCTATCCCTCTCACCGCGCGCTAACCGCTGCTTATATTAGATCTGAGCGGATCCGCCTGCCCGCTACCACGGCGGGTCCTATGAACCAACCAAGGGCCATCAAGCCCAAGCGAGATGGAGATAGAATCCATTCCAGTGATAGAGGTGGGTGAGAGCGCTACAGAATATAGAGATATAAAGAGGCGGCAAGGATCATAGGCCAACCGCAATCCAGAGGGATCACTCGCGTCTACCTTTCAAAGGAGATATTGAAATCAGGAAATAATAGGCATCAGCCTTTCACTCCGAACCATTATATTTCAGGTGTGCTGCCGGCAGGTGAGCCGCTTGGGAGAGATTTCGAAGCGCTGCCCAAACTAATTGTTATGCAGTGGCGGCTGGCTCTTCATACCTGCAATAGGGTATGACTTTGTTCTTTGTGCAATGGACTAAGAAAAGGCGGGAGTCATCGTTGGAACAGAATTTGTATGAGACGAATGCAATGATGATAAACCATCATGCTAAATGGTCTTAAATAAGACTCTGTTAACTCAGGATAATTTCTGCCCAATTTGAAATATTGTTGTCCTCTACCTCTGCTCTTGCCAGTGTCTACCTGCATTCCTAAAATGATAGGGTAAACCCTGTATCCTCCTGTGAATCTGGGTACACTTGATCATATATAAAACAACGGGGATTGAATAGTATCATTCACAGCAACAGCATATTTAACTCCTAACACTGCCATCAATAGTTTTCATTTCAGAAGCAATGGAAGAGAAAGTGCCTTTCTAAGTACAATTACTCCCATAATAGTTGGTTATAGAGGATTACATAGCAAGTGCAATATAAACAAACACAATGCCACAAATGATGTGTTGTATTATTTGAGTCAGACAGATAAAAATGCAATACTTTTCAGAATCAGGATTTACAGTTGTAGTTTACTTTAGACAGATCATAAATGTGAAATGCCAAATGTGATAAACAACGTTTCGGTGCAAGACTATAAATGCTAAAGTACCTCTCCAGGATAAAAAATATTTTTGGTAAAGAACCTTTAGAGTGGTACAGGAAGACCTCAGGAATGCCAAACAAGCTTGGAAGACATTCACAGAGTGAGGGCAATCGGGATTAATGGTATTACTAAAAGCACTAATGCCACAGTAACTGGAAAGCTCTAAAGCTAGTTAAAGGCCACTGAAGTCTAAAAGAGGAGCACTTCTGATTCAAAAGTAAGTTCACATTAGTGGCGAGTAACCCACATAGCAAGAAATGTGATTAGGCACACCTCTAGAGAGAAACTAAAGCAAATTTACCTCCTAACCTGAAGACAAAAGTGGAGAAGTGTGGCTCACTGGTTAGAGGAGGCAGACCCTGAAGCAGAGGTCAGACCGGGACCAGGGTTCAATTCCCGACGCGGCAGGGTCTTGAGGTCAAAATGTCCACGGACTCGATAATTCTCGCTTAGGTGCCTATTAAAATCAGGGGCTCACACTCTGCAACTCTGGGCAATAGCTTGCTCAATCTCCACTACGGCCCCCGCAGCAGGATGCCTGGCTTTCACCTTGGGGGTGCCCAGTAGGGGCTATCTCACAGGGAAAAACCAGGACGGGTTCCCAAAGCAAGCGCCTTGAGACCCTTTGGGGTGATTAGTGCGCTATATAAGAAGCCAACATACATAACATTTATTCATTTGATATTCTTCAGAATCTTGGCATCCGTTGAGAAGATGGGTTTTGTTTTTTACCTTCTATTGATAAACCCATTTTTGTTGCCAATTTGACTCTGTGTACAATTGAGATCCACTTAGTTTTACTTGTAAGTCCCTAGTAAGTGGTACAACATGCACCCAGGGTCTGTAAATAAAATAATACTAGTGGGACTGCAGCACTCATTGTGCCACCCAATAAAGTAGCCATTGATACTTGTCTGCATCCTGTAGTACAGTTATAAACTGCCAATTCGACCTGGCAAAGTAAACTTTTTGCCAGGCCCAAACTTTCAATTTAATACATAGTATTCACCACTAAGGTAGGCCCTAAAGCTCACAGGGCAGGGGGCAGTAATTGAAAAGTAGAACACTTGGGTTTAACTTTTACATTTCGTGGTAATGAAAAACTCCTTAAGTAATTTTTCACAACTGCAAGCCCTATTTCTCCAATTGACTAACATCGGGTTACCTTACTACATAATAAGTGACAACATTTGATTGGGAGCAGGAAGAACTATGCTGTTTAGACTCAAATCAATTGTAATTTAAAGTTCTTTTTCATGGTGGAGTCCGTTCTTAAGTAACAATTCTGAAAATACCTAATTTACAAAGTTGCCATTTTTTTGTCCTAACCATTTGTGCAGCACACATAGAAAGAGGTAAATGCCTCAGAGTATTGTTTTTGTGCAGGAAGGTTTTCCTTCCTGCACAGAAACAATCGTGCCTAGACCAGAGGCATACTTCCACCATGGCACAAGGCTGCCTGCATTGGCACTAGGCAGCACATTGTGCGCCAGTGCTGGGAAAAGACAGGAATGCACAGTATTATGGTAAATATGGCACATTCCTTCCCTTTCCCTGTCACAC
Organism: Lissotriton vulgaris; assembly: GCF_964263255.1. Classification (NCBI taxonomy): domain Eukaryota; kingdom Metazoa; phylum Chordata; class Amphibia; order Caudata; family Salamandridae; genus Lissotriton; species Lissotriton vulgaris. The sequence goes on from NC_141688.1 coordinate 201,018,488, forward strand.
TGTACAGCGCAGCAAGGTAGCTGGCTGCACTGCGTCACTTAATGATAAATGTACCCCTAAGCTAGTTGACTTTCAAGCACCAGTCTAGTACAACCGTGGAATATGGACTGAGAATAAATACATCAAATTACAATGCTTTACAGGCTAATGAATTGAACTCCTAAAAAACCTCACTTTTTAACCTGATAGGTTGCACGAAGTTAAACAATAAAAGTGACAGTAACGTGCATACCTATGCATTTTAATTACACATTTTGACAATTTTTTGTTTTTCACTTTTTCACTGCACTTATTACGTTTTGTTGGACACATTTAATTTGGGCTTGATGACCGCCAGTGATAAGAACAGGGCTTATCTGGTGAGTACCTATCAGGTATCCCGATGGTGTTTCGCCCGTGAGGGGTCATCTCGGCTTTACACATTTTTTCACAGTAGTAACACACTATTGTTTTGTACATTCACTCAGACTGTCTTATGTGGGATGGAGGCTTTTTAAGTTGGCAAATAAACGTAGTACTCTCTACCCCAACTGCATATAAGAAACGGGAGATAATTGTAAAATTGCAAAACGATGTACTCCTTTGAACATATATAAAATTGCCTATTAGGACCCGGTCATTGTTGTGTTGATGATATATAAACGTAACCAAAGCTTTGGAATCTTGCACATTAATCAATTAATTGCAAAATACATATAAAAATAATATTTACATTACTTTCATTTTTCTCTTACATATTGTAATTTGAGGATACATACTGTAAATTTTAAAAAAGCAACATTTGAAAAGTTAGAAAAAGTTACATACCCATCATAGACAGCTTCATAAAGGTTTAAGGAGGCAAGATGTTATTGCACAAATTACAAGCATATACACAATTCCTCACTGGTGTTTAGACTATTTAGTTCCTTCCTATTTAGACAGGGCCAGACTGGGAATGCAAACCAGCCCTGGCAATTAAGTTGACTGTTCTCTTCTCCCTGTTGAATTGTGAGATTTGCAGTCCAAAATCAGTTGTCTTTTCACATTGCCTGTAACTACCTGTTTTCCCTCATAATTTCTCTATTACTCTATGCTCAGACCTGTGTGTTAAGCAATCCATCCCCAGATCCCATGTTGTGTAAGAAAAGTGAGTGAAACCATATTATCCCCCTTCCCTGTTAGCAATAAAGATATTATACACAGAAAGAGCTCTGAAGAGCAGCAATCATCTATTGTTAGATGTTTACACTGTGTTGTTTTGGGATTGTACACTCATTTTTTGGCTAGGAGAGTGAGTATAGTTTGGTACAAACAGTATTGTTAGAGGCCTTACCTGCAGAACCCCAAAGTGTAGATTTAGTCTGTCTGTTTCCAAGGAGATTCTGACTTGAAGCGCATCTTCCAACTCCCGAACAAGCAAACCTTGCCTGTGATCACACGGCTCTTATCAAGGCTGTTATTGGATACTGCATACTGATTGGTGGTTGCAACTGGTGTTTCTGTTGGATTAGGTTAGTGTTCTCATTGGTTGGGGATTCCAGGGTACTCATTGGTTCCAGTCAGTGATTCCACTACTAATATATGCTCGATCACTCTCTAAAAACAAGCATCACATCTACAACGTTCTCATTGACACAAAACCAGACATACTATTCATAACTGAAACATGGTTGGGAGATGATATGGCTCCAGTCCTGGTTGAAGCCGTTCCTCTAGGCTATCAAACAATCAACCAAAATCGTATAGGCAAAAAAGGAGGTGGCTATGCACACATTACATATAACTAAGGTTGACGTTGTCTCCATAAAAGATTGTGAGGCAGTTTTCACCAGATGCAATCCTAAACAGTCTTCTTTGTGTAACTTCCTGCTCCTTTACAGACCTTCACCTAGCAAGGAAACATTCCCAGACACACTTCTAGACACAGTTTCAAACTTGAGAACACTACACTCTAACCTATGCGTTCTGGGTGACCTCAACAATTGGTTTGACAAACCCAATATGCCCCTTTTGAAAACAATCATCACTGGCCTATACGCACTGTACCTGCATCAGATCATCCACAAACCCACATACATTGCTGGATATATTCTAGATGTCATTTTTGCTAATGCAGCTCTAGTTAGCTAGATGCTCCTTGGAGCGATTGTTGCGCGATACAAATTGGCAATCACTTACTTACTTACTTACTTACCTTTCAAACAATAACTCCAGTCGCATGGTCAGACCACTATTTGCTTGTTTTCCAACATACACCAACATCCAAACCGTACTACACAAAAGAAGGGGACACTCAAGGCTCTATCATCTTGCCCAGATTTTCAATATCTACATGAAGTAATTACCAGCACTGATCAATCTATATCCCCTCACGTGCTATAACTATGCAGATAACACGTAAATACTCCTCTTACTAGAATAACCCCCAAAGACATTGGAATCTCTCCAATAGTCAGTTGTCTCAGGGCTGTGGATCAGTGGTTGACATGGAGCCACCTCAAATGAAATACCTACAAAATAGAAATACTCACGTGTGGCGATTGGAAACATTATGACCATCTCGCCTCTTAGATTGATGATCTGGGAACACCACCTAAAGTACCAAAGGAACTATGATACCTTGGAATGACCAGGTACTCCAAGCTATCAATGAATGCACACGTGGACAAACTAGTAAGATCAAGCTTTGTCACTATATAAACTCTGCAACCAATGTTCCTCCATTTGGGATTTGCACACAAGGTCCAGGCTAACATTTCCCTTGTTCTGTCCAAACTTGATTATGCCAATAGCCTCTACTACGGATAACCTTTAACAACCATAAAAAGACTACAACGGATTCAGCACTTGGCTGCCAGACTCCTCTTACATATAAAACCGGAAGACTACATCTCTTCTGCCTTGAAAGTCATGCATTGGTTACCGGTTGGCAGAAGATCCACAATCAAGCTGCTTTATATCACCCGCAAAGCGATACATGGAACGAGATCGCTCTTCATCAGGAATACATTCACTAAACACATTCAACATAGAAACCTCCACTCTAGAGTAGCACTGCACCTCAAAATCCAATGATACAAGACAAAAAGGCATGGGTAGCTCATCCTTCTCTGTACAAGCAGCTAGACTATGGAACTCTTTACCGGCCAGCATAGGATCCAAAGATCACCACCTTAACAGAAAACTACTTAAGAATGGGCTTTTCCCCACATAACGTTCATACACAAACAGAAATATACAGAATATCCCTCTGTATATCAGCATTTTATTAGTGCTATAGATATGTACCTATATATGTGTATCGCTCTGTATAAACATGTAGAATAGTCATGTTAAAAAAGATAGCTATTATTATTGACGTATTTAATATGTATGAAATGTAATTAAATTTTATTGTTATATTTTAATACGTATGAATTGTTCCTAAAAATTCCCTGTATGAAATGTTTTTAAATCTCTTTGTATGACTTTTAATTAAGTCGAATAAAGATAAATTGACTTGATAGCTATTCATTAATCCAGCTTAACTAATGTACATATAACTGATAGTTACATTATTCTATGTTTTAACATGTATATAAGTGACTACATAAATAAGTAAATCTTTTATCATAACTATACATCTATAATTGCTTAACTATTGAATTACAAAATATATATCTACAAATAACATAAATTTTAAGTACTACACTTGATAGCCAGAGGTTATTTAATGCACCTTTAATCTACATTACTAGCTTCCTTTAAGCATCTAAATACCTTCCATGTGCTTATGGAGCTAAATATTGTACAAAGGTGTGTGTGGTGCTAGGTGCCTGTTTGAGCGCCAACACAGGGTATGTCAACAGCAACACTAATCTTTGTAAATATGGCTCCATGCCTGTTCCTTGCGCAACACAGTACAGCAACGTTTTATCACTGCACTGCACTGTGCAACTTTTAAATAAATCTGCTGCCAGTGGTTTAATGCCCAGTACCCACCTGGCATGGGTTATGGCCTGTCCTCAATTTAATGGAGGAAAGAAGAGGAACAGACCAAAGTTTGCTCCATAGCATCCAGTATGGCCCTCCCCAGAAGGCTAACATTAGGGGTGCTACAAAGCTGTTGTATATGTGCTAAAAAGAGGCAGGATTTTTCCAGGTAATTGGCATTCTGTTAACATCAGTGAATATTACAAAACCTGGCCGTTGACCCTAAGAAAATACAGAAATTCACATAGGAAATTGGGTCCTGATCAGAGAAAATGGCTGCGTAGTTTCTGATCCAGCTGACGTAATGAAATATAAATGACCTCGCTTTGATTAGTCACCAGTCTCGACCTCTCTGCCTAAATCCAGCTGCAGCTGCAAGGCGGGCATTTCAAAACACTGTGCAGCCTTCAGATACTTGTTGGTAATCCTTATCCTCGGCAGCTAACTGGACTTTAACGGGTAAAATTCAGGGGCATATTTACAAGGGCATTGCACCACTGGAGCGCCACTTTTTCTGGCTTTCAGGTAGCGCTGTCCCCTGTTCCATATTTACAAGGCAGTGCTAAGCCACTTTGCGTGGCTTAATGCCTCATTGTAAATATGGGTGTAAGGGAAAACACAGGAGAGCGCCGTATTGTTTCCAATACTGTGCATCCATGCATTTTATAAACTACTTAGTACGCCCTGCAAAATTGCTTGCAGCAACGCGCTGCACTATTTAGTTGTAAATATGCTCCTCAGTGGCTTCAACAGCAGTAGGATGAGTAGCATAAATCATCATCTAAATCAGAGTTGTTGGCAATTATTAAGTCGTTAATAGTGGATGAGAAGAGGGCATTATTATGTGGGTCCTATATGGAATAGCCACTATTGTAAACATTAAAAGGTGTGTAAACCTTGTGAATTTCACATTTGTCGCTGCCAAGTTTCCTAGGTTCATGCATGATGTGCTGTTCCAGGCCTGTGTGCTTTTCTTTGAATTCTGAGACTTCTCGTTCTGTTTTCTATTGGAATAAACAAGACTAGAAGTACCCAACTTCAAAGAAAAAAAATCTGTACTGAAGCACCACACCATGCTTGGAACTGGGAAACGTTGCAGGGCTGCATCAAAAGATGGAAGCATTGGCAATGCCAATAGATACGGCTTTGAATGAATAGTATAGGGTAATGGAAAGCATTAGTAATAGATAGCATGGTAATAGATATGTAGTACAGAATTAAAGAACTGTAGAATGATATAAGTGTAGGTAAAATAGTCATATGACAAATGTACTGTCAAGCCAGACCTAAAAACCAAATGACTGCCCTCTTACCATCTGTGCTGCTGCCAAGTAAAATACTCTCAATTATATAGTTATCCAAGACACTTTAATAGCATTACAATGTCATGTGTGTTTCCCTGAAAGTTCAACAAAATGATCCCAGCTGTGCGAAGGGCATATCCTTTTTTGTAGATGCACATAACTTCTGCCCAATCAAAACATGTACTCCTGGTTCCTGACATGTGGGCGGGGCCAACTCCATCTTGGGTGAGGCTCAAATAATTGTCTGGCAACAGTTGAGCAGTCACGACCGGCAATAAAGAGCCTTGATGTTGGCTCTTGGGTGTGACTCAATTTTTGTCTAGCGAGGTATTCACAACTTCCATGTCCTCTTACCCTGGAGGGTGATTTTGTGCCTGGACCGAGGTCTGGTAGGAGTAGGGTAGGAAGAGTGGTCATGTCTTTCGTATACACAGGGATGTATTGAGGGCAGTTGGGGACCGCAGTGTTGATTTGCATGGTGAGGGGGTGCACTAAGTTGGGGGTACTTATAGAGAGAAAGGACTTGCGATCTTTCTCTACCCGCTTGTCTGTTTGAGTAAGATTAGGGTGTGAGAGCAGATTACAAGTAGGGGGAAATACCACAAAGATAAAGGGTGGTATTACCATGCCTTTACCCGTTGAAATAAAGACAACACTGGAGAAAGTGATGCTGCAGCACTGTTTATAGCCTGCTACTCTTGAATTCTGCCTGGTTCCAGGGATGTTTTCATCTGTTTGTTGCAGATAGAAAAGTGCTTGGGAATACTGGCCCATTGTAATACCAGTTTTGTCAGAAAACTTGAGTTTTCATCTGAGTGATGTTACTGACCATGTCATGAGTGATGTAATATGTGACGTCATCAGCAGTGCATTACACGTGCAAGTTATAGTGAGTCCAACTAACTATAACGTGGAATTTCAATGGTTTTATGTCAGTAAAATTTCCAGCTAACTATAACTGGTGTGAATATATATGACACTTAAGAGAAAAGTTCTTACAGAAAACTCTACAAAAGTAAGCTAGAGATAGAGAGAGATCATACTACCAGGGGGCGCCCCTCAGAAGGTGGGATCCCTGGGCAATTGCCCTCTTTGCCCATGCCTTAAAACTTCTCTGCCTAATTGAAACCCTTGAAAATGTCCTGCCTGCTTCAGGTTCCCTAGGACCGGATTTCAGGTCTTCCTATCTGAATGTTTGCTCACAAGGTCTGCTTCCGATCGTGTGCTTTAGTATGTGCATTGAAACGGTATCTTGTGGCACATGTTTAACTTCATGTTAGCGGTAGCGACACATCCATCAGCCCAGCTCTGAGTGGGTTGATGTTATACAGCATATATGCTTAATGGACTCTTCCTTCCTCGCAGCATTGTGTGCCGAGTATACTGGCCGTGGTTCAGGGACATTCATGCTTCAGCAGTAGCACACAGCGAATCAAGACGCAAGGTGCCCTCACTGATGAGGAACAAATAGGCAGAAACCCACCTGGGGTGGCTTGTGGTCCTGTCTGGAAGGGATCTAGAGTGACTGGATTGGAGCAGGACTAGGGCTGATTTGCATATGGCTTGTCTCGGTCTAGAGTAGAAAACTGATCAAAAGAATGATGGATGGAATGCGACCTGAGTAATTACCAGAAGTTTCTATTAGAGAAGGACTAGGACTGATGTTCATGTGGCTGGTCTCTGCCTAGAGTAGCACAGTAGACTAAAAATGATGGAAGGGAATGTGGCCCCTAACAACTACCAGCTGGTGAGATTAATTCTAGCATTTCACCTATGTTTTGTTTTAAACATCACTAAGACATTTCGAGATGGAGTCACCTCTTGAAATGTTAATTAATGGAGAGGATGCTGGGATTTCCTTATTTATCATCAGACTTTGACACAGAGCAACAGAGAGACTCAGAAAAGGGAACAAGATGATGGGCAAGGATAGAAACTAGTGACAGAGGTAGACAGCTGGAATGAAGAAGAACGTGTACCTGTGATAAATAGGACAGTAATTGCAGGTGATGGAGTACAGAGGCATGAGGTGGGACTCTCTAGGTCCCTCTGCTGAATTTCCCTTTTTTTAAATAAATGGAGCACTGTGTGCTCTGTCTTGACTGCAATGGTAGAGTGGCTCAAACCGTACACTTTGTTGCAATAACTCACTGACCCAAGCTAAAGGCTAGGAGCAGCGGATTGTACATGAAATGCTATGTACACTTTGACTTGCTGACTCGCCTTTACCATTGTGAGGATACTACATCCTTTGCCAGGCTTGCCCTATTGACTCCAACCAAGGTAGCGGATGGAGGCACGCTGACATTAATTTACAGCGAAAGCAATAGGAGTGAGCAGGCGACAGCACATGGATACAAGTTATCTGAACCCTAATGATGGAGGTCTTTAAGTGGGGTCCTTTACAGGGCACCTAACAATGAGGACCCAAAATGCCCTCACTAATGTGGGTCTGTCCCAGAAATGAGGACACCCCTTGGTAATGAGGAGATGGCAAATGGATGACTCCGTACCACTGGAAACTGCCTGCTTCCTGTACTTTTTTGTACAGTGCATTGTCGGAGTTGATCGGGTACACTCAGACTAACGCACCTAAAAACTAAGATTTGTTAAAAAAATCTCAGGACTTGAAAAAAAGTTGTATACCAGTAACACGGAATGACATGGATATCCTAGGATGGCATGATGCAGAGGACAAGAAAGGCACCTCTAGTGATGCCCCACAAGTGTGCAGCCACAACTGTTACGCGGATACTGCATATTATGATCAGGTGGCTAGATTGTCTCATGAATGAGGTAAGATTTTATTTTACTTCAAGACATTGGTGTCCAACATAGTTCCAGGAGGGTGGATCCGTGACCAATTTTGAAGATACAACTCAACTGCCAACATCACTTCCAGTCTGGGATCTGGCGTGCACTCTCAGTGGAAAAAGTCTGTGCAATGTCTTACGTTTTTTATCAGTGGTATCACTAAATTTGTAGGGGGAATCATATAATCTTACACGCGTTAGATTATATGATTCCCCCTACAAATGTAGTTTGTTTTAAATACATAGAGATTTTACTTTAATAAAGTACACTCCTGAAGAAGAGCAGTGAATGCATGAAACGTGCGGACTAGCTTGACGCCATTCTCATTAGCTGCAGTCTACAGAATTGACCAATTTATCTGTGGAGAAAACACCACTGTTGTAGTTTGCATAAATGCATAAGGATTAGCAATTGTTTGTGATTGAACAGTTAGGAACCTTTGCAGGACTTTCTACTGTCAGCCTGGATCAAATACTAGAAAGTCATTGACAACGGAGTCCTCGAGTGTCGCCAGGCCGGGGCAATGACGATGTGGAACTGAAAAAACGCTGGCAAAAAAAAGCAAAGTATATTCACTATTGAATGTACTAGTCAGTGCAATTTGAGGGTTGAATAATAGAGCAGATTGTGAAACAATCTATGCAAGATATATATACCTTTATGAATATTTCACGAACTTTTTTACATAGTCTATGGGTATCTTTAACATGTGTTACAGATCAGGCCCTCCCGGTCCTAAGTTGGTTGCCCCTGCTTTAAGAGTACAATTGACCCGCAAGCTGTGCTTTCTTCATGGGTGAGGCAGGTACCTTAATCCACGCCATCAAGGGCACCATTCCTTGTCTTAGACTTTTAATCTAGAATTCATTACAATCAGATGTGCCAGTCTCATTAGATTCATAGAAGTAATCCAAAACTACAACACCCAGAATGCATTTACTTGTCATATGAGAGCACTGGACTGGGGGAAGAGTGTATGATGTGAGGGAAACAGTGGAGAGGGCTCGGTCCTTGCTTCATACTGAAGGCAACCGGTTGTGCTCTAAGGTAGCAGAAAATAAAGGGCAGATTTACAATAAGTGGCTCATCCCTGCATATCAGCAGGGATGAGCCACTTATTGTGCGCCACGCCTCCGCCACCATGGAAGCGCCTCATTTACAATGCGGCGCACCATGGGGCAAAAACGGCACAGATGCGTCACGCATCTGTGCCATAAAGGTGGCGCACTGCTGAAGTTGCGTCGCAAGCGCGACGCAGCTCCAGCAAGGCTCTGGGGGACCCTATTCTTACAATGCGGCTCAATCCTTACGCCTGCTTCAAGCAGGCGTAGGGTTTTGACGCAGCATGGGCCCCAAAGTGACTGAGTGTAATCTTGTAGAATTCACTCTGCCCCCCCCCCCCCCTCCGTTGAAATGCCTCCTTCTGGCGCAGAGCTTTACAACATGACGCATCTCCCAGATGTGTCACGTTATAAATACCCTGCACCATGGTGCATCTTTTGCGCAGCCACTGCGTCACAAAAGTGACGCAACGGCGGCGTAAAAGAGGCACAAGGGGCTTGTACATCTGCCCGTAAGTATTTTCATGGATACATTGAGGGGACGTGGTGACAACCGTGGGTAAAATATAAAATGACAATGCTGGCTGTGCGTGGGGGGGAATGACTCTACAAACACGAAAAAAGCCTGAAAAAGCAAGTGATCGTAATAAAAATGGACGTGGCTTAATAAAATGTTTTATTAGCATGGATTTGGCATTCAAGGGATATGTCACAGCTCACCGCCCCCAGCCATCCAATCATGGCTTTCATTAGATCTGCCGCCAACCCCTTGGACGCCAATTAAAATGAAAGGCCATCAGCGCTGTTTTACCGCTCGAGCTCCTTTCCGTTTTAATACGCTCTCTCTTGTTCGGGGGCACTTTTCACCCCAATATCATGTTTGTCTCCGCTGTCAAGGACGTTTCCTATTCCAATACATGTGCGAGAGGGCAGGCCGGGCTGGGAGACATGACAGAACGCTAATTAACAGCAAGGCCGCTAATTAAAAAGCAGGACTTATTACGGACGTCCTTCTGCCGCAATACATTTCTGTTAACATCGGCACGTGATAAGGGCATGATTTACTGACATCACCCCATCTTCTGTCCGCCCCCACCGCTGCGGGCGGCCATGCGTGACCCCTTCTGCCAGGACAGGCTTTTCAAGCAGCACCACCATGCAGTGGGCCGCAGCTCCCTGAAGACAATAATTGTAACATTATGCTGCCAGAACTTTCCTGTTATGAGCACTTAAAAGGAGAGCCACTGGAAGTATGCGGCAGGGAAGGTCAAATTATGCGGCAGGGTTGCATAAATTTAGTGGCATGAAAAGGCAAATTATGCGGCATTATCAAGCAATGAAAACCATTTCGTGATAGTGGGACAGATGTAGGTAAATGAGAAATACCGATTTCTTAATAGCGTATTTTACCGATTCACTATTAAGAAATCGGTATTTCCTACGTAGGTAAAGATTCGGTAAAAAATTCAGAATCCTTAATATTCCTTATTACCGAATCAGTAATTGAGATTCGGTAATAAGGAATACCTACCCATTCATTCCTATGGGCTTGGAGGCCCATAGGAATGAATGTGAAGACATTCAGTATTAGCGATTCGGTATTACTGAATCGGTAATACTGGGAGGTATTTCAAGGGTGCCAGGGTGTCCGAAGGACACCCTGTTGCACCCCTGAAATGTGCCTGTGTGCACATGTGGCGCACATACATGCCCTAAGGGCATGGATGTGTGCCACATGGCACATTTTTAAAAAGCAAAAAGTGCTTTATGAAAGGAAATCGCTACTTACCACCAACTTGAAGTTGGTGGTAATTAGCGATTTCTTAAGGCTCAAAAGCACTCTTTAATGTGCTTCCTACATTGGATTTAAGGAATCGGTATTACTGATTCCTTAAATGCAAGAGCAATAAGGAATCGGTATTAAGGAATCGGTATTTACCGATTCCTTATTTACTGATTCCTTACCTACATTAGGAATGGCTAAATACCGGTCGGTAATGATGCATTTTAACGAATTTCGGCGTTACCGACCGGTATGTAGCCACCTATATCTGGCCCAGTATTACTACCATATTCAGACATTTTAAAACTTGTTAACACTGTCTGTGCATTAGGTGTACCTCATTAGTACCAGTTGAGCACAGAAATCAGGCCTCGAAAAATCTACTGGTCCACTCACTATAGTCACATTTTTTGCTATTTATAGGAAATCTTGACACATTTGCAGTCTGTTCAAGGACAAAGGTCAACTGTCAGTCTGTCTTTTTTTTGCTACTTGCAGCTTATCTTATCCTGGAAAATAGTGTTTACTTTTCCTTCTCTTATTACCATTGGTGGTTTTTGTCAAGTGATCTATCTAACAATCATTGTGAAACAAAAGGCTGTAAAATGTTAGTTTTTTTTCCCGAACACACAACATTTAAACAGCTTGTAAAGTAATAGTATCAATATTTCAAAATACATCAGGAACTATGATAGCACCTTTTTCGGGAATTCAGAAGTGTAATGCAAACAAAGATTTAAATAGGAGCAAAACAAATCAGAACGCTTTACTTGGTGAAGTGCAATGAAAATAATTTGCAGAAATTCGATTTCTTAACATTGTACACAATATAGTTTTACCAGTAGGCAGCATATTTGTGGGAAATGTTGTGGCCAGTTCAATGGAAAATATACTGATTGCAAATTGGTGTGCCAACACTTCATGCCTTAGGAATGCATTTATTAAAAGTGATAGTTTCTATACATTATTTGAGAAATAATCCTGACCCACCCTGATGACAATGCTGTTAATACACTAAGAGACAAGTCAGCAATCATGTGTATCCTATATGCGGCTATATTTTTATTATATGGAGCACAAGTTTAACGAATTAAATAAAACAAAAGTGTTTTTATACAGTAGACATGCTGAACTCGCGGTTTGAAGGTGCCCTCATTTGAGATAAAGAAGAAAATGGCAGCTCAGTGGATTCAAATATTTGCTCAAGATCACGTGATTTGAAACCAGTTATGGGTCAAGAGCATTATAATTAGGCAAAGTAGGTTATTTAAGTCTCTAGACCTGCAGGTGAAATAATTTTTTTATGATTTTTCGAGTCCAGAAAATATAGCAATAGGCTACAGAAAGGTGACCAGTGTAGCTTTGCAAAGGTCCTTTCCTCTGCGCAGCTAAAAGTATGAGTACTTTATTTCTAACTTATGAACTGTTTAAGCTATAAAGAAATGTAATGGCAAACAATATTGAATTATATTTCATACTTAGACATAGGGGAGTGTGTGAAAACAGTCGTCAGCTCAAGCACCCAGTACTCACCACCCAAACAGTATAATTCAAATGCTTGCACTAGTTATGAGAAAGACACTTTTCGCAGTGCTTGCTTTCAGGTTTTTTTTAGTATTACAATTTACGCTGAATTAATTTAGCCAGCCCGTCCCTCCATTGTGGGAAAGGCAGGGAAAACCGGACTTGGGGGAAGGTTACTGGATAAGTGCATAATAACAAAATATGACACAGTGCCTGAAACTGTAGTATTTATTGCCTGATATTTATAATCCCAAATAAATTCCCCTTCACAGTTAGCATTCACGCTTCCCATAGTAGAGGTGAAAACACTGCTAAAAAGGAATTTGAACATTCCAACTGGTGAGATCGCATTTGTAAGTCTCTTCCTCTACCTTGACCCCCCCTTTCTCCTCTTCCCATGCTTCCAGTTCTGAAACTAGACAGAGACCACCGGTTCTGCTGAGTAAGAGAAGCGAGAGGGGAAAGGAGACGATAGAAGGACAACATGGAAAAAATAGAACTAAACAGTGAGAGAGGTGAAGTAGAGGGAGAAAGGAGGGAGAGTAGAAATGAGGCTGCGAGATAGTGAGATAGGGGGAGATACAAAATAAAGAGAGAGGTGAGGTAGCCTTAAAGAAAGATTCGGAATGGCAGAAATAGGAAGAGGTGTACGAAGACAGGTGGAGAAAGAGGTAAGTTGTTAAAGTTTGGCTGCATCTAAACTGGAATGGTGTGGCGGACAAAAAAAACATGGCTGTAACCCAGATCTGTGTCTGGAGGTGAATGTTTGATTGATTCAGCATCAGTGGCGGCCGGTTAGTATTGGAGGGAAGGGGCAGACGGGACACACTCATGCACACTCACACATACAAATAACACTTATAGCAATGTATTCACACACAACCACGCACACAAACACATTCATTCAAAACACTCTTCACCAAACATTCATACGTACACTCACGCACACACCAAACAGTGTAAAACAAAAACGAACACTTACCTGCAGCTAGCTCTGCCATGGAGGTTCCAGAATACTTGGGACTGCTGCCTTCCCTCATTGGCTGATCTAAGGTCAGCCAATGAGAGAGAGCAGCAGTCCCAACATCATCACAGAGCGGGATGGAGTCATTGAGACTACTGACCCCACCCCACTCTGTTATGAAGTGTCAGTGATTGACACTCGACGCTGGGCGCTGTAGGGCGTAAACCTGAAGCGCCTAGGTGCGAGGCAATCAGTGACGCTACCCCTCCTCACTGAGGGGAGGACCTCAGGTACCTTTGCTTAGCTGAGGACGTCACGCCCACAGGAGCTGAGACTTCCTCAGCCCAGCATAGTTCAGCTCAGGCAGCGAAGAACCTGCGCTAAATGCGCATGTATGGCTCCTGGCTGCTTGAACCGAAAGTGAACAGTGTCTGTCAGGCTGACCTATGTGCAGACTGACAGACACTGTTTATGAGGGGTGAAAGATGGAGGGCATGTCCCCTTAGCCCCAATCGACCAGCCGCTCCTGTTCAGCGGTTCCGTCCATCATCTGTTCTTTTTAGGTCGAGGTAATATCCGGTCTGCCGAAGGCAGACCGGAAGTCCGAGAATTATTGTTAGTAAGAGGGCTGCTTTATCCCTCCCTCTTTTTGGCTCTCCCTCCATTGGCTGGCTTCCTAAATGGAGGCCAGCCATTGGAGGAGAGAGCCGTCCCTCTGAATAGGCTCCGTCTTTTTCGGATTTGGGGGCGTCATTTTTGCTGTTCTTTAGCTCGTGACGTAGTCCGTCACTCAGGACAGCAAAACCACGCCCCCGAATCTGAAAAATAGGGAAGCTATCGGGCGCCATTTTTTCTAGTCTCTGGTGAGGTGAGGATTGATCGTCTTCAGCAGGAGTGCTCCTGGGCGCACTGGGTTGATACCTTATATAACGTATTCGGTGGTGGGGGCATTATTAGTCATGTGAGAACTCAGTGGAACACAAATCTGATAGGAAGGGAAAGAGATTAAATGAGTCAACATCTAGCTCAAACAGTAGGGATTGTAGCCTTAAAACCGGAAACTATTGTGACCCCGAGGGACGCCTGTAGAACGCCTTGTGTTCTGTTCCTTGTACATCGAATTGAAATGAGTGTTGAGTGTTGCGTGTTTCAGAGCCAGCTTGGTGCCGTGGTAGATTATGTTGACGCTGGGTGAGGAGCCGCCGTCAGTTCTCCAAGGGGAAGCGGTCTCGTGATAGCGAGCTGCGGTAGCAGGCGTTCCCGCAGAGACTGTGAAAGGGTTACGGAGTCAGGCGGAAGTGGGAGGTGCCTGCTGTGCTTCAGCTGCAAGCATAGGAAGTTTAGAAATGGGGTCGTGTTGCTGCCGGACTGGTGTGCTGTTGTCATTGCAGCCAGATCTAGGGGTGCTCTGGTAATGAGAGTGCACCTCGCCCAGTATTTCTCCCCCAGCTATCCTCCGCTGTCTCCTCTTCTTTCCTCACAGCGGTCAGTGCTTGTGTACTGGCCCTGTGTAGAGATAGCCCCCACATCATGCATCGCCGCCCCCGGGCAACGAGCTGCTCATACCTGGCTCTAAGACTCGAGCTGCTTCTGCTGCATTTTCCGCACGCCGCAATCTCGCAGCGACGGACGTCACTCCAGGTGAGAGAGCATTATGTGCGGGAAGATGCTAGGGTAGGCGCTGTCCTGACAACAAACGCCAAGCTGGAGCTCTCTAGTTCCTGGGTAACCTATATTTCTTCTCTAAGCACTAAGGGCTTTGTGTCAGAAAACGAAAAAAATGTTTCTCTGTTTTAATCTTTTGTGCAGAATTCACTTTTATGGAATTTAAACCAGTTGTTTATGGAGTCTGCACAGCTTTCACGCCCAATTCATAAAAAGGTGTGAATCGAGATTTCTTACCCAGAATTGTATAATTGGTTGCTTCATTTTAAATATTTTTTAGGGAACTCCGGCCTGTCAAATTGATGTATATTAGTAGCTGCAGAGCGTGTACCTCATGAAGGTATGAGATGTATTCTGTCGTTCCTTTGTAAAATGCGATGGTCGGTAGTGTTGAGAGGCAGCACAGAGACCTGTGGTTGAAAGGGGCCACGGTGGTTCGAGCTGTAGCTTTCTGCGTGTCCATGCTTCACTCGAACACCGCTTCAATTTGAAACCGTTAATATTCACAGCTGTAATTGTTTTTACAAGTGACGGTGCCATTTTCTCCTCAACTGTTGGATCTTGACCAGGTCCATGAATTTATGTAGTTGTTGTGCTCTGTTCCACAAGTGGGTTAAAAACATGGACTTCCAGGGTAGTCCTATGCATTTGTAAAGGCCCTGTAAAGGCAATAGAACAAATCTGTTAATTAGGAGTGGACACATCTTAAACCACAAGACCCTGCTCAGATTTTTCTTAGCCCAGTGATTTGAGTCATGGTTGTGCATAATTTCATGCAGTGACTTGGGGGAACCTCTTCATTTTATATAAAATATATCATTGGTCGCTCTAATGACTTATGTGGCACGTGTGTGTAAGTATGTATATGTATATATGTGTGTGTGTGTATATGGTATATATGTATGTGTGTGTATATATATATATATATATATATATATATATATATACATATATATATATATATATATATATATATATATATAATATTTTACGGAAACTGATGCAATTTTGTGAGCAGGATCCCATAAACATTTTCACTTTTAACCTATCATTTTGCTAAACGGACATCAATGTTACAAAACCGCTTTTGTTGAGCTACAGCCTAGGTAGTCACACATTGTTGCCAGTACATGCTTGTTTGCAAAATGCATTGTTTTTTTAAATATTTTAAATTGTGACACATTTTTTTCCCGCTGTCCATCTGCTTGCCCCCAGTACCTCCCTTGCATCCTCTGGTGTTTGTATACTTCCCACCAGTACCTCCCTCTCACTGGCCATGCTCTGGGTGCTTGAAGCTGCTCCCTACAACCCTATGTTGTCAGTATTGTCCCCCTCGCCGGCCTCCCTCAGTTGTCCATGTTGCCCCTGTTGCCTGTGTTACCCCCTCTGTTGTCTGTGTTGCCCCAGACATAACAAAAATGCGATATGAGGTAAAAACTGCAGTCTGAATCATAGTGCTTTTTTCACCACGCTCTTGGTTGTCCATATTGATCCTCCACCCAACCTCTGTTGCCTCCCACCCGCAAAAAAAAAGTGCTGTGACTCAGTTGCTGCATCATAGCGCTTCGCCCCTACAATCTGTGTTGTCTGTATTGCCCCCACACACCCATCCTTCCTCTGCTGGCTAACACACCCACCCTCTCTGCTGGCTAACACACCCATCCTCCCTCTGCGTTGCCTCCAGCCAGCAACAGAGAAAAAATAAAACCAACTCAGCAAGTGCTGGCTGGCCCGTCATATCGCTTTATTTATTTTTCAGCCATGCTGTACAACATGCTGACATACCTAAAAACATTGATAAAGTCTCTTAAAAGGGAGAACTATTGGCTTTGCCAATGCTTGTCTGTATATGGTGTTGCACTGAATCATTCTCACTGTTTATAGCACTTTGCACCCTCCCTGGTTTACTGCAGTATGGGAGGTAGGCCGAGACTAGCACCTCATTCATGTGTCTAGATCATCTCGCCTTTTTAGGTCGAGGTAATATCCGGTCTGCCTTCGGCAGAATGGAAGTCCGAGAATTATTGTCAGTAAGAGGGCAGCTTTATCCCTCCCTCTTTTTGGCTAAACACAAAAAATGAACGAATGTAGTTATGACCAACCGATTTAGTTCTTATTACGGTCATGCGAGGCGCCGATCCGTTAGTCTCTTTTTTGTTTCAATGTCACTCGATGCCTGTCATCCGTAAACTGAAGCCAATGTGGGTTCCATGGCGGCTGCTGATGACGTGAAAGGACCCAGGCAAAATGGTGGCAGCAACTGCAGCTATACGTGTAGTGCGATGCGGTGGCAGTAGACTCAGCTTCAGAAGATCCTTGTTTACCGCTGATTCGAGGTGAGCAAATTAAAGAATCGCTCTGCTAACCAGAGCTAAAGATTTGCGCTTTTGGTAGGGCACAATTTGTGATGTGTACATAGTGGAAGTTATAGATTTCTTGGTAGTTTTTATTCAGTTATAAAGCTGGATTGAGTACAATTATTTCTGTTAATTTAAACGGTGTTCTGTTACTTTGTTCAGTACAGTGAGATGTTCATCTTTTTGTTTTCCTCCGACTGCGTATCGTCCATTTCTCTGAATGAATTCGTTTTCCGTTCCGAGGCGAAAGCAGAGGTAAACTACGTGGTTTACTGGTCGGAGATCGCGGACACCCGAATTATTATCTCAGTTCGTTAAATGTGGATGTTCATGTGAATATTACTTTATTGCCATGCGCCATACATAGTTCTAAAATCTGTCAACATTTTTTTAACAGATTCCATTTTACCATCGGCAACACATATATTTTTAGGTCGAGGTAATGTAACTCTGTGTAAATCTGTGTAAGTGGCACTCTGTATGTGTGTAGCTCTTTATGTGTGTGTGGCTCAGTATGTGTGGGTCTGTGTATGTCTATGTGGTTCTACGTGTGTAGCTGTGCGTGTGTCAAGCTCAGTGTATGTGTAGCTGTGGCTGGATCGTTATGTGTGTTAAGTGACTCTGTCTGTGGCTAGCTCTATGTGTAAGTCAGTGGCTATGTCTGTGGATGTCTATAGCTCTGTATATTTGTGTGCATAGCTCTCTATGTATGTCTCTGTGTGCATGTCTGGGTGATACACTTTGTATGTATGAGGCTCTGGGGGACTTCACAACATCAATCTCTCACTACCACACAACTTCACTCTCTCCCTAACTCACTACTTCGCTGTCTCTGTATCTCACTACCAAACTCTCTCTATCACTACCTCACTCTATCTATTTCTATCTCAGTATCTCTCTCTAACTACTTCACTATATCACAACACACTCTCAATAATTCACTACATCACTCTCTCACTACCTCACAACTACACTCTCTCCCTAAATCACTACTTCACTGTCTCTGTATCTCACTACCTCACTCTCTCTATCACTACCTCACTCTATCTATTTCTATCTCAGTATCTCTCTCTCACTACCTCACTATATCACAACACACATCACTCTCTCACTACCTCACAACTTCACTCTCTCTAACTCACTAGTTCACTCTCTCTATACTTTCACTGTCTCTTTCACTACCTCTCTCTATCTCACTACATCACATCACTCTCTACTTACAACTGACTATCGCACAACATCCCTCCCCTACACTACATCAGTTTCACTCTCACTACCTCACTCTCTCACACTACCTCACTCTATAGCTCACTACCTTACTCTCAGCTAATGCTATAGGTATCACATGTGCAAAATATTAGGCTAATGACAACAGAAATAACAATGCCATTTATTTAAAAATAAAAAACATTACCAATAGCTCTACCTATACCATTGCCGAGACCATTGCATTGTAAATGCTTGTTTGCATCTGTCACCCTTAGTGGGAAAGGTATGCTCAGAAGTGGGTGTCATGCTTGTAACGTCACTAGATTAGAGCTATCCTGGCTGATGGGGGTGAAATCTGAAACCGGTCCTAGGATGCTTGTTTCTGGTCCAGAGAGGACCTGGCCTGGCAGTTCGGGCTGAACTATTCCCATAGGGAACAGGGTCAAGACTGATTTACATATGACTGCGTCCAAACTGGAATGGCATGGGGAGCAAAAAAACGATGGATATAACCCACATATGTGACTGATGGGGAGTAAAAAAACGATGGATATAACCCACATATGTGACTGGCGGTAAATGTTCGATTGATTCAGCATTTCGTCCATCATCTGTTCTTTTTAGGGCTCGCTGGTACTGCATCCGAAGGATGCGTCTAGCTGGAGCCTTTTAGTTGCCTGACTCGGGGGAATGAGGGACAAAAGGGTGTTACGAGCGTTTCTACCAGATTTGGGTGCAGGAACGCGCATGTTCCGTCCCACGCCGTGCACATGCGCGCGCATATACACAGACAGACAGACACTTGCTCACACACACCCCCTTCCCCCCCACAGTCACACACACACGCATACACACAGACTCCAAGACACATACACGCACGCACGCTCACACACACACACAGCCCCCCGCCGGCGCACGCGCGCGCGCACACACACACATGCCCCCCGCCCTCACAGTTCAGCAACAAGGCGAAGCCCCACTCACCGGCTTCCTTGGTGCGGCGGCTCTCCTCTCATCGGCAGCTGCAGGACCCGGCAGCAGGACTCTTCCTCCCTCCTTCGGCACCGGGGCGCAGGGTAGGCTCCTGCCTGCTCCGGTGCTCAAAACCGCCGCGGCTCTTCCGTGGGAGGCGGGGTAGGCTCCCGCCCTCCTACTTTGTTTCCGGTTGTCCCGCCCGGCCTGCCTGACTTCCTGGTTGCAGGCCGGCGGCGCGAGCTCTGGACGGACTGCAGCACGCGCTCTCGCCAAGATTTCCCTGCCCTTGCAGTTGTTGTAAGGTAAGAGAAAACTGCAATCCGAGTGCTCGGCCTTTCTCTTTAAGGCCTGCTAAACAAAGTGTCTTGCCTTTGCCGGTTGAGCTGTGAGTTCCCCGGGAGGCAGGACACCGGATCCAGCCTTCGTCGAATTTGGATGATGCAAGTGGAGCTTTGCTGTGTGCGGTTCAAGTAGAATCCAGTCCGTGTTTTGTAGCTCACTTTCATTCATCCAGGACAGCAGAAGTTGGTTAAACAGTTCTTCGATCTAGCTATGGGGGCGGGTGCGAGAATACTATTTATTTTTTAAATGAAGCCTGAGGGAGTATACTCTTATAAAAAACATCAGGGACACCTATTTTAATATAGAAAACTGTAAATATCTATTTTATTTGTGTCTCCATAAGACATTATCCAACAGTCGTCGAGACGTTCCACAGCCAAACCGTTGTTTGCAAGTTGTCGCTTCCTCAGGCTTAAGTAGGAAAGTTGGCGTATGAAAATTTCCAGCTAAGTTCACAATAAAAAAATTGAAATATGAAAATGTGTAGGCAAACAAACACCACTGGTAGCAAAAAAACAATCGTGAACTATTTTAGTAAACCTACAACACCTAAAGATCGTTATTTTAATTCCTCCACACGTTTGTGATTTTTAAATCTCTTTGCTAAAATATTTATTTCTCATCACGGACATCTGCTTTCGTGTGGAAAGAATTCTGAGTGTTGTAGTCTTGTTGAGCTCCCGTTAAATGAATGAGATAGCAATGATATGTAGGTAAAAGTTCTAGACTGAGTGAGGCAAACACCTACGGAATTTTGGTGGTGTGGTGGTGGGTGGAGGAAGGGAGCGTGGGGGAGCTCAGGCATGCGATTTGAATTACCAGAAAGTTGCAGGTTTTCATGCAGGTGCAAATAACTTCACTGTGACAAGTTGGTATAAAACTCCATGGCGATAAAACTAAATAACATCAGGATTTCAAAATGGGATAACTTCATGGTTGCGGTCTGATTAACCCGAAGGTTGCTTACTTGGTTTATCCTGTGCTCAAAGGTTCATATGGTGGCAGGATGGAATAATCTCTTTCTTGCAGTTGTAAAGAGTATTACAGTCACAGATGTAGATAACCGAAGGCCGACAGGTTCAACTAGCCCAGAGCTCTGTCTGCGAAAATCCTCAGTGTCAATATTACCTCAGAGCCACAGGAGTGCTTAAGGTCAAGGAATGTAAATTACCTCTTCTTTGTGTTGTGCTTAAAGTACTTGCACATCCCGGTTTTGTCAGTGTTGCAAGTAGCACTCATTAGAATTAAATTGGACTGGTGGTGTTGTCTGAAGGTTGTACGGCTCAGCTTACTGATTACAGACACCTGCAGAAGGTACATCATTCAGAGGGCTATCTCATTAACTGCCCCTTGGCTATCATGTCGAATAGAAGACCATTCGTTCATATCGTAATATATATTATCATTTTTTACATATTTAGTGAGTTTCAATTTTTGCTTCTAATTTTAATTATATCAAAATGTGGTCAGTTCAAGCACACATCGGATTAAAAACGAGGAAATGCTGTGTCACTGAAGATCACAAAAGCCGAATGCTTCACTTGGCTCCCTAATGCTTCTAAGCACTGTTCTGTTTTTGTGAAATGCATTGTCTGGAAGGACGTTGTCTTTCTTTGAGGCACATCTTAAAACGGGGAGATAAAAGGACCAGAGTTAAAAAGGTTATCTAAGGTCTCTTCGCCACACTGCAGTGGCAAACCCCTGGCAGAAAGAGCACTGAGACACGCAGGATCTTAGAGATAACATGGTTTTTCAGAACTGGGGCAGAGAGGCCCCAGGCATTGCTAACCCCACAGTGTTCATGTCCCTGGCCTGTCCACGCCTTATAAGCTGTGAGGGTTTTCATTGTGACCTATGGAGCCACATTGTCCCTATACTTCGACTGATGTGTATCTAGAGCATTCATCCCTCATGAAGGTGTAAAAACTCAAAAATGGCCAACATGCCTTAGTCGTCCAAGTCGTGTTTTTGTGCAGCTTACATTAGAAAGTGCTATTGTACTGTAACATTTGTGTAGCACTTACTAGCCTTCCGTGGAGTGCTGAAGCCCTTACTGGCACGGATGGTAAGCTACACCATGTGGGAATGTGGCTGGGAGGTTGCGTTCCTTGTTTTGAGCCTTTGTGGGAAGTAGTTGTAGGTTGTGCAGGATGAGTACCAAAGTGCAGTTATCGAGTTATTAAGGATCGTGTGCTTAACATTGTGATGGAATGGAATGTGAGAGTTAAAAGCACACCTGTAGATGTGTGGAATGTACGCCGGCAGTTCTGGTTAGCTCTGCATATCCCCATATGATATATATGTTAGGCAGAGGTCTAAAGAAGGGAAACCAGTTGCATTTCATGATAAATAAGATAATAGATTTACAGAGGAGTACATATTGCATTACAAATGCTGTAGGTATCACATTTGCGAAAGCTATAACTATTGGCATTGTAAATGACAAAGCTATTAATTTCGCTATTTTCAAAAACAACACATAAATAAAAACTTTGCCATTTACAATACCAATAGCTCAAACTTTCCTAATGCGAGACCTATTGCATTGAAAATGCTTGTTTATAGAAAGAACCTGAGTCAGGGAGATGGAAATGTACAGAGATGGACAGTGGTACAGAACACGCTAGTACAATGAGGTATAGACATAGGTAAAGTAGAGCGGTGAGTTATAAGTAAAGAGAGGTAGGCAGGTAAAAAATCGTGGTAGAAAAAAGATAACGTGATGCAAGGGAGAAAGAGAAGTATAGTCAAGAGAGGAGAAACATGTAAAATGAGCTATAGAAAGACAAGTGAAGGAAAGAAAGTAGCGAGGCAGAGAGAAATGTGGAGTGAGTGGCATGAGGCTAGAGAATGAGATGAGGTGTTGAGAGAAAAGAGCTGAAGTTGGGAGGAATAGATGAGGTACAGAAAGAGAGGTGAGGCTGGGTAAAGGCAGAGAGAGGATGAGATATAGAGGCAGTGGTGAAGTAGGGACAGAATAACTAACGTTTGGTAATCCTCTTTCTTGTGGATCTAATCCTAACCAGAAATTTCTAACCTTGTGATTCCTTCCAGGTGCGAGATTGGCTCTGGAAAATGCAAAATACAGTTCTCCTGTGTGCAGGCAGATTGTGCTGCGCAACTACGGAAGAGACGAGCAGAGCCGTATAAAAGCACCATGCATGCACGCTAATGTCAGTTTGTTTCGTAAGTTTGTCTGTACTCTCAGGTGCAGAGCTCATTAGGTAATTGGAAGAGCTAATGTGCCTATTTTTCAACTGGGACCTTTTTAGATAGAAAACAAACACTATGCAAAATAGAGAGGTGGGAGGGCAGTGAGGAATCTGCTTTTAGAGTACCCACCAGTAAGAGCATTACCGAAGATAAGTAACTTGTTCCTCTGATCGGTACTTCTACCCACGCTTTCCTCCCCTTGTGAATAGACACTAAAAGAGTACCTCCCAGTGTGGTCGGTGTGTCGAATGGCTCAAATCAAAATATTCTGTAGCAAAATGCCTATCCCGTCTGACTTGACTGTCAAGACAATATTGCTTCATGAATGTGTGCACTGAGGACCATGTACCAGCCAGACAGATATCCTGGACTCCAAGTGCCAACACAGTCGCAGCACCCATAACTCTGGTAGAATGAGCCCTCAAACCTTCTGAAGCAAGCTTCTTCACCCATGCGTAACTGATCTTAACACAGAAACATATCCCTTGAGAGGTATTCATATATGCCCTGCCATGCCCTTCTTTGCTCCAGAGAACCCCTCATAGATCTTATCCCCCCATTGTTCCTTGGTGCAATCAAAAAAACGGAGCATCCTGTAGGGGTATAGAAGATGTTGTCTCTCTACCTATACCTCTGGTGTGAGGCGGTGCAGAGAAGGTTGGTAGAGTGATAGCTTGTCTGACGTATAAAGGCAGGATTGCAGCTAGTATGGAGAAAAGGTGGTATAAGGAGGCAGGCAGTAGAGGGCCTAAAGCTTACATGGCATGATGATGTTTTCACAAAGAAAAAAATTGCTTTTGAGGTGAAGAGACACAATGGACAACTGTACATTGGTTCAAAAGCAGTACCTATGAAGAAAGTAAGGATCACATTTAAGTCCTACTGTGGCATCACAAGATGTTCTGTAGGAAAGCTATGTTGCAAACTTTTAAGGAAAAGTATCACAACAGGTGATTTGAACAGTGACGACTGGTCCAGCAAACATAAAAAGGTAGAGTGGGCAATCAAGTAGCATTTCGCAGTGCCCACTGTGCCAAAGACAAAACAAACACATATCTGAAAGTTTGGCCTACAACACGCCATTCTGGTGGGTGCCGCACCAATGTTCCACACAAACAGTAGGAAGTACAACCTCAAGTATATCCCGCAACCAAACTTTCAACACACAATACTACTGGAGGTTATCACTGCTATCCAATTTGCAGTTCAGATTTCTTTTGGAGACAATTATCAAAATATTTTTGAGAGGTTGTCTCACCCTTAATTTATCAAGGCATGCTGCATCATTTGTCGACCTCTCACACTGGAGTAGGAACAGTGCCACCCCAGCACACTCAACCAAGGGAAGCTACTCTACACCCTGGGAGTGCACAGAAATCTGTTGCCAGGAAAATGTCTTGGGTCCTGTTGATTTGGCATTAACATGAACTGTTAAAAATACTTAGGAGTAAATTTGAATCTTACTTTATTATTGGGTAACTTTAGTGTGGTTAAAAACAAGGAAATAGGGTTAAAGCGTGTGTAGGAGAGTAGGGTCTGCTATCCTATGGTCACCCCAATTTTTGCTTTTTGCTTCACTGGTTTTCGACTTACTGAGGCTGTGGGCCTGCTAATCAGACCCCCAGCCTGCTGTTCTCTCTCTAAATTTATAATACATGTGCTATAGGTACATACCACAATTGGAAATGGACTCCTTGTCAGCCCCTGTACCATGCACTATAGGTGCTCAGGGCATAGGTGCCACCAAGGCCTACCAGGGGCTGAAGCATAGCTTTTGCCACCCCTGGCTGGTTCTTAAATTGACACAACTGGCTGATCACTCAGCTGGGGCAAGTGGGTGTAATCACCCCTTGCTTAGATATAGTATACCTATATCTAAACCTATATCTGGACACATATATAGCCTGTAAGCCACTCCTATGGAAGGCCTCATCAATCCTGGAGGCAGAGTGCGTGGTTTTATGTGAGATGGTGCTCTGGCGTGAGCTGAGCCTGTCTGCAGCTGTCGGGAACAACTCCCTAAGCTGATCCGGGATAATGCCATACCATATACTCTTAAGCGCATTATAATCCTCGCGGTTATATAGCAACTTTGGTTTGGCTTTATCAAAACATGTCGTGTAAGGTGTCATACGAATTGGAATACTATCCCCTCGCCAGTTCTGGCGACGGGGATAGCATTCCACCCTTCTAGAGGGAGAAGACATGTTACTTTACTGAAACGCGGTTGATTTAAAATGAGCCTCAGATCCACAAAATGGATGCCCCTGCCACAGACACGGGTCTGACCTCCTGCTGCTGACCGAAACCCGACAGAGGAGGCCTGGACAAAGAGTTTCCTGTCACAGGGCGGTGTCAAACCACCCCAGACAGGAGATAGTGGATTGGAGTAGGGAGGTTTCAATGAAACCAGACACTGCCTGGGGAGCACAAGGCTGCCCCTTGCAGGATCCGGCCAAACCGGTTCTGGGGCCTCCCAGCCCCTGTCCCAGCGCGGCCAGGATCAAAGGAGAGGGGTGTAACCACCCCCTTCCTGGGTCCCACCCATAGGAGGGGACCTAGCAGGATGTCCAACCCCCTAGATTCGAATAAGAGGGGGAGCAGTCCCAACGGACCTCAGATCATCCTGAAGAAACATAAGAAACGAAATCTGGACCCTTCGACTTTCTACACGACGTGAGAAGACTGAAGAATCTCCCTTGTGGTCAAGGAGTGACCACCCTGTGCAAACAGGCACCATCCAGCCCTCGACCCTTGCTTTGTTGCAGTTCCCGCCGGAACTCGAGCGACAGAGATCGACGAGATCAAGCTTGCCTGCCTTCTACCTGCCCGATCCACAGTCCCTGCAGAGCTGAGACCCGTGGAGGCGACCGGAAGCGTGGGGCACGCCATCTTGAAAAGGCCATGAGACGCTGACCGTGCGGCCCACGAGTGACCCTCGAAGCTGTACACCGGGGTTTGAGAAGCCCCAGCCCCGAGCTCCACTTGCACCAAAGCTCACCCCTCCACACTCGCTGAGTGCTGCGTGGGGCCCTTCTGCTTGTGTGCGCTCGACGCGTTGGCCCGGTCACTTGCCAGCTGGCTTGTGGCCCCTGTGCCGACGAACTTTGAAATCCGACTTGCTTTTCTGGTTGCTCCAGATCTGCACCAGCTCCTGTGAAAAGGAGCACCCACTCTGACCCTCCTGGTTCGAGTGATAAGCAATCTCCCGGTTCCGCGTGGATTGCTTTTGCCAAGTGCTGTTTGCTACAATCTTCAAGCCGACGGTGCTGACGGCGAGAGCCTATGTGGGACAGATCGTGACCTGCTCCTGGACGTCGCAGATGCCCCAGAGCCCACGTGACAGCGGAGAGAAGCCTATCGACAACCGCCTGATTGCGCCCGACATTGCCTGGTTCCGTCCTGGTTCCACCCTGGTCACTGCTGAGTGACCCAGACTCTGTCCCCTCTGCTTTCAGGTACTTTTCTACATCGATCCACCCTTGGATCGCACCGGACACTTCTGCTTCACAGCGCCTGCAGCTGCAACAGCTCCAAGCACCCAGAACCTGCGTGACAGAACCCGACGCCACTTCGACCCTGTGCACCCACGGCCTGTGGGTGAGGTAACTTTGCAACGCCGGTGTCTTTACACTGGTACACACCTCTAGGGTCTGTGTCTAAAGTTTTGTGTTCCTAGGTTCAGCGGAAGTATCTTTTTATTCACTTTAATTGACTTTTACGCACCATTGACAGTGCATTGGTGCGCGCTGCACTTTCCGTGCTGCACCCGTCTCCTGTGGGCTACTCCCGACTTCTTCATTGCTTGTCCTGACTGCTCCCAGCGAATCTCTAGGCCCTAGGCCTAACCATTGTTCGTAAAGTGTTACTTATACCACTTTTTTGATATATGGTCTGAGTGGCCACCCGCCCTCATCCATAAACGTGCAACTTTCTATGTGTAACAGTGCTTTTGATTTAACGCTTGTGCCCCTTTCCTCATAAAGAGTACTGGGGAGTAATTTAGAAATAAATACATATATTTTTATAATATATACTTGTGTGGTGTCCTTTCATTTGATTACAGGATTGTATGTGGTAAAACAAGCTCGCTTAACACGACCTCTTAAGTTAAGCCTTTAAGGCTGCTTAGTCCATGCTACCACTAGGATAGCTTGTCTACAAGGTTGACTTACAACCTGACATCTTTGGGGTTTGTTTGGACTGATAACCAGTGGTTCCAGAATTGGAAACACTACCTATCAGGCCAACTTCTCACATTGGTGTGCAGCGGTGCGGATTTGAGCTTGCTGTTTGTTTTACCATTGCAATCTTTATCAAATTGAAAGATCACATCAAGTACCTCTAGGTACATATAAATCAAAAGCTTAGCATATTAAGTTCTACTGAACTTAGTAGCAGTGGCGGTTCTTACATGGGGGCGTTTGGGCGCCGCCCCCCCTGCTTTCTCGCCCTGCGAGAAGGCAGAACAAATGCTAGTTATCATATTATATAAGTTATATAATATGATAACTAGCATTTGTTTGTGCCTTCTCGCACGGCGAGAAAGCAGAACAGTTTCCGTGTTTACAGTGGGAGTGTTACTCGAGGGCAGGGGGAGTGGCTTGGGGGAGTGGCTTGCCCACTATTGTTAATACTGACTGTTTGGACAGCCTGAGGCCGGTGCCCAAACAGACAGTATTAACTACAGTGGGAAAGCCACTCCCCCAAGCCACCCCCCCCTGGCCTCAACTCTCCCTGTTCTCTGTATGCTGCAGCAGCAGCATACGACAGAAAACTACGTCACCTGGGGCAGCCGGCCGCACCAATCAATCTGCGGCAGTGGAGAGGGAGGCTGCCTGTCGCGCCGCCTTCCTGATGACGTGCTGCAGCAGGACAGGACTTCAAAACGAGGACGGCGGGAATCGGGACGGAGTCTCTGGTAAGTTTATTATACGATTTTATTTAAAATATATTGGTTGTCCCTCATTTCCAATCCCCCCAACCCCCACCCCGTAATGCCGGCGAATTAGAGCCCGCCATTAAAGGCTGTTCACCCAGGTTAAGACTAGAAACGGAGTTTTGAGTGATTCGGGAATCGGCCGCATTTTCTTTTCAATCCTGCATGCTCGCAGCAGTATATTTATAGATAGATTTCTGGCACGGAACCGCTTTTCTCCCTCATCTGATGGCAATATCCGAGGCCCTGGTGCCTCGGGCTCTGTAGTGTGGCCGGCAGGTTGGAGCAGCCAAGTGGAAGCATCGTCTGCAGAGTTGCAGATGGTAAAAGATTTTATGACAGGCCCAAGCATGAGGTCAAGCCAGCTTCCTTTCCAGCTAGAGAAATTCTTCATAAAACAGAATGTTGCCAGGGTGACGGAGCGACGTGCCATGCTGGGACATGAACATAAAGGACTGCAGGTGTTGGTAGTTCAGCGGGATAACACACCCGCTGCAGAGAGATCTGCGTGTTACTAAAAATCACTAGTAGGAAAGAGGTTCACTCGGATTGTCATCGTCTGAGGTTAGTTAAACGTTTATAGCTGCAATCGGCACGTTATTTATATTAAGCTACAGGTCCGAGTAACACATACATCCTGTGCTTGAAATGGAAAAATAGAAGTGCAGGTACTCTGTACCAGAGTACCTGCTAGTTTTTGAATAGTGCCAGCACTCTTCAATTAAAAGCATTACGTGTCTCTGGGGATTGCCTGTACTCTCCCATTGAAAGTATTACATCTGCCTTGATACACACGTATTAACCTCTTTCTACACATCTGCAAAGGGCTTCTAGTAACACAGCACACCCAGAGAGGAGAGAGAAAGTTGGAGGGGGGAGAGGGCGAGTCAGGGGAACAGGTTCTTCTTTGATGGAATACCAGATGAAAATAAAGCGCATTTAGATTTTAGCCCATTACTACCTTTTGGAGACAAGTTCATGGGGAGCCAGGAAACTTATTTGTCGATGTTTGTTTTGGTTTACCTGGCTCTAACAGATCGTGGTTGAATGATGTCAGTCTTCGGGGCGCAAACACGGCTGGGGGCAATTGCTGAACGTCTTCGCATGCAGTGACTAACAGCCTACAACTACAATAACGCCAGTGTCTGTGGGGAGGTTGCTTGCATTCTCGGGTCTGTGCTAAGCACCCCCACCTGCTCAGAGGCCCCAGCAGACGTGGTATTATCTACTGTAGTCTGTCACCAGGCAATGCCAGGCCTAGACAGGCTGTAATAAAGGAAACCTATTGAGTGCAGTGCAGTGAAGGGTGAGTGATGTCTGTGTGAGTGCAGGGTGAGTGATGTGTGTGTGAGTGCTGGGTGAGCAGTGTGCCTGTGTGAGTCCAGGGTGAGTGATGCCTGTGTGAGTGCAGGGTGAGTGATGTCTGTGTGAGTGCAGGGTGAGCAGTGTGCCTGTGTGAGTCCAGGGTGAGTGATGCCTGTGTGAGTCCAGGGTGAGTGATGCCTGTGTGAGTCCAGGGTGAGTGATGTCTTTGTGAGTGCAGGGTGAGTGATGTCTGTGTGAGTGCAGGGTGAGCAGTGTGCCTGTGTGAGTGCAAGGTGAGTGATGTCTGTGTGAGTGCAGGGTGAGCAGTGTGCCTGTGTGAATCCAGGGTGAGTGATGTCTGTGTGAGTGCAGGGTGAGCAGTGTACCTGTGTGAGCCCAGAGTGAGTGATGTGGATGGGTGATTGCTGGCTTAGTAATGTGTCAGGGAAGGGTGAGTAATGGGTCTATGAGTGCAGGGTGACTGTGCCTATGTGAATGCAGGGAGAGAGATGTATCTGTGCAAAGAGACTTGTCTGGCTACTCCCAGAGATGTATTCGCCAAGCCACCTCTTTCTCAAATGTGCTTGAGAATACACCATTTGCCCACCCTTTTTTCAAAATGTTCTCGTGGGAGAACCCCCGAACCCCCCATAGGTGGTTCGGCCTTGCTTGCTGCACTCGCTCGCCACAGTGCAGTATTTACGCCCCACCACTTTCAAATGTCACCAGCCGCCACTGCTTAGTAGTTGTAGATTAAAGGGATTAGCACACCCTGACTACAACTCACTAGCAAGGTACAGTAGGAAACCACTTAGTGTAGGTAAGTGCACCACTTACACCTCACTAGCAGTCATGTCTGATACAGGTAGAGCCTCAGGCTCTGCTCCTGTAGAAGTTGATCCTATAGGGACAACATCCAGATATGACAACCTTAGCCACAAAGACCTGAGTGCCTTGTGCACAGCCAGGGGGCTAAAAAAGGGCAGAGGCCCTACTATTCCTTCCCTAATAGCTCTCCTAGAAAAGGATGATCTAGATAAGGTGAGTCAGGCTCCCTTAGATTCAGGTGAAGGGATAAACTCCCCTGAGAATGAGAATCTTCCAGAAGAAGAGGAGGAGGAAGAGGAAGAGGAAGGCTCTGATGTAGACGAGCCTGAAGATCAGGATCAGCAGGGAAACCAGGTACAGGTTGCCAGGCTTAACCAGGCCAACTTGGACCTACATGGGAATGGAGAGGGCCAGCACCACTCCAGATCTCATAACCAAATTCTCCCAGGTAATAGAAGGGAGAGATCTCTGTCAAGGGACTCTCACCTTTCTAGTGCCTCAAGAGAATCTCAAAGAGGAATGACTTCCTCCCAGAGAAAAGAGCATAGGGCCAGGATGAGGGCTGTCCAACTCCAGATAGAGAGGGAGGAGGTAGCTCTGGCTCAAGCTAAACTGACCTTAGCTCAAGCAAAACTTACCTTGGCTAGGGAACAGAAAATAAGTGGCTTAGATGCCACTGGTGGCAGCAAAGTTCCTAAAGAAAAAGACAGGGCCTATGACAATAGAAACCTGACAAAAATTGTGCCCCCCTACAAGGAAGGGGATGATATCCACAAATGGATGACTGCTCTTGAGAGGGCCTGCATGGTACAGCAGGTCCCTGAGGATCAGTGGGCAGCAATTTTATGGTACTCCTTTTCTGAGAAAGGGAGGGACAGGCTCCTCACTGTTAGACCTGAGGATGCCAAAAACTACTCTGTTCTGAAGAGTGCTCTTATTGAAGGGTTTGGCCTAACCACTGAGCAATACAGGTTGTTGTTCAGAGACACCCAAAAAGCACAGACTCAGGACTGGACTGATTTTGTAGATTGTGCCACTAAGGCTCTGGAGGGTTGGCTGCAGGGAAGTAAAGTTTCAGACTATACAGGATTGTACAATCTTATGATGAGAGAACAGATCCTTAATAACTGTCAGAACCAGCTGTTGCATCAATACCTTGTTGACTCTGATTTGACCTCTCCCCAAGAATTGGGAAAGAAGGCAGACAAATGGGTCAGAACAAGGATTAAGCAGAAAAACCAGAACCAAGGTGACCAGAAGAAAACAGACCAGAAGGGTGAGAATCAGAAAGATAAAGAAAAGGACCAGAAGTCTTCAGGCCCCCAAACTAGCAATAAGGAGGGGGGTTCCCAAAATGGAAACAAGAAAAAGAAGAATGATGGCCCAAAGAAACCTTGGTGTAATACCTGCAAATCAGTTTCACACTGGGGCAGTGAATGCACTAAGAAAAATCCAGTCCCCACCACTGCAGCTCCTAAAGCAACTGCACCCCCTAGTACAGTCAGCAGTGGTGGTACACAGCCAAAGGGTTTAGTAGGGTTGACCCTGGGTACTGAGGTGGAATCTGGCCTAGTCAGAATCCCCACACAGGCAGTTCTCCTATATGATGTGGACATATCTTTGCCCACTGCAGTAAGCCCCAGTAACCTGGGCAAATATAGGCAGACTCCCTTAATTAATGAGAAACTGGCTCAGGCCTACAGGGACACTTGTGCCAGTGTCACAATGGTGGCACCTGGCTTTGTGGACCCTGGACAAATTGTACTAGGTGAAAGTTACCTAGTGACCAATGCAAGCAACTCCACTACTTCCCATAGTGTGGCTGTTGTGAACTTCTCCTGGGGAGGGGTAGATGGCCTAAAGAAAGTTGTTGTGAGTGCAGACCTCCCAGTAGACTGTCTGTTAGGCAATGATCTTGAAAGCTCAGTTTGGTCAGAAGTGGAGTACAGGACTCATGCAGAAATGCTAGGGATTTCAGCTCATGTCCTTGCAGTGACAAGGTCTCAGGCTAAGAAGTGCCTTCCTGAACCAGTGGTGGATCTTGAAACAATAGACCAACCACAACCCAAGAGAAGGAGCAAGAGGGTTAAGGCTGTGCCTTCCCACTTGCCCCAGGTTGAGGATCAGGTTTCACAGGAAACTGATTCTGCAGTCCAAGAGGAGACTGTCTCTGAGGAGCTTGAACCTGATCAGGTTGAGTTTCTGGGGACAGGGGGACCCTCAAGGGCAGACCTGGGGCAGGCCCAATTAGATTGCCCTTCACTTGAACCCCTCAGACAGCAAGCTGCTGCTGAGGCTGCAGGGAATGCTCAAGGTACCCATAAAGTGTATTGGGATGAAGGACTCCTTTATTCAGAGGCTAGAGACCCCAAGCCTGGCACAACCAGGAGGTTGGTTATACCTTTGAAGTTTAGGGGCTTCCTTCTTACCTTGGCCCATGATATTCCCCTTGCAGGACACCTAGGCCAGAATAAGACTTGGGACAGGCTTGTTCCACACTTTCACTGGCCTCACATGTCAGAAAATGTCAAGGAGTTTTGTCGCTCCTGTGTCACTTGCCAAGCCAGTGGTAAGTCAGGTGGCACAACAAAGGCCCCCCTGATACCACTACCTGTGGTGGGGGTACCCTTTGAAAGAGTTGGAATAGACATTGTGGGTCCCATGGATCCTCAAACAGCATCTGGGCACAGATTTATACTGGTGGTAGTGGATCATGCCACCAGGTACCCAGAAGCAATTCCCCTGAGGACAACCACAGCTCCTGTGGTGGCAAAAGCCCTCATTGCAGTTTTCTCAAGAGTGGGCTTTCCAAAGGAGGTTCTTTCAGACAGAGGTACTAACTTCATGTCTGGATACTTAAAAGCAATGTGGAAAGAGTGTGGATTAAACTATAAGTTTACCACACCCTACCATCCACAGTGCAATGGGCTTGTGGAAAGGTTCAACAAGACCCTAAAGGGAATGATAAAAGGGTTACCAGAGAAGCTTAGGCGGAAATGGGACATCCTTTTACCCTGCTTGCTCTTTGCTTACAGAGAGGTCCCACAGAAGGGGGTTGGCTACAGCCCTTTTGAACTTTTGTTTGGCCACCCTGTAAGAGGTCCATTGAGTTTGGTGAAGGAAGGATGGGAGTTACCTCTCAAAAAGCCTAAACTAGACATTGTGGATTATGTACTTGGTCTCCGCTCCAGGATGGCTGAATACATGGAGAGAGCATCCAAAAACCTTGAGGCCAGTCAGGAATTACAGAAAGCCTGGCATGACCAAAAGGCTGTTCTGGTTGAGTACCAGCCAGGGCAGAAGGTGTGGGTGTTGGACCCAGTGGGGCCAGCAGCTCTCCAGGACCAATGGACTGGACCCTACCCTATCATTGAAAAGAAGGGAGAAGTCACCTACTTGGTTGACTTTGGCACCCCTAGGAGCCCCCACAGGGTGCTCCATGTCAATCGTTTGAAAGCATTTGTTGACAGGGAGGACATGAGTCTCCTCATGGCCACAGATGGGGAACAGGAGGAAGAGAGTGACCCTCTCCCAGACCTGCTTTCCCAGAACCCTGATGATGGTTCAGTTGATGGAGTAGCCTTGGCAGGCAGCCTCACTGAGCAGCAACAGGTGGACTGCAGACAGGTGTTGCAGGCCCACAGACACTTGTTTTCACTCACACCCAGTCAGACTAACTGGTGCACCCATGAGGTGGATACTGGTGACAATCTGCCTGTGAAGAATAAGATCTACAGGCAACCTGACCATGTCAGGGATTGTATAAAGGCTGAGGTGCAAAAGAT
The DNA here is from genome assembly GCF_964263255.1 of Lissotriton vulgaris. Classification (NCBI taxonomy): domain Eukaryota; kingdom Metazoa; phylum Chordata; class Amphibia; order Caudata; family Salamandridae; genus Lissotriton; species Lissotriton vulgaris. The sequence goes on from NC_141688.1 coordinate 201,052,510, forward strand.
GTTGGAGCTTGGAGTGATTGAGCCATCAGAGAGCCCATGGGCTAGCCCAGTGGTCCTTGTGCCAAAACCTCATACCAAAGATGGGAAGAGAGAAATGAGGTTTTGTGTGGACTACAGAGGTCTCAATGCTGTCACTAGGACAGATGCTCATCCCATTCCAAGAGCAGATGAGCTCATTGATAAATTGGCTTCTGCCAAGTTTCTGAGCACATTTGATTTGACAGCTGGCTACTGGCAAATCAGACTAGCTGAAGAGTCAAAAGCCAAAACAGCATTCTCTACCCCTAGTGGACATTATCAGTTTGTGGTAATGCCCTTTGGTTTGAAGAATGCACCTGCCACTTTCCAAAGGTTGGTGAACCAAGTCCTTGCTGGGTTGGATGACTTTTGCGCAGCATATATAGATGATATTGCTGTCTTTAGCTCCACCTGGGAGGATCACCTGATCCACCTGAAGAAGGTTCTGGAGGCCCTGCAAAAGGCAGGCCTGACTATCAAGGCTACTAAGTGCCAGATAGGGCAGAGCAAGGTTGTGTACTTGGGCCACCTAGTAGGTGGGGGTCAAGTTCAACCACTGGAGAGCAAGATCCAGACCATACAGGACTGGACTCCTCCAACTACCCAGACACAAGTCAGAGCCTTCTTGGGCCTGACTGGGTATTACAGAAAATTTGTAAAGAACTATGGGTCCATTGTGACACCATTGAATGACTTGACATCCAAGAAGATGCCCAAAAAGGTTCAGTGGACAGTTAGCTGTCAAAAGGCATTTGATGACCTGAAGAAGGCCATGTGCTCTGCACCTATCCTGAAGAGTCCTGACTACTCCAAACAGTTCATTGTACAGACAGATGCTTCTGAGTTGGGGGTGGGAGCTGTGCTTTCACAACTTAATCAAGATGGTCAAGACCAGCCCATTGCTTTTATTAGCAGAAGGCTGACCCCCAGGGAGAAACGTTGGTCAGCTATTGAGAGGGAGGCCTTTGCTGTGGTTTGGGCCCTGAAGAAGTTGAGGCCATACTTGTTTGGTACTCACTTCCTAATTCAGACAGACCATAAGCCCCTCTTGTGGCTAAATCAGATGAAGGGTGAAAATCCCAAACTGCTCAGGTGGTCCATTTCCCTACAGGGGATGGACTTTACAGTGGAGCACCGCCCAGGGACTGACCATGGTAATGCAGATGGTCTCTCCCGGTACTTCCACTTAGAACATGAAGACTTATCTGGTCAAGGTTAAGTTTAATGTCCCTGCGTTTGGGGGGGGGGGTTATGTAGGAGAGTAGGGTCTGCTATCCTATGGTCACCCCAATTTTTGCTTTTTGCTTCACTGGTTTTCGACTTACTGAGGCTGTGGGCCTGCTAATCAGACCCCCAGCCTGCTGTTCTCTCTCTAAATTTATAATACATGTGCTATAGGTACATACCACAATTGGAAATGGACTCCTTGTCAGCCCCTGTACCATGCACTATAGGTGCTCAGGGCATAGGTGCCACCAAGGCCTACCAGGGGCTGAAGCATAGCTTTTGCCACCCCTGGCTGGTTCTTAAATTGACACAACTGGCTGATCACTCAGCTGGGGCAAGTGGGTGTAATCACCCCTTGCTTAGATATAGTATACCTATATCTAAACCTATATCTGGACACATATATAGCCTGTAAGCCACTCCTATGGAAGGCCTCATCAATCCTGGAGGCAGAGTGCGTGGTTTTATGTGAGATGGTGCTCTGGCGTGAGCTGAGCCTGTCTGCAGCTGTCGGGAACAACTCCCTAAGCTGATCCGGGATAATGCCATACCATATACTCTTAAGCGCATTATAATCCTCGCGGTTATATAGCAACTTTGGTTTGGCTTTATCAAAACATGTCGTGTAAGGTGTCATACGAATTGGAATACTATCCCCTCGCCAGTTCTGGCGACGGGAATAGCATTCCACCCTTCTAGAGGGAGAAGACATGTTACTTTACTGAAACGCGGTTGATTTAAAATGAGCCTCAGATCCACAAAATGGATGCCCCTGCCACAGACACGGGTCTGACCTCCTGCTGCTGACCGAAACCCGACAGAGGAGGCCTGGACAAAGAGTTTCCTGTCACAGGGCGGTGTCAAACCACCCCAGACAGGAGATAGTGGATTGGAGTAGGGAGGTTTCAATGAAACCAGACACTGCCTGGGGAGCACAAGGCTGCCCCTTGCAGGATCCGGCCAAACCGGTTCTGAGGCCTCCCAGCCCCTGTCCCAGCGCGGCCAGGATCAAAGGAGAGGGGTGTAACCACCCCCTTCCTGGGTCCCACCCATAGGAGGGGACCTAGCAGGATGTCCAACCCCCTAGATTCGAATAAGAGGGGGAGCAGTCCCAACGGACCTCAGATCATCCTGAAGAAACATAAGAAACGAAATCTGGACCCTTCGACTTTCTACACGACGTGAGAAGACTGAAGAATCTCCCTTGTGGTCAAGGAGTGACCACCCTGTGCAAACAGGCACCATCCAGCCCTCGACCCTTGCTTTGTTGCAGTTCCCGCCGGAACTCGAGCGACAGAGATCGACGAGATCAAGCTTGCCTGCCTTCTACCTGCCCGATCCACAGTCCCTGCAGAGCTGAGACCCGTGGAGGCGACCGGAAGCGTGGGGCACGCCATCTTGAAAAGGCCACGAGACGCTGACCGTGCGGCCCACGAGTGACCCTCGAAGCTGTACACCGGGGTTTGAGAAGCCCCAGCCCCGAGCTCCACTTGCACCAAAGCTCACCCCTCCACACTCGCTGAGTGCTGCGTGGGGCCCTTCTGCTTGTGTGCGCTCGACGCGTTGGCCCGGTCACTTGCCAGCTGGCTTGTGGCCCCTGTGCCGACGAACTTTGAAATCCGACTTGCTTTTCTGGTTGCTCCAGATCTGCACCAGCTCCTGTGAAAAGGAGCACCCACTCTGACCCTCCTGGTTCGAGTGATAAGCAATCTCCCGGTTCCGCGTGGATTGCTTTTGCCAAGTGCTGTTTGCTACAATCTTCAAGCCGACGGTGCTGACGGCGAGAGCCTACGTGGGACAGATCGTGACCTGCTCCTGGACGTCGCAGATGCCCCAGAGCCCACGTGACAGCGGAGAGAAGCCTATCGACAACCGCCTGATTGCGCCCGACATTGCCTGGTTCCGTCCTGGTTCCACCCTGGTCACTGCTGAGTGACCCAGACTCTGTCCCCTCTGCTTTCAGGTACTTTTCTACATCGATCCACCCTTGGATCGCACCGGACACTTCTGCTTCACAGCGCCTGCAGCTGCAACAGCTCCAAGCACCCAGAACCTGCGTGACAGAACCCGACGCCACTTCGACCCTGTGCACCCACGGCCTGTGGGTGAGGTAACTTTGCAACGCCGGTGTCTTTACACTGGTACACACCTCTAGGGTCTGTGTCTAAAGTTTTGTGTTCCTAGGTTCAGCGGAAGTATCTTTTTATTCACTTTAATTGACTTTTACGCACCATTGACAGTGCATTGGTGCGCGCTGCACTTTCCGTGCTGCACCCGTCTCCTGTGGGCTACTCCCGACTTCTTCATTGCTTGTCCTGACTGCTCCCAGCGAATCTCTAGGCCCTAGGCCTAACCATTGTTCGTAAAGTGTTACTTATACCACTTTTTTGATATATGGTCTGAGTGGCCACCCGCCCTCATCCATAAACGTGCAACTTTCTATGTGTAACAGTGCTTTTGATTTAACGCTTGTGCCCCTTTCCTCATAAAGAGTACTGGGGAGTAATTTAGAAATAAATACATATATTTTTATAATATATACTTGTGTGGTGTCCTTTCATTTGATTACAGGATTGTATGTGGTAAAACAAGCTCGCTTAACACGACCTCTTAAGTTAAGCCTTTAAGGCTGCTTAGTCCATGCTACCACTAGGATAGCTTGTCTACAAGGTTGACTTACAACCTGACATCTTTGGGGTTTGTTTGGACTGATAACCAGTGGTTCCAGAATTGGAAACACTACATATCAGGCCAACTTCTCACAGCGTGAAAAACAATGATTCACTTGACCTCAAACCAATGCTACTGTTACCAACATGTTTAGACCCCCTATGCTAGCCTATTCAGGTCTTGGGTCTTCTTCAGGGTGAAGGAAAACGAAAAAGTGGTATATGAGCACACCATGCATGCAGGGTTAATACTAACACCCTACCAGTCCCCTAGTGCTATGAGCACCACCTGAAAAACACAACAGATAGAAGAAAAATAGGCGATAATATTAAAGCACGATGGTCCACTCCTCCTGTTATGTAACAAAAACCATAGGAAAAACTTGATTTGATCTCAGGAAATTATACAACAGTTCATTAAAATCTACATGAAATATAAGGATGTTACCCCAACGCAACACCCTCACTCGTGATACCACCCCATTCTGATATATTACCATCACAAGTAGTAGCATTTTTTTACAAGCATCTGTTCACACCAAAATCTCCATTTATTGTTATCTTATTCTAAGCCAGAAATGCCAGTTTCAATCGAGGGCTGATGAATATTGTCCACCTTCCTCCATTGGGAATCCAATTAAAGTTTTTTCGATTCATACAAGCATTGCCCAGGCAGAAGGATGTCGTTTTTCACTAACTCGACATAAAGTATACTATGGTGCTGCAGCAAGTCCCAAACTTGACTCAGCACCCGGCTGAGTTTGTGAAAGGATGCTAGGCAACCATGATGACATCCAAGACTTCAGGAGAGAGGTCGTAAGACAGTCATTGTTGTTGCTCAATCTCCACGCATGGAGTAGCAGTTGTGCAGGTCCAGGTGAAAGACCCAACATGCTGCTGCAAAAGGAGAACCTCCCAAGTTAGCAGCCTGATTGGGGGAACAGATGCAGGCCCAGACATGCCAGTACCACACTCCTCTGTCCCAAACCTTAGCCACTAGGATGACTTGGGCTCTTGTATTCTTCAGAACAGAGGGAGCAGCGGGAAGAGGTTCAGGAGTCCTGGGCTTTATTCTTAGTGGAATGTGTCTCTCAACGAGAGCCTTCTTGGGTGCTCCAGCACACAAAAGAGTTGACATTATGCGTTCTCGACGGCAGTGAAAAGATGGAGCCGGGGTACTCCCCATTGCTGGACAACCTGCGCCACCTCCAGGTGTAACTGTCATTGGTGATCAGCTAGTGTTTGCTGGCTGAGTACATACATCCCCACATCAAAAGATCCAGCTACTCGGTGGACAGAGTGAGCACCTTGAATTTGTTATTGCGCAGAAAGACGTTGAGAGGGCACGGAACTAATATTGTCCGAAGGGCTCAGTAAGTAGCAGGAATACATTCAGTTCCCACTTCTGAGTCAGGTACCCTCTCAATGCCCATTTGGACAAAGGAGCCTCTAGCTCCTAGAACAAAACAGACAGAAGGTCCACCCAAAGTTGTTTTGATGTAGGTGATAGGTGTGGGGGGGGAGGAATGGCAGGGCAAAACTCAATCGGACAATTTGAAGAACCTACTTGCTGGTTTTAATGTTCTCTCACACCTGATTGAAGTGGAAGACTCTGCTTCCTACCGGATGGCTGTGTGCCACTAAGGGTGCACTGCACAGGTTTCCAGGTTGCTGCCGGAGGGGCGGGGGATTGGGATGTATGGTGTCCCTGAAAACCTGATCATTCTCTGTTGGGTCATTCGCATGACCTGAATAGGGCTCAGAGACCTATTGTGCAGACGGCGGAGCCTGACTCTATCAGTATGATAATCCTCTAGCATATCCCCGAAAAGGACTGGAGCCAATAGGCGTGCCACGGCTCGGTTCTCTTCAAAACAAGTGGGAACCATCAGAGGGCACGTCCATTAGGGATGACTGGTTGTCCCCAGTCTAGCCTATTGATCTCGTCCAGTCATGGGGCCAAAGCAATACACTTGTCCTAAGAGCCTCTCCTAGAGAACTAGTGGTATCAAGGTCAGAGTGGATGTTGAACTTGGCCACATACTACCCAGTCTGAATGGGTTGGGCCATGGCAGCCCATAAGTATTCTGTTGGTAAGATATCACCAACCATGTCCTGGAGTGCGTGGGTGTAATGTCGAAAGAGGGCACTAGCATTGACCAACCCCAAGGCAAGGCTTGCTAAGGAGATCGATCTTTTGCCTAACATTTCCTAACTTTGTCAGAAGGAGCTGTCAGAAAAGCATTAGAGTTGACTCTGCTGCTCTCAGGAGTCAGATACTGGGTAAAGAGATTACAGTCATGTGGAGCTGGTCTCTGGCGATGGGACTGCTGATTGATCTGAGGGCCAGTACATGGCTTTGTCCACATGCCAATGAGAGTATCTCTGAGGGCCTCATTATAATTGTTGGTTGGTGCCTGGCCAGGCTGAGGCACTTCAGGAGGTCTTTGCCTCCACTGTGGGAAAGTTGAGGTCAAGGATTTCAGAAGCTGTCCAAATGACTGTTCCAAAGCATGTACTTTCCTTCGTTGCTGATATAGGAGGTGGTACTATCACAGTATAACGCGAGATATCCAACCCCCCTGGCAACCTGTAGATCCACATGCCAATTATCTTCATCATAAGGTGGGGAAACCCATTCCAAATCCCCTCCACTGTCATCCTCACATGGCTGGTTCAAGACGGAGTGTGAGCCAAAGTTGGTGTTGTGTTTGTGCATGGTTTCACAACAGGATCTGAAGCTCACTACAGATCAACAGTGGAAACCCCCTCCTAGTTTGAATGGTATCTGTTAGAAATGGGGATTTCTGGTTGGCTGAGGCTTGCGCCAAAGCTAGGCAGAAACCACCACTCTAGTCAGGGCAAGGAAGTCACCCGCCAAAGATAACCCCTGCTCACCCCCTTGGCAGCTTGGCACAAGCAGTCAAGCTTATCCCGGAGGCAATGTGTAAAGCATTTGCGCACGCACCCACCAGCAACAACATCCAAGGCCCCCCTCAAAAGGAACTCCACATAAGATTATATATGAAAATAGCCTTAGTATTATACCAAACACATTAGAATAGTAATCACATTATGTAGACTGTGCCAACTAGCACTGGGCAATATTTACAATGGATTATGTACACCTAACAGGGCCACATGGACCGCTGTCAGGATCATCACAAAGTGAACTTGGTAAAGGTGAACTAAAATACACAAGTAACATTAGGTCATAGAATGTACAGTCAGTAAACACTGATAATCACTGCACTTGCAACAGTCTGTGCCATGAAATCCATCAGACACAGTACCACACCAGTCTAACTACAGTAGACCCTCACCACCTAAGTAAAACCTTACAATAGGGGTGTAAATCACACAGGGAAGTACAATCTCCCTAACATACCCAAACAGGTAAAACAACCTCCTATGCATAAGCCATGTCTAGAGGTATCAGAACACAGGGTGCGCAAAACATACTACACACAGTACATTTCCTAACACCCAGAGCAATAGCACATAAATCACATTTAGCACATAACTCACATCAAGGTCCAGGTTGCGCCATTGCGCCAAAACCTAAACGTAGCAGCTTCCCACTACTTGCTGGGCAGCTGAGGACAAGTACAGGGCCTAAACGCTGCAGCTGGCACTAAGTGCTGCACAGCTGGGGAAAGCCAAAGTAGGGGCGAAGGATTGCGACTCACTCCTGAGTCCAAAGACATGTCCCTAGGAAGGAAAACCGAAACAGTGCAACTGCCCACTACTTGCCGGCCAGCTGCGAAGCAAATTGCGACAGGGACCCTCACTGGCCCTTAGGGGCAAACTGCGCAAAGAGTTGGGTCCCTCTGGCTCTAGAAATAACTGTGCGCAATGGAGCACTCTGGCTCTAGAAATAAACACTCGCCAATCGTTGGAGCCCCCTGGGCTCTAAAAACAAATGTGCCCCTGGTCGGAGCCATCTAGGCTCAAGGGATACTAGGGACTCGTGGGAGCCTGCAGGCTATAAAGATAATCATGGGCCCTGTAGCCCTAGGGCACCTAAAATAACCATGCCCGCTGGTGGGCCCGTTCAGGGCTCTAGGACAGAAGGTACCCCCTGTTGGAGCCACGCAGGCTCAGGAACAAAGATGCAGAACGTCAGAGCGGCCCTCTGCCATCTGGGGCCGCTCGGGAAGACAGGCACCCCTCTGATGCCTGGATGTGTCGCAGGGAGCAGGCCCCCATATAGAACAAGCTCCTGACGTGGGGGCAACCCTCTGTCAAGCAGGGCTGCCTGGACGGAAGTACCGGTCATGGGTCCCGCCCTGCCCTCACTCACTGGCTCAGAAGGGGGGCAGAGGCGGACGTCCTTCACCAGCGGCGGTATGCGGGGCTCTCCCGGCTCATGGGAGCCCCGCCCAACAGTGCCCTGGTTCACCCGGTGCCCCATCTCGGGACGGGGACTTAGAGGCGAGCCCTCGGCTTCTCCTTCTCTCTTCTCAGCGGCGGCAGGCGGGACTTTCTGGAAGCAAGCGGAAGTCCCGCCCGCTCCAGGCGCCCGGCCGACTGACTTCCGGTTTTGCCGCGGCGGTGGTGCCATCACTGTTTCGGGGGCAATAACGAGGGGTAGGCACCCTCGAAATACAAAATAAAGTTGGCGTGCGGTGTGGCACCTGCTAGGAGGTGCAAAATAAATGGGGTGGGCACCCGCATTATTTTGAACACACAATCCACTGGCAAAATGCAGGGTAGGCTCCTGCCTTTAGAACATCGAAATAAGCGGGGTGGGCACCCGCGCTAGGCGAATTCGGGGGAATCCCTACACCAGGGATTCCCTCCGGACAGAGAGCAGCTCAGCGCTGCAAAGCTAAAATAAAGCACTCCCAGAGTGGGACAAAGAGCAGGGAGAGCTAGGGGTATGAAAAAAGGAAGCCAGCACACCCGAGGTGCTGGGGCAGCCCCCAGAGTCTCTACAAGGTCCTTGCAATACTCCAGCAAGGCAAAAGGGTCCAAAAGGAGTCCATCAGCAATCCAGGGGCAGGGCAGGGCCCAGGGAGGCAAGCCTCCATGAAGGAATGAGAGCCGTCGCCGAATGGATGAAGAACAGCTGTCTGAAGCTGAACTCAGACAAGACAGAGGTCCTCATCCTTGGCTCCATCCCCTCACACTGGGACGACTACTTGTGGCCGACTGCCCTGGGAACCGCGCCAACACCCACCAACCACGCACGCAATTTGGGATTCATCCTCGTCTCAACATTATCCATGACCAAGCAAGTCAATGCCATCTCGTCCTCTAATTTCAACACCCTCGTCATGCTCTGAAAGACCAACAGGTGGATCCCCACAGACACAAGAAAAGCGGGCACCCAGGCCCTCGTCAGCAGCAGGATGGACTACAGCCCGGCCAAACTGCCTAACAACTGCAACGCATACAGTACGCCTCTACATGCCTGATCCTCGACATCCCTCGCCACAGCCACATCACACCCCACCTAAGAGACCTGCACTGGCTCCCCCATCAACAAGAGGATCAACTACAAGCTCCTCACCCACGCTCACAAGGAACTCCACGACACCAGAACAGCATACCTGAACAGATGACTCACCTTCCACACCCCGAACCGCCAGCTCCTCACCGCCGACCGCGCCCTGGCTACCGTCCCCCGCATCCGAAGAGCGACCACTAGCGGCATATCTTTCTCCTATCTCGCCGCTAAAACCTGGAACACCCTCCCCATCCTCCTGCGGCAGACGGTAGACCTACTAACCTTCAGGAGGTTACTACGAGCAGTAGCAGCACCCCCCCTCAGCGCCTTGAGGCCCTCACGGGTGAGTAGTGCGCTCTACAAATATATTGATTGATTAATTATTCTCTATTTCCAGGTTTTGCGATTGATACACAGCAGCCCTTGTTAGGGCAAAGCTACAAAAGTTGCAAAAGTTTATTCTCAGAGTCTTTCCTTTGTAGGTCGAGCCTAGTGCAGCGCACATGCGCTACTCTAGGAAAATGACCTCTTGGAATCACTCAGTACTTTTTATACGCTTGTGCGTGTGTTTTTTTCCTTAGCTTTTTTCCTATTGGTCTTAGCGTGCAAGGACAGCACGCATTTTGGCCACCTTTCCCAGGAAATGTACACCCGCGGTGTACGGCTTGCGGTTACGAGCAGTCGCGCACAGGGGCCATCTGTTTCTAATTAGCGTTCTTTCACTTTCGCGGCCAGGTGACCGCGCTTGTTTTTGTTTCGCTATCGGGATGCGCATGGTGCCATTTGTTTTTTATCACGCTTGCAGTTTGCGGCCGCGTGGCAGAGCTTGTTGTTATAGTAATCCCGACATGTTCCTTCACTATCCGAGAGTTCAGAGGACATTTGATGTTCTGTAAGTGTGTCTGTCCTCTGTCTTGGCGCACTGCTTGTGTTCTTTGTGGTATTGTGCAGCTATTGTCTCACAGATGGCATTGCAGAGCCACTCCCTCACCATAATAGGGCGGAACACATAACCCTACAGCCTGGGTATAAAGGCGAAGGCCACTGCATCATAATAGGGCAGGACACAAAACCTTAGAGCCTGGGTTTAGAAGTAAAGGCCATCGCAGCATAATAGGGCAGAACACATAACCCTAGAGCCTGGGTTTAGAGGTGAACATCACTGCATCATAATAGGGCGGAACACATAACCCTCGAGCCTGGAGTTAGAGGCGAATGCCAACACATCATAATAGGGCGGAACACATAACCCTAGAGCCTGGCTTTAGAGGCGATCGCCACCCACATCATAATAGGGAGGAGAACATAACCCTAGAGTCTGGCTTTAGAGGTGATCACCATCTGCATCATAATAGGGCTGAGCACATAACCCTGGTACCTGGGTTTCAAGGCGAACGCCGGCGCATCATAATAGGGCGGAGTACATAACCCTGGAGCCTGGGTTTAAAGGCGAATGCCGCCGCAACATAACAGAGTGGAACACATAACCCTGGAGCCTGGTTTAAAGTCGAACACCACCGCATCATAATAGAGTGGAACACATAACACTAGAGCCTGGGTTTATAGGCGAACACCACTGCATCATAATAGGGTGGTGCACATAACCCTAGAGAGCCTGTGTTTGAAGGCGATGGCCACCGCATCATAATAGGGTGGTGCACATAACCCTGGAGCCTGGGTTTAAAGGCGATGGACACTTCTTCATAATAGGGCAGAACACAAACCAGTAGAGCCTGGTTTTCAAGGCGTACGCCACCGCATCATAATAGTGCGGAACACATAACCCTAGAGCCTGGCTTTCGAGGTGAACGCCAGCGCAACATAATAGAGCGGAACACATAACCCTACACCCTGGGTCTAAAGGCAAAGGCCACCGCATCATAATAGGGCGGAACACATAGCCCTGCAGCCTGGGTCTAATGACGAACACCACCGCATCATAATAGGGCAGGACACATACCCTGGAGCCTGGGTCTAAAGGCGTACGCCACCACATCATAATAGGGTGGAACACATAACCCTGGCGGCTGGGTCTAAAGGCGAATGGGCGGAACATATAACCCTGGAGCCTGGGCCTAGAGGTGAATACCACCGCATCATATTAGGGCAGAACACATAACTATGGAGCCTGGGTCTAAAGGAAAACACTACTGCATCATAATAGGACAGAACATATAACCCTAGTGCCTTGTTTTAAAGGCGAAGGCTACTGCATCATAATACGGTGGTACACTTAACTCTAGTGCCTGGATTTCAAGGCGATCACCGCCGCATCATAATAGGGAGGAACACATAACCCTAGACCCTGGGTCTAAAGGTGAAGGCCACCGCATCATAATAGGGCAGAACACATAGCCCTGCAGCCTGGGTCTGAAGGCGAATGCCACCGCATCATAATAGGGCGGAACACCTACCCTGGAGCCTGGGTCAAAAGGCGTACGCCACTGCATCATAATAGGGCGGAACACATAACCCTGGAGGCCGGGTCTAAAGGTGAATGGCACAGCATCATAATAGGGCAGAACACATAACTATGGAGCTTGGGTCTAAAGGAAAACGCAACCGCATCAGAATAGGGCGGAACACATAACCCTAGAGACTGGGTGTAAAGGCGTTGGCCACTGCAACATAATAGGATGGAACACAAAACTCTAGTGCCTTGGTTTACAGGCGAAGGCTACTGCACCATATTAGGGCGGAACACTTAGCCCTAGAGCCTGGGTTTCAAGGCGAACGCCACGGCATCATAATAGGGCGGAACACATAACCCTAGTGCCTGGGTTTAAAGGCATAGGTCATTGCATCATAATAACCCTAGACGCAGATTACATATCACCTAGGGTTTCACGGCGATTGTCGCCGCCACATGGCAGGGTTTGCTCAGAGGTGAGTCCCTTGCTCACTTTGCCACTGGATTCAAGCAAGCCAGGCTGAAGACGGCTGGAATGCCAGAAACTGTTCCCCGGAAGCTTGTTTCCGGTCCAGGGAAGACATGGTGTAGTAAATGTCTTCTCCACTGTTCTCCTCTAGATAGACTGTACTATGTTATCTGTGACATCATAGAATGCCTGGGTGTCCCTCTGGCTCACAGTGCCTCTCTCTAACTTACTGTGGTAGTTGGTCATCTCAGGCTGAGCTGTTAACAGCTGGCTCCTGGTGGGGTCTTACTTCTGTACTTAATATCTTGGAAGGAACTTACAATAAAGAATCTTACATACACAGTGGACTGTACATCTTTTATTTACCACAACTTGGCGACGTTTTGAAGAGGATGAACCTACGTGTGAACTAAGGAAGCTTCTACATGAAAAGGAACTAAAGACATTTTTGGAATTATATATAACCAGTAAGGTTACGCTCAGCTGACCCCACCAGTGTCCTGTTTCATCTTGGACAGCCTGCACCTGGGCGTTTGTTTGTGAAAGAGTCAACTGATTTGATGGGACTTATTGTCATCTTGCTGTCATCTGGATTGTCTCCAGCAACAAAAGCGTCTGAAACTCATCCGACCTGATCACCCTTTTGTTTTTCTACGACCTTTTAGCCTTGACAGTTCGTAGTTTGGTCATGGTTGGGTATCCCAAGAGCATGTGATGTGTCTACTTTCACGGATTTGCCCAACGCTAGCAGTTCCCTTCACAACAGCTACCTTCGTGTCAAGGACCACCTTTGAGTGTTTCATCTGTAATTCAAGTTTCTCTGCCCTGTGTGTGGAAAAGAGTCTTCACTTTAGAGGCATCCTGTGTGGACTCATGACACGTGCTTGAGTTTTTGTGAGCTGCAAAACAAAATATTTAGCTATCTACAACAATATTCCAGTGGTGAGTTCTTCCTCTTTTTATCGATTTACAATGCCAGAACTCGCTACTATCTGCGCTTAAGTCTTGTACTTCACTGGCTGAGTGTTCGGTTGCATGACAACTCCAGTGTGTAAGCTCTTTGAAGAATCGGAAGAATTTAGCAGCACGTTAACACAGGACTGCTGCAGCAAAAGTCTACTGTTGTTTACTCACCGTACTGTACATTGATGACGGTTGAACGATGGTTGGCCGGCAGCGATCTCCTCTGTTTCCCTGCTACCATTCATTTGATGACGTTTTTGGAATGCATCTGGGAGTTAGCGAAGCTCTCTGACGTCCGATTTCTCATACTTCTCCGCGAATTCTTTGCTGCAGTGGACGTTTTTGTGCACGCTTCAGCCGTGAGCCACCCTGGACAGCGTCAAGTATACGTGCCGCCATTTTGTTTTGGTTCACGCTATTTCCTGTGCAATGCTTCAGTTTATCGGACATCTGACGCGGCAAAACATTTATTGGACAGTATGGTCGCAAACTTAAACGTAACATGTTCTGCATGGAGAGAGGGCAGAACAATGCGACTCTCGACTCCCACATTTCAGAGTGAGATTCGGTGCCGTCCGCGAGGAGCTGTGCAACATGATCCCGGGCGAGAGTTCACTCACCAGAGCTGATGTTATCCGTTATTTACACTTGTATTTCTTACCTCGCTGCATGTTTTTGTCAACATCTTGCTGTATGTTTGCAGTGTGCCGATGTTTTGATTTGTGTTGGACCACGGCGTGAAATCTTGTGTGGACTTGGGGGGGAAGGTTGAGACGAGTCTTAAAGTTTATTTTTGTCTGCAATGCCTACTTTCATTTTGTTTTGTGTGTAAAGGGTGTGTGCACCCATTGAGAGAAAGTTTGAGAGGAGCTTTATTTTCACTGTTTTCATAATGCTTGCTTTCATTTCGTTTGTGTGTAAGGCGTGTGGGCACTCAGTGTTTGTTGCTGACACTTGTGAGGGCGGTTAGTGTAATAGTACTCTGTATTTGTCTTTAGAAGTGGTGTTGTTTTAACGGTCAGTTCTCTTAAGTCTTTGTTGTCCTTTTCTACCCTATTTAGGGTAGGTTGTCTGCTTGTGGGTAGTCAAAGCCCATGTTGGTGTCCTAGGGTCATGTAGAACCTTATGGTGTACCCTTTCCAGGGGTAGTTGTTGTTTTGAGTTTCAAGGGTGAGTATTCTAATTTGTACTCTTTTTGGGTGAGGTGGTGTATTTGTGGGTAGTCAATGCCCATTTCAATTCCGACGTTGTCTAGCCTGCGGTGTACTCTACTCAGGGGACGTGGTGTATTTGTGTGTAGTCAGTTCCCAGTTTTACTATCCTGTGGTGTACCCTACTTAGGGGAGGTGGTGTATTTGTGGGTAGTCAGTGCCCCGTTTCTGTTCCCAGGTTTACTTTCCTGCGGTGTACCCTCCTTGGGGGTGGTGGTGTATTTGTGGGTAATCAATGCCCCATTCCAGTTCCCAGGTTTACTATCCTGCGGTGTACCCTCCTTAGGGGAGGTGGTGTATTTGTGGGTAGTCAATGCCCCATTCCTGTTCCCAGGTTTACTATCCTGTGGTGTACCCTACTTAGAGGTAGTTGTTTTTTTTGTGGGTAGTCAATGCCCCGTTTCTGTTCCCAGGTTGACTATCCTGTGGTGTACTCTACTTAGGGGAGGTTGTGATTTTAAAGGGTGTAGTAGCCTGTGTTGTTCCCTATTTTTGGTGGAGATTGTTAAACTTCGTTCCTTTTTGACATTCTGCTTCTGCCAAAGTCTACCTGCCTGAGATTCGTGGCCAAGGGTTTCATGTCGGTGGGACTTTGTGAGGAGTTTTTTCATATTTTCCTCTGTCAGCATGTTTTTGTCAGGAGAGCTTGTTTAGGGTCTGTGTCTACGCTTGCCTTTGTTTATCAGGGTGTTTACTCTCTTGTGTACCTTTTTGTGAGCATAACCACCTTTCTTTGCTACTTTGGTTCTCTCATCTAAACCATGCTTTACCCTAAGGGAAGGGGATGTGGCATATAGTAGCATTTTTTTTGTTCTTTTAAAATTTAGCATGTTTATGTATTTCTGCTCATGCTAATGATATCTCTTGCAATACTTGTTGCTTTTATGGTTATTTTGCCAATTGTTTCTTTATTCTGTTCTTACCCCATAAGGGAAGAGGGTGTGTAGTAAATGTCTTCTCCACTGTTCTCCTCTGGATAGACTGTACTATGTTATCTGTGACATCATAGAATGGCTGGGTGTCCCTCTGGCTCACAGTGCCTCTCTCTAACTTACTGTGGCAGTTGGTCATCTCAGGCTGAGCTGCTAACAGCTGGCTCCTGGTGGGGTCTTACTTCTGTACTTAATATCTTAGAAGGTACTAACAATAAAGAATCTAACCTACACAGTGGACTGTACATCTTTCATTTACCACACATGGCTTGGCAGCTCGGGCTGGACTGTTCCCATGAGGCACAGGGTCAGACTGATTTGCATATAGCCATGTCTGAACTGGGGTGGCAGAGTGGGCTAAAGAATGGTGATGGATTAAACCCAGATCTTTTGACTGGGTGTGAGTGTTTGATTAATTCAGATGCTCCGTCCATCACCACCCCCTTTTGTACCGCTTTTGGCCGCCATAAGTGTGGCAGGGTATGCCCTGACGTGAGTCCCTTGCTCACTTTGCCACTGGATTCAAGCAAGCCGGGCTGAAGACGGCTGGAATGCCAGAAACCGGTCCTCGGAAGCTTGTTTCCGGTCCAGGGAAGACATGGCTTGTCAGTTCGGGCTGGACTGTTCCCATGAGGCACAGGGTCAGACTGATTTGCATATAGCCATGTCTGAACTGGGGTGGCAGAGTGGGCTAAAGAACGGTGATGGATTAAACCCAGATCTTTTGACTGGGTGTGAGTGTTTGATTGATTCAGATGCTTCGTCCATCACCACCCCCTTTTGTCCCGTTTTTGGCCGCCATAAGTGTGGCAGGGTATGCTCAGACGTGAGTCCCTTGCTCACTTTGCCACTAGATTCAAACAAGCCGGGCTGAAGACGGGTGTAATTCCAGAAACCGGTCCTCGGAAGCTTGTTTCCGTTCCAGGGAAGACATGGCTTGGCAGTTCGGGCTGGACTGTTCTCATGAGGCACAGGGTCAGACTGATTTGCATATAGCCATGTCTGAACTGGGGTGGCAGAGTGGGCTAAAGAACGGTGATGGATTAAACCCAGAACTTTTGACTGGGTGTGAGTTTTTGATTGATTCAGATGCTCCGTCCATCACCACCCCCTTTTGTACCGCTTTTGGCCGCCATAAGTGTGGCAGGGTATGCTCAGACGTTAGTCTCTTGCTCACTTTGTCACTGGATTCAAGCAAGCCGGGCTGAAGACGGCTGGAATGCTGAAAACCGATCCTCAGAAGCTTGTTTCCGGTCCAGGGAAGACATGGCTTGGCAGTTCGGGCTGGACTGTTCCCATGAGGCACAGGGTCCGACTGATTTGCATATAGCCATGTCTGAACTGGGGTGGCAGAGTGGGCTAAAGAACGGTGATGGATTAAACCCAGATCTTTTGACTGCGTGTGAGTGCTTGATTGATTCAGATGCTCCGTCCATCACCATCCCCTTTTATACCGCTTTTGGCCGCCATAAGTGTGGCAGAGTTTGCTCAGACGTGAGTCCCTAGCTAACTTTGCCACTGGATTCAAGCAAGCCGGGCTGAAGACGGCTGGAATGCCAGAAACCGGTCTACGGAAGCTTGTTTTCGGTCCAGGGAAGACGGCTTGGCAGTTCGGGCTGGACTGTTCCCATGAGGCACAGGGTCAGACTGATTTGCATATAGCCATTTCTGAACTGGGGTGGCAGAGTGGGCTAAAGAACGGTGATGGATTAAACACAGATCTTTTGACTGGGTGTGAGTGTTTGATTGATTCAGATGCTCCGTCCATCACCACCACCTTTTGTACCGCATCATAATAATAGGGCGGAACATATATCCCTGAACCCAGGGTTTCAAGGCGATCATCGCCGCATCATAATGGGGCGGAACACATAACTCTAGACTCTGGTTTTCAAGGCGTTCGCCACTGCATCATAATAGGGCGGACGACAAAAACCTTGTGCCTGGGTGTAAAGGCGATCGTCGTCGCATCATAATAGGGCAGAACACATATCACCTATGGTTTCACGGCGATTGTTGCCATGTCATAATAGGGCGGGAAACAAATCCCTAGACCCAGGGATTCACAGCGTTCGCCGCTGCATCATAATACAACGGAACAAGTAACACTAGACCCAGGGTTTCAAGGCAATCGCCGCCGCATCATAATAGGGCGGTACATATATCCCTAAACCCAGAGTTTCAAGGCGATCGACGTCGCATCATAATAGGGCGGAACACATAACTCTAGACTCTCGGTTTCAAGGAGATCACCACTGCATCATAATAGGGCGGACAACATAACCCTAGTGCCTGGGTTTAAAGGCGAAGGCCACCGCATCATAATAGGGCGGAACACATAAACATAGAGTCTTGGTTTAAAGGCAAAGGCCACAGCATCATAATATGGCGGAACACATAACCCTAAAGCCTGGGTTTAATGGTGAACACCTCTTGTCTGTGTTCAATCTGCAAGATAACACAACGTTTGAGGCCCGTCTAGACAAATGTGCCTACCGCTTCTCTCTTAAAAGGCCTACCGCTGTATTACCAGATGGAGGCTCGCTATCATTTCAGCAAAGCCTATCCTTTTCAGAGACCACGGGGCTCGCGACCAATTTTAGGAAGCGCGGTCTCTTACGCTGTATGTCTCTAAGGAGTTATAGCATATTATAAAGGTACCTCCTTTGCTGGCAATGATCTAAAAGTGCACACAGAACTTACATATCCCACGGACGCTTTTCACCGCCGTCAAAGTGCAACCTGGCTAAAAACTAATAAGGTCCCAAAAGCGAGCCCTATTGGCTATGCCAATGCTAGTTTTGCTCTTATAGTGTCCCAGACATGTTGGTGGTTGCAAGGATTATTTGCTTCAGCTGACTCTGTTATTGTAAGATTTATGGGCCCAGGTTGAGAAAGGGGAGTGTATTTGCAAGCCAAGCTGACTGGGTTTTGACCTGGTACAGCTGACATTTGACCTGGTGCCTTTTGTCATATCCAAGGAAACCAAGAATACATTTTGTTGAGCTAGCCTGGGCAGAGGTACACTGTCTGATTTTGCTGTCATAGCAGTTGACATTCAGAATAGACATATAAACTACACACACATGCTGGGGTCTTTATTCTCCTTCCAGCCACACATGAGAGCAAGATCTTGAGTTATGGGAACTCCCCCTGGAGTTCAAGAGTGGCAGGAAAAGGCAGAGTGCCCCTTGGGCTGCTTCTGTTTCTCCCTGGACTTACCCAAAGGCTGAAACGATGAAGATCTACAGCAGGAACGACTTTGACAGCGGGTCCACTTCAACCTGAGTGTCGCTTGCGAGGAGTCATGTGGTGTTCTGCCATGTGGATTTTTGCTTTGTATTCTTGGATGGCTGAAATAGTTGCATCCATTGTTCTTTTGCCCACTACGCCACCCCAGTTTGGGCCCAGCCATATGCAAATCAATCTTGACCCTGTGCCCCATGTTTACATTGTCAGTATTCCGTCTATCATTTGTTTGCTTTAACCCTTTTCACCCTAATTGGGATGCGTATGCCCAGAGGTGGATCCCTTGCTCACTTTGCCACTGTATTCAAGCTAGCCTAGCTGAAGAAGGGTGACATACCCTGAAATCGGTCCCAGGATGCTTGTTCCGTTCCAAGGAGGGCCTGGCCTGGCAGTACCGTCTGTACTGTTCCCATGGGGCACAGGGTCAAGACTGATTTGCATATGGCTGGGTCCAATCTGGGGTGGCGTAGTGGGCAAAAGAACGTTGGATTTAACTGTATCTTTTGACTGGGGGAGAATGTTTGTATTGTTAGATTGAAGTCCATCATTTGTTTGCTGTAACATTTTTCGCTTTAAG
Organism: Lissotriton vulgaris; assembly: GCF_964263255.1. NCBI lineage: Eukaryota > Metazoa > Chordata > Amphibia > Caudata > Salamandridae > Lissotriton > Lissotriton vulgaris. The sequence goes on from NC_141688.1 coordinate 201,071,687, forward strand.
TGGGATGGGTATGGCTCAGACCTGGGTCCCTTGCTCACTGTGCCACTGGATTCAAGCTAGCCTGGCTGAAGAAGGGTGACATACCCTGAAATCGGTCCCAGGATGCTTGTTTCCGGTCCAGGGACGAACTGGCCTGGCAGTTCGGTCTTTAGTGTTAAACACACAATAAGGGGTGGAGAGCACAAAACAACACATATAACGAAAACAGAAAAATTAATCTGTTCGAAAAAACTGCCCTCACTCACATACCGAAATATGTGACATACTTCATCATTGGGCCTGCTTACAAAATGCCCTGGTGTAGCCACACTCAGGGCGGAGCATGAGGGAGGGGGTAAAATAATAAATCAAACGCAACAAAACGTAAGACCACAAGACTCAACACTTTATACACGTAACATACAAAGTGATAGAACAGTGCATATCACCAAGTGACTAGAACTAGTGATGCAACAAAAAAGTGAAGTTGATTAGGATGTGATTTAAAACTGGTTTGAGGATCCCAACCAAAACTTTATTCCAAGGTTCCCCCACCAGGATTAAAAAGGAAAGAAAGGATGGGTAGTGTCTAGAAGAGAAGATGAGGCCTCTCAAGACTCCCCTCCTGGTACTGCTAGTGTCTGGAGTGTTCCCATGGGGCACAGGGTGAAGACTGATTTGCTATGGCTGGGTCCATATAGGGGTGGCATAGTGGGCCATAGATCGATGGATTTAACCCAGATCTTTTGATTGGGGGAGAATGTTTACATTGTCAGAATTCCGTCCGCTATTTGTATGCTGTAAAACCTAAGCACCTAAAGCACACCTCGTGGGGATTTGGCACAATCATCAGTTCTTCAAAGGTTTAAGTTTTTGGGTAATATGTTCCCTTACATAGTAGAAGAATTTTGCAAAAATCAAAAGAAAACATCTCTACAAGTAGTGAATAAAAAGAGGCGATCCAGCTCCACATCTGGAAGTGCAGAAAGAAAGAAACTGACATCATTGCGTGTGGGTGACACTTCTATGTGGCTCTGCTTGTCACTTCCGGTGCAGAAGAGAGTGAATGAAAAGTCGCATGGCGCCACCTACCGATGTGCAGAAACACTGCGCAGGAGTACTGCTCTTTGTGTTTTCTAGATTCATCCTGACACTTGGAAATATCACATGAGGAATCTGCAGTTACAAGTATTCATCACAGGAGTGAGATAGAGGTGGAAGGAGGGTTGTGGTAGAGAGGGTGGAGTAAAATAGAGAAGGAGGTACAGAGAGGGATGCGAGAGGAGGAATTGAGAAAAAACTGGTAGATGTAGAGAAAGAGAGGTAGGGAGAAGAAAGTAATTGAGTGAAAAGGGGGATGGAGAGGTTGTGGAGCTAGAAAGACAGGTGAAGTGGAGACATGCAGTACAAACAATTACTGAGAATAGTGAGAGTTTAGATAGTAGAACATGGGTGTATTGAGAGAAATGTGAGTTAGAGAGAGGTGAGGAGGAGAGTGATGAGGCAGAGAGAGCAATGAGAAAGGGAAGTCTAAAGGAGAGAGAGGTGAGATAAAGAGGGATGTGGTTGAGAGTTGAACTAGATGGAAGGTAGATACAGGGAGGCGAGATTGAAACAGAGCTGCGAGGCACAGAGAGAGGGTGTGCTACAGAGAGAGGAGGTAGAGATATAAAGGAAGGCAGAGAGAGAGATAGTAAGAAGTGAGTTTGTAAGTGAAATCTGGAGTGAGGTGTATTTGACAGATGGGTCAGATAGAGACAGGTGGGGCGAGTTAGAGTGATGGCCACATACAAAGATGTAGAAACAGAGAGGAAGTGGCAGTGATGGGTGAGATAAAATAGATGAGGTGAAGGAAGGTGTGAGACAAAGAAAAGGAGAGCAGAGAATGAGGCGGTAGAGAAAAGTGATACAGAGGTTGTCTGACACAGAAAAGTGAGGTAAAGAGAAGGGCAGGGTTCAGGGATTAGGGAGTTAGGGAGTTAGAGAGAAGAGAGCAGAGGTAGAGAGAAGGTGATGTAAAGGGTAACTTATAATGAGGCAGGGAGGGATGTAAAGAGGGGTGAGGTCGTTTTGGGATAAAAGTAAGGTAGAGCAAGAGAGGTGTACAGAAAGAGAGGTAGAATGGTAAAGATCTGTCTGGTAGGGACCGCTGTAGGTAGAGTGGGAAAGAAACTGAGGCAGATTTATGATTAAGGGAGAGTACAGGTCTGTGGATCCGTGGTTACAAGAGGACACATCGCTAGGGGGACAAGGTAGTTAGGGGTAGCGGTGGGAAAAACACGTAATGCAAAATCTGCACATAGAAGAAATTTTGAGGGTAGAGCGAATTTAACATATTTTTATTATTTTGTTCTGCCAAGATGATCTCACAGAATTTCACAGTTTGTGGGTTTATGGTGCAGTGCAGCAAGACATCTTGCCTTGCTACGTCTTAGGGAAAGGGCTGGAAGACACTGTATTTAAGGGAATATGGCCCATTCCTGCTTTTTTACATGTGCAGAAGCACTGTAGGCAGCCTTCCTGTGTTAATCCTGGGCGGTATATTCCTCTATGTGTGTTTTAAAATGCAGCACACATAGAAAGAGGTAGTAATGAGGAGAAATAAAGGAATGTCTCCTCATTACGCCTCCTCTGAGAAGGCGTAACATTTTGATGCTTTCCCAGATTTACAAGTTCTTGCTCTACCAGTGGCAGCTCCACCTCTGATCTGAAGATGTCCTTTTTCTGATTTATTTGGCACTGTGGGCCGAAACCTCGACAAAGTTTTTACCTTGATTGTGGATCACGACATTTGTAGCATGAGTGCTATTAATAACATCATACTATCCCTTTCAGTCAAAAGTATGTAGTAGTGTATATAGCAATAGCGCATGTTTTTTACTGCATCACTTTTCACTACGCGGTTTCCCAATAGGAGCTATTTAATTGAAATTGTAATTTGATATAGCTTGATCCTTGAAACAGTGATTTGGTCTAAAGACGCATGGAAAGGTAAATCATTGTCCTACCCAGGTGTGTGGGCTACTGGGATGCACCTTTTTTCCGAATCTCCTCTGTAGCTCACATCACATCATGAGGTGTAACAGAGGTATTCTGATGAGCAAATGAAGTCATGTTGTGAGGGAGTAAAGTGGGGCTCCTAGGGTTACCCTCAAGCAGTAAGAGGCAAAACCTTTGGGGATCTCAGGTAGAAAAGCATAGGTTGGATAGGATTGGCCATATTTGGATAGATGGTGCTCTCCCTACATGGAGCAGGTAGGCAAAATCGCTGGGTATCGGGGTATGTACCTGTCTTGGGTTAAGATTTCTCATGCTTTCTGTTAGTGCACTGATACCAGTTTTCGGGGGCTGCTGTGCCCTTCTAGTAGGCCTTGCTCGGTGCACAATTACACTGCACTCTGTCTTCAGTAGTGCCTTGACACTGCTTGCCGTAGATGTGTGCTAAATACATATTAACTCCGCAAAGAAATAACTTACCCTTTTAACTAGAGCATTCTGAAACTTTGTTCCAAATCTTGTCAGTCAGTGGCACATGCGGAGTATGAAGTACATCGAGAACTCCTCCCCCTCTGAACAGTACACCTTGCTCTGAATGGGCCATGGGAGATGAAGATAAGAGTGTCATCTACTTCTGAATCAGGTCAATTTCGAAGCAATAAAAGTTCCTGAATCCAGCTGCGAGTTCACTAAGTAAAAGTGACTTCTTTCCAGTTTAGTACTTGTGGTGGTGTCTATCCTAAAATTAGTACTGGAATAAATGGAGTGAAAGAGTTACTCAAACACGGTGTGCAGTGAACCCCTTTTTCGGACAGATGAGTCAGGTGGTCTATGTGTACTGAACAACCACTCCAGATGTATCTTTGGCCCTGATTTCAATATCGGGCGGTCGGACTGCCGACCGCTATTGCGGTGGTCAGGAGACCGCCCGACAAGCAGTCGGTGGTCCGACCACACAATTAAGATAAGACCGCTGTGCTAGCGGATGCAAAGTGCTCTTTATCACTTTGGCTTGTGCTGTGTCCCAGGAAAAGGGGCCGCAGCACAAGCCACAGGGTTAAAAAGCACTTTGTGCACAAACATGCATAATGTGCCTTGCACCATGTGTTGCTAGGCACACAGTGCATGGATGTACGTGAGGGCACTACATGTGCCACCAGGTCCACTTTGCAGTGGCCCACGGAGAACAAAGCCCGTTTGGGGCTCCGAAAGTCCCTTAAGACAGCCTTTTGATGGCAGTGGGATCACCATGTAAAGGCTGTTGGAAAGGGACATCGTAGTCCAGATGGTAGTACTTGTCTCAGTACCAAAGTCATTAGGGATTGAGATTCCGACCACCGCCTCGTCGGTATTAGTGAGCCTGTCTGAGGCAGCTGTCTGTCCCCTGCCCGACAAGTGTCTGACCGTCTGCATCCTAATGCGGAGGTCGGAACGAAGGGCTAAAGGTCAGGTGGACCACTACTGATGGCTTGTCGGTGGTGGTCCACCCAACATCGCAATTAGGCCAATAGTCTTTAGGGGTGAACTCATGATGGAGAATTGACTTTAAGAACTACTGTGTTGAATCGTAGATACAGTGATAGTAGGGCTTAGGCTTGGTCACCAATCATAGCTTTCAGATCTGCCCAATCAAGAGTCCTTTGTAGCACAGCAACACTGAGAGCACACCTCCGCTTTGGGTCACCTAACTATCTTTCCCATCTGCCAATCACTGCCCATCAGAATAAGAGGAACTAGAAGAATTACTCATAAGAAAACAGCGGCTAGGAGTCATTTGACCCAACGCACACCTACCAATTCCCAAAAACCTCCAGAATTTCACACCACTGAAAACGAACTGGTGACTTACCGTAGGAATAGTTTTGCAGGTTGAAGAATTTTCTGGTTGCACGTGTTGAACATTATTCCACCATCTAGTGGGTAGTTCTGGAACCTTTTTCTTTCTTGTGCTCCGTTTTAGGTCTCGCCTAGCGTTGCAGCGCATGCGCTGCTCGCTCGGCGAGACCTATAGTAAGAGAGTGGATTTGAGAAGGGGACTTGAAGCCCCGCCCCTCATTTTTATTGGCTGGCGTCACCGTTTATGCTGAACAGTGGCCTGCCATTGGAAATTAGGCTTTTTTGTTGACGCCCTTTCGCCTTTTCGTACGGCCGATCCGGACACAGTCGTCTACTTTGCTGCTGTCACAAAGTAATTTTTCATCTTTATGGGGGCCATCTGTTTTCACTCAGCCCTTTGTTTATTTTTGCATGGCGCTTTCACTTAAAGTGCAAGTGAAAGCGCGATGCAAATATAAACACGCAGCTGTGTGAAAACAGATGGCCCCCTGCCTTCCCGATATGGCAAGCGCAAGTTCCCACTGCAGGCATGCATGGAAAATACTGGTGACCCCGTCCCAAGCGCCTAGGTAGGAGGCCTTGCATTACCCATTACCCTTTCTAAGGTCTAGTGCTGCATGTAGCGCTATACAAAAATATAAATATGACAGACGGGGGCTCCTAGCACGGCGCTTTACGGTGCACTGCGCAGTTTAAGACACTATACAAAAGTATAGCTAAGAGTGGCCCCTTGCCTAGTCCCTTACTCTGCTAATAGTGCTATATAGAAATATATATCTGGAGGTGTCCTTGCCGTGCGGCTCTTCAACAAAGCCTAGTACTGCATGAGGCGCAATACAAGGCCCAGCATATGTGCTCTGTTCCTCAGAGGATGAGGATGCAAATAGTAATATACAAACCAAGAGCACCAGAGCCCAAATACCAATGTAAAATGTATCTGATTTTATTTCTAAATCAGCATTTTCAAGTGCCTTACTTTGAACGCTCGAAGCTGACCCCACCCCCTCTCTTCCTCGTGGTCGCTGGTCAAGCCGCTCTTGTATATAATGCTTAAATTCTCCGATTTCAACCGGATATGAGCCCATTTCTGCTTTTGAATCCCACGCTCTTCCACAGTCCGTCCATTAATTTTTTTTAATTGCTTTTAAAAAGTGCGCTCTTGCCGTCCGTCCGTGTTTACAACTATCCGCTTCCTTTCTTATCCTTTAACCACCTCCATTTTATTCTATATCAGTAGGAGCTTTGAAGCCGGAGACGCCAGGGGCCTCTCACAATGTGTTGCTTTTGATTTAGTATTTCTCTCCTCATATTTCAGTCCTGTCTGCTTGAAACAGGAGCGTTTGTTTCACAAATGCGGTGTTTTCTTTCGACGTCCGATTTCGTTTTCGGCATGGAGGACTTTTGAAAATGGTGACATTGCAGCGACAAATCTGAATTAAATGGAAACGAAAACCTACAAAATCCACTAAATTGGGCCTTTATTCCCATAAAAGATATTCCGAAAACGTGTCTGTGAGTGAAATGTTATCCATACTAATTTTGTTAACTTCTTTTTTTTAATTTATTTTTTATTGTTTCCTATTTATTTATGCCCGTCTTTCGAGGGGACTAACTTTATACCCTGACAGGGGATTCGCAATAGTTTAGTGCTTGCAGGTTTGCAGCGTTGAGAAAAGTATTTGAAAAACACGATGTTTCTATAACAAAGTGTGTGGGGGTACAACATACAGATGCACCGTGGTGGGTTGAAGGCGCGAGCCCAGTGTCACCAGACACCCCGTGTGTCTGCAGACCATGGTACACTTCATAATAATAATATTTAATATTACCTACTAGGGGGGTCATGTGATGTAGTCTGGTCTATATTGTATGACAAATCCGTCTTTTTTTCAAGTAAAGAGATGTTAATGGGTTAGGACGGGAAGTTGAACACTGAAGTATGAAAGAAAACATATATCCCCTGCATTGGTGATCCTTTTGGTCTTATTTCTAACTCCCACCTCGCTCTGCCCTATTTACATAACATCTTGTTTACTCTGACCCTACGTCCTTTTGTTCCACCCCCTGTTCTCCTACCATTACCCCCTATCTCTACCTTTATTCTTTCTCCGCTGATACTCTCTTTTATGCCCTAAATTGTGTCACCTATTTATATTATTTAGTTGTTCATATTCCGCTAATCCGCCCAGAATTTTGCCCCCCTTTAACTTAACTCTTGAGTTCCACCTGCGTGTTTTTTGTAACCTTGTAAAATTGCTCTTGGTTGCTCTTCTCATGTAAATTGCTTGTTGACCCTTTTTTGCAACTCAATGCTGTATTGTACTTGCTTGTTTGTGTTTTTCCCAGAACAACTGTTTTCTACTTGGACTTCTTCTACTCATGCGAAGCGCTCTGATACTCATGGGTCTAGCCAGCTCTATTTAAAACCTTTCAAATAAAATAAATACAGTAACAGCGTAACTGAGCTGGGGTTGTGTAATCCTTCCTCCTATCGACCTTCAGAATAATGGTCGGACGGGGAGGGAATCAGTCAGGCTTCAGCCAGGTATGAACGGGGCCATTCAGACCCAAAGCTTCTGTGTGCCTGTGACTCAGTGTGCCTGCATGTGTGATCATGTGCTTTGGTGCACCGTGTGTCTCTATGTATTAATGTGTCTCTCTCACGGGGTGCTATGTTTCTCATCGTGTGCATGCATGTGTGCGCGTTTGTAGTGCGGTTTCTATGTATTTCTGTATGCGGGGGTCAACAGCAGAGGGTAAAAGACATTGACATTTACAATGCCATTACTTGATTAATGCTTCACGAAGGGAAAAAAAATAGATTTGTATGCGCTGCATTGATTTTGTAGCTGTACCTTTTTTTATTTTCGGAGGTTCGGTTGAAATGAGGTGTGCTAAGCAACAGGTGCGTTAACATTTTTTGTACAGCTAGTGCTTCTCTGTCGACTTGAATGCCCACACACTAGTGTTTATAAAGTTGTGTATGAAAGACTGTGAGGCTGCCATGGATATGTCCTTACCTGAAACATCCACTAAGAACACAAGAGTCGCATCCTCTTCAGGTCTGGCGTTAGCCACGTTATTTTGATTTTACTAAAATTATCTGTATCAGTGGTTCTTAAACTATGATCTAGTGACCCCGAGGTCCATGATGCCTACACAGGGGTCTGCGACAGCTAAGAAAATTAAATATAATGAAAGATGAATAAAGTGTATATAAATAACGGAAAAACTTTGAAAATTTTAAATGTTCTGTATATGTTAAAGGGTTTTAAATTAGAGAATAAAAATGATGTTAGTATCCTCTGATTGATTTGTGGGAGCAGAGCTAGTTCATCTAACAGAAAGTAGTATGGACAAGAAGTGGTCTAAATTGAATTCAGAAAAGCTCCAAACTTCCCATTAGAAATACAATTTTGTTTTTTTGTATAATTGTTTGTGAATGAAATAAAATATTAGATCAATCAGCGAAGAAACCTTCAAGCTGGGGTTCCGGACTTTCAGTAATTACTCAGTTGGGGTCCCCAAATTCCAACAATGATTCAGTGGGGATTCCACAGAAGTTAAAAGGTTAAGAATCACTGATCAATATATATATAGATACTTATTGGGTTTTAGCCAGCCTTCTTAATCTATTCATCTGTCATTGTGCTATTCACAACTTTCTTCCACCCACTACAGAACACAGCAAGGAGCAATGGGTTAGCCAACTTCGGCTACTGGCTATCTTCACTGTGAGCGACACATTTTGCCTTGTCACAATAAATAAATAACAATAATAAATAAGCTCCTTGACACCCAAAGTAGCTCTTAAGTGCTAGGGACTACAATAGCAATGTTTGCTTTTTGAAACCAAAAATATTTGTGCTTTTAACAAATGTATGCTGTGGGACCAGCATCTTCCTCGGCAATAACTTTTTGCTACACCCATGACACAATAAGCATTGGCAAAGCCAAAAGTCAAAGGCCAACCCCAAGCCTAATGGCTTTGCCAAAGCTTGTTTTGTGTGTAGTGGGCACTAGGTTTCTCTTTGTGCGGTATTCTTGCTCTCATCTAACACATCTAAACTGTTTGGACTGTATCATGCAATGGCTCCTTTAGTCACTGGTGAGGGCGTGGTTGATGGTTCAAATGGAAGCATAGAATTGGTTTCCTTTCCTGATTTGTTTAGTATTGTCCAGAAAGTACATGACTGCCCTATGTAGTTCTAACATGTGGAGGAATCTTTCTGCTTGTGTCTTTGGCTTCTGAAAACCCCCCGCAGCTGGATGGTTTGGTTCACATAGGAGTGCAATAGGACCCTGGGCAGGAACTCTGGGATGGGTCACATGATCACTCTACTCTGTCTTTGTGGATTTGCAAGTAGAGTTCCTGTATTGTGAGCGCTCGTAGTACACTTACCCTGCGTAGCAACGTTATTGCTATTAGGAACACGGCTTTAGTATTAAAATGCTTGTCTTGCTTCATACAGCAGTTTGAAGTGGTGTGAGCACATGGGAGTGGGTGCTGATCTGGATGGTTCTATCCATTTTGCTCCTTCCAGGAATCTTTTGATGATAGTAGAACTGAAGAAACGTCTATCTACCTTTAGTAGCTCTACTATGGCTGGTAGCTGTAACTTATGAGAAATGCAGGTGAGGTGTTGAATAGTAGTTGTAGTAGGATTCTACTGATTGCAGTGTCCAGTATTATAATGCCCATGAGAGTTCCTTTAATGCACCAGCGGACATATCTCCTCCACCTTGAGGCACAGCAGTTCCTTGTGCTTCTTCTTCGGGGTTCCCTCAGATTGTCCATGATTTTTTTTGGGAGTCGCAGATGGTCACATTTTGAGTATTCATGAGCCCGGCTGCTAGAATGAGGCTGGTTGGTTTTGGGTTATGACTTGTCCCCTTGTGTCTAGTGGTACGAGGTAGTTAGTGGGAGCGGTAGACAAATAGTTCAAATCAAAATTAAAGATTTACTTTGAGCCGGTGGTTTCTAGTGCTCGACACTGGCACTTAAATCTCAATACTGGTACTAATGATAGTGCCCCGCATAGTGGTGCTAGTTAATTTTGAGAGAAGCACAACGTGTAATATTACATAATACATTTATAATATCAACTGCCCAAGCCATTCTTCTAGCTTTGGATGGCCTGGTATAGTCTAAACTTGCACTTTTAGGTTTACAAAGGTTAATAGTAATCACTGGAAGGAGCAGTAGGTGGTGGAGGCTTCAGTGGCCTCTCAAGAAGAGCCTTGGCACCTCTGCTTGTCCCCTTTGCATTGATAGCTGGTCCCAAGGTGCTGACAGTTTTATCATTTATTACTGCGAAATCTTCCTCGGGTCCAAGAATCATATTTATTTTGCTCACTGAGGTGCTATGAGGATTAGTTTAATGGGTTTCTGCTTGCACTTGTTCAATATCAGTAGTATGCACATTTCCCTGGCCAGGCATTTCCTTGGGAAAGACGGTGGGTATGCCTGGAGGCAATTGTTTTGCATTTTACGTTTTCGAGGATGTACCCATTATTGTGAAACCCTTTTTAATACTTGTTGTCCTCTTTTCTTCTTATGCAGGATGTTTCTCTGTCTGCTTGGTCTGCCTGCCACTACATGTTGTATACCCGGTAGTTGTATTGCGGTCAGGGTTATGGGCGCCTGAATGGCCTATTTTCAAATCTCTTGGACTACTATTGACAGTGCATAGAACCTTGTCTCCCCTTGCTTGTTGAGGTGACACATTGCAGTTGTGTGTGTTGCCCATCTGGATTTGTACTGACTTCCCTTTTACTTGTGTCTCAAGACCCCTTACGGCCACACAAACTTTTTTCAGTTGCAACATATTTACCATTTTTACTGCTTCCCTTGTATTCCATGGGTCCCTAAAGCCAAGAATTCCCATGTGTGCTCCCCATCCTGTCCTGTGTGGGATAGAACTGTTATGATGACCACTGAGGGTGTTGGCCTGCTTACATTTACATTTTTTGCCAATTTTTATTGTTGTCCCTTTTGAGTAACTATCGGCTGAGACCATTGGTTTTGCATCCATTCTTAAAATAGTCTCACATGTAGCCTGGCAAGTGGAATTAAAGAGATGAATGAAGCCATAATGCCAATTAGTTTCCCAACTGTCCGCCCTGTCAGGGACTGCCCCTCAGGTAAAGTCAGGTCTGCTCTGACAATGACAGCATCCTTTTGGATGTGGGAAATGAGTCATGATCCTAGAAAGAACTTTCCCATCTTCAGTATTGGGACAGATTTTTTAACATTTATTGAGGACTCTGTGCAGTGCATGCATGACTTATTATAATCCTTTAGAATTGTATTAACGAGTTAGCCTTTACTAGCCAGGTCTCTAGACAGGGGTAAACACGCATTTCTTGTCTTCTCTTAGTATGTCGCTATTGCAGCCAAACATCTTGTAGAAAGACAGGGTGTTGACTTTATACTAAAAGGAAGTAGTTCCAATTGATAGTGAGCCTGGTTCACAAAAAGAAAATGATTTATTTTCTGCTTCTTGTGCTTCTGCCCCTGCAGACGGGCATCCTTGGGGTCTATCGTCTCCATTTTGTCCTCTTTCTACAACCACAGAATGACCGCACGGAAAGTGTAGCCGTCTCAAACGTCTGGATCTTTATGAATTTGTTTAAGAACTGGAGATCCAGAATTGGTCTTAGTGTTTTTCCGGTTTTGATTGATACCAGTAAATATACTGAGTAGATTCCCTGGTTGTTCTCTTCCCTTGGCACCATTTCTATTGCTTGTTTTTGAAATCCTTCCTCCACGTCCTGGTGAAGGTGTTTGCTCTCTCTTGGTATGAGTTCTTTTAATTTACCTCAAATTAATTGTTTTGTTTTATACAGTTGCCGTGCTGAATAATGCTTAGTATCCATTTGTCAGAAGTGACCGGTTCCTGGGGGAAACCGCCTATTCTGCCTCCCAGTGGTGTTATATGGCAAGCATGTCTCTCTTTAAAGTCATCTGCTCGATGCGCCCGCCCCTTTTGGGAGAAGGTTCTTTTCTATGGACCGGTCTTAAAAGGGCTGTGTAGTTGTTGAGGGAAATTGCCCGTGCCGGGAGGCTGATTGAGGTGTACCTGCATGCTGGAACCATGTCTTGGGTGTAAATTTAACAATCTCCTCTTCTTGATAGCCTTCTTATTGGAACATGGCCCTTTCTCATGCGCCTACAGAACTGCAGGGCTCCCATATTGCCTGTCATTATACATTTTGTATCTGTTGCAGGGTGTCTTCACTGCTGCGCGAAATAGTTGTTCGCACATGAGTGTTTATAATGGTTAACTGCACCTCGTGCAGAGGTGCAGTTGAGTTGTGCTGAGACTTGTTACCAGGCGTGTCTCTTAAGGGTAGCGCAGGTACACAGTGGTCTGTGGAATCCAAAGCAGACTTTAGACAGGTATTGGAAGCAGCCTTCCCTCTTCTATTATGGTATTTGCCCTTTTTCTGTTCAGTTCACGGCGGAGCTACATCTACTCCCCAGTTTGCTTCCACTGTTGATGTTCATATGGAATGAAGAGCCCACTGGAGTTGGCTTTTCTCCACTGTGTTGAAGTTGCTCTCTCTACCTTGCGTCCCAACATCCCCACTCTTCTTTCTTCTTTTTCTAGTGGAAAGCCCGCTGATGTCATGACATTGCCTCTTTTGAGGGCCATGGAGACAATTATTGAGTCCACAGCTGCACTTCCCTTTTTGTATTAGGGGTCTTTAGAGGAGTTTTCTACACCCTAGGGTCCGGTGCTGGTTCTTTAAAAGCTTTCCTACCTTGATCTAGGAAGCTCAGGATCATAGGGTGGTGCAGACGCTTTGTTTGCAATGGCAAGGCAGTTTCGGGTATGAAAACAAGCAGGTTGCTATTCTTCCTCTAGCTGTACCACATACTTGCCTTCAGCGCTTCGGACTAGAGCATTGTACACTGCAATGTCATCTGGGGTGAAGGCATCGTAGGGTAGGATTCAACACCTTCCTCTTGCAAATTGTTGTAGCGGTCTAGCTATTCTCCCTCAGTGCTATCCTATCAAAGTCCTGAAATAATGCCTCCCCATACATCTCCTCCTTGAAACTTACTTCCCGTTTTTCCTCCTGGGGTTTTGGTGCTGTCAATGGCTGTAGTTAGAAGTGCTTCTCTTTGGGCCTCTTGCCTTTGACTGATCTCAAAGGGATTCAGAACATTACAGGGATTTATTGAAATCCCACTTCTTGTGGAGGATAGTTGGCCTTGAGAAGTTGTTCTTTTCTTTTGAGATTGAGCGCTCCTGGTTTGGCTTCAAGGGTGGAGACGTCGCGGAATGAATGAAGCTCAGCCGTCTGAAGCGCAACTCTGACAAGACGGAGGTCCTCATCTTTGAACAATCCCCATCCACCTGGGACGACTCCTGGTGGCCGACAGCGCTGGGCACTGCACCGACACCCACGAACCACGCACGCAACCTGAGATTCATCCTGGACTCCTCCCTCACGATGACCAAACAAGTCAACACCATCTCATCTTCATGTTTCAACACCCTACGAATACTCAGAAAGATCTTCCGGTGGATCCCCACCGAAACCATAAAGACGGTCACCCAGGCCCTCGTCACCAGCCGACTGGACTACGGGAACTCCCTATACGCAGGAACCACAGCCAAACTTCAGAAACGACTTCAGCGCATACAGAACGCCTCCGCACGACTCATCTCCGACATCCCTTGCCACAGCCACATGACTCCCCACCTGAGAAACCTGCACTGGCTCCCCGTCAGCAAGAGGATCACGTTCAGGGCTCCTCACCCACGCACACAAAGCGCTCCACGACACGGGCCACGAATACCTCAACAACCGCCTGTCGTTCTAAACTCCCACCCGCCAGCTCCACTCCGCCAACCTCGCCCTCGCCATCGTCCCACGGATTCGCAGAACCACAAGTGGAGGTAGATCGTTCTCCTACCTGGCCGCCAAGACATGGAACTCCCTCCCCACACATCTTTGACTGACCCAGGACCATCTCACCTTCAGGAAGCAACTCAAGACCTGGCTTTTCGAGCAGTAACAGCACCCCCCCCCCCCTCCCTTCAGCGCCTTGAGACCCTCACGGGTGAGTAGCGCGCTCTACAAATGGATTGATTTTTTGATTGATTGATTGATAGGATGCCATCATTTTTTTGGGGGGTTAGCGTGTCATGCTTTGACTCCTCTCTCTTGCAGTCTCTATCACCTCCTGGCGTTGAGTTTGTATCTACTGAACGTCTTCCTATGGTGTCTTCATGTTGACATCTGCAGCTTTTCTTTTGTTTCGACTACCCTGCGCTTCATGAGGGATTTAGCAATGAAGGTTTCTATGGGGTCCTTTAGTCTGAATGCTTCAACTTCGACCCAATATGCTTTTACAATGTTACCTGAATATGTCTTTTGTGGTTTCCCTCTCTACGTCTTCTACAGCAACTATTAAATTTCAGTTCATTGACACATTCCTTGTTGTTGGACCCTCTCCTTATAAAATCTAAATTTTTCTTTTTTGCTGGACCGGCCGAGGTCCTGAGTGAAACCTTTTCTTTTTTCTGTCTGCATCGTGACATTATGAGTCTAATTTTTCTTTTTTCTAGTCCTGAGGGCCTTTGGCTTGATGCCCGCCTCTCAGCTTTTGGTGCTGTGATGTCTCATCAGATAGTGTCCAAACCTTGTGATGTCTTTTTTTGAAGACTTATGGTGGCATTTGGGGCAAGCACCTCCCACATGGGCTTTGCCAAATAATCCATTGTGCTTCATCCAATCACGTTACTCATTTTCCCTTTGTTGTAATGATCATGCTGCATTTCTTATGTTTGTGGAGTCCCTCAAATCTCATGAGATTGTGGTTTACGTGGTTTCCCTAAATATACGCTCCGCCAACTGTTTTGTTAAACATGGCCGCCAGACTCGTCCTAGGCCCCTTACGTAGGTAAGCCATTTTTCCTGTTTACTCAGGCTGCCTGTTTCAAAAAGAATAGTAATCAAATATTTTTAGTTGCAGAGCCGTCAAAAACACAGGCCACCTCTTTCTTCACACGTAGACTCACCAATTTGTGTCTCCAAGAAATTTAAGCTTAGCAACATCTCGTTTGCTGATCCTTTATAATCATTCCTAGTCATATTCACACTGTTACATCACGGTCACACACTGGAGCACGCTCCTCTCCTCATTTCATTTACTGCTAACCATCTTGCCTTTTGTATGCCTCTAAAAGCTTTAGACAGCAAAAACCCAAACTTTTTAGTCGCGTTTCTCTATCACTCTATTCTCTCTGCTGTTACTGTTCTTTGTCAGAATATCATAGTCAAAAATATCGTCTGACATAAATCTTATGTCCTTAACATATTTTACAAAAATGTTATCCTCCTGAGTGTTAATCTTCTATGATTACCTTCAATGATCCGCGTCCACGCGGCGGCCTCTCTTATGAAGGTTCTTGAAACTCAGCCACATAGGATCCACCTTGAAAGATGCCCACTGACTGCCACCACAGGCTGCATCATCCTCAAGAACTGTTACACTAACCATAAATATGCAGGAAAAAAGAGCCCCATTCCCTTTCTGAGGTGGTCAATGTATTAAGAAAATTCAAGATAAAGAGTGGAAATTGAAGATAGCAAAAACTGGAACAATTCTCCAGTAAAATGCAAGAAAAATGAAGGATTTCTGAACACTCTTCTCTGGAAGAAGCCCCAAGGCTTTCCATCAGCATCATTTACACCGTCTTGTGTCAATACGGTCCAGCCCTATAGTTCCCTTGGCCCTATTATTTATCTTCAATCTGCGGTCCCTGTAGCAAACCAGAAACCCCAACCAAAATCTAGTTTACAGTCAGAGCTAGCCTCTGAGGAAGCCTGCATTTCAGAGAGACGAAAATAAAGCACTTCCTGATTGGCCAGACAAAACATGAAGGGACAGTGCAGCTTCAGGATATTAGACGAACAGTGTCACTGTCAAGCTGTTTAAACACGTGGAGGATTTCCATGTAATTTACTTTAAACAATGTCTATACAGTGTTGTATTCAGGTCTGTTTTATGGCTGATGTGAAGCATTCACTGCACTGAAAGCCAAACTGTATTGAAAATATTACTGTTGCAGGCACATTTGAATGATTGTCAAATACATTTTTAAAACTGGAACATCTGTTATAAACAAACATTCTGGCGGTCCCCCAAGGGTGCCGCGATACTCGATTGTTTACTAGCACCAGAGAGCACCCCTTAATGAAGGACAACCTTTGAGTGGTCACTCAGCTCCTGGGTGTCTTCCAACATCCTTTGCTTGTGTGGTGGTGGAACTTTTATGACTGAGTCTAAATGGAGCCCTCCCTGCCCCCCCCCCCATCTTCAGCCTCCTTCCTCTCAATACTTCTTCTCATGCCCCTCCTTACCCTCACCGCCCTCATAACTTCACTAAATGACCCACACAGACTTCATAAAGTAGATCTTAGCTGCTCAGCCAGGAGGCACAGGCCTTAGTTCCCCTTCCGATGGCCAAATAGGGCAAGTGTTCCAGTCCACAGTGAGGTCTCAGACTTCAAAGCCGCTCCATAGGCAGCAAATCGGGAGGATGACCAAGGCAGACGCTAACCTGTGACGAGGCCTATCCAGAGCGCTGCGCAAGAGGAGGCACCATTGTGCCTGCCTACCGCTGGCCACTGCCTTTAGCAGCAGCACCTATGTGTGTGCACCTTTCACAGCACCTGGGTGCTCCATTCCTCCCCGCTGCACCCAACGTGCACGCAGTTCTCTACTCCACTTATCAGGACACTTTGTTATCGTTGTGTTATTTATCGCATTCAACTAATAAACATACCCAGTGGATAAGTAAGTATGTAAAGGATGGGATCAAAAACAGCAAATACAAGTTTCTCCCTGAAAATTAGGTAAAACATGCTGAATTTCGCACTTATCACCCCAAAAGGTGCAAGTATTTGTATTTGCCTACATGGTTCTCCCAGTAAATTTCAGCATGTTTGACTTGCAGGAATTTATCCAAATGCCAAAGGAATCAGATAAACATCGAATTCTGACATCTTTGCAAACAATTTTACGAATTGAGACCCTAGTATATGTACACTAGGCAATGCATTATTAGATTAGATATTCTCATAAATTAAAAATGGACAGTTGGATGCTCTACCAACACTCCAAATCCTAATTAAATTTCAATATAAAAAGTAAATAAAACAATGAAATAAAAAATATTAAATAATGAAGACCTATTGAAGGAAGCTTGGCCACTCTTAATTTAAGACAAATCAAAACTCCCCCGATTATTCTCTATTTAAACTGAAGTTATGTCTTAAATTTGCCTGCTGAGCCAACAATACAAGATTAGCCTTCAAGTTGAACTGTATCTGAACCTTGCCACACAGGCCAATAGGTGCTCACAATTCTTACTGATCAGCCAAACACCTGGGTTTAAAACTTTAGATATTTCATTAGTCAATTTTGGGCCCCACAGATTTCTCCGAAACACCCCTAAGATCACATATTTGATTGACACATTTTCTCAATAAACCACAAAACGAGATCAGAAAAAAAGATATTTAATTCACGCCAAAAAAATCTAAAAAAATATACCTCTTGAATATGCAGACATAGATATATAACATTATGTACAATATAACAAGCTACTGCGTAGTGAACCATACTCTTGCTCAGAGCAGCCACAGTTCAATTTTCGCCTTCCATGATTACGTTGATCAGGGGGTCGCTTTGCCCGGGGGTCCTCTCCGGAGTAGTTCTGTCACTGTCTGTTACCCTGCTGCTCTCACAGCTTCCCATTCTGGAGACCTCCAGGCTTGTCGAGCTACCAGTCCGCGAGCGGTATGGTGGCAGTCCTGCCTGTCGTGAGGATTCTGTGTCGGAGGAGTAGGGTGGTGGGGGAAGATCATACCATGGTGGTCTGCTGTGGGCAAAAGAGAAGAGTTTATCGCAATCCCTTCTGAATATTACAATATGAATGCTTTTGATGATGCTTTTGATGATGTCTTTTAACTAAACAGTAGTCAACACCTCCTAAAACATATTTGAAATACACATTCTCACTAACATATTTTACCTATTTTGCAGGTGTGACAGTTCTGATTATTCTAGGTTCCCAAGGCTAAAGGAGTGTCTGGGAAGGCACGTAATAGTAATTTTTAATGTACATTGTATTCGTAAAGAACCTTTTTTCTGCTCATTTCTAAATTAGATTAGCAGCGTCCCCATGTGGCAGACAGTCTTTAGTGCAGTGTTGACAATTAAGTGCTGGTGTTGAGCACCGGAAACCACCCTCGCAAATTAAACACTGGATGGTTTGAACAATGCACAGGCTTCGCCATACCTACGGTCCCCTGTAGTGGCTGAAAGGTGACATGAAGCACTCTGTAAAGCTACTTAAAAAATAATAAATAAACAATGGTCTTGAACCACTGTAAGCAATAACTGTATTAGTTTCTCACAACGTAAATGTGGTCATACCAAACTCAGGTATGAGGCCGGCTAGCCCAGGACGGATTTGTATACAAGGATATGGAATTCAGAATTCACAAACATACTTTTCAGTAGGAGATGCTCTGCCCAGTTGATGTCACCTAACTATAGATTGATTTTACTTAGCTTTTATAAAATTGACTTCTTTATTTGGTGTCTGCATCTCAGGCTTTTCACGCTTTCATGTTTACATACACTATACGACGTAGTCAATGCTACAAAACGGATCCTACAGAGGTCAGTGTGTAATCTGCTCTCCAGTTCAAATTCTGGTAGGGCCAATTCAGTTTATTATCCCAACCCTCAGATCAACAAGGAAAACAATACCTACCTGTAAAAATAGAGCTGTGTCTTATGTGTACTATAGATTCACAGGCGATGCGTTATTGTGCCACCTAGAGGTTGCGCTTGGGATGGCATCCTGTTTTCATCAATAATCAACGAGATGGATATTGAAGGAACCGATTATCATGGTGACTCGAAACCTACAATACCACATATAGCAGATGCTGGTCTCAGACTGTCCATTGCCCTTACACCAATACTGGGAGGGGATCGGTAGGAACACTGAACTCCGCATGGATCTTGTTTGCAGCCAGCTGACCGCTAAAGGTGGTAGGGAAGACCAGATGTGACTCTATAATATAAAGAAGATATAAAACTAACCTGTCGGTAACATTTATTTTCCTTTTGGTGCATGAACAATTATAATATTTCATGTTGTGTAGTTTCAAAGCTGTACTAAACACCACATGTGCAAGGTAGTTTATTGTTATTTGTGTAGCTTGTTGCAACCATTAGTGTGATCTTCTCAGGCCACGTTTAACTAGTTGTAGGATGACCTTGCATGCATGACTGGAAGCGCGAGTGGTGCAGAGTGACTACATTTGGATACAAAGCGTAGGCACCCACCTTGTATCAGCTGATGACTGCCTTGCCTCTTTATGGGCTCCTTGGAATTTAAATTTACCACTTCTGTTAAACATTTTTATCAGTGATGCCTTTATCTGGAATGTATAACCTCCTGCTATTTGTTGCTTCCTTACTGTGAATCACAACAAACACCAACAAGCATTGGAAATGCAATAGGTCTCGCACCATTAGAGTTAGTGCTTTTAGAATTGTTTATGGTTTTTTTTTGTAAATGTTTAGCATTTTTGTTTCCTGTAGCCAATGCTAAAGAATTACAAATAAAAAAAGCCATAAACATTTCTTAAAGCTCTAACTGAAATGGTCTGAGACCTATTGCACTGTGTGAGGGTGAGGGGTAGAGGTTGAGGGTGAGGTGTTGAGGGTGAGTGAGGGTGAGGGGTTGAGGTTGAGGGTGAGGTGTTGAGGGTGAGTGAGGGTGAGGTGTTGAGGGTGAGGGGTTGAGGGTGAGGGTGAGTGAGGGTGAGTGAGGGTGAGGGAGGGTGAGGGAGGGTGAGGGTGAGTGAGGGTGAGTGAGGGTGAGTGAGGGTGAGTGAGGGTGAGTGAGGGTGAGGGTGAGTGAGGGTGAGGGTGAGTGAGGGTGAGGGGTTGAGGTTGAGGGTGAGTGAGGGTGAGGGTGAGTGAGGGTGGGTGAGGTGTTGAGGGTGAGTGAGGGTGAGGGTGAGTGAGGGTGAGTGAGGGTGAGGGGTTGAGGTTGAGGGTGAGGTGTTGAGGGTGAGTGAGGGTGAGTGAGGGTGAGTGAGGGTGAGTGAGGGTGAGTGAGGGTGAGTGAGGGTGGGTGAGGGTGAGTGAGGGTGAGTGAGGGTGAGTGAGGGTGAGGGTGAGTGAGGTGTTGAGGGTGAGTGAGGGTGAGTGAGGTGTTGAGGGTGAGTGAGGGTGAGGGTGAGTGAGGGTGAGTGAGGGTGAGTGAGGGTGAGTGAGGGTGAGTGCTTTTAGAATTGTTTACGGGTTTTTTTGGTAAATGTTTAGCATTTTTGTTTCCTGTAGCCAATGCCAAAGAATTACAAATAAAAAAAGCCATAAACATTTCTAAAAGCTCTAACTGAAATGGTCTGAGACCTATTGCACTGTGTGAGGGTGAGGTGTTGAGGGTGAGTGAGGGTGAGCGTGAGGGTGAGTGAGGGTGAGGTGTTGAGGGTGAGTGAGGGTGAGTGAGGGTGAGTGAGAGTGAGGGTGAGTGAGAGTGAGGGTGAGTGAGAGTGAGGGTGAGTGAGAGTGAGGGTGAGTGAGAGTGAGGGTGAGTGAGGGTGAGGGTGAGTGAGGGTGAGGGTGAGTGAGAGGAGGGTGAGTGAGGGTGAGGGTGAGGCGTTGAGGGTGAGGTGTTGAGGGTGAGTGAGGGCGAGTGAGGTGTTGAGGGTGAGTGAGGGTGAGGGTGAGTTAGGGTGAGGTGTTGAGGGTGAGTGAGGGTGAGGGGGAGTAGTTGAGGCTGAGTGAGGATGAGTGAGAGTGAGGGTGAGTGAGGGTGAGTTGCGACTCTGGAATCTTTAGTCGTTATAAAAGGCCCTGCATTATCATGCACGCATATAAAACACTTCTCGTCTCAACAACGGTGCCTACAGAAACAGCATCGAAAGCAGAGCACAGCTACACCTCCCCTACAGATGAAAAACATATGCATATTAAGCCAATTGTTATTACCTTCTTGAAATGGTCTCACTCGTAATGAAGGGAGAAGCGCAAAGCACATTTTGGACACAAGGAATGTAGCTTTAGTTTTCTGTAAGTGACTGCAAACAGAGGGTGAAAAAAAAGCAGGCGTTGTTTGCTCTGACCTCATGGGTAATGTGTACAGTGTGCGTGTCATGTTTCCCGAGCTGGGAATGTTACAACATTTCACGAGTACAGCAAGTCTCAGGATGTCTGCCGCTTGTGCAAGAAGTGGCTGAATTTAAGGATACCTTAGCTTAATACACCGGCTCACTTGACCCGAATGATGGTTTATCCCAGATTTCCACCTCAGCTTCACTGCTGTTGCTAAACTTTCCCGACATAAACACGAAGTAGATTACAATTGAGAGAATTACCATTTGGTGACATGGGAGTGAACTTTTCATTTGAGACTTCTGATGAGACTTCGTTTTTAAAATAATAATACTTTACAGTACTATATACGCTGTGCCCAACAAATGGTGCAAGAGTTTTTTGATGACTTAAAAAGAAGGCGTATCAGCGTTCTGAAACAAAGCATGCATAGTCTCGGAACTTGCCAATATTAAGGCACATGAGGTCTGCACTCACGACTCTCTAAGAATTCGATGAAAAGTCCATTGGCAGAGTAACCTTTATGAACATGCGAGAATGGAGTGAGAGGAAAAATACATTGAGTGGAAAAGACGACAGAAAGCAAGGACTGGGCGAGAAGGGAGGGGGGAATGCCAGTAGGAAGGGAGGGGGTGACAAATGGTCAGCATTTGGAGGCTGCTTTGATGTTCTCAGAGGCCATGCGGCTCACGGAGAAGATCAAAGCGGCAGAGAGGAGGGGCTGGGGAGAGAACGGGCACAGTGAGGTGAGAGGACAGAGGGAGCCAGAGATTGGGAGGAAGGATGCCGAGGGAGGCGGGGCTGGCAGAGTGAAGCCAGAGTGGGTGCACACGCATCTATGCATCTTCCAGGGGTGTGCCTGGAAGTATGTATTCATGCGTCCACCTTGTATGAATGGATGGATAAGGGCGAAGGTTGAATATGTGCTGAGGGGTGAGCATGCAGCTGGTGAACGTGTGCAGCTGTGTGCAGTTTGTGGGCGAGTGTGCGCCTTTGTACGCGTGTGTGCTGAGATTCTGATGGTGTTGGGTACTGCTTGCAATTTCCGCATTTCTTACGCCGTCATCCAACAGTATATATATATTCGTAATGTTGTGTTTAAAGGATTTAGAAACGGGAATTAAAAGAGTCAAAAAGCATACAAAATGCTAAAGATAAGAACGATAATGCTCGACAAGTAACTAATCTCGGAGATCTGCTGCTTCTAGCTGGTCAGGCGAGGGAGGAGTTTATTTTTCGAAGACGACCGAAGATCAGGGGTCGCGTATTCCGGAGATTACTGCCAATTATACACCTGCCTATTTCCCGAAGATTACGAAGAGCAGAGGGTTGCACATATTATATGTAATACCAAATATTACTTAAAACCCACTGACTTTCTCTTCTATGCGGTGGCTCGTGCCACTCTCTATAACAGAGGGATGCCGATTGTTTTAGGAGAAGCACACGGAGCGGTGTGGGTGGGCTGTGGGCATGAAGCTGTCCCCTGTAGCATTATAGGATACAGTGGCTACAAAGATGCAGGACAGTCACATTTCCAGGAGTGGCTGAGTCCAGTGCTAACCCATAGAGAACAGCACAGAGGCAAGCCTAGACCTGCGGCAAGGGTGTGCAGCCCAGCCCGGAAAGATTGCCAGTAAATGGCGCTCAGCCTGGTGTAGACACGCAATGAGATACAAGCACACAGTGCTACCAGCTCCTTTTGCAAAACCTACAACTCAAAGCAAAAGCTGCGCGGGCATGCCAAGTACTCACTGAACGGCGCAGGGGCTTCCGGAAGAACCTAGGCACATGCAAAAGGTGGACGCTCCATTAAGCAATAACACTGCAAAGCAGAAAAATGCGTCTCGGCCGGAGCAGGGGGCGGAGCAGGGAGAGCGGGCTTTGAAATGTAATTGACACGGCCGGCCGGTCGTGAAACTGAAAGCATGGCCGGCCGGCCGTGAAAGCCTTTGATGCGGCAGGGGGAAATGCGAGACGGCGGGAAGGGGGCGGAGCGGGTAAACAAAGACGGACGTGCACGCGCTTTTAAGCTCAATGCGCATGCGCATTGAGCTTAAAAGTCACGGGCACTGCAAGGAATCTCCACGATTCCTTGCAAGTTGGATAAAGAGTCGATGAGCCCCCATAGTCTCGCTTGCTCGATGCGCATGCGCATCGACAGGCGAGACCTAAAAATGAGAGTACCAGACTAGACAGGATTAGATAGACGGTTCTTTGTCTTAATGAAGTGGCAGGCTGGATGTGGCATAATTGCTTGAAATTAAGTGGAAGCAAACAGGCGTGCTACTACGCGGTAATCAACCCAGTTGGGGGGTCCCCGCTGCTGGCCGGAGCAGTACAGTACTTGGCTGGCCAGAGGGGCTTGGTGCCCCTTGGCAGGCGATCAAGGATTTGGGTTTTTGCTTGGATGGTAGGTTGACTATGACTCAGCAAATCACTAAAAGCTGCAAGCTGTTTTGGCTTATTCAGATGTTTATAAAAGATAATATGGCTCCTCCCAAACCTATTGTGCAGTCTCTAATTATATCCAGACTGTATTATGTAAATATTTTATATTAGGGTGCAACTAACTCACAAATAAGGTGGCTGCAGACTGTTTGGAATGTGGCGGCCCGTCTACTGTGCCATATTCCTCTCAGTGCTTCAGTTCCTTTTAAAAAAATGTTTTTATTAACAACACAAGAAAAATAAAACAATATATTTAACACGGAGGGGTAGAAAAACAATTAAGCAAAATAGAGGTAACTTCTTAACATATCAGTCCTATATAATAATATAATATAACATGACATAAAGCGTTGCAGGAAAAGACAGAGCAATCAATTATAAATCAAATGAAAATTCAATGAAAATTAGTCGGAGGAGAAAAGAAGAGTATTTACCCAATTAATTTGTGATATTACTAAAAGATTATATAAAAGTACCCCAGATTTGATCGAGTTTCATTAGTGATCGGACACCTCTTATTTTGGCAAGGGCAGACTCCATAGTATAGATTTCATTAACCAAGGACCACCATTCCATAATATGGGGTGGGTTCGTGGATATCCAGACTTGGGCGACGGTCAATTTGGGACATGACAATAGAATAGTCACTAGATCTTTCTGCTGAATAATAACGGTGTATATGTCTAATAGTACTGAAAATACTGCAAGAGAGGGTGATCTGCCAAGTATTTGTTTCAGGATCTTGTCCAGGTCTGACCAAAACTCAGTCAGAGCTGGGCAAGAAAATAACATGTGCCCTAGATCTGCCGCCACGAGGTCACATTTAAGACACTAAAACCTATTGCTAAAAAGATTATTCGAGGACCATTTAGAAATCCTTTCTGGTGTGTGGTATAAAAAAACATGTGGTCTTAAATTGCTGTAATCTTAAACTCGAAGATTGTACTAAATTATTGATATTACATAGAGAAGCAGAGATCTTATTAGCGGTTATATTAGAGCCCAACTTTAAACTCCATTTCTCAGCAAGTGTCACACAGTCACTAATTTTATAGGAATTAAGACATTTATAACCTTCACTAATAAAAGATTTATTCTTAGGTGTATAGAAACAGTTCCAAATATCTGAATCCGCGACTTCCCGAACCTTCAGCTTTCGTATGAGATAATCATGAATTTGCATTTATTTAAATCTCATAGCTTCCGTCAACTTATATAAAATTTTAAGTGTCTCAAACTCCAAAAAAACGTGAATACCATATAGATGCCCTAGGGTTTTAATACCATAAGCAGACTACATATTTGCCATACCATCATTGAAGATTCCGGGAAGTCCTACCCTATAAGGAAAGTTTAGGGTGAAAAAAAGAGGTTTTGCACATTGCCAAAATCGTGAACCTGATCTTAACTGTATTTCTGGCGGTCTTGAATTTCACCCTTTTAAAGTAATTGGGATCGTTTAGTCTTAATAAGAACATATTAGAGTCAAAATTTAACATAAATATGTGAAAATAGAAGTGGTTATCCACATTAAGTAAGCTACGGAGACAACCAAAAAAGTTGCCATAAAATATAATTTAAATCGGGGAAGCTAAGCCCACCTTTATCTAGAGAGCGCTTAAGTAGCGCCATCGACCTACGCGCTTTATGATACCCCCAAATAAAACTACTAAGCATCCCATCGAGTTTTTAAAAAAAAGAATTAAGACAAAGAGGAATGGACCGAAACAGATAAAGAAATTTAGGAAGTACCTTCATTTTGATTAAATTAATCCAGACGATAATATTCAGGGGGAGCTTATGCCATTTTTTTTTAATAAGAAGGCAATTTCTTTTAGTAGAGCATCGTAGTTAGATGTAATTACCTCACTTATTTTAGATGAGATTTTGGCACCCAAATAAGTGGCTGCCCTACAGATCTCTTGTGTGGGTACCACAGGTTATAGTTATTGATTTATATAGCGCTGAATCACCCATGAGGGTATCTCGGCGCTTAGGCAGTGGAACCCTTCCTGGCTCTCCCTGTGAGGGGCGGAGCCAGGCATCCCAGCGCTGGTGGGGCCGTTGTGGAGATTTAGCAAGCTATTGCCCAGAGTTGCAGCGTGGGGCTCATGATTAGAGAAGGCGCCGAAGCGAGAATTATAGAGTCCGCGGACATTGATCCTAGACCCTGCCGAGTCGGAAATTGAACCCTGGTCCCGGGCCTGATCTCTGCTTCAGGGTCTGCCGCCTCTAACCAGTGAGCCACACTTCTCCATGTTTATAGTTTACTACTATTTGTGTTTTATTTACATTTAGTTTGTATCCAGACACCGCCCCAAATTTATTAGCTTCAGCAAATATCCCCTGTAATGCCTCTGCACATGTCATCGGCATACGCTGTAATTTTTAAAGAGTAAAGACCAAATTTAAAAGGAATTATTCAAGACTGTGTCTTTAGGGCATAGAGAAATTGTTCCATTGAGAGCGCAAACAGCGAGGGTGACAAAGAGCACCCTTGCCGAGTGCCCCGGGATAGTGCTTCAGTTCCAAACATATCCAACTACTGCATTGGCTTCTGATAGCAAAACGTATACAGTCTTAGACGTTGTGCTATGTGTATAAAGCCATGCACCAGACTGGTCCATTATGCATATGATCTCTGATCCATCTCTTCATCCCCAGGGAGAGCCCTGGTTGGGTAACTGCAATCTTCCCACTATTACAAAGGAAAGATTTGCAAGACAGGGAGGGAGGTCCATTGCCTTTCTGGAGCCAAAATGATGGAATTTCTTGCCACTTGTAATTCTTATATGATGCTCAGGAATAAGCTTAAGACCTGGCTCTTCCAATTCTTGTTTTTTTTTATCTGCTCTTTTTCGGCTGTTTATTTATTTATAAACCTTTTAGCACGTCCTATCCCCATACATGTATCCTGGTGCTGGAACCACTATTTAGACAAAGAACAGACTACTATCGAGGACAGCCAAATCAGTAAATTACAAAGGAAAGTGCCAGGTTTTTTGTCTTGCCTGAAATACAGTAGGTCAACTGCAGACCTAAAAGGGACTGGTAATTTATACCAGAGCTTGTTTTATTTTCCAATTTTTGGAACACAGATAAGATTTGCAATTGCTGATCAGAAGCTCCGCCTAGGAACACATCTTTTTCATCTTTGCAGGGACAAAGAGCCCTTGCTCTGAAGCGCTCTAAGTATTACAATTTAAAGGCTGTTTAATGCCAATTTTGTAGCTTCTGCTTGAACTCTGTATAGTCTGTTTACCAGATAATCTGATATTCCTAACAACAGAGCGATGCAGTAGTCAAGCCTGCTTAATATAATACTTTGCAGAATCAAAGTTTTAGCTTGGGAAGGCAGCATCTGTTATGTTATGTTATGTTAAATTAATTTGTAGAGCGCACTAACACCATTAGGTTCCTTGGCGCTGTTTGGAGAGAGCAGAGAGAGACAGGGCTAACATAACAATAAATAAGAATTTAATTGTAGGCTTCAGTGAAGAGGTGAGTTTTGAGGGAGGA
Source organism: Lissotriton vulgaris (assembly GCF_964263255.1). NCBI lineage: Eukaryota > Metazoa > Chordata > Amphibia > Caudata > Salamandridae > Lissotriton > Lissotriton vulgaris. The sequence goes on from NC_141688.1 coordinate 201,098,634, forward strand.
TCTGAAACTGGAATAGGGGGAGGATAGCCTGAGCGGAAGAGGTAAAGAATTCCAAAAGGACGGGGCTAGGAAGGAAAACCTAAGGCCACCGTGTTTCTTCCGCTTGAATCTGGGAACAGATAAAAGGGCCATATGGGAGGACCGGAGGGTGCGGGAGGGGACATAGGGATGAAGCAGAGAAGAAAGGAAAACGGGGCCCTGACCAGAGAGGGATTTGAAGATGATACAACCCAGCTTGAATTTGCAACGAGCAGAGACCGGGAGCCAGTGGAGATCCTTTAAAAGCGGTTGGACATGTTGATCTCTCGGCTGATGATAAATCAGACGGGCGGCCTGGTTTTGAATCAGCTGGAGTCTCCTAAGTTGGTAAACAGGGATGCCTACATATAATACGTTCGCGTAGTCAAGCCTAGACATGACTAACGCAAGTAAGGCCAAAGTGAGGGCATCGGTGGTAAGTAGGCGAGAGATCTTGCGTATCTTCCTGAGCTGAAAATGACTAGAGGAGACTACGGCACTAATCTGGGGTGTCATCGATAGATCGTTGCTGATGACAACACCCAGACTTTTTGCTGAATTGACAGGACAAGGCGGGGTACCCAAGCTGGTCGGCCAGAAAGAGGGATGCCAGGGATTGGAGGGTCCCCCGACAAGCACCAGCTCGGTCTTGTCGGGGTTAAGTTTCAGGTGGTTTGTGCCCATCCAATCACTGATGAAACAAAGGGTATTTTGAAAGGTAGAGATGGATTCGGACCCGGAGTCAATGGTGAAGACCAATTGAATGTCATCCGCATAGTTAAATGCGGAGACATTGAAACGGTGAAGGGAACGGATTAACGGGGCCAAATATAAATTAAAAAGAAGAGGGGAAAGGGAAGAGCCCTGAGGGACACCACAGGTCAGCTCGACTTGAGAGGCGGAGAACTGAGACAGCCTGACGGCCTGGTGGCGGTGGGTCAGGAAAGAGCGCACCCAGTCCAGGGCAGTGCCCTGGATGCCAGCCTCTCTGACACGGTCGACCAGGATGTCATGGTCGACCGTGTCAAAGGCGGCTGACAGATCCAAAAGGACCAGGGCCTGACAGATGTTAGTGTCGGCGCCCCTGCGAAGTTCGTCCATCACAGAGAGGATGACTGCTTCTGTGGAATGTGCTGGTCTAAATCCAGCCTGCTGGGGGTCCAAAACACAGGAGTCTTCCACAAAAGAGGTAAGGGTTTGGGTAACGTGAGACTCCAAAACCTTACTAAGGAAGGGGAGGAGAGAAATTGGGCGATAGTTGCTCATGTTGGACTGGTCAGCCGTGGGTTTTTTCAAGATAGCGACCACTTCTGCCCGTTTAAAGGATCCTGGGACCACCCCCGTAGTCAAGGAGTTATTTAGAAGAGCTAAAGGGGGGTCCGCGTCTGCATCTGCACTCCAGAGAAGTGCAGAGGAGGTAGCAGCAGCGTTATTAACACAGCTCTCCATGGACAGCTTATTGTCAAAGATGACCGTGGTCGGTCTCTGAGTCCATCATCATTTGTCAGTGGCTAGAAATTCATAGAACGTTTCATGAGGACTCTAATTAGCTAAACAGCACAAAGACTCAGTTTTGTCCCATTTAAACATTTTTTTTTATAAATCTTTTTATTTTAACGAAAACAAATTAACACAAAAAAGAACTCTCAGGTGAATGCATTTGATTACTACGCAGAGGTCAATACAGCACATTACAGAATAAAATACACAATAGTAGATACTAGGGTCCAGTGGATTCTTGCGCTCCTAAGTCGAGGCCTGATGTGGGCCTTTCACAGATTTCACAACGGTGACTATTCCACGCCCCCCAAATCTTACCCCACTTCTGCGGGCGACCCCGGGCCACATACACCAACCTTTCTCTGAACATACACCAATCAAGGTCTTCTGCCCATTTGTTGGTTCGGGGCGGCTGGCTGGCACCCCAAAGTTGAGCGATATTGCGTTTGGCCACCATATACGTTAACGTAACCCACTGCTTCTGGTACACACTTAGATCGGATGGCCCCCAAACATTCAACAAGCATCTCCGGGCTTCCGGCCGCAGTCCCACCCCCAGCACTTCCCCCAACACATCGTGGATCTTTGCCCAATATGCTTGTATTACATCACAATGCCAAAGGATATGCATCAGGGTGCCAACCGCTGCACACTCTCTCCTACAAACTCCAATGTCAGCACGGCCCATTCGTACCAGGCGAGGCCCCGTTATGTAGATCTATGCAGGATCTTTAGCTGCACCAATCGGAGCCGCATCTGGATAGCGAATACCTTGGGGGAGGACACTGCCTCCACCCAATCCTCGTGATCAAGTTCCAGCCCATCCGCGCTCCACTGAGCTCTTATCTTCAACAACGGGTTCTCAGAGTTATTGACTAATTTCCGATATATATCAATGAGATGGTTTTCGCCGAAATATGCCCATCCAGTACGCGGTCCTCAAGAGGGGACGCCTCCGGGAGATCCGTGCCCCTGGGGACTTGAGTGGTGAGAGTATGCTCACCTGCAGGTACCGGAAGTATACTTCTGGTGCAGACTATACTGCTCAGCAGGGACTCAAACGTATGCACCGAGCCTTTCCCCCATACATCCTTTATCCGGGTAATTCCAATAGGACCCCATCTATGAAATCCTTTGGTCTTCCACATACTGCCCAATTTCTCAGAACTAAATAAAGGGGTGGCTAGTGTCAGCTTACCCTCCCACCCGAGACTTTTTTTGGCCGCGTGCCATATCTGTGTCACATGAGCAGTAGGTCCAGTCAGTGGAAATCTCCCAGGTCTAGAGTACAGAGCTCTATCAATCATCCCACCGGGGGCTTGACCCCGGTCCATGGCATAGCCTGGGTCTCCTGGGATTCCGTAAACTATGCGGTTTACTGCGGCCAACTGCGAGGCCCAGTAGTACTTACACAAATCTGGAAGTCCGATCCCTCCATGGTACCACGGGAGAGTCACTTTATTGAAGGCAATACGGGAGCCGCCATTCCAGAGGAGCTGCCTCTGGAGGGCCTCTATTTCTTTGAAGTACGCTGCTGGCACCGGGTCCATCGAATTTTGTAGAGCATACAGAAACCGGGGTAGCGCCATCATCTTGAAGAGAGCAGCTCTTCCAAGCACAGAGAGAGGTAAGGATTTCCAGCGCTCCACGTCTTTCCTACATCTGCTCAACGGAGCAGCTAGGTTACTGTCATACCGCAGCTTTGAGTCAAGTGTAATATATATGCCCAAGTACCGAAATCCCGTAGTCTCAACATGCACAAGGCATGCCTGCGGGATCGCCGGTGGATCGCCCACAACCACAAATAGCACCGACTTCGCCCAGTTAATGGCCAATCCAGAATATCTGCTAAAGATGTCCAGCACATCCAAGAAGTTCCGAAAGGACTCCTCGAGGCTAGTGAGATAGAGCAGGACGTCGTTGGCATAAAGCGAAATCTTATCCTCCCAGTCGGGAGTCCACCGCAGACCCCGGATCGACCTATCCCATCTAATCCATGCAGCCAATGGCTCCATCGCAAGTGCAAAGAGCAGTGGAGACAGCGGGCACCCCTGTCTGGTGCCCCACCCCAGCGGGAAGTCACCGGACTTGCAGTTGTTAACAAGCACTCTAGCCAGGGGTTTTGTATACAATAGGCGCACCCAGCTAACAAATTCACTTCCAAAGCCCAGCTTCGCCAGCACAGCAAACAGGTACTGCCACTCTACTCTGTCAAAGTACATTGTGGCATCTAGGGAGACTAAAACTCCCTAGATGAATTTTCGAGGCCCCCCCGAGGACGCCGTGTAGCCGGCGCAAGTTCAGCGCTGTGTTGCGGCGTGGCATGAACCTGGATTGGTATGGGTGAATCAAAGACGTGATCATCTTGACTAGCCTGGTGGCTAGGAGTTTCACCATTTTAATTTTAAGGAGGTCTTGTCTAGCCAAATGACAATGTTGTTCAAACAGTTGTGGAAGGGGTCTTAAACATCAAGCTTATTGCTTTCTGTAGACAGTATCAATTCTGTGTCATTGGTATAGTTGACATGCCTGATGTTATAGGATTTAATAAGAGGCCACATATAAATGTGAAAAATATTGGGCTCAATGCAGACCCTTGTGTGACTTTAAAATCAGAGCAGTGGGACTCAAAATCAGAGCAGTATGGGGGTGAAGAAACGCCTTGTCAATAATCTGACAGGTATGAACACATTCAATTCAATAGTGGATCACTATCTCCACCCATAGCTAGTCTTGCCAGTAGTGTTTTGTGATTGGTTGTGTCAAAAGTGGCTTATAGGTCGGGTAGTATCAGTCCCGCTGACTGACCGCTACCCACTCTCATCCGTAGTTCCTCCAATGACAATAGTTGTGCTGATTCAGTTCCATGCCCTGGTCTAAATCCAAACTTCTCTTCTTCTAGAAGTTTGTTTTTCAGATGCATGGACAATTTCTTGCTCACATATAGTTTTAGGATTTTTTCAGCGAAAAGTAGTAACGATTTTTGTCTGTAATTTCTAAGAATCAGAGGGTCTGTAGAGAGCTTTTTCAATAGGGGGATGACTATAGCCTTATCCAGGCCCATGGAACAGAGAGAGCCTCATTCCAGTGATTGATTAGGTATCTGTAGTATCGTGAATAGTAACTCATCAGCCATATCTTTCCAGACTCTGCTGTAGAGTATCTAGACATTGCGTTTGCTCAAAACTGGGAAACTCTATTGCGGTATCCATGCGATTTATACATCTGAACAGAATATAACAGAGTAGAATCAACAGGCCACCAGACGGAAGGAAAATTGGCAGAATACGTATTTAGCCACTAGTTTTGCATCGCACCCATATGTTAATTTAAGGTGTGTGTGTAAAAATTAAAAATAAACAATATTTTTGTAGTTTGTCGGTGTTTAGACTAACATAACATTTCGAGTTTACAGGTTTGTGTAAAGAAGGATTTGTAGAGTTCCATTTTGGTACTCCCTCAATGGTCTAACAGGGAGAGAACTCTCTAAATGAAAGAGCGGCTGGCTACTAATTGGTGCCAAATGTTTTGTAAACAAACGTAAGAGGAAGACAGCCAGGACTGCCCAATCTGCCCACAAGCATCACTAAAGCAAGGTGCTGGAGCCTGGAGGAGACCGGGTCAAAGAAATATCCCTAGTCGAAACGAATGGAACTAAACACTCAAATCAATGGGATACCTGGCATGGGCTGCTGGGGGAGGGGCTTAGAGAAGGATTCAAAGTAAACACCACTGGGAGACTACAAGGACAGATGCACTAGGTGGGTGATGCTCCCCTGCCTGCTCCCCCAGACCTCTAAGGTATAGATGCATCAAGCTAAAAAACGCTTGCAAAGGGGCAAATTCTCAGAATCTGCCCCTTTGCGATCAGTATTTTTGCATTTGGGATGCATCATCCCAAATGCAAAAATCGCAGAATTGTGATTACTTAAATTGCTATTGCATTTAAGGAATCTCAAATTGAGATCCTTAAATGCAATGCATTAAAGTAAAAAAATTAGCAATTTAGCTAATAGGGGGAGCAAATTACCATGAAGTTGAACTTCATGGTAATTTGTAAAAAATTTGAAAAATGCACTAAAGTGCATTTTTCATAGTTCCATTTTACACACAAACATGCCCTTAGGGCATGTGTGTGTGCAAGATCTACACATCTGCAGATTTCAGGGGTGCAACAGGGAGTCCTTTTGACACCCTTGAAATTACAATCTCAATTTGCGATTCTCTAATTGAGAATCGCAAATTGAGATAGTCTTCCCATTTATTCCTATGGGCCTCTAGGCCCCTAGGAATTAATGGGGAGGTCTTCCTTAATTGCGACTCGCAATTTACGACTCGCAATTAAGCAATTTTAAGAAATCGCTATTTTTTTAGTAAGTTCTTCATGCATAGCCTTTTGCTATTCCTTATTAGAGAATCCTTATTTTTCGCTAATAAGGAATCGCAAAATGGATGCTTGATGAATCTATAAGTCTGTCCCCTCAGGAAGAACACCAGATGCACGTACAATGGCAGGACGGGATGCAGTCCTTTTTCCGGGGAAACTTAATTTTGGTTGTATGTTTCCATCCTGAGATACTGACTCGTGTAACAGGTGTTGCTTGAGTGGGGGTGAGGTGGGCTGTACTGCTCTAATATAAGTGTTTTCTTCAAGACTTCAAAATCCTCCTCTGTATGTTTTTACATCATACAATTTCAGATTGGATTGACAGTTTTTTAAGCTATTTCATATTTTTACTTTAGGCTAGATGTGTATTTTCACTTATTGTGTGTAACCAGAAGTGGAAATTTTGTAAGAACAATAAAAGTCAAATCAAGCAAAGAAAGGTCCAGCTTTGTTTCACCTTTTCCATTTTTTCAGAAAACCATTTTCGCCCACAGAAAGTATGTGTTACTCCTAGAAATGTATGAGTAAGCCATTCACAACCCCGGTGTAAGTAACAAACACTTTGTGAATCAGGACTTGATATTCAGGTGAAATTCGTAGCACCTCTGGTGAGTCTGGGCTGCTCTTTGGTATCAACAGAGAACGAAGGATAGGTTAAAACCATTGTTAACGTGAGGTGGGTCTGAAAGGAAGAGTCCTCTACTACTTTTTTAACTATCATAGATATCCAAGAACCTACCTCTGGTCCAGCACAGCCTCAGAGTAGGATGGTGGGGATTCTGGCCCTGAAGGCCTCTGATAGCCCTGCCCAGACATGTATTGGACACCATTATTCACGTTGTAGGTGACGCTGCAGTGGTGCGGGTGGTCGAGCACCACCAGCCGTGACAGGAGCACAGGGTGCTGAAGCCGGTGCACAGGTAGCGTCATGAGGCTGTTGCGTTTACGTTGATGGTGCAGCACCAAGGCCAAGAGGGCCACCACTAGCACAAAGATGACCGAGCTGCCAATGATGGCGTAGGTGATGCTGGGGTAGTACAGTAACTGATTCTCTGATGTTACGTAATCCTGGCCGCTGCCAACCTCTGTGGAAGAGAGATGAGGGGAAGAGTTTAGCTAAGTGTTAAAATCATGGCTTCATCTATAAATAATACAGAATTATACTATAATATAGATATAAACATAGATAACAAAGATATAAAAATAATGATATATCATTATAGTAATATTACGCATGAATACTCAGTTATTAATAAACAGAAATATTACAATTTTGCTCATACATAACAACAGTGATAATGTTCAGTTGTAATGATTTTATCTTCTGAAAACACAAATATAAAGAACAAATAAAAGCAGGTCAAAATATATTCAGCAAAGATGAAGAATTATTAATATGATGTGGTTGTGTAACAAACTATATTATTAGTAAAATGATATTATTAAAAAAATAAGTAGGTTTAATATCATGTCCCTTTTTGATGATGCTTGGCTGGACATTAGATTTTTGAGTAGAGATATGTACGATGACGTCTAATTGTGCTTTAGATTGTGGGACAGGAACTGATTTGGTGATATCTAGTTGTGCTTTAGATTGTGGAATAGCCCTTGGTTTGTTAATTTCTAGTTGTGTTTTAGATTGTGGAACAGTCCTCGGTTTGTTGATTTCTAGTTGTGCTTTAGATTGTGGGTTAGGCTGTGGTTTGGTGATGCCTAGTTATTCTATAGATTGTGGAACAGGCCTTGGTTTGTTGATGTCTACTTGTGCTTTAGATTGTGGAACAGGTCTTGGTTTGGTGATGTCTACTTGTGCTTTAGATTGTGGAACAGGTCTTGGTTTGGTGATGTCTACTTGTGCTTTAGATTGTGGAACAGGTCTTGGTTTGGTGATGTCTACTTGTGCTTTAGATTGTGGAACAGGTCTTGGTTTGGTGATGTCTACTTGTGCTTTAGATTGTGGAACAGGTCTTGGTTTGGTGATGTCTACTTGTGCGTTAGATTGTGGAACAGGTCTTGGTTTGGTGATGTCTACTTTTGCTTTAGATTGTGGAACAGTCCTTGGTTTGTTGATTTCTAGTTGTGCTTTAGATTGTGGGTTAGGCTGTGGTATGGTGATGTCTAGTTTTTCTATAGATTGTGGAACCGGCCTTGGTTTGGTGATGTCTACTTGTGATTTAGATTGTGGAACAGGCCTTGGTTTGTTGATGTCTACTTGTGCTTTAGATTGTGGAACAGGTCTTGGTTTGGTGATGTCTACTTGTGCGTTAGATTGTGGAACAGACCTTGGTTTGTTGATGTCAACTTTTCTTTTTTTTGTAATTTAAAAAAATAAAACAAAATTGTCCTCATATATGCCACCAGATGGAATGACTCTAGATGGAAACTCTCAAATCTGCCAACCCAATACCTAACTGTGCGCCCTGGAGTATTTTATGTTTAGCTTTCGAGAGGTCTCCCAGAGGTAGGCTTTCTACTAGTCCAACTCCCCTGTTCGATGTCAATGTACCTTGTCCCGGGGAGGACCAGACCACAAACCCCTGGAATAATCATTGGACTTTTGTTGTCTAACTATCCGACCATTTTATCAACGGAGCCCATATCTTTTCCGCATCCTCTCCCCCACACAGCAGATCGGTTTTACTTATAGCCATGATATTTTTAAGGCAGTCTGCAAACCTAGGGGGGGTTGGAGATTTCCATTCTCTGCATATCTCCTTCCTGGCGATGACAATCACATAGAATATAAACTGAGTGATACTGTCTCTAATATCGTATTCCTCTGACAAACCCATAAGAATCAGTCTAGGGCTACAAGTGACTGATCTAGACAGTGCCTCCTCTAAAAAAGTGCAGACCAATAACCAGTAGTTTTTAATTTCTGTACAATCTGAAAAAATGTGTAGGTCATCTGCCGCTAAATATTTATATCTAGGACAAAAGTGTAGTACTCCCGATATTTTTGACAGTTTTGATGGAGTCCAATAGACCCTGTATGCCGTGTAAAGATGATTTCTTCTGAGGCTAGCAGGTTTTATTGTTTTTTGAGATATTATGAATGAGTCTATCCAAACCTCCAATTGTTTTTCCGTACCATCTCCGATTATATTCCTCCCAAAGTTTCAAGATTTCTTCCTCCTGTCTGTCATTTGCCCCTATTAGTGTATTATACCATGCAGAAACCTCACCCTTCCTTCCTTCTGCTCTATTGGCTAATTCTAGGAATTCACAACCCGCTGTTTCTGACGCCCAATTTTGACTTCCCCACCAAGATGATAATTGATAATATTTGAACCTTGTGAGGGATCTTCCTGTCATGTTAGATATGGATGCCCAGTCTAGGAGTTCTAGATTAACCTGCAGATCTCCCCATCGTATAAAGCCTGCCTCTCTCAAGGGGAAAGAGAGACGATCTAATAGACATTCCGGTGTTCCGGGGGAGTCCCAGATTGGTGCCAGGGAGTTATAGTAAGGAATTTTCCAGATTTTACAAACTGCTTGCCACAGTTTAAGGGCTGTTAGTAGGATTTTTAGGCGGACTTTTTTGTAAAATTTTTGGGCGCCAAATTTAGACAAAAAAAATTCAAGACCCTTAGGGAGGTCGGATAGCAATGCTTGAAACAAACGACCATGTGACGATTAATATAGCTTGTTAGCCAGGAGTCTAAGGTTTTTTTTTTTTTTTTTTGAAAACCTTTATTGTGCATCAAATCAGAACAAATACGGGCCTACAACCTACCGGCCGGCCACGAAAACATTTAAGCATCTATGCAACTTTACGGCGGCACAGTAATATCTCTCATTGCAAGCAAGCATTAATAAGGTTACACTGTAGTTACCATATTACCGTGTCCCAGAATCAGTGAAGGTTAGTTTTAAAAGTTTTCAGCGCAACAATTAAGGTCAGGTCTACTGTTCCGTACTTATACAAATAAGAAATAGAAATTAGGTCCATGTAGGTGGGACTCGCCAATAGATATCTTCACCAGTCAGTGCAGTTCGCAACATGCAAGTTCCAGCCAGAGGATGGTCACAAATTATACTCATGCCTAAAGAAGACGCAACATCACAGTGAACACCATGCTACCACCCATCCCCCAGTGCGCCTAACACAGGCCTAGAAAGAAGAAGTTAAGTAATAACAAGAAGGCACCATAGAAAAAAAAAACATGAACTAAAACATACCCCCCCACCCTACACACATGCAGAGGCTACGGCCTACCCCCCCCCCCCCCCCTAGCAGAGTGCTTGTCACCCCAGAACCCGAAATATAGTATGAGAAGAGAAAGTTGAAGAGAAAAAGAAAAGAGGAAAAAGAAAAAAGAAGAAAGAGTGCAAATCACATAAGACCGGAGGAGGGCCAATGAAATGTATCCAACGCAAGTAAAACAGTTCCCTGGCCGCCCTTACCCCGACCCCAAGACCAGTACAATACCAATACTCAATACCCCCGGCAGTCCGTCAGCAACCCAGCAGTCCAAAAACGGGAAACAGTCCTGATACAGGAGGGGGCTGCCTCAACCCTGTCCCCTGCGAGGCGGTGGTACTGTACAATCCAGCTGCACGGTAGTCCTCTTGGAAGATGGGAACAGAGAAAGGGACCACGGCTGAATAAGGGGACGATCACCAAAGTCCATCCAAGACGCAGTCATGTGGTCCGCAATCTTAGCAGAGGATCCATAGTCCCACGATGGTTCACAGAGGGCAGCTGGTCCGCCCGGTAGTGGCCGTTCCAGGATAGAAAACGGAGGTCCGCCATGAGTCCTCAAGAAAGCCCCCAAGCGTGGTGTCTCGCGGCGTCTCTCAGGCCAGTTCGCCACCCCAGAGAGTTTGCGTTCCTTAGGGGGTGCTGCCGCCAGCACCCCAGCAATGACCGGGTCTCGTGACCGCAGTGAGTCAGTGGCGACGTTGGCGAGGGGGCCATGAATTGCAGCTGTAGGATGTGGCGCAGTGTCCCGCATGTGGACAGACTGGGGGGCAGCAAGCAGGGTGGCATCAATCTGGGCCCCCAATTCCCAGGTAACAGTACGCATGGCGGACCTGAGGTCGGCCAGGGCGCTCAGAACATCTCCAAATGACAAAGGCGCCTCAAAGGGCAGGGACGCAACCCCCTCCCGAACTCGAGTATGGCAGACGAGAGGCAGTCCCACTGGTCGTACATCCTCACCCTCAGCGAGCCTACGAGTCCCCCGCCGGGTCGAGTTGCGGTGGAAACAGACTGGGGGTGCTGGGGCTGCCTCCTCCATTCCGGCACAGTCGTGAAGTGGTGCTGGCCGATGCACTCGTCGCACCGGCAGCCTGGGCTCACTGCTGTAAATCCAAGGCAGAAAGATGGCGCTGACTACGGCGCCAAGAGAAACAATGTAGCGGAGGAGCCCAGGATCAAAGGCAGCGGGGTCGTGGAGAAGCAAGCGCCACCGACGAGAGATGGGAACCAGCACCGTCCGTCCCACAATGGCCGCCGTCTTCACCACCAGGGCCGGCCGCCTCCGCAAACAAAGACCCAGGCTGCTCTATTCGGCGTCCGGAGGGGAAAGGCGCCCCAGAGCTTCTGCTGCCGGGATCGAAGAAAAAAACACACCGGCATGATCAGGCTCGCCTCCCGGTTCCGCTGCTGTAACGCAGTTCGCTGGTTGGAGGCAGGATAGTGCGGAAACCGGGAGGACCGCTACAGGGTCAGCGGAGCCGAGGAATCAGGCGGCCATCGCGGTCGCGAGCTAGGCTCCTTGAGTCTAAGGTTTTTTAACTGAAATGCGTAACAGTAGAAAAGCAAATCTGGGAGGGCTAGTCCACCTATTTTTAACCCCCCTGCTCAACTTTCTCCAAGCAATTCTTGGTGACTTGGTGGCCCAAATATGTGAGCCAATCTTTCCCTGAAGGCTTGAAATGTCTTTATTTTGAAATGTCAGTGGGATACTATTGAATAGGAAAGTCACTTTGGGCAATACTACCATTTTAATTAAATTGACTCTACCATATATACTGAGAGGTAGACCGGTCCATCTTTGAAGGAGTTTGGTTATCTCTTTAACCACTATCTGCCAACTTATTTTGGGTATGTCTAGCAGTTTTTGAGTAATATAGATACCTAGGTACCTGATCTTTGTTTTTATATCTGGTATGGGGACAGGATTATTCCAACTCATTATGTCTGTTTTGTTCTTATTTATGCTATATCCTGAGCCTGCTCCATATTCCTCTGCTAATTCAAATAGCTTCGGAATAGCCTCTAATGGATTGATGGTGTATAGCAACAAATCATCAGCATACAATGCGGTCTTTAACTCCAGCCCACCCATTTTAAAGGGGGTAATTGTTGGATCTGATCGTAGCACTGCCACAAAAGGCTCGATATATAAATCGAAAAGGAGAGGAGACAGGGGACAACCCTGCCTCGTCCCTCTTGATATCTCAAACCAGTCCGTTAGGCACCCATTAATTAAAACTTTTGCTCGTGGGTTCCCATATAGGTTTTTAACAGCCTGAATAAAGGGTGATGGAAAGCCATACCTTGTTAGGGTGTCCCAAAGAAACACCCAATTAACTTGATCAAAAGCCTTTGCGGCATCTATTGCCACGATGGTAAGTATAAGTCCCTTTTCTTCCGCAAATTCGATTGCTCCAATGACCTGAAAGGTCACCTCATTTAATTATCGCCCTGGGGTAAAACCCTTTTGGTCAGGATGGATGATAGTTTTAATGACTTTGGATAGTCTCTCAGCCAGAATCCCCGAAATTATTTTAAGGTGAGAATTTAGAAGAGAGATAGTTCTATATGACTCTATTTTCATTGGGTCTTTGTTAGGTTTAGCTATTAGAGTGATGATGGCCTCAAACCAAGAGGGTGGAAAACCCCCTCTTTGCTGGTAGATATTGTAGAAGAGGGACAACAAGTATGGAAGAATCTCTTCCTCATTATCTTTGTATATCTCCGTTGGTAGGGCACCTGGGCCTGGGGCTTTATTCCTGCTCATCTTTTTTAACTGTTCTCTAATTTCCCCCTCAGTGATGTCCCCCGACAGGGTCTTTTTATCTTCCTCATTCAATTGGGGTAATGCCCTTTGGTTCCACCACTTCTCCAAATCTTCTGTTCCAACCTTAATGTTTTCCCAGTATAACTCTTCCATGAAACCCCTGGCTTCATCCCCGATCTCTTCATCTTTAGTCAACTGATCTCCCTAGGTTCTTTGGGACAGGGTGTCAATATTATTTCTGGTCCTGTCAGATCTGGCCTTCCACGCTAAAAGTGCCCCACACTTCTCTCCATATTCGAAGTTTTCCATCTGTCATGGATCAGTTTCTCAGCTTTAGCTTAGAGACTCAGCTGCAGCTCTAGAAGCTCCTTTTCTAATTCTGGAATCTTCTCTCTTTCCTCCAAAGCTGCACACTCCTGCTCTTTCTTCTTAATAGAGTCCAAATCTTTAATTTCTCTATCTTTTATCTCTTTTCTTTTTTGTCTCATATGGTATCCCAATAAACCTCTAAGAAAGGCCTTGAATGACTCCCAAACAGTTTGTTCTGAAGCTGAACCCACGTTGAATGTGGATCAGCCCTTGGTTTGTTAATTTCTAGTTGTGCTTTAGATTGTGGAACAGTCCTTGGTTTGTTAATTTCTAGTTGTGCTTTAGATTGTGGAACAGTCCTTGGTTTGTTAATTTCTAGTTGTGCTTTAGATTGTGGAACAGTCCTTGGTTTGTTGATTTCTAGTTGTGCTTTAGATTGTGGGTTAGGCTGTGGTTTGGTGATGTCTAGTTATTCTATAGATTGTGGAACAGGCCTTGGTTTGGTGATGTCTACTTGTGCTTTAGATTGTGGCACTAGCCTTGGTTTGGTTATGCCTACTTGTGCTTTAGATTGTGGAACAGGTCTCGGTCTGGTGATGTCTACTTGTGCTTTAGATTGTGGCACTAGCCTTGGTTTGTTAATTTCTAGTTGTGCTTTAGATTGTGGAACAGGTCTCGGTCTGGTGATGTCTACTTGTGCTTTAGATTGTGGAACAGTCCTTGGTTTGTTAATTTCTAGTTGTGCTTTAGATTGTGGAACAGTCCTTGGTTTGTTAATTTCTAGTTGTGCTTTAGATTGTGGAACAGTCCTTGGTTTGTTAATTTCTAGTTGTGCTTTAGATTGTGGAACAGTCCTTGGTTTGTTAATTTCTAGTTGTGCTTTAGATTGTGGAACAGTCCTTGGTTTGTTAATTTCTAGTTGTGCTTTAGATTGTGGAACAGTCCTTGGTTTGTTGATTTCTAGTTGTGCTTTAGATTGTGGGTTAGGCTGTGGTTTGGTGATGTCTAGTTATTCTATAGATTGTGGAACAGGTCTCGGTCTGGTGATGTCTACTTGTGCTTTAGATTGTGCAACATGCCTTGGTTTGGTGATGTCTACTTGTGCTTTAGATTGTGGAACAGGTCTTGGTTTGGTGATGTCTACTTGTGCTTTAGATTGTGGAACAGGTCTTGGTTTGGTGATGTCTACTTGTGCTTTAGATTGTGGAACAGGTCTTGGTTTGGTGATGTCTACTTGTGCTTTAGATTGTGGAACAGGTCTTGGTTTGGTGATGTCTACTTGTGCTTTAGATTGTGGAACATGCCTTGGTTTGGTGATGTCTACTTGTGCTTTAGATTGTGGAACAGGTCTTGGTTTGGTGATGTCTACTTGTGCTTTAGATTGTGGAACATGCCTTGGTTTGGTGATGTCTACTTGTGCTTTAGATTGTGGAACAGGTCTTGGTTTGGTGATGTCTACTTGTGCTTTAGATTGTGGAACAGGTCTTGGTTTGGTGATGTCTACTTGTGCTTTAGATTGTGGAACAGGTCTTGGTTTGGTGATGTCTACTTGTGCTTTAGATTGTGGAACAGGTCTTGGTTTGGTGATGTCTACTTGTGCTTTAGATTGTGGAACAGGTCTTGGTTTGGTGATGTCTACTTGTGCTTTAGATTGTGGAACAGGTCTTGGTTTGGTGATGTCTACTTGTGCTTTAGATTGTGGAACAGGTCTTGGTTTGGTGATGTCTACTTGTGCTTTAGATTGTGGAACATGCCTTGGTTTGGTGATGTCTACTTGTGCTTTAGATTGTGGAACAGGTCTTGGTTTGGTGATGTCTACTTGTGCTTTAGATTGTGGAACAGGTCTTGGTTTGGTGATGTCTACTTGTGCTTTAGATTGTGGAACAGGTCTTGGTTTGGTGATGTCTACTTGTGCTTTAGATTGTGGAACAGGTCTTGGTTTGGTGATGTCTACTTGTGCTTTAGATTGTGGAACATGCCTTGGTTTGGTGATGTCTACTTGTGCTTTAGATTGTGGAACAGGTCTTGGTGTGGTGATGTCTACTTGTGCTTTAGATTGTGGAACAAGTCTTGGTGTGGTGATGTCTACTTGTGCTCTAGATTGTGGAACTGGCTTTAGTTTGGTGATGTCTACTTGTGCTTTAGATTGTGAAACAGGCTTTTGTCTGATGATGTTTAGCTGTGCTATAGATTGTGAAACATGCCTTGGTTTGTTGATGACTAGTTGTGCTCTAGATTGTGGAATAGGCCCTGGTTTGGTGATTATCTTGTCGAGCTTTAGACTGTGGTACAGGCCTATGTTTGATGGTGCCTGATTTGGCTGTGAGACCTGTAGTCACTACATTACATCTTTACCTAATAAGCATGTGTAAAACTCTACAATGACATGCTTCACTAACAGGGGATGAGGGTGCAAGTGTCTCTAGGCCGGTAATTATCAAATCTGCAACAACAGACCCAATCACTTCTGGCCCTGAGACACTGGATAGTCTAGACAGGGGCTGTGGGCAGGGGAACAGTCAATCCCTTCCCCGAGCCCTTCAGCCATATGTGGGAGTGGACAATGCAGACGTGGCTGTGACATCGCACTCCTGCCATTTACCACCCGCTACCGCTGATCCATCTGCTGACACTTTCCACCTGTATTGAACAGGTAGCACATATCTGCAGGCTTCTCCCTGAATTAGGAAAAACTGCACGCAAATGCACCCAGTATTATCGGGTTCCTGCAGTTATTACCCATTTTGGGAAGAGAAGTTGCAATTGGTGGAATTGAGTCCTGGGCTGGTGGCCAGAAATTGAAATTTTGATCCCCAAAATTCTCTGCAACACTTAACATTAGAGCTAAGATAGAATCCTTATCTTCAGTTTTGCATCTAATTCTGGAAGATGCTTCTCCAGAAGGATGAGGACAGGCGACAACAGTCCAGGATTAGGATGCGGACATGGTAGGAGGTTTAAGTTCTGCAATCTGTGCAGTCTCAAAATAAAAACGCAGTGAAATAAAGTGACGTTCTGGAATCACAAGGCTAGCTAGACATGGTCATGGACATTTTGGATTCTTGAACCTAACAGATGTTCTGATGAGCAAATTTAAGCAAACACAACATTCGGGTACTATCTAGGTTCAAATTCAGAACAAAGCGCAATCAAACAAAAAATATGAAAAATTTATTTCGTCCTTTTCAGCGAGTGAACATTTTAAATGTAAACAAGAGTTGGATCTACGTCAGCATCCATGAAGTGCAGTCAGGAATATAGAACCGCCACCATGACTCGGGCAGTGGTTCTTAAACTTTTGACTTCTGTGGACCCTAACTTAATCCTTACTGAAACCCGGGGACACCCACTTAATCAATATTGGAATCCAAGGACCGCACTCAATCATCACTGGAAGCCAGGGCCTGCGGCCTAAGGATTTTCAATGTTTTGCACTACAAAACAATACACACAAATATACAGATATGAGCTCTCATCCAACAAATACATACATTATTAAATATTTTATTGAAATCGCTAACAAATATTTAAAAAACTCAAAATTCTACTCTTAATGGGAAGACTGGAGATGTTCTAAATTCAATTGAGGCCAATCATCGTTCATACTATATTCTGTTTGTTGCACCGGGTCTGCTCCCACAATCAATCTGAGGATACAAAAAAAATATTTGCCTACAATTTCAAATTCCTTTACAGAACGTTTGAATACGCTTAGTTTTATGTATTTTTTCTATTTCTATACACTTTAATAATATGGTAATATTAATTTTCTCAGTAGTAGTGGACCCCCTTGAGTAGGCTTCACAGACCACAAGCGCCCCCCGGACCACAGGGTAAGAATGCTGAGCGTCTAATTTGAAAATCCAGCCATGCCGACTCCTGAATACAGATTCACAGCGATGTCTCCGTTTAGTGGTAGGACAGCTAGTTCTAGACTACACAAGGACTGCTTGCTACAGACATTTCCAGAAGACATTGTTATGTAGACAGCGCTCTTCACTAATGCTGTACAGGAGGTGTTCCAAAAAAAGCAAACCGGTCACCAACAGTACAGAACAATCCTTAAAGATCACACCCCAACCTGCCAGATAGAATCCATGGACAACAAAGGCATACACCCAGCATCCTTGCCTAACCGCCCATTTATTGGCAAAATCATCCCTGGCGCGACATTTGGAGGACACCAGTTTTGTTATGTTAATACATTTTGTAAAGCGCATTTATAATACAAAGAAGCGTCTTGGCGCTGTGTCTAGAAACAGTATCATAGCAACGAAGGAGAAAGGACCAGTGAGATTACTGGATAACCCCACTCCATCTGCCGGGGACTTCGGTATCTCGCGCAGTACTCTGCGGAGCGCGGTGTCTCCACAGCCGTCCCAGATGGAGGATGCAAGCAGGCCATACATCTGAGAGGCTCTGATGCGGAACCCGTCACATTTACTAAGCGCGGATCCATTCTGCACGCAAGTAGCCATCTCGCTGTATTGATGAGGCGTTAGGGCTGTCAGCGCTCTTATTAAGGCGCATTAGATGCCATTTTGTCATGATTACAGCCACGGGATGCGCAGCGCGGGAAGGCTGTGGCGCCATCCGTCACACACAGAGCAGCTGGGTAATGAGACCACATAATGTCCCACGGTGACGCGTGTGAAGGGCGGACACCAGCATATTCTGTTCAGAGTGCTGGTGCATGCGGCATTGTGGGCCAGCAAAGCAGAAATGGGGCTACCAAGAGATGACACGATCACTCAGCGTGTACACAGGGGAAGCCTGGTGAGAAACGCTCCACATTTCTTTCTTCCAAGGGATATACAATAAGTATCACCCAGTGAGGCTAGATTAGGGCACAGGGGACGTAGGAGGCTTCCCAGAAAGTTGCTAAAAGGTGCCCAGTTTTAATGCTGCTGATGAATACTGCTCCTGAGTGCGGTGGCACATGACGGGTAGCTGCTGTGACAACTGCCAATGGTTTGCTAAAGGCAAAACCCAACTCTGCACCTCTTCGACCAAAGACTCCTCTGCAGGCTTTGCATGTGATGGCCACGTTTGCTTCTTTGCCTCTCTGAAGTTCAGTTCAATGTCTAGTAAGCAAGCTCCACAAGACAGTTCAGATTCTGATGTGGTTACAGCATGTGGCACCTTTCAGAAGGGACACATGAGGAAGGGGCCTCAGGGGTGCTCGTGGCCCCATTTTGGTGGCCTTGAATCATAGTTTGGACACCGGTGACCCTACCGTTGTTAGTCAAGGTCAGCCACGGCTGCCCTACTACCACCAACTCTATAGTAGTATCAGCGGGCAGCAGTCAAGGACTAACTCCTGGGGGAGGTGGCAGATACAAAGTGACATACTATTGCCATTACTTGGTTAGCATCAGAAACAATGTCCCATTAACACCATCACCCTTCCTAGAAATGTAGGGTAGCACCAGGCATAATGTAACGCTAAACAGTGCTTAATTTGAGCCCGTCATTTCCAGAGTGCCCCACCGGCACTTAATTATCAGCACTTTTGACAGTCTGCCACATGGTGGTGCTGTCCATCTAATTTAGAGATGAGCACAAAAACAGTCATTTATTAATTTAATATGCAACCAAAATGACTAATACCTGAAACCTAGGCAAGTCTTTTATGATGTGCGGTACCCGCCTTGAAACCCTGGGTCTAGAGATATGTATTCCGCCCTATTATAATGCGCGGTACCTGCCTGAAATCCTGGGTCTTGGGATATGTGTTTCGATATGTGTGGCGGCGATCACTTTGAAATCCTGGGTCTAGGGCTTTGTGTTTCGCCATATTATGATGCGGCGGTGATTGCCTTCGAACCCTGGATCTAGGATTATTTCCTTCAAACCTTGGGTCTAGGGTTATGTTTTCCGCCCTATTATGATGCGGCGGCGATCGTCTTTAAACCCATGGTTTAGGGTTATGTGTTCCGTCCCATTATGATGCGGCGGCCTGCGCCTTTAAACCCAGGATCTAGGGTTTTGTGTTCTGCCCTATTACGAAGTGGCGGCCTTCGCCCGTAAAGTCCATGGGGCATGGGATAGAACGAATTATCCCACTTGTAGGAGTGCAATGGTTAGTAGTTATGTTGGTACTGTGATTGGCAGCGCTGGCAGGAGCAACAGGTAGTGCAAACTGCAGTGGCCTTTTGACGAGTACTATGTCACATATGGGGTGAAATTAAGCACTGCGCTTACACTATCACCCTTACTAAACGAGAAGGTTAGCACCAGGTACGATTGACCACTCACACCATCAGCCTTACTAAAGGTGAAGGTAAGCACCAGGTGCAATGTTACCCTTACACTATCGCCCTTAGTACTAGTGTACGCTAGCACCAGATACAATCCGTTACTAACACCATCGCTCTTCGTAAAAGTGAACGTTAGCACCAATTATAATTAAGGCTCCCTGTTTTCCGTTTTTACTGATTTTTACAGATAAATACAGACCGAAAACATACATTTTCTTGTCTGTATTTATTTTTAAATGTGGATAAAAATGGAAATTACCGTAGGTTGCGTTTTGAGTAATTCTAAGTACTGTCTGCTATGGCTGCCAGACCAATAGATGTGTGGATTAATAGATAAGGGGGTTAAAAAGAAAGGACTTTTAGTAGAGGCTTTAACAGCAGTAGATATGCACAAGGTTGATACTGAAACTTGTATATTTTCATATATAAGTGCACTGATTTGTCTTCTGTGGGTGTTCACAGCACTGAAACCTGGCAGACATTCAAGCAAAAGTGCATACTTATCAGTTAAATAAATGTGGAAATATACTAATTTCAGCTTAATGTTTCCACAAATTCCCAAATAAATATGGATAAATACAGATAAAATTAGCAAAAAATAAATATGGATAAATACAGACAGAAATGGCAAAAAAAAAATACCATAAAACCGGGAACTCCAATTATAATGTGACAATTACACCATCACACTTACTAAAATGGAAGACCAGCACCCGATAAAATGTTACACTGAGAGAAACCAATATAGCCAGGGCCGGTGGCGTCATGCAATTCTTTGGACGCGCTTTTCCCCATAATTAAGGATGAGCCACGTAATCCCTCATCTGCTGCATAATCTGCAGATTTTAATAAAAAAAATATTTTCTCAAACGGATGCTGCTTTGGAAGACCCTTTGCAGAGGTTAACTGGTCATCTTTCAATTTCTCTCAATGTATTTCGTTGTTAAAGTTGTACTAATGCGGTGACATCTTTGCCCTGACAGTATTACCATGCTTAACAATTACAAAATAACTTAGTAATATTATTTTTAAAAAATGGTCGCATTTTGCCACGATTTGCCTTTTCTTGCTGCATAATTTAGTAAACTTTGCCACATAATTTGGTGCCCTCCCACCTCCGTATAATTCCAGTGGCTCTGTCTATGGCATGGGGCCAACTGAAGAAAGCACCTGAAGATCTCCAGAGTTGGGCACCACGATTTCAGTGATACCCTCATTCACGCAGAATCACTCGATTGGTATTCAAGCAGCAGACTGCAGTGAAACATTCTAACCCAGAGGAAGCAATAAAAAAGTTTTATTCCATTTCTAGCATCACCATTTGGCACACATCTTAAAAGGAGAATCGGTTTAATGGACTCAAATTGACCCTAAAAGTATATTTATGAATTGTGACCGACCCTATATCGCAGATCCTTTCTGAAGGGAATATATTGAAAAGCAAATTCTTGGGCTGGGAATGGAGGATTAAATTCCTAGCAGGTACCCTAACTGGCAACCACAGGTGACTGAGGTGGGGTCAAGAATCAACAATGCCCCACTCAGCTGGCAATGCAGCCCTCCTATCACCAGCTCTGTGTATGCCAATGTCTTCAGGCTGCCTCCACTGCAGGGCTCTAGACCTACCCCTCTGTGCTCTGGACACCTGTTATGCCGGCTTTTATGGTCTACACAGCCTTGGTCCTCCATCTTACACTGCCCACATCTCCTGGTACCCTCCTCCTGTCCACTGTATTCATGCTTTATTCAAGTCACTTTTTCATCCGAGCATCATCCGAATATACAGTGCAGCCCCATTTTAACCCCCTTTTTCGGTGTTTACTTCAGCCTACACAGGAGGACAGCATGCAAAGAGCAGCTTAGCAAGGATGAAGGGGCCATCCATCCCCACTGATGGCTTGAAAGGAAATATCCTTCCTCAGTATGTGTTCTAAAGGAAACCATCCAGACACTGAAAGAGAACAATACTCAAGAACACGAAAAGTTAGCTGCGTCTTTATGAGGAGCTCTGGCATTAGAGTTCAGAAGATGGGTGCGAACATCTGCCTTGTGAGGCTGCCAATGGGCCCCTGTCTGTCTCCAGACTGAGCCCTGGCGCGCGGCCACAGGGAGGCAATCACAGGCGGGAGGGCAGCTTCAACAGAAAGGCATCTCAGGCCCTGGGCCATGCTGGAAGGCCACACTGACTTCACAGCTTCAACAGAAAGGCATCTCGGTCCCATGCTGGAAGGCCACACTGCCATCACAGCTTCAAGTTCTACTGACATCTGGAACTTGTTTTATTGTTTTTTTTATAAGTTTAGTATTTTTATTGCAGGAAAATTACAGATTCCGACATGACATACCAGTGTGTGTGTGTGTGTGTGTGTATATATATATATATATATATATATATATATATATATATATATATATATATATATATATATATATAACTCTGATACATTTTAAAAGAGCAGTAATGAACGCTACATCACCATCAGAAAAATCAACAACTCCGTTATATCGACTTATTTTATCGTTTACCATCAAAAAACTATTCACTCTAATCCCCCACGTGTGAGATGAGTCGTTCACCCAACAGAGAGGTTCTCACCCTCTCAAAATTCTTATCTTGAGCTACATCTGACTTTGTTTCAAAATTAATAAAATGTATTTTCTTTAAATAACATCTTGTTTTGATGAGTTTGCTTATTCCTTTATTCCACATATTTATTTACTCAAGCAGGTATCTCTCAACGTGCTGGACACCAAACTACACAGCACGGACCACAGGGCAGCCCCTTACAGAGAAACCATCAAAGAACCACACCAAGCAATGAACATAAAACACAATCAGCGAGACAACAGTCCCTGCAGAGAGCGCTTATGGGCAGCTTTTAGAATCCAATAAGAAGAGAGGAGACCTAGAGCCTTGTGGACGGGTAGAAAACACAGAGGAAAAGAGGCAATAAGTGGGGGAGGATGGTAGAACACAGTTTTAAGGTTCAAGGACAGAGGGGTGGGAGGCAGGACATGGGTGATATAAAGGGAGAAACAGTGGTTTCTCTACAGCTGTGGTTCTTAACATTTTGACTTCTGTGGACCCCCACTTAATCATTATTGGAATCTGGGAACTGCCAATGAGTCCTCAATAAGAAATTTAGGGATCCCACTCTAAGCAATTATGATCATTTGGAACCCTAATCAATACACACAAATACGTACACAAGCATGTATCGAACAAACATATAAATTATGAAAATATTTTATTTAATTTACAAAGAAAAATAAAACAGCACAACATTTTAATTTTAATGGGAAGGTTAATGCTTTTCTAAATTCAATTGAGGCCCCTCATCGTCCATGCTACTGTCTGTTTCATGTAGTTGCGCTGCTTCCATGAATCAATCTGAGATTCTTCCTTATTTATATAGACTCTATTAAGCTTCTAATATTATTTAATTTTCTAAGCAGCCGTGGACCACCTGAGTAGGGGTCGTCGACTCCCAGGAGTCCACGAACCATAGGTTAAGAAACGTTAGTCTATGTATGGGATGGAGGGAGGAAGAGCCAAAAGTGGCGGTATGGGAGGCGATCCAGAGAGATAACCAAGGGCTGGAGAGGAAATCTCTCTGGACTGGTCTCCACAGCTAACCCAGTCCAGAGAGATTTTTAAAAACTACGTTTTAGTCCTTGTCTCCCCAAATTGGGTGAGGTCTGAGCATCTCAGATCAACGGGCAGTTATTTCCAACTAGAAGGGGCAGCTCACAAAAAGGTTGTTTAGCGGCTTTAAAGGATTTGAATCTGTTGGGTACTAGTTTTAGCTTGATGATGCGTTCCAGTTGAGACTTAGTGGAAAATTCCGAGTTCTGCGGTTTTTCAGATGTTGCTTTCGAATGGACAGAGAAGTGATGCACACCAACCTGACCTGCATTCTGTCTTCTTCTGGAAGCCAGTGCAGCCCAGTAAGCAGAGCCAACTGGAAAACAGTGAATTTGTTGGGGTGTGATTCACTCTCAAGAGCGGCAGTCTGTGAGCTATCACACAGATAGTTGAGTCTGAGCCGAATAATAGGTGCTGGAAAGTGGGGATGTTCTACAAAATTCATTTGACAAGTTTTCCAGTTTGCAACACTGTTTTACAAGTAAATTGGTAAGAAGCATTTGCTATGAAGACACTAACAAGGGTGAACACTTATGCTGATGTGCTTCATCTACTCACTGACACCCCTAAGAACTTGGAAAAAGGAAATAAAACAAGGCAACTATTATATAATTTCTACAGAAGAACAGCTATAAAGCCATTGGTTGAATAGGCAGGTTAAAAATCTGTGTGTACAGCTTCACATGTCCGTTTCTATCGGCGGCCATATTGTCTGCTGTGTTATTTTGCAAAGCTACAAACAAGATGGCAGCTGGTAGAAAGCTGTGATTGAAGTCGCAGCTGCCAGGCCAGTAACTGGGTGAATATAGGCTGGTTTGTCTAATGAAGAAATTACCCGTGCACACCATAACTAATAGAATGCAAATGACATTGCTAATGGGCTACGAGGACTGGTTTACCAATAATCCTTGGGTGCAGAATTAGGAAGCGCTCTGATGGGGTGTGAAGGCAACACCTGCAAATGAGATGAGGGAGTGGACGAACACGAAGAACTCAATCCCACTAGTGTAATAGGGCGAACAAGAAAGGGAGGGCTTTACTCAATAAAGATCAGAATCACGTGCAATAAATAACGCACAAATGAACTAGACAAGGCCTTAACAGACTTCTGCCAAGGAAACTGGATGCTCAAGCATCACAAGGGAGCGTTCAAAGAAGAGACTGGGAGGAGCCACAAGCTATCTTAACGCGTTGAGTGGTATAAAGTTAGAAAGGCAGCTAGTGGACGAATCAGGCATAACAAGCCATTGGGAGCCCTTTGGACACCAGTTAGTAGTTGGTCTGAGAAGATGGGAAATGCAATAACTGGAAGTTTTGCTTGAATTTCACGGTTACCAAAAAGGCAGAAACGGTGGGAAATGGGCAGAATTTTACACCATGCATGACAAAAAAAAATAATAGTAACCATGTCAGCAAATACGCTCAGGCTTTAATGAAAGAAGACTTGGAGCTATGTTTGGTTGAACTGAAACAGGACTTGGAGAATAGGTAAATTGATCATATCTGAATATACTCCGAGGTGACCTCAGCAAAGACGTTTTGGTACTGAAATCCAACATGCAGTTCATAAATCTACGTCTTGTGGTTATGGTAGGTCAACTGAGAAGAAAGTAGGACATGGACTAATGTCTGCATACAACAACATTGCTCTTGGAAATGTGGACAAAAACATTCCTGGACAAATGTGAAGAGCTAGAAATGAATCAAAAAAGACAAAGTCTGAGTAAAGGGTCTCAATGAGGAAACTGAGGGTAATTTCATCTACACTCTTCCAGAGTGTTTTAGAAAGAGGAACAAGGATTGCGTATTGACATAATTAAAGCTCACTAAGTTTGCAAAAGCCGACAATAATGAACCATTGGCTCAGCTAAAGTGACCCTTCGGGAGACCCGTAGGGAACTACAGTTCCGGCTTGACGAGGAGCATCCACCCTATGATGAAGCAAGACATCCTTCGGGATGTGTGAGGGCAACAAAAAATAGTCTTGTTGACTGTCCCTTATAACTTATCCAGCGCCTAGAATCTTTACTCTTAATTTCATCAGGAACAGTTACCATCCCTTATTTGTGAAATACAAACTGTATTGGATCACGGGCACTGGACCTTTATCAGCTCCTAGCCCCCCTCTTCTTTTTCCGCGATACCAAAACATGGGGCAACTATTAGGGCACCTCTAGCAGAGGTGGAATTGGGAGGTAGGCAGTGAAGGCAAGGTTACATCATGGGGGGAACGGGGGCGGTGGGGGAAGAGGGCAGGGAAAGTTCTGGTATGAGGAGTAGAGAAATGTTCATTCTCACTGAAGTGATAAAAGATTAGGGTTTCTTTCAATTCCAAAAAAGATGGAGACAGGAAGTCATCTTGTCTCCCAGGGACACTAATTGAGTAACATTTGTGTAACATGTTAAGAATTCATTTGTCAAGTTGAAGTAATGCGGTAGGTGGGTGGATTGAAGGCGGAGAGGGGTGATGGACAGTGCATAACTAAAATACGAGGAGAACAAAGCCTAAGTTTTTCATTCAAACTACTTTCATTTAATCAACAGCTCTGAATTCTTCCAATATGAAGCAATACTTTCGGAGGACATCAAACCTCAATTCCCAGATATACTCTTTCTGCATGAAACGCATCTGTGACAAAGTCACTATTTTTGCAGGAGGCTCAAAGCATACCCTATTGCAATTTTGGGTTTCTGCCTCGATGGAACCATCAGGTAAGAGTGTCCTCTGCAAACACCATCCATGGGTAGGTAGCTCTAAAATAAAAAGAAATCGAGAGTGCAGAAGTACAACTACAAGTACATGGGCAAAGTATAAGCCGGGTCAACCTATATGCCCCTAATCGGACAGGTGCAATTTGTGAGAAGGGCCCTAGAAGCACCCGCAATTTCAAGCGAAGGGGGCGTAATAATGGAAGGTGACTTAAATGTGATCTGGGATGCCAAGTTGGACTTGAGAAGCTAAGGGCAGTTGGTTACAGGGGCAATGACCAAAAGCAAACTGAAAAGGCTTTAAGAACAGGGTCTGGAAGTTACTTGGAATATACTCCATCCTGATGAAAAGGATCACACCTATGCATCATATTCAGGCATACATTACCCCTTCATGATACAGGGCCTGATTTGTTCCTAAGCCAAGGCTCACACAGCAGCGCATGCGCATACAGAGACAGACTGTCCAGGAAAAGCTGAGTCCCATGGAAGAGTGTAGGCTGAAAATAGACCTCCGTAGAGACACAGAGAACATGGCGGACTCACCAAAAGGAATAAAAAGTGATTTCAATTAAACACAGTGGGAGACATACACTGGAGTTACGGTTGGCTGTACCTAAAGTTTTAAAAAATAAGGGGGCTGATAATGTGCATCTCCGTCTGGTCCAAAAGAGACAAAAAATTCAGTGGCTGTTGCTTCTTTTTTTTTTTTTAAGTGGCGGGCTATCAGGCAAATATATCGACCCACTTTCAGGCACTCTAAGAACGCCATTAGGCGCACAAATCCATAGCTCTCAATCCTGGTTCATTATAAACAGTCTTTATACGATGAAGAGCTCTGGAGTTTAGGCCGATGGCAGGGGGTGGTTTTGTGTGTAAAAAAAACAAAAAAAACCTTTATATTTAAAAAAATGTACTTACCTACTCTTCGACCACTCTGGTCCCACAGTCCTTGGCAAAAAATGCTCAGGGCCAGATCCCCTCACCAATCGAGTTTCTGCTCTCATGCTTTCAACCAGAGTGAGCGAAGCACCAGGATTGGTTGGTTGGAGTGGGCTGGCTCAGCGCTCCTACGGGCCTGCTCTCCACCCAGCTGTCTAAGAAAGTCCGGTTTGGAGAGGTATAAAGTGCACATGTCAGACTTGTCATCACGACACAGTCAGCCAAAGTGACAGGCACACTTTAAAATGGAGTGTACAACACTCCTCCACCCCTGCTGGCAGTCAGCAGTAACGTCCCTGCGTCAGCACTTGGCTGGGGCGAGCCAGCTGCACTGAAAAATAAAACGGTAATAAAATCATTTTATTACCATTTTATTTTTCATGATTGCTGTGCTGGCAGCAGGATGGGCGACACTACTGCCTCTTAATGGAGGCACCGCTGCTGACAAAATAGATACAAAAGCTGAGAGCAGAATTTCATGCCATGTTTGATGGATTAGAACACGTTAAAATGGTTTATGGGGTTAAAATAAATTAATCAGAGTTCCTGAAAATATCTATTCATCAAATAAATGGAATCACTTAAGAGAGCATAGCAACTTGGCTGGGAAGGCTTCAATAATACTTTATTTAGGGCAGGAGTAAATAAATGAACTGAAAGTATAACTTGCAGCTCACTGGCCAACACTACAACACCCACTAATGGAAGAGGTGAGTGGGTGGGGACCTCTCTTTATATCACTACAAGGATACATCCAAGTCCTACAAGTGAATGTCCTTCCTGGGTGACTGCATCTCTTCTGACAACTATTTCAAAATTATACCTGATGGATATGTAGAGAGAACTAGAGAACTGTGTTCTGGGGATAAAGAGAGAATTAATAAGAGACTCTTAAGAGAGAGTGGAGGGCTCGGCTGCCCGGATATCCTGAAATGGATCAAGCAGTAGCTTTCCAGGTAATATCAGAATGGGTTGTCAGAGAAACTGAAAAGAGACAGATGATGATATAGCAGATGTGGGACATAGGTAGCCTGAAGGAAGAAAGGTATACAAAAAAAGTGATGGATCGACTGAGGAAGCAGCACAACCTTGAAATACTCACTTAACCAGATCTGAGAGAATGGTCATGGAAATATGGGACAGTGTGGCCAGCAGGGGTCAGTTGACTTCCTTTCTAACATTACACTTCTTTGCAACCTGTACTTATGTGTAAAATGGAAAAGGGTGGTATAGACTGCGGTGCGAGCTCTTGATACAAGATACCTTTACGTCTTTTAGAGAACGCAAGGAAGGCAACAGCATTATATAAAGATTACAACACCTAACAACTACAAAGCCAACTTCAGTCTAATGGGGAGGCCTCTGGTGAAGTCTGAGGCTTACATTAGATGTTATGTCGAATCCTCAAGTGTGATTCTAAGGCATTCCGTAGATCCTTCAGAGCAACACAAGTGTGGGCCATCAAGATAGCTGGATATCTTTGTGGGGGAGGTCCTTCTGGAAAACGGTTGGGGTGACCCATGGGGTGATACCCATTGCATTTTTAGAAGCTTCGCATATTGGAAAATAGCTGATAAGAAAACAGTTGTAATCCAATAAATAAGAGATTCTTCCAAAATATAACAAGTTGTATTTATTAAGAGCACAGAGATAAGACAGCTCATATGCTGCAGGCGGTTCAGAACTGTTTCCTTCACTATCCATCAATGGAATCTATAGATGTTATAGAATGCAACAACAGAGACTTTAAATAATGCATTAAACTTAAAGACACAGACTGTAAAATGTAAGACCTATTTACAACAATATATTCGTAAAGTTATTTAAGAATATAACACATCTATTGAGAAGTGGCTTATGATCCGTTTGTAAAGTAAAATTGAAACCCCATAAATATGTTCTAAAATACTCAACTCCCCACGCCGCTGCCAACGCCTCCCTCTCTATCACTGAATAATTCCTCCCGGAAATTGTCAAAGATCTTGAAGCGAAGGCCACCGTCTTCACTATCCCATCCTCGTCGCCAATGCTGTAATCCAATAAATAAGAGATTCTTCCAAAATATAACAAGTTGTTTTATTAAGAGCACAGAGATAAGACAGCTCATATGCTGCAGGCGGTGCACAACTGTTTCCTTCACTATCCATCAATGGAATCTATAGATGTCATAGAATGCAGTAACATAGACTTTAAAGAATACAATAAACTTAAAGACACAGACTGTAAAATGTAAGACCTATTTACAACAATATATTATTATAGTTATTTAAGAATATAACAAAAACATTCACATGACTGCATATCTTTTTTGCCACAACCTTTGACTGGTGTTGGAGAAGCACTATTAGAGTACTGGAGAGGGCTCCTTGACAGATATCTAGTGGGGATATCCAGGAAACAAAATGTTCTGGGAAGAGGTCAAGAGATGGATCAAAGAGATTATGGGCTATTTGGTCCCCGCTGACCTGAGTTAAACCCTCCTGGGTGCGAGGCACCTGCAGTTAGAGGGTCTGAGCAGCACATAGAAGTCACAGCTACTGAAAAACTAATCAGCAGCCAAAAATGATCACGGATCTCAAATACAAATTGTACAAAACTGCAGGAATAGTATGGTGGTTCCACTAAATCTTCTAGCTGATGCTAATGAAGAAGCTACCTCATGATCTACTGGACACAGAGAGAAAATATCAGAAGACCTGGTGCCATCTGGTGCCATCTGTAGCTATTGCATGCACGTGTACTACTACAGTGATGTTGAAGAGACAATTGATTACCTGGCATGGCATCTACATGCCTTTCTATTACTTGGGATTAAAAAGAACCTTAGGAAGAAATCCTGGAACTCTTGTAGGAGCGAGTGGACATAATGTGACCAATGCTTAAATCGAGCTGGCGCTTTATGGCACTCGCTACTGGCACTAAATTGTCCACACCAGTGCTTGTGAGAGTCTGTCACAAGGTGGCGCTGTCGGGCTAATTGAGAGATGACCACAACTACAGTTATTATTAATTCAATATACATTAAAATTTACAATTACCTGCCGGAGTGTGATGGTTAGCAGTTGTTTTGTGACTATTATTGGCAGCATGGTAGTGCCAATGTGTGTGCCAGCTGCATTGGCCTCCTGACAAGAGCCCTGGCACTTATTTACATGTTTTCCCTTCAAATTAAGCACTGCATGTGACACCATCTGAGAAGAATCCTGCCCTGGTGAGGTGATGGAGAGGCAGAGTATCAGAAATAACCGTCTCAAAATCAGCTTTACTAGCTATTTAAATGTCGGCTTGAAATACTTTTTAAATGCACTCCTTTTGCCTACATTTTCAACTGTATATTTTTAGAAAGCAGTGGTGTGGTCTTTCCTCCAAGCAAAGAAGAGGTGGAGCAATATTGCAGCCAAATGCTTCACCACAAAGAAAGCTCGAAATGCAAGCTTCACTCACTGTCAGCATGCAATTGCAATTGCTGTTCAAGCTTCCTTGAACAAAGCTCAGATTAGAAGTGTATAATTGTCACACACAAAAGGTTCAGCAGGGGTATCGCTCATCTCACATAGAAACCCACCGAGCAGGCAGCCCCATTGCAAGCTTCATTCCGACGTAACAGCCGGGACGCAGGTGCCAACAGTGCATCCTTCCTCAAATACACCTACAACAGGTTTGACACGAGTAGCAGTAGTAGAAGTTCCCATCCTGCACAAAGAAGAGGTACAGAGAGGTGTAGAACACACAGCACCGTAGCAAGCGTCTCTGACACACATTGAACATGAATGTGTGAACTTGTGCAAGCTCGATCAGAAGAGGACCACTGCTGGAAGTGGGTGCTTGAGTTACCACAGTGCAGTGTGATACGCCTTAAATTATCCATTAGACCCTACAGTGCGATTGTTTCTATGCGAGCTGAGGGATTGCGTTTACACAGCAGCCAAGCTTCAATACCATGGCAATTTGTTCTGGCATCAAGGTGGTTGGTCTCTGCAAAAATTCATTAATAAAAAAGGAGCAGGGTGATGAGACTTTTGACGTCTGCTTGTTTGACTTTTCCGATAAGTTGTCGAGGTCTACGGTTTTGGTTCCTCATTTTGGACATTGAGTTTAGGTTGCAATGCCTAGAGTATTGATCTCGCCTATGGAATAACTATTGGCGATGCCCACATCTGCAGCGCCCAGAGCAGTGAGATTGTAAGTGCCGGAAACGTAGCATTGGAGCTAAGGTATAGTACACATCTGAAAGAATTACCCTTCGAGCACCTGCATGGTGAATCCTGCCTGCAGCTTCATACCAATTGTGGCCCACGGTTGAAGGCAGGTTGCTGCGGGGAGGAGAGAAGGCAGGTTGCTGCGGGGAGGAGAGAAAACTGCTTTCAGCAGAACGGCCAGTTGAAAGATGTCGGCCGCAGTTAACGAGGCTGCTCCCTGCCTTGAATGCATACCTTTAAAGGGTGCTGCTGCCTGCAATCAGTGGTGGCTTCAGCACCACCTTGTGGTAGAATGAGACACCGCGATCTGTAAAGTGACACAACTATGAATTGGCCCTGGTAGGGCTATTAAGTGGTGCAAGCGATATGCCTCCTATCGGAGGTAGACTCCACAAAGCCCCTCTCACCTTGTTCTTGTTTCCCGGAATACAAAGGGTTAGGGTAGTCTACCCACTCAGTAAGTGAGAGTTGCACGGTACGAAACCTGCTAAAGCCTGAAGATAGAGGAGGCTGCAGCACCACCTAGAGGACATTTGCTGCCAACACAGAGAAGATAATTTACTCAGGTCTCCGCCAAACACTGCGAGGGTCCCTTGCCACAGCGAGTGGAGAGGAGAAGCCACTGTGACACATGCCCATGCCAAATGAGAGACCACTGACAGCCCCAACCACAGGGAGGGAAAAGAGCAAAAGAGACTGAACACTGCTCCTAGACATCCCAGTAAGAGACCGGCTACGAGAGTGCCACATGCCCCCTGTGGAGTGCTTATCATTCAAGAGTAAGACTGTTACCCCCCAAGGACCACTGTAAAGCCTAAAGCTGCCCAGCCAAGACAGCTCAGTAGAGACAAGGAAAGCCACGGTAATGGTCCCGAAGGCAGCCAAGCATCATGCAAGCTCCACAAAAGGCGCCAGGAGAAGGTAAGCTGCATGCGCACCCCCCAGTGGCTGTCTGACGGCACCCCACGTGAAGAGATAGCGCCACACACCCCCACGTGGTGAAAGGCCACAACCGCTAGTGGAAAGGAGCAGTCATTCCAAGTAGCCAGCAAATGGCACAATCTCGAGGGGCGCAGAGAGAACGCAAGACTACACCAGAGGTCCTCTGGGAGAGCAGAGGCTTCACCAAACGGCCACCCTCCAGCACGGAATGGCCACCATTAGCCCCATTGAGAGTGACACATGGAGTGACCAACCCTGCCAGCATGCTCGTAACCAGGCAGGAGTAAGTGCCGCAAGGGCGCAGGCTCGAAGCAAAGTACTACACCCTCGAGCGAGGTAGAAGAGCATAAAGTAGGTGACGCTCCATTAAAGGGGTGAAGCCCAAGGAAGATCCCAAAGAAATAGCCAAGACCTGCTAGAGGTCCGCAAAAAGAGGAGAATCAGTCCTACTGACAGGACAGACCTGCGACAGGTGCACAACAAAGAAGATCGACAGTTCTAAGAATCGGATGCGACCAGCGAGATGTCCATGTGGAGTCAACATGCGACACTTGGCACGACACCATATCACTATGAGGGACCTGGTCGGAAGTATAGAAGAGTGTGACATGGGACGCATAGCAAAGGAGTTGAAGAGGAGAAGAGAGTGGCACAATGTCACAACGTGAACAACAACCAACACAGGTATGCAAGAGAAAAGGGGGAAAAGCAATAAGACTGAGGACTCATGCCAGTACTGGAGAGGGCATCCATCAACACAAGCCAGCCACCGGGGTGCAGGGACTTCACCGGCGACAA
Organism: Lissotriton vulgaris; assembly: GCF_964263255.1. NCBI lineage: Eukaryota > Metazoa > Chordata > Amphibia > Caudata > Salamandridae > Lissotriton > Lissotriton vulgaris. Next base: position 201,131,315 of record NC_141688.1, read on the forward strand.
CTCAGCAGAGGACTAACTGTGACCCACCAGCAAGCGCAGACTGTGTCCAGGCCCCCCGCTACACAGTGTGATCACCCAGCCACCTGTCACCCGCTGCTTGACAAAGATGGCATTCCTGCTATCAACTGCACATGTCGTAGAAGAACTGCAATGTGGGCACGCAGTCCTTCCAGTCATCCATACTCCAAGTAAGATATATACCCTTTGCCTAAGTTGTTAGATCGTCATCATTAACAGGTGCACCACCAGAACCACCTAAGGACCATCGCACCACCACAGAGGAGATGTATGCCTGCAAAACAACCAGAGGTTAACAACCCTGATGAAATCTTCTGTGAGGCCCCGGAAACTGAGACATGTCGAGGAGAGCATACTCGACCCTTGGACCATCCACCCATGGGGTTGCACTAGGCTTGACCATGGCCCTGTTGGGAGTTCCGCAGCGACCCTTTTAAGCGGCCTAAGTGAGGCCCTGCGAAGCCCACCCAGTCCTGTGGCTATCTAGAGGCAAGAATCTTGAGGGTAGTCTGGTGTGAGATAAAATTCTAGCAAGAGAGATGCGTCAGCAGCAGCTCCACAACAGGCACCGCGACGAACTGCGGTCACATACGGGGACTGATCACCCAAAGACTATCTGATGAAGGGCCCGTGCACTTAGGTCCTGACGGCGGGAGCACACAGACCTTTAGACAACCACCCTTTGAGGCTGCAAGAGCGACTTGGATGTGGTCCTGTAGGCAGTTCCTCAGCGATGCCTTCCCATGGCCTACGAGAGTCCCTGGACAGTAGACACAATCTCGTGCCAGTTCGGCAGAAAGGGCGTCACGGAAATTCCTGGCACGGAAGGGAAGTCTGAAGCTGCTCCACCAGCGGGCACTGGAAAGCACTTAGGCCTTCAAGGAAGACTACCATTTCATCAAAGTCGTCTTCGGTCTTTGCGGGTTTGCTGTCCATGGAACCTGAGCGCCTACAAAGAGATCTCCGCAGCGTTCTCCACCACCGCTCAGGATGCACCTACATTCAACTTTGTATAGAGTCTCCAACACCCTGAGACCAGGCCAGTCACAACGCATCGTAGGGGTGGACTCAAACCCAATGGTCATACAGTCGAGAGATCCAGTACTGCCCAGTGGACGTCCTGAAGAGCCGCAGTGGTGCTGTCTTTGGTTTGTTAGTTCTTTCGCGCAGGTACGACTTAGTCATCTCTTTTTCACTTAAGTGTGGGCGGGATGTGGTGTCCTGATGGACACTTTCTAGTGTTCCAGGAATTTGCTTTACCTACGCTCTACACCCACCCATCACAGGCGTCACCGGTCAGGTGAACGTGCTATTAAAAGGGGCGGGACCCACGTGCCCTGGGCCAGTTGTGACTTTACCACTGTGTCTATTACTTCTTAGCATGTGGGCCCAGCACCCACTACTCCACACTGCCCAGTCTGCGCTTGCAACAGACCAACAGAACATACTCGTTGAAAAGAATGAGTTTATAAAGCCAGCATCTTGTAGCAGCCATAAAATAACTGTGTTCATAATCCGGAAAATTAACTGCTTCTTAAAGGCGAACCTTTCTGTCTCCATTTCAAATAAAATCAATTAAGTGAAAGATAATTAAAGCATTGCAGTTCGTAGAAAGGCTTAGTATGCAGAGCGCCTAGGAATTAAATGGCGTTTTGTTCAGCTGCCGCCGCAGCTTCCCCGGCTCTACTCAAACAATTTAAAATTCAAAACCCAAAACTAAACATGCAAAGCAGAAACCTTGACACGGTAGCTGGCATTCGAGAATGAACTCGTCCTCTGTGCCAAGTACTAGAGATGCGCTCTTGTGGAAATAACACTATAAACTGACCCTCCCCTTGACCTCTTAAAATGTATTGAAATAATCTGTAGACCGTTGTGCACTTGTAATTGCCCCCATAACACACAGATAGCGCCTTGAAGCTGGAAGCGCCACAGTGACAAACATACACGTAATTCAAGGATTCATCTAAATCATATGATGGAGCCCACGTTCAAATAAACCCGAGGCAGCATAATGAGCTGCGCTTTTCTGAAGTGCTACAATTAGAATTATGAATATGCATGAGGCTGGCAAACGACAGCATTTAATTAAACTTGTAGCAGGCTCAGGCTCCACGCACGTTTTTTGTTTTATTTTTACCAAATTTGCAGAAAACATGACGCATGCCCTGATTAAAAGATTGCAATTTAAATTACATTTTTGCCCATTATTTATATTTTTGGGTGGAGAAGGGAAGCGCAGATTGAGAACCTTAGGAACTGAATATATTTATAAAACAAACAAAAAAAACAGGCACAGCTCAGAGAATGATGGGAGATTGGTTGCCTAGTTGCATGTTTAGATTCTAAACATGCAACTAAGCAACTGATCTACCATCTTAGTATTTAATATTGGGTTGAGTTAATTTGTTAATTTGTACTCAGGAATGGTGGCCGCCTTGCCTTGGCTCTCTGCCCATCCCGTGCAGTGAGGCCAAGAACTTGGGGGTCTGGGTTGATCCTAAACTCTCTTTTGAGAGTCATGTTGACAAATTGGTGGGGAAATGCTATGGGGTTATGAAGACCCTAAACCGCACTCTGGACCTACTGCCACTTGAGGCCAGACGCATTATGATCCAAGCTCTGGTCACTTCTCGTATTGACTACGCGAATGTGCTGTTATTAGGAACTACGGAGAAGAACCTGAGAAGACTGCAAGTGCTGCAAAATACGGCGGCCCGTTTAGTCCTCAGACTCCCCAAAAGAACAGCATCCAAGCCTACTTTGGCTGCCCTTCACTGGCTTCCTATAAAGAAAAGAATCCTCTATAAAGCCCTCCTCTTTTGTTATAGGATAACTTCTGCAAAAGCGCCAGGGTATTTGAAGGACTTGGCTATCCCCTATCTACCCCAAAGAGCACTTCGCTCTGTGGGTATGGGTCTCCTTACAGTTCCTCGTGTAAAAAAGGCCAGGATGGGAGGCCGCTCCTTTCGGGTGCTGGCAGCCACCCAGTGGAACAGCCTTCCAGCTGTGATCAGACTAGCCAAAACTGAAACTATGTTCCGGAAACTTTTAAAAACACATCTGTTTGCCCTTTAGGGATGGATGCTTCTGCCCTCTTGACTCTCGCTCCACAGCGCGGGGATACGCCGTGATGGCGTCACCAGGCGCTTTAGAAACCCCTTTATTATTATTATTATTATTATTATTATTATGTGCGCACAGCTTTGACTGAGTACAGGGGTACATGTTGATTTTCCCAGGGTAAGACAATTTGGTGAAGTGGGGAAGCCACGATTAAAAGACAGATGTTTAGGTTTCACAGACCACATCCCAATCTAATCTTTGGCTTCTATTATTGACATGACAGTGCACGGCGTGACGTCATAAGATATATAAGATGGGACAAAGTTTGAGGTAAGGATGGCATTTGGTAAACCTGAATTGATATAAATGTATGATGTATTGTAATTCTACTTTGATTGTTGCTATATGGTTGTATTTATACATACCGAATAAAGCATTTTTTAAATGAAATGAGGTAACAGATCTATGTAAGAGAGGTGGTGTTTTATGTCGGCGTCAGCGCTTAGGTGATGTTAGTGTGACTGCGAGTGATGAAGAAGTGTTATGCGGATCAAGTTAGCGGTACACCTGCGCCACCTATAAAGCTGTTAGGTCTACATATAGTTACAAGTCGTTGTAAACTCTGAAACCCTGCTCGGAGTTATAGAAAGTTATCCGTTAGGTGTAAAGTCTGGAGGAGGATGGTGGGACAATGCATAGATATAGAAAAGTATAAGCTGGTTGAACGCGCTGTAGTAGTGTGGCGGAAAGTTATTAGTTAACTGTGAACTCCCGTGCAGTATAGTGGGAGTTATACAAAGTTATACATGTACACCCATATGCAAATACGGTGGGACCGGTCGAAGTTATTGAACATTATAAAGCGTTCTTTCTGGCCTTGTCAGTAAATTGCTCCGCCTGGTAGCTGTTGCCCCCTGACCCTTCCAGGTCTAAAGTTCGAAGCCCTTATCCCTGGTGGTCCAGGAGGAGCTTCTCTGCTGCTTCACTCTACCTACTGTCTTTCTGCGTTCAGCCTATTGCTCCTCTGCTCTTTTTTTCACCTTCCTTTTTAGGTCGAGCCTACAGCCAGGGCGCAGCGCTGCTCTGCAAGACTTATTGTGGAGGAGTAGGGAATAGAACCACTATCACTCTTCGCCCATATTTGCCATTGGCTCCTGTCATTGTCCTTCTTAAATGCTGGCTTCTGATTCATCAATAGGCTTATTAGTCCCTCCTTAGTACCGCCTTCTCTACATTTGTCACCTGCCATGGTAACTGGTCCCTTTACTTTGGTTGTTACATGGTACGTTTATTTAGACTGTGAGCACTATTTTCTTTAAGGAGCTTCTCCTACTGCAGGCACAACATGCTTTGGTGGCTTCTTTGCCCCCCTCCCCCTCTCATTGTCATGCCTACTTCCCTTTCTCCCCTTCCCTCCTGTTGTACGTGCTATCTACCCCCACCCGCCCTCCCGTTGTCTGTGCCTTCTCTTCTTCTGCCCGCCCACCCGCCCTCCCACTGTCCATGCCTTCTCGGCCCCCCACCTGCTCATTGTCCGTGTCTTCTCCCCCCCGCCTGCCCTCCCTACCATTGTCAGAGCCTTCTTCCCAACCCCCCCGCCCGCCCTACCTCCCTCCCGTTGTCTGAAATGCCTACCATTTGCAATGCGATAGGTCTTGTGTAAATGCGAGACCTATTGCATTGCAAAAGCTTATTTCTTTTACTATTCTCTTTGCTTTTTTTACTTTCTCTTAGGTCTTCTCTTTTTGTTCCTTTTTTATTTCCATGCCCTTGCTTGTCCCCCTCGGCCTTCACCCCCTCCAGCCTTGGTTTCCTGCTTCCCGCTATTGCTACTCTGCTCTTTTACTGTTCCTATTTATCTATCTATTGCTTTTGTGTCTATTATTCTTAATCACATTTCTAATATCACCTCTTTTTTGTGCTTTTCTACCCCTCCCATGGCCTTGGTGCTGCTCTTCCTCTGCAGCCCGCCCTCCTCTAGCTCAGTTTTGACTCTTCCCGCCTCCCAGCTGTTCAGCCCTTCCCAACACTACTTAATGGTGGCTGCTGCATGGCCACGCACAACGTGTGAACTAGTGATGCGCCGGAGGAACTTTAAAGGAGAGCCCAGCTGTGCTCGTCCACCATTGGACTCAAACTACGGGTCACAATGCCAACCCACTCAGCAGGACACTCGCTCGACCTTGTGTTTGCCACAAGCAACCACTTCTCTGTTAGCCACACCTCCAAGCCACACGGGACTGATTAACACTGCATCCACTTCTCCTACACCACGCCCACCATGAACCTTGCAGAAGCTGGAACAAGGTCACTGTACACCAGCTCGGCACCTCCCTCGGAAAAACCCTTCAATGACAACCACAGATGCCAACACCTAAGCATGCAACCTCCACCTCGCCTCTGGATCTTCAACTGCGCAAGCACACTGGCTACCCACAGAAAACCTTCAGGCCAGCAGACCAACGAAAAAGCTGGCTTGTTCTCTCCCACCCTCCAAGAGTCCAGGCACACCTATAGATAGCTCAAGAAAAGATGATGGAGCAGGAAGATCGTGGCAGACCACGCAGTCTTCAAAACCGCCAACATTGCACATGAAAAGAACTGTTCGTCAATGGTCACAATATTTGCCAAACCCAGCACTGAGACAGCAGCCATTCCTCCCTCTGAAGAACTCTACAACACCCTTGCCACCTTCTAACCCCTCAAGAATAAGGAGATTTATGACAGCTACACTACCGAAAACCCACCCACCCAACTGCAACTACTGCACCCAATGACTCCAGACCCCAGAAGACCGTATCCAACTGGACCACCCTCACCCCTGACAACGCCTACAGGATCACAAAAAAGCAACCACTCCGCAGCCTCCTAGGATCCCTGCCCTACCACATCTTTAATAGAGCCAGCACTGTCATTGCACACGAACTCTGCTGCACAATCAACTGCTCCTTCGAGTCCGCCACCTTCCCAGAAGACTGGTAGTACGCAGAGATAAACACCCTGCTGAGGAAAACTCCCACAACACCCTCTGCTCAAGACTCCATGACACTGGCATCTGCGAGAAAGCCGTAGAATGAATCCCCACCTTCCTCACCTGCCGAACACAGAGTCAGATTACCACCATTCAACTCAGAACCCACAGAGATCAGCTGTGGAGTGCCTCAGGAATCCTCCCTGAGCCCTACCCACTTCAACACCTACATGGCCTGCTTACAGCCCTCATGAGAAGCCATGGACTCAACAACGTCTCCTACGCCGATGACACCCAGCTGATTCTATCCTTACAGATTAATCTACAGCCGCCAAGCGCAACTGCCACAATAGGACGGAGGCAGTGGCCATCGGGATATAGGATAGCTGCCTCAAGCTTGACCTCAGACCAGAATGAAGTTCTCATCCTGGGCTCCAACTCACTTGCCTGGGATGACTCCTGATGGCCCGAAGCGCTCTGTACCCCCCTCCCTCACATCCACAGGCCACGCATGAAACCAAAGCATCATCCTAGAATCTTCACTCTCAATGAACTGCAAAATCAACACCATGTCGTCCTCCTACCACACGCTAAGCAAGTGGATCGCCACTTAGTCCAACAGTTACCCATACATTCTTCAGCAGCAGACTCGACTACGGCAACACACTCTGCTCGGGCACTACCCACAAACTTCAAAATAAGTTGCCGAACATCCAGAACGCCTCCACCAGACTCATCCTAAAAATCCAACGCTGCAGCCGCTTCACCGATCACCTGAGAGACCTTCACTGGCTACCTATCAACAATAGAATTACCTTTAAGCTCCTCACGCACTCCTACAGAGCTCTCAACATGCCGGACCTGCATACCTCAATCACTGGCTCTCCTTCTAAACTAAACACACCAGACATCTAAACTCATCCCAACTGCCTTTGCCACCATCCCACAGTTCCTCAAGACCTGCGGCTAGAGGAAGATCCTTCTACTACCTCACTGCAAAGAACTGAAAAGAACTGTAATTCCCTACCTCCACGCCTTAGGCAAACACCATCACTGCCGCAATGCTAGAAATACCTTAAGAACCGCAGATCCTACCCTCCCCCCTCTCAACGCCTTTAGACAACGGGTCAGTAGTCGCACTATACAAGGAACCTGATAGATTGATTAAAAGTTGGCAGTACACTCTGGAGCAGTATGGTAAGGACTAGTCAGAGTTATAGAAAGTTTTAAGTCGATTGTACACTCTTATGTAGTATGGTGTGATTGGTTGGGGTTTTGTATAGTTATAAGTGGGTTGTGCACTCTTGTGTAGTATGGTGACACTGATCAGTTAGAGAAAATTATAACACAGATGTACACTCTTGTGCAGTATAGTGTGAATGGTCAGAGTTATATAAAGTGATAAGACAGTTGTACACTCTAGAGCAATATGACAAAAACTGGTCGGAGTTACAGAAAGTTATAAGCTGGTTCTCCACTCTGGAGCAGTTTGGTGTGTATAGTCGAAGTTATAGATAGTTATAAATCAGTTGTAGATTCTGGAGAAGTATGGTAAGGACTTGTCGGAGTTATAAAACGTTATAAGTCAGTTGTACACTCTGGAGCAGTGTGGTGTGATAGGTCGAGGCTATAGAAAGTAATATGTCGGAAGTACCCTTTGGAGGAGTATGGTGGGTTACAGAAAGTAATAAGTCAGATGTACGCTATCGTACAGTGTGGTAGGACTGGCTGAAGTTATAGAAATGTATAAGTCAATTATAAACTCTATAGCAGTGTGATGGGTACTGGTCAGGTACTGAAAGTTATTAGTAGATGGCACGCTCTGTAGGAGTACGGTAAAACCGGCTGGAGTTATGGTAAGTTATGCCAGTTGTACACTATGGAGAAATATGGCAACGACTTGTCAGAGTTATAGAAAGTTATACATTGGTTGTATGCACTAGTGCAGCATGGTGAGACTTGTGTGAGTTAAAGAAAGATGTAAGTAGGCTGTACACTCTGGTGCAGTGCGGTAGGATTGGAGAGAGTTAAGGAAAGTTTGAAGTCTACTGTACTCTCTAGAGCAGTATGGTGGTAATTGTGACTGTAATTGTGTGGTGCGACTGGTTGGTTGGTCGTTCAATGGGAGTGGAACCAGTTTGATGTGGTACGGCTTATTTCTAGTAAACAGAAGCTAGCCACTAGCTAAGAACAGCCATGGTCTAAACAGATCTTCTATTGTGCGACTTAACCCAGATGTACCATGTGTATGAGGCGGCATGAGCGAGCTAATAATAGACATTCAAAATATGTCTAATGTGAGGGACCACAGAGCCCAGCGGTGACGAGCTAGAGTGTCTGACCTCTTCCAGATGGAGCATCAGGCTTGCAGCTGGATCGAAGCCTGTCCTGTGTCTAGCCGACTCCACCGCCATGAACACCCTCCAAGAAGCCCTCTCTCGGCACAGCTGTAAGGGGACACTTTGAGATCCGTAGGCGTGTTCACCACAGCCCTGCTTCTAATGTGCCAGATAGGCATACTGGTTGATCCATTGCCACTCGTGGGGGTTCCCTGCTTGTTGCAAAGCACAGGTTCCAACCTGGCCCTTTTTAAAGGGCTGCGGGCGTGGCTTGCACTGCACTACCTATTAGCCATTGTTTAGCACCAAGAAGCGCATATTGGTAGAATGATGTAATGTCATTTACTGTAATTTTTACAGCAGTAGAACAGATGAAGACAAGCGTCTCTCGAATTGATAGGAGTACACGTTTTAGGATCATAATAGGACAGGCACTTCAAAAAAAAAAAAATCAAAATGACTTTATTTCGGATATATTGCAATCCATAAAAGTACGATACATTATACATTACATTTAAAAACATCACAAAATTACAGAGTCAGTATAAAATAAGTACATAAGACATATGAATTTCTTGACAGAGTGAGTAGACAAGATCGGTACAGAAAAAGTGCAAGTGCAAGTCGAGCCCATATGCAATAGTGCAAAAAAGTACTTCAGGCAGAAAATCACAGTTATTCATCTAAGCATTTTCTTATTCTCACAGATAATTTTAAATATTCTAACACCTGGAGAACACAATCAGAATGTAGTAGCTGTAAATATACAAGAGCGGGTCCGATTTGTTTAAAATTTAATTTTCTTAAAAGAGTAACAAGATACCGCCTACGGGGGTATTCATAAAATGTGCATAAAAATATAAAATGCAGCATGTCCTGTGGAGACTTCCCGTCGCAGCCACAGGGTGCTGCAGATTTTTTAAAAATGTCCAACTTTGGTCTGATTAAAATGTGGTGGAAGATGTTGAATCTAAATCGAGTCAGCAAAAACTTGTCATGGGAGGACAGGCACTTATTTACGGTGTATGTTAGGCCTGCATCGTGGTTTGACACTTAGGCCACGCCCACCGACGAGCAATATACAAGGGAAAGCGGCAGAAGGTCCCCATTTTGAGGAAGCACCAGAAATGAGAGCGTACAACAGTGCAAATGATAACAAATATAGTAGACTTTCCCACGAAAATGTCAGTCATTCAATAGCTTCTAAAGTTACTTTAACCCTAAAATGAACCTCATCACTAAACACTGCTTCTCCTCTAACCTTAGCCCTTATTTTATCGCTGATTCTTTCCCTAAATTGCAATCCTAAGCAAACGCCTCACGCCACTCTTACCAGACGCCTTCTCGTGCTTATAGTCCCTGTCTTTTGTTGATCTGAAAATATAAATTTTTTACTGTTTGTTTCATTTAACGAAATCTAAACAAAAATCTGTTGAAAAGACTATTCTCGAGGAAAGGGTCTCCATAAAGGCATTTCTTTGTGTTGGTTTCTTGTGTAGTGAGATCATCCTAACCAGCTTATCTTATGCGATCAGGGTAGCACTCGACAGTCAGGAAAGCTTACTAGCTTAGCACGTGATGTCATGCACCGACTATGGGGATGAGCACAGCTACCACTACCAAGGTGTCCTGCAATCATGAAACCAGTGTCCAGTAACGAGAGCAGCATCCAATGCACGTGTGGCTCGCACTGGCGAGTATAGTTTCAATGACAAACAGAGCGCGCAATGACAAGGATGACTTGATTTCAAAAACCGGCTTGCAATGCCAGCCTGGAATGACAAGCATAGTTTGCAGTGACAAGGAACGCTTGCAGGGACAAGGACCTCTTGCAATGACAAGCATAGTTTGCAGTGACAAGGAACGCTTGCAGGGACAAGGACCTCTTGCAATGACAAGCATAGTTTGCAGTGACAAGGAACGCTTGCAGGGACAAGGACCTCTTGCAATGACAAGCATAGTTTGCAGTGACAAGGAACGCTTGCAGGGACAAGGACCTCTTGCAATGACAAGCATAGTTTGCAGTGACAAGGAACGCTTGCAGGGACAAGGACCTCTTGCAATGACAAGCATAGTTTGCAGTGACAAGGAACGCTTGCAGTGACCAGGACCTCTTGCAATGCCAGCCTGGAATGACAAGCATAGTTTGCAGTGACAAGGAACGCTTGCAGGGACAAGGACCTCTTGCAATGACAAGCATAGTTTGCAGTGACAAGGAACGCTTGCAGGGACAAGGACCTCTTGCAATGACAAGCATAGTTTGCAGTGACAAGGAACGCTTGCAGGGACAAGGACCTCTTGCAATGACAAGCATAGTTTGCAGTGACAAGGAACGCTTGCAGTGACCAGGACCTCTTGCAATGACAGCCTGGAATGACAAGCATAGTTTGCAGTGACAAGGAACGCTTGCAGGGACAAGGACCTCTTGCAATGACAAGCATAGTTTGCAGTGACAAGGAACGCTTGCAGGGACAAGGACCTCTTGCAATGACAAGCATAGTTTGCAGTTGTAGGAGAGTAGGGTCTGCACTCCTATGATCACCCAGATTTTTTGCTTTTGTTTCACTGGTTTACGACTTTCTCTGGCTGCGGGCCTGCCAATCAGACCCACAGCCTGGCTGTTCTCTTTCTAAATTACGAGATGTACCCTAGGTGCATTTACCAATTGGTACTGGGCCACCTTATCAGACCCTGTAACTCAGGGCATAGGTGTACCCAGGGCCGCCAGGGGCTGCAGCATGTATTATGCCACCCCTGGCTGGCCTCCTAAATTTGACACAACTGGCTGCATGACAGCTGGGGCGAAGTCGTGTAATCACCCTTTGCTATAGATATAGTAGCCCTATATCTAACCCTCCAATGGACACCCGAGTTCCTATCAGTCACTCCTATGGCAGGCCTTGACAATCCTGAAGGCAGAGTGCATGGGCTCGTGTGAACTAAGCTCTGGCCCGAGCCGAGCCCGGTTGCAGCTTGCGGAATCAAGACCCAATAGCTGTTCCATGATAACGCGTACCATATCGGTAACTTCGGTGTCGCGTTATCAAGACATGTCGAGTAAGGTGTCATACGAATCGGGATGCTGCCCTCTCACCAACTCTGGCGACGAGGTTAGCATTCCGCCCTTCTAGAGGGACACGACATGTACGTAACTGTGAACCCCGGTTAAAGTTAACGAAAGCCTCAGCTCCACAAAATGGATGCTGCCACCACAGACACGAGTCTGACCTCCTGCTGCTGGGAGTCCTTCCAGCGAGGAGCACTTGGACAAAGGGTTTCCTGTCGAGGGCGGTGTTCGCACCGTCCCAGACAGGGTTTGTGTATTCTGGGTAGGTAGGGCTTTTGTGAGAAGGTGACTGCGGAGTGGCACCCCGGTGCTCACTACGCATCTGCCGGTTAGAACCAGTTCCAGGGGCGACAGCCCTGGCCTGGGGAAAGTCCGGCAGGGGAGAGGGGTGTAACTACCCCCCTTCCTGGTCCCACCCTTAGGGCAGGACCTAGTCATGTACCCACCCCTTTCTTTAGGATAAAGGCCGGAGCGGGGACCCTTCCAAATTAGATCATCTTTGAATCAAGAATACTTTCTACGAAAGGACTTCAAGACTCTTCTCAAGATTTCTCCCTTGTGGCTAAGGAGTAGTCACCCTGCATCAGCGGGCACCACCTAAGAACTCTGCGGTTTGCTGTAAGTCCTTCCTCAAGGAATCCGACGGCCCAGCTCGACGAGAACCGGCTTCCCTGGCACCTCTGACCTCTACCCACGTCATCAGCTCAGCTGTGATCTGTGGGTGCGACGAGACCTCGAGGGACCGGCCATCATCAGAACCTGCACGCTCTTAAAAACCAGCACGACCATCGAGGTAACTCTCTGGTGAGTGCTCTGGGGTCCGAGAAGCCCCGACCCTGAGCCGCTCCAGCACCGAAGTGCAGTCTCCCAGCATCTCCACGATCTGCGTGGGGACCTTCTGCTCGCTGCTCAGCACGTTGTCTGGTCACTAGCCGCTGGCTTGTGTCCTTCTGTGACGACATCCGAAAATCAACACTGCCGGTCTGGTTGCTCCAGACTGGCCCTTGCTTCCATCTTTTCGAGAAGCACCCCGGACCCTCCTGGTCCACTCAAGACGCCGACAGCGACATCCGTCGTGGGACAGCTCGCACCTCCACCGTGGTCGCCGACAACGCCTCCTGGTCCGTGAGACTGCAGAGCCTAGCGTCGCCCACTCACCTGGTCGAGGTGACGGCCAACCGGTGCCTTCCTGGTACCCACTGACTACTGGCTAGTAGTACGAACTTGGTCCCCTCTGCTTTCAGGTTTCATCAATCTCCGATCCAGGCTTGGATCTCTACGAACTATTCATCACTGGTCGCCGGCCAGCAACTCCTTTTCTTCCGGCTCCTGGCTCGTCAGCGAAGACCCCGACGCCTGTAAGACTTGCAGCCGCAGCCCTCGTGGCTAGGTAACTCGGCATTTCGGTGCCTGCATAGCCTCCTTACTCTAGGGTCCCGAGTCCCTCGCTTCCGACTTGCCTTAACCTTTCCGTGTCCCCGGACACTTGTTTTAAACTGTGCACTTGAAGTATTTGCTAAAGAGATTTGGTTTGTGCTTAGTACCCTGTCCTCATAAAGAGTACAGGGCTGTTGTGATTCTTAATAAATATACTGTTTATTTTCATAACACTTGTGTGGTGTCCTTTCACTGGGTGTTCAAGGGGTACATGTGTGGTAAACAGCTGGCTTAACGCGCCCTCTCGAGTCTTTAGCCTTAGACTGCTCGTATCCACGCTACTAGGATAGCTGGTCTATAGGTTGACTTACAACCAAACACCATAAGGGTCGTTGGAACGATACATAGCGGTCGCTAGAATAGCGAACGTTGCATATCGGGCCAACTTCTCACAGCAGTGACAAGGAACGCTTGCAGGGACAAGGACCTCTTGCAATGACAAGCATAGTTTGCAGTGACAAGGAACGCTTGCAGTGACAAGGACCTCTTGCAATGACAAGCATAGTTTGCAGTGACAAGGAACGCTTGCAGGGACAAGGACCTCTTGCAATGACAAGCATAGTTTGCAGTGACAAGGAACGCTTGCAGGGACAAGGACCTCTTGCAATGACAAGCATAGTTTGCAGTGACAAGGAACGCTTGCAGGGACAAGGACCTCTTGCAATGACAAGCACAGTTTGCAGTGACAAGGAACGCTTGCAGGGACAAGGACCTCTTGCAATGACAAGCATAGTTTGCAGTGACAAGGAACGCTTGCAGTGACAAGGACCTCTTGCAATGACAAGCATAGTTTGCAGTGACAAGGAACGCTTGCAGGGACAAGGACCTCTTGCAATGACAAGCATAGTTTGCAGTGACAAGGAACGCTTGCAGGGACAAGGACCTCTTGCAATGACAAGCATAGTTTGCAGTGACAAGGAACGCTTGCAGTGACAAGGACCTCTTGCAATGACAAGCATAGTTTGCAGTGACAAGGAACGCTTGCAGGGACAAGGACCTCTTGCAATGCCAAGTATAGCTGGCGGTCACAAGATAGCTTGAAATGACAAGGACCTCTTTCAATGACAAGCATAGCTTGTAGTGACAAGGAACGCTTGCAGGGACAAGGACCTCTTGCAATGATAAGCATAGTTTGCAGTGACAAGGAACACTTGCAGGGACAAGGACCTCTTGCAATGCCAAGTATAGCTGGCGGTCACAAGATAGCTTGAAATGACAAGGACCTCTTTCAATGACAAGCATAGCTTGTAGTGACAAGGCAGCTTGCAATGACAGTCTGGAATGACAAGCATAGCTTACTATGTCGAGGACAGCTTTCAATGACGAGCATAGCTAGTAGTGACAAGGACAGATTATTATGACAAGCATAGGTTGCAGTGACAAGGACAGCTTATAGAGACAAGTCCTTTTGCAATGACATGCATAGATCGCATTGAGAAAGAGAGTTTGCAAGGGCAAGCACAGCTCACAACGAGAAGTCTCTCTTGAAATGACAAAGATAGCTTGCAATAAAGCGAAGCTCGCAATTTTAAACACAGCTTGCAATGACGATGATAGCTAGCAATGACGAGCATAATTGGCAATAACAAGTAAGGCTTGCTACGGCAGTAATAGCCAACATGAAGAGGGCAGTTTGCAATGACCAGGAACGTTTGCAAATAGGATGATAGCTAGTAGTGCTAAGCGTAGCTAGCAATGTTATTGTTAACGTTCGCTGACAAAGTGAGCTTGGAATGATGAGGCTAGATTGCAAATATGAGGATAGCTTGCAATGACAAGCGCGGCTAGCAATTATAGGGATTGGGTGCAATAACGAGACTGGCTTGAAATAAAGAGGGCAGTTTGCAATGACCAGGATTTCTTGCAAAGAGGATGATAACTTGTAGAGCTAAGCATTGCTAGCAATGTCAATGATAACGCCAGAGGACAAGTTAAGCTTGAGATGATGACAGCGAGCAATGAGGACAGCTTGCTATGATGAGGACAGCTGACAATGAGCATAGCTTGCAACTATGAGGACAGCTTGCAATGATGAGGAGAGCTTGCAATGAGGAACGCTTGCAACTACGAGGATAGCGTACAATGATGAGGGGAGCTTGCAATGAGGAACGCTTGCAACTACGAGGATAGCGTACAATGATGAGGGGAGCTTGCAATGAGGAACGCTTGCAACTACGAGGATAGCGTACAATGATGAGGAGAGCTTGCTATGAGGAACGCTTGCAACAATGAGGACAGCTTGCAGTGAGGATAGCTTGTATCTATGAAGACAGCTTGCAATGATGAGGATAGCTTGCAATCTTGAGGATATGATGCTACTATGAGGATAGCTTGCAACAATGAGGACAGCTTGCAGTGAGGAAAGCTTGTATCTATGAAGACAGCTTGCAATGATGAGGATAGCTTGCAACAATGAGGACAGCTTGCAGTGAGGAAAGCTTGTATCTATGAAGACAGCTTGCAATGATGAGGATAGCTTGCAACAATGAGGACAGCTTGCAACAATGAGGACAGCTTGCAACAAAGAGGACAGCTTGCAACAAAGAGGACAGCTTGCAACAAAGAGGACAGCTTGCAATAAAGAGGACAGCTTGCAACAAGGAGGACAGCTGACAATGTCCATAGCTTGCAACAATGAGGACAGCTTGCAACAATGAGGACAGCTTGCAACAAAGAGGACAGCTGACAATGTCCATAGCTTGCAACAATGAGGACAGCTTGCAATCTTGAGGATATCTTGCAACTATGAGGATATCTTGAAACTATGAGCACAGCTTGCAACAATGACGATAGTAATGATGATGATAGTATGGAATGCTGAGGACAGCTTGCAACAATGAGGACAGCTGACAATGAGCATAGCTTGAATCTATGCAGACAGCTTGCAACAATGAGGACAGCTTGCAACAATGAGGACAGCTTGCAATCTTTAGGATATATTGCAACTATGAGGATAGCTTGAAACTATGAGCATCGCTTGCAACAATGACAATAGTAATGATGATAGTCTGGAATGCTGAGGATAGCTTGCAACGATGAGTATTACTTGCAACGAAGAGTACAGCCTGCAATGATAAGCGCAGGTAGCAAGTACAAGGATTGTGCGCAGGAACAAGAATGGCTTGAAATGTAGAGGGCAGCTTGAAATGAGAAGGATGGGTTGAAAGGACGAGGATAGTTTGAAAGGCGTAGCTTGCAGGGGCAATGATAGGTTGGGTTTGCAATGATGACCGTAGGATGCAACGATGAGGCTAGTTTGCAATGACAAGCGCAGCTAGCAATTATAAGAATTGCGTGCAATGACGAGAAGGGTTTGAAATGTAGTGGACAGCTTGAAGTCGCGAGGGCGTCGTCAATGAAAAGCAGGGTCTGGAATGACAAGAATAGCTTCCAATGATGAAGGCAGCCTTCAATGCGAAGCACAGCACTGGATTTCAAGGACAGCTTGCAGCGATAAAGATAGCTTGTGATGACGTACCTCACTTGCACAGATGGGCACAGGCAGCGATGACAGGCGTAGCTTACAATCAGCCAGATGACTTTCAATGACAAGAACTGCATCCAGAGAGCACAGCGTAAAGGGGTGCGCAGAGTGACAAGAGCGCGGCTTACAATGACACGCGTAGTATGCACTGGCGATCACAGCTTACACTGATGAACATGGCTCAGGATCTTCTGACCAGCCTGGAATACAAGCATAGTTTGCCGCAACAGCACAATTAGCGTCTCTGAGTATCTATTTAGTAGATTTGCATCTCACCAGTAGGTGTGGATCTGTAGCCTCAGGGATCGAATGATCTGGTGTCTTCAGTGTCGTCTTTGGGGTCCAGTCGCTGCAATCTTGTAGGGAGTAGCTCCTCACTTTAAACTGCGTTGGACGAGAGGTTGAGATGCTTCTGTGAATAGATGCATATTCGATGCTATCTTCAAAGAAGGTGGGCTGGGCACTGGCCTCAGGTCTGAGTTGGGGGGCTCCCGGAGTCATGGCGGCTCCAGTCTTATGATCGTTTGCCCCCGAATTTTGAGTGAATAACACCAGTATGGCTCCTCTTTTCCGGGGAGTGTTACGAAACTCGACTCCCCATGCGTCGTCCATTCGGAGTCAAAGTGAAAATGCAAATAATTGGTTGTTTGCTCCACTGAGAGACAGCGCAGCTGCTCTTCAAGTGGGAGGAAGTAGTTACAGCGAGCCGGAGAAGCCATTCAAGGCTGATGTGATTGGGTCACTCAGAGCTAGGGA
The DNA here is from genome assembly GCF_964263255.1 of Lissotriton vulgaris. NCBI lineage: Eukaryota > Metazoa > Chordata > Amphibia > Caudata > Salamandridae > Lissotriton > Lissotriton vulgaris. The sequence goes on from NC_141688.1 coordinate 201,148,453, forward strand.
AACTCATTCAAGGCTGAAGTGATTGGGTCACTGGGAGCTAGGGAAGCTCATTCAAGGCTGAAGTGATTGGGTCACTGGGAGCTAGGGAAGCACATTAAAGGCTGAAGTGATTGGGTCACTCAGAGCTAGGGAAGCTCATTCAAGGATGAAGTGATTGGGCCACTGGGAGCTAGGGAAGCACATTCAAGGCTGAAGTGATTGGGTCACTGGGAGCTAGGGAAGCACATTCAAGGCTGAAGTGATTGGGTCACTCAGAGCTAGGGAAGCTCATTCAAGGATGAAGTGATTGGGTCACTGGGAGCTAGGGAAGCACATTCAAGGCTGAAGTGATTGGGTCACTGGGAGCTAGGGAAGCACATTCAAGGCTGAAGTGATTGGGTCACTGGGAGCTAGGGAAGCTCATTCAAGGCTGAAGTGATTGGGTCACTGGGAGCTAGGGAAGCTCATTAGAGGCTGAAGTGATTGGGTCACTGGGAGCTAGAGAAGCTCATTCAAGGCTGAAGTGATTGGGTCACTGGGAGCTAGGGAAGCTCATTCAAGGCTGAAGTGATTGGGTCACTCGGAGCTAGGGAAGCTCATTCAAGGCTGAAGTGATTGGTCACTGGGAGCTAGGGAAGCACATTCAAGGCTGAAGTGATTGGGTCACTGGGAGCTAGGGAAGCTCATTCAAGGCTGAAGTGATTGGGTCACTGGGAGCTAGGGAAGCTCATTCAAGGCTGAAGTGATTGGGTCACTGGGAGCTAGGGAAGCTCAATCAAGGCTGAAGTTATTGGGTCACTCGGAGCTAGGGAAGCTCATTGAAGGCTGAAGTGATTGGGTCACTGGGAGCTAGGGAAACTCCTTCAAGGCTGAAGTGATTGGGTCACTCGGAGCTAGGGAAGCTCATTCAAGGCTGAAGTGATTGGGTCACTGGGAGCTAGGGAAGCTTATTCAAGGCTGCAGTGATTGGGTCACTGGGAGCTAGGGAAGCACATTCAAGGCTGAAGTGATTGGGTCACTGGGAGCTAGGGAAGCTCATTCAAGGCTGAAGTGATTGGGTCACTGGGAGCTAGGGAAGCACATTCAAGGATGAAGTGATTGGGTCACTGGGAGCTAGGGAAGCTCATTAGAGGCTGAAGTGATTGGGTCACTCGGAGCTAGGGAAGCTCATTCAAGGCTGAAGTGATTGGGTCACTGGGAGCTAGGGAAGCTCATTCAAGGCTGAAGTGATTGGGTCACTGGGAGCTAGGGAAGCACATTCAAGGCTGAAGTGATTGGGTCACTGGGAGCTAGGGAGGCACATTCAAGGCTGAAGTGATTGGGTCACTGGGAGCTAGGGAAGCTCATTCAAGGCTGAAGTGATTGGGTCACTGGGAGCTAGGGAAGCACATTCAAGGATGAAGTGATTGGGTCACTGGGAGCTAGGGAAGCTCATTAGAGGCTGAAGTGATTGGGTCACTCGGAGCTAGGGAAGCTCATTCAAGGCTGAAGTGATTGGGTCACTGGGAGCTAGGGAAGCTCATTCAAGGCTGAAGTGATTGGGTCACTGGGAGCTAGGGAAGCTCATTAGAGGCTGAAGTGATTGGGTCACTCGGAGCTAGGGAAGCTCATTCAAGGCTGAAGTGATTGGGTCACTGGGAGCTAGGGAAGCTCATTCAAGGATGAAGTGATTGGGTCACTGGGAGCTAGGGAAGCTCATTCAAGGATGAAGTGATTGGGTCACTGGGAGCTAGGGATGCTCATTCAAGGCTGATGTGATTGGGTCACTCGGAGCTAGGGAAGCTCATTCAAGGCTGAAGTGATTGGGTCACTGGGAGCTAGGGAAGCACATTAAAGGCTGAAGTGATTGGGTCACTGGGAGCTAGGGAAGCTCATTAGAGGCTGAAGTGATTGGGTCACTCGGAGCTAGGGAAGCTCATTCAAAGCTGAAGTGATTGGGTCACTGGGAGCTAGGGAAGCTCATTCAAGGCTGAAGTGATTGGGTCACTGGGAGCTAGGGAAGCTCATTAGAGGCTGAAGTGATTGGGTCACTCGGAGCTAGGGAAGCTCATTCAAGGCTGAAGTGATTGGGTCACTGGGAGCTAGGGAAGCACATTCAAGGCTGAAGTGATTGGGTCACTGGGAGATAGGGAAGCTCATTCAAGGATGAAGTGATTGGGTCACTGGGAGCTAGGGAAGCTCATTCAAGGATGAAGTGATTGGGTCACTGGGAGCTAGGGAAGCTCATTCAAGGATGAAGTGATTGGGTCACTGGGAGCTAGGGAAGCTCATTCAAGGCTGATGTGATTGGGTTACTGGGAGCTAGTGAATCGCATTCAAGCCTGAAGTGATTGGGTCACTGGGAGCTAGGGAAGCTCATTCAAGGCTGAAGTGATTGGTTCACTGGGAGCTAGGGAAGCTCATTCAAGGCTGAAGTGATTGGGTCACTCGGAGCTAGGGAAGCTCATTCAAGGCTGAAGTGATTGGGTCACTGGGAGCTAGGGAAGCTCATCTAATCCTGATGTGATTGGTTCACTGGGAGCTAGGGAAGCTCATTCAAGGCTGAAGTGATTGGTTCACTGGGAGCTAGGGACGCTCATTCAAGGCTGAAGTGATTGGGTCACTCGGAGCTAGGGAAGCTCATTCAAGGCTGAAGTGATTGGGTCACTGGGAGCTAGGGAAGCTCATCTAATCCTGATGTGCTTGGGTCACTCAGAGCTAGGGAAGCTCATTCAAGGATGAAGTGATTGGGTCACTGGGCGCTAGGGATGCTCATTCAAGGCTGATGTGATTGGGTCACTCGGAGCTAGGGAAGCTCATTCAAGGCTGAAGTGATTGGTTCACTGGGAGCTAGGGAAGCTCATTCAAGGATGAAGTGATTGGGTCACTGGGAGCTAGGGAAGCTCATTAGAGGCTGAAGTGATTGGGTCACTGGGAGCTAGGGAAGCACATTCAAGGCTGAAGTGATTGGGTTACTGGGAGCTAGTGAATCGCATTCAAGGCTGAAGTGATTGGGTCACTGGGAGCTAGGGAAGCTCATTCAAGGCTGAAGTGATTGGTTCACTGGGAGCTAGGGAAGCTCATTCAAGGCTGAAGTGATTGGTTCACTGGGAGCTAGGGAAGCTCATCTAATCCTGATGTGATTGGTTCACTGGGAGCTAGGGAAGCTCATTCAAGGCTGATGTGATTGGGTCACCGGGAGCTAGGGAAGCTCATTCAAGGCTGATGTGATTGGGTCACTGGGAGCTAGGGAAGCTCATTCAAGGCTGATGTGATTGGGTCACTGGGAGCTAGGGAAGCTCATTCGGGGCTGATGTGATTGGGTCACTGGGAGCTAGTGTATCTAATTAGAGGCTGATGTGATTAGTTCACTGGGAGCTAGGGAAGCTCATCTAATCCTGATGTGATTGGGTCACTGGGAGCTAGGGATTCTCATTCAAGGCTGATGTGATTGGGTCACTGGGAGCTAGGGAAGCTCATTTGGGGCTGATGTGATTGGGTCACTGGGAGCTAGGGAAGCTCATCTAATCCTGATGTGATTGGGTCACTGGGAGCTAGGGAAGCTCATTTGGGGCTGATGTGATTGGGTCACTGGGAGCTAGGGAAGCTCATTCGGGGCTGATGTGATTGGGTCACTGGGAGCTAGTGTATCTAATTAGAGGCTGATGTGATTAGTTCACTGGGAGCTAGGGAAGCTCATCTAATCCTGATGTGATTGGGTCACTGGGAGCTAGGGATTCTCATTCAAGGCTGATGTGATTGGGTCACTGGGAGCTAGGGAAGCTCATTTGGGGCTGAAGTGATTGGTTCACTGGGAGCTAGGGAAGCTCATCTAATCCTGGTGTGATTGGTTCACTGGGAGCTAGGGAAGCTCATTAAAGGAGCCACAGCAGCGGCTTTGAGGATTGATTGATGTGATCAAAGGGAGCCAGATGAGCTCTCTAAATGATGGCTGATGTGTGTACAGGAATCCAGTGGAGCTCTTTCTCAGGTGGTGTGTTTTAGTCACTGAGTGGAGCCTATTTAATGCTGTAGTTCAAGAATCACTTTATTCATTTTGATCAATGCAAATCATAAAAGTACAAAGATACATACGAATCATTAAAATGTATAGAAAAGAATAGTAAAAAAATTGCCCTCCAAATTCAACACAACTCAAGAACATGAATTTAGGACTCCTGCTTAAAATAATGATAAGTAAAAACATACGTTTGGGGTGGATAAGTATTGCAGGTACGATAAAGCTGGCCTCGCATTTCTAAAATTCATGGACATTAAAAGTTGACAAATAAAACTGTAATGTCACCTGCTATATTTTGGCCTGATTAAAATAATGTAAAAGTTTCCAAAATAGCAGAAAGATTACATGTGAATAGAGGGAGCTCGTAGGGCTTCTGCCATCTTAACATAAGCCGGGGAAACAAATTCAGTCGAAATTAAGTTAGAAGTCTTCTGTGGTAAGGGCCATGTCTAGAGTCAAATACAGATTAGAGATATTCACTGATATAACCATAGATGAGTGGGTTACTGAATATATGGGCAACGCAAGTTCTTCTCTTTTTTTGCGCGCCTAATCAAAAAATGCTTTTTTAAATCTAAAAGATACCTGCTGTAGGAATACAATGTGAATCAGAGAAAAGATCAGGACGGCCCAGTTCACTCCAGGTGCACCTGATGTCATGCAGCCAAAGTATACAGTGCCACCGTATTCCAGACCCATACAGTCCCTCACAATACTACTGAGAAAAATAAGTTTGTCCTTCAACCATACTGAGTGCCACAGTAACAGCGGGAAGATTTGAATTAAGTTTGTGATGTATCCCACACCCAAATACTCGAGGGCAATCTCCGAGGGAATACTTTTGAGGATTCCTTAAAACTCTTCTCAGAAACGTATTTTCTGCTCTCTGAATAGAGTTGCATGACTAGCGTCTCAGATCACAACATTGATCGTCTTGATGTGGGTTTGTCCCAGAGGTCTGGAGAAGTCACCTAAACTGTGAGCAACTCTGTTAAACGACTGTACATTATAGCTAACCGACGGGTGCTACTACAGCTGAGGATCTGGTAAAATACTCAAGTATCAAAATGTATTAACACTGCTAAAATATTGATTGTTGATCATGTCTTTCAGTTTTAACCTTATTAAGAAGCAAAAATCATAATATGTGATATAGAAAAGTCAGTTTTTGGGGCTCATACTGTTCAAAAAATAGATAAAACGATGTAATAAGTGCTGTAGAGCATTGGTGGAACGCGCAATCAGTACTGTGTCGTCCTCATATAGCAGAGCTGGCACTAATCTTCCTCCAATCTTTGGGACATCCTGGGCATAAAAGGCACTAGCCGATTAATATACAAAATAATAAGCACAGGCGCTAGGGTGCAGCCCTGTCGGACTCCCCTCCTCAGCTTGAAGCTCGATATTCACTCTCCATTGGGGCCGTATCTCACCGAAGCCACAAGCCCCTCGTGCAGGTGACCTGTAAAAGTGGCTAGTGCATTCTCTACTCCCATGGACTCTGGCACGGCCCAGAGCTAGGCTCTGTTATCAGTATCAAAGGCCGTGCTGAGGTCCATGAAGGCCAAGTGGATAGCTCCATTTTTATCTTTCGTGTATTTTTTAATCAATAAGTATAGGTTCAAATTCTGCTCTATCGTTCCACACCCAGTCCTCAACCCATACTGTAGACCCGACAGGTTGTTATGCGTATCTGCCCAGGCTGTCAGCCGATTCAGCAGGACTCGGGCAATACGTTTTACATCTGAGTGCACTAAGGATATCGGCCTATAACAGGCCAGGTGGGCTCTATTCCCTTTTTTTAACCGGGTCGATGATTGTGTAATGAGTGCAGGTTTGGGTCATGAGCATAGATTAAAGTGAAGAGAGATGGAGGGGTTTGGTTGAGGAGCATAGCTTAAGGTTACAAGAGCTACTTGGGATCACTAGGACTGCCTACAGGTTTGGGTGACAAGGATAGTTAAAGGTTGAGAGATGGTTGGGATCACTACGACTGGTATAGCTGGTATAGCTTACGGTTATGAGAGCTGCTTGGCATCACTACGAATGCTTACGGTGATGAGTACAGGTTTGGGTGATGAGTATTGCTTAAGGTAATGAGAGCTGCTCGTATCACTAGCACTGCTTGCGGTAATGAGTACAGGTTTGGGTGACGAGCACACCATAAAGTTACGAGAGCTGCTTGGGATCACTACAGTTGCTTGCGGTAATGAGTACAGGTTTGGGTGACGAGCACACCATAAAGTTACGAGAGCTGCTTGGGATCACTACAGTTGCTTGCGGTAATGAGTACAGGTTTGGGTGACGAGTATAGCTAAGGGTTACTAGTGCTTCTAGGATCACTACAGTTGCTTGGTGGTAATGAGTACCGGTTTGGTTGACAGGCATAGCACAAGGTGATGAGCATTGCTTGGGATCACTACCGCTGCTTGCGTTAATGAGTACATGTTTGGTTGACAAGTATAGCCTACGGTTATGAGAGCTGCTTGGATCACTACGAATACTTACGGTAATGAGTACAGGTTTGGGTGACGAGTATAGCTTAGGCTGCTTGGATTACTAAAGTTGCTTGCGGTAATGAGTACAGGTTTAGTTGACTAGCATAGCACAAGGTTATGAGCACTGCTTGGGATCATTACCACTGCTATTAGAAATTAATACAGGTTTGAGCGATGAGAACAGCTTTAGATAACCAGAGCTGCTTGGGAGCACTACAACTGCTTACGGTAATGAGTGCAGGTGTGGGTGACTAGTATAACTTAGGGTTACAAGAGCTACTTGCATCACTACTACCACTTGCGGTGATGAGTACAGGTATGGTTGACGAGCATAGCTTAAGGTAACAAGAGCGGCTGGGGATCACTATCACTGCATAGGTAATGAGTACAGGTTTGGATGATGAGTATAGCTTAAGGTTACTAGAGCTGCTTGGAACACAACCACTGCTTGTGGTAATGAGTACAGGTTTGGGTGACTAGTATAGCTTACGGTTACGAGAGCTGCTTGGATCATAACCACTGCTTGTGGTGATGAGTACAGGTTTGGGTGACTAGTATAGCTTACGGTTACGAGAGCTGCTTGGATCATAACCACTGCTTGTGGTGATGAGTACAGGTTTTGATGACTAGTATAGCTCCAGGTTACGAGAGCTGCTAGGATCACTACCACTGTTAGCTGTAATGAGAAGTCTGGTTGTCGAGCATAGCTAAAGGCTAGAATAACTGCTTGGGGTCACTATGACTGCCTGCGCTCATAAGTACAGGTTTGGGTGACGAGTATTACTTACGTTTACGGAGCTGCTTGGGATCACTACCACTGCTTGTGGTAATGAGTACAGGTTTGGGTGACTAGTATAGCTTACGGTTACGAGAGCTGCTTGGATCATAACCACTGCTTGTGGTGATGAGTACAGGTTTTGATGACTAGTATAGCTCCAGGTTACGAGAGCTGCTAGGATCACTACCACTGTTAGCTGTAATGAGAAGAAGTCTGGTTGTCGAGCATAGCTAAAGGCTAGAAGAACTGCTTGGGGTCACTATGACTGCCTGCGCTAATAAGTACAGGTTTGGGTGACCAGTATTACTTACGTTTACGGAGCTGCTTGGGATCGCTACCACTGCTTGCGGTAATGTGAAGAAGTTTGGGTGACGAGCATAGCTAAAGGTTACTTGGCGGCTAAGGATTACTACAACTGCTTATGGTAATAAGTTCAGGTTTTGGTGACGAGTATAGCTTAAGGTTCCAAGAGCTGTCTTGATCACAACCACTGCTTGCAGTAATGAATACACGTTTGGTTGACGAGCATAGCTTAGCGTTACAACTGCTGCTGCAATCAATAATCACAGCTTATTACTGATGGGTATAGCACTGGATGACGACCATAGCTCAAGGTAATGAGCGCTCCTTGGTTTGACTCCCACTGCTTACTCATCATACGCATAGCTCTGGGTGACGAGCATAGGTTAAGGTGATGAGCACTGCTTGAGATCATTACTACTAGGTGCGGTAATGAGTACAGGTCTGGTTGACCAGTATAGCATAACTAGATGAGTGCTGATTAGATTGACTGCCACTGCTTACTCCTGTTAAGTATAGCTTTGGATGATGAGCATAGCTTACGGTTAACAGTACTACTTATATTGACAACCACTACTTACTATTGAGCAGTATAGCTTGTGAGCACAGTATTGGATTACAACTACTGCTTAAGGTGATAAGCGCTGCTTGGCATCACTACTACTGCTTTAGGTGATGAGTGTAGGTTGGAGTATAGTTCTGGATGACAAGCACTGCTTGCACTGACTACCACTGCTTACGGAGAATGTAGGTTCGGAGATGACCACTGATGAGTGCTGCTTGGGTTGACTACCACTACTTACTTATAATGAGTATAGACTGTGAGTACCGCTTTGGGTGACAAACACAGCTCTAGATGTTGAGCGTGTTTGGATTGACTATTACAGCGTTAGGTTATGAGTACAGGTTGTGACTATAGCTTGGGAGTCCCGCATTGCTTTATGGGATGAACGCTGCTTGAATTGACGACCACTGCTTACGGTGGTGAGTATAGCTTGTGAGTCTTCTTTCGATAATGAGGCTCTGGAGAAAAGCATGGCTCAAAGGAATGAGCGCTGCTTGGACTGACTACCACTGCGGAAGGTGATGAGTGTCGGTTGGGAGCATAGCTGTGGATGACAAGCACCTTTTAAGAGAATGAGTGCAGCTTGGATTGACTAACACTGCTAATGGCGATGAGTACAGATTCGGATGGCGAGCACAGGTTAAGGTGATGAGCGCTGGTTAGACTGACTCCCACTGTTTACTTTGATGAGCTGAGCATCCTGAGTACAGCTTCAGATGACGAGCAATGTCTAAGAGGGCGAATGATGCATGGAGTAAGTACCACTGCTTACGGAGATGAGCAGAGATTTGAGAGTATAGCTGCGTATGACTAGCATCGGTTAAGGTCAAAAGTGCTTTTTGGATTGAATACCACTGCTTACAGTGGTAAGAATAGCTTCTAACCACGGCTTCAGGTGACGAGAATTGTACAAGAGGATGAGTGCTGTTTGGATTGACTACCATTGCTTATGGCGGTAAGTATAACTTCTGACTACAGCTTCATGTGACGAGCCTTGCCTAAGGGAACGAGTGCTGTGTAGATTTGGTACCACTGCTTACGGTGATAAGTAGAGCTTTGTAAGTGCAGCTTAGGTTGACTAGCATTGTTTAAGGTCAAAAGTGCTAACTGGATTGACTACCACTCTTACGGGAGGAATATAGCTTCCGACTACAGCTTCGGATGACCAGTATTGTCTCAGGGGATGAGTGCTGCGTGGATTAACTACCACTGCTTACAGTGGCAAGTGTAGCTTGCGAGTACAGCTACAGATGACAAGCAATGCATAAGGGAATGAGTGTTGTTTGGATGGACTAGCACTCTTACGCGGGAGTGTAGCTTCCAAGTACAGTTTCATGTGACGAGCATTGCCTAAGGGGATGACTGCTGTGTGGATTTGGTACCACTGCTTACGGTGCGAGTATAGCTTTCGAGTACAGCTTCAGGTGACGATCATTGCCTGACGGGATGAGTGCTGCCTGGTTTACCGCCACTGCTTACGTTGAGGAGTATTGCTTGCGAATACCGCTTCAGATGACAAGCAATGCCTAGGGGATGAGTGCTGTTTGGATTGACTACCACTGCTCCCTGTTGATGAGTGTAGCTTGAGAAGACCGCTTTTAAGGACAAGCATATTAGGTGATGAGTACTGCTTCTGATGACGATGACTGCGCACAGCAATGATTACAGCCTGGGAGTACAGCCACGCATGACAAGCATATTTTATAGGGATTGGCATTAGTTTGGATGAGGAGCACAGTGTATGATAACAGACATTGCATAAGAAGTTATTAATGACCATCTACACAATATCTCTGCAATCGCCCTAACAGAAATTGAGCGGTCACTGTGGTAAGGTGGCCTGATATGCAGTGGTCACTATTCTAGTGCCCACTATGTATCAGTCCAGCAACCCTTATTGATGATTGGTTGTAAGTCAACCTTATAGACCAGCTATCCTAGTAGCATGGATACGAGCAGTCTAAGGCTAAAGACTCGAGAGGGCGTGTTAAGCCAGCTGTTTACCACACATATACTCCTTGAATACCCAGTGAAAGGACACCACACCAGTGTTATGAAAATAAACAGTTATTTATTAAAGATCACAACAGCCCTGTACTCTTTATGAGGACAGGGTACTAAGCACAAACCAAAACTCTTACAAAAATACTTAAGTTAGCACAGTATATACGAATGCCCGAGGGGCACGGAAAACCATATACTCTGAAAGTGGAATGCGAAATTCCTAGCAGGTAAGTACAGTACTAATAGCTTTTGGAATCGCTAGGACTTGACTAGGGAATCGTTAGATTATGTCTAGGAGGCCTAGGGGACTCGGGTGCAGTGTGTGCACTCTCACGCGAGATGCGGGACAAAAGTCTATGGTAGCTAGGAATTAGAAAGTTAGTGTTCTCGGGCGAACCCGACCTGGTAGGGAGAAAACGAAAGTAGATTCTGACCCTTGGATAGTGAGGCTATGCTGGGGCACCGAAATGCCGAAGTTACCTAGCCCAGGGGCTGCAGCTGCATAGGTCTGAAAAGACGTCGGGAATCCTCGTAGACGGACCAGGAGCCGGAAGAAAAGATGCTGGCCGGTGACCAGTGAAGAAAGTTCAGTCGGATCCAAGCCTGGATCTTGAAGATAGATGACACCTGAAAGCAGAGGGGACCAAGTTCGAGACTACTAGCCAGTAGTCAGTGGGCACCAGGAGGGCACCGGATGGTGGCCACCTCGACTAGGTGAGTGGGTGACGCTTGACTCGAAGATCTCACGGACCAGGAGGCGTTGTCGGCGACCAGGATGGAGGATCGAGCTGTCCCACGAAGATGGAAGCTGTCGGCGTCGCTGGACCCAAGATTGGGCAACAAAGCCTTGGCAAATTCAAGCCCACGCGGTGGACCTAAAATGGCGTCTGGAGTGGACCAGGAGGGTCCGGGGTGCCTCTCTTGAAGAAGGAAGCAAAGGCCAGCCTGGAGCAACCAGACCAGCAGTCGTGAAGTCGTTGGGCGTCGTTCAGAGGGCCACAAGCCAGCCGGCTAGTAGCCAAACAACGCGGTGCACAGCAAACAGCAGAAGGGCCCCACGCAGATCGTGGAGATGCAGGGGGGCTGATCTTGGGTGCTGGAGCTGCGCAGGGTCGGGGCTTCTCGGACCCCAAAGCACTCACCAGTGGAGGACACGGTGGGCTTGCAGTAAAGATGTCGTGCAGTCTTGGCGATCGTCGGTCCCTTGAGGTCTCGTCGCACTCACGGTTCTCAGCTGGGCTGTAGAGGTGAGTAGAGGTCAGAGGGGCCAGGGAAGCCGGGTCTCGTCGAGCTGGGTCGTCGGATTCGTGATGAAGGACTTGCAGCAGACCGCAGTGTTCTTTAGGATGGTGCCTGCGGATGCAGGGTGACTACTCCTTAGCCACAAGGGAGAATCTTGAAGAAGAAATCGTGAAGTCCTTTCGAAGAAAGTGGTATCTTGATTCCAAAGATGATCTAAATTTAACAGGGGGCCCGCTCCCATCTTTATACTAAAAAAGGGGGCTGACCCGGTGACTAGGTCCTGCCTATGGGTGGGACTAGGTGGGGGGTGGTTACACCCCTCAGCCATGCCGGACTTCCCCAGGCCAGGGGCTGGTGTGCCCCTGGAACTGGTTCAGACCGGCCTATGCGTAGTGAGCACCGGGGTGCCACTCAGCAGTCACCTTCCTGTAAAGCCCTGCCTACCCAGGATACACAAAACCATGTCTGGGACGGTGCTAGCACCGCCCCTGACAGGAAACCCTTTGTCCAGGCTCCCCTCGCTGGAAGGACTCCCAGCTGCAGGGGGTCAGACTCGTGTCTGTGGTGGCAGCATCCATTTTGTGGAGCTGAGGCTTCAGTTAACTTTAACCGGGGTTCACAGTTACATACATGTCGTGTCCCTCTAGAAGGGTGGAATGCTAACCCCGTCGCCAGAATTGGCGAGGGGTTAGTATTCCAATTCGTATGACACCTTACTCGACATGTTTTGATAAAGCAATACCAAAGATAGCATTTAACCGCGAGGATTATAATGCACTTAAGAGTATATGGTATGCGATATCATGGAACAGCTATTAGGACTTGATTCTGCAAGCTGCAGACAGGCTCAGCTCATGCCAGAGCACCATCTCACACGATTCCAAGCACTCTGCCTTCAGGATTGTCAAGGCCTGCCATAGGAGTGACTGATAGGAATCTGTGTGTCCATTGTAAGGTTAGGTATAGGTATACTACACCTACAGCAAAGGGTGATTACACGACTTTGCCCCAGCTGTCATGCAGCCAGTTGTGTCAAATTTAGGAGGCCAGCCAGGGGTGGCATAATACATGCTGCAGCCCCTGGCAGCCCTGGGTACACCTATGCCCTGAGTTACAGGGTCTGATAAGGTGGCCCAGTACCAATTGGAAATGTACCTACGGTACATGGAATCCATTTTAAAGAGAGAGCAGTAGGCCTGGGGTCCTGATTGGCAGGGTCCCAGGTCGACTATGTCCAAAACCAGCTAAAACACAGGGCAAAAAGTTGGGGGCAACCATAGTCAGGATGTACCTTCCTACACAACCCCCCCCCCAAACGAAAGGAGATAAGGCTATCCTTGTCCAGGTAAGCCTCTATTACCTAAGTGGCCATATAAGGAAGTACCAGCTCTGGCTTGGTTTCCCCCTGTGTCATGGTCCACTAGGCAACCCCTCACCCTAAGGGTATCTGAGGGTCTCCACCATAGGGAATCTCTGTCTCTGGTGTGTCTTGGGAAAGAAGAAGGCTGATGCTGGGATGGAGTGCTGAAGTGAGGCTCCTCTACCTTTGGGCTCAACTTCCTCCAAGCACCATCCATCATGTGTGCCTTTCTTTCTTTAGCTGAGATGCACTGAGCTCTCAGGGTCAGCCTCTGGCTACCTAAAGCTGGAGGCTGAGTCCCTCTGTTTGGCTTACTGGAGGGACAGGTCAGGTCTGGGGTTTTTAGGCCCCATGTTTGGCTGTGCCCAACAGTGTCCAGCTGTGGGAGTTCCCTAACTACTTTTAAGGGGGATCCCTCAGGAGTCTGTTCTATTTTCACTTGGCTAGGTTTACCAGCTTCAGCGATCCTAATCTGCTGATTAGGGGGTTCTTTTGGACAGGGGGCCCTTTGGGGTCCACCACTGGCCTCCCTGGTCTCTTCAGCCCTGGGCTGACTGAGGCAGGGTAGAGAGGTGCAGGTTACCTGCTCCAGACTGGGTCCCACCTGGGAAGGGTCCGCTGCCATCAGGGGCTCTGCCAGGCTAGGCCTGACTACCTCTGGGGCAGTTCCTTCAACAGGGGTAGAGTCAGTTCCCTGAGGAGGCTGGCTCTCACCTAGTGTCTGGGAGGGGGAAGACTCTTCTTCCTCCTCAATGCTCTCTGTTTGAGTGGAGTGATCCATTGTTTCAGGCTTCACAACCTCACTATCTGTCTGAGTAGAGGCTGAGACCATTTCAACCTTGCCAACCTTTTCAGGAGGGCACTCAGTTTGTGTTTGGGCTGTGACTGTCACAGCCCTCCTATCCTGTTCTGGGAAGTCTGTCTGAGCCTGGGCAGTGGCTACCACTGCCCTTCCAACCTTTTCAGGGAGGACTGGTGCTTGGACTGGGGCTGTAGCTATTACTGCCCCACTAACCGGTCTGGATAGGCCTATCATTCTGGAATGAGTTTCTTGTTCCACCTCAGCCCATGCTGAGAGTTCTAGGTCATTCCCCAGTAAGCAATCTACAGGTAGGTTATCTGTCACTGCCACTCTCATGGGTCCTGTGACATTACCCCAGCTGAGCTTGACTACTGCCATGGGATGCCTTCTCTTCATTCCATGAATGTCTGTCACCTGATAAGTAAAACCAGGGGTCAGTTGAGCAGAGGGGACCAGATGGTCACTCACCATGGTGAGGCTGGCCCCTGTGTCTCTGAATGCCTCAACTTTCTGACCATTCACTAAAACTTCTTGTCTATACTTGCCCAAAATGTGGGGTCCAGTAGTGAAGTTGGCAAACCCCATGCCAGTCTCACAGACAAGAGTGTGGTCAGGGAACCTGGCTAAGCCATAGTCCTCCTGATTGCCCAAAGTAATGCCCACCACATTCTTGGGGGCACTCCCACCACCTGGGGGATTACCACTAGTGGTAACAGGAGGTTTAGGAGTATTACCTGGGGGCATATTTCCCTTATTACCATTTTTAGGGCAACTGGCATCACTTTTGTAATGGCCCACCTGTTTACAGGTATGGCAATAAGGTTTCTTTTGTTCAGAAGGAGTGTTCTGGGACCCACCACCCTTGTTGGAGTTTTGGGGCCCTTGGGAAGTCTTCTCTGTGGATTTATCCCCACCCTTCTCTTGAGGCTTGGTTGATTCCTTTTTCTGGTCACCACCCTGATTTTTAGGCCTAACCCTGGTTCTGACCCATTTGTCTGCCCTCTTACCCAATTCCTGTGGAGAGGTCAACTCAGAGTCTACCAGGTGCTGATGTAATAGCTGGTTCTGACAATTACTTAAGATTTGCTCCCTCATAATTAGATTATACAATCCTTTAAAATCAGTAACCTTACTACCCAGTAGCCAGCCTTCAAAAGCCTTAGTGGCACAATCAACAAAGTCAGTCCAATCTTGAGACTGAGTTTTCTGGGTGTCTCTGAACAGCATCCTGTATTGTTCAGTGGTTAAACCAAACCCATCAACCAGTACATTCTTCAAGACTTGGTAATTGTTAGCATCCTCCACCCTTGTGGTGAGGAGCTTATCTCTACCTTTACCATCAAAGGAGAGCCACAAGATAGCTGCCCACTGACTTTGGGGAACACCCTGCACAGTGCAGGCTCTCTCCAAAGCAGTAATCCATTTGTGGATGTCATCCCCTTCTTTAAAGGGGGGCACTATCTTATTCAGGTGCTTTGTATCAAAACTCCTTTCCCTATTGCTAGGTTTATTGCTGCCACCAGTGGGAACTGTCCCACTCAATTGTTGCTCTCTAGCAAAGGCAAGTCTCTCTTTGGCCAGGGCAAGTTCTTCCCTTTCAATCCTTAGTTTGACTGCCCTTTCTTCAGCTTCATACACTCTCCTCTTAGGGGAAGACATTCCTCTGTGAGAAGAGTTGAGAGAGCCATTGGTTCGAAAGGATCTGCTAGAGCCTCTTGATAGAGACCTAACTCGTCCATTCCCAATGTTAAGCTGACCTGAGAGTGGGCCCAGGAGTTCCCCAGTACCAAGCTCATGTCTGCTTAAGTTGGACCTGCTTAGTCTGCTGACTTCTACCTGTCCCTTATCTGCCTCATCCCCTGTCAACTCATCCTCCTCCTCAGCATCATCTGCCTCATGGAGGGGATGGATATCAAAGGGACCCTGTAAGGAGGGCAAACTTCCTTCTGGATTAGAAGGGTCTGGGTTACCAGCCCTACTGGCATCATAAGCCTCTAAGAGACCAATCAGAAAGGAAGTGGTGGGGTTAGACCCCTGTTTTAGTTTCCTGAGAGTACACACTTGTCTCATCTCATGGAAGCTAAGAGCAGCATATTTAGAAGTGACCTGTGGAAGGTCCACTGACACAAGGGGATACTCAGAGTTTCCTCCTTTGTCTGACATGCTGATTCTAGTGTGGTGTAAGTGATGCACCTACCTACACTATGTGTTTCCCTACTGATCCCTTGCTAAGAGTTGCAGCCAAGGTGTGCTAGGCCTTGAGGAGCTGCAACAGCTGGTTCAGTAGAACTCAGAGTATTCTAAGCTTTAGTTATATGTACCTAACAGTACTTATGTGATCTTTCAACAAGATATTCTTAGGATACGTGTGGTAAAACAACAGCAAGCTCAAATCCCACCGCTGCCACCAATGTGGTAAGGTGGCCTGATATGCAGTGGTCACTATTCTAGTGCCCACTATGTATCAGTCCAGCAACCCTTATTGATGATTGGTTGTAAGTCAACCTTATAGACCAGCTATCCTAGTAGCATGGATACGAGCAGTCTAAGGCTAAAGACTCGAGAGGGCGTGTTAAGCCAGCTGTTTACCACACATATACCCCTTGAATACCCAGTGAAAGGACACCACACCAGTGTTATGAAAATAAACAGTTATTTATTAAAGATCACAACAGCCCTGTACTCTTTATGAGGACAGGGTACTAAGCACAAACCAAAACTCTTACAAAAATACTTAAGTTAGCACAGTATATACGAATGCCCGAGGGGCACGGAAAACCATATACTCTGAAAGTGGAATGCGAAATTCCTAGCAGGTAAGTACAGTACTAATAGCTTTTGGAATCGCTAGGACTTGACTAGGGAATCGTTAGATTATGTCTAGGAGGCCTAGGGGACTCGGGTGCAGTGTGTGCACTCTCACGCGAGATGCGGGACAAAAGTCTATGGTAGCTAGGAATTAGAAAGTTAGTGTTCTCGGGCGAACCCGACCTGGTAGGGAGAAAACGAAAGTAGATTCTGACCCTTGGATAGTGAGGCTATGCTGGGGCACCGAAATGCCGAAGTTACCTAGCCCAGGGGCTGCAGCTGCATAGGTCTGAAAAGACGTCGGGAATCCTCGTAGACGGACCAGGAGCCGGAAGAAAAGATGCTGGCCGGTGACCAGTGAAGAAAGTTCAGTCGGATCCAAGCCTGGATCTTGAAGATAGATGACACCTGAAAGCAGAGGGGACCAAGTTCGAGACTACTAGCCAGTAGTCAGTGGGCACCAGGAGGGCACCGGATGGTGGCCACCTCGACTAGGTGAGTGGGTGACGCTTGACTCGAAGATCTCACGGACCAGGAGGCGTTGTCGGCGACCAGGATGGAGGATCGAGCTGTCCCACGAAGATGGAAGCTGTCGGCGTCGCTGGACCCAAGATTGGGCAACAAAGCCTTGGCAAATTCAAGCCCACGCGGTGGACCTAAAATGGCGTCTGGAGTGGACCAGGAGGGTCCGGGGTGCCTCTCTTGAAGAAGGAAGCAAAGGCCAGCCTGGAGCAACCAGACCAGCAGTCGTGAAGTCGTTGGGCGTCGTTCAGAGGGCCACAAGCCAGCCGGCTAGTAGCCAAACAACGCGGTGCACAGCAAACAGCAGAAGGGCCCCACGCAGATCGTGGAGATGCAGGGGGGCTGATCTTGGGTGCTGGAGCTGCGCAGGGTCGGGGCTTCTCGGACCCCAAAGCACTCACCAGTGGAGGACACGGTGGGCTTGCAGTAAAGATGTCGTGCAGTCTTGGCGATCGTCGGTCCCTTGAGGTCTCGTCGCACTCACGGTTCTCAGCTGGGCTGTAGAGGTGAGTAGAGGTCAGAGGGGCCAGGGAAGCCGGGTCTCGTCGAGCTGGGTCGTCGGATTCGTGATGAAGGACTTGCAGCAGACCGCAGTGTTCTTTAGGATGGTGCCTGCGGATGCAGGGTGACTACTCCTTAGCCACAAGGGAGAATCTTGAAGAAGAAATCGTGAAGTCCTTTCGAAGAAAGTGGTATCTTGATTCCAAAGATGATCTAAATTTAACAGGGGGCCCGCTCCCATCTTTATACTAAAAAAGGGGGCTGACCCGGTGACTAGGTCCTGCCTATGGGTGGGACTAGGTGGGGGGTGGTTACACCCCTCAGCCATGCCGGACTTCCCCAGGCCAGGGGCTGGTGTGCCCCTGGAACTGGTTCAGACCGGCCTATGCGTAGTGAGCACCGGGGTGCCACTCAGCAGTCACCTTCCTGTAAAGCCCTGCCTACCCAGGATACACAAAACCATGTCTGGGACGGTGCTAGCACCGCCCCTGACAGGAAACCCTTTGTCCAGGCTCCCCTCGCTGGAAGGACTCCCAGCTGCAGGGGGTCAGACTCGTGTCTGTGGTGGCAGCATCCATTTTGTGGAGCTGAGGCTTCAGTTAACTTTAACCGGGGTTCACAGTTACATACATGTCGTGTCCCTCTAGAAGGGTGGAATGCTAACCCCGTCGCCAGAATTGGCGAGGGGTTAGTATTCCAATTCGTATGACACCTTACTCGACATGTTTTGATAAAGCAATACCAAAGATAGCATTTAACCGCGAGGATTATAATGCACTTAAGAGTATATGGTATGCGATATCATGGAACAGCTATTAGGACTTGATTCCGCAAGCTGCAGACAGGCTCAGCTCATGCCAGAGCACCATCTCACACGATTCCAAGCACTCTGCCTTCAGGATTGTCAAGGCCTGCCATAGGAGTGACTGATAGGAATCTGTGTGTCCATTGTAAGGTTAGGTATAGGTATACTACACCTACAGCAAAGGGTGATTACACGACTTTGCCCCAGCTGTCATGCAGCCAGTTGTGTCAAATTTAGGAGGCCAGCCAGGGGTGGCATAATACATGCTGCAGCCCCTGGCAGCCCTGGGTACACCTATGCCCTGAGTTACAGGGTCTGATAAGGTGGCCCAGTACCAATTGGAAATGTACCTACGGTACATGGAATCCATTTTAAAGAGAGAGCAGTAGGCCTGGGGTCCTGATTGGCAGGGTCCCAGGTCGACTATGTCCAAAACCAGCTAAAACACAGGGCAAAAAGTTGGGGGCAACCATAGTCAGGATGTACCTTCCTACAGTCACTTGGAAATGAGGCGAGCTGAGTGATATTTTGTTTATAAGAAGAAGTAACTAGGATAAGGAAGGAAAGACCAGCAGTTCAAAGGAAGGGATTTTATTTGCTTTTACACACACCTACAGATGCACAGAACAAGAAAAGCGCTGATCTCAGCCAAAAGACGCAAATACTCGATAAACAGCGGAAGAATTAGACACCTGTCGAGTTAGAGACCTGCAAAGCGAAGAATTCAGCAGCCGCACACAATTACTGCAGGCTTTTGTGCTTTGCTGTTTTTAAGTGAGCAGCGGGGTATCCGTCAATAAATGGGCGTTCCATTGAGCGCCCCTCAGGAGCACATGCTCAACCAGCCAAATTAAACATGGCTGCCGCAAAGGCAGCGTGTGGGGAATGGAACCCTACCAAGATGGAACAAGCGGACGAACAGCAAGGTACCAGTCAAGAAAGTACATTGGAATTCAAGCTGCAGGCCAAGCATTTTTCACAGCGACGACCACTTAACGTGAATCCCTTGCCAAAGTGCTACAGACTGTGAGTGTGCACTAAAATGCTGCTATTTATGGAAAACTAAAGTGATTTCAAGGTATACCCCACACAGGCATACAAATCAAACTGCTGGAGTATATTTATTGTTTAAGGAATTGGGTGCAAAAAACCAACCTCAACTTGGGCCCCAAAATAAACAATTATTGCCTTGATGAAAATGAAAGCCAGATATTAACACTAAATATTATTGTGTAATTAAAATACAAAATATGAATATAAAAAATGTAATAGGCCTTTGTTCTACGAGTACATCAGCATGCACTCTGCAAAATTGCTGTAGCGTGTATGTTAGTCAAGGTGATAAACAGATATCGAATGTTGCCAGCAAAGAAGAATAAGAATAAACAAACATTTGCAGAATCAATCACTCTATAGTTGGCTTCCTGCCTTTTATTCGTGTGAATGCTTGTTTTTACATTTTTTTTAAACCTTATTGTTTGTGAAATTATCAAACCCTCGTCAATATAACAAATATTGGCTAAAAGTACAAAAAAAGTTAGGTCTCAATATTCACAATTTGCCATATAATTCCTTTTACGAAGGAGAACTGCCTTGGGGGTAGATGTGTTCCTTGTAATTGAGCAGAATACTACCCTCACAGTGAAGTTACCTATGGCTGAAGTGGGCTGACGTATTTCCCCATGATTTATGTTTTAGTGGGTGGAAGAAAAATGTGAGTAACGCAATAACACACCAACAGTAACTAAAATTACCTACAGCAAGCACATTATAATCAATCTTAGTAAAATCTAAAGGACTTGTCGAATGCCACACCTAAAAACACATATGACTCAAAAGCTGGGGTAATGGCAGTGAGAGGTAAGTGATGAGCAGGGTCAAGTTGGTGGAGGGAGGGGGGTAAGAAAACCCACTACCATAGGTGTGAAAATTGATTTAAAATGCTGGTGGTCTTACTCTGCTGCTGGGCACCAGGGGACAGAATAATAAACATTTGCAGAGCGCTACAGAGCTGCTGTTTAGAACCCTAATGCATCCTGCAAAGGCTAGTTATTTGCACCATTTTTTTTTGCTTGGGTCAGCGGTGTCACCACAAATATTGCCTGCAACAAGCACAAATGTATGTATGTATTGCGACTTATATAGCGCACGTATCACCCGAATGCATCAAGGCGCTTGCCTTGGGAACCCGTCCTGGCTTTGTCCCTGTGAGATAACCCCTACTGGGCATCCCCAAGGTGAAAGCCAGGCATCCTGCAGCGGGTGGGGTGCCGTAGTGGAGATTAAGCAAGCTATTGCCCAGAGTTGCAGCGTGGGACCCCATGATTAGAGTAGGCACCGAGGCGAGAATTATTGAGTCCGTGGACATTATTGGGCTCAGGACCCTGCCGCGTCAGGAATTGAACCCTGGTCCCAGGCAAGACCTCTGCATCAGGGTCTGCCGCTCTAATCAGTGAGCCACACTCCTCCGATACCAAACAAAACAGTTATACAGTGTGTCTGTATAAGTGCAAAACTACCACGATTTGCAAATGTGGGACATTTTAGCTATTTGATTTGCTAATTGGTCCATTTTTAATTTGGTGCCAGGGACTATATGCTCTGTCAGTTGGATTTTGAATAGAGAGGTTTACCACCTACTCTGAGCAGGTAGTAAATATATTCCTGCTCATGTGCAGGGTGGGGGAGGGAAGCAAAGATATTGCCTGGCAGGGAGAGCACTAAATGCCCTCTTTTGCTTTGACAGGCGATCATTGTGAAACTGGAAAAAGTGTCTGGGATGCAATGCAGCCTTTTCCCAGAGTGAATTTACCGCCTGGAATTTCTGAGTCTGTGTTACACATACAGCACATTTTCCTTGAATGGTAAGGAAAATGCGGCATACTAAAGTGTGTGTTCCGCCCCCAGGCAACCCGTGAACCAGTGCCGCCCCCAGGGTAGCGCATTCCTGTAAAAAAAAGAGTGGCTGCTACGTAGACACTCTGTGTCTTCACAGTGCAGGCAGCAACCTGTTTGTACTTTGAAGGGGATGTCTGGGGGTCTATCGGACCCCCTTTACGCCCTCCAGAGGGCTGCAATAAGGGGACGCGCTGATGTCAGTGCTCCTCTTGAGAGCTTCTTTGCCTCTGGGCCCGCAACTGCAATACGGCGTGGGTGCAGAGGCAAAGGGATTTCATAATTTGCATGTTGGACGCCCCATGCAAATGACTATAGTGCTGGTGCTTTATGTGCACCAGTGCTATCAGTGTTAAAGAATAGGCTGCACGAGCATCTGCAGCCCTTTCTGTAATACCAAAGAGCCTGGGGCACGCAAAGAGGGCAGGGCCCCCGGGGAACTTACATAATACATCCTCTGTGCAATAAACTTGAGTTATGAGGTATTCTAACACCCAGTAAACACAGGCGGGTGCATAAGACCACTTACAAGTATGCAGGGTGGAATTTCATGCTAGAATTTAAATATGCACCACTTGTAACTGAGGCCTTCGCATAGAAAATGGTATCTCTATGTTTGCAAAAGGCAGAAGGGTATTTCCTAACCTAGAGTGGGAGTTTGTAGCTAAAACCATTGATTCTCATTACGAGCTGAGCTCGTCATGAGACATGGCGCTCCGGTGCTCATGACGAGCTCAGCTCGTCATGAGCCGTGGAACACTCACACGCGGGGATAATTCCCCTGCTGTGCTGAGCGCTCCACAGGAACGGGTGCACCTGTGACGAGCTCAGCTCGTCATGAGCACCGGAGCGCCGTGCCCTCAGCTCGTCATTTATTTATTTATTTATTTGTGGTATTTGTAGAGCGCAGCATTCATCCCAGGGGATATCAAGGCGCTGAATAAGAAAGGGCTGCTGAGGTTGAGCAGGGGGGGTTATTATTTGGGGAAGAGATGTGTTTTGAGTTTTTGCCGGAATGAAAGAAGGTTCACAGTGTGTCTCAGATCCATCGGTAGTTCATTCCATCGTGTGGCCGCCAAATGCGAGAAAGCTCGTCCTCCTGTTCTTGTTTTGTAGATACGCTTGGGTTTTGCTAGGGCTGAGTTAATGGATCTTAAGTTCCTGTTTGGAATGTAAAATTCGATTTTCCCTTGCAGGATTGTAGGGCCTGTTTTATGGAGGGCTTTGTGCGCATGACAAAGTAGTTTGAATGTGGCGCGCTGGCGCATCGGCAGCCAGTGGAGTTGTTTTAGACATGCCGATGCAGAGTCTCGTTTGCCTTTGTTGCATACCAGCTTGGCAGCCTGGTTTTGCAGGACCTGAAGGCGGGAGAACAACTGCTCGTTCATTCCTTCGAATAGAGCATTGCCATAATCCAGGCGGCTGACTAGGAGGGCCTGGGTGATCGTACGACGACAGTCAAGTGGGATCCATGTGAAGATCTTAGCGAGGAGTTTCAGGATTGCAAATCCCTTACCCCAAAGTGTGCGCACGTGGTCCTTCATGGATAGTGCGTCATCCATCATGATGCCCAGATTCCTGGCATATTGTTTCGGGGCGGGGGCTGTTCCCAGAGCCGGTGGCCGCCAAGAATCATTCCACGATAGTTTAGCTCCTCCGAACAATAAAATTTCGGATTTTCCGGCATTGAGCTTGAGGCAGTGGTTACGCATCCAGTCCGCCATTTCGGAGAGGCAGCTGTGGAGTTTATTTTTAGTTGTTTCTAATTTTTCCGATCTTTCATCCAAGGTCACCATCAGCTGCGTGTCGTCGGCGTATGAGCAAATGCCGATGCCCCACTTTCTTCCGATGTCGGCCAGAGATGATACGTAGGCATTAAAGAGAGTGGGGCTTAGGGAAGCCCCTTGTGGGACTCCACAGCCGATGGGGCGGGGTTCTGAATGGAATTGGCCCATATGCACTGCTTGGGTGCGGTTGCACAGGAAGGATTCAATCCATTGCAACGCTGTGTCTTGTATACCTTTGCTCCGGAGAATGTTCAGTAGGCATTTGTGCGACACTGTGTCGAACGCTGCCGACAGGTCCAACAGTATCAGAGCCACCGAACCCCCTTGGTCAGTGATGCATCTGACACTGTCCGACACTGCCAGCAGCGTAGCCTCGGTGCTATTGTTGGATCTGAATCCAGTTTGGGTGGGGTCCAGAAGCGAGTTGTCCTCAAGATATTTGGATAACTGTGAGTTAACCATTTTCTCCAATGCTTTGGAGAGGTAAGGGAGTTGTGAAATTGGCCGATAGTTCTCTGGGTTGAGAATATCGGCCCCAGCTTTCTTCAGGAGGGGGGTTACAGATGCGTGTTTCCAGCAATCTGGAAAGGACGCGGAGGTGAGAGATTGATTAAAAAGTTTGGTGATGATTGGGCATAGAGTCGGTGCATGAACATGCGGGAGCTGTGCGCGCCCCCCAGCACACCGGGGGAATTACCTCCGCAGTGTAGGGGTTAATGCTATTTTGCCCTCTTTTGTTCTACTTTCATCCTTCTGACACACCCAAGAACTACTTTTTTCATTCATTTGCCATCGGAAGATAGTCACATATATTTGGATACAGTAGTGTGATGCCACCAATTCTTTGCCGAAACTCATTGGCAAGAGCTCGGGCTTCCAGGCGATGAGGTGGCTCTTTCTGTGACATCATACTTGGTCACATAGAGCTAATATTCTGTACAACATGCATGTTGGATGCATTAAAACATGAGAAGACAATGCGTGATGAGGATGTACTACCCATGAGAACTGGTACTTCCTGTGATGAAGTAGTGCTTACTGCAATGTTACATAGGGGAAAGGTGTAGCGCAGCGGCCAGAGCGGCACGCGGCTCACGGTTCAATCACCGGTGGTAGATCAGCACAGCATCATGTGACTCTGGGCAATAGCTCACTTAATCTCCCTGACGGCCCCCCAGCGCCAGGATACCCTTAGGGATGATAAACTTGTGCTTTACAAATGTGTAATTTAATTTAATAGTCCTCTTACCGCGCACACATGTCCCACAGGCTGCATAAGGCCCCAGCTCACAGTCATGGGAAGTCCACTTTTGTTCATTCTTGCAATGAAGTCATATTTTGTGCTGATGAAGGACTTCCTATAATGGAAAGAGTCGCTCCAGCTCTACTTCAGATTGCCTCCTCGCACGGTTATGTCAAGGTGAAGCGAATCGTGGCATCAGCGACCTGAAAACTCAGCGACACCCAAGACGCACATACAACACTGAACAGCCTGGCGGACAAGCTCTTCTCGTGAAACTACAGTTCTCCCCAAGGAAAAATTGTGTTTTAAAACTGGAATCATAGACACACAAAATAGTAAATTCTGTTGATGTTTTCTAGGTATTCAACATGATTTAGTTTGATACTTGTGATGAGACTTGGCGAAAGCCCATGGGCAGAGACAATTAACCAGATCTTTTTTAAGATCATACAGAGAGTCAGCACAGAATACTGTCTTTTAAAATTTGATAGCTTACCTAAGATCAGACAGTGAGTCTGCACAGAATACTGTCTTTTAAAGTATGACAGCTTACCTAAGATCAGACAGTGAGTCAGCACAGAATACTGTCTTTTAAAGTATAATAGCTTACCTCAGATCACACAGAGAGTCGGCACAGAATACTGTCTTTTAAAGTATGACAGCTTACCTAAGATCAGACAGTGAGTCAGCACAGAATACTGTCTTTTAAAGTATGATAGCTTACTTCAGATCACACAGAGTCGGCACAGAATACTGTATTTTAAAGTATGACAGCTTACCTAAGATCAGACAGTGAGTCTGCACAGAATACTGTCTTCTAAAGTATAATAGCTTACCTCAGATCACACAGAGAG
Source organism: Lissotriton vulgaris (assembly GCF_964263255.1). Classification (NCBI taxonomy): domain Eukaryota; kingdom Metazoa; phylum Chordata; class Amphibia; order Caudata; family Salamandridae; genus Lissotriton; species Lissotriton vulgaris. The sequence continues at coordinate 201,173,396 of NC_141688.1, forward strand.
TCGGCACAGAATACTGTCTTTTAAAGTATGACAGCTTACCTAAGATCAGTCAGTGAGTCAGCACAGAATACTGTCTTTTAAAGTATGACAGCTTACCTAAAATCAGACAGTGAGTCTGCACAGAATACTGTCTTTTAAAGTATGATAGCTTATGTCAATCTCTCAGCGGTAACCTTGCATCGCACTCCTGCACTATTCCTGTGGAGAAGGATTATGGAATCAAAAATTCATCGGGTGGAAAGTAAGCCTACACTGGGGTGTCCCTGCCTAAGAAACATACGTTTTCGACATAGGCCTCTACTCTTCCTCGAATGCTCTCACGCGCCTCAAATGTCTTCAATATTTTAAAGCTCTCTGGTGAACTGTGAAACACACGCAAAGCCCAGAATAAAAGATAAATGAAGATGAGGCGGTGACCTTCTCTCCAAGGGCGTGTCCCTGAAACCAATTTCCGGTTCCTCCTCCGCGGCTCTGGACTCGCTCAGCTCGGGACGCGGAGGGTCTGATGCAGCCAGGCCCCCCTGAGCTCGGGATCTGCCGGATGCGGCATCTCGGAGGGAGCGGCCTCTCCAGGCAGCTTACAAGCCCCCGGGGGCCGCGGCCGCGCAGTGGCGACGGACGCTCCGCGGCTCAACCGCTGTTTCCCATTAAGGATGAATTTGATTAAACGATGAATTATCTCGGAGCTGCCTGCGCTTGAAAGGGCAGGTCCCGCGGCGGCGCATGCAATGGCGGCCCGCCTGGGATCCATTATGGCTCAGTCTATCCCGGGCCATCCGTCATCGGTCCGGGCCCTCTGGGGGGTCCGAGGGTGGGAACGGGCCTCGTGCTGCTACTCGTGACCTCGTGGCAATCAATCTCCGCCGATGCAGGGGTCTGGAGAAGACACACCACTGACGTCATCACGGTCACACCTGAAGGATATTAACTACAGTGTGAACGGTGCTCCTGTAAAGCGCTCTAATACCTTCGGTTGGAGCTGGCGCTACATACAACTACAAAGAAAACGATCACATTGTTTCTGCTGTTCAAATGTAAGCTTGGATTTCAGGGCCTGTAGATTGTTGACCATGTGTCTCATCTGGGGGCAATCTTCCTGTGAACATGGGATGGATTATGACAAATAGGCAGGGGGTTGTGCTTAATTTGAGCTGGTGGCTGCTTTTGAGGGTTCCTAGCTCTCATTTTTTTGGGTGCCGGTACTTACTTTTTCTGCATCAGATATTTAAGATAGCAAGAGTGGGAAAGACACACAAAGTGGGAAAAGAGGAAGAGAAAGACGAAAGCTAGTCAGTAATAGTGAGAAAGCAGGAACCTGTGAGATAAAGGGGAAGTACAGGGCTTTAAGTGGGCCGAGTCCCTCAGAGTCTCAGACCTGAAATAGGAGATTGGTACGGGTCTTAAAAAATCAGAAAGCTCTTATGGTTTCTGATGTTCTGACGAGAGTCAAGGCCCTGTTTAGAGCACAGAATGCACAATTACAAATCCTGGATGAGGGATCTCACAGTCTACAGGCTTCACGGCTGGAGGGTTCCATTGCCAGTGATTCCACCAGTGCCCCTCTGCTCCTGGTGCATTCAATCATGGTGCCCGTGACCCTGTGCCAGGCCTACACTGGAAGCCAATGGTGACCACCCATCTGTAATTTTCACGGACTGTCCGTAAATTAGACCTTAAGTTCGTTGTCCGTGATGAATTGCTTCACAGACAGCATTTGTCTGTAATTTCAGCCTCTCAGCTAAAGTACACAAGTTGATTTACACAATTTTTATTTTCCCCAGCTACAGTGCAAGGGAGTCTCCTGTGCTGCATTACGGAGGGAGGGGCAGACAGCTGAAAAGAAATAAACTCAGAGTGTCTGTTTCCCCAAAGAAAAGCAAATGTGTGCAAGGCTACTTGGGAGGCGTTTATTGCTGTAATCCTTGGAGTTTCCTGATGACACAATATTTTGTTTTTGCGAGGTACAGAAAGTAGACAGAGGTCTATTGAAAGACCAAGAGACTAGGACAGAGCAGGCTGTGAAAGAGGAGCTCAAGCGACAGGGAGAGGCTTAAAGCAAACTAGAGAAATAAAAAGGTACAGAGATCGAACTGCTAATACCAGTTGATGTGCAATTTATTTCCAACTGCTTCATTACAAGCCGTTGATAGACACCTAGAAGTTTGGCAAAGAGAATATGGTCCTCTTCGTATACATTTTCTACTTCATGAAATAGTATACAAAAGTGTGCAATAGCACCGTAAACTGTAAAATGGCTGTGTGAGTCAAACTACCGTTGCGGCCTTCCATATATCCTGTGTGCTACAGGTCTGAATCTGGCCAGGGCTTGCTCTGCTATTCATCCTTCCAAGTCTAATTAACTATTTACAACTCAGTGGGCAAAAAAGAAATCCTGTAAATAGGAAGTTATACTTGTTCTCTGTTCCTCTGAGACTTAAACATTTTTTGTTGTTGTCTATTTACTTACTTATACACTATTGCACGACCTCCTCTGATGTGAGCGTACAACGTACCTTTTACCCTAAAATTTTTACCTGAATTTTAACCGACTAACCTGAATATTGTGCTGAATTTTGACCCTTTGTCCTGGATTTTTACACTCACTGTCCTGAATTTGCACCGATGCCAGTTGGTCTCCCTATGGGACCTACCTTAGAGGGTCAATGTGTCCTCTCTTCTGTGGTTGGCAACAAACCACAAATGAAAGATATTCTGTCTTCGGGACTGTACAGCCATGCCCAAGCGCACAGTGAAGATTTAATAGGAGTAAAGGCTCCTGTCTGTACGGCCATGCCCAAGCTCACAGTGAAGATTTAATAGGAGTAAAGGCTCCTGTCTGTACGGCCATGCCCAAGCTCACAGTGAAGATTTAATAGGAGTAAAGGCTCCTGTCTGTACGGCCATGCCCAAGCTCACAGTGAAGATTTAATAGGAGTAAAGGCTCCTGTCTGTACGGCCATGCCCAAGCTCACAGTGAAGATTTAATAGGAGTAAAGGCTCCTGTCTGTACGGCCATGCCCAAGCTCACAGTGAAGATTTAATAGGAGTAAAGGCTCCTGTCTGTACAGCCATGCCCAAGCGCACCGTGAAGATTTAATAGGAGTAAAGGCTCCTGTCTGTACGGCCATGCCCAAGCTCACAGTGAAGATTTAATAGGAGTAAAGGCTCCTGTCTGTACGGCCATGCCCAAGCGCACAGTGAAGATTTAATAGGAGTAAAGGCTCCTGTCTGTACGGCCATGCCCAAGCTCACAGTGAAGATTTAATAGGAGTAAAGGCTCCTGTCTGTACGGCCATGCCCAAGCTCACAGTGAAGATTTAATAGGAGTAAAGGCTCCTGTCTGTACAGCCATGCCCAAGCGCACAGTGAAGATTTAATAGGAGTAAAGGCTCCTGTCTGTACGGCCATGCCCAAGCTCACAGTGAAGATTTAATAGGAGTAAAGGCTCCTGTCTGTACGGCCATGCCCAAGCTGACAGGTGTATTTCTAGTAGGAATAAAGGCCCAAGACCTTCTGAACTACCAAGGTGATGGGTGAGCTCTCCGAGTGACAGCTGAGAAGAGGGTGGGGAAGGGGGGCGGTGGCAGTCCACTTGTGAATCAAGGAAGCTGCTGCATAGATACTGGCAGACAGAGGTGGTGATGGGGAGGGGTGAGGGTGCCCACTCAAACAACTCACGTGGCGGTGCCAACTCAGAATGGATAATACAAATGTTCTGACACTAAATCATGATCACTGGAAGGATGCAAGTTTAGCAATGATGTTTGCTCGTGTCCTTAGAAATATGTATGTTTGCCACATAATACACCTCCTGCTGCACAATTAGCTGATTTGCCACATGATCCACCCCGCCACATAATCTTTCTTCTGCTGCACACTCGGCTGATTTCAACACAAAAACAGATCGAAAGTTGCTAAGCATGCTGTAAATGGATCTAAATCCGGCACTCAATATTTCCACAGACTACGTGGTCAGCTTTCAGATATGTAAAATTGTGCGGAGCTGGCGTTAGCAGCCGGTACAAAGCGGACTTTTGGTTTCAACTGGAACAAACTCTGCACATTTAAACATATTTTAGAGAAGGTGTGAAGCAACTTTTGTTTCTTTTCATGATTTTTCTATCTACAAGTGTTGCTGATGTATGCTTACATCACAGTTTTCATAGCCATCATTATTTTAAGACGACAAGATTATGAGCTAAACCCAAATATTTTGCATCTTTCGGTTTGTTGCCTTGGTGTACCTTTCAATGAGATGCCAACACAGATCTGCATGTGTGCTGTTTGATGAAAAGCGGAACTTTCCAAAGCGCCACTGGGTGAAGAGAAGGCGCTTGAAACTGAGCCCCGAGAGGCAGGTTTGAAACCCTCCTCGCTCCAGCAAGTCAAGAGGGACGCTATTTAGGACAGACAGCACGAACACACAAGTTTGAGTTTCGCCAAGTAAAACTTTGTGTATGTTTATGCGTATGTCTTTCTCTTGAGGATAGAGAGGACATACTAGACATAACCATTACCTGCCAGTGACCATCCTTCTGTAGGGTATCTATTGAAAATGGTTGCTGTTCTGTCTTTTAAAGCCACACTTTTTATAAAACCACTGACATCCACTATGTATCTATACCTATTCCATAAGCGCCACAAAATACTGCAGAGTGTGCTGCGCAATTTGTCTTGAATGGACGGATGAAATGTATATCCCACAGCAAATACCCAAGGGTGTCCAGGCGCTAAAGAATCAAACTTTTCAGAGACACCTCAGTTTTTGGAAAATCTGTTCTCTAAAAAGAGAGATTTGTTTGATGAAGAATGGGACTGCCTTTGGTTGCTTTATATAGCGCATACATTCCTTTGCTTGCAGCACAATTCAGCCATCGTAACCGCTTTGTCTGGTCATGTCTAGCACATAATTCCGGTATGTGGGCACTTAATAAAGGTTACCATCCAGTAAGAACTTTTTCTTTACAAATGAATACCGCTTTAATATGTGGATGTGGCTTAACGGCTAGAGCGGTAAACCTCAAAGCTGGAGAACCGGGATCAAGTTTCCGCAGGGACACTCTACATCCTGTGATTCTGGGCAAATCACTTAATCTCCTCGTGCCTAACAAAATGAATGTGTCTGTAATGTAACTGGTGCTGATGTAAAGCACTGTGATACCTTCGCTTTGAGTTTGTGCTGTATAAAACTCCCCCCAAAAAATATTCAGGACTTATAAGGATTGGAAAGGCCACTAGATCTCTCGCATTTTGAATAATAAGGTTACCGAAGCCTTTGGCGATGCTGTACATCATCAACAAGATGCTGAGCAGCACGGTCATAAGGGAAAAAAAGGCGCAAAGGCCGTTTGTTAGCAGGTACATGTGTGATGATGTCATAGAGTATGTACGCCTTTAATGTAAAACAGTTGCATTTTTTTATTTACCAATTAGAGAAGGTTCGCTAAATAAAAAATATTACATAGTAGTGAAAAAGCGCTTTTTATGTCTCGCCTAGCAGCGCACATTCGCTGCATAGGAGACCTTTTGCCGTCGTATAGCTCTTTTTCAAAGCATATACTTGTGGCCGCATACAGCTTGCGGGAGTGCATAATGGTGCGCCACAAGCACGAGTGTGTGCTTTGAAAAAGAACACACAGCTGGTGCTTAGCGCGTGCGTGCACTCCCCCCACCCTACCCACTTGTTGTAATATGTGTCTCTTGCTTGTTTATGAAATCATACCTTTTCATGCACACAATTATTTTGCACTTTTTAAACTGCGCGCAGTTTCATCAGGTACATTACTAGGTTGGGAATTGGAAGTTCAATTCAAACATCACTAAATATACATTTGGAAATTAGCACTTCCTGTTGAAACAAAATATCCTGTAAGCGCTTTAAACCGAAAAAATGTCATACAAAGCATGCAAGATTCACAACAATCTGAAATAAAATCATTAACTCAAACAATGTATCAATGCCTGCTGTAAAGAACCCATGTACACCTTTAGAAGACGTTAGCATCGGCCTTGATTGAATTGTACGGGAAATGCATACATCAGCTGGCCAGGCGCCTCCAATCTGGCATTTTAATTGAACGATCGCTACAAGGTTGCATTTGGAGAAAACTGAATTAATTACTAAAGCTCAATTCACTGTTGCAATCGTGTCAGAGACCTAAAACTATTAACTACCCAAACTATTCAGCAAATTACAGAATGCTGCTGAAAGCGGAGGGAGGTAACAGCTCTGCAAATTAGACCAGAATCAGATGACAAAATACAGAATGCAGAGGTGCTCATGGTACCAAAATGGTATCACCTTCACACCTGTCACCATACAGAGGAGGCAGGAAGCTTGGCGGGAGAAGCCCACAGCAGTTTGCAACATGAAGGAGACAGCAACATGAAGCATGGGAGAGAATTTAGGGGTAAAAGAAAATAAGTGAGAGAGTTGGAAAACACATGCACTATTGTGGAGTGATAAAGCAAACATGGAAAACATAGTTCTCTAAAATATAGCAGTGGAAAGATAGAAACCAGTCAATCAAAGAGATGGTAAACAGGCTATGCTGCAGAGGAGGGACAGACACAAAATGGACAAGCTGAGACGTGGAAAGCTAACCAATGGTATGCAATGGGAGGACTGTGTAAACCCATGTAAGTTCCTGGTAAGCACACAATCAGTCTTTTGCAGACTGATTGTGCTGACCAAATAAAGAGGCTGCTCGAATGACATCAATGAGATAAGACTACAAATCTGTTGTAAGCAGTATGGTGTTACATAAAACAAAATGGGAGCTACTGTGTATACTGTAAAATACCTCTTGTCACTCTGAGAGTACACCTGGTGATTACTTCGAGGCACTATGGCCAAAGAGTTCCTATAAAGCCCTGTATCCACAGGTCATTCAGAATTAGCATAAGTTGTTTACAAGCAACCAGAGCAGATGAAAATAGGACAAAATGCATCTAGTAGTGACAGCCAAGTCTTGGACACCCAAACCCCTGTTATCTGCTGCCAGGAGTTCTCAAGGAGGATGAGTGGACTGTGAGGCTGTTGTATGATAATATTCTAAAGCAGTCAATGGCTAAACCAAAGACTCTTTTAGTATGTACAGAAAACAATATGTTTTCCCTGAATGGCGCTAGCATTTCCTCATCAAACCTAGCTAGAAAAACAACAGTTTGATAAATGATTTGCGACTGCTGGACCTAGCTTGCGGAGTGATTTATGGCCAGTGGTGCCAGAGTCTCCCATGGCTCATGCTGTTGAGCTAACAAATGACCAGAAAAGGCCTGTTCCTCGCACCAGGAGCTTGCAGTCAGGACCTTAGGTGGTATGCCGACAAGACCATCCCATATATCAGAAATGTGCAGTGCTCCAGGGAAGAATGAGATTCTAGATCCCTTGCAGACAAGGTCAAAAGACGACCTTGAAATATTTATATATCTAGATCTTCAGGTTACAGTTAGAAAAATATTTTGCCTGTGATTCCCTACAACTTGTGGCACGTTTTGGGCATAGAATAGATGGGGATAAAGGTGCAATATATTTTCTCTAAGAGGGACAACGAAATGCACAATATAAACTGATGCACAGGCTAGAGGGTGCAGGGACTGATGCAATTATAGCTGTATATGAATGAATGAATAAATGACAGTATGTGTATAGCACGAACAGCTACTCAAAATTGACTGTCCTGGCGCTGCCACAAGAAATAACAGGGAAGAGGGAAAAAATAAAGAGAGAAGCAATTATTGCCTGAACAAATAGGTTTTTAGGGATTTGCGGAAGGCGAATTCAGTTTCTATGATGCTGAGCTGAAGAGTGAGACGGTTCCAGATTTTGACGGTACATACTAGGAAGGAGGTCTCACCACGTCTAGTTTTGTAATTAGGCAGAGGATTGCTGTAGATTTCTTCTGACCTGGTACTCAATGATTCTTTGTTTAGGTAGCTGAGGCTGGCGTTGTGCAGGCCCTGGTGAGCTAAAGTTATTGTTTTAAAGGTGATTCTTTTGCTGACTGGCAGCCAATGCAGTTTGACGAAAAAGGGGGAAGTGGGGGTGCCTTTTCTCAAACTGAATAGAAGGTGCACTGCCATGCTTTGGACCACTTGCAGCTGCCACATTAGGTATGCGGGTAGACCCAGGTACAAGGCGTTTGCGTAGTCCAGCATGGAGAGAATCGTGGCTCGTACTACAGCTCTATCAGTCTCCCATAGGAGAAGGGGAAGGTATTTTCTGAGAGCCTTGAGTATCCATATACAGTTTCTTGTGATTGAGTGGATTTGGGTCTTAAAAGATAGGTCATTCTGAAAGTCGACTCCCAGGCCCCAGCTTACTTTGAGCCAAGTTAAGGTTGCTCCCATGCACTTTGAGAAGGGCGCCTTGCAGGAGTCTGAGTTGTCTTCAAAGGAGAAGAACAGCTATGTGTCGTCGGCATAAGAGACTACCGTGATGCTGGACGACTCTACCAGGGTGGCCAGTGGGGACTTGTAAACATTAAATAAGGTTAGGTGGAGTGAGGTGCCCTCAGGGAACCCCACATTTCAAAGGTTTGGCCTTGGAGGATGTTACGCCCAGACCGATTGGTCTCGCTCAGAGAGGAATGAGGCCAGCCAATCGAACGCCACTCCCCGGACATCACAGTTTGATAGGCGCTGTAGAAGAATGTCAAGGGGACAGAGTCGAAATCCATACAGAGATCTAACAAGATGAACACGCCATTGTGTCCGAATTCCAGGGTATTTTTTAGCGACTCAGAAACTTTCAGAAAACACTGTTTCAGTGCAATGTCAGGATCAAAAACCTGATTGGGAGGGGTGCAGTAGGTGGCTGGATTCCAGGAACTCTGAGGTTTGTTTACTGTGAATGCCAACATTTTTGTGGCTGCTGAGAGAAAGGATATGGGTCCGAAGATAGATAAAGTCTTACTGTCTGCAGTGGGTTTCTTCAGTACCAGATTGACACTGGCTTGTTTCCATATCAGCGGGACCAAGCCTGTTTGAAAGGAGGCATTACACACCTTACCATACACCAGGCCGGTGATCTCTGTTATGTGTCTCAGTATATGAGAGTGACATGGGTCTAATGGTTAGCCGATTTGCACGACAGAAGGAGACTTTTTAGTTCTTCATTGGGAGGAGGGAACGATATCAGTAAGTAGGAAGGGGTAAGTTCAGGCATGGGAACACAGGTAAAGGTGAGCGATATTGAAGGGTCTCCAAGGTTAGTTTGTGTTTTGATCATTTTCATTTGGAAAAAGTCACAACTCCTGGTCTATCTTTGGGGTAAGTGTAACCGGGGGAGGGAGGGAGTGCATGCTTTGGCGTCAATGAAGCACAAGACAGTATTAAAGATTTCTTTTGGCTTGCTTTCAGCCTTGGCTATTTTCACTGTGTTAAAAATGATGGCAGGCTTTTTTTTATCTTGTCGTAATAGTTTTTAAGGGCCATTTTGTGCATTGATTTATCTGTATACTGGTAGTCTCTTCTTCAGGATCTTACAATTATTCTTTTTTCTACTTTCTTACCCTAATTCCGATGAGAAACAGTGTGCTAAGGGGGAAGATTGCAGCTTATTGGGAGGGGAGATTTGTATTGGGGCAATACAGCCTGTGGCATCCGAGAGTGTCCCAGGTGTATGCAGACACATTCACAGCAAACCAGAGAGCCCAGTATCCAGTACCTCATAATCTAGACTGATGGCACAGGCTTTGATACAAAGATCCAGGTGAATACACACCACAAAGATTACTATTCTAAGCTGCTCACCTCAAATTCATTGTTGCTTGTGTTAGATGGCTGTGCTCATCCACAGCTACTTCTACTACTCACAGTCTGCCAGCTGGAGAAGGAGACTGGTCCTGATGCTGATCACCTTGCGCCGTAGACTGCTTACGGCCTGTGGACAAGCTCTTAAGAAGCAGGCTGACAAGTCAGGTCAGGAACATGGCAGTATGTTTGCAGCTTGAGGTATCTCTCCTCGTGATGTAGCTAGTGTAGTTACTGGTACATGACATGTAGCACCATTGGCAGCCAGACGACCAAAACAAAGAGAGTCTTTGGAGTCTGCTTGATCTTGTACACTGATAGAAGTTGTCTTTGACTGGCAAACATGCCGAAGCTGTACACAGTGTAAACAAAAGTGTAGCATTTAACTGTAGAAAACATCATCTGCCAAAGCATCCATCTTTCTTTTAGGACAAAAAGGAAGAGTTCTGTAATTTGGAATACAAAGATTTTAATGGAGGAGGTGGTAACACATTAAAAAGCAATGAAAACGTCAATTGGTATTGTCTTTATAACATGAGCATGTTAGACCTGGCATCCTTGCCATGGTATTCCTCCTAACCTTTCGCCTACAATCTTTGTATCGCTGACTTTGTTTTTGCTGGCTTTAGGAATTAGTGCACTTTATCACTGTTAACCAGTGCTAAAGTGCTTGTACCCTCTATTGAAAACATGATATAGTTGGCTTCTACAAAATTGGCATATTTAATTGACTTGTATGTCTCCAGCAAAGAGGCACTACCATTGCCAAGGGCCTGTATATAAAATGTTACTAGTGGGCATGCAGCACCTATTGTGCCACCTACTTAAATAGCACTTAAACTTATCCCAGTACTTCCACTGCGGCCTGTGTGAGCAGTTTTAAACTGCAATTTAGACCTGGCAAAAGAAACCTTTTGCCAGGCCAAAACCTTTCTTTTTAATGCATATAAGTCACACCAAGGTCAGGCCCTGGACAACCCAGAGGGCAGGATACAGTGTATCTAAAAGGTGGGACAAGTGCTCTTTAGCCTTACATGTCCTGGTAGTGAAAAACTCTTACGTTTGTTTTTTCACCACTGCAAGGCCTACCTCTCCCATAGGCTAACATTAGAGTTACTCTATTAAATCGAATAAGTGGTTATTTCCAAATGAGAGCAGGTAACAAGTTCATGTTTGGTATCTGTGGACAAAACTCCAACTCACTAACCTCACCTTGGATTGCTGGTGGGTTCTGCTCCCTGCTGCTCCTGTTTGCCACTGTTTGCCGCTGCGCGGCTGACAGCCTTGCTACCGTCACCCTTCAGTGGGGATCTGGGCGTTCCTGTAGACCGGCAGGGCTGCGAGCTTCTAGCGGGGGACTCCGAGGACCAGGAGTCCCCGCGCGCCCGTCACCACCTGGGCTGCTCTCCCTGCCGGCTCCACCCCCATTCTTCCGTTAAAATCGGCGGCTAAACCCTGGTGAAGCGGATTCCTGTGGACAAAACTCCAACTCACTAACCTCACCTTGGATTGCTGGTGGGTTCTGCTCCCTGCTGCTCCTGTTTGCCGCTGTTTGCCGCTGCGCGGCTGACAGCCTTGCTACCGTCACCCTTCAGTGGGGATCTGGGCGTTCCTGTAGACCGGCAGGGCTGCGAGCTTCTAGCGGGGGACTCCGAGGACCAGGAGTCCCAGCGCGCCCGTCACCACCTGGGCTGCTCTCCCTGCCGGCTCCACCCCCTTATCCAGCAGCCTCATAGACATAAAAGCACAGTAACACCCCCGCGGCGCGGGAGCGCGCGGGAGGGCGCCGGGAGAAGCCCGGGACAAGGGCGGGACCGTTTGAGGCCGTTCGAGGTCAGAGAGGACTGGCCTGGCCCACCCCCCTTGGCTCTTTGCAAGGTGATCGTCCCTGGGCATTGACTCTAGTGAGTACCATATAGAAAACTGCCACTATCATGTGTACCCGGGGGAGTCGCAGCAAGACCGCGCTGGGTCTAACCAAGCCAAAAGGCACCTTGGACACTTTCCTCGTAAAAACAAACTTGGCAATAGATGCCGAAATCTTAAAAATGCAGAAGAGGGTCTCCATTGAGTTAGATGCTGCACGCAGACTTTCCCAAACATTTGCTAACTCTAAAAAATCCTCCCTGGGAAATATCGCGTCTGCTGCATCTCCCCAACAGATGGAACGTCCGCCTCTTTTATTGATCCCTGCCGATGTCCATCATTCCCCCTTTCCTTCCTCTCCTCCAGCATTAGATTCTTCATTTATCTTCTCCCCCATGACTGTCCAACCTAGAGAAAGTGACCCATCTACTGATCAGGGAAATCCCTCCACCCTCCCGGTTATAACTGCTCCCTCTTTTTCTGTACCAAAAAGTACAAACCCAGGTCGCCAAGCACCGAGAAAGAAAAACAATGTAAAATCTGCCTATGCTCGCAAAAAAGCTAAAGTTGCAAGGCAGCAGTTTTTCAACCATAGAAGACCATTACCCAATGTAGGGGATCATAAACCAACATTACCCCCAGCTATCCACCAAATAGGGGGGAATAGTAACCTCACTATGGCTCCTGTGGTAGAAAATCCCATTACCCCAGCAGAAAATCCAACACTGGGAGGGTTAAACGAGGCAGCTAGGAACGAGGACAAAGCGGGTGATGATGAAGATTTTCTTCAGACAGTCTGGGTCACCTTAAAACAACTACTGACACCGTTTGAACTCAGACTGTCACGCATTGAGAGTCACTTACTCGAGATGGATAAAACGTTAGTATCCCTGGCTACGCTCAGCTTAAAGCAGCTGGAAGCCGCACATCCCCATATTAACGATAGCCAATCTCTGGTTAGAAAGTCCGGCATCCAACCGGTTCCAGCCTCTAACACTGGCACTAAAACAGCTACAGTGCCTAAGGAGGTTTCTTCAGCCCCCTTGACTCTTCCTGCACCCGTACTACCCCCGTCATCCAAACCGACCCCGATCCCCAAACCGAGGACGCTGGGAAATGTTGCGGCCAACCCCCCAAAAACAGAGGAAAAACCCCCTAAAAAACTTCTTCAGCCCAAACCCCCTCCCAGAGCCGAGCAGAAGGCGAACAATCCCATCACTCCCCTCCTAGAGTGCACACCAAACTTATACCCAAATTACCAGAACTTCCGCGGAGGCTACATTGATCTTCCCCCTGAGGCTGGGCCCTACGTGGTTATCCTGGCAGGGGTACCACCACTTGCCCCGGATATTGTTGAAACCCAGTGGTCCTTAAAAAATAAAGTGATCCACTGGTTAAATACTAATAGGCAGATTCCTTACCCTAATAGGAGCAGGGTACTAATGGTCAGGAGAGTCCCTTGGGTGGGCCGTACCCACAAATCGATATCAGGAGACTGTATCGTGGTGTCTTTTGCAGACCCTCATACAGCCCACCTCATTTCCACATGGGACCAATACGTGACCGAACAGATCATTGTCACCAAACCCCTAACCTTTTTCTACCCTCCAAAACAGCTAGTAGAGCATCCCGGGACTTGGACCACTATCCACAATCACAGACGGAAGGGCCAGATGCAGGGATGGCAAAACGCCAATGATGGGTAGGAAGGTATACACACCATGAATAGGTTTGGATGCTTAGATCAGGTGGACTGACTGGGAACAGTAGATCAAACACCCCGATCAAGCGATCAGAACCACGTAATGATTACCACTAACAGCCACTCATCGCCACCCATAGCCAAGCACCGGACCCATTCGATGGTGGTTCCACCCACCCCTGTCCAGTACCCACCCCCTGTGCAAGCTATACAACACCTAGACAGGGCACATTTCCAAGATCAGGTAGAGTTAATAGAGAGTGAGGGCCACATACATCAGGTAGATAGTGAACCGAAACACTCACTTTTGTCCTGGAATGTAGCAGGACTAGGCAATAAGATCAAGCATCCGCTCTGGTTGGAGACGGTTCACAAGCATGGCATACTTTGCCTGCAAGAAACCTGGCTGGTGGAACAAAGGCATATTCTGGGGTACCGTACGTTCCATACACCTGCTGTTCCTGCCACTCAGGGCCGCAATAAAGGGGGTCTGTGTATATACGTTTCGAATGTGGGGGACATAAAAGTGTATAACTTCCACTCAAACCAATACTTTCAAATTCTTTCTTTTAAATGGGGCACTACACAAAAGGTTTTACTGGTGAATTTCTATAACAATATGCCACTTAACGAGATGGAATTCATCTTAAATAAAATGCTTAGTTGCATCCATAAAGCGAGAGATCAAAATGCGGGAGACCATACAATTGTCTGGGTGGGAGATTTTAATTGTGCAGTCTGCCCACTTTCTGAGTTAGGTTTGTGCGGCCTTGCAGATCGTGAGGAGGACGGTCCTTTTCACTTCTCACACACCAAATTGGGGTGTCTCCTTAACAGTATTATGTTTGCTTTTGACCTCACTTTCGTTAATCAGGCATGCTCTCCCCCAGTTCCCTTTGCCCCAACACATAATGGAAGAGGTTGTGAATCCACAATCGACTTTGCACTGATATCCCCCACCGCGCCCAACTTTATAACCTCTTGGGAGATAGGGGAAGATCCAATGAGTGATCATTACCCTATTACCTTTGGGGTTAGGCTCCCAGTAGAGAAACTAAAGGAACCTAGTGGCCCACAATATCCATTCGAGGTTTCCTTAGCAAAGATAAATGGATATGTGGTAAAGTGGGAGAATTTAAACCCCAGCATTTTCTTCCACAAATTAATTTCATCCTGCCTTGAAGACATATTTGTATGCTTAGAAGTAGATGCGGAACCTAAGGCGATTATGGCAGCTTTCGCCAATATACAGGAGTACATAAAAGGGGTTTTAACCAAGAGCCATAATAAGAAGGGGAGACGTGCATCCAGGTGGTTTGATTCTAGGTGCACAGCCGCCCTAAAGAACTTGAAGAAAGCTTTAAACACCGTCCCGAAAAATAGGGCCCAAATCTCTGAGGCTAGACGAGAATACAAGAGAGAAATTAACCTCCGGAAAGCAACCATAAAAAAGGAGGCCTGGGAAGCACTGGGAGAAGCTGCCAGGAATAAAGACACCAACCTTTTCTGGAAAGTGATTAGATCAGTATACAACCCAAAACATACTGATAACTGCTTAGATGTAGCAATTACAGCAGAGCTTTGGGTTGAACATTACGGGAAACTCTACACTGATAGACAGGGGAACAGCACGAACCAAGAAAAGGCACTTTTATCACCGAAGAAACCCATGCGGGACCTCCAGCAAAGTGATCCCCTAGCTTCGCCATACCCAATTGACTTGGTCTTCACCATCCTAGAGGTTGATAATGCAATCAGGGAATGTCCTTCAGGGAAAGCTCCTGGTCCGGATCACACACCAGTGGATGCCTACAAAACAAACTTGGAATTTTGGGCTCCGCTTTTAACGAACGTTTTGAACATGGGAAATAAATGCGGCTTAATTAAGACCTGGTCAGATGCCATTGTAGTTCCCATTTTCAAAAAGGGAAACAGGGACGATCCGGCTTGCTACCGTCCCATATCCTTACTAGACGGCCTCATGAAAATTGCAGGAAGGATCGTTCTAAAGAGGATCCAGCACTGGGAGGTAGAACATAAGGTTATTTCGGAACTCCAATATGGATTCCGAAAGGGACTGGGAACCCAAGAGCAATGCCTAAACCTGTCCTTACTAATGTCCAAATACACTGAGGCTAAAAAAGGGGATCTATTTGTTACATTTGTTGACCTTAGCTCAGCCTTTGATTGTGTGGATCATCTGCAGCTTTGGTCAACTTTGGAGAACATTGGGGTGGATCCCACAATAGTAGTTTTTATCAAAGAACTTTACAGAGAGGCTGGTGCAAGGGTTAGGTTTGGGACCCAGGGGCAGTGCACACAGAAATTCCCTATAAATAGAGGGGTTAGGCAAGGGTGCATACTCGCGCCCCTCCTATTTAGTTTTTATATTAATTCAGTTGTAGAAGACCTAACAAATCTCCAGAATGACTACCCAGCTATCAATGGTAGGCCTGTTCCCATCCTATTATATGCCGATGACGCGGCTATTATGTCTAGGACTAGGGTAGGGTTGCAGAGAGCGGTAAGAGAATTTTCGTCCTACATGGGGAAAAGAAATTTGAAAGTTAACATCTCAAAAACTTTCTCCATGCCGTGCACCCTAAAGAGTATAAGGCCACAATGCTCGATATACCTTGACGAGCAAAAAATCGAGACCACAGACACTTTTTGCTATCTGGGTGTCGTTTTTGAGAGAAAAGGAGCCTGGAAACATGCAGTAACGGCTAGGAGGCTTGCCTTTACCCGTGCTATTGGTGCCCTGAGAACTTTTGCAGCGAAAATTGGGGGCAAACCGACTGCCGAGATGATACAGATTTACCAAGCAAAGTGTATAGCGACAGTCACCTATGGAGCAGGCTTATGGGGCTTTGAAGATGTGTCCTCCCTCCAAATTTGCGAAAATCATTTTATCCGCTACTTATTGGGGGTGAGCAAATCCTCTTCAACCTTCATTACTCACATTGAGACTGGCCTCAAATACCTTAGCGACCTCATAAAGCTGTCACCATGCTTGCTCTGGCACAAAATTTGGTCTACTAGGGAATGCCAACTTAATAGAGAACTAATCAGGGATTGCATGAGCTTGGATGCCGCAGCCAAAATTAAATGGTTGCGACACGTCAGGTTGATGTTTGCCCAGGCTGGCTGCCCGGAATACTATGATGACCCAGAGTCCCTTGAAAATCTGTCCAGGTCGTCTCTTAAAAAACTTTTACTTGCCCACTTGGAGGGACTTAGATGGGATGCAGTGCGACTCAAAAATACTATCCTGAGTTACCAAAGAATTACTCCCACCGAAGGTTTGCAATTGTACCTCAGGACGGAAACGGCACCCTACCCTCGTATGCTTCTCACCAGGCTGCGCCTAGGTACCTTCTTTCGTATGGTCACCCTCCCTAAACAAAACGATTGGACTGCCCCAAACCTCATTTGCCCATGCGACGATCACTCGTCACAAAGTAATATTCATATTATGTTCTTTTGCAACCTGTATTCTGCCCCAAGGAAATTGTATTTATTACCTCTTTTAAAACAATGGGGCCTAAGAACATGCAAAGACGCTTACCTTAAATTACTTTTGTTAGATGAGGTGTATGTCATCTTTGTTGTTTCACGTTTTTTAATCTCAGTAATGAAATATAGAAATTCCATGATGTAACTTGTACATGTTTTAACCTTTTTCTTATGTTTTTTCATGAGGTTAATTGCTGCAATTTCATTATTGAATCTTTTTGATCTGGAAAACTGTTTCATAGAATCTCACAAAAACTTCGTTGAGGTAATCTTTTTAAACTTGTTGTATGAAATGTACCTGTATGCTTTTATGATTTTATCAAACAAATCGAATAAAGCTAAAATTTGAACATTTTGATACTGTAATGAAAAGTCCTCTCTCGTTGTGAAGTTGGATTTTAAATTACAATTTTGAAAATACCTCTTTTAGAAGGTTGCCATTTTGCTGCATTGGCCATTTAGTCCCTGCAGATTGTCTTTGGGTCAAATGACTGAGTGTAGCTAACAACTGAGATTTGTGTACTGCTCCTAAGCATCCACATACAATAGAGAGGGTTGGCCATCACTGGCAATATAGGAAGGCAGAGCTGGGCACATTTCTTTTGCCACTTGAATAGGCTGTGACCTGCCTCCACACAAAGGGCTGCATCCCCCGGGGGTTAGTCTGGAGCTAGGACATGGGAGGCAGAATGCCTGTGGACTTTCAATGAAAACCTCCAAAAGCTTCTCCCACTCCAAAGGATGGCCTATGTATAATTATTGGACCCTAGACACCAACTTTTCGGTACACTGCTGCTACTCTGCTGCCGGCTGTTGCCCTCTTGCCTGGATGAGAAGGACTGGGCCTCCATCTGTTGAACCCAGGACCCCAGAATGACTCAAGGACTAGTTGGCTGGTCTTCTGACCGGCATTTCAGGGAGAGGAGGCTCCAGCAACCATTAACCCAGCACCTGAACTCTGACATATGTGAGTCCTACCCTGCCAAAAGCTGCCCTCCTAGTCCTGGACCCATGGAAGGGGGCTTGTCGTTGCTCTGAAAGCCTCTGTGGACACAGCAGAAACAACACATCTCCTCTGCTGCGCGGTGCAAACCTAGAGCAGTACCGACGTATCGCTGTGAATGCATGGGTCTCCTCGTGGGTCTCCACCGTAAAGACCTGCATCGCAGTCCGTTGCCTCATTGGAACCACCACTGCTTGATGCATCTCCAACACTTTGTAAACCAATAGTTCTGGAAAGTAGGAACAATGTTAGTACTCATCACCCAGATAGTCTACAGCTGGCTACATATACCTTTTGAGCGGGCACCATGGAGGTTGCTGGAATCAGAGACCATCGAGGGAAAACAAAGAGTAGGGGGAGTAGGGGAAAAATATAGAACAGGTCAAAACGTTGGTTTTAACATGTGTCACAGTGGTTGCAGAAAATAGGAAAATCCCTAAGAATGAATTGACAAGGGAGTGTAGAGGTCTGTGTAATGGGGTGATGAGAAGAACAGGGGCTGTGGAGATGATGGTACTGTCTGATCGGGGGGGGGGGGGCCTTCCGTGCAGATATTTCTGAATGAGTAGATTATTACGTTTGCCATGAAAGGCTGGCTTTAAATATCCCACGTAAGAATCCTTTGCAGCTGTTTGACTTCATGTGTGCTATGTACTCCTGGTGGTTACTGTCTGTGGGAGTAACTGTACAACCTTACATATGTACCTTTTAAATACATCTGACACTGGTGTATCCACCTGCCTGGGAAAATGACAGGGAAGTTCACACCATTAAAAGGCACAGTTCCTGTTCCAGCCTTGTGTTTGCCTTCTTTACAACATCAAATGTGCTTGGAAGGCAGCACCTCTGGGCGTTTTACCGCATTCTATGCTCCCATACTGGCTCGTCTCCATCTCTCTTCTACCCTACCAATTCTTTTCACTATGATATACCTCTAACAACAACCTTTCTTCCCTCGCTCTCACCCGGTTTCTCTCCTTCCTTCCCACACTCTCACCCTGTTTCTCTATCTCTCTTCGTGTATTTCAGTCCCTGTGTGCATCTCTTTCACTCAGCGCTTTAAATGGGAAGATACCTGCACTACCTTAATAGCGTCTGGTCTTCTCTGCACTACTTTAGTACATTTAATGGGAGAGTGTTAGCCTTTCTCAGAAGCAAGCAGGAACTCTAAATAGTGAGTACCTGCACTTCTATATTTCCATATTCACCCATGTACTTCTCTCTGCTTCACCAACACACTTACGCCGCTCTTTTGCCCCTATCTATCGTTTGCTCTCTGGGACTGAAATACATATTTGTTCCCCTCATATTGTTTTGTCTCCTACAGCCTTTATCTGTCTGCTACATTAGGACTTGTCCACATGGACGAAGAAAGTGGGGGCTTTCTAAAAGAGGAGAGGCCTAAGAAGTCTAACTTGTAATCCTTTCCAAGGGGAGTGGCCCAAAACGTGTAAATAAAAACACTAAATTTGCATACCACCCAATAGTATTTTGGTGCCCATATGCACTTTCTGTATTTCATCCAAACCTATTGCACAGTAATGTACATGCTACAGAGCTTTATCAGTGCTTTTAAGCACTATATAAAATACATTTACACTTAAAACAAGTCAAATTTATTGACTTTGCCATTGCTTGTTACCAGTATCAGACAAATAAAAACAAAAGTTTTGTGGTATATAATTCGAATTTAAAATGATTTAGCTCTGAAAATATGAGACTGTGAATTAAACATTACAACTGTCTGTGGAAGGTGTAGTTGTCTTTGGGGTGTCAATCACTCGTATCCTTCCTTTCGCTCTGTTTTAGACACTTGCGTTCTTTTCCTCCCTATCTTCCTGAAATCCTCCATTTGCATATGCACATCTCATATCTCTTTCCTTCAGCACCCTCTTCCACTCTCTCCAGAATGAACTACTTTGCATCTCCGTTACTTCACCACCCTCCCCCAACGCACACACGGCGCCCACTCACACCTGTCAGCACTGCATTTCCTTTTACTTAAAACATGCAAAGCGTAAACAGAATCTACATTGCTGACACGGATCGAGTTAATGGTTTTTACAGTTATTGCTCAGAAATGAAGCAGTGTTTTTGTCTGTAAAGTTAAGGACAGGAATACAGGGTCAGGATAGGAAAGCCGTTCAATTTTGTTTTTTATTTATTGCCGGGTCTGGGACCCGGAGTGACCTGCCCCTCTTTAAGCTCTGCTCGTCTGCCTAGTTATTATCTCTATGCTTCTCAGTCTCTCTAAATCTTAATCCTAACTTAGCCTCACTACCTCTGCCCCTTTCTCTTACCCCTCTTCTATCACTTCCTCCCCCGCCCCCACTCTCATTATTTACTTCTCTGCCCCCCACTCCTCTCTCCTGCTCGCGGCCTCTCTTTCCTCTCCCTCCTATGCTTTCCGTCTCCTCCTTCCTACCCTGTCCTCTCCTCTCTCCCTCGCCTCTATTTCATGGTGTCAACCTTCTTCCCCTTTGATTTCACCTTTCCTGGCCCCTACTCTCTCGTCTTCCCACTATCCTTCCCTCAATAAAATACTCTATCTTTCTCCTTCATACCCCCTACCTATCTGTCCTAAAAAAAAGAAGTGGGGGGACGCTGACGTCATGACAGGAAGTGACGTCACGAAAGGTGGCTTGCACTCAGTTGCAGTCTATAGTTATCAAGCTCCTGGTAAAATAAGTGGTGGGATGCTGTCCACCCGTGTGGTACCCTGACTCGAGCCCTGTGTAGTATATATGAACCTGTTTTTAGGTCTCGTGACATATCAATGCGCATGCGCATTGAGGTCACGAGACTATAGGGCTTTAAACAGACTTTAACTGACTGGCGATTTGGTGCTGTGCCCGTGGCTTTTAGGTCAATGAGCAAGCGCATTGACCTAAAATGCGCGTGCACATCACCAAATCGCCGTCTGTTCCCTCAGCCGCACTCCAGGCCCCTGCTGCTTTCACACCCTCTCCCCGCTCCGCCCCCTCCCCTGTCCACCGTGTCGCATTTCTCCACACCCCTCCTTCTCTGCCTTCAATCCGTCTTTTCACTTACTAAAATTCCAGTTCTCTTGACTTTGTAAATGCTTGTTATGTGAGCATTGAAGGCAACTACTTCTGCTCCTCCCCTTCTTACTTTTTAACATTCACGACAATGAGCCGTGTTTTTTTCCAACTCAGGCCAGTTGTGTATTGCACCCTATCTCACTGCTGTGGCACTTTACTGATAATGGATCTGGGATATGTTTACTTGACATTTGCTGTGTTTTGTCTCTTGGTCGAGATGCAGTCTTTTCCATATACTAGCTTTTAAGATGGTCGAAATCCGTATATAAGGGGTATGTAAATTTGTCACGTTTGTTTCAAATAACATCTTTTTAAAAAACGATGTACTTGTAATATGTTATACAAAAAAAGAAATGCATACACGAGCAGTGTAGGCAGGCCCCCGCGTTGCCCGTGCATTCTCTGACCCCTGCAGATGCTGTAGACACGTACCAGTCTGATAAGACTACATGAAAGGTTAGCTCTCGCAGGCTTTTAAAGTGTCTTATTAACATACTCGAAAACGAATGAAGGCTCTTTCAGGTGGGCTTGGCATTTTCTCCTAGGTAGCCTAGCGGTGCGAGGCTATTATTTTGGAATTCAACGTTGCCAGATGTTGTTGCATTTCAGCATGCATTGCACAGTCTTTACACAAACACCAAATACAATGTCTGTGAAGAGGTTTCAGGTTTCACTACTTTTATAGCACATGCCACATTGCAAAACACAATGCATAGAAACCGTCTTAAATTCGCCAGCCAGGAATGTAGACAATTATCCAATATACCTTTAGGGCGCTCCATGACAATGGCCCTAGATTTATTAGGCAATCTATCACTACCTATACACCTTCGCGCAACCTATGATCTAAACACCTAATTCTTGCAAATGTCTCCTCATTCAAGAAAAAACGCCAGGGTGACACCCACCACCACTACATCCACCACCACATCCACTACAACCACCACCACCACCGCATCCACCACCGCATCCACCACCACCACCACATCCACCGCATCCACCACCACATCCACCACCACTTCCACCGCATCCACCACCACCACATCCACCACCACATCCACCACCACTTCCACCACCACCGCATCCACCATCACCATCACATCCACTTCCACCACCACTTCCACCACCACTTCCACCGCATCCACCACCACCACGTCCACCACCGCATCCACCACCATCGCATCCACCACCACCACATCCACCACCACATCCACCACCACCACATCCACCACCACCACATCCACCACCACCACATCCACCACCACCTCATCCACCACCACCTCATCCACCACCTCATCCACCACCTCATCCACCACCACCGCATCCACCACCACCGCATCCACCATCACCACCACATCCACCATCACATCCACATCCACCACCACATCCACCACCACATCCACCACCACATCCACCACCACCACCACATCCACCACCACTTCCACCACCACTTCCACCGCATCCACCACCACCACGTCCACCACCACATCCACCACCAAGACCACATCCACCACCACCACATCCACCACCACCACCACCACCACATCCACCGCATCCACCACCACCACCGCATCCACCACCACCGCATCCACCACCACCGCATCCACCACCTCATCCACTACCGCATCCACCACCGCATCCACCACCGCATCCACCACCACATCCACTACAACCACCACCCCATCCACCACCACCGCATCCACCACATCCACCGCATCCACCACCACATCCACCATCACCACCACATCCACCACCACATCCACCACCACTTCACCACCGCATCCACCACCACCACATCCATCACATCCACATCCACCGCCACATCCACCACCGTATTCACCACCACCACATCCACCACTGCCACATCCACCACCGCCACATCCACCACCGCATCCACCACCACATCCACCACTATATCCACCACATCCACCATGGCATCCACCACCACCACATCCACCACCGCATCCACCACCAGCACATCCACCACCACCACATCCACCACACCCACCACCATCACTTCCACTTTCACCACATCCACAACCACCACATCCACCACCACCACATCCACCACATCACCACCACATCCACCATCACCACCACATCCACCATCACATCCACCACCCCCACCACCACCACCACATCCACCTCCACATCCACCATCACCTCCACATCCACCATGACATCCACCGCCACATCCACCACGACATCCACCACCACCGCATCCACCACCACCACCGCATGCACCACCACCACACCCACCACCACTACATCCACCACCACATCCACTACAACCACCACCACCACATCCACTACAACCACCACCACCGCATCCAGCACCGCATCCAGCACCGCATCCACCACCGCATCCACCACCACATCCACCACCACATCCACCACCACATCCACCACCACATCCACCACCACATCCACCACCACATCCACCATCACATCCACCATCACATCCACCATCACCACCACATCCACCACCACATCCACCATCACCACCACTTCCACCACCACTACATCCACCACACCCACCACCATCACTTCCACCACCACCGCATCCACCATCACCACCAAATCCACCATCACATCCACCATCACCACCACATCCACACCACATCCACCACCACATCCACATCCACCATCACCTCCACATCCACCATGAAATCCACTACCACATCCACCACCACATCCACCACCACCACATCCACCACCATCACTTCCACCACCACCACATCCACCATCACATCCACCATCACCACCACATCCAACACCACATCCACCACCACATCCACATCCACCATCACCTCCACATCCACCATGAAATCCACCACCACATCCACCACCACATCCACCACCACCACTTCCACCGCATCCACCACCAGCACATCCACCACCGCATCCACCACCACCACATACACCAGCACATCCGCCACCTCATCCGCCACCTCATCAACCACCACATCCACCACACCCACCACATCCACCACCACTTTCACCACATCCACAACCACCACATCCACCACCACCACATCACCACCCCATCCACCACCTCCACCCCATCCACCACCACCACCACATCCACCACCACATCCACCCCACATCCACCACCACATCCACCATTACCACCACCACCCCATCCACCACCACCATATCCCCCAGATCCACCACCACCACATCTATATGTGTGTGGCTCTGTGTGTGTGTAGGTGCAAATGCAATGTTCTTGGATTTTCGTCACAATAAAATACACTGAACATAATCTTCACAAAAGTTATTTACAAACGTTTAAGCTATTGCCATTATAAATTACAATAACTTTGATTTAAGTATTAATTATTTACAAAATTAAAAGCCATTGTTATTTGTAATATCAAGACATCTAAGTCACGTAAATACAACACACATTGCATTACAAATGCAATAGGTGTCACATTTGCAAAAGTTAAAACTATTGACATTGTAACTGACAAAGCTATTAATTTTGCTACTTTCAAAACCAACACATAAATACAAAAAGTGTCATTTACAATACCAATAGCCAAAACTTTCCTAATGCAAGACCTATTGCATTTCCAATGCTGGTTTACTCTTTCTCTCGATCTTTGACAGTCTATTCTCTCTATTAACCTGTTCGACGCTGCTGACGGAACCGTTCCATCATGCCCCTCGGGTGGGCTGTGCTGGTGACGGAACGGTTCATTCACGTCCCGGCCGCCGCACCTGCGCGGCGCTGATTTCGCGCCTGCACGGCGGGTTTAATTAAGCCGTGGGGCCGTGACAGAACCGTTCCGTCACAAGCACAGCTCACCCGCGAGCCGTGACGGAACGGTTCTGTCACCAGTGCGGGTGAGCCGCGCGCCCGCGACCGTTAGCGCTGCGGCGGAATAGCCGCCGCAGCAAAGGAGTTCAACAGGCTGTAGCGGGCATTGGGTGTTCGCAAAGAGGCTGAAAGGGTGGTGCCTCGTTTTGGAACAGTGGGGGCCGGTTTTGCAGCAATGCTGAAATGTCAGCCCCAATGACAAAAGCAGCAGTGCTGGGGGGCAGGTTTGTTAAGCAGCAGAGCTACAAGCTTGCCTCCCGACTCCTGGGCCGGACTGAGAACCAAAACCGGCCCTGGCAAAGTGCTCGGCCGGCCCCCTGGGGGTGCGACCGAGCTCTTTGTCGTTGTCGGTTTTCGGCCGATTTTGTTACAGGGCCGATTTTGCAGCTATGCTGCTAAAACGGCCCTGTAACAAAACCGGCCCCCATGGCCCAAACCCGACCCTCACCCTTGCGGCGCACAGGGGGATTGCCCGGTGCCCGCAATGGCCAGTACGTGCCTGCCCTACGCCCTTGACCCCTTCCCCCAGGGTAGGGCCGGTCCGAAAAAATTGCCAGGGCTGTTTTGGGTTTTCAGTCTGGCCCTGCTGTGATATCATCCACTCTCTCTTCAAGCATGACACAAATAGCTTCTTTTGAGACGCCCTCTCAATTGAATTGCTAAATTAAGTGCCTTTGTAGACGTCCATCCTGCACGCTCCACGACGCATTCCCATTGGCTGCTACTGTTAGCCAAGCAGCTTCTCACTTGAGATTGCCGCTGTCTGACCAATCACATGGCCCAATTTACAAAAACACACAGAAATCAATATGCACAGTTCCTGAGTAGGGGTTTTTTGCCTCTGAAATCCTCCCTGCGGAGATCAGGGCATCACGTGGGCACCATCTGTCAAGAGCTCCCTGGGGCTCGCGCTTAGCAGCAGTAACAGCTTTGAGACGAGGAGGCCTAAGTGACTTCTGGAAACATATGTTTATGGGGTGGCTTGTATTCTCACAAATAGCCCTCTTCCACCCCTGCATCGTTTTTTGTTTGTTTGTTGCTGTTTATATAGTGTGAACTCAGCCCAGGGGAGTTGTGGGCTTTATATAACCATCAGATCAAACTTTTCTGGGGGTGGAAAGTTTTATACAGAGCAAACTTTACCGAAGCTATCAGAGCACTTTATAGGAGCACCTGTTTTGTTACAGATGGGCACATTCATTTTGTTAAAAACTATGTAATCAGGTAACGGCTGTATCTGCTACATTGTAACTGTTGCTTGTATTTATTACATTGTTTCTGCGCCTAGAAGCTCGAGGGGTTGAGGCAGGTACTTATGTTTAGTAATTTAAAGAGCGACAAAACCCCCTATGTGACAAGAGGTTCTGCAGGAAACCCAAGGAAGGAAGGAAAGAAATAAAGCAAGCCGAGCACAGAGGGTTTGACAGTCCTGACTGCACCAGTAGCAGCTCCACAAACAGAGAGAACTGGAGAGTAGAGGTCTCTAGACCCCTCTGGCGAGGTTAAGGCGACCCCAACACGAGTGATACATCTACCGTGGCACCAGACCAGGATACAGCACGAGACATGGCGCCAGGGCCGGACTGGGAGCCAAAAGCAGCTCTGGCAAATTATATGAGACCAGTGCTCGTACGGCACATGGTGCGCGAGCGCAGCCACCGAGCCTGATCAAAATAGGGGCACTAGACATTTTTTTTTATTAATTGCAAATATGGTGTGTTTTGCATCAACGTTGTTGTTATAATACATTTTCAAATCATGGAATGGATGTATTTAGACAGGAGACATGGCTGCCTGCTACCATGAATGAATAGTTGGATGGGTGAGGACTGGGTGGGAAAATACATTTAAGGACGGATGGTAATTAAAACTAAGACTTTTAGGGTAGTGGAGCAAATGGTCTCAAGGCGGTGAGCAATGGAGGTTGCTCTGGCTTTCATTTTAGCTTCAGCATTAAACCATCACACTCTTGTAACACTCCCACCACCAATCCCAGTGAATCACGCATAGCCTGTATGTATGTGACACAGCGCACTGATTTAGTGCCTCAAAGGGTTGAACATAAAGCATTATGCCTTAATCTAAAACAGGAGAGAGAATGTTATAACTATGCAGTGGCTGCATTGCAAACGTTAAACCAGGAACCGTGCATCAATCCCAGCTTCCACTTGACAACATGGTGTTATCCTGCGCATTGATCTTTTTTTCATATTGCTGCCTTTCCCGCCATCATACCAAGAACGCACTATTAAATACATCAATCCAGGGCAAAAATACTTTAATGTTACTCCATCTATAATACCACCCTAGGCCATACAGGTGTAAAGACCACTGACTTCCCTCTGTTCATAGTCATCAGGCGAGTGTTGTACGTGCTTAAATGCTTCCAAGTCTACGATTACATTCACTTCGAACAACTGTCACTTAATGTAATGGTATAATTTAGTATACTAAACTAAGATGTGCCTGCAATGGCTACATTATAAAGGAAAACATTGTATTGAATTTTAAAGGGTCTTCATCATATATACACTGGACACTCTGTGCCGAGCAACGGCACGCCCTCGCCCCCCTTCCATCTGAACCCCTGAGCATGGTCTGACCGGTCGTTTACAAAACAAATGGTTTTAAAGTGCCGAAGCGCTGCTGGCAGGAAACAAGGCCACATGCCACCTCCTGCAGGAACATTTGATTTCGGTCCCTATTCCCGTGGCAATTGGTTCTCACCGGCACTACAGCAGTAGGCGTAGTCTCCGGTGTAGGACCAGATCCGTGGACTTACCGCAGACCCTGTCATTCTGAGCTAGCCGGTAAGTCTGGTCAGCGGCGGAATTGTGATTAAGGTTTACCCTCTTGGCCAGGCTTCATAGAGTGAATACGCGTTGTCTGTCGCTCTGTGTGCATGTCTCCTGTCTCTTTAAGAGATATCCCTAATACCCTTGGCTCAGGGATTGAACTTTACTGAGGGCTCCTGGGAGTCGCTTAGGCCTTTATTTGCTCATGACTTCAGCAGTCTCTGCTCTGATAGGTAAGCTCCTTAATCTGCTGCACAAAGTCTTGCTCCGAAGAAAGCATTTTAGAGGAAAATCCCCTGTTTAGTTTTATTTGCTTTGCAGATCCCTCTGCTAAGCGGTGTGTTGGTATTCTCAGCCTTTCGAAGTCTTATTTAACTTTTAATGAACAAACACGGCACAGAGAGAGAGGATTTGTCTCCCAAAACCCAGACAAAACCTACAGTCCTCTGCACAGTCGCACAAGAGGTTACATATACACAGGGCTCCTCCCCCTTCCATAGGCGAGCACTGTGTCAACTCTTTTAACCCACATCAACATAAACATTCCTTTTTCAAGCGGTGAGTCTTGTGGACTTGCCGATTGGTCGTTGGGGCGTGAGACAAACTTGAAAACAGCCACTCACACAAAGAAGCGAGTATCCGGGGACCAGCTGATCAGTCACAGGAGCCTTCTTCAGGCTTCAGCACTAGTGTCACACGTGGAAAGATGTGTCCTCAAGGTCCTGCTAATCGGTCATTGGTGCCTCCAGCAAGTATCAGAACCTGTGGCACACACGGAGAGAGAAGCTGCTCTTTTGAAGCATGCAAATTTAGGTCCGGCTAATCGTATGCTTTTGGCTCTGCCAAGCTTAGGAACTCATCACACGCATGGACAGAGGTTCTCCTCTTTTGATGCAGTGTGTCTTCAGGTCTTGATGATTGGTCAGAGGTCCCTCCACCACTGTTCAGAACCTGTGTCACGCGTGGACAGAGCTACTCCTTTTGCAGGGGTCCTGCTGATCTCCTGCTGATGGCGTCTCCATGTTTTTGGACGAACACATCACACGCAAGGACACAGATGCTCCTCTTTTGAAGGAGTGTCTTTAGGTTCTGCTGATCTGCTGATGATGGCGTCTCCATGTTTTTGGACGGACACATCACACGCAAGGACACAGATGCTCCTCTTTTGAAGGAGTGTCTTTAGGTTCTGCTGATCTGCTGCTGATGGCGTTTCCATGTTTTTGGACGGACACATCACACGCAAAGACACAGATGCTCCTCTTTTGAAGGAGTGTCTTTAGGTTCTGCTGATCTGCTGATGATGGCGTCTCCATGTTTTTGGACGGACACACCACACGCATGGAAAAGTAGCTCCTCTCTTGAAGCAGTGTGTCTTTAGGTCCAGCTGATCGCCCCATGGCCTCAGCCTGGTTTTAGAACTCATTACTTTGGGAGCGGTGTGTGCTGGTATGAAGCCGATCAGCTAGTACAACCTACGCCAAGTAATGGAACCCACAGCTCGACACAGGGCAGTTGTTGCTCTGGGTTCTGCATAATTAATACATATATTCTTAGTGAATGGTCCTCAAGTCCCAGAACTTCTGTTCTTGCTTTACAGAGACACTGATGCTGCACTTTCTCCTGAGTGGTGTACTCTGTCGACCTGAAAATTAGGGTGAAAATCTGTAGTCCACCTTCAATTGGTCTGTCAAAATTTCGGCTAAAAAAAACGCCGTATTCAATTATCTATACTAATATAATAAAGAGAGTGCCCAAACCTTTGAGGCGGTAATCTCAGGACCCACAGCACCAATCACAACACCCAATACAGCGTTGGAAAGGGCAGTTGCAGCAGAAGGACATAGGCTATGCAGACACCCACCATATCCATTTAAAAGGTAAAAGAACCGCGCCAGCAAAGTATTACCTTGTGGGCGTGTCTGCGTTGTGCTGTGGGCTTGTGCTGGGGGCGTGACAAATGCTGGGGGCGTGTGGTACGTTCCGCCCTTCATGCCTGGGGGCGTGGGCGTGTGCGGGGCGCGGGATTACAGAAAAAAAAGCGAGCGTTGTGCCCAATATTTCATTGTTTTTTCTTCCCTGGTTCTGTACATTCCAGCTCCGGGTGTCCACCCTGCTCCCTTAAAATACCCCTGCACCCCATAATCATATCCCACCCTTACTCCTTAAAATACCCCAACACCCTTAAACACTAACCCATCTTAACCCTATAAATATACCCTGTACCCCAAAACCCAAACCTATCCCTAAAAAGGTCCCTGCATCCCAAAACCCAAACTAGCCCTGAACCCTCTAAATACCCCTGTACCTTAAAACCCAAACCTACCCTTGAACCCTAAAAATACCCCTGTACCCCAAAACCCAAACCTAGCCATGAACCCTAAAAATACCCCTGTACCCCAAAACCCAAACCTAACCCTAAAATACCCCTGTACCCCAAAACCCAAACCTAGCCCTGAACCCTTAAAATACCCCTCTACCCCAAAACCCAAACCTACCCCTGTACCCTAAAAATACCCCTGTACCCCAAAACCATAAAAATAACCCTGTACCCCCAAGCCTACCCCTGAACCCTAAAATAATCCCTGTACCTCAAAACCCAAACCTAGCCCTGAACCCTAAAAATACCCCTGTACCCCCAAACCTAGCCCTGAACCCTTAAAATACCTCTGTACCCTAAAACTACCCCTGAACCCTAATACCCCAAAACCCAACCATAGCCTTGTACACTAAAAATGCCCGTGTATCCCAAAACCCATACCTATCCCTAAAACTACCCCTGTACCCCATAACCCATATCTATATCTGAACCCTTAAAATACACAAACACCCCAAAACATACGTCAGTACCCCAAAACATATACCCCTATACCCATACTTACCTTATCGAAACATTTTAAAAAACCCATGCTTTTACCATTCATGCATTTACAATGAATTTTGTTGTAAATGTATGCGTGGTAAAAGCATATAAAATGTAATGCCATGTGTTATAATGGCATTGCGGAGTCATGGTACTTTTGTAATGAAAGTATGCGGAGTGATGGTATGCGGAAAGAAAGTTGCAGAATAATGGGTGTTTACCCTCCCCCGGTAAGTACATTGGTAGCACGGCGGCCCACATCTCCAGCAACATACTCATATTTTTTCACCACCGATTTTAAAAATGCACAGGTCTCTCTCATTGATGGCCAGCACCGACATACACTTTTAGACACACCTCCCACCACAAGTTCTAGAATTGCAAACTTTAGAGCTGGGGAGCTACGTTCGAATCTCGGCATCAGCTCAACATCCTGTGATTCCAGGCAAATCGCTTTGTCTCCTTGTGCCTACCACAAATGAATGTGTTCTTCTGTAATGTAAATTGTGCTCATGCCATGTTGTCGAGTTCGTGCTATATAATATTGCAAGGAAAAATAAATTAGGGAAACTCGAGTTCACACACTACTGAACGCGCACTCTTAACTGTATCGGCAGTGCACTCCGAATCAGAGAGTTTCACAGGCCAGTCACAGATAAGAAATGCTATCAAAACGAAATCCTACAAAACAATATACTACTGGCCGGCAGCAATTCATACCCGGACAACGTCGGGACGGGCTGCTAGTTACTCTATATAGTGTGAGAAGGGCTTTCAATGAAAAGGTGGGAAACCACATAAAGACCCTGTCGCCAGCTCTAGCTGGAAAAACTCAACATCCCTACTATGGCTGGGCGACAACTGCAATAACCACCATGTTTATTTGTTCAGAAATGAAATCAGAACAGATCCCTGCTGGTTCCTCATTGGCAGCCAGTCCTCTGCAGCAGTTTGCAGGCCATAAACCATTATGGTCCACAATGAAGCACTCAACACAAATACACGCGGCCAAGTCCCCACTGTTGTGAGGAAACACAAAACGGGGAGAGCATGCATCAGCCACTGCATTGCACCCCAAAACAGCAACCCAGCATGTTATGGAGCTGCCATCTCTTCTTGGCAGTTGAGACTGTTATACCTCCCAAATCACTGTTTGCCTCCCCATCACCTCTGTAATATGGCTCATAATAGCGCCTTAATGGCATCGCGCACTCACTCACCCCGGGTTTATGGGACTGTCGGTGCTGCCACGAGGCACAATTTAGAGAGCATTACTAGGCCTGAAGCAATCTTCGCTTTATGAGCTGGCTGCCTTCAGCAGCAAATGCAAATGAAATATGTGTACTTACAGCGGGCCGCGGAGGCTGGCGGGGAATAAATAACATTTTGCCAAATAAATATATTTAAATGGGAGGAATAAAATTAGAGTCGTTATTCCCCTCATCGGTCACCAGTGTGAGCGCAATCTGGCCCTGCTACCGGAAAACCTGTACAGTCTATGAACTGGCCAAAAGGTGCATGCACAGACTGTATTTATTTCACTAGTCCATCCCAGTGAGCTCTGCAGCTCAGGTCTTTTGGGTGTACTAGCTAGGAGACACTGCATCTGGCTAATAGTAAGTGAAAGAGAGAGCAGTAGAGAGAAAGACAGGGGGAATGAGGGGGGGGAAGAGAGAGTATTGAGATATATATATATATATATAAACAAGGAATATTCATATTAATGTATTTATTCCTGGTGTTTTCTTGAAACAGCAAGCGTAGTTCGCCATGAATAGTATATATTAGAACAGTGGAATGTTGGGAGCTCCATTGAAAACAATGGAGTGTTCCGAGCCTATAGTGGCTGGTATAAGGCTGGAACTCCAACATTTCTATGCTTGTTTGTGTCTGTGTACAAAGGCTTCAGGGAGCTTGAGGGGATTTCAATCGCCTCGCGCTCCCTGAAGCCTTTATTTAATTTGTCAGAACATCCTGCCCTCTAGAGGCAGAATGTTCTAATAGCCCTATAGCCCTTTGTAGCAGGGCTATACAGCTATTAAAGTTCAGCTGCC
Source organism: Lissotriton vulgaris (assembly GCF_964263255.1). NCBI lineage: Eukaryota > Metazoa > Chordata > Amphibia > Caudata > Salamandridae > Lissotriton > Lissotriton vulgaris. The sequence goes on from NC_141688.1 coordinate 201,205,836, forward strand.
TTGTTAAAGTACCTCGCCTACGGCTTGGGCCTTTAACGCTGCAGCGGGCCTTCAATAGTTGTATATAGCCCGCTGCGGCGGGCTACAAGGCTATAGTACACTTCACTCTGTTTTACTGTCTGTACCAGAACAGCTTATAGCAGTTTCCAAAAAATACCAGTCAAGGGCCAATCAATTATTTTATTGACTTCCCGATCAGAAGTTGCAGTTTTTGGCTCTCAATACAGCTCCTGCAAATCATACAATTTCCTTTTATTGAGTACTATAACACTATGGTGTCTTTCAAAGTTGCTACAACTACTCCCTTCTTGCACCACGACTTTATCAAGCAGACTCCATTGTATACAGCTGAGCACAATTGAACAACGCCTTCTGCCACAATGTGAGGATACCTGAGCGAGGGCCACTACCCCACCCCCCTTTCAACTCTCTCGCTTTCACAGGTGGAAGGGCATCTTCTGTGGACCTGTAGCTTGGACATGATCGGTCCTGAAGCACCTGGTGCCTTATTACGGAGTTGAGTCTGTCTACTCACACGTGGATGGCTCCAGCACCTTGAAGTGCGTGTACTGGAGAGTCCAGAAGCAAGGTTCCTTCCCTGCATTCAGGGCCAGGTCTTTCTGAATCACCCTGACAACTCCAACCCTCTCTTAGAAGGCAGACTGTGTAGAGGATACTCAATGAAGGAAGCCTATCCCTAAGGTCGACACCCCTCCTCAACCAGTTTCCTATGTTAAATGATTTGGCTTCATGTAATTGCGAAGATTGAAAAAGCAGATTGCAAAATATAAATTGCCAAAGCAGTATTGAATTTCTAAATCCAACCAAGCTCGCTTCGCATATTTTAGGACTTTGTTCATTTGTTCTACTTCTGGTATACTTGAGGGCAGGTCAATGAAGTGGGATGAAGTAAAGGCTGGAATTTCTGTAGGGACATATTTATGTATGGTGGAGATCTAGGCAGTAGACGTTACTGCGGCCCAGTTTTAATGGCCGAAGTTTCAAACATTGCAACTGGCCGGTTTCTAGCCGCAACATACTGTGATGGCGGAGCCCATGAACCCAGATGAAGAGTTTCCAGGACTGAACTCTTGTCTGGGATTGTTACCTGCCACACTTCTTAGCACTAGTCCCCGGTAGCTTGTTTCCTTCCCAGTGTAAGAATTGGCTTTTGTAGTTTGGTTTGCCCTGTTCCCATCATGCACTGGGACAGGAACAGACTAATTTTCATACAGTCAGGTTCTGAAACTGGGATGGTGCAGTGAGCTAAAAAACGGTGTTGGATCTAGCCCTGATCTCTTGACTGGGTGAGAGTATTCTGTTTAATTCAGAGACTCTGTCCCTCACCACCCCTTGTTGTAAATATTTTTGTCCACCCTAAGCGTGGAAGGGTATACTCAGATGTGAGTCCCTTGCTCATTGCACCATCAGGATTCAAGCAAGCCGGGCCGAAGAGGCTGAAATGCCAGAAACCGGTCCCCGGTAGCTTGTTTCCTTCCCAGTGTAAGAAATGGCTTTTGTAGTTTGGTTTGCCCTGTTCCCATCATGCACTGGGACAGGAACAGACTAATTTGCATACAGTCAGGTTCTGAAACTGGGATGGTGCAGTGAGCTAAAAAACGGTGTTGGATCTAGCCCTGATCTCTTGACTGGGTGAGAGTATTCTGTTTAATTCAGAGACTCTGTCCCTCACCACCCCTTGTTGTAAATATTTTTGTCCACCCTAAGCGTGGAAGGGTATACTCAGATGTGAGTCCCTTGCTCATTGCACCATCAGGATTCAAGCAAGCCGGGCCGAAGAGGCTGAAATGCCAGAAACCGGTCCCCGGTAGCATTGTTTCCTTCCCAGTGTAAGAATTGGCTTTTGTAGTTTGGTTTGCCCTGTTCCCATCATGCACTGGGACAGGAACAGACTAATTTGCATACAGTCAGGTTCTGAAACTGGGATGGTGCAGTGAGCTAAAAAACGGTGTTGGATCTAGCCCTGATCTCTTGACTGGGTGAGAGTATTCTGTTTAATTCAGAGACTCTGTCCCTCACCACCCCTTGTTGTAAATATTTTTGTCCACCCTAAGCGTGGAAGGGTATACTCAGATGTGAGTCCCTTGCTCATTGCACCATCAGGATTCAAGCAAGCCGGGCCGAAGAGGCTGAAATGCCAGAAACCGGTCCCCGGTAGCTTGTTTCCTTCCCAGTGTAAGAATTGGCTTTTGTAGTTTGGTTTGCCCTGTTCCCATCATGCACTGGGACAGGAACAGACTAATTTGCATACAGTCAGGTTCTGAAACTGGGATGGTGCAGTGAGCTAAAAAACGGTGTTGGATCTAGCCCTGATCTCTTGACTGGGTGAGAGTATTCTGTTTAATTCAGAGACTCTGTCCCTCACCACCCCTTGTTGTAAATATTTTTGTCCACCCTAAGCGTGGAAGGGTATACTCAGATGTGAGTCCCTTGCTCATTGCACCATCAGGATTCAAGCAAGCCGGGCCGAAGAGGCTGAAATGCCAGAAACCGGTCCCCGGTAGCTTGTTTCCTTCCCAGTGTAAGAATTGGCTTTTGTAGTTTGGTTTGCCCTGTTCCCATCATGCACTGGGACAGGAACAGACTAATTTGCATACAGTCAGGTTCTGAAACTGGGATGGTGCAGTGAGCTAAAAAACGGTGTTGGATCTAGCCCTGATCTCTTGACTGGGTGAGAGTATTCTGTTTAATTCAGAGACTCTGTCCCTCACCACCCCTTGTTGTAAATACACTTCTTAGCACTGGCTTCACCCATAACATCAAGAATACTGAGGAAATGTACCAGGTTGGGCCTACACCAACCACAAGCCTGCGTGCTACTACTACCTGCTGCTAAAAGCATCAGGCGAGTGTCAGTGACAAAGGTTGCTCATAACAGTGGTGTGGCTCCCTACTCCAAGATGGCGGCACGTTATTTAACGCTGCACATGAAAAACTGTGCATGAGGCCGCTTTACAGGCTGCTGCGTGTGACTCCTGCTTTGACCTGATGATACGCTGCCTAACCTGCGCGTAGCCGCTTACTTTCCTTGAAAGCCTGATGTAGCGCTACGCTGGCAGCAGGGCCGTCAACACCCCCAGTGGCTCCAAAGTCAAGCTCCCATTACCTTCACCAATCGGCAAATTTGCACTCATCATCAAACTGCAATATCAGCAACCACATCGAAATGTGTTCCTCATCGCCAAATATATGTTGTGGGTCGCTTCGATGATCGAATACGGATACAGACAAAAACATCAGGGACATATAGGTATTTGTTTAGTTCAAGTTGCGGGTATGGGAGCTCAACAGATGCCTCACAATCCTTCCATCGCCAATCCTAAACTAACAAGCAGGCTACTAAACTGTGTTGCAGTGAGGGAGTCAAAAATACACATAAAACACCTTCACGAGATGCAGCTCGAGAAACAAATGGAAAAGATTGATGTATGTGTTACAACTGAACTTTAGTGTGACATAGAGCCTACAAACAGGAAGCTACCTCTCTGGAAAACATGACGTTGACTTGAAGTTACATGTAAAGAATTTCTTGGCACATCAAAGAGACATCAGAAATGCATTGGGTTTCTCTTAGTACAGGAATGTTTGAGGATGTAGGATTCCCAGACATCCACAACACAATATTTCCAAATGCCACCATTTTGTAAACCCTGCAAACCCACAATAAGCTCAGGGGTCTTCTGTCACTTTCTTAGGCATATGTCCATCACCATAGGGAGCAGGCTTCCTGTGTTGGCTCCCTGCATGCTTTTTTGTAATTACTGCTTATTCGATGCCTGTTACAAAAACCAATTTCCATCTACAGTAAAAAGTCCTACAGAATCGCGGCCGTCTGCCATTCCCCTCCCCTACTTTGAAATTTACACACAGGTTGGAAATGGATCACTTTAGATGAAAGACTAAATTGCTCATTAGTTGTAGTAGAAAAAAAGTTGACTATGGCCAAACACTCTTGACCCCAAAACTGTGTTTTCAGATCGACAGGTATCTCAAAACTCTACAATATGGGTTATTTTTCAAATACTTTCCATCATCATAAAAATTGTATTTCGGCCTATGTGGCTATAAAAGCACAAATAAAAATATAATAAATGACATTCAATTCATAAAAAGTAACCAATAATCTGCGTGAGGCACCAAATATCACATTGTTTATATGTAATTGCAAACAGATTATGTAGCTTGGTCGTCTCACCCATTCGCCGGCCTCAGCATGCCAAATATTAACCCATAGGTATGTGAGCAATAAGATACCTGTGCAATCTACGGGCAGCAAAAGACCTTTACATCAGTCAGACAGTGGGGTTCATTAAAGTGCGTGTGCATGGCCAATAAGATGGCATAACAGAGCACCAACAACACTCAACTCGAAATAAAGTTCAATAAAGTGCTTATACAAAAACTTGGGCAACGTAGTGGCATTTGCATTAATTAAAAAAACAGAATCATTTCAATTTAAATGCACAAGCCTTACTTAGACATGTTAGAAACAATTGCAATAATCTTAGGTTGTTCTACTATTCCACGTGCCTGGCTTAAAAATGCCCAAAAGTAGCCAATGGATATTTGTATCAATAAAGTGCATGTGCATACTTCAGCAGCATCTTAGTTTTTGCTTTGTTCCTAAACCGCACTCTTTAAAGTGTGTGTGCAACACATAAACGGCACGAAGGCCATTTCAATTACCCAAGACCAACATTTTTAATGATGTCATGGCGGCCCTCACCTAGCAACATTCAAAAGTAACTAAAATGGATACGTATAAAAGCAACAATTGATATAACACATAATGGTTAAAAGAAGATCATTAAAAAGTAATCGAGAGATTTCATTCGGGGCCCTATTTACATGATATATGATTTATAATAATGGACCTGCCCAGCCGATCTCTCTCAGCTCTTCCCTATATGCAGCCAAATCAGGAGTGCTACACAGACGTCGCCAAAATAAAAGGGGTCTAAGAGCGGCTTCGTCTGCAATAGGTCTATTCCCAAGATCCATAAGGAGGGGTATTAATGGGGCGCTAGAGAGAAGACCCCCTAATTGCCTCGCATAGGAATTCTCAGTGCTCATTAAGTTAACAGGTGGACAATGACCCCAAATTTCGGCACCATACAGCAGGGAAGCACCAGCAACCCTGGCTCGTACTTTATAGTTTTCCACTGCCAATAAATTTGTGGGTACAACTCCTATATACCTTTATCAGGCCCCCTTTTGTCTGAGCCAACTTTATACTTGTTTTCTTGATTTGCACACCCCAGTCCATCTTCGCCGCGAGTGTAATCTCAAGGTACTCAAGGATGAGCACCCTCTCTAATGGACTTCCATCTAGCCAGGGGTTTGGCTGGGTACTATTGCTCGCTTAAATACCATATACTTTGTTTTCTGGAGATTAATCTCCAGACCTCGGTTTCTACAGAAAACACTAAAAATTTCGTAAGCAGGAGGCTGTCGTCAGCGAACATCATAGCTGGGATTTTTTGATTCGCTAGCCTTTGAACATCGATGTCCTGCACTGCAATCAACGACTCAATTAAGCCGTTGATAAAAAGGCAAAAGAGGGTCGGGACAGGACACAGCCTTGGCGAACACCTCTTTCTACCAGTAGGGGGGCTGTGAGATAAACGTTACTGCCATACCTAATTTGGGCAAAATTGCACACATGTAAGCATTTCAACTGATGGCAAAGGCGCGCAGGGATCCCATAGCAAAAAAAAATTGCCCAAAGTTTATCCCACAGTACCAGGTCGAATGCAGATTTTAGGCCCACAAATTTTCAGCAGAGGCTGGCACCTACTATGCGCAACGATTAGTTGTAACCTTAAAATGTGGTCAGTTATGGAGATCTTGACTCCAAACCCGGCTTGAAGGGGTTGAGAACATTATGCTCATCCGTCCAACTCTGGAGTGGCCCCAAAAGTACAAGGGTAAATCTTTTCTGGCTTACATCAATAAGACTAATGGGGCAATAGTTAACAAGAAGAAGCGGTGAGCCCTTTTAAAAGTTTGGTATAATTTCAGCCCAGCACCGGTAGTGGGGATTGCCATGCCCTGCAAGATGGCATTAAACAAAGACCAGAAATAGGGGGCCCAGATGGTTGGTTAAGAACTAAAGAGGTCTCCGGGGATCTTGTCTAGCCCTCGACCCTTAGATGGTGTTATCCTACCTAGTGCCTCAATTTATTTTAATTGAAGATTTTAATTATCTCCTTAATCCCTTCCGAGCTCCCATCGGCCGTTGGCCGTCGTGAGCACTACCTGGCTGGTGCTACGAACGGCCAACAGCCGACGGGGACTCACCCACTCCTTAGAACGCCCGCACTGCGCCGAAATAACAGCCGCAATAAATGGGTTAAGGGAAATTGGAGGGGTATCCAAAGGGTTTGACTCAGGGGGGCCAAAGTGTGTTTACCGCTAGCCTAAACTCGTCATCCACCCTTAAGTATAAGGCTTCAACATGTGCTTTTCATGCATCCTCCCCAATATTAGGTTTTATAGCCAGTTTGCCCTCTTGGGATCCCGAACACTCAGAACAGAAGTTAAAAACAATAATGACGTGTCAAAGTTCCTTAGCAGCAGCCAAGGGCGCATATTTATGGGGTTTAGGAGAACAGGTGTATCATGTTTAGTCATGCTGCCGGTCAGGAGGCGGTAGCAGGTCCCAGGCAACATCAATGCTGCTGTCCTGTACTTAGGCCTGCGCATTCATGCAATATATAGCATGCAGGAGATAAAAAAAAAAAGATAAGTGAGCCCTGGAAAAATTCATACCTGTTGTATTGCTTTTAAAGAGAAACAGGGGGTAAAGGGGTGGGGAGCAATGTAGAAAGCATGGGGCGGGATAGTGAGAGGGAACCAGCACATAGGAGAGCGCACAATAAAACATGTGCACTTCCACCGAATGCTAAAAGTAAAAGTAGTTCTATGATGTGACCCATGGTAGCTATGATCTAGGAAATGGACAAACACATGAAGAGGAAGGAGTACCATCAAACTATGCAGGTCTGCACACCATGGCAGAGAACTAAATCTGCAGAGGCGGGAAACATTGTGTAGCATACATCATTTTGATAAATACAGACTCAGCCTATGACCGACACCCAAAATACTATTTCAAGTTGCTCTTCCAAACCCAGCAACTACATGGCAGAATAATGCACACCAGTTGAATCTAGAATAGGTTGCAGCGGATAAAACTGCAATTCTCCCACTCCTAAATCCATTTTTTTCACCAAGTTTAAACAGGGTACTCATCGCTCAGCAGCTCATGGGACTGTGGGAGGCATGTTAGAAACACATATGTAACAGGGAAAGAACTACGAAGGGACACATATGCCATTTTGGTCTGTGTGTATGGCACATGTACTGAAACAGACAACAAAAAGGTCTTGTCCCCATACACTGTATACAGAGAAGGGGGGAGATTAGGGATTAAGAGTTACCCCACCATATGAGTGAATCAAATTTCCAAAGAAATAATATTCCAGCCACCACTCCGCCCATAAACCTACGTCGTCATAACTTCAAACATTTTCCGTACCCTAATAATTTAACTAAAGCTCCTGCTCAGCACAAGCACTGTAATACACCTCTGGGTTTTATGTATTATTGTCTGAATCAAACTACTGCGCCCTGTAGCAGTGACAAAGGGGTGCTGGGACACCTACAAATCACAAAAAATAAAGATAAAGGTAAAATAAGCAATTTACCCTAGATGGAGGGGGTGTTCTTTCTGCCGGCTTCCTCTTTCTGCTATAAAAATCAATGGCGCCCAGCGGAGGCACTCCTCTACCATTGCACCGCTCCCGCCAGTCCTAGGCCCTGTCCGTCACTCACGCTCAACAAGAAAATTGGAAGTTATAAATATGACAGGAGCGCTGGGAGAGCTGCCTCCGCGTACTTTGTTGCAAATTAATGGAATAAATTGCCTGAATATTTGTGAGACGTCGCCCAAGGTTACCGCCGTTAGGATCAAAGTGGGTCGGGATAGTTTTTTTGCGCGTGTGCGTGCACGAAAACGCTCTGTCAATCTTTCCGGAGTGAATTAATGACCTTCATTTGCATATAATGTATATATTCATGTAATATTTAGATGTTGGCGAGGCTCATTTTCTGATGATGGTGCATTGTGATGCCTGACAGGAGTGTAATGTAGCCGCGTGCGATGGATGAGCAGCTAAGGTGAGACTTGAGGCTCTCGCTTGCTCTGCCAGGAGACCCATCAGCACCCCAGGCTAGTGGTTGCCCTCAGCAGAACTCAGATTGAGTTCAAATTGGTAAAGCAGAAATAGAACAACAAGGTTCAGGGGGAAAAAAACTCTACCAAGAAAAAAAATAGTGACTTAAAACAGGTTAAGATAAATAAATGCAGTCTGCAAAAATAAAGACCACACACAAATATCTACCAGATAATGATTAGTTAGGGGCTTTGTTTTACTTCACAAAAAGATTTTTTGAAAAGGAGCACAAACCCACTGGGGGACCGTAAAGAACGACTCTCACCATATCATCACAAATTGTCTCCCTTTAGAAGCATATTTTGTGGCTCCTGTAGCTGTCCACAGGTTTCCAGCAATAACCCCCCCCCCCCCCGAGCCCTGATTGGCAACAATATCCTAGAGAGCTTGTATTAAAGCAAAAAAAATGGGTAAGGCCAATACCAGAATCGGGAACTAACCCTCTCACTGGTCAGTTGACCTTTTCTACCATGGTTAGGGCTGGAGGCTTCCAATCGTCACAGGTCTTCATTTAAACTCTTTTCTTATTCCAAGGTGCTCTTACTTGATTCAATTCTTGTGATATGAAATCTTTATATATTATGTGCGACATTCTACTGCCCTTCACGGTTTCCGTTCTCAACATTAACACCACCTACAAGACCCTGGCCTTAGCTGCTGCACCAGAGCCATTGTGGTCAATCAAGGAGCCCCTTGACGATAAACGAATGTAATAAATAAATAAATGAAGGTATTTCGCATTAGTTTAGGACACTGTCTTTTGCACGAACCCGTCTGTGGCACGCATCGTTCAGCACGCAAGTCCTTTTAACGATTTGCCTTAGGGGGGTGCTGGATGTTGGAGAAGTTTAATTTACTACTCCAAATCCAGTCTGCAAAACAGTAGGGAATGTGTTGGACTTTAAATCCAGCACCATTCCACCAATGCGCCCCCTAAAAGTAAGTTGTTGTTATGTCTTGCGTGCTGAACAAATGTGTGCTGATGCTGTGTTCGTTCTATTGCCGGACCTGTGTTGGCACAGTGTGGTTCCGGCTTTGTCCGAAAGGATATTTCTTGATAAACATCTGGCTCAGACCAAGTGTCCACGCTACCATGAGACACTACTAGACGGTACCTACAGCCTTTAAAATATGGCACACAGGTGTCTTCTGAAGAGGAGTGGGTCAATAGAGACCGCCCCTTCCCTCAATACACCAGCGAGGCGTGACTGAAGTAAGAAGTAGAGCCTGGCCATCCTTCACCCAGCGCACCGCAATAGAGTCTGATAGACCGGCAGTGGTGACACTGCCACCCATCAATGTGCCCAGATAACGAAGTAGTCGCGACCACTTCTGTATTGCCAGTTACCAGCATAAAGAGTCTTAGTCTCCTTCAAAAGGGTTATCAATAACTGGATCATAAACATGGCATGGAGAAGAACACAGACTTTAGGAACGAGCAGATTTATCATAGTGGGATTTGAGACAAAAAGCAGAAGGCATTCAAGTTTTTCAAGTGTTATATAAGGGATAAAATATCCCTTGTGATACATTATAAGGATACTGCAAGTCACTGAGGAGTTGCTTTATAAGGTTATGGAACTCTGAGGTGTCTTGCAATATCCTTATTATGTATGCCTGTGGGTACTTTAGCCCATATAATACATGATCACATCATCTACATTCCCTCAACCAACTTAAAACGTTGGTGGGGACAGAACGAGCATGTTTGCAGGCATGGAGATTAAATTAAAACCTCTAGTACAAAATTAAACACACCAAAAACATGCCAGTTATTTGTTCAGGCAGACATTAGAAACAGTTCAATGCAAGTCATTTTTTTGTTTAAGCCGCACTAGCTCGGAACATGTAGAAACATGAAGAAGGTTTCTAGCTAATCTCTATCTAATGAGTGTAAAAAATAAACATGTTCTCTCTGCTTGTAATTGTAAGCTCCAAAATAGAGGAGAAGAATGAGAAGCAATATTCTGTTTTAGTTGCTTTAAACAGCTGCTTCAGTTATACTCCATTGCTTGAACTGACTTTCACCTTGGCTGTAGTATGCATGTGACGTCAGAACTCGACTGTAATAACTTATAACAGTCAAATTATGATGCCTATTCTTTACAATTGGCCACTGGGTGTGTCACAAGTCGCCGATTATAAACAAATTAGAGACTGGCATTTATACAGGGATTACAGAGTACCATGTATTATATACATATAATCATAAGGCAGTACAACTGGTAAAACGGGTACATACCAGCCAAACATAATACCAATTGTTATTCATGTTTTGAAAAGAAAATAAGAGCACAAGGGATTATAAGGGAAGGTATCTTTTCAAACGTTCACTTTCTGCGGTAATGATACTGGAAGCTTTCAGTCTCTGTTTCATGGTCTGTGCTAGTAGGGTTAGCCAGCAGGTTAAGCTATAGATCCTTACAATGTAATAAGCGTCTTTATTTTAGTTATTCAGTTACAGTGGCCACTTCAACAGACCTGGAGAAAAGACCTGGAGAAACACCAAATCCACAGAAGCCCACAACAACTTCAGAGCCGCCACCAACGCCCACCATCAACTCATCAGAGAAACGAGGAAAAAAGCGATTGAAGACAGAATCTCCACCCACGCACACAACAGCAAAAACTCTTCAGCATCATCAAGGAGTTCGCCCAACCCACCAGCGAGTCTACCAACATCCCTCCCTCTCAAGACCTCTGCGACAAACTCAGCATCTTTTTCCACCACAAAATCAAGAGCATCTACGACAACTTCGACGAAGACAACCAACACACTGAACCCTCACCAACCACCCCGACACCCGGAAACCAGCGATTGATGACTGGACAGCCCTCACCACTGAAGACACACTGAAGACAATGAAGTCAATCCACTCAGGGGCCCCCACGGACCCCTGCCCCCACCACATCTTCAAAAGAGCCGCCAACACCATCGCACCCATGCTCTGCCACACCATCAACCGCTCCCTGGCGACCGCCTCGTTCCCCGACGACTGGAAACACGCCGAGGTCAACCCCCTCCTGAAGAAACTCTCAGCAAACCCCAGCGACCTCAAAAACTACAGACCCATCTCCCTGCTCCCGTTCCCAGCGAAAGTCATCGAGAAAGCCATCAACAGCCAACTCGCCACATTCATTGAAGAACACAACATCCTCGACTCCTCCCAGTCTGGCTTCAGAAAAAAACACAGTACGGAAACCGCCCTCCTCACCGCAACAGACGACATCCGCACCTAACTGGACAAAGGAGAAACGGTAGCCCTCATCCTCCTCGACCTATCAGCGGCGTTCGATACAGTCTCCCACCGCACCCTAATATGCAGACTCTACGATGCAGGAATCCAGGACAAGGCCCTCGACTGGATCTGCTCCTTCCTCTCTGGCAGGACGCAGCGGGTCAGACTCCCCCCTTTCCTCTTGGACCCCACACCTACCATCTGTAGGGTCCCACAGGGCTCGACCCTCAGCCCGACGCTCTTAAACGTCTACATGGCTCCACTTGCCCCTATCGTCAGAACCTACGGACTCAACATCGTGTCATACGCAGACGATACCCAGCTCATCCACTCCCTATCCAACGAGCCCAACACCGCCAGACACAACTTTCGAAAAGGCATGGAAGCCGTCGCCAAATGGATGAAAAACAGCTGCCTACAACTAAACACCAACAAAACAGAAGTACTCATCATAGGCCCAAACCCCGACGCCTGGAGCGACACCTGGTGGCCTACCGCCTCGGAAACCCGCCAACCCCCACAGACCACGCACCCAATCTGGGAATCATCCTGGACTCCGAGCTCAAAATGGACCGCCAGATCAACTCTGTCTCATCTTCCTGCTTCCACACCCTCCGCCTCCTTCGTAAGACCTAAAAATGGATCCCCCTCGAACACCGAAAGACAGTCACTCACGCCCTGGTCACCAGCAGACTCGACTACGGCAACGGACTCTACACCGGAATAAACAAAAACTTCATCCGCAAGCTACAGAACATACAGAACGCCGCCGCAAGACTGGTCCTCAACCTGCCAAAACACTGCCACATCTCCCAGCACCTGCGCACACTCCACTGGCTCCCCGTCGAGGCGGGAATCACCTTTAAGATGAGCACCCACGCACATAAGTTCCTCCACGGCACCGGACCAGCATACCTGAACAGCCGACTCAAATTCCACGCACCCCAAAGGACCCTACGATCAGCCCAGCTTTCCTATGCCGTGTTCCCTCGCACCAGAAAGACCAGATCGGGAGGCCGATCCTTCTCCTTCCTCGCGGCCCAAGCATGGAACGCCCTTCCGCTCCACCTCAGACAGACAACATCGCTCCCCATCTTCGCAAGAAACCTCAAAACCTGGCTCTTCGACAGACCCCCTCCTTGATAGAATGGAACCTGCACCCCCTCTCCCCCCCACCCCTAGCGCCTTGAGACCCTCACGGGTGAGTAGTCGCGCTTAAACAAACCCCTGATTGATTGATTGAGAGAATGATTCAGAAGAGAAGAACTGAAAAACCAAAAGAAAGTAGCTTTTACGCTATTACATTTCAGAAACACATCACGAAGACGAGAGCTTGAGAGTTAAACTAACTAAAGCTGGTTAAAAGTCCTCTGCAAGCTAATGTAGCACGAAGATTTCACCAGTTTAAATAACACAGCTCATTAAGAAAGTCTCCGTGAGCTGCAAACAAGAAAGTTTTACTGTATTAAGCAAAAACCACAGCTTTCAGAGCCGGCTTATGAAATAATATAAAGGCAGAGAAGTCCTTAGTTAAGCATTCCCGGCTGAAATAAAAAGAGAAAGAAGATTTTTAAAACATATAAATAAATGGCATTGTCATTTACAATGCCAATAGCTTAATCTCTCGCAAATGTGAGACCTATTGCATTTGCACCCACACACAGAGCCACACACACAAAGCTACCCACACACACATACAGAGCCACCCACACAGAGCCACCCACATTCATTCACATAGAGCCACCCACACACACAGAGCCACCGACACAGAGCCACCTATACACACACACAGTCACCCTCACACAGACAGAGCCACCCACACATAGAGCCACCTACAAAAAAAGCTACCCACACAGAGCCACACACGCACAGAGCCCTCCCCCACACACACACACACACAGAGCCCCCCACAGACACACAGAGCCACACACACAGAGCCACACACACACACAGCCCCACACACACAGAGCCCCCCCACACACACACAGAGCTCCCCCCCCACACACACACAGAGCCACACACACACACACAGAGCCCAACACACAAAGCCCCCCACACACACAGAGCCCCACACAGGGATCCCCACACACAGAGAGCCCCACACACACACAGAGCCCCCCCACACACAGAGCCCCCCACACACAGAGCCCTCACACACATACACAGAGCCCCCACCACACACACACAGAGCCCCCCCACCACACACACACAGAGACCCCCACACACACAGAGAGCCACACACACACACACACACACAGCCCCACACACAGAGAGCCACACACAGGGAACAAGGTCCAGAAAAAAACGTTCACAACGAGGGAAGAGGCCAGAAAAACAGATCAGAACGAGGGAATAGAGGCCACAAAAACAGATCACAACGAGGGAACAGACGCCAGAAAAACGAGGGAACAAAGGGCAAAAAAACAAGGGAACAGAGGGCAGAAAAACGAGGGAACAGAGGGCAGAAAAACAATCACAACGAGGGAACAGAGGGCAGAAAAACAACCACAACAAGGGAACAGAGGGCAGAACAACAATCACAATGAAGGAACAGAGGCAATTAAGCACAAGCAGGGAACAGAGGGCAGAAAAACGAGGGAACATAGGGCAGAAAAACGAGAGGGAACAGATGGCAGAAAAACGAGAGGGAACAGAGGGCAGAGAAACGAGGGAACAGGGGGCAGAAAAATGAGGGAACAGGGGGCAGAAAAACGAGGGAACAGAGGGCAGAAAAAACGAGGGAACAGAGGGCAGAAAAACAAGGGAACAGAGGGCAGAAAAACAATCACAACAAGGGAACAGAGGGCAGAAAAACAATCACAACGAGGGAACAGGGGCAATCGAGCACAAGCAGGGAACGGAGGCACGAAAAACAGGAGCACAAGCAGGGAAGAGAGGCAAGAAAAACACGAGCACAAGCAGGAAAGAGAGGCAAGAAAAACACGAGCACAAGTAGTCCCTACTACACACACACACGTGCACCGAGGACCCACCTTGGAGATCTGCTCCAGGGCGAACGCCGCGTCGCAGTAGCTTGGCCGCTGCAGGTACTCCAGGGGTGGCTGGATGGCGGCGGCGGCTCCTCTCCGGTGGCCGCCCCGGTTCCTCCGGCGGCTGCTCAGCCCCAGAGGCGGCCCGCTGCTCACCTGCTCGAGAAGCACCACCATAGTGGGAGCGCGGGACTGCTCTTCAGAGCCTGGGCGGCGTGCAGGCGGCTCGCGCTGGTGCTGCTGGGCCGGGGAAGGGGGGAGGAGGAGCCGGCAGAAGGCGGGCGCATGCAGCGGGGAAAGCCTTCTCTGTCTCACAACGAGGAAACAGAGGGCAGAAAAACAAGGGAACAGAGGGCAGAAAAACGAGGGAACAGGGCAGAAAAACGAGGGAAAAGAGGGCAAAAAAACGAAGGAACAGAAGGCAGAAAAGCATCACAACGAGGGAACAGAGGGCAGAAAAAAAATCACAACGGAGCACAAACAGGGGGCAGAAGCAAGAAAAGCGAGCACTCACCAGCTGGGGCGGAGGACTCGGACGTTCTCCCTTGCTTCTACGGCGGCGGTCAAGATGAATTGACTCTCCGAAAAGCCCCGTCATTTTCGGATTCGGGGGTGTGTTTATCTTTCTCTCCTCTTCCCATTGCCTGGAATGTAAAATTCCAGCCAATTGGAAAAGGAGAGAAAGAAACTAAAAAACACACCCCAGAATCCCAAAAAGACTGGTCTTAAACAGACAGACGCCCCTCTTCTCCAATGGCTGGCCTCCGTTTAGGAAGCCAGCCAATGGAGAAGAGGGGCGGGTTTAAACACACGTGTGCCCAGAAACCTACATTGCTGTCAAAAATCAAGAGCCCTAATGAGAGTACGCATATTTAATATCAGAGACTTGAAACGCATTGGCTTTATTATGATTTGTGATACAAACATGGAGGAATTATAAATGTAATTTTTGACAGGATATAGAGGGAAAATCCCATGTGTAGGAGAGTAGGGTCTGCAATCCTATGATCACCCAGATTTTTTGCTTTTGTTTCACTGGTTTACGACTTTCTCTGGCTGTGGGCCTGCTAATCAGACCCACAGCCTGGCTGTTCTCTTTCTAAATTACGATATGTACCCTAGGTGCATTTACCAATTGGTACTGGGCCACCTTATCAGACCCCGTAACGCAGGGCATAGGTGTACCCAGGGCCGCCAGGGGCTGAAGCATGTATTATGCCACCCCTGGCTGGCCTCCTAAATTTGACACAACTGGCTGCACGACAGCTGGGGCGAAGCCGTGTAACCACCCTTCGCTTTAGGTATAGTAGCTCTATATCTAACCATACCATGGACACCCGAGTCCCTATCAGTCACTCCTATGGCAGGCCTTAACAATCCTGAAGGCAGAGTGCGTGGGCTCGTGTGAGCTAGGTTCAGGCCCGAGCCGAGCCCGGTTGCAGCTTGCGGAATCAAGACCCAATAGCTGTTCCATGATAACGCGTACCATAACGGTAACTCCGGTGTCGCGTTATCAAGGCATGTCGAGTAAGGTGTCATACGAATCGGGGTGCTGCCCTCTCACCAATTCTGATTGAAAAAGCTTTATTCGAGTTATACACTCATAAAAGCACTGGCATATAAATTCATACATTTTAAAACATCAAGCATTCTATAACAACAATTTATAATTAAAAATACATAATACCAAAGCATTAAAATTTTTACCAATTGGAATAAAATAAGCTTTTTCATACTATGCGAATACTAAATGCATGCTGAGGTATGGGACCTCCGCGTTACAGACCATTCCCAAAGTTTGGACAAATTAAAACTCATACCATACATATTGCCCGCATTTTTTGAAGTTAAAATTCATATACAACACCCAGTAGATATTTGCAAGGTTTAGTCAAACAAATATAAAAATGTGGAATTCAAAACACATTGGGGAGTAGAGCCCGCCTCCTTATGGACCATGCCCACCCCAGGTATTTAGCTGTTCCAACTACGATGGGCATTTCAGTGGAGGAACAGATAATTCTCAACCCCTCCACACCGCAATTCTGGCGATGAGGTTAGCATCCCACCCTTCTAGAGGGACACGACATGTACGTAACCGTGAACCCCGGTTAAAGTTAACAGAAGCCTCAGCTCCACAAAATGGATGCTGCCACCACAGACACGAGTCTGACCTCCTGCTGCTGGGAGTCCTTCCAGCGAGGAGCGCTTGGACAAAGGGTTTCCCGTCGAGGGCGGTGTTCGCACCGTCCCAGACAGGGTTTGTGTATTCTGGGTAGGTAGGGCTTTTGCGTGAAGGTGACTGCGGAGTGGCACCCCGGTGCTCACTACGCATCTGCCGGTTAGAACCAGTTCCAGGGGCGACAGCCCTGGCCTGGGGAAAGTCCGGCAGGGGAGAGGGGTGTAACTGCCCCCTTCCTGGTCCCACCCTTAGGGCAGGACCTAGTCATGTACCCACCCCTTTCTTTAGAATAAAGACCGGAGCGGGGACCCTTCCAAATTAGATCATCTTTGATTCAAGAACTACTTTCTACGAAAGGACATTCAAGACTCTTCTCAAGATTTCTCCCTTGTGACTAAGGAGTAGTCACCCCGCATCAGCGGGCACCAACTAAGAACTCTGCGGTTTGCTGTAAGTCCTTCCTCAAGGAATCCGACGGCCCAGCTCGACGAGAACCGGCTTCCCTGGCACCTCTGACCTCTACCCACATCATCAGCTCAGCTGTGACCCGTGGGTGCGACAAGACCTCGAGGGACCGGCCATCATCAGAACCTGCACGCTCTTAAAACCAGCACGACCATCGAGGTAACTCTCTGGTGAGTGCTCTGGGGTCCGAGAAGCCCCGACCCTGAGCCGCTCCAGCACCGAAGTGCAGTCTCCCAGCATCTCCACGATCTGCGTGGGGCCCTTCTGCTCGCTGCTCAGCACGTTTTCTGGTCACTAGCCGCTGGCTTGTGTCCTTCTGTGACGACATCCGAGAATCAGTACTGCTGGTCTGGTTGCTCCAGACTGGCCCTTGCTTCCATCTTTGCGAGAAGCACCCCGGACCCTCCTGGTCCACTCAAGACGCCCTCTTAGGCCCACCACGTGGCCCTGAGAACTGCCAAGGCTTGTTGCCCCATCCTGGGCCCAGCGACGCCGACAGCATCATCCTTCGTGGGACAGCTCGCACCTCCGCCGTGGTCGCCGATAACGCCTCCTGGTCCGTGAGACTGCAGAGCCTAGCGTCGCCCACTCACCTGGTCGAGGTGACGGCCAACCGGTGCCTTCCTGGTACCCTCTGACTACTGGCTAGTAGTACGAACTTGGTCCCCTCTGCTTTCAGGTTTCTTCAATCTCCGATCCAGGCTTGGATCTCTACGAACTATTCAGCACTGGTCGCCGGCCAGCAACTCCTTTTCTTCCGGCTCCTGGCTCGTCAGCGAAGACCCCGACGCCTGTAAGACTTGTGCAGCCGCAGCCCTCGTGGCTAGGTAACTCGGCACTTCGGTGCCTGCATAGCCTCCTTACTCTAGGGTCCCGAGTCCCTCGCTTCCGACTTGCCTTATCGGGTCCGCCCGAGACCTTAATCTTTCCGTGTCCTCGGACACTTGTTTTAATTGTGCACTTGAAGTATTTGCTAAAGAGATTTGGTTTGTGCTTAGTACCCTGTCCTCATAAAGAGTACAGGGCTGTTGTGATTCTTAATAAATATACTGTTTATTTTCATAACACTTGTGTGGTGTCCTTTCACTGGGTGTTCAAGGGGTACATGTGTGGTAAACAGCTGGCTTAACACGCCCTCTCGAGTCTTTAGCCTTAGACTGCTCGTATCCACGCTACTAGGATAGCTGGTCTATAGGTTGACTTACAACCAGACACCATAAGGGTCGTTGGAACGATACATAGCGGTCGCTAGAATAGCGAACGTTGCATATCGGGCCAACTTCGCACATTGGTGAGCAGCGGTTGGGATTTGAGCTTGCTGTTGTTTTACCACACGTATCCTAAGAATATCTTGTTGAAAGATCGCACAAAGTACTGTTAGTACATATAACTAAAAGCTTAGAATACTCTGAGTTCTACTGAACCAGCTGTTGTAGCTCCTCAAGGCTTAGCACACCTTGGCTACAACTCTTAGCAAGGGTACAGTAGGTAAACACGTAGTGTAGGTAGGTGCATCACTTACACCACACTAGAACCAGTATGTCGGACAAAGGAGGAAACTCTGGGTCTCCCCTTGTGTCAGTTGACCCTCCACAGGTCATCCCTTCAGGATATACTGTGCTGAGCTTCAAGGAGTTAAGACGACTGTGTCACTCCAGGAAGATTCAGCAGGGGTCTAACCCCACAACGTCCTTTCTGATTGGTCTCTTGGAGACTTATGATGCCAGGAGAGCTGAGAAACTTCGTAGCTCTTCTAATCCAGAAGGAGACATGCCTCCCCTCGAGGGAACCCGAGACGATCCTGACCTCATTCACCTCGCAACTGAGAACGAGGATGTGGAGGAGGATGAGGATGAGGATCTCTCTGGGGATGAGGCAGATAAGGGACAGGTAGAAGTCGTCAGACTAAGCAGGTCCAACTTAAGCAAACATGATAGCGGTACTGGGGGACCCCTGGGGCCACTATCAGGTCAGCTTAACATTGGGAATGGACGAGCCCGATCTCTGTCAAGAGACTCTGGCGGATCCCTTCGAACCAATGGCTCTCACAACTCTTCTCAGAGAGGGATGACGTCCCCTCAGAGGAGAGTGTACGAAGCTAAGGAAAGGGCAGCTAATCTGAGGATCGAAAGGGAAGAACTTGCCCTGGCCAAAGAAAGGCTTGCCTTTGCTAGAGAGCAACAGTTAAGTGGGGTAGTCCCCACTGGTGGCAGCAATGTACCTAGTAATAGGGAAAAGAGTTTCGATACGAAACACCTTGGTAAGATAGTGCCCCCCTTTAAACAAGGGGACGACATCCACAAATGGATTACTGCTTTGGAGAGGGCCTGCACTGTGCAGGGTGTTCCCCAGAGTCAGTGGGCAGCTATCTTGTGGCTCTCCTTTGAAGGAAAAGGAAGAGACAAGCTCCTCACCACAAGGGTGGAGGATGCTAACAATTACCAAATCTTGAAAAATACACTCGTTGAAGGGTTCGGCCTAACCACTGAGCAGTACAGGGTGCTGTTCAGGGATACCCAGAAAACGCAGTCTCAAGATTGGTCTGATTTCGTCGATTGTGCCACTAAGGCTTTTGAGGGCTGGTTGCTGGGCAGTAAGGTTACTGATTATCAAGGATTGTATAATTTGATGATGAGAGAACACATTTTAAACAATTGTCAGAACCAGTTGTTGCATCAGCATCTTGTCGACTCGGATCTGAACTCTCCCCAAGAATTGGGAAAGAAGGCAGACAGATGGGTTCGTACAAGAGTTAAGCAGAACCAGGGCCAGAATCAAGGTGGTCAGAAGAAAGCAGACCAGAAGGGTAAAGATTCTAAAGGGGAACAAAATGACCAGAAGTCTTCGACAGGTCCCCAACAACCCAAAGAGGGTGGGGGTCAGGCTCCCCAAAAGAAGAAAGAAGGCCAATCCAAAAGATGGTGCCAGTACTGTAAAAGTAAGTCTCACTGGTTTAGTGAGTGCACCAAGAAAGGAGGAGGGCAGACTCCTGCCACTGCAGCCCCTAAGGCACCTGTGCCCCCTAGTACAGTCAGCAGTGGTAGTGCGCCTCCCAAGGGTTTAGTAGGGTTAACCCTGGGTTCTGAGGGGCGTGACAACTTAGTTGGCACACTCACTCAGGCTGTCCTTGTCAGTACAGGGGACGCAGACGTATCCCCTGACGTAAGCCCCAACACTTTGGGCAAATACCGACAGACGCCTTTCATAAATGGAAAGATGGCTCAGGCCTATAGGGACACTTGTGCCAGCGTCACCATGGTGACGCCTAACTTTGTGGACCCTGGACAGATCATGCCAGGTACAGAATTCCTGGTGACCAATGCAAGCAATGTCACTACCAATCACAGTATGGCAATTGTAGCTTTCTCCTGGGGAGGGGTAACTGGCCACAAGAAGGTTGTAGTTAGTCCAGACCTCCCAGTGGATTGTTTGTTGGGCAATGATTTGGAGTCGTCACAATGGTCAGAAGTGGAGCACCGGACTCACATGGAAATGTTAGGTTTGCCAGCACATGTGTTCGCTGTGACTAGGTCACAGGTCAGGAAATGCCCCACTGAACAGGTGCTGGATCCTGGAACAACGGACCAGACACCTCCCAAGAAAAAGAGCAGTAGGGTTAAGGCTGCGCCTTCCCCCTTGCCCCAGGTCGAGGATCAAGTCTCAGAGGAGGCTGACCTACAGGAATTGAGGGAAACTGAGCCAAGGGAATTCGAACTTGATCAAGTTGAATTCTTGGGTTCAGGGGGACCCTCAAGGGAAGACCTGGGGAAGGACCAGTTAGACTGCCCTTCTCTTGAACCCCTCAGACAGCAGGCTGCTGCTGAGGCTGCTGGGAACGCCACAGGTACCCACAAGGTATGCTGGGAAGATGGACTCCTGTACACTGAGTCAAGAGACCCCAAGCCTGGCATGACCAGGAGGCTGGTTGTACCCTTGTCTCAGCGTGGTTTCCTACTTACCTTGGCCCACGAGATTCCCTTAGCAGGTCACTTAGGCCAGACGAAAACGTGGGACAGGCTTGTCTCACACTTTCACTGGCCTCACATGAACGAGGATACCAAGGAGTTTTGCCGCTCCTGTGTCACTTGCCAAGCCAGTGGTAAGTCAGGTGGCACGACAAAGGCCCCCCTTATACCAATGCCTGTGGTGGGGGTGCCCTTTGAACGGGTGGGGATCGACATCGTCGGTCCCATGGAACCACCTACAGCCTCAGGGCACAAGTTTATACTGGTGGTAGTGGATCATGCCACCAGGTATCCTGAAGCTATTCCCCTTAGGACCACTACAGCACCTGTTGTGGCAAGAGCCCTAGTTGGAGTGTTCTCCAGAGTGGGCTTCCCTAAGGAGGTCGTCTCCGACAGAGGTGCAAACTTCATGTCGAGCTACTTAACTGCTATGTGGAAGGAATGTGGTGTTAACTACAAGTTCACTACACCCTATCATCCACAATGCAATGGGCTTGTTGAGAGATTCAACAGGACCCTAAAAGGGATGATTCATGGACTACCGGAAAAGCTTCGGCGTAGATGGGACGTCCTGATCCCCTGCCTCTTGTTCGCCTACAGAGAAGTCCCACAGAAGGGGGTTGGCTACAGCCCTTTTGAACTTCTGTACGGGCATCCTGTAAGGGGACCCCTGTGTTTGGTGAAGGAAGGATGGGAGAGACCTCTCAAAAAGCCTGCAGCCAACATAGTGGACTATGTGCTTGGCCTCCGCTCGCGGATGGCTGAGTACATGGAAAAGGCATCTGAAAACCTTAAGGCCAGCCAAGAACTCCAAAAAGCTTGGCATGACCAAAAGGCTGTCTTGACTGTTTACCAGCCCGGACAGAAGGTGTGGGTGTTGGAGCCAGTGGCCCCAGCAGCACTCAAGGACAAATGGTCCGGGCCCTACACCATCCTGGAGAAAAAGGGAGAGGTCACCTACCTGGTCGACCTGGGAACTCCCCGGAGCCCCCACAGGGTGCTTCATGTCAGCAGGCTAAAAGCATATGTCGACAGGAAGGACATGAGTTTGCTCATGGCCCTAGATGAGGGACAGGAAGAGGAGAGTGACCCTCTCCCCGACCTGCTCACTCAGAATCCTGACGATGGCTCGGTAGATGGTGTTGTCTTTTGTGGCAGCCTCTCCGAACATCAACAGAGCGACTGTAAACAGGTTCTTCAGTCGTTCAGACATATGTTTTCTCTAACACCCAGTCAGACCGATTGGTGCACCCATGAGGTTGACACTGGCGACAGCTTGCCCGTCAAGAGTAAAATCTACCGGCAGCCTGATCACGTTAGAGACTGCATCAAGAGTGAAGTGCAGAAAATGTTGGAGTTGGGAGTCATTGAACCCTCGGACAGCCCTTGGGCTAGTCCCGTAGTTCTAGTGCCGAAACCTCACACCCAGGGTGGTAAGAGAGAGATGAGGTTTTGCGTAGACTACAGGGGTCTCAATGCAGTCACTAAGACTGACGCCCACCCAATACCAAGGGCAGACGAGCTTATCGATAGATTGGCTTCGGCCAACTACCTAAGTACGTTTGACCTGACAGCTGGGTATTGGCAAATCAGGTTAGCTGAGGACGCCAAGCCTAAAACCGCATTTTCAACCCCTGGTGGGCATTACCAGTTCGTGGTGATGCCCTTTGGTCTGAAAAATGCACCTGCCACCTTCCAACGGTTGGTGAATCAAGTCCTTACTGGGCTGGATGACTTCTGTGCGGCGTATCTTGACGATATTGCTGTCTTTAGCTCCACCTGGGAGGATCACCTGGTCCACCTGCGGAAGACGTTAGAGGCACTGCAAGCAGCAGGTCTCACTATCAAGGCCACCAAGTGCCAGATAGGGCAGACACAGGTTGTATACCTGGGCCACCTTGTAGGTGGAGGTCAGGTTCAGCCACTGGAGAGCAAGATACAGTCAATCAGGGACTGGGCTCCTCCAACCACCCAGACTCAGGTTCGAGCTTTCTTGGGCCTGACTGGTTACTATAGGAAGTTTGTCAGGAACTATGGTTCAATTGTGACACCATTAAACGAACTGACAAGTAAGAAAATGCCAAAAAAGGTTCAGTGGACAGCGAGCTGTCAAAAAGCATTCGATGACCTAAAGCAGGCCATGTGCACGGCGCCTATCCTCAAGAGTCCGGACTACTCCAAACCATTCATTGTCCAAACAGATGCTTCTGAGTTGGGTGTGGGAGCTGTTCTTTCTCAACTGAATTTTGATGGTCAAGACCAGCCCATTGCTTTCATAAGCAGAAGGCTGACCCCTAGAGAGAAGAATTGGTCAGCTATTGAGAGGGAGGCCTTTGCTGTGGTTTGGGCCCTGAAGAAGCTGAGGCCATACTTGTTTGGTACTCACTTCAAGATTCAGACCGACCATAAGCCCCTCTTGTGGCTAAATCAGATGAAGGGTGAAAACCCCAAACTGCTTAGGTGGTCCATTTCCCTACAGGGGATGGACTTTACAGTGGAACATAGACCTGGTACTGATCATGGCAATGCCGATGGGCTCTCCAGATATTTCCACTTAGAACAAGAAGACTCACCTGGTCAAGGTTAGCTTATTGTTCCGACGTTTGGGGGGGGGGGGGTCATGTAGGAGAGTAGGGTCTGCAATCCTATGATCACCCAGATTTTTTGCTTTTGTTTCACTGGTTTACGACTTTCTCTGGCTGTGGGCCTGCTAATCAGACCCACAGCCTGGCTGTTCTCTTTCTAAATTACGATATGTACCCTAGGTGCATTTACCAATTGGTACTGGGCCACCTTATCAGACCCCGTAACGCAGGGCATAGGTGTACCCAGGGCCGCCAGGGGCTGAAGCATGTATTATGCCACCCCTGGCTGGCCTCCTAAATTTGACACAACTGGCTGCACGACAGCTGGGGCGAAGCCGTGTAACCA
Organism: Lissotriton vulgaris; assembly: GCF_964263255.1. NCBI lineage: Eukaryota > Metazoa > Chordata > Amphibia > Caudata > Salamandridae > Lissotriton > Lissotriton vulgaris. The sequence continues at coordinate 201,229,866 of NC_141688.1, forward strand.
CCCTTCGCTTTAGGTATAGTAGCTCTATATCTAACCATACCATGGACACCCGAGTCCCTATCAGTCACTCCTATGGCAGGCCTTAACAATCCTGAAGGCAGAGTGCGTGGGCTCGTGTGAGCTAGGTTCAGGTCCGAGCCGAGCCCGGTTGCAGCTTGCGGAATCAAGACCCAATAGCTGTTCCATGATAACGCGTACCATAACGGTAACTCCGGTGTCGCGTTATCAAGGCATGTCGAGTAAGGTGTCATACGAATCGGGGTGCTGCCCTCTCACCAATTCTGGCGATGAGGTTAGCATCCCACCCTTCTAGAGGGACACGACATGTACGTAACCGTGAACCCCGGTTAAAGTTAACAGAAGCCTCAGCTCCAAAAAATGGATGCTGCCACCACAGACACGAGTCTGACCTCCTGCTGCTGGGAGTCCTTCCAGCGAGGAGCGCTTGGACAAAGGGTTTCCCGTCGAGGGCGGTGTTCGCACCGTCCCAGACAGGGTTTGTGTATTCTGGGTAGGTAGGGCTTTTGCGTGAAGGTGACTGCGGAGTGGCACCCCGGTGCTCACTACGCATCTGCCGGTTAGAACCAGTTCCAGGGGCGACAGCCCTGGCCTGGGGAAAGTCCGGCAGGGGAGAGGGGTGTAACTGCCCCCTTCCTGGTCCCACCCTTAGGGCAGGACCTAGTCATGTACCCACCCCTTTCTTTAGAATAAAGACCGGAGCGGGGACCCTTCCAAATTAGATCATCTTTGATTCAAGAACTACTTTCTACGAAAGGACATTCAAGACTCTTCTCAAGATTTCTCCCTTGTGACTAAGGAGTAGTCACCCCGCATCAGCGGGCACCAACTAAGAACTCTGCGGTTTGCTGTAAGTCCTTCCTCAAGGAATCCGACTGCCCAGCTCGACGAGAACCGGCTTCCCTGGCACCTCTGACCTCTACCCACATCATCAGCTCAGCTGTGACCCGTGGGTGCGACGAGACCTCGAGGGACCGGCCATCATCAGAACCTGCACGCTCTTAAAACCAGCACGACCATCGAGGTAACTCTCTGGTGAGTGCTCTGGGGTCCGAGAAGCCCCGACCCTGAGCCGCTCCAGCACCGAAGTGCAGTCTCCCAGCATCTCCACGATCTGCGTGGGGCCCTTCTGCTCGCTGCTCAGCACGTTGTCTGGTCACTAGCCGCTGGCTTGTGTCCTTCTGTGACGACATCCGAGAATCAGTACTGCTGGTCTGGTTGCTCCAGACTGGCCCTTGCTTCCATCTTTGCGAGAAGCACCCCGGACCCTCCTGGTCCACTCAAGACGCCCTCTTAGGCCCACCACGTGGCCCTGAGAACTGCCAAGGCTTGTTGCCCCATCCTGGGCCCAGCGACGCCGACAGCATCATCCTTCGTGGGACAGCTCGCACCTCCGCCGTGGTCGCCGATAACGCCTCCTGGTCCGTGAGACTGCAGAGCCTAGCGTCGCCCACTCACCTGGTCGAGGTGACGGCCAACCGGTGCCTTCCTGGTACCCTCTGACTACTGGCTAGTAGTACGAACTTGGTCCCCTCTGCTTTCAGGTTTCTTCAATCTCCGATCCAGGCTTGGATCTCTACGAACTATTCAGCACTGGTCGCCGGCCAGCAACTCCTTTTCTTCCGGCTCCTGGCTCGTCAGCGAAGACCCCGACGCCTGTAAGACTTGTGCAGCCGCAGCCCTCGTGGCTAGGTAACTCGGCACTTCGGTGCCTGCATAGCCTCCTTACTCTAGGGTCCCGAGTCCCTCGCTTCCGACTTGCCTTATCGGGTCCGCCCGAGACCTTAATCTTTCCGTGTCCTCGGACACTTGTTTTAATTGTGCACTTGAAGTATTTGCTAAAGAGATTTGGTTTGTGCTTAGTACCCTGTCCTCATAAAGAGTACAGGGCTGTTGTGATTCTTAATAAATATACTGTTTATTTTCATAACACTTGTGTGGTGTCCTTTCACTGGGTGTTCAAGGGGTACATGTGTGGTAAACAGCTGGCTTAACACGCCCTCTCGAGTCTTTAGCCTTAGACTGCTCGTATCCACGCTACTAGGATAGCTGGTCTATAGGTTGACTTACAACCAAACACCATAAGGGTCGTTGGAACGATACATAGCGGTCGCTAGAATAGCGAACGTTGCATATCGGGCCAACTTCTCACACCATGTATTTGACATTAACATTTTTCCTCGTGTTTGCTCATTTTTTCATGTGTTCTTAACTGAAATGCTGATACATACAACATTTGTTGAATGAAATAATATCTATATATGTAATAAGATTTTGAAATAAGACTACTAAGACATTAGGATGTTTGGTTTATGATATTTGCACATGAATGTTCATTTAGATTGTGTATCTAAAACACAATGTTATTGTTTAATGTTTTGTTAATTATGTGTACGCAAGTTTTTCTGTATATAGACATCACTGTCTTTTTCTGTTCCAAAAATGCAACAAAGAATTTAAAAAGTTGTAGAAAAGGGTATAAATAAAGTACCAGATCAAATAAAATAAATAGTTTGGTCTAGCGCTAATTTAGGACGCAAAAACAACACAGGTCCTGGCCCACTTCTTTGCTATATTTGTTTCATGTACAACATGGGCATTGCCAAATTTGGCAATGATGTGTAGCCATGTTGTATTACAGTGTGGCTCCTGTGCAGAATAGATAAAAATAAGATAAAATGATTATGATGCTTCCAGAGCTAAGCACTTTAAAAAAGAAAAAAAACATGCATTAGCCATGGCTGCGTCATTTTACTTAGTGTTGGCCACATTGCATAGGGTCCATGCTGCTGTACAGGCATGGCTATAAAACACTGTCAACCCCTACAACACTCACAGGCGAGCTCTATTGGTTTTGCCAATGCTTATTATTTTGGGTTGAGCACTCCATGAGAATGCATGTGTTTTCCAGCTCTCTCCCTTGTGTACTTCTATTTCCCCCTCTCTTATGGTCTGTGTTGCTATCTCTCGGCTGGGTGCTTTTCATCTTTTTTCCTTTGCTTGCCATCATGTGCTTCACCAATGTGTGTATTGCTCTCTCACTCGTGTGCTTCCCCCTCGATTACTGCTATCCACTCCCATCGTCCTGCTCCCTGTTGCTGCACCCTTCCCCTGGCCCACTCCCGGTCTTTTTATAAATACATTTATTTTTTTCTTGGAGTAGCAGGCAGGACATTCTTGCCAGCTTGCCTGCGTTTAACCCCTTGACCACGGCGCAAATTCCACCGCGATGCTGGGGAATTAATGAGTGGGCGTGTTTCGGACGGCCCCCAGCCGTCCTCCGCACACGCCCATTGTGATGTCGGGCGTCTGGGGGCCGTCAGACGCACTCCAACGGGTAAAAAGAGCATTTTTCACCACTCCATTTGGATAGGTTAATTAAAAACAGATGGTTCCGGTGTCATATTGTAAGCACATAGGTGTAATAGAGCATGCATACCTACAAAATGGCAATCAGAATGTTTTTTTTATTATTTTTATAGCTTGTTGTGATGCTGCACAGCTTCTTGCCATTGTGGTACGTCAAGGCGGAAGGCGGAGGAAAAGCCAATAGAGCCACAAAAAATGATATACTGGTTTTATCTACACTTGTTTTAAAACACCTCTTTTAGTTTAAAGTGTACAATATCTTAATCTGCCTTCCCCTTCATAAATATTTAATGGCATGCTTTAATATTGAATTTTTTATCTGTTTGAGCCACAAGTGGACATTTAATAAGGAATAGTTTTAGACTTGCCCTTTAAATGAGAAAGTAGGGCCAGATTTACTAATATTTCACGCAGAGCACTGCAGCAAGGCAACCTGCTCTAGTGTGTTGCTTGAAAGGGGAAGAGCAGAAATGCACCATATTTACAGAGATGCGGCACATTTCTGCTGCCTTCTTGTGCAGGAGCACTGTGTGCTGCCTAGCGCCAACACAGGCAACGTTGCACCCGCTGCAAGCGTGTCTGCGCTACGAGCAGGATTGCTTTTGTCCAGGAAGAGACGCTTTATGCACAAAAGCAATCCTTAGGCATCACAGATATAAAAAAAAAGTAAAGAGCTGAAATAGAAATATTATTGCTGTTACTCCTGGGTCTGGGAGGTGTACCACTTTGATGTATTCCGAGGGTTACAACTGTTTGAAAATCTGGGAATATGCCAAAATCCATGGGTGGATGAGTGGAAAACACCCGAGCACCACCCACGGAACGCCTCCCTGCCGCAATGTAACGCAAGGCAGCGAAATGCGCAGCCGTCTTGAACTGACTAAACCACGCAGAGCCACGCACGGTGGCTTTATGCCACTTTATAAATTTCAGGTAAGGGCTTGCATTGCCTTGGGTCACCTGGCAACGCAAGACCGTAGTAAATCTGGTCCCAGCATGTTTATTTTAATTTCAGTAATGGCTGAGCACACTTGTGTTGGAGATAGGAGGGGAATAGAGTAAATACGTGACCAATACGTAGTCCACTCCTCGTGCTGTGACTTCTATTTCTGGTTCATCGCCAGGGCTCGAGTCGAGGTACCACGCGGGTGGACGGCGTCCCCCCACTTATTTTACCGGGTGGACGCCGTCCCCCCTGCCAAACAGCTGGACTTCACTCTTTGGCCTCTCTGGGACGAGCTCGGAGCGCACCTTTCGCGACGTCACTTCCTGTTGTGACGTCACTTCCAGTGACAGCGTCCCCCCACTTCTCTTTTTAGGACTCGTGCCCTGTTCATAGCACAGGCTTTGAAATGGAAAGGGTCCTGCAGGAGTACAGAACGAACATGGTATTTCGACGAGAGACAGTTTTCTGCAGGAGCTTCAGAGTGTACAAGCTCCTTCTACGGGACAGTTTCCTGCAGATGTTTGCGAGTGAACATGCTCCTTCTACGGGACAGTTTCCTGCAGATGTTTGCGAGTGAACATGCTCCTTTAGACCAGTTTCCTATAGATGTTTGCGAGTGAACATGCTCCTTTAGACCAGTTTCCTGCAGATGTTTGCGAGTGAACATGCTCCTTTAGACCAGTTTCCTGCAGATGTGTGCGAGTGAACATGCTCCTTTAGACCAGTTTCCTGCAGATGTTTGCGAGTGAACATGCTCCTTTAGACCAGTTTCCTGCAGATGTTTGCGAGGGAACATGCTCCTTTAGACCAGTTTCCTGCAGATGTTTGCGAGTGAACATGCTCCTTTAGACCAGTTTCCTGCAGATGTTTGCGAGTGAACATGCTCCTTCTACAGGGACAGTTTCCTGCAGATGTTTGCGAGTGAACATGCTCCTTTAGACCAGTTTCCTATAAATGTTTGCGAGTGAACATGCTCCTTTAGACCAGTTTCCTGCAGATGTTTGCGAGTGAACATGCTCCTTTAGACCAGTTTCCTGCAGATGTTTGCGAGTGAACATGCTCCTTTAGACCAGTTTCCTGCAGATGTTTGCGAGTGAACATGCTCCTTTAGACCAGTTTCCTGCAGATGTTTGCGAGGAACATGCTCCTTTAGACCAGTTTCCTGCAGATGTTTGCGAGTGAACATGCTCCTTTAGACCAGTTTCATGCAGGAGTTTGAGAGGGATCTTGCCCCTTTTCCAAGGGAGTTTTTTGCAGGAGTCTCAGAGTGAACAGGCGCCTTCTCTAGGGACAGTTTCCTGCAAAAAGCTTTGAAAATAAGAGGAAAAGAGACTAAACCTAAGAACTGTGCTAGAAAATATTGGCAGAAAAGTAAAATGGCACAGAGCATTCAAAGACTGGACGGCGCAAGGAGATAAAGAAAGGATAACAGAGGCGACAGATCGAGATAAGTGGAACAGAAAATAATACAGAAGTTGAAGGAAAATAATATCAACAGAAAAATCAGCAATAAATAAAACCGGCATTGGCAAGATTAATAGAACAGAGTGCCATTGTGACTCCTGACTACAACTTTAAAGAAAAGCATGATACAGTAACGACAAAAAAGACACAAAACAAACAAGATTGGATTGCTTTTTTCATACAATAGATCCCTTAAAGAATTGAATGCGAGACGAGTCAGTGTACTTTTGAGTTATAAATAGTCCCTACACATTGTAATGTAAGTAGACCTTAGAAGTGGAATGATACACCAAAGAGCCAATAGCATGAGGTGAGAAAATGTTACTTCTCGTAGACATAAACAGAGGTATGTTTATATATATATGTAAGTGCTACGGTTTCAAGGGCAGAGAAGGTGAGAGATGGGAAAGGAACCATCGTAAAAGAAAGAAAATAGCTTAAAAATAGCAAAAGGTCTCTATGCCAGATAATATGGCAGAGTTGTGTGCGCATTCTATAGGATACAAGCATTAATCCTTGTGACGTAGATTAGTGGGTTCTTGTGCTTACAACATATATTTCTATTTGATCTTCCGTTTACAGGTGCTACTCCGATTCAGGGGTCTCAGAGGATTAACACAGATATCTCAAGGTGTTATGTTTAACATCCTGGTCCCACATTAGAATCAGCCAGACGGGTGTATTAATGCACCTGCTGCAGAGATCTGTGTGTGCCACAGGTTCCAAACCCAGTGAGAACGCTGCCTGCCACTGATGCACGGACTGAGTGAGCCCCCTGGTCGCCTCTGTCAATCCAGCCGACAGGGGCTGCGCCGTGAAGTCTCCGCTGCCTGTACAAAGCGCTCAGAGAAGTGAACAATAAACCTCTTTTCACGACTCTCGTGAAAACTGCAGGACTGCAAACTTCATAAACTACTGAACTTGAAAATAATCTCTTCGGCAAGATGGGGGGTCACAGGTAGAACAGGGATTCTGCGTGTCTGGGACATAAGAAACAGAGTGAGGTGAAGCCTAGTGCAGACAGATTCCTCAACAGACACCTGGTGCAGTCACAAGAACCTCAGATGACTTCAGAGTCCTAATAAAAGAATAATGGAAAATGACCTCCGAGACCGACAGACCCCTGCACATCTGCGAATCTTTTCTGAAATTGCTCCTGTGGGAATACAAGTACAGAGAGAAAAATGTCCTCATAATGGAGGGTGGTGGGGTTGGGGGGAGGGGTGGGGGCACCCTGTGTAAGAGTACCAATGTGTGTCTGTGGCTACCCCCAACTAGCGCTCGCCGTTCTCTCGCTGCCTCCCATATAGAAATACATAGGATGTACCGGAATATTCTGTGAGCAGAACCAAACCATACACAAGAAGTTTTGTGGGAGAAAAGCTCTACACAAACGCTAAGGTGATGAGTAACAAAAGCATTTATGCACAGGGGAAAGAGTACTACAGGAGTACACAAGGGAGAGAGTATTACAGGAAAACACACAGGAAAGAGTTATCCAGGAGTGCCCACGGGAAAGAGTACTACAGAATACACAAGGGAGAGAGTATTACAGAAGTACCCACAGGAAAGAGTCCTACAGAAGTGACCACGGGAAAGAGTACTACAGGAGTACATACGATACGTCCCACAGGAGTTCAGACGGAAAAGAGCACTACAGGAGTATGCACAGGAAAGAGTACTACAGGAGAGCTCAGTGCAAAGAGTACTACAGTAATACACACGCCCCACAGGAGTACACAGAGGAAAAAGTATTACAGGAGTACAGACGGAAAAGAGTACTACAGGAATACACACAGGAAAGAGTACTACAGGAGTACACACTACCCACAGGAGTACAGACGGAAAAGAGTACTACAGGAGTACACGCGGGAAAGAGTACTACAGGAGTGCATACGTCCCACAGAAATATACACAGGAAAGGGTACTACAGGAGTACAGACGGAAAAGAGTACTACAGGAGTATGCACAGGAAGGAGTACTACAGGAGAGCTCATGGCTAAGACTACTATAGGAATGCACACGTCCCACAGAAGTACACATGGGTTAGAGTACTACAGGAATACACACCTCCCACAGGAGTACACACAGGGAAGAGCACTACATTCGTACAAACCGAAAAGAGTACTACAGGAGTACACACTTGAAAGAGTACTACAGGAGTGCATACGTCCCACAGGAGTACACGAGTTTAAGAGTAATACAAGAGTACACACGTTCCACAGGAGTACACACAGGAAAGAATAATACAAGAGTAGTTATGGAAAAGAGTACTACAGGAGTACACACCGAAGGAGTACTACAGGAGTGCATATATTCCACACGAGTACACATGGGGAAGAGTACTACAGGAGTGATCACGGGAAAGCGTACTACAGGAGTACATACATCCCACAGGAGTACACACAGGAACGAGTACTACAGGAGTACATACAGGAGCCTTACAAAATTTCACCAGGTCAGACAGAGCGATTGTCTGCTACACTGATAGCGCTTTTAACCTGTTTTAATTGTGTTTTAACAATTGTACTTTGCACCGCCTACCTGTCTTCTCCGTGTTCCCCCTGGTCCGGTTTGAGCGGAGGGGACAGACACAGCCATTTCTTCGCTCCCTCACTTCCCCGGACGCTAAGTCAGCGGTCCATGCGCTGGTGTAGTCCCGCCCACTTCCTGTAGTTCAAAAGGAGGTACGCCGAGCCAACGCGCGCAGCGGCGCGCCAAAGGCAAGCCCGTCTGCGCCAGACCACGCCAAACGCCAGACACCCTGCCCGATCTGCTGCAACCCCCCTCATAACCCTCTCCAACCACTAATGATACTCCTTATCAATATACGCGCCAGGAGTTTCTCTCACTTAACAAAAGCCTACCCGTTAGAATAGGCGCTATTCCTTCTCATATCACCAGGATGCCTTCACTTCAAAAACTTCTTCCTATCAAAAGACAAACCAAACCAACAAAGAACAAAGTTAAACGTCCACAACTCAGTCCAAACCAATCTCAACTTAAGCAATTAACAGGCCTATATTGTAATGTACGTTTGCTCCCTAAACACGCACTTGAGATCTGGTCTCTCCTAGACACCGAAACACCTGACCTCTTCTTTATGACTGAGACATGGCTACATGAACTATCACAACCGGACCTCTCAGTTGCCCTCCCACCTGACTACCAAATAATCAGACTGGATAGGAAAAATAAGAAAGGTGGCGGCATAGCAATTGCATTCAAAACAAATATCAAAATCCATATGGTAGAGGCCATTCAGACCACCTGGGGTGAACTCTGCATTTTCACTATTGAGAACCCAAAAAGGGGAACCTGGAAAGGCGCCCTTCTTTACAGACCACTCGGAAATCAAACCCACTTTCCCAGTAGCCTCATTGAGACAATTAGACCATATGCACTAGCTGCAGACCACTTTCTGCTGCTAGGCGATTTCAATATTCACGCCGAGCTTAACACAGCTCCCCACACTTGTGACCTCATCAACATCCTAGAAACTCTTGGCCTAAAGCAGCTGGTCACCGACCTTACTCATGTTGCAGGCTACACTTTAGACTTATTATTCACTAATTCCCAGAATGTAACAATAGGTCAACCTATCCACATTCTCTGGTTCAATCATCATGTTATAAAATTCCATCTGAGCAGGTTAGAATCACAACCTCAACCCACAAAAAAATGCAAGCTAAGTAGATCATGGAACGAAATAAATCCAGATTCCTCCGCCGCCCATCTTTCTCCTCTCCCTCTCTCTGCAGAAATGGATATTAACCAGGTAGCAAAAAAAATTGACTTCGCAATCAATACTACCTTGGACATTATTGCTCCGAAGAAAATCACCAAATGTCCAAAGAAACTATCCCCATGATTTACCCCTGATTAAAAAAGTGAAAAACTAATAGTAAGAAAGGCAGAACGCAAATGAAGAATCACGAAAGATCCTGTGGATAAACAACACTATTAAACTTTGCACCACCATTACATGGACAGCATAGCGACAACCAAAAAAACGTATCTAGGCAACAGGATTAACCAAGCAGCTAACCCTCATAAAGAACTTTATAAGATTGAGAAAGAATTCACCAACCCACCTCTTAACTCACCATCTCTAACCGCCTCCCAGGAATGGGTAGACTCACTCTCGATTTCATTACCAAAATAAATGACATCCACAAAGCATTCCCCCAATCAAACAGTTCTCTGCTGCAGCAAAATTCTGCTGTATCTCTTCCCAGCACGATCAAATATCTGGAAAATTTCAAAACAATAACAGAGGAAGATATCTCTACAACACTTGGGAAAATGAAATCCGGTTCGCCAGATGATCCAGCATCTCCACAAATTTTATCCAAGATTGAACAAACTCTCATTCCCAATCTAACCAAAATTCTGAACTTATCACTAGCACAGTCAATAGTTCCTTCTCACTGGAAAGAAGCTGTAGTTAGACCAATTATAAAAAAAAACATCTGCTGACCCTAAACAACTATCAAACTACAGGCCTATCTCACGGATAGTAATGGAATCAATGATCAATAATCAATTATCCAAACACTTAGAAAACAATAAAATCCTTGATCCATCTCAATCGGGCTTCCATGTGTACTCTGCAGTACTGTTTCCCCTGTATACTCTATTAGTACTCTTTACCGTGGGCACTCCTATAGGACTCTTTCCTATATGCATTCCTGTAGCACTCTTTCCCCTGTATACTCCTGTAGTACTTTTCTTATGGGCTCTATTGTATGACTCCTTCCCTTATGTACTCCTGTAGTACTCATTTCTATGTGTACTCTGAAATACTCTTTCTCCTGTGCACTTCTGTAGTGCTCTTTCCCATGTGTACTCCTGTGGGACGTATGCACTCCTGTAGTACTCTTTCCTGTGCATCCACCTGTAGTGCTCTTTCCTGTGTGTACTCCTGTCCTCTTTGCTGTGTGTACTCCTGTTCGGCCCCGTCACAGCAAGGAAACTGCCCTGGTTGAGATTGCCGATAACATCAGGCTCTCTCTGGATGCCAGGCAGTCCGCCATCCTAATCCGGCTTGATTTGTCGGCGGCCTTCTACACCATATCTCATAGCATCCTGCTGGAGCACCTGAGGGAATGTGGTGTCGAAGGTCCCGCTCTACAGTGTATTAAAAGCTACCTCTCGGACCAGTCCTTTAAGGTTAAAATAGAAGGATTCTCATCCAAAAGTCAGTTTATCGATAAAGGCGTTCCTGAAGGATCAATTTTAAGCCCGACCCTTTTCAAACGTATACATGTCACCCTTGGCTAAAATAATTAGAGCGCATGGTTTCGATACTGTGTCTTACGCCGATGACACACAGTTACTGATCACTCTTGGTCCCGACCGCATCAACACGCAGCACTGATTCATACAGTGCATGTTAAGCATCAGTGACTGGATGTCCAACAACCATCTCCTGCTCAATGCGAGTAAGACTGAGATTCTGCTCTTCGGTGACGCCCAAAACCTTTGGTCTACATGCTGGTGGCCACCCTCATTAGGGCCGTGCACCCCACCCAAGCTTGCGGTCCGCAACTTAGGAGTAATAATGGACAATAAGCTTTCTATGGCTGATCATGTGAACACCGTGGCACGTACATGCTATGGCATAATGCGATCCCTCAAGAAAAAATTAAAATAGATCCCACTTCAGTCTCGCCCAAATTATCAATCGCCCCTAGACTATGGGAATGCGCTGTTCGCATCCATAAACAATAAACTCCTATCTAAGCTCCAGGTGCTGCCGAACACCGCAGCACGACTGGTTTTAAATCTCCCTCCACGATCTCCATCGGCTCCCAACCTAAGGACTCTTCACTGGCTCCCCATCAGAAAGAGGATTAATTTCAAGATATGTTGTCTAGTACACAAGACAATCAACAACAAGGATACAACCTATCTGGAAAAGAAATTGACCAAAGATCAGCCAATAAGAACTCTCCGTTCAAACAGCAAGCACCTTCTGACCGTCCCCAAGGTCCGCACCGCGAAGAACGGTTGTAGGTCCTTCTCCAGAACTGCGCCAGAGCTTGGAATGTACTTCCCCTACAGCGCCGCCTAGAAACCAACCATAAGTCGTTTCGTAAAGCCCTTAAAACGTGGCTCTTCTAAGCGCTCTGCCCCGACCCGGCCGCCAGCTAGCGCTATGAGACCTACGGGTGAAATATGCGCGTAATAAATACCAATACATACATACATACGGAAAAGAGTACTGCAGGAGTACACACGGGAAGGAGTATTACAAGAGTGTATACGTCCCATAGGATTACACACGGGAAACAGCACTACAGGAGTGCATACGTCCCATAGGATTACACACGGGAAATAGTACTTAAGGAGTACAGACGGAAAAGAATGCTACAAGAGGACACAGGGGAAGAGTGCTACAAGAGTGCATACGTCCCACAGGAGTACACAAGGGAAAGAGTACTACAGGAGTACACACGTCCAACAGGAGTACACACAGGAAAGAGCACTACAGGAGAGAGCACTACAGGTGGATGCACAGGAAAGAGTACTACAGGAGTGCATACGTCCCACAGGAGTACACAAGGGAAAGAGTACTACAGGAGTACACACGTCCAACAGGAGTACACACAGGAAAGAGCACTACAGGAGAGAGCACTACAGGTGGATGCACAGGAAAGAGTACTACATGAGTGCATACGTCCCACAGGAGTACACAAGGGAAAGAGTACTACAGGAGTACACACGGGAAGGAGTATTACAAGAGTGTATACGTCCCATAGGATTACACACGGGAAACAGCACTACAGGAGTGCATACGTCCCATAGGATTACACACGGGAAATAGTACTTAAGGAGTACAGACGGAAAAGAATGCTACAAGAGGACACAGGGGAAGAGTGCTACAAGAGTGCATACGTCCCACAGGAGTACACAAGGGAAAGAGTACTACAGGAGTACACACGTTCAACAGGAGTACACACAGGAAAGAGCACTACAGGAGAGAGCACTACAGGTGGATGCACAGGAAAGAGTACTACAGGAGTGCATACGTCCTACAGGAGTGCATACGTCCCACAGGAGTACACAAGGGAAAGAGTACTACAGGAGTACACACGTCCAACAGGAGTACACACAGGAAAGAGCACTACAGGAGAGAGCACTACAGGTGGATGCACAGGAAAGAGTACTACATGAGTGCATACGTCCCACAGGAGTACACAAGGGAAAGAGTACTACAGGAGTACACACGTCCAACAGGAGTACACACAGGAAAGAGCACTACAGGAGAGAGCACTACAGGTGGATGCACAGGAAAGAGTACTACATGAGTGCATACGTCCCACAGGAGTACACATGGGAAAGAGCACTACAGAAGTGCACAGGAGAAAGAGTATTTCGGAGTACACATAGGAATGAGTACTACAGGAGTACATAAGGGAAGGAGTCATAGAAGAATACACATGGGAAAGAGTCATACAATAGAGCCCATAAGAAGAGTACTACAGGAGTATACAGGGGAAAGAGTGCTACAGGAATACATATAGGAAATAGTCCTATAGGAGTGCCCACGGTAAAGAGTACTAAAAGAGTATACAGGGGAAACAGTACTGCAGAGTACATATGGGAAAGAGTCCTACAGGAGTGCCCACTGGAAAGAGTAGTACAGGAGTACACAGTGGAAAGAATGCTGCAGAAGTACACAGGGGAAAGAGTGCTACAGGAGTGCCTATGGGAAAGAGTATCACAGAAGGTCATACATCCCACAGGAGTACACATGGGATAGAGTACTACCGGAGTACACATGGGATAGAGTATTACAGGAGTACACAAGGGAAAGAGTCCTACCGGATGACACACGGGAAAGAGTACTACCGGAATACTCCTGTGTGTGTACCTGTGCATTCCTCTGTAAAGTGATACCTAAACGTCAATCACCCTATCTGTATAAGTGCATAAAGTACCCCGTTTTATTTGTAGTGAGTATATTTGCATACTTTCTGAATATTTCTATTTTAGATGTTTTGGGGCAATTAACAAAGGCACGTCAGAGTACCAGACGAGTCATAGTTTACGTACTAAAAATTTCTTTTTGACTCGGCCCCACTGACTCTCTGTAAGGGAACAGGCACAATAGGTGGGTTTTGTGATCGTCCAAGTCGGGTGTACTTGTGCTGAGACCCACAATGTTTCCCCCCACAAAATTCGCAAAGAATTTGAAAGGATAGTACTTTGGAGTGAGGGAAAGCACACGGTTGTAGCTGGAATAAACACAGTTCCCACACATGGTCGTACATTTCGAACTCTACAATTCAGATGTGTGAACGTAAAACTATTCGGGAAAATAGCTGTTACAGTATGGTCGTTTTAAAGTGGATTGGGATTCCCTAAACATATGATGTGAATTTTAGTGTTTCATGAATATATGTATAGTTTACAATTATTTTTATGTGTATCTCTGCGGAGTTCCTTAACAAAAAATTTTTTAAACTTGAAACTTATAGCGGAATCTTGGTCTTTCGAGGATACAGTAGACGCTGTATCTAATTTTATAGTGTACACCACAAGACAAAATGTCTCTGCACGGCTTATATTTTATTACTACTCGTGTCCGACACTCATTTCATTGACCTGGGAAGGATGAGTCAGTCATTCGAGGAATCATACTCCCTACATACGGGTAACAAGCAGGCTACCCGCGTGAGGCGATTACTACCCTATAAAACGCGCATGTGAGGTGAGCTAAGCAGACCCTAGTTGAAGGTGCCCTCGGAAAACCTGCCCCACGCGCCCCACAGCCTCACTCGACGCTGCTAGCAATGTCTTTATTACATTTATTTTAATTAATAACTTGTAATTAGAAGCAGCACAGAGAGTCCACTGGGCTGTGAGAGCGGTATAAAAGTAAAGTTGAACCACTCCAGAGCACACTCAGCAACAGGATATTAAATGTACAGGCAACACATGATTAATTAAAACAGAGAAGGAAAATGCAATACAGCAAAGGAATATGAACGTGGAAAATGGGGACTAACTAGCAAATCGGAGCGATGAACAGTGGACGAGAGAGACACTGGTATGACAAAACTCTAACTCCCTCCCCCACTCTCTCTTCTCAACTTATGTCTCTCTCCCGTCCACTCCTCTCCTGTCTATCTCTCTTCCTCCCACTCCTCTCCTGTCTATGTCTCTTCCTCCCACTCCTCTCCTGTCTATGTCTCTTCCTTCCACTCCTCTGCTGGCTATCTCTCTCTCCCGTCTCTCTCTATCACCCACCCACTCGCTCATTCTCTCGCTCTTTCTCTCCATTCCATCTCACTCTCCCACTCACTGCCTCTCATTGTCCCGTTACAAACACATACTCTCTCTCCCCCCCCTCTCACTCCCCCTCTCTCTCGCTCCCTCCACTCTCCCTCCCAAACGGGAGGGAGAGTGGAGGGAGCTCTCTCTCAACCCCTCTCTCTCATCCTCCCTCTCTCTCCAGTTCATGTCATTCTCTCTCACACTCTCTCTCACTCATTATCCCCTCACAAACACACACTCCCGCTCCCCTCGCTCTCCCGTCTATCTCACTCTCTCCCAACAATCTCCCTCTGCCTCTCTCTCCCCCGTCTATCCCACTCTTTCATGTACTCTCTTCCTGTCCATCTCACTCTCCCTCTCTCTCACACTCACTGCCTCTCACTGTCCCGTCACAAACACACACTCTCTCTCTCCCTCCCCTCTCTCTCCCGTCTATCACAAACTCTCTCTCCCTCCCCTCTCTCTCCCGTCTATCACACACTCTCTCTCTCTCGCCCTCTCTCGCTCATGCCCCATCTCTCTCTCGTCCACTCTCTCTCTCCACGTCCCACTCCCTCTCTCTCACACACTCTTTGCCTCTCACTGTCCCATCACATACCCTCTCTCTGTGGGTATAATGGTGAAACTAAGAAAAAGACATTGTGTACAACACAGTGAATCAAATAGGGAGACCCACAAGATAGAACAAATACACGTCACTAATTAGGCCATGTTATGTTAAAGGCTCTTATATAGCGCCACGACTCCCTCCCGAAGGAGTTTTCCGCCACTTGCTACTGGACAGTGACGCAGAAAGAATTAACAGGTAATAATTGTCAGCTCTAATCCCCAGTGACTTTTGCACTGCTCTGGTACCTGCTGTTTCGGAGGGCTCCCCCTCGCCCGGACCCTAGCTCACAACCCGCATAGTGAAGGGGGAATCACACTCACCCCTGGCATGTGACCGATTTTTGGGCATTTCTATTATTCCACACGAAGAGGAGTGGAGTTGGTACCCGCCTGCCCCCAGGGCTGTGAGAAGGTTTCCCTAGCCCCCCCCCCCCCCCCACCCCCCCCCTGATAGAGGAACAGACCAGTACAGCGCTAGGGACGAGAAAGATACACTGCTTTGGGTACCACTGGGCCTCCAAGGAGAGCAAGGACAAGACAGACATCCTCCAGCCCCCCTGCACTCCTGACAGAACTTGGGGAGATGCCAGTTCTTTAACAAGGCTGAAAGCTAGTCTCTGTTTTGTTTTACTCCTGAGACACTGATTACACTTTCTCCAATTTGAACACTTCGTGCCTCACTCAGCCGGTGACATCCGCCCCCTGATTTTTCCTCCAACATGTAGAGCGTGGCAGTCGTGGTTGGAGAGGACACTCCTTGGTTCTCCGGTCTCGGCCGCCATCTTGGGGTTGGCGCCACATCCAGGGTTTTGGGAGAGCTACTCTGCTCCAGATGTCCATTGTGGAGATGTGTCAGGCTCACGACACATCTGCCTTGTCACTGCCCACAGTCCAAGCTGGGTTCAGAACAGTACCTTCTGTGTATACTCTCCCCAACAACCCCATTTGTATCCGCAATCTTGTATCAACAGCTAACAACAAAGACGAGGGCACTCCTATATTTGACACCAGAAAACCATGGCATTTACAGGCGCATATGACACACTTACAAGCACCTTAAGCACTTTAACTCGTTACAATTTCAAAGCTACATACTTTGGAAACATAATTTTTATCACTATGCCTACATGCCCAATGCCTCTCACGCATCAGCAAGGGCACCCCCTCTCTATACTTATTTTATTTTTAAAGTTTTATATAGCGCCAACATAACCCTTGCGGGTATCAGAGCACTTTACAGGTAAGGTAGTTGTCCAATAGAAAACATTGTATTCCACAGTAATGTCTTATGTTACAGCTGGTTGTTCTACTAGTCCGATACAATGGTCAGGTGAATTTTGTTATGAGAAGAGATTTAACTTCTATTTTGAAAGAAGCAGTTGAGGGTTTAAGTCTGGCTGCTCGGGGCAATGCATTCAAAATCCTTGGAGCAATAACAGAGAAGGTGCGGTTGTATGTTTTCTTTTTGTCAAATTTTTGAGGCTGCAGAGAAGGTTGCTGGTGCTCCTGGCGGATCTGTTTCCACATGAGAGCTCCAGTTTCTGGACCAGATACCACGGGGTGTTGTGATGTAGGGCTTTGTGCATCATGCAGGCAACTTTAATTGAATTCTACAAAAGGTAGCCAGTTGAGAGCTCTGGAGTCGGGGGAAATGTGGCAATTTCTTTTGGAACCAGTGATGAGCCTTCCCGCTAAGTTAAGTGATGCTCTTAGAGTGGCATTTGTAGATCTGGGAAATCCAGAGAGAGCTACACTACCGTATTCTAGCCTAGGGATTACTACTGCTTGTACTGCCAATTTGAAGTAATTTACATTAATTTCCTCGGGTGTTCATTTGAACGTTTGCTCCTTTTGCTGCTGCACTGATATGTTTTTGCATTTTTAGGTTACTGTCCTGAGTTACTTTCAACATTTTTTTTAATCAATTATAAGAGGTTGGCAGTTGAGCGCTTTAAGTTGTTTAAACCTTTATTGTATTATGGCTGATTAGTTAGGTGGAGCGATTAATAGGAACTCAGGTGTGAGGGCTTTAACTTTGAGGTGGTTTTCAGTCACTCAAGACTGAGTTTTTTGTAGCGTTAGATTGAGAGATTTGATATCATCCTGGGAGTTTATCTTTAAATATAGTTATGTGTCATCTGCCTACATATTCAAATTGATATTTGATGAGCTGACGATGTCAGTGAGCGTCTCTATGTATAAGTTGAACAATGTAGATGAGAGGGAGGAGCCTGGCGGTACTACTAATGTGACTGGGACGGCCCTGTACAGGGATTGATTGACCTTAAAACTTTGGGATCTATTTAGAAGGAAAGAGGTAAACCAATTTAGTACTGACCCTGATAAACTCATTCTGAATTTCAAGAGGTCTAGTAGATTATCATGTTTGACAGTGTCATTGGCCGAAGAAAAATCAAGCAGGATAAGAAGGCAGGTGTTGTAGTAAACTAGGATTATTAGTGCGTCATCTACTATGTGAGTCATAGACGATTCAGTAATATGCCCTGCACGGAAACCAGATTGGAATTTCTTGAGTAGGTGGAAATTGGGGATGAAGTTGTTTAACTGGGTGAGTACACATTTTCTAGAAGTTTAGCCAGCGTTGGGATGTTAGAAATTGGTTGGTAGTTATTTAAGTCGGTGGGGTCCATCGTCATTTTTTTTAAGATATGGGAATGTGTCCAGGTTTGAGAATTTCAGGAATAATTCTTTGGAGTAGGAAAGCATTGACAATCTTTGCCCAAGGTGGCAGGAGCACAGGTTTGAAGTCTATTAGGTAGTTTGCTTGCAGCCACAGAGGGCCTCCAAGACAACCCAAATCAGAGCCATCCTTGCTGCTCCGCTTCCTGCTCAAACACCTACTCCTTTACCCCACCACCCTCACACCACCACTGTCTCGCACTCCCTCCCACTCCCACCTATGGAACTCTACACCTTTCTGAAGTCTGTGAACCCTTCTTGTGCAACATCTGTGCCTTTTAGGCCTCAAACTTCAGTTCTCCTACAAAGTACTTCTCTGCCTAAAGCCACTTCTCAGCCACTCTATCTAAAGGGACCACTCCCTCCAAAAGGGACCACTACCTATGCAGGGGATCACTCCCTCCTAATGGGGCCACTCCTTCCTATAGCGGCTACTGCCCACTATAGGGGCTACTCCCCCTTATAGGGGCTACTCCCTCCTACAGGGGACACTCCCTGCTAAAGGGGCCATTCCCTCCTAAAGGGACCACTCCCTATGCAAGGGATCACTCCCTCCTAATGGGGCCACTCCTTCCTATAGGGGCCACTCCCTCCTAAAGGGACCACTCCCTCCTAACAGGACCACTCGCTATGCAAGGGATCACTCCCTCCTAATGGGGCCACTCCTTCCTAAAGGGGCCACTCCCTCCTAAAGGGACCACTCCCTATGCAAGGGATCACTCCCTCCTAATGGGGCCACTCCTTCCTAAAGGGGCCACTCCCTCCTAAAGGGACAACTCCCTATGCAAGGGATCACTCCCGCCTAATGGGGCCACTCCTTCCAATAGGGGCCACTCCCTCCTATAGGAGCTACTCCCCACTATAGGGGCTACTCCCTCTTATAGGGGCCACTCCCTCCTAACGGGACCACTCGCTATGCAAGAGATCACTCTCTCCTAAAGGGACCACTACCTATGCAAGGGATCACTCCCTCCTAATGGGGCCACTCCTTCCTATAGAGGCTACTGCCCACTATAGGGGCTACTCCCCTTTATAGGGGCTACTCCCTCCTACAGGGGCCACTCCCTCCTAAAGGGACCATTCCCTCCTAAAAGGACCACTCCCTATGCAAGGGATCACTCCATAATAATGGGGCCACTCCCTCCTATAGGGGATCCCCCCTATAGGGGCTACTCCTCCCTATAGGGGCTACTCCCTCCTATAGGGGCCTATCCTTCCTATAGGGGCCACTACCTCCTAAAGGGACCACTCCCTATGCAAGGGAACACTCCCTCCTAATGGGGCCACTCCTTCCTATAGGGGCCACTCCCTCCTATAGGGGCTACTCCCACCTATAGGGACTACTCCCTCTTATAGGGGCCACTCCCTTCTAACGGGACCACTCGCTATGCAAGGGACCCCTCCCTCCTAAAGGGACCACTACCTATGCAAGGGATCACTCCCTCCTAATGGGGCCACTCCTTTCTATAGAGGCTACTGCCCACTATAGGGGCTACTCCCCCTTATAGGGGCTACTCCCTCCTACAGGGGCCACTCCCTCCTAAAGGGACCATTCCCTCCTAAAGGGACCACTCCCTATGCAAGGGATCACTCCATAATAATGGGGCCACTCCCTCCTATAGGGGATCTCCTCCTATAGGGGCTACTCCTCCCTATAGGGGCTACTCCTCCCTATAGGGGCTACTCCCTCCTATAGGGGCCTATCCTGCCTATAGGTGCCACTACCTCCTAAAGGGACCATTCCCTATGTAAGGGAACACTCCCTCCTAATGGGGCCACTCCTTCCTATTGGGGCCACTCACTCCTATAGGGGCTACTCACTCCTATAGGGGCTACTCCCACCTATAGGGGCTACTCCCACCTATAGGGGCCACTCCCTCCTAAAGGGACCACTTCTCCTAAAGGGACCACTCCCTATTCAAGGGAACACTCCCTCCTAATGGGGCCACTCCTTCCTATAGGGGCCACTCCCTCCTATAGGGGCTAATCCCACCTATAGGTGCTACTCCCACCTATAGGGGCTTCTCCCTCCTATAGGGGCCACTCCCTCTTAAATGGGCCACTCCCTCCTAAAAGGGCCACTTCCTCCTAAAAGGGCCACTTCCTCCTATTGGGGCCCCTCCTCCTAAAGGGATGTACCCTCAGTGTTCTAATCAGCTGTGGGTTACTCCTACTAAACTTGTCTTCCACCCACTCGACACATCCCTCGTCCACTATCCCTCACTTCCAATCTGATATCTGTCCCTACATGCAACAGAAACACTGCCCTCCGACAGCAGCAACGTCAGCCCCTCCTCTCACCACAATCACCAGCCTACAGCTTACTGGCAAACACTTTATTAGGGTTTTGTTATCGAAATACATCAAATAAATACTATAAGCATTCAATAGTCTTTCCGGCATATTAAGGCATTTACCAATAGTATTACAGGCCAGCTTCGACCCTGTGAAAGCCGACTGCGCCCAGTTTATGCTGTGCACCACTACTGCCTTGCTGTACATCATTTCGCTGCGACATGTCGACGTCAACAACCAGTGACCTCCACGCCCTCCCGTGGTACCGGCAGGTGTCAATCTGACTGAGAGCCACCCTCAATGCTGTGCCGTCTGTCGAGTCTGATGCCCATTTTAATCCAGGTGCGGCAGCTGCAGCTGTCCCGTGTGCTCTTCTGCAACCTGTGGTACCCTGGTCTGAAACGAACATAGCTCTCTTTCACAGCACACTGGTGTTGAGACACACTCATCCTCCCCGAGAGAAAAGGTATAGAGGGGTAGGAAGGATGGAGAAGAGGCAGAAATTTAAGTGTGTCCAAAACTTTAGAGGAAGGAACCAGGCCACCGGTACACACAACCCAACTCCGGATTATAGCGAGTGGAAATGACTAATAGTTAAAAAAATAATTTACCAGAGGGCGCAGACATATGTTGTAGTGACTTATAATAATCAGTAGGTTTCGGAGACATTCTAGAAGGCGTTCATAATAGGACCAACAAGGGCCAAGTTAATGGTTTTGCAAACATAGCACAAATCCGAAAAGATGAAAGGCGAAGTGAAGCCGTCGGTACTGGGATCTAAGACCTACTGTTACTACACTGGAAATAAAACAACACTCAGATCCTGTAGGTGGACAGATGTCAGGATGACACAAGTCTGAGGATGTTCTATCCACTCATTGGATGGTGAACAGGTGAGTACCTCCCAATAGAAGAGGTTTTAGGTATGTTATGGCTTGGTAGCTTGAGGGAAAAGCCACGTGCTACTGCTTTTTCCATAATGTGAACGACGTGCCTGGGGTTAGGGTTGGTCTTATATATATGTATGTGAATGTGTGTGTGTGTGTGTGTGTGTGTGTATATATATATATATATATATATATATGGATTGATTTATAAAGCGCGAACTTTAGCAACTAGGGTATCAAAGAGCTTTCCCTTCTAGAACGGTATGAAAACTGTCGACATCTGTAGAGGTACAGTGAACAAAAAAACGACAGAATGTAATGGTATGCAGAGAAGTAGCCGGCGGCTACGATTTATTCCAGCATCTGTCATTATGGGTTTTTCTCGGTAGTCGGGTGCAGCCATGCTTAGCTGGGGCGCACAATGACATATGGACACGTGCACAGTCCCCGCGTGTCTGCGCGAGGCGGCTTTCTTCCTCCGCGGATAGAGCTTCGGCGGTGGCACATTTATTTCTGGGGAGTCCCTGCCGAGCAGGCCGCGCTCGCCTGCCCTCCGTGACGGCGCGCGCCTAGGAGAGCGTCTGTAGCAGGGGCGCGTGACGCGCGCGCGCCGCCCTCGTCGGGCGGGCCGCAGGCGGCTCCCCGCTGAGCCCAGCATCACATCTCGGGATGACTGCGGCGGGCCACCGTACCTTTCATGGGACAACAAAAGAGCGTGAAAATGCGCAATTTAAAGGATGTTGAAGCAGAAAAGGATGGTGCAGAACAGCAGAACCCTGGGGCACTCGGGGTTTGGGTCAAGAACAGAAAAGAGCTGCCACACGCGGGCAGCGGGATGCTCAGAATATCCGCCATATTATATAAATGTATTTAAAATTAAAACAAATGGAACGAATTCAGCGGTTACCCACATGGCACGACCCAGCCTTTCTGCGCCAACGTTGGACGCCCTGTCGTAGAACATGGGGGTTTAATACCAGGGGTTCCAGCGGTCTTCACATCTTCAAAACTCGGAATATAATTTCCATCCCACACATTGGGATGTTTGAGTGACAATATTTTACTACCCTACACCTATCAGTAGAGTTACACGGCCCTACACCAGTCATGAGGGATCCACGGCCCTACACCAGTCACCAGGGCCCCACGGTCACACACCTCTACTCTGCCATCACCTGGCACCTATGTTCTGCCAGTTCTGTTTCTCTACACAGCTAACCTGCCAGCTGTCCCCTGCCACCACCTACATGCAACTGCTCTGAGATCACTGCCCTAGGTAGAGATGACACCACTGGCCTGCACCCCTACAGGGCCCACCACCGTACACCTCGGACGCCAGTCCGAATAATAGCCTACTGATCCCAAAACCATGAGAACCACCCCGGTAGGCGCGGGAGCGGAGATAATGAAATGCAAGAAACGAAAAAACAACCCGCTGGGCGCGGGAGTGGAGATAATAGAAAACAAGACACGAGGGGTAGGCTCGGGAGTGGAGATAATGGAACAAGAGAAATGTGAGAAACAGACCACGCGAAAAACAAACTGGTAGGCGCGGGGGTGGAGATAATAGAAAACAAGAAACGAGAGAAACAGACCGGTAGAAAGGGGTACTGGAGACAATGAAAAAAGGTTGTGGGGCCCAGAGCAGACGCTACAGCAAGACACTTCCACACACCCAGCAGGAGTGAGGCTCTGTTTCCAATCTTTCCCAGGAACGTCATATTTGCCAATATTCCCAATCAGTGTGGTTATGAACGCCCCTTTCTCCCGCTTATTAGGTGCGCAGCACCCGTTTGTTAATGTTAATGTTAATGTTAGCTGGTGGTGACTATGGATGAAGGCCCTGAGGTCATCAAATCCAAACTACACAACTGTCTAGGAGAAATGGCCCACTGGATGCACAAGCATTCCCTGAAGCTGAATGCCGGGAAATCAGAGATCCTACTATTTGGGGGAGCAAAACATGTATGGGATGCCACATGGTGGCCCCCTTCACTGGGAACGGCCCCCTCTCCCAGTCAACAGGCCAGAAACCTGGGAATCATTATGGACGATACTCTTTCCATGAAAGATCATGTCAGATCACTCTGCGGGAAAAGTTTTGCCATACTCAAACTCCTTGCTAAAATATTCCCTTGGCTACCCTTGGACTGCAGACGGTCCGTTACGCAGGCACTACTGGTCAGTCGCCTGGATTATGGTAATGCACTTTTCAATGGGATGAACGACCATCTATTCTCACGTCTGCAGATTGTGCAAAACCAGGCGGCTAAACTTAAACTTATTCTTAACAAAAGTAAGCGCGACTCAGCATCAGAGTGCCTAAATAAACTCCACTGGCTCCCAATGCGTCAGAGGGCTGCCTTCAAGCTACTCAGTCATGCTCACAAGACCCTACATGGAACTGGCCCTTCGATACTGCAAGGAAGGATCGAATTTTACAAACCTAACAGAAATCTGCGATCTTGCCAATCTGCATTGGCAAAGCCTAAACGCATCCATAAGGTCAGAACAGGTGGACGTTCCTTTTCCCACCTAGCAGCCAAGAGATGGAACGAGCTCCCCCCCAAGCTAAGACACACCTCCAACTATCTTCAGTTCAGAAGGAATCTCAAAACGTATCTCTATACTAAACCATAAATCCCAGCTGTCACCCTAGCAGCTTCTCTGGCTCTTAGCGCCGTGATATCCTTCGGGATGATTGATGCGCTCTATAAAAACCACAAAATAAAAAATAAAAATAAATAATGGGTGTCTTATACAGCGCACGGCTACTCCAAGGAGTGTCCCGGCGCTTTCGGACCCGTAGCTGAAAAGAGAAATAAGGAAACAGGGGACATACCAGTTATTGATTGTAAAGCCACGTTTTCAAGGCCTTTCTGAAGGCCAGCAGATTGGGAATGCGGCGCAGATCGACGTGAAGGGAGTTCCACAGTGTAGGGGCGAGATGTTTAAACGAGCGTCCACCTATCCTGACTCTCCTAATGGGTGGAACAGTTGCCAGGCCAAGAAATTCAGATCTAAGAGATCGAGTGGGCTTATAGAGAGAAAGCAGTTTCTGAATGTAAAGGCACCTACCGAATGGAGTGCCTTATGGGCCAATGTAAGAGCCTTAAATGTAATCCGCTTCCTGACAGGAAGCCAGTGAAGGGAAAGAAGCAACTCCGATGCCCTAGCATGGCGGGGTAAGCCAAAAATGGCCCTTGCTGCGGATTCTGGACTACCTGAAGTTTGTGCAGGAGGTAGTCTGGCAAACCAAGGTAGAGGACATTGGAGTAGTCAAGCCTGGAACAAATTAAAGCCTGTACCGTCAGCTTCCTGTGGACCAGAGGGAGCAGAGGAAGGAATTTGCGCAGCATTTTTAACAGACCAAAACAAGTACTGGTGAGACCTGTAATTTGGGATTTCAGTGATAGGGTGTTGTCAATTTTAATCCCAAGGTTTCTAGCAACCGTGGAGGAAGAAGAAGGGGGTGACATACTCACTGGCCACCATTCCTGCCAAGGCGGGTCTACCTGACAACCAAAGAAGAGCACCTCCGATTTGTCGGCGTTGCACTTGAGGCTGCTTCGCTGAAACCAGTTGAAGACAGCCCCAAGGCAACCGCGGATGCTCTCCCCGTCGAACTCCGTGTCTTTTTTACAGGTGAAGAGAAGCTGGGTGTCGTCAGCGTATGATATGATCTGGGCACCCAGAGACTCCGCCAGTACCGCCAATGGAGTCATAAAGATGTTAAAGAGGGTCGGGCTAAGCACCGACCCTTGTGGGACTCCGACATCCATCAGCGGCACCTCGGCAGAGTACGGGGGGGCCAGACCACTTGTCGACGACCCGCTAGGTAAGATCTCAGCCAGCTCAACACCGTCCCTCTAAGACCGATCTTCCCATCAGATTTCATGCAGTTTCACCGTCGCATGGGGTCCCCTGGCAGCCGGAAGCTGCTGGTAAAGCCACGCTCTGCTTTAGCGCTTCAGGCCACTCTGCCCCCAGTTGCCCCTTCTCGCACGGCCAGTCGGAATGTTGGGAAAAGTTTCAGAAGTAAAATGTGTACTCTAAATCTAATAAGAATCAATTGTGTATTGACTATGCCCAAAAAATCGACACTGCACCCCTGTGCACAAATATGAATTCAAGAAAAATGCACTATACCACGTCTGTACAGGCGCTCAATGCCCATAGGGCTCAAAGGGCTCCAGCCCCCTTTGTCGTGTGTGTCAGCTTGGGCTGCGACAGCTTTCCATGCACACACACACACAGTTTTTGAGCTACTGTGGGCGGGCTGGTCTGGCGTCCGTCTAACGTTATGCTGACGTAGATGACATTTTATACACGACAAGGTATACTAGCACATTACTATAAAATGTATGAACCATAATATAAGGTAGTATGTATGTATATGGTATTTCTACAGCAAGATCCTCATGAAAAGGCAGCAGAATGCTGTACATGCTCATGCACAAGCATACAGTTAACGAGTAATAGGAGCCGATGCCTAGCTGCGCACGACTGATGCATTGTTGTGGAGTGTACTTTAAAGAGACGAGTCTTCAACTCTTTCCTAAATTAGAGCAGCTTTGGGGAAGTCATGTTGGATACAGGGATATTGCTCCAGATCCTGGGTGCGTAGATGGAAAAGGCATGTTGTCTTGTTTTTTCTCTTTTTTCACTTCTTGGTCTACGGTCTGATGGTGACCTGTCTGCTGGTGTGCTGAGAAACACCAGAAATTGTTCGCTTGTCTGCAACAAAAACTAGCTGAAAGCAGCTCCCTCCGTGCAGAAGCAATCCTTTCATCTGTTTCCCTGTCTGCTTGACAGTGGGCAGGCAAACAGACGAAACCTCTGCTTCCAGCAAGTGGGAGAATTTTTTCAGCTCTCGCTTGCTGGAATTGGAGTGTTTGTTCTGTCTTGGCCGGAGATGTCAAACCCCTGCCAAGTGACAACAGACAGCAATGTCAGGGGGATGGGCACCCTGGGACATAGCAGTAGCTGGCACTGGGGATTCGCAATCTCCAGGGCCATTACTGGCTATAGGAGGGGAGGCACGCGGCCACCTACCTTCTGTGAGCAAGGGCCGGTACCTGGAGGTGGTGTTCCCTGGGGAAGTATGGCCTGGGAGGAGGGCCGTGCACCCCCCCTTAGTTTTAAACACATTGTAGGCACCAGGTAGGTAGTAGTCACCCCCTGTGGGGGGGGGCGGGGGGGGCGGTGGGGGCAGCGCACCCCCATTGCTTTACCTTTAGGGAGATAGTAGTCCCCGGAGCGTGAACCCAACCCAGGAGAGGAGGCTACACGCCCCGTCCAAATTGAAAACAAAGTCCCGAAGAGGTGGTGCTCCCCGGGACTAAAAAGAGGCCAGGAGTGAGTCCGTGCAGCCCCCCTCCATTATATTAAAAAAGCCCCAAGGAGGTCCCTGGTGGTTAAAATCATCCTGCATGCCCCTGAGACCTGGCCCACCCGGGAGGCAAAATAGTAGAGAAGCACTGGAGCCTGTAAGACAGAGTGCGACTCCTGCCGTAAAATAGTTTTTTGGGATCCCCCCCAAGAGGCCTAGGGGGTCAGGGTATGGGGGCAGGCCCCCTTCTCTTTTTTACTGTTTTGTTTGTGGAAATCGACTGAAGCAGAGTCCTAAGATAGCTGCCAACACTTCCAGGTTGAAGTTTTGGTAGCCAATCACATTTCAGCACAGGGACTATTGAATCCGCAGAGGCTCCGCGTTCCTATATATACAAATTAGATTTTTTTAAACTGTTCTCGACAACTACAGAACAGAATTACGGTACACAAATTAACAAAACAAGTTCTTTCTGGACCAAGAGATACCTTTCTGCCAAATTTGGTATAATTCTGTTTGTGTAGTCGCAACTAAAATCTGGGAATTTACATGGGTAATACACTTCTTTTTACCCTCCTCCCCTTTTTCTCTGCCTCTGCTTGATGGATCACCACAAAACTTTCCATACACAAAAAGAATCACCAGGAATCACCATATTTCGGGAAGATTCATCAGCTGGTGCCAAAGATATAGGCAAGTCAAAAAAACACTCTTCCTATGAAAAAATGGTCTTAACTATAACTAACTGTAGGTAATATATATATATTTATATACACACACACACATACACGCAAATAAAAAGAAAAAATATTGAAAATACAATTACATAAAAAATATTAAAAATACTTCAAATTCGAAATACTAAAAAACACACAATAGCAAAAAATCACACTCTGGCGATAATTTGGAGGCATGCAGAGAATGGCAACACACAATGTGATGCAGTTTGAGTATAACTGCCTGTAAGATTCCAGTACCAAAACATAGCTACAAAGGCTCTGTCTTTCCCAAGGGGGTGCAATGTGTCAGAAGCGTGCAACATTAAAAGCTGTCCCTTTTTTCACACAGTACTTCTGTCAATGATGTGCCAGACCACTTGAGGTATTCTTGCTTAATGGAGTCATTAACAATTAATTACAGCTTCCCACGTGTACACTTCTGAAAATACACCACCCCAGTAAATAATTTTTCCATTTATTCCATAAAATTAATATTGCTTCTCCTGCCTAGAAATTGCTGGGGAAAGGACTGCTGTGCTGAGAATGACCATTATGCTTAGCTCCTCTGGTCAGCCAGTAAACGAGACAGGCAGCTCATGCGCCTCTGGTCTGTGTAAAAAGAAATGATGTATGGACTGTAGGTCCTCAGACGTACCTTCTGATAGCAAATGTAGCGCCTCGATTGCGTTTCGGTATAATAGGTGGAATACATAACTGGGAGCAAAATAATACAAACAACTGTAACATAAATCAATTACACTCTTTATCAAAATGTGGAAAATATTGTGCATATGGTGTTCTGCCCTCAACACCTTATGCAAAGGCCACATAATAATTAGTACAGTAACCCACCAAAACTTATTACGTCAGCCATTGTTTGACTTGTTCTTATAACATTTAATGCTCCCTTTTGACATTTCCATTTTTATAGAGTTTTTAATGGCCCTTTTGACATTACCCACAGTAAAAAAAAACATTTATTTATTTATTTATTTATTTAATGCCATTTATAGAGCGCGTACAATTACCCTTAGGCGTCTCGGCGCTGGAATTGCATTAAAGTCTCACCCTAGACAGGAGATATGGAAATAAGAATTACTGGTTGAAGAGCCATGTCTTCAGTTTTTTTCTGAACTGAAGAAGAGTGGAACTGGTTCTTATATGAATAGGTAGGGTGTTCCAGAGTCTAGGGGTCGCAATTAAAAAGCGGTGATCGCCCCAGGAGGCTGTTCGACTGCGTTGAACCACTAGTTGGTTGAGAGAGGTGGATCTGAGCATTCTCGGGGGGATGTAAGGAATCAGTTGCTTTCTGAGGAAATGGGGTCCTAGGTCCTGAAGTGATTTAAAGACAGTACACAGAGATTTGAATTTGACCCTGTTGTGAATGGACAGCCAGTGATATTGTTTAAGCGTGTCCGAAATGGGTGCAAATCTCGTTTTTTTTTAAAGTACTCGGGCGGCGGCATTCTGCACGGTCTGTAATTTTTTAATGACTCTGTTCTGGGCATTGAGCAACAGACCGTTGCAGTAGTCTAATGAAGACAACACTAGTGAGGAAACTAATGTTTTTGCTGCTGATTCTGGTAAGTAAGGAGTGATTTTCCTTACCATTCGCAGCTTAAAGTGAGCATTGGCAGCCACCTTATTCGCATGGGCCATGAAGTTGAGCTGGTTATCAAAGGTGACACCTAAGTTTCTAACTTTGGCCATGGGGCAGGGAGGAGTGCCCATGGCCACTGGCCACCAAGTTGCCGACCAGGCTGGGGAGAGATTGCCGAAGATAACCACCTCCGTTTTATCGGAGTTAAGTTTCAGGCAATTTCTTGCCATCCACTCACTAATAGCGGTCATCCCATCTTGGAATCTCTCCGCCATCTTCTGTCCATCGCCCTTTATGGCCAGAACCAACTGGGTGTCGTCGGCGTATGAGGTCAGGCCCATCCCGTAGGCCTTGATGACACTGGCGAGGTCCGACACATATATATTAAATAGTGTCGGACTCAGGGATGAGCCTTGTGGGACCCCACACGGTAACGACAGGTCGGCCGAGTGGAAGGGGCCCAGTGTAACCGCCTGGGTTCTATTGGTCAGGAAGGAGGCCAGAAGATCTCTAGCAGTGAGCTGAATGCCCATCCTCTCGACACGGTCGACCAAAATCTTGTGGTCGACCGTGTCGAAAGCAGCCGACAAGTCAAGGAGGACTAATACAGCAGTTCCTCCTTGGTCACGAATGACTCTTATATCGTCGGCTGCTTTAATGAGAGCGGTTTCCGTGCCATGGTATTTGCAGAAGCCGAACTGGGTATCATCCAGCAAATGATTGTTCTCTATATAGGCTGATAACTGCTGGTTCATAGCCTTTTCTATGACCTTCGCTAGAAAAGGGAGACTTGCAGTGGGACGGTAGTTCTTCAGTTCGCTTTTATCTAGCCCAGGTTTTTTTAGCAGAGGTTTAATCAGTGTATTTTTCAGAGAGTCAGGGTAGGATCCGGATGCCAGGATAATGTTACAGAGGGTAGTTATGATGGGGATGACTGTGTCTGGTACTGTGGCTAGTACAGAGGTGGGGCAGGGATCCAAAGCTGATCCAGCTTTAATCGTATTGAAAATGCTCTTAACTTGATCAGTGGTGAGGGCATTGAAGGAGGTCATAGTAGTACTAGTTGGATTAGTCAAAGAAGTGATCAGAGGAGTGGAAGCACTACTGTGGACCTGGTCGAGATTGAATGCTTGATAAATATCGTTGACTTTAGTAAAGAAAAAGTCTGACAAGGCATCACATAATGATTGTGATGGGGGTGGGTTGAGATCTGGGGCATTTCCCGCAAGGGTTTTTGCAACGTCATAAAGCTTTTTGCTAGAGTTTTTAGCAGCTTCTATTTGGCGGGTGTAATAATCCTTTTTTGCTTTTATTATCATTGATTTATAAGTAGCCAGGGCTTTCTTATAATTATCCTTGTTTTCAGTGTCATAGGTTCTTCGCCACTGTCGTTCCTTATTCCTAGTGAGTTGTTTTTGGTCTTTTAGTTCTTTCGTGTACCACTGGGCTTTGGGCATATTTCTGTTTTTAGAAATTGATTTGGTGGGTGCCAACTGAGTTGAAGCTTCACCCAACTATTTTTGGAATTGATTAGTGGCAGTCGTTGGGTCAGTGGATAGTTCCGGGGTTGAGGTATTGAGAAGCAGCATTAAATCGTCGGGGTTAATGTCCTTCCAAACTCTGAAAGTGCCCTTTGTTGCAGGGTTCACTTTTTTTCTCTGCGGACCTTTGATAGTCAGTTTGCTAAAGATGACTGAATGGTCTGTCCAGGTCATAGGGAGTACAGAAGTGATGGACAGTCCTTCCACGTTTGTGAAGATTCCATCCAGCGTGTGGCCTGCCTGGTGGGTAGGGGTAGTGACTAACTGTTTGAGGCCCATCAAGTCAAGATCTGATATGAGGGTTGTGGTGTCCCTATCACTGTGAAGCTCTAAGTGAAAATTAAAATCACCCAATATCGTGGTAGATTCTTCTGTTGCTATGGATTCGGTGATATTGGTAAGATTTGCAAGGAACGCAGATCTGGTGCCAGGGGGTCTATATATCAGTGATCCCTTGAAATTGTACGTGGGGGCCATATTGATGTCAAAGTGCATGGCTTCGCATGCTTTGATGGGGATAGGCGAGCAACGGGTTTTGTATTGGTCTCTTGCTATGATGGCTATTCCACCTCCTTTCTTATGGGCCTGTCCTGCCGATAGGCACTGTAGCCTGGGGGAACTGCCGTAACATAGTCAGGGGCAGATGCTTCGTCGGACCAAGTCTCTGTAATGTAAAGGATACCTAAGTTAAAATCACTAATCAAGTCGGCTATATCCTGGCAGTGCTTACTCAGGGACCGCGCATTAACAAGTGCCATGGAGATATGCATGTCAGCCTCAGTAGCTCGGGTTTTGATAGCCAACGTGGGGTTAACAAGCATGGACGGGGAGTTACAGTGTAGACACCGTGTATGTGATGCCGATAGTGTAAGCGATACATCAAGTTTGGTACACAGCGGAGCGTAGGAAGGGCGCAGCTCCATGAGCTCGTTGCGGGAATAAGAGATGCGAGAGGCAGGGGTTGTGGCCCTGGGCCCGGTCCCGGCGCGGACGGGCGCAGACAGGCCCGCCTTTGGCGCGCCCGCCCGCTGCGCGGACGGGCGATGGTGTTGTTTTTATACATATTTTGGGCGGGGCGTGAGGAGGGTGGGAGGGTCGCAGAGCTCTCGGCCAGCCTTCCCAAAGCAAGATGGCGGCCAAGTTCGGTTCCAAGCTTCCCTGCGCCTGACTACAGCGGCGCTACGGGAGGGCAGTTCGAGACTAGGCGAGATTATCTGGTCTCAGAGAGACAATGTGGTAAAAACGAAGCAATTTAAAATATTCACAATGCTTAAAAACAAATAGTTGTCTCAGTCGTTTTTGCCTATCTTATATTAATGAAAGGTGCAAGGGAGCACAATGAGACCTCCGGCTTCCGCCTCAGAGGGAAACAAGTAGCAATTACCAGCGTTTGCTGAAGGACAAGATTTAAATACCCTGGGAGGGCGGGAGGGTCGCAGAGCTCTCGGCCAGCCTTCCCAAAGCAAGATGGCGGCCAAGTTCGGTTCCAAGCTTCCCTGCGCCTGACTACAGCGGCGCTACGGGAGGGCAGTTTGAGACTAGGCGAGATTATCTGGTCTCAGAGAGACAATGTGGTAAAAACGAAGCAATTTAAAATATTCACAATGCTTAAAAACAAATAGTTGTCTCAGTCGTTTTTGCCTATCTTATATTAATGAAAGGTGCAAGGGAGCACAATGAGACCTCCGGCTTCCGCCTCAGAGGGAAACAAGTAGCAATTACCAGCGTTTGCTAAAGGACAAGATTTAAATACCCTGGGAGGGCGGGAGGGTCGCAGAGCTCTCGGCCAGCCTTCCCAAAGCAAGATGGCGGCCAAGTTCGGTTCCAAGCTTCCCTGCGCCTGACTACAGCAGCGCTACGGGAGGGCAGTTCGAGACTAGGCGAGATTATCTGGTCTCAGAGAGACAATGTGGTAAAAACGAAGCAATTTAAAATATTCACAATGCTTAAAAACAAATAGTTGTCTCAGTCGTTTTTGCCTATCTTATATTAATGAAAGGTGCAAGGGAGCACAATGAGACCTCCGGCTTCCGCCTCAGAGGGAAACAAGTAGCAATTACCAGCGTTTGCTGAAGGACAAGATTTAAATACCCTGGGAGGGCGGGAGGGTCGCAGAGCTCTCGGCCAGCCTTCCCAAAGCAAGATGGCGGCCAAGTTCGGTTCCAAGCTTCCCTGCGCCTGACTACAGCGGCGCTACGGGAGGGCAGGTCGAGACTAGGCGAGATTATCTGGTCTCAGAGAGACAATGTGGTAAAAACGAAGCAATTTAAAATATTCACAATGCTTAAAAACAAATAGTTGTCTCAGTCGTTTTTGCCTATCTTATATTAATGAAAGGTGCAAGGGAGCACAATGAGACCTCCGGCTTCCGCCTCAGAGGGAAACAAGTAGCAATTAACAGCGTTTGCTGAAGGACAAGATTTAAATATCCTGGGAGGGCGGGAGGGTCGCAGAGCTCTCGGCCAGCCTTCCCAAAGCAAGATGGCGGCCAAGTTCGGTTCCAAGCTTCCCTGCGCCTGACTACAGCGGCGCTACGAGAGGGCAGTTCGAGACTAGGCGAGATTATCTGGTCTCAGAGAGACAATGTGGTAAAAACGAAGCAATTTAAAATATTCACAATGCTTAAAAACAAATAGTTGTCTCAGTCGTTTTTGCCTATCTTATATTAATGAAAGGTGCAAGGGAGCACAATGAGACCTCCGGCTTCCGCCTCAGAGGGAAACAAGTAGCAATTACCAGCGTTTGCTGAAGGACAAGATTTAAATACCCTGGGAGGGCGGGAGGGTCGCAGAGCTCTCGGCCAGCCTTCCCAAAGCAAGATGGCGGCCAAGTTCGGTTCCAAGCTTCCCTGCGCCTGACTACAGCGGCGCTACGGGAGGGCAGGTCGAGACTAGGCGAGATTATCTGGTCTCAGAGAGACAATGTGGTAAAAACGAAGCAATTTAAAATATTCACAATGCTTAAAAACAAATAGTTGTCTCAGTCGTTTTTGCCTATCTTATATTAATGAAAGGTGCAAGGGAGCACAATGAGACCTCCGGCTTCCGCCTCAGAGGGAAACAAGTAGCAATTAACAGCGTTTGCTGAAGGACAAGATTTAAATACCCTGGGAGGGCGGGAGGGTCGCAGAGCTCTCGGCCAGCCTTCCCAAAGCAAGATGGCGGCCAAGTTCGGTTCCAAGCTTCCCTGCGCCTGACTACAGCGGCGCTACGAGAGGGCAGTTCGAGACTAGGCGAGATTATCTGGTCTCAGAGAGACAATGTGGTAAAAACGAAGCAATTTAAAATATTCACAATGCTTAAAAACAAATAGTTGTCTCAGTCGTTTTTGCCTATCTTATATTAATGAAAGGTGCAAGGGAGCACAATGAGACCTCCGGCTTCCGCCTCAGAGGGAAACAAGTAGCAATTACCAGCGTTTGCTGAAGGACAAGATTTAAATACCCTGGGAGGGCGGGAGGGTCGCAGAGCTCTCGGCCAGCCTTCCCAAAGCAAGATGGCGGCCAAGTTCGGTTCCAAGCTTCCCTGCGCCTGACTACAGCGGCGCTACGGGAGGGCAGTTCGAGACTAGGCGAGATTATCTGGTCTCAGAGAGACAATGTGGTAAAAACGAAGCAATTTAAAATATTCACAATGCTTAAAAACAAATAGTTGTCTCAGTCGTTTTTGCCTATCTTATATTAATGAAAGGTGCAAGGGAGCACAATGAGACCTCCGGCTTCCGCCTCAGAGGGAAACAAGTAGCAATTACCAGCGTTTGCTGAAGGACAAGATTTAAATACCCTGGGAGGGCGGGAGGGTCGCAGAGCTCTCGGCCAGCCTTCCCAAAGCAAGATGGCGGCCAAGTTCGGTTCCAAGCTTCCCTGCGCCTGACTACAGCGGCGCTACGGGAGGGCAGTTCGAGACTAGGCGAGATTATCTGGTCTCAGAGAGACAATGTGGTAAAAACGAAGCAATTTAAAATATTCACAATGCTTAAAAACAAATAGTTGTCTCAGTCGTTTTTGCCTATCTTATATTAATGAAAGGTGCAAGGGAGCACAATGAGACCTCCCGCTTCCACCTCAGAGGGAAACAAGTAGCAATTACCAGCGTTTGCTGAAGGACAAGATTTAAATACCCTGGGAGGGCGGGAGGGTCGCAGAGCTCTCGGCCAGCCTTCCCAAAGCAAGATGGCGGCCAAGTTCGGTTCCAAGCATCCCTGTGCCTGACTACAGCGGCGCTACGGGAGGGCAACATGTGTTGCTTTTGGGCAATTTTATATTACTCAAATAGTGGCCCTCAGAAGGATGTAATGAACAGTTGGAATGGCTGCGATTCAAACTCCTCGCTGTGTAATCTAACTCAGATGTCAGTTAGATACAATTCACCAGAAGCAAATGTAATACCGTGCATGACTCCAGGGGGGGCGCTCGTTCACAACAGCCAACGATGTGGAAGCTCCTCCCCTAACGCCTAAGACAGCGCTCCGCCTTCCTAGGCTACATGTAGAGATCTCAATCGTAGTCGCTGAATAGCAACACTTTCTGCTGCTGACATATAATTTAATGAGATGTTTTAAATTATTAATTCAATTTTACTTTCCCTCCCATTGTAAGAGCACCAGGAAAAACCCTTATACATCTCAGATGTTCATCTATAGATTGGCAATGATGGGGTTTTATTATATTTTTAATATGGTCTTGGGTGAGATTTGCTACTGCCACATGCTTCTATCTGCTAATTTTTTTTAAATAATTAAAAGATTTTACCATCTTATATGTTCATTGTATTTTATTGTCTTAAGTTACTCTTACCATAGAAATACGGACTACACACTAGGTCCTAAATTGTGGATTTCCAGGCTAAGTACCCATGTTCTTCGCCTTGACTGGAGTCAAGTGCAGGCAACTAAAACACACCGGCCCATTTTACAACACTACAGGTACAGTCGCGTTAAATCATTACTACAATCTCCACCCATTGGACTCCCATTTTTTCAAAATCTAGAATTAACTGAGAGGTAATTGTCAACTGCTTATTTTCATTATAGGAAGCCTTGTAGGAAACCCCACTCGACTCTAAAACGGCCTTTCAGAATGCTCAGGTTGGATCTGGGTGGACGACATGTTGAAAAAGAGAGGAGATCCTACTAACTGCTGTTGCAGCCCCACAACTGAGGATCTACCTCCGCCCTAAAGTCCAACACAGAGCAACACGGATGCCACACAGCCTGTACTGCCTCCCATCAGGGCAGCGCTTGGCCGCCCTTCATCTCCCATATCGCACAGATATTCAATGGTCTTGAGCTGAAGGGCTGGAGGCCTCCTGCCATGCAAGAGCTGTATGGGCCCGTGTTACACCCCTGAGGAAGGTGGGGGCTTCACTGTGAATACTGAAAAATGCACTAGGACTAGGTATGAGATTGTAAACTCTCAGGCAATTGCAATTGGAAGGTAGTGTGCATTAAAACGCTGACACAATAAATCGGAATGGGTTTTATATTGTGAATTCTGTGTCAAATATAATAGGAAATGGTTTTACACTGCTCACTCAAGTTACGACATGAAGAGGTATTCAATTGTTTACTGAGTAACAAAAGCCACAGGAAGCAGTTCTTCATCGTTTAACACAGAGAGACCCTCTTACACAACCCTCTTGTTCAAAAGGGCCATGAGAGAGTCCAGTTATCCTTCAGTACATTTATATTATCTAGTACATAGCTTTTGAATTGAAGTATTATTTATTTTAAAAAGTACAAGCACTGTTTGGACATTTGCTCATTCAGTGTAATTGTGTGCTTTACAGAGCTCTGATGTTCTAACACACACCACCTCCTGAAGGGAGCCGAGGACTGCTACGCTCGCTGTCCCAAGTACCAAATCCTAATAGGTGCACCTGCAGCTCTGTTTGGATCTAATAGTAAATATTTAGTTATATATGGACTCAATATAGTGGCTGATTCAGGCTCTGCTAGTAACTATTCAAAGTCAGACATGAAACAAATTTTCATGATGCATAGAGCCCAAAAACGTGTAGCATCCAGTGGACACCTCACTTCCGTTATTTTGTACAATAAATATATGAAAAGTGAGGGCCCCCAATTGTACTTGAGCCAGGTAACCAGACCAGCTCATAGGTTTGTTCTGACTAGACTTAGACTTGGGTTGGCCCATGGATTGGTGGCTTTCCAACAATTAAAAAAGCATCCAGTTGGACCATGCCCATGCGATGGTCACTCGAAACAGAGAACCCTGCACTTTATGCTAATTTGTACTCTCTATATGAACTTGAGGATTGTTTATCTAAAACCAATTTTTAAAAAATATGCTATTTTTAATGTTGATGATGCTATGAAATTGATTTATGAATTGAATTCTCCGGACAAATGTTTTTATATTGTCATGTTTTTATGTAAGTCAATGCAGCTTAGGAAAAGCATGATTTTTTAATCCTGTTTTATCTGTATAATTATGTATCATTTTGCTTGTGTGCTTTTATGGTCATTGTTCTTTTAATGCACCGAATAAAGCTTCATGAAATGAAATGGGTCTAATAGTAAGATAATATTTTACAGACACACCAGAGGGAAATGACTCCTATTGTCACAACTTATGCTCAGTAACTCCCAACAGCCCTGAGAATCCTCCCCTCACCCGACAAAACCAGTCCATACTTTCCCACCAGAACTACAAAGGAGGTGTCATGTTCTTGCCACTGCCCCAGACAAGACCAGTCATCGTACAGCCCTTCTTGCCTAGTGCCCTAGCTAGGGTAGCACAAAATAACAGCTGCATTTCAGCCCGAAACCGGTCCTAGGATGCTTGTTTCCAGTCCAGGGAGGGCCTGGCATGGCAGTTCAGGCTGGACTGTTCCCATTGGGCACAGGTTCAAGACGGATTTGCATATGGCTGGGTCCAAACTGGAATGGCATGGTGAGCAAAAAAACTATGGATTTAGACCCAGATCTCTGTACTGGGGTGAATGTATGACATTGTTCTGTATTCTGTCCATCAATTGTTCTTTTTTGAATTTTTCACCCCGAGTGGGACGGGTATGCTCAGACGTGTGTCCCGTGCTCTCCATGCCACTGGAGTCATGCTATCCTGACTGAAGAGAGCTGAAAGCTCGAAACCGGTCCTAGGTTGCTTGTTTCCAGTCCAGGTAGGACCTGACCTGGCAGTTCGGGCTGGACTGTTCCCATTGGGCACAGGGTCAAGACTGATTTGCACATAGCTGGGTCCAAACTGGAATGGCATGGTAAGCAAAAAAAACGATGGATTTAGGACCAGATCTCTGTACTGGGGTGAATGTATGACATTGTTCTGCATTCTGTCCATCAATTGTTCTTTTTGCATTTCTGGTCATGGCTGTAAGATGTACTGGCAAAGCTAACAGCTTTCTCCTTTATAAGGCGTGTGCTAACCTACTGGCTTTGCCAACACTTGTTTACAGATCATTATTAAAGAAAAGTGAAATGAGAAAAAACATTTCAAAACACTAGAGGAACAGCAAATACATATAAATTATATTGCAAGTGAAAATTGAATTCAACATTTACAGTCTTTATAAAAGCATTTCTTTTTAACATTTCACACAGGAAACTGAACTGAATTTAAAAAATCTATGATCCAGCGTCAAAAATAACACAGAGGCAGACCAGTCAACTAAAAAAAAATAATAATAATAATTTAATAAAAAAAACTTTGTGGGAGTGGGGTGGTTGAAGGGGAGTGTTGCAGGGCTTTGTGCCGAACAGTACCTAAGAGGCACCCTCTGTTGGGGGAAAATATATATCCATATGTATGTATTTTATACATATCTGACCTTGTCTGGACAAGCTATAGTAGCGGTTCAGAACCAACTTAAAGGTCACTTTATTTTTTTCACTAACATGCTAGCTTGCTCTTCAGGTTGTTCAGTTCTGCGATCACTGTATGTCTTTATTATAATGGGCATAGAGTCTAATTGGCACAGTGTTGATCTTGCATCACTCTGTTTACTATATTGGCACCCTTTTAGCTCTGCTAGGGTGGCATTACTATGTGTATATATGACCCAGTAACCAGTCACTCAGGGAAGTGGCAGGCTGAGAGCACCAGTGTGTGCACGGACCTCTTCCTTGCTGGCCAGCAAGCATCAACGAATACAGAGGAATATACATTTCATTTATTCCTGCTCAACCTGTAGTATTATGTGTTTCTTTCCATGCTCCTGGGATGTTGCAATATGGTCTATTTTCCTAACACCCTCCTCAAACAAAACATATTGCACAAAAAAAGCTTGCTCAGGATGGTGTCAACGTCCTTGAATGTAATTTCAAGACTTCTTTGTCAATAAAATCTCCAACCTAGTAGCTGAAATTGGCATAACCCCCGAGTTTGACTGTCCCTTGTTGGATACACCCGACAGAACATCGGTGACTAGTCTGTTAACGGCCTTTTCCTTGATTACGAAGGAAAGGCTGCCAGCTCTGTTGAGCCGGGTTAAATCGGGTTCCTCGGCAGACCCGTGCCCACCAGAGGTGTTTAAACTAGCACTGCCAGGTATAGAGGACGAAATGTTGAACTTACTAAATACTTCTTTACTAACAGGCCAAGTCCCGTCCTTCTTTAAGGAAGCCCGGCTGATTCCTCTGCTGAAAAAAGCAGGGGCGGATGTGAAATGCCTAAAAAATTTCAGCCCCATATCTCAGCTGCCGTTTCTGACGAAGGTGGTTGAGCAACACGTACTCACTATCCTATCGGAACATCTGGAAAATAACAATCTATTTGAGCCAAACCAAGCTGGGTTCCGTGCGAATCACAGCACGGAACTCGTTATGCTGTCTATTCTGGATGATTTGAGGAACAGGGCAGATAAGAAAACTCCAAGTGCCCTGGTGCTGTTAGACCTCTCCGCGGCATTTGATACTGTCTGTCATAAACAACTATTGTCGCGGATGATGGATTTCGGCATCGTGGGTACAGCACACGCCTGGCTCTCCTCCTTTCTTGAAGGGAGGTCTCAGAGAGTACAGCTTGGTGACCTTCTTTCCACCACTACACCGATCACCTGCGGAGTGCCACAAGGGTCTGCCTTGTCGCCCCTATTTTTTAACATCTATTTACAACCCCTGATCAGATTGCTCAACCAGATGGACTGCCATGTATATAACTATGCGGATGACACCCAAATAG
Organism: Lissotriton vulgaris; assembly: GCF_964263255.1. Taxonomy (NCBI): domain Eukaryota; kingdom Metazoa; phylum Chordata; class Amphibia; order Caudata; family Salamandridae; genus Lissotriton; species Lissotriton vulgaris. The sequence goes on from NC_141688.1 coordinate 201,269,788, forward strand.
TGATCCAGCTTGACCAGGGTCCGGGTGGTCTCGTAAGACTACAGAACATCTTGAAGTACACAGCCAACTGGATGTCCAGAAATTCATTAAAAATCAATCCGGATAAGACCGAGGTACTGCCAATCACCATCGCAGGGAACCCATGGATTGAGGATTTCTGGCCAAGAGAATTAGGGCCACCTCCGGAACCAGCTGCTGTGGTCAAGAGTTTAGGCATCCAGGTGGACAGCAGGCTGTCTATGCAAAAGCAAGTGAGGACGGTGGTAGGGACCTGCACTGGCCTCCTTCGACAACTTAGGAAAGTTGCACCTTTGTTGTCCTTTTCCACCATGAGGCGGGCAGTCTCTGCCACGATCCTGGCTAGGCTAGATTATGGCAATTCGCTATATATAGGACTGCCACAGAAACTCTTGTATAAGCTGCAGGTTGTCATGAACGACGCTGCCAGGCTTATTTTTAAAAAACCAAGGAATACCCATGCATCTCCCCTTATGCAAGAACTGCACTGGCTGCCGGTTAAGCAGAGGGTGATGTTCAAAGGCACTTTGATCTCCACTATGGCACATCCTTATAAGCCCACACGTCCTCTGCGGTCGGATCAAGGACATCGTCTGCAGTCAACCAGAGTAAGGAAGGCTCGCTCTGGGGGCAGGCGTTTCTCAGTGCAAGTGGCGACTTTATGGAATTCCTTGCCCCTTAAGATCCGCTCAGAGCCCAGGATCTTACTCTTTAGGAAACTTCTGAAGACTCACTTGTTTCCAGTGTAGCGTGTGAACTCAGCTTTCCTCCTTGGTCTGTCTCGCGCCGGGATGCTCATGGGTAACTGAGCGCGTTATAAGTTTTGTATAATAATAATAATAATAATAATAAAGGACTGTGTATTGATCACAAAGCCCTGTACGGTAAGGCTCCAATGTACATAAAATCTCGGCTTGTTCCCTACAGCCCAGCACGGACACTTCGATCCGCTGACGCCTCTCTACTCATTCAACCACGTTGTAGATTGGCCACAGTAGGTGGTCGTGCCTTTTCATTTTTGCTACCAACAGCCTGGAATAAGCTGCCAATTGAACTACGGAAGGAGACTAATTTGTTGGCCTTCCGAAAGAAACTAAAAACAGTGCTTTTCCAGCAAGCATGGGGTGTTCTGTAACTTTTTATTAACAGTTGTCATTCACAGTACCTGATGTTTGGACCCTGACCCTGATAAAGCGCTTAAAGACCCCTGGGTTATAACGCGCTATATAAGTCGAATAAATAAATAAAATAAATGTTTTCACGACACCCCTTAGTGGGCATCGGCCGACCAAAGCCTTGAAAGATGAGTGGGATACACATACCTTGCATCCTCCTTTCCCCTGTGTGATAACGGCTACGCACCAAGAAGTACACAGTGGCACTTTGTGAGTTGGCAGGTCTGCAGCGGACTAGTTGAAGTGTCAGAATTGAACAGAAACAGCTCCTTCTCCACTTTCCCACAGCTTGAAAATGGAACAAATGCTCTTGCCCCTTGGTGCGCTGCAGCAGCCTAGGGAGTCGATTCAGGAGTATCCGGGTGAAAGGACATCTTTCCTGCTACCCAAGTACACGTGACCTTCTGCCTCAAAGAAAGGCTGAGTGCAGAGACCTACCCTCCCAGAGGGCCACAAATGCCTTTGTGAGCCAAGGCCTGGGCTTTCATGTCACGTGTTTGATAGGAAACCAACCTGATATCTACTATTTAGTCAAACTTGGCAAAAGCATAGTTGTTGCTCTGTTTTTATGGACAAGCTGCAAGGCATGAGGAGCAACATGAGAACGTGTGGGAAGAGACTGGGAAGTAGCACCTGGTGGAGAGAGAAAGGCAAAACAGGCACCCTCATGCAGTGCTCAAACAAAAAGAAATAAGTTGTTCCCTGGTGTAAGCCATTGAAGACTATAAGTCATCCTATCAATAGGATGACCAAGGAGCACTCACACCATGAAGAGACAAAACAAGAAGAGGAAGGAAAGCCATAAAGAAGAATTAAGCAAATGGGATTGATAAAAATAGCTTGCGGCGGGGCTTTAAGTGGGCCGGGTCTCAAGGGGTCTGAGCACCGGCAGTTTTTTAAACAGGGCCTCCAAACGGGTCTCTATCGGGCTCTGTTTTGAGCCCTGGCTTAGGCGGTCCGTCTTTTTTTGGGACGGCAGTGACAGCAAAAAATGTGCCAGGGTGCAAAACAGCCCGATAGAGACCCATATTTATACAGCAAGCACATGGATGTGCGCTGTCCACACTGCTCAATACTGACTAGTGGAGAAGTTACTGCATGACGTTATGCCAGGTGAGCGTTGTGGGGGAAGGGAAATCCTTTAAAGAGTCATTTTCTTTATGGTTTTCCCTTCTCTTTCTGAAACGCAAGAGCAGCAACATTGTGGTAGGGTCACCAGGGCTTTAATTGGAAGCTTTTTCAATATTATATGTAACCAGCCATAGTTGCAGCTTATTTATCTCAGGCAACTAATAACCATTGACAAAGCCAATAGTGCTTACTTGTTGTAGGTATGATGTTACTTGTTGTCTCACATATCTGGATGCAATGACAGAAACAACAAAATACAAGTCAGGTGGCACACTATACTAAACACAGACTTTTAGCGCAAGTTTGTTAAAGCCACGCCCCAGTTACACTGGCCACGCCCCTTTGAGAGACCCCCCAGTTTTTTCATCCCACTTAAAGCCCTGGCTTGCGGGAAGATGGCCTCCCATCTACTTCTACAGAGACATTTTCTGCACATGTGCATGCATGCAAGGAGGCACGAGTGGTTTCAAAGTTGGGGCCCTGGGACTGGCATGAGAGACAGCAGCTGCTTTACACTGCTTTCGAGCTGATACTGTGAGATTTAAGCAGAATTTTGGAGCAGAGAGTGAGCTTCTGCAAGCCTTAAAATTTTCGGGTGGAGAGGTCTGAGCCTTTGTTAAATGGTATAACCGGGGCCTAGTGATGTCAGTAACCAAAAGTGGTTGAGCACCTGACCAAGGGGGCAGAGGGGTTGTTATCTCTGTAGGGGTTGGTGAGAAGATTCCTTTAATGCCCCAACCATCCACGATCAAAAGTGGAGCATGCGGTCTGCACTTAGAAATAATTGCTGCAGTGTTACTACTACAGCAAGGCCCATGAACATTAAATAAGTACAGTCATGCCTTTGATTAGCACAGAGAATATCTTTAACAAATAGAGGGCATGGCCTCCACAAAATGGTGAGGGGGACTGTTAAATGGAAAACATTCTTAACCCCTTACCCATAACATTTTACAAGTATGCCCTTACAAATACCCTATACCCTCTTACCATTAGCTTCTTACTATTATCCCATACAATTAACACCTTATAATTTCTGCTTTAAGACAGACAGACCCACGTGCCTCATCAGTGCGCCTCATCAGTGCTTGTTTATTTGGTTTCCTGCTAGTGACGTGGGTCTGCGGTCTCAATAAAACTGAATCCGTGGCAGTAGTAATAAAAAGAGTTGTATGCGAATTCTTACTGTGACTTCTGAAAAGATTTGAAATAGGGCAGTGTTTTATGCATGAGTGAGTTCCATGTTGCCTAAATAGAGCCCTTCAGATATTAAGAACGTAGAAGTCGTGAAAGCCTCTTAGAGTGAGTTTTAAAGGGAGACCAAGGGGCTCCAGGCTTTTGTTTGTGAACAGTGTGAGCTACCGGCACATCTTTGCTGCAGTGACTCTGGAGGAGGACAAGGGGTATGACGTCAGTTTGAGATCCCTTGGCACTGTCACAGATTCATTTGGCAACTCGACAGCATCTCCTCGCTGGGGAACCAAGGCATCCTTTGTGGTACCCAGTTACCATGCCCAACTGGCCCCTTCTTCTGACAAAGATTGGGATCACTGGATAAAAGGGCTGGCTCACTTGGGTGGCGGGCCTGCTCTCTGGGTCTTGCACATGGCTGCCCTCCAGGAAGGGCTGCCAGATGGACTCTCAGCCATCTTGGAACGAAGCCATGGCCACGGGCCAGGTCTCGTTTCCCACCAAAGCAGCACCTGCTCCTCGAATCCCCTCAGAACCACTCCACGCAGCTCAGATCATAGACCCCAGTAAGACACACAGCATGCATGGAGCCAAAATACACAAACAAGAATACTTAAGTTATTAAGATATGCTATGCGTCATCTGTTAATTAACCACTCTGGCTAGACCAAAATGACCATGTTCTTCACAACAAACAAGTAGTATTAAACATTGCTTTATTTGTTCATATTAAATAAATTGATATGTCATAAAGAAATATCATGTCCTAAAGATTTATAGTAAAAACATGCATGGGACATGTTAAGCGACACTATCTCCCATCTCAGCCTTGCTCCCCCGGTGCCAGTCAATAGAGAAATGTGACGTTTAGCGCCAGCCAGGGACGTGTTGTTGTTTCGCACACAGCAGGTGGGTTCAGTAAAATGGGAGCACAGGTGAGATGCTTACCCAATATGCTTTTGTTTTTGTCAGAAAGCTACTTCGTATCTGCATTGCATTTTATATTTAGAAAAAAACACCCACTGTTATTTGTTCTGAAAATGGGCTGGGCCCTCAGCAGGGCCTAGCGCTATGCAAATGGGTTCACATTTGATTTGTGCACTGGTAGAGTGCAACTAGGTCCTCGAGGGACAGGCCTGCAATCGGCACACGGCCCTGGTCAGACTGTGCTGAGTCAGAGTGTGCTTGGTACAAACCGTGCCTCTGTGCCTGGGGTTATTACTGGGGTCGTGTCTCCACTGTTGACGTTAAGGTCATGCAACCTCTTTTGTGATATACCTCAGTACATCACAAAAGAGGCTGCTCCAGGCATTTCACTGTGGCAGTAAAGAAAGTGCATAGCTGTGTTTCTGCATCCTACAGAGTGAATAGTTGTCTGTCATCCACGCGTGGGCCTCTCACATCCTGTTTGGTACAGCCGGGCCCCACAGTGCCCTTCGAAACTGGTGCTTTGCAACAGTTTAAATATCTTCTTATACTTTCTCAATACCCAAATGGGTGTAACTTCTGAGACATTATATGTTCCCCCATCTTCTTTGCTCAATTTTACTCGCGAGAAAGTGCCACTCATAGTGGATGAATATCACTCATAAATACACTGAAATTATGAAAGTGTCACACATTAGAATCTGAAACCATGGCGGCTCTGAGGTGGGGTGTAGAGCAGAGAATAGTCAGTGGGCGCAGGCACCACTGGGGTGGGTTTCAGGCTGCTGACTGGGCTACAGAAAATGCTGCATGGGTGGGTCACAGGCCACACTGAGCCAGCCTTGGAGAAGAATATTCACCAGCACAAAACATTTCCATGCGAGTCTGCCTGCTGGCGCACTTAGCCCTGGAAAATGGAATCTCTTGCTCACAACCGGAGCCTTTTGTCTCATTGCATATACGTATCCCATCACATGTGCACATCCGCCAAAAAGAAGTACCTTACAGTGACAAGGCTAATTGGCCAAGACTTTACTTTGACAGCTCTTTGTCCACCAAGCTTTATCCTTTTTATTATTTTGGTCTTCTTTGTTTGAATGTAAGCTGTAACGGTGTTATTATCACTCAAAGAAATCAAGTAAAACATTGAGTGTTTGAGAGGCATTTACATAATGTGTTGTTTTGTGACACTCCAGCGGTATGGCTCAGGTTGTTACTGGGATGTACTGGGACTGTTGCCCAGTTCCCAGCAGAGCTTCTGCAGCACTGACAAGAGGCGCGTGCGGATCTTACATCCACCCTCGCGCGTCCTTTTCTGGATTGCGTCATCGCCACCGACCCAAAACGTAAACAGAGAAGTTAATCTGCGGCTTTGTAGATATGCAGAGGCGCATTGGCACGGAACTGACCCGCGTTCAAGCGACCTGGGACAGGTGTCTCTGCAGCAAGCATGAGCTCCCCTGGCGTGGGCATGCTGCTGGCTCGAGCAGGATGTCATTAGAACATGTTGTATGTAGTCGGAGCACATGCATTTCTTGAGAGTACCAGATTCAGGTCGCCTGCACCGGATGTACCCTGGGGTAGGACCACTGTATAAAATGTAAATGTAAATGTAGTAGTATTTGCATAGCGCACCGAATCGACCTCCGAAGGGGTATCTCAGGCGCTTGTACGCATACCGCTGTGGAACCCTTCCTGGCTTTTCCCTGTGAAGTGCCCACTCCTGGGCACCCCCAAGGTTGAGCCCGGCATCCTAGCGTTGTTGGGGCCGGTGTGGAGATTAAGCAAGCTATTGCCCAAAGTTGCAGAGTGGGACCCATGATTAGACTAGGCACCGAGGCGAGAATTATCAGGTCCGGGGAAATTGAGCCCAAGACCCGCCGAGGCGGGAATTGAACCCTGGTCCCGGGCTAGACCTCTGCCCGGGACCAGATGGTTAGAGCGGCAGACCCTGATCTGCCGCTCTAACCATTGAGCCACACTTCTCCACTGTATCCTCTTACCCCTCATACATTTGGCCATCAGTTGTACATGATATTTGCTGCAGCGGCTCATCTGCGTCGCCCTACTGCTCTCAGAGCAGTGCAACAAGAAAACATACAATGTTATTGTTATTTAACTTTTCTGCAGAGAGACAGGTTGGGGCGGGGTGGGGCTGTGCTGGTTCGCAGGAGGGGTATGGGCACTACTAAGTACACATGACGGGCTGGCTGGCTGGCTGTCTTGGGCTGGCCAAATGTTTGTGCGCACTTAGGCCAGGGCCGGACTGGCAAGCAAAACCAGCCATGGCAAACTGCTCGGCCAGCCCCCCTGTGGGGGAGGAGGGGTGGGGCCGAGCTGTTTGCAATGGCTAGTTTTGGCCGATTTTGAACAAGGGGCGGATATTGTCGGCCCCCGGTAACAAAACCAGCACTCACCCTAGCGTCCCACTGGGGAAATGCCCGGTGCCTGCTACGGCCAGTACGGCCCGGCCCAAGGCTCCCAGGCACTGCCTGAGCGGCCAAATAGGAAGCTCAGAACAATCACAACGCTGATGTCATGCTTGTGACAGCAGGGTTGTGACCGGCTTAGGGGAGCCTTAGCTTTCCTGTTTCCAGGAGTCAGGAGGAAGAGAAGAGGCAGAGGGAGAGGTGGTGGCCCGTAACTAGGCAAGTGATTTTTCTTCCCCAAGATCTCCCCCCACCTGGCCCACCACCCTCATTACTTAGCAGCCACCACTGGATATTTGGTACCTGTTTAACAGCACTGGAGACTGTGGTGTTGCACACAGAGCACCTGCACAAGTCAAGTTAGTGACCACTGCCCGCAGGCTCCTCAACATAAGAGGGTCATAAGAGGTCAGTGTCAGAGCATGAAAACCTTTTCAAAAGCAGAACCACTGTTTCTATCTTGTGTGCCTCTGTGGGCTGTCACCACAGTGTCTTGAATACATGTAAATCACCATGGGGCTCATTCAAAGGGTACCGAACCGTGCTGCCCGGATCTTTTGGGAACACCAAACCTCCCATCCACAGATCCCTCACTCTTGCTCAGTAATTTCAGCTAACCCTAGCATTTTGTTTCTCTCATCACTAGTGTGCGCGGTCATCAGTCCGGACGGTGTGCAATTGTTTCTATTAAATGGTAGCCCATAATTGCGAGACACGCGACCTGGCCTATATAGCATGTGAAGTCTGTGTGTATTCTCTCAGAAAAGGGTGAGTAGCCAACTCAAGAGCCTGTTTGCTGGCGTCTGCTAACAGGAGCACCTTTGACATTGGTAGGATTAACATATCAGCCTCACCATTGGCTTAGGACCAACAGCGTGTTGGTTGCCGTTGCTTTACGCACAGCAGCGTGAAATAGCTGCTATTTCACGAGGTACACAGACAAAATATCGAGTTTTAAATATCGATATACAATAATATCGAAGTTTAAATATCGATGGGACAAAATATCGAAGGTAAGTAATATCGACAGTCTTAATATCGATATTAGTATGATATCAGTAATATCGAAGTTTTAAATATCGATGTCAATAATATCGAAATAAATAACTTCAATGTTACTAATATCAATTTTAAAATAAATTTAGTGTATATTATATTGTATTTATTATGTTTTATTATTTATTTTTAATGTAATTTAATTAAATATTGTCTTTTAGTACTGTAGCGGGTTGTGGGTTTATAGGGGAATAGGGTGGGAAGTAATTTAATTATGTTAAATGAATTATTAATTAGTAGGAATTATTAATTAATTAATTGAGAAATAATTTTTAATTAATTTTAATTAATTGATTAATTGATAAATATGTTCTGTAGCGGGTTATGGGTTTATAGGGGAATAGGGTGGGAAGTAATTTAATAATAATGAATTAATTAATATATGTTTGTACATATTTTAATTAATAATTAATTGGTAATTAATTTATATTAATCAGTTAATTAATTAATATAATTTTGTACATATTTTTAATTATTAATTAGTTGGTAATTAAGTAATATTAATTAGTTAATTACATTAATTATAGTAATTTTTTTATATATAATTTTTTGTTATTGTTAATTAATTGGGAAAAATAATATTAATTATTAAATTAAATTAATTACAGCTAATGTGCTAATATATTTACTTTATTGTTATTGTTAATTAATAATTAATTGGTAATTAAATAATATTAATTACTTTTGGGTAAAGGAGTATTTTTAGGGTTCAGGGTCAGTTTTCAGTTTTTGGGTAAAGGGGTATTTTTAGGGTTCAGGGTCAGTTTTCAGTTTTTGGGTAAAGGGGTATTTTTAGGGTTCAGGGTCAGTTTTCAGTTTTTGGGTAAAGGGGTATTTTTAGGGTTCAAGTTTTTGGGTAAAGGGGTATTTTTAGGGTTCAGGGTCAGTTTTCAGTTCTTGGGTAAAGGGGTATTTTTAGGGTTCAGGGTCAGTTTTCAGTTCTTGGGTAAAGGGGTATTTTTAGGGTTCTGGGTCAGTTTTCTGTTTTTGGGTAAAGGGGTATTTTTAGGGTTCAGGGTCAGTTTTCAGTTTTTGGGTAAAGGGGTATTTTTAGGGTTCAGGGTCAGTTTTCAGTTCATGGGTAAAGGGCTATTTTTAGGGTTCAGGGTCAGTTTTCAGTTTTTGGGTAAAGGAGTATTTTTAGGGTTCAGGGTCAGTTTTCAGTTTTTGGGTAAAGGGGTATTTTTAGGGTTCAGGGTCAGTTTTGGGTTTTTGGGGTACAGGGATATTTTTAGGGTTCAGGGTCAGTTTTGGGTTTTTTGGGTACAGGCGTACAGGGTAAAAACAAAAAAATATTACATTAAATCAATTAAATAACATTAAAATAAATAAAATTACATTAAATTATTAAGTGTTTTATTTATTTTAAATGTATATGTATTAGTTTTAATTTTGTTTTAATATTTTTATTTAATATTTGTAAAATTATATGTATTTTAAAATTATTTTTACATTATTATTAATACATTTAAAAAAACGATATTTTTAATTCCGATATTTTTGTACTACGATATTATTTTTTCGATATTTTTGTACTTACCTTTATGAAGATAGGATTCCGATATTTTTGATGTCGATATTTTTGTTCCGATATTTTTGTATTTCGATATTCTGTCTGTCGATATTATGTCAGACATTCATTTCACGAACCTAGAACAGGGGACCACTGTCTGTCCTGATCTCATGGATTATTCCATGGTGTGCCATGATCTTCTTAAACTTCTGGATGGCTTAACTAGCAGAAGAGGTGGGCCCAATTTCTACTTCTGGAAATTTGTCGTGGTTAACGATCACCATAAGCATGTAGCGACCATCGGGCATACTCTCAAAGTTGGTTAAACCCCTGATCCAGGGTGACTGTGGGATCTATACAGTGATAATGGGCACCAAAGGATCCTGGTTCCTCGTGGCTCAACACATCATAACGGCTCAAACAGTCTGCTCCACCATCTGATCCAGCTTTTGAAACTAATCCTTACTTCTACACTGGCTCATATTTTTAACCTTCCCTTAGTAGGCTTTATCCGCAAGATGAACCACTCTCATGGCCAGGTAACAGTAGTACCATCAAGGAGGTCTTGATCCTCCTCTAGAGAATCCAATGCTTCAGGACAGTCTATAGGGACCTCTATATCTAGTAAGAGGGACGGCTCTTTAGACAGGGAGTACAAGCTGCTTGTACCTGAGAAAGCTAGGCTGTGGCTCAGGCAAGAGCAATAGGCCCTTGACAAAGAGTTCCAAAACAATCAGGGAAGTGCAGAGGAGTTGATAGAATCACCCTCCAAAGCAATATATCTAAACAAAGAGATTCTATCAATGTGTGGACATGTATTTTATTTGTTAGTTTTTCAGTGATGAAAAGATAGTGAAAGTACTCTCTCTTAGGGTGATAAAGATGAGAGCACAATGTGCTTTTTAAAATACCCCTCACACACTAAAAAAATCCAGTAGTGTCATGCTTCATCATTGGGGTCTTCCCGTCCCTCTACGGGGCGGGGCGTGCTACGACCTGACCGACTACGCGGGAGCACTAAAGTGGTGACAGGACTATGTGATGGTGCAAGGTGTCAGTGAAAGTGTAGGGACCTAACAAAGTGTGTGAGTACAAAAATTAAAAATCCTCTGGCTAGTAGAAAAAAACAATTTATTAGCTTCTCTAGCTGGGGACTACAGCTAGAGAAGCTAATAAATTGTTTTTTTCTACTAGCCAGAGGATTTTTAATTTTTGTACTCACACACTTTGTTAGGTCCCTACACTTTCACTGACACCTTGCACCATCACATAGTCCTGTCACCACTTTAGTGCTCCCGCGTAGTCGGTCAGGTCGTAGCACGCCCCGCCCCGTAGAGGGACGGGAAGACCCCAATGATGAAGCATGACACTACTGGATTTTTTTAGTGTGTGAGGGGTATTTTAAAAAGCACATTGTGCTCTCATCTTTATCACCCTAAGAGAGAGTACTTTCACTATCTTTTCATCACTGAAAAACTAACAAATAAAATACATGTCCACACATTGATAGAATCCCTTGACAAAGAGTACCTAGAAATCCAGAGAGCAAGAAAGAAACTGGTACTAGAGCCCCATGGTGGCAGCAACAGTGTCCCTAGGGTTAGCGATGCCTCTTTTGACCATACGAACCTGAGCAAGACAGTCCCTCCTTACCAGGAGGGGGATGATATCCATAAATGGATCATTGCTTTGGAGAGGGCCTGTAAAGTACAGAGGGTCCCTCAAGAGCAGTGGACAGCTATCTTGTGGCTCTCCTTTACTAACAAAGGTAGATAAAAGCTCCTCACTGTTATAGAAGGGGATTCCGAAGAGTGCTCTCATAGATGTGTTGGACTTGGCCTATTTTCCCAAATTTCTTCGCTTTTCACCCCCCTATTTGAGGATGTCTCCCCATGGTAGAGAAGTGTATAGGCCATGTGTGGTGTGAGATGCCCTACCAAATGTAATGCAATGGTGTACACACTTGTTATCCCCACATTGTAAGAATGCACCCTGGTGAGATGTCGCTATTAAAATGGATGCCATGGCTGTGTATTGTGCTCGACTCCTCCCCCTGAGCCAGTTCCCCAGACGCTTCTAGAAGCTTATGGCACTGTCTGGGAGGTAGGGTGAGGGGCGTATAAGTAGGGGAGCTGTGCCACCATGTCCCCAGTCAGAGCATGGACTTGTGAGAGAGGGGACCGCCACAGGGGACCATGTGCTGGCACCTGAGCCTATCTGCACCCCTCCCCTGTCCACAGGGCCAGTGAGAGCCCGCTGCTAGAGTACAGACTGCCGTACCAGGAGGAGTGCAACGCTACAGGGGATGATGGTTCCGAGGAGATGCTGTCCTATACTGACTGATAACCTGGCCTAGCATTGCCTGCTGCTCTCTTGCCTAGCACCTCATGAGCACTACAACTGTGCCTGCTGCTCTGCTACCTGGCCCCTGAAGAAGAAGAGCGCTATATTGGGCTGGACTGATCCCCCCATGAGGTGAGGAGCGCTACCCTGGGTCCCCTGAGGCTGCTGGTGGGACCTGGCGCCTCGTGGGCGCTGCATCAGAAGTGCCCGGGAAGAAGAGTGTCTGTCCTCCGCAGCGCTGGGCTCTGAAAGTGCTGTAGTTCTGTGGACTGTGCCCTAAATAATAACGGCGGGCCACACCAAGCACTATACGGAAGGAACCTGCCACTAGCGCTGTCACACAAGAATCCCCTGCTGTAGGCGGGGTGCTGCTGGGTGCCCAGGTCCTGGTGGAGTCCTAAGATACGGTGTTAAAAAGGGTTCCAAAGACAACCGGTAACCAAAGACCCTTTTATGTTGCCCGGCGGTATCGCCTCTATGACCCACCAATATTAATCAATGAAGAAGCAGGCGCTGGAGACTGGAAGGCAGGAAACGAGGATTTTATTCTCTCCGGAGGAGAACACATCAATTCAGACAGCAAGTATCGTCACGAGGTGCTCTAACCACATCTCTGAGGCCTGGCCTCTTATACTAGGGTTTACGACCTTTATTGCACATAACACATTCTTGCAACATTTTAGTATTAGAAAGAACATCCTCGGAATCTCCCCTGCAGGCCCGTTCCCACACACATTTACAGTTGGATTCCCCACCCCGGTCACAACAGGTGATGGTTGTCGCACAGCAGGGCATTCCGCCGATTCACGGAATGCATGGGGTTTGATCGGATCTCATGGGGTGGGGGCTTTGATCGGTTCGGGGATCTTTTGATGGGGAGGGGAAGCTTCCTACTGTACGGGTAATAAACAGTATCCGCAGGGCCAGGTGGCAGCTTGGGAATAAGGAAGACAAACGGGGACACAGGAAAAGGGGGTTTGCATCAAAAGGGTTTGAGGCCATGAAAGGAATGAGGGGAGGTGTCGCGCTGGGAACAGGATAGGATTCCGTGGTGAAGCTGCGCTGGAGAGGGGTTTATGACCCAAGGCATGAGAGAGCGGGGGTTGTCAGCGTGCGGGGGAATGCTTGCGAGGTTAAGAGAGAGAGAGACGCGCTGGCTATCAGCGAGGGGCAGAGAGGCCATGGTGCTCAAAATGGCTGCCGCTTACGCGCACGAATGGGCTTGGGAAAGGGGCAAGATGGCGCCGATAATGTTCACCAAGTTTGTATTTATTTTTCACAGTCCTCCCTTTAACATTTCCAAGACATCTTGCTGGTCTATTTCCTATCTACACCTATATGCAGCGATCATAAGTAAGGGAGAGGGGACTTAGGCGAAAGAATTGTACATAAACATCACATTATAAACATCATCTTGAAAAATCTCATCATTTAGTAGGCGGGTTCATCGTTAATTTGGTTGCAGAAAAAGTCATCGTTATGCAATATCAGACTAGAATTATGTAGCGAGGGCGTTGGGTACAGATCATAGAATAAGAACTGGTAAGTTATCATATAAGTAAGTCCTTTTTGTATACGGCGGGTGCATAGTCAGTCCAATGGTGGTTGGGAGAGAAAGGAGAGATAGTAAAAAAAATATCAGTGTTCTCGTTGTCTTTTGTCGTCTTCTGTTGGCACTGTTAAGCGCCTGGATTACAATTCGGTCTGTCAACAGGAATGTTCATGTGGATTGAGTCGTTGGAGATCTGCGAGCAGGGGTACATTTTGTCTTGTTTCGCCAGGCCTCATAGGAGCAATGCGTTACTGTTTTGGAGCAGGTGCACTTTCTTTTGTAATGCAGAGCATAGATTTGCAATAAAGAATGCGATTGTTCCTGATTTGTGAGATCTGTTTGTTTCTTGAGTCTCTGTGGTGGGCATTTCCTGTTGCTTCCATCATCTTCAGGGTGCTTGGTAGCGGGCAGAACCACAGACTTTGTTTATCTTTTCTTCGGGGGCGACCCTTGGTGGAGTTCTAGGTCACCGTTCTGGGATTTAACATAGTTCGTGGTCTATTTAGTCGGAGCTCCCTCCCTTCTGACGCAGGGAGTACTCTTCTCTGGGTAGCTCAGTAGGATTTGGAGGAACTTGGGAGTTCGGGTGGAAAGGTGCGGGTGTGAACAGTCCTTATGGTAGGTCGGAGGAGGAGGGGATGGAGCAAGGCCAAGTCGGGAACAGATCAGGGGGATGGAGGGTTTGCGGCAGGCGGGTCCGTAACCATGTTCAGAGAGCGGGGACTTTCTGGCACACGTTGATCATAGAGCAGGGGCTTCAGGTCAGCCCTTTCCTTAGCTTTGTTTGAAACAGTGCCCCGTCCTGCGACTCCTTACTGCTGTGGTCTCGCCTTGGCCTCCGTCGCTGATGTTCCACAATCCGCAGTCAGGCCGCGTGCTCCCACATCCGGTCTCTTTCTCCTCCGACAGTGATACCCTTAAATGAGTTTGAAAAGACAGTCTTTAGAGATTTTGCAGAAGAAGGTAATTACATAAATCTATTTCTCTCCCAACACCAAGCAACTGGGGTAAGCACTCGCTACATTTGAGATTTTTGCGGCTAACGTATAAACAATTGATGATGGGTTTGCTGGATTCCTTACAACTTCCTTTTGTTGGCTAATTCTTTGGCGCTTTGATGATTATTACGTTCATTTGTAATAGGTACGAGGTCTGGTACTCATCCATTGCATACGTCTATTATAGTAGATGTCAGTTCCTCTGGTAGAGACCCATTTCCCTAGTACGAGTCTTGCAAGGCTAGGCTGGTCTTCAGGGCCTTGTATTTTACAAAAAGTGCAACGTGCTATTCACCATAGTCTGATAGGCATCCTTCTGAGGGATGAACATAGGCTAAACAAGTCTTCATTACATCAAAACATCTTATTTTCAGCAAGGCTTACGGCAACAAGGTCTTTCGACTTTCGATCTAATTTTTGACTTTGCATACATCTTTCTAACTTTCTATATAAATCCTCGCAACCTGGTTACTACAAAAACTCGGGGGATGGTTTGCGATAATCATTAAACTTATCCTCGGGGAAGGTGGGATTTTGTGAAAAACGATTAGAAACGCAGCGGATCGGAGCAAGGGGCGTTTTTCAAGTTCTCGTTCAGGGCAGCTGATACCAAACTGGGGGCATTTTGGGTAGATGGGGGTGTCTCGATCATTTCTTACAGCTTGGGGTACGGAGACAATTTTCAATGGGGATGGTCGCATTACCACAGACATATTTTATCATAGAAGCCACTGACAAATAGTTCCCTGCGAGTGGGTCAAATTTAGGGAACCTTAGTCGTCTTCCCTGTCCCTTTCCTATTGGCCAATTTAAATTTCATCCATATTTTAGTAGAAAAGGAGAGGTAGTAACGTGGTATCGATACAATTTTATTTAGGGCAAATTTGTGCAAATACTTGTGGTATTTGGGGCCAATCAGGAGGTGCACCAGGTTCGCCAATTAGGTGCCAGTTGCTAGGAAGAGGGAAAGTGAGGAGGGGTGGAAGAGTGAGTGAGAGAGAGAGAGAGAGAGAGGGAGAGAGTGAGAGAGAGAGTAAGAGAGAGAGAGAGAGAGAGACAGACAATAGGCCAAACAGTACACGTGTGACATGGGGAATGACCGTGTATTGTTTGGGCTATTCAGTGCGTTACCTAACGTTTAGACGTTTCGGGTTTGTGTTAGGATGTAGAAAGCATGCAGTTTTGGGACAGAAGAACATTAGATCAGGAAAAAGGTCGTGCATTGGGTAGAGCGTCCTTGTTGTGCCGTTTTGCAGCGCTAGTCCGTCTTCATGCATCGGGCGTGACGCGGTTCCAGATCCTTTATGATACTCTAATCGGGATTCTAATGTAACCTGCAGAGGGAAAAGGGGGAAAAAGGGGAGGTAGGGGGACAACATTCGAACACATCAAATGTATGAGCACGAAAGTCCTTTACTTACCACATACTCGTACTTATCTCTTCGGGATATAATCCCTTAGGGTTTTGGTTTCCTAAAGTCATGGGGGCAGGCAATGTGATAGGTGGTTCATGGGGAGGTTCGAGGATGGCATTAAGGATCGTGTGTAGTGAAAACGCTAAAAAGAGGATCCGGCCATCGGGATCCCTAAACCATTCCCAAGCTGTGATGTTCTAAGGCATATCAGTTCTTCGTTCAACCCTGTACCTTAGTACCTTTGACCACCATATCTTTATAACATTTTATCAATCACATCGTTTTATTTTTACCCATCCTCAGAAGTCGAGGTCCTTCTTCATACGTCAGTTCCTGAGCTTAGTCGCATATCTTGGAGGCAGCGTATCATACCTTTGATTCGACCATCAACCCAGGGCCGAACAACCATTTCTCGGATAACCTTAAAAAAAAAGCAGAACAGTTGCGCACAGAAAAACCCTCCCACCGATACCCGCATTTACAAAAGTACGCGATGCCTATCCATAGCTTTTTAAGACCTTTTATTTGTAGAATTATTCAGTACGTAAAATGTGAGAGCGCAATTCATATTTTGGCCTGACACGTCGTCGATGGAAGCACATACAGTAGGGGGTTATTTTGTAGCACAAGAACATGTAAAAATGGTCTAATTAATTATTTGCAAGTAACCAAAAACATTTCATTGCGTGACGAAGGAATCAGGGGCATTTCAGTTCATAAATGGAAACACAGTCAAGTTCATCGCAATCACATTTCCTAGATGTAAACCGCGGGTGTGCATCATGAGCGATGTTATGTATCAGTTACAACAAATATCAAAAATAATTTGTTCATTGAAATCAACATTTTACGGAACCCTTCTTAAATGTTTGCCAAGTGAACCCTCCTCCCTTTAACATCGAGTGCGCAATGGTTCGTATATATATATATATCCTAGTACATCAAGTTTCATTAGCTAAGGAACACCACGAGGCATCCGTTAGTCTCCATTGATACCAGCGCCATTTTGGGCGGGGCCGGTTTAGTCCGGAAGTAGCATCAGGGGCAAAATATCCCCGACAATTGGCGGTTGGACCAGAGTCCCTTTCGGCAGTTCAAAAGAAGACTGTGCTAACAGAGGGGCTGGTGGTGTGGACCGTCAATCAAGAGAGGGAGGGGGTAGAGTCTCTCTTACCGGGTCATGTTGATGTTCAGCCGGAACTTGCTCAAGTTCGTTAGCCCATAATGTTCCTGGGTGGTTCAGACGGAAGTCGATGCAGACACGAGAGCACCGCCATCTTGTTGCTGTGCCGTGGTTATTTCATTTGAGATCAATGCAACTGTTCCTCACCGGAAGCCTGAAGGGGCCGAGGGCTCTTGGGACTTTGGTAGAATCTTCAAAGTCGAGGGGATGTTTGTCGATGGTGGGGGCTTGCGCCCAGGTGGGCAAGCGCCCGAGTTGCAATTTCGGACAAAGTTACTCCAGCGGCCTAGACCCGCCTTTCGAGGGCCCAGACGCCATTTTGAGACCCTGTGGCAGTCACCTTTGCCGTATCCATCAGGAGTGGATGAAACTTCTTGTGATGGCGAAAGACAGAGCATCATGCTGCTGGAGCAGGACATTCTGGTTCGGGGCGCCATGGTGCAGCAGTGGAGCCTTCATCTGGGGAGGTGAGGGAGGCTCACCCGTGCCGTCTCCCTCTCCCGGCGCATCCTACACCGTCCCTTGGAATCAGGGGCGCACATGATGACCACCCTACACCCCTGATTCCGACTCTTGGGGGGACCATTGTACGTCCGGTGCTCCGTAAATATGCCCGTCGGACATTGTGTGTCCTGTACTACGCAAGTATACCAGCCGGGTCTTGTATGTCCTGTACTGAGAAAATATACGAGTCGGGCATTGTGTGTCCTGTGTTGCGGAAATATGGCCGTCGCCCGGCTGGAGGACATCGGCGTCGGGCCAGGGCAGGGAAGCCTCCTACCTGTGGAGGTGGAAGAGGCTCGTCCGCGTCGCCTCTTCCTCCCTGCCCACCCTGCATCCGTTCGATGGAGGAATTCGTGATGGCCGGACCAGGAGATACGAGGGAGGGGGTCATTTGCAGCCGCCCCCTCCCTACTCGCGGCCCGGGGGACGCCATCCCTGGAAGGGTAGTATGGAAAGACCATTTCATTGCCTGCTTGGTGGAGCCTCCAGGACCTTCTCGCCAGCGTTCTCTTTTTGGCCCATGGTTGCTGGCAGGCCCCGCCCCACACGTGCTGTGTGTTTCGGATGGGCGGGACCATCGAACTGTTACATTGGAGGACTTCCGGAGTGAGCATAATATGTTTTGTATTTTTCCTATTAGTCAAGTTTGCTTTTTAGAGAGTTCTACTAGTTATTCTGTTTACTGTTGGTTGTGTGTTTTACCGTAATTAAATCCTAAGTTATATAATAGACGCTTGGCTTTCTTGAGTCCTTTCTCTAACGGGGATTGTTTACACTGACCTGCAGTTGTGTTTGTTTTTCAGAGTGGGGGAGCAACAGAGAGCAATCAGTCCCAGAACTCTAACATGTCGTTAAAATTGGTCTGACGAAATCTGTGCCACCGAGCATAATCAAACGGGGTGGTCCTGTCTGTTCTGTCTGCACTAGTCTGATTGGTTTTTATCTCACGTCTTTTTCCTTTCTGTCGGTCCGTCCTTTCTGTCAACCCTCCATTCTTACCTATGCTTTGCAGAGTCGGGCATTGGGCTTTCCAGTGTCCAAGACATTTACAGAAAGCACATTGGTTTGGTTTTAAATCTGTCCGTCCTGTGCGTAATGTCGGGGGATTACCTTCGGGTCGTTGTGTTCCGGGGTTGGCTTGTCGGCACATCCCTTTACACCGTTCGCTTTTCATGTCTACTCCTCGGGGCTGTGCCATCGCCGGCCCTTCCCTTTGCCTACTAAACGTTTGGAGGGTTGTCCGTCGTGTCCCTTCACCTTCTCCGAATTCGTCGCCTTCCCTTCGTCGTGCGGCTTCTTTGCGCCACATGCCGAGACTATCGAGCATAATAGGTGTTGTTTCATTCCTTCGAAGGGCTATTTCTACTGTTTCTATTTTGTCGAGATCAAAGGATCCTCTCAGTGGCCACTGTCTTTCTCGATCCCTTTTCGTATATTTATGCCACAGCTCACTATAGGCTATAGCAATTAATCCATGCTTCATGAACATGTCCTTATTAGGGGTGCCTTCCAGCGGAGCCGGATGGTTCATCTCTAATAAGCGGTCCGGGTTAAACAGGCTACTGACCAGTGGGGAGAAGACAGGCATGACGGATCACAATGGGATAATAGTCAGCACTACCTATCTTATCACTGCGCGCAAAGACTAGACAGAATATTTCTATTCTACGTTGTTTGCACGTAGTGAATACCTCATGAACCAATTCTGAGCAATCAATCAATGTTAGGTCAAAAATAAAAAATCAATATGGTCAATGGGGAGGATAAGTAGGCTCGCAAAGGTTCGCGTCACCTACCCTTTCACTATCTGTAAAGAGGGGACCTATTTTTCCCTGTTTGCAGACAGAGAATCTCCAGAAAACAATCTATAACAGTTAATCAATGGGGGGAAGGGGCAATTGTTCAGTGGGGGAGAAAGATAGGTCCGACGGGTGCGTACCTATCCTTCGCTGTTTATAAAGGGAGAGCCTGTTGTTTCTCCGTTTGTAGACAGTGAATCTCCAATAAATTAACAAAAAGTAATACTAGTATTTTCTCAACAATTATCAATTACTTTCAATTATCTATCACTTTCGCAATTCGTCGTGTTTACACGACCTTACCCGGACCGCATGGACAGTTTCTCGTCTTCCGAATCCAGCGCCCGATCGTCCTCTTCTCTTCGTACTTCTCGTGGCACTCCTGATGGTTCCCAGTCAGGACCGCAGATCACTCGAGAGAGGTCTGTTCGGAACCAGTGAAGTTCGGATGATCGGCTGTCAGACGAGGGTCTATCGGACAGGGTACCTTCCGATCGTTGCAGTCGTTCACTCTGTCGTCGGGACCTCTCCCACTGGATCCACGAGTCGCTGATGGGCCCCACGTTTGGGACGCCAATTGTTAAAAAGGGTTCCAAAGACAACCGGTAACCAAAGACCCTTTTATGTTGCCCGGCGGTATCGCCTCTATGACCCACCAATATTAATCAATGAAGAAGCAGGCGCTGGAGACTGGAAGGCAGGAAACGAGGATTTTATTCTCTCCGGAGGAGAACACATCAATTCAGACAGCAAGTATCGTCACGAGGTGCTCTAACCACATCTCTGAGGCCTGGCCTCTTATACTAGGGTTTACGACCTTTATTGCACATAACACATTCTTGCAACATTTTAGTATTAGAAAGAACATCCTCGGAATCTCCCCTGCAGGCCCGTTCGCACACACATTTACAGTTGGATTCCCCACCCCGGTCACAACAGGTGATGGTTGTCGCACAGCAGGGCATTCCGCCGATTCACGGAATGCATGGGGTTTGATCGGATCTCATGGGGTGGGGGCTTTGATCGGTTCGGGGATCTTTTGATGGGGAGGGGAAGCTTCCTACTGTACGGGTAATAAACAGTATCCGCAGGGCCAGGTGGCAGCTTGGGAATAAGGAAGACAAACGGGGACACAGGAAAAGGGGGTTTGCATCAAAAGGGTTTGAGGCCATGAAAGGAATGAGGGGAGGTGTCGCGCTGGGAACAGGATAGGATTCCGTGGTGAAGCTGCGCTGGAGAGGGGTTTATGACCCAAGGCATGAGAGAGCGGGGGTTGTCAGCGTGCGGGGGAATGCTTGCGAGGTTAAGAGAGAGAGAGACGCGCTGGCTATCAGCGAGGGGCAGAGAGGCCATGGTGCTCAAAATGGCTGCCGCTTACGCGCACGAATGGGCTTGGGAAAGGGGCAAGATGGCGCCGATAATGTTCACCAAGTTTGTATTTATTTTTCACAACGGAGCGATGTGCCAGCGAAGTCCCTCCTACCTAGACGGTGCCCTTGATCTCGAGCGCTGTGGCCATGTAGCGCT
This sequence comes from Lissotriton vulgaris, assembly GCF_964263255.1. Taxonomy (NCBI): domain Eukaryota; kingdom Metazoa; phylum Chordata; class Amphibia; order Caudata; family Salamandridae; genus Lissotriton; species Lissotriton vulgaris. Next base: position 201,290,549 of record NC_141688.1, read on the forward strand.
ACCATGGCCAGAACCAGAGCGGGCCACCTGGCACCGTAATAGAACGCACCCGGTGCCCAAGATCACCAATTTTCCGCCCCGCGCTGTGATAAGAAGAAGCGCTGGCGTGGGGGACTTACCGCCGCTGGCCGGGTCTCTGCGTGCAAACGCCTTGAATCTGAGGAGCTCTGTAGCCGGAAATCACTGCAGCAGCCCGGGCGCTGATGAGGAGGAAGACCACGTGATTCCGCAATTTACTGAAGAAGCGGGTGCCCACCCCTCGTGATGGCCGCATCCTACCAATTGTAAACTGCAGTAGGTGCCTACCCCGCATCGGCCGCCAAGAGAAGAATCACCGACGCGGCCCCCGAAGCCAAGGGAGGGCCATCGCGGTAGCTTAGGATCTGGAGCGGGAGCCTACTCCACCGTCTCGTGCCCCCGCTGTCAGGAAAAGCCGCAAGAGAGGCGCTGCTGCTGGCAGGGCTCCCCCTTGGAAGAGGAGAGCCCCGCATGCACAGAGTAGACCGGCAAGGAGAGCGGAAGAGCCTGGAATTGGGACGAATCCCAGACGTCTTCTGGTGAGTGGGGCTCTGTCTGTGGTTGGGGGGGCGCTTCGGGTATATGGTCGGTGCCCGCCCCTGGTGACCGGACTGACTTTACAGGTGCCGTGTCTGTCAGCGGGCACCTTCGACGTTGGACATATATCTAGTACTAGAGTCCTCGAAGAGGGGCTCCAGTGTCCCTTTAATTTTTGCCACAAGAAGGGCACCTTTGACCTTAGAGTCCCGCAAGCGGGGCGCCATTTGTCCCAGGCGCAGTGGCGCCAGAGGTTACTCTGCAAGTTTGGGGCAATACTTCAGGTGGGACCACATGTGCACCCCTGGTTATGTTTTACGCCGCAGGCCCACAGGATCAAACCTAGTGCACTAGGAGACCTGCGTTCATGTGAATGCCTCATGCCCGGTTATGATGTTCTAGGTGCCCCAGGTTTGCCCTACTTATCTTGTGGTTATGCTCAATGAGCCTTCTGCTCATGTAATGGCTAATGCACCTATACTGAAAAGGTTGCAGGCCAATGTTACACAGGCAGTGTTGTCCCTGCCCCATGCTAAACGCGATCCTATGCCCTATGAATGTGATTTAGGCTGATGTAGTATACCCCTGTGATGAATGTGTTCGGCCAAGTGATTTCAGAGTGTTGATCTGCAAGATAGAGGTGCACCACTGGTTATGTGCTTATGCCTGATGTTTACATGTCTCCTGCCTATTCTGATTCCACGTGCGTATGTGGGAGCCTAATGTGAGCACCGTGAATGGTTATGGCAATGTGGCTATTGCTAATGCGAAGCCTCATTACCCGTCCGGTACCCTACATTGGTGCCTATGTGTTTATGACCATGGGAGAGATGCCTATGTTCCCAGGTGGGCAGTGCTGAAGTTTCCATACCCAGTTTTACGCATACTGTGTTCCTGCCTCATGATTTCTGCCTACTGCTATTCTATGCCGGATCAAATGTTTTCCCTTTACAGCTTTCCTGCCTCAGGGGTTGTTCACGTCGCTCATGCATATTGTTAGGCCTGCTCTGATGTCTCATGATAATGTCTCATGCTGAGGTATGTTTTAGATTTATGCCTATCGACTGACTACACGCCCTTCTTTTCCCTGCGTCCTGTCACAATGGTTCTGGCAGCGGCCCGATTGGCCTTGCCCTGTAAAAAATCCCCCCTTGTAAATACTGCCTTGGGGCCAGTTGGCGCAGTGTAAAGTACTGTGATTATTATTCTGTGTTGACACAATACAAAAGTTATTCTTTTCACCTAATCTGGTGTGGTCTCTCTTTTTGTGGTGTGCCTTGTGTGTAGCCTGTGTGTACTGCGTGGATGCTTCACACATGTCCTCTGGAGTTTGGCCCGCCCGCTCTGCATCACGCTACCGGATTTCTAACAATATGGCTTTCGCGTAAGCACTGAACAGAATTTGATTAAGTTCAGAGACACCTAGAAGGCCCACACCCAGTACTGGGTAGATTTTGTAGACAGCGCCATTAAGGCTCTAGATGGTACACTTCAAGGAAGCAAGGTGGAGGACTGCCAAGGATGGTACAGTTTGATTATGAGGGAGCAGATCCTTAATAATTGTCAGAACCAGCTTTTGCATTAGTACCTGGTGGAGTCTGATCTGACCTCTCCCCAAGAATTGGGAAAGAAATCAAACAAATGGATTCCCACAAGGGTCAAGCAGCTGTTGCTAAGGTAGCAGGGAGTATCAGTAGTGACCATAGGATTTATTGGGGAGATTTGCTCTTATATTCTGATGGTAGAGACCCCAAGCCTGGTGTCATAAGGAGGATGATAATACCCCAGAAGTTCAGAGGTGTTCTACTCTCCCTAGCACATTACATTCCTCCTGCAGGACACTTAGGGCAAAGCAAGACTTGAGACAGGCTTGTCCCTCACTTTTACTGGCCCTATATGTCTGTAGACACCAAGGTGTTTTGTCGCTCCTTTGCCACTTGCAAAGCCAGCGGTAAGTCAGTTGGCACCACAAAGGACCCCCTACTTCCACTTTCAGTAGTTGGTGTTCCCTTTGAGAGGGTAGGGATTTATATTTTTGGTCTCTTGAACCCTGCAACTGCATCTGGGCATAGTTACATACTAGTGGTGGTAGACCATGCCGCTAGATATCCAGTGGCACATTCCCCTTAGGATGCCTGCAGCTCCAGTAGTGGCCAGGGTCCTCCTGGGAATCTTTTCCAGAGTAGGGTTCCCTAAGGAAGTCTTAACTGACAGAGGTACCAACTTGATGTCAAGTAACATCACTGCACTGTGGAAAGAGTGTGGAGTAAATTATACGTTTTCTACACCCTACCATCGACAATGCAATGGGCTTGAGGAAAGGTATAATAATACCCTCAAGGTTATGATCTTGGGACTCTCAGAAAAGCTTAGGCAAAAATGAGTTGTCCTACTACCCCACCTTCTTCTTCTTGCCCACAGAGAGGTTCCACAGAGGTGTGCTGGTTTCAGAACAGAGGTCCAAAAGTTGCTAGAGTTGGGGGACATTGAGCCTTCATATAGCCCCTGGGCTAGTGCAGTAGTCCTTGTCCCAAAACCTCACACCAAGGGTGGAAAAAGAGAAATGAGGTTTTGTGTAGACTACAGAGGCCTCAATGCAATTACTGTGACTGATGCTCATACAATTCCCAGGGCAGATATACTCATAGATACTTTGATCTCAGCCAAGTTTCTGAGTACATTTGACCTGCCAGCTGGCTACTGGTAAATCAGAGAAGCTGAGAATGCCGAGCCAAAAACAGCATTCTCAACCCCTAGTTGGAACTATCAATTTATTGTGATGCCCTTTGGTCTGAATAATACACCTACCACATTTCAGAGGCTGGTGAATAAAGTCTTAACAGGTCTGGAAGTCTATAGTGAGGCATAACTAGATGATATCTGTTGAACTGCTGGGAGGGTTTCAGGTATTCCAGATTAGGACGGGCGCACAACCGTGTGATCGCAGGGTTTTAAGGTGGGCTCAAAGTAACAGTTTCCAGGCAAAGGGGCGGGCGGTAATCCCTCGTAACCGCTCAAGGTGGATAAATCCACACAGGTAGGCACAAAAGCAACAAATACCCCTGCTCTAGGAAAAATGCAGTAAAGTTACAGTAGTTTCTGGTTGTGGAAACAGTAGTAAAATAAGCACATCAACATATATCAAAGTCAGTAGATGGCGGTATGCCAGGAAAAAGTTCGATAATGAGTAGAATTCTTGTTGTGGAAAGCAGTTTATTGTTTCTCTTGTTATGGCCAACACGTGTTTCATCGCAGGGAAACCAGACTGCGAATCTTCAGGGCTGGGTATAGATACAAAAAATGCATTTGTATGGTTGTCCTATGTGAGCTAAGCAATTGAAAAAAGGTGGTTGGTGGACCCTTCGTGATACATCGTGGGCATGCCATGGAGTGACTAGGTGAAAAAACGTATGACTTGAATTCTGGAGCTTAAGTGCCTTTGGTGTATGTGACTGGTGAAGTTTTTATACCGTGGTTAAGCAGATTGTGTGGAAATGACTGCAGACAATCTATGGTTGGGAAGTTCTAAAAAAGGGAAACACATTGACCAGTATGCATAGATACATTTTGAAGACGGAAATACATCGAGGCGAAAAAACTGAAGTGCAAGTGCTCAGATGTACAACCCATTGTGACCTGTAGTGACCGCTAAGTGAGTTCTTAAATGATCAAAACATATATCAAAACATTTTGTAGATAACATCGACCAATTAGTGAAATACGACCGGTAACCGTTTTATAACATGTTGTATGATCAAAACCTATATCAAAATATTTTGAAGTACGACCGGTACATATAGTAGGGGGTGTTTGAGGACATTGTCGATTAGTGCTAGGGAGGATGCAGAAGGGTAGAGAGTTAGTGCTATATTTTTGAACACTCATGAGGTGCTCAATCTGTCGATTTAGTTGTACAGCCCTGTAGTGGTGTCAACCTTGTATAGAAACAAACGGACATTCCGTGCGCTACTGGTCAATGTAAGCGTTATAACACGGAAAAGGAGGATAGCTATTCTATGGGTGTGTTTTTTGAAAAAGCACACTAATAAATTTGTTTTCAGAACACCAGACGCAAGGAATTACAAAAACACGAGGAACATATGATTGTATTGCAGAGGTTTTACGCAACTTTCCTTATATTGGTGGGTGGTTGGGTTATGTAATATAGGAAACGATCTAGTCATATTCTAGGGTAGAAATGGTAAATCAACACTTATAAAACTCACCCTTTTAAATAACAAAAGCCGGGATTGGTAATGAGACCAACACCCAGAAAGGCGAGTGTATGAAGGACGCGCTGTACACGCGTGGTTGGTTAGCTCCTATAACCAAAGACACGGGGTTTAAAACAAAAACACATGAAGAACCCTTAAAGGAATTTAAGTACACAGGGGCGACGAAAATTAAGAAATTTCTTCATACCTTATCGGGCTCATCTGGGTGACTGAAACCGGGAGGAGAATAGGTCAGAGCTGTAACGCTCGAAAAAGGAGGCAATCAGGCGGGTGCACCTGTAGAGATAGTAAATAGAGAAAAAAGCGATGTGGTATGGTTCGCTTCTATACTATTCAATAGCGTTTCGAAAGTGCGTAAAGGCCGGTGTACAAAGCTGGATGCTTTACCTGTTGCCATTCGTTCCCCCTCCTGTAGTTCCCGGCGCCGTTTATCGAAGACGGTCACCCGACCGGAAGTGGGGACGTCTATTTAAGCATCATTTCCGCCTCTCAGTAAAAGAAAGACTAGAGCGGTGTTATGTCATTTTTTACATTATATTATTGGCAAAGTTTAGAAGAAATACTAAATACGATAGAGTGTACTGGAATGGCAACACGGAGAGGGTAAACCACTGGTGTTGAGGTTGCTCGGAAAAACACCAGAGTGCATTAGAACTATCAATTGCTGTGTCGGTGTTCTGGTGAACAGAATTGATTTGCGTAAAGGTTGGTGTTCCGATAGGCATTGTAAATTTTACCGGAAAAAAAGAATCAGTGCTTACCTATTAAGTGAGACATTCGTATACGTGTGAGATTCGTGGTTACTAGGGCAAGAGGTGCTTGTCAGGTTTCGAGTGAAGCACTCAGCCGACGATTTTAACAAAAAATACATGAAAGTATAATACAGTATATTACTGATTGGAAGTAGTTAACTAAGTATAAATCAGGCAAACAACAATATAAAAAGGCGTTATATGTCCACAGACTCTACAGACATGTTGTAGTATGTCGGTAGGGTTAAAGCATATTAGAACATTTTTTGAACATTTCAGTAATTGTTAAATCGTGAAAAGCAGGTACATTGGTTAGTGTTATCATCCATATAGATCTTGCATTTACTCCCCTAGGAAATATTGCATCTCAGAGATGATATCTGTATTTAGCTCCACTAGGAGAGATCACATGGTCCACCTCAGAAATGTTCTTGAGGCCCTGCAAAAGGCAGGCCTCACTATCAAGGCCACTACGTGCCAGATAGGGCAGAGGAAGTTTGTGTACTTGGGTCACCTGGTAGGTGTAGGTCGGGTTCCACCACTAGAGAGCAAAATCCAGACCATTGTGAGCTGGGTTGCTCCTACTACCCAAACTCAGGTCAGAGCTTTCTTGGGCCTGACTGGGTACAACAGAAGATTTATGACTCATTTGAATGATCTGACATCAAAAAGAATGCCCAAGAAAGTTCAGTGGAAGGTAAGCTGTCACAAGGTATTTAATGGCCTAAAGCAGGCCATGTGCACTGCTCCCATCCTGCAAGTCCTGACTACTCCAAAACGTTCATTGTCCAGATAGATGCATCTGAGATAGGGGTAGGGGCTGTGTTATCACAACTTAATGGAGAGGGCCGAGATCAACCAGTAGCTTTTATCAACAGAAGGTTGACCCCCAGGGAGCCATTGAGAGGGAAGTCTTTGCTGTAGTCTGAGCCCTGAAAAAATTGAGGCCATACCTGTTTGGCACTTACTTCATTGTTCAGACAGACCACAAACAAATGAAGGGTGAAAATCCCAAACTTTTGAGGTCGTTCATTTCCCTACAAGGGATGGACTATGCAGTAGAACATAAACCTGGTAGTAACCATTCCAATGCAGATGGTCTCTCTAGATATTTCCACTAGAAAATGAAGCAAGGGCAAGGTTAGTCTCATCGCCTTACGTTTGGGAGAGGGTGTAGAAAAGTAGGATCTGCTACTATGGTTACCCCCACTTTTTGCTTGACCCCAGTCTTTCGGCTTTCTCCCTAACGTGTTATGGTAAGTACTTACGTACATCCCAGATTGGATACTGGTGTACCCTTATCAGTCTCTAGTATATGGTACTAAGGTACCCAGGGCGTAGGTACCTCAAAGGTACCCCATAGGCTGAGGCATGCCTTATGTCACCCATGAGAGACCATTCGAAATGTAAACTACAGGCCTGCGATTGCAATCTGTGTAAGCTGGTGTTAGCACCACTTATGAAAGATATAGGTCACTGCACTTAACATCTATAAGTCACCCCTACAGCAGCTCTTTTCATTCTTGAAGGCAGGGTGCTTGGTTTTAAGTGCGAGGGTGCCCCCGCATGAGCAGGACACCCCTGCAGCCTTCGGAGTCCATTCTCCTGGGTTGTAAGTGAGACAGCCATATAACATATAGAGGGGCACCGCATCATTACGCGATGACCATATCGAAACAGGCTGCAACGAACCCCCAAACTGTAAATGGTGTGGATGTATGTTTCCAATCACTATAACGGGCCTCCATTAGGTCATTAGTGCTCCCAGTATCAGCACAACATTTCTTCAGCATATGCTGGGAAATTGATGCAAGTAAATGAACAGACCTCAGAGAAGTTTGAAGGACTTTATGAACACATAGCACCACCGAGAGTAGAAATCACCACTGCTGCACAGCTCCTGAAGGTTAGCCCGGCTGGGCTTACTAGGGGGCTGCCTCCCGCCCCCACCCAACTCCAAACAGTCCTGAAGAAGACCCGCTTAGATGCCCCAAGTGCGCTACCCAAGGGTTGAAACATCGACCAAAATCCCAGTGGACCATTCTATCTTAGGATTCTGTACCATATACTGACGTCTGAAGTGTACAGCCCATATTTATTATTTTTACATTGGTCACATCCCTCCCGTCCCCTCCTGTTTTTCACAATTGTTGTAATATCAATGTATATATTGTAGATTGTATTGGCATCAATTACACCGAGCACCAATTGTCACCCATGTCACTACCTGCTCAATATTGTACAGCACTTTCAGCCTTAGTACTTCCCGTACGTTTATATATGAATGGATTTATAGATGATCATAACTTATAAAATATCATTATAACTCGCAAATTGCTTGGATTCTCATTCTCATTTTCTCTTAAATGATCCTGTTCTGGATTTTCCAGTTGATAATGAATGAATAATAGTGTGTGCCAACATGAGATGAGTAAATAAATATATTTTACCCGAATTAACCAATTGTTGATAATAATCATATGACTGCCCAGGTTCTTAAGGATACTGGGTTACCCCATTTGTGACTTAGCTTACTAGACCCAGACAGCACAATATGGCTTCTGCCCTCCTGCTGCTATGCCGGGCTGGAGCAGGGAAAGGCATAACAATAGGCATCCTGTCACGGGGAGGTGTGACCAGCTCCCAGACAGGGTTTAGTGTATTGGGGCAGGGTGTGAGTGCTTTCCAGCACCACACAGTCTGCTTGCAGGGCATGTTTGGTGCCCACCAAGCATAGTCCAGCTCAAACCAGTGCAGGGAGCAGTTGGCTCCCGCTCTGGTGCGAAACTGGACAAAGGACAGGGGAGTATCATCCCCCTTGTCCAACCCCTCCTTAGTGAGGGACACCTTTATCGTCCCATCTCTTTCCTTAGGGTACTTAAGGCCTTACCTGTGGGTGGGTCCCTAGATTCATCGTGGGAGACAATACAATTCAGACACCACTTCAAATTCAATCGTCTTGTCACTCTGGGCTTCTCTCTGGGCATCAAGACTGCAACCGGGAAGACTCCTGCTGCTCCTGATCTCTTCACCTTGCTTGTCTGCTGCAATGTCTGTGCCTGTGCTCCATACAGGAACCCGTCCAGGGCCTGTAGCAGGCACCGAAATTAAGCTGACCGATCTACGGTACCTGGGCTCCTACGAACTCTGGAAGGCTCAGCAACACAGGTGGTGATTCTTCACATCCCATGAGGCCTGCCCTGACCCCTCACCAAGGTTGAGGCCAGTATCCCTCGTCGGAGCTGCAGGAACCGAACCCCTGTGCACTACGTCGATTTTCAGTTGCAAAGGCTTGTTGGCTTCCTTCAACAAAGATCTTCGGTCTTCAAGTAGCCTCAGCCTCAACCTCACGCATCTCCAGTGACCAAGATCTGCGTCCTCCCCACATCACTTGCACCGTGGGCCTGCATTTTTAGTGAGCTACTCTAGGTCGTCTGCGACTCCAGTACCTCTGACCTGTGGGTCCTCTTGAGGGTCACTTTTGAATTCTTTTGGGCTCCCCTGATTGCTAGGGTCCTGCCCTGACTCCCCTACTTTTGGTGAGTCTCCTGGATGTTGCTGGTCCCTTCTTCTACTTCCAGGTTGGTTGCAGTTGCCAATGCTTATTGGTGCTCCCGACAGACACCGACCCCCTCAATCCGATGTGGGAAAGCTTGTGAACGGCTGCTAATCTTCCACAGCGTGACCTGGTCCTCACAGTTGCAGCTCCAAGGGTACCGTTAATACTTTTACAACACCTGACACTGGTGGGTATTTATTTGTCTTCCGTGCCTCCTGTTCACTTCCAAATGGCTTAGACACTATCACCTCTGCTTTCAGATACTTCTTGACTTGACTTGAATCACCTCTGGGTTCCACCGGATACTTTCACCTTCTCCAGCAGCGGCATCTTTCTGAAGTCTCCCATTGAGTTCAACAACAGTTTCCGAGGCCACTTCACACCTATGCACCCGGGTCCCCTGGGGCAGGTATCTTGGTTTCTAAGGTATCCACGGGTGGGGTGGCTCTCCAACCTTCTGACCTCTACAGGGTTTCATCAGGGCCCACTGGGAAGGGTCCTTCTACCTTAAATTTGCAACCACAACTTACAAGTTGATTTGTACGTAGAACACTGTTGTGTTCTTACACTGCACACGACCACCATGGGGCTTCTAGATACTCACCTTGGGTGGGTCCTCGGGTCCCCAGCACTTCTATGTCCTCTGACTATTGTCTTGACTCGCGTTGTGGTTCGCATACCACTATTTTAGTATATGGTTTGGTCCCCCGGTGACCACTGTGTGTTCTGTGCTACCTACTTGTTTCTATTGTAAAGTATTGTGTGTATTGTGTATATCTCCGGCTAGGAGATATCGGTATGTGTTAGTGAGTGTCTAATAATAATTACATCTTTTTATAAATACCTTGTGTGGTACTTTTTCACTTAATGTATACTATAAGATTGCATTCTGGCAAAACAAGCTGCTTTACACTTCTTCTTGACTAAGCCTGAAGACTGCTCTCCACAGCTACCACTTGGAGAGTTTGACCTCTTAAATCACTATAAGGGTTGGCTGGACTGGTGACAGGTGTCCACTTAAATAAGTGTACATCATATACTGAGCTAGCCTCTCCCAATGCTTTTGAGTAAGTTTAGTATTTCTAGGCTATTCACAAAATCCGAGTGTAAGTTTACTGCAGACGAGTAAAACTTATACTTGGATTTTGTGATAGGTCAACACGAAGCAAACTAAAGTTACCTTTATAAATTAGACTCTAAGTGCAAAAAGGACGTTAGAAAGAGTGCGACTGTATTTGATTAAAGTACATATGGTGCTGCTTTGTGACAGCCCAGCGGTACGGCTCAGGCTCTTACTGGCATGTATTAGTATTGTTGCTCAGGTCCAAGCAAGTGCTTAAATTGGCTGGGTAGTTTAGTCTGCCCTGTTCTCATGATGCACTGGGCCAGGGACAGACTGATTTGCATATAGCCAGGTTCTGAGCTGGGATGGGGCAGTGAGATAAATAACGGTGATGGATCAAGCCCGGATCTTTGGACTGGGTAAGAGTGGTCTGTTTAACTCAGACACTCTGTTCATCACCACCCCCCTTTTTGTAAATCATTTTTGGCCACTATAGGTGTGGCAGGGTATACTCAGACATGAGTCCCTTTCTCACTGCTCCATCAGGATTCAAGCAAGCCGGGCCGAAGAAGGCTGAAATGCCAGAAACTGGTCCCCGGTAGCTTGTCTCCTTTCTGGTGAAGAATTGGCTTGGTAGTTTAGTCTGCCCTGTTCCCATGATGCACTGGGCCAGGGACAGACTGATTTGCATATAGCCAGGTTCTGAGCTGGGATGGGGCAGTGAGATAAATAACGGTGATGGATCAGGCCCGGATCTTTGGACTGGGTAAGAGTGGTCTGTTTAACTCAGGCACTCTGTTCATCACCACCCCCTTTTTGTAAATCGTTTTTTGGCCACTATAGGTGTGGCAGGGTATACTCAGACATGAGTCCCTTTCTCACTGCTCCATCAGGATTCAAGCAAGCCGGGCCGAAGAAGGCTGAAATGCCAGAAACCGGTCCCCGGTAGCTTGTCTCCTTTCTGGTGAAGAATTGGCTTGGTAGTTTAGTCTGCCCTGTTCCCATGATGCACTGGGCCAGGGACAGACTGATTTGCATATAGCCAGGTTCTGAGCTGGGATGGGGCAGTGAGATAAATAACGGTGATGGATCAAGCCCGGATCTTTGGACTGGGTAAGAGTGGTCTGTTTAACTCAGACACTCTGTTCATCACCACCCCCTTTTTGTAAATCGTTTTTGGCCACTATAGGTGTGGCAGGGTATACTCAGACATGAGTCCCTTTCTCACTGCTCCATCAGGATTCAAGCAAGCCGGGCCGAAGAAGGCTGAAATGCCAGAAACCGGTCCCCGGTAGCTTGTCTCCTTTCTGGTGAAGAATTGGCTTGGTAGTTTAGTCTGCCCTGTTCCCATGATGCACTGGGCCAGGGACAGCCTGATTTGCATATAGCCAGGTTCTGAGCTGGGATGGGGCAGTGAGATAAATAACGGTGATGGATCAAGCCCGGATCTTTGGACTGGGTAAGAGTGGTCTGTTTAACTCAGACACTCTGTTCATCACCACCCCCTTTTTGTAAATCGTTTTTGGCCACTATAGGTGTGACAGGGTATACTCAGACATGAGTCCCTTTCTCACTGCTCCATCAGGATTCAAGCAAGCCGGGCCGAAGAAGGCTGAAATGCCAGAAACCGGTCCCCGGTAGCTTGTCTCCTTTCTGGTGAAGAATTGGCTTGGTAGTTTAGTCTGCCCTGTTCCCATGATGCACTGGGCCAGGGACAGACTGATTTGCATATAGCCAGGTTCGTCGCTGGGATGGGGCAGTGAGATAAATAACGGTGATGGATCAAGCCCGGATCTTTGGACTGGGTAAGAGTGGTCTGTTTAACTCAGACACTCTGTTCATCACCACCCCCTTTTTGTAAATCGTAAATTGAGACAGTGGTTTCTGATGCTGGGTACCGGCACTTTTTTTGTCAGCACCAGCACTTACGACAGTCTGACACATGGTGGTGCTTTTTGTGTAATTTAGAGATGAGCAGACCAACAGTTTATTCGTTCAATATGCATTAAAAACAGTTCATGCCTGTTTCTCAAGCCATTCGTATAGCTTTGGGGCCTCAAATAGTCTGTATTGTCACACTTGTAGCAGTGTGAGGGTTAGTAGTTGTATAGGTACTGTCACTAGCAGCATTGGTAGAGGCAATGGGTGGTGCAAGTTACTGTGACCTCCTGACGGGGGCCTTGGCACTTATTTTTTTTTATTTTTTATTTTTTTACAAATTAAACACTGGCCCCAGCGTAGGTTTTGTTCCACTGGCAAGTGCGGCGTACTCCACAACTCTCATCGGGAGTCCTTTCGTGGTCTGCGCCATCACCACTGCGGCAAATATGTGAACATGGAAGCTAATCTGTGTCTTTGTCAATATGCAGAGGTGCAATGGCACGGAACTGAACTGCGCTCTGCGCCGCGCCTGAAGCATTTCCCACTATTTACTCAACGCTTCAGTTCGGATTTAAAATTAAATTTTTTCCACCTTGCTGGTCCCGTTTCCATAATCCTTTCTTTTTTTCCGGTTTGAAGCCCATCTGTCTTACTGCTTCCGCTCCCAGAACTTTTTTAAAGAAGTGAACAGATGTGTGGCTGCAGCGAGCATTTGCCCCTCTGCTCTGGTCATGCTGAAGACTCGAGGGAGATTTCAGTAGAGCATGTCCCACCGGAAACACATGTGTTCCTTGAAAGCCTCAGACGCAAGTCACTGGCATCGGATTTACCCTGGGGGAGGACTGTCATGGCCGGCTCTAGGCAGTGTGAGCAGCTGCCCAGGGCCTCGCACTCAGATCACAAGTTAGGGCCGCAGACCAGTGCAACACACCACCAGTACTCATACAACCCTGCCGATCCAACTGAAAGAAAGTGGTCTCCTTGTTACTGGGCCCATGGAAGGGGCCCCCAACCCAGGGCCTCTCAGGGATGATGTGGGGAGGCCTAGGGGTGGGTGACACTAACTCTTGTCCTAGTTGCAAGGAGGCACATTTTGCAGGTTTGTCCTGCAATTAGGCTTCCTGCCCGACTGCCCATCCAGAGACACTGCGGGACTCCCATTGTCCAGCAGTTTAGCGCCCCCACAGTTTTATCTTTCAGTCCACAAACAATACTCATACTGAAGCCCGATAGGAGCAGTAAAAGAGGTGCTGGTAGGAGACTGAAAGAAGGAGTTGTGGCCCAGGAGGAGTCTGCACAAAGCAGCTTCTGAGGCCCTGAATGTGTCACTTATGTAAATTAGAGGGGCCTCACACATTCCCTTTATGCCCGGGGCCCCGAAAATCCAAGAACTGGTCATGATGCCCGCTGTATTCTTGTACCCCCATGATAACAGGCATCAGCCTGACAAAGCTGGCGAGCCCAGTTACAATGAAACATCAATTCACTGGAGAATGTGGTGTTGGATGCAGTGCAGAACACCTGGACACGGATAGTCGGGTCAGTCGCCACTGCCCACATGTGCCATGGATGAGACTTTTTATTTATTTCTATGACGTCACCAGGTCTAAACCATTGTAAATAGTAAACAAGGCTCAATACTATGTTCCTGCTAAAAATGAGGCAACTTTTACAACTCTATATGTTCAACAAACTTCACAACTCCATATGTCATTGTCTATAGCACAAAATCACGGTATCCCTGAGAAGGGGAGGCATATACTCATAGGTTGATTCGTAGGTGATGGATTATCCGACTATGGAATAAAAAGGCACAGTTGGGGAATCCTTCACAGGCCCGTAGGTCGGGACTGGGGACAACCAGCTGTGTCTTCATAGCTGCAGAGGACTGATTTAGATCTCGGTATACAGGTAACTCCGCCTCAAATGTGACGGATATACCATCCACCCTAATAGAAATCCCATTATAGCCTATGGGACTTATATTTCCGCAGACGGGATATCCGTTACTGTTGTGATTGATTAACACATCCGCCAAGATCTAAATCAGGCCCTAAAAGTATTGCGACTTGGAACAACGGGTGATCTCTAATGGAATTGCCATTGCCGGGAAGTTCATCAGTTACTGATGGCCTATGAGGCTCCTCAGCATGGGGAGAATTAATGTCTGAGTCCTAAAACATAAAAAAAACAAGATATTTGAGTGCTATCTTCTGTCCCTCTCAGGCAGTCACCATAGTGCCTCGTATAGAGGTGACTCGTTAGGGGGCTTATTTAAAAAGGAGCCAGAATGGCTTATTTAAAAAGGAGCCGGAATGTGCTGCCCGGATATCTGACGGCTGCCAACACCAAATATCCTACCCACAGATCCCTCACTCTTGCTTATCGGCTAGACGTAGCATTTTGTTTCTTGAGCCGTTAGAGTGCTCAGCCACCGCTCTGTAGCAGCCGACGAATACTAGACTTGAGGCCTGGTCAGTGGTCACGTGAAGTGTACGTTACATTCTCTTATAAAAGAATAAATAGCTCACTCAAGATTCTGTTTTCTGGCCTCTGTTTCCAGAGCACCTTTGACAGTGTTCACATAAACCTTTCGACCTCGCCATTGGCTTGAGGCCATCAATGCGTTATTTTGTGATGCTCTGTATAAAGTAGATTGAAATAGCTGCTGTTTCCTGCCCCTGGAATGAGGGACAGTGGTCTATCCTACTCTCAAGGATTATTCCTCATTTCGCTATGATCTTTTCAAACTTCTGGATTACTTAGCTAGCAGAAGTGATGGGCACAACTTCAACTTCAGGAAAGTTGTAGTGGTTGTCGGTCATCACTAGCATGTAGCAACCAACCAGCACACTCATAGAGTTTGCATTAACCCTGATTCAGGGTGACCGTGGGATCTGTTCAGTGATAATGGGCCATATGGGTTGACACATCACACAAATTTCACCATCGCATGCAGCTGCTGAAGCCAAATCTTAGCTTCTAAGACAGTCCTCTGCTTCAGTGGATTTGACGTTCTCGTCCAGAGACATCCCCAGTGGTCGGCACTGCTTTACTAGAAGTTGAATATATCGTTCAGTCCCACTTTCCTTCCCTTGTTCTCCCCTTGTAACTGGCCAGAGGTATTAAGATGGGTAATTTGTCGAGTTCTGAGCTCTAGGTATGGACTCAACCAAAAATGAGTATTCCTGTAGCAGTAGAATCAACTTTTCTATTCTAGGCAGAAGTTTGGACACTCATTCCTGGAATAAAGGTAGCAGTGGTTTCTAGTTAGTGTGGGAAACGAATGAAAGGGTGCCCATAGAGATAAAAATGAAAGTGCTGGCAACGTCAGTTTATAGGAATTGCAGACTTTCTGAATTTAAGAGTGATATTCAAGGCAAGTCAAGTCAAAAAGACTTTATTCGGTTTTGATTAAAACCATAAAAGTGCATTAACATTATAGACAATTTAAAACATTGAAACACACAATAATTATAAAACCTGAGCAGAAAGTGCAAGGTGCAGGGTACAGCAAATTTTCATACATAACAAATTCATTAGTAGGTATAATCAAATTAACAAAGATTCCATCATTGGTCCAAACAGTTTCTCATCCTGATAGACAGTTTTAAAAATTCAGTTACTTGAAGGATACTGTCACTGTGCAAAAGTTGCAGATACAATAAAGCTGGTTTGATCCGATTAAAATTAAGTTTCTTTAAAAGGTCTACCAAATAGCGTTTGCGGGGTATTCATAAAATGTACATAAAAATATAAAATGTAGCATATCCTGTGGAGACACACCGTCGCAGCCACAGGGAGCTGCAGGTTTAAAAAAAGCAGCATTTTTAGGTCTAAACAGCAAGTGATGGAAAATATTAAATCTAAACCTCGTTAGCAAGAACTTCTCATGAGAAGACAGCGATCCCATCAGATAGGGCACCATCATATCACCTGTTTTTAACATAGCAATTCTTCTTACACTTGGTTTCAGGAGCTCCTCACCTACCCTTTTAAGCTTCCTGTCCAAATAGAAGGCTCGCTTAACTGCATCCACATCACCCTTCACAATCCCACTAGGGTGCTCAAACAAATCCAGGCGGCCAAGCCTAGAAAAGTTCGATTTCAAGTATTTTAACCAGGGTGTACCCATTGCCTTATCCTGTGACAAATAATCTATCATAATCAGGTGGGTCAATGGAATATCTTGATTCAGCCACAATGTTAGCCAGCAAGTCAACAGTCATAGTGAAAAAAATATCACAAAGATATTGCGCCCCTAGCTCTTTGTGCACTACAAAATTGGATGTGCCTACTGGGACACACAAGAGGCGTTTCATAAAAGAATTTTCTGCAATCTGTAGTTGCTCACATAACAAATCAACAAAAAGAGAGTGTGACGGAGTCCCGGCGTCTTCCCCCCCCCCAGGATTCTTTCCCCCTGTGTCTTTACCTCATCCCGGGGACGTCCACACGAACTCTGGCCAGCCGATCCCTCGGGTCCGCCCCCGAGACGGAAAAATAACATTGACCCACAGTTCCCCGCCTCTCTCTTCAATACAGGAGCCAATCACGGGCCTGCAAATACCGGAAGCACTACGCTGTGAACCCGGAAGTCCCGCCACGGAAGGAGCGTCAGGACAGGTGAAAAGCATCCCGGATAATGGAAGCAGGGTCGGAGAATCGTGGCAGGATACTCAGGCTGGAGACAGCGGAGAGGAGCCAACCGAAGCAGACGAGTGGTCGGAGGAGTGGTGGAACCCTTAAGGAGGAAGCTGAAGAGCGGCCGTAGCTCACCTGGAGAGCTACGGCAGACCGCGTGAGTACCTGTAAACCGCCTCTGGAGCGCGTTAGGTGCTCTCTGTATATATTGTATATAATCTCTATCTTTGTAGGCACGAATCACTTAGAGTTAACACTGTAACATATTGTATAGCATTTATCACCGAGCACGGCCCGATTTCCCCAACATGCCCCGTACACCCTTGCGGTCTCGCTATCTTGGTCCTGGTCTATCGTCCCTCTTTTCCCTTCCCTCACGAACTTCCGCTCCGCCCTTTCACCTCCCGGTGTTGGTAGTGGCACATTTGCCGAATCGCGGTTCGGACTAACGGTCCTTTTCTCTCTTCTTGCCCTCCGAGGTATCTCCACGTCCCACGACGACCTACTACCCGGCAAGAACCCTCCGGAGAGAGCTACACATCAGAGACGCCAGATCCGAACATCAGGAGCCCTTGTCGTGACATCTTGTATGACTGTTGTACTGCGAATAAACTACCTTAAATATAGCACACTATCTCCGGCCTCCTCGCCTGATTTACCGGCCCGCGGGCACCCCACGACCACAGAGAGGTAGGGAAAAAGTAACACTCTTAGTCCCCACTATGACTGGAAAAATAACAACAAAAGAGTGTTACCTGGTTGGAAACACAAAAGTAAATGAGCACAAGGAGTCAACAACACCAATTAGGTTTGTTTAGAAACCCCGCACTCACCGACCTGGTCGGTGACATGCTTCATCATCGGGCCCCTCTGGGTGTGACCGAATGTCACCCCAGTGTGCTCCAACGCCAGATTTACTGCGGAGCGGGTAATGTGAAGGTGTGAAGGCTAGGTGATGAGTTACGTGAACAGAGTGATGTGGTGAATTAAAAATGCCTTGTATGTATCAAAAATTGATTTAATGGCTGATCACCAAGGACATATTAAAAAATGTGTTGGTAAACAAGGCCAACTAAATTGGATGGCCTGTTTCCAATAACATTACGTGATAGTGAATGGCCAACATATTTCTGCCAATGTTGGTGTAGTTAACCTGGCATTCGTCAGGACCTAGAGTGATGAAACCCCGGCGGTATGGGCACGCTAAGGCCCACCCTACCAAGGGACGTGAAAGTAAAAATATCTGTCGAAGTGCAATGTAAAGTGGGCTTCACCGAAAAAAACGGGAGGCACACACCCTTCTAGTCTCAGGATCAGAGACTATAAAAATTAGTTGCACCTGTGAACGCAAAGGGTACAGACAAACACAGAAAGACAGACAAACAATTAGTTCTTTGTCTGCAAACCAACAGATATAAAAACGGTGACTTGTGCTCATGTGAACTGGCAAGTGAACAACACACGGCTAGTTTGCAGAGGTGTGTGGCTCTGCCTGTGGCTGTATATTATTGTAATACATGATAGCATTATCAGTGTCATGCCGTTCTCACGTAGTGTCCGTGTCGCTGAGCACACAAAATAGATGCCCACCGGTGCGCGTGTATAATTCCATGTGCCGCGAAGGAAATACGTGGTATGGGGAAAGGGCGCTACAATGGTAATCCTGATTTATAACGCGTTCATTGTTAAGAACTAAGCAATCAATGGGACAAGGGCCAGTGACCAATATCCCCAAAAAAACGGAGTACTGATGCAGTGGTTCTCACTTTAAAGGAGAAAAAGTTTCACCCCATAGACTGCGGGAGGGGGGTGATGGCGTATTTGCCACATCCTGCAAGGAAAGAGGAAGAGACAAACAAAGGGACAAACTTATTAGAGAAGCCTCTAAAGTACTTAGCTCGTGATGGAGAAAGGAGCCGAGAAAACACTCACGCCCACGACGCCAGGCACCCGTTTGTAAACCTGACCAGCCCTCAAAACCGAGACTCGACGATCGGGACCTGGTTTGGCAGGGCGGTATATGTAGCCGGAGCTGTGTCAGCAGTGCGCGCTCTTCCGGTTCTGGACGTGGCCACAGAAGCGCATGCGTGAGATTAGCCAATGAGGGTAGTCGGCTGAAGTAAACAAACCGGCATTATCATTGGGAAACTCGAACGTCTGGGCGTATTTCGCTTTGTCTAAATATCAGACGAGAAAAGTTGATAAACCTTTGGCAGAAGGTATGGCATTAGATGGTAATGCTTATATCAATAGTTGCATAGTTGCAGGGACCACACGCAGAGGTTATGGTATTGTAAAAGGATGTATTCCCGTGTTGACTGTGATGTCAGGGGATGCCCAATATTAAAGCAAGGTCTAGTTAATGGTTAAGTTCAAGTTCAAGTTCGTGAATTTGTATGGCGCACTACTCACCCAGAGGGTCTCAAAGCGCTTGAGGGAGGATGGGTGCATTACTTATAGAAAAGCCAGGTTTTTAGCTGCTTTCTGAAGGAGAGGTGGTTCTGTGTAAGACGGAGGTGAGTGGGGAGAGAGTTCCAAGTCTTGGCCGCTAAGTAGGAGTAGGATCTTCCTCCCATGGTGGATCTGTGGATGCGCGGAATTGCAGTGAGAGCTTGATTGGATGATCGTAGTTGGCGGGTGGGTGTGTAGAAGGATAGTCGTGTGTTGAGGCATCTGGTCCTAGGTCGTAGAGGGCTTTGTGTGCGTGGGTGAGGAGACGAAATGTGATTCTCTTGTTTACGGGAAGCCAGTGGAGGTCTTTCAGGTGACCGGAAATGTGTTACATTGTTGCTGAGACCCCACGTAGATATTATAGGGGAATAAAGGGATTGGAGGCACGATACCAACACCTCGGCTACCCCTCTTTTTGAGAGAGTGAATACAGAGA
This sequence comes from Lissotriton vulgaris, assembly GCF_964263255.1. Lineage (NCBI taxonomy): Eukaryota > Metazoa > Chordata > Amphibia > Caudata > Salamandridae > Lissotriton > Lissotriton vulgaris. The sequence goes on from NC_141688.1 coordinate 201,310,125, forward strand.
GGCAGTGTGTGGAACGTGCTGCACAACCAAGAAAAAGTATGTGAACAAATCACCAACAAATAAGCAGATCAATAGTCAGGTGTTCACAAGGGACATTTCATTTTCGAATAGAACCCCATGGAATGTCGTCATTCAGACCATTTAGGTGGGTGCCAAGTCGGTACACCCATCACTGCTCCTTCTCAAAGAGCCTTTCAGCAATGTTCAGGCCTTCGGTGAGCTGCTCGATGACAGTCCATCTTAGGTCGTTGGTGGTATGGCTGGCTTGTAAGAAATGATCGCTCATCTTGGTGGTGGTCTTCTTGCACCTCATATTGCTCCTATGTTCACATACCCTCTGTTTGACCTTTCTAGTAGTCATGCCCACGTATCGGAGTAAACAGGGGCATGTGATTAGGTAGACAACATTGGTTGAATTACAGTTGGTGTGCGATCTTTGCCACCAAGTTTTGTCTGGTTCCAAAGACAGCGATTTAGTAGCCGTTGTCAGATGGCACACGGAGCAGTTGGAACATGGATAGTGTCCAGGGACCCTGGGTAAGTTCCATGCATCAGTAATGCTCCGTGTTGGCGTGGCAACTGGTTCTTTTGGTCTGGTGTGTAGCATAGAGTCTTTCAAACTCCGACCTTTCCTAAATGAAAAAAGAGGTTTCTGCCAGTCCTTCTTGGTACTGGAGATGATTTTCCAGTTTTTATTAATACATTTTTTCATTAGGTTAGACAAGGTACTGTAGGTAGTAACACATGTAAGGGGAGGTTCCTCCACGGTTCTACTAGATGGTTCCAAAAGAACTTCACGGGGCTGATTGCGTGCCCGTTTAAATCCTTTATTTACGATGTGGTTAGGGTACCCTCTTTGTTGAAGTTTCTCAGTTAGATCGGTTTATTGTTGTTTGAAGTCATCTGTGCTGCTACAATTGCGCCGAATCCGTAAGGCAGATTTTCCCTCAGTGGGCGCGGATGAAAGCTGGAAAATTGCAGCAAGTTATTTTTTGCAGTGGCTTTATAATGGGTTTTGGTGGTTAAAGTCGTCCCACTGATAGTTATCACTATATCAAGAAATACCACCTCCGTGGTACTCACAGTATGGGTAAATCTCAGATATCTATTGATGGTGTTGACCCATCCGAGAAATTCCATCAGACGTTCCATACTCCCTTTCCAAATGAGCAGCACATCATCGATGTAGCGCTTCCAAAAGAATATATTCCTAGCAAAGGTGTTGGTGATGGATTGAATATTCTTTGCTTCAAAATCAGACACATATAGCCCCGCCACACTCGGGGCAAAAGTACTGCCCATCGAAGTACCAGAGCATTGAAGGAACAGTTGTCCCTTCTATGCAAAAAAGTTTTCTTTAAGTGCAATGGTGGTCCAGTCTATTATAAATTCTCTAGGAGTGTTGTAATCCTAGGAAACTGAATTGAGAGCTGAACTTAGAACCTTGATTGTCTCATCTTGCTCACATAACCCCATATTTCACTGCCATAAACGGCAGATGCCACTGATTTTGCGTTATAAAGTTTCAGCATGGCATTGTTAGGTTTTTTCCCTAATTTGGATGCAAAGTTAAAAATAGTAACGTTCACCCTTACCAATTCCTTTTTCTTTTTGTCAAGGTGTGGGCCCAAGCTAAGTTTGGAGTCAAAAGAGACATATAAGTGAATGTCTTCGAGATGGGAACTGCTACATTATCTATTTTAAATAAGAAGTTCCTACTTGGTTGTTGGCTAACTTGCATAATAAAGGATTTAGACTTGTTGACCAGGAGGTCCCTATCCATCATACAATTATTAAAAGCATTTAATAAAGCTTGGTGACCTCTCTCTGTTCTAGAGATTAAAACTGCATCGTCAGCATATAAAAGAACAGGAATACCACACCTGCCGACTCTCGGACAGTCAGCCTTTACATCCTGCAATACGCTGTCTAGTTCATTGATATAAAAATTCAAAAGAAAAGGGGCAAGGATGCAACCTTGACGCACACCCTTCCCGATGTTAAAATTATCAGTTAGACATAGCTCTTGAGAGTACCTAACATTAGCACTGGTATTATTGTGTAAATCAACAAGGAAATTGACAATCCCACTGTCAACACCCTTATCCCTCATGGACTGCCACAGCTTTCCCCTGTTAACACAGTTGAAAGCTGAGGACAGATCCATGAAGGCAAAGTGGACAGTACCCTTTTGGGCAAAAGTGTACTTACTTAAAATTAGAAAGAGGTTAAGGCACTGTGTAATGGTAGAACGTCCACTGCAGAAGCCGTACTGGGAGATGGACATAATGCTGTTTTACTGCGCCCAGTCAGAGAGCCTCTTCAGTAGAATTCGTCCCACTATTTTGACCATAGAATCAATTAATGAGATGGGTCTTTAACAAAGAGGGCTACCCTTGTCCCCCTTCTTAAAGACTGGGACAATCGTTGACACCCCCATCACTTTGGGCAGCCCATTTTGGCCGCGGCGTTAAAGACCGATTCTAATATTAGTGCCCAAAAGCTGGGGTCAGACCTATATAAGTCTGGCGGGATCCCATCAGGACCTGGAGCTTTCCCGGCTGTGAGTCCCATTATTCCCTCAATAACCTCACCTCTGTCAAACCTAATAAGATCACTGCTAGTAGGGGAAGAAGGATTGGAATTAACACTCAGCGTGCCACCATACGGTTGGGTAAAATATTTGACCCATTCCTCCTTTGTTATACAACATTCTAGTCCATCCCCTGGATCCTGGGTCAAAAAAGGTCTTTTTACTAACGCCCAGAATCTAGAACTACACTTCAGAGCAGAGGGTTCAAGGATCTCATTCCATGCCTCTTCTCTTAAAGACTCCTTACGTCTATTAATGACGGACTTATATTCTTTTCTGCACTGTTGGATATTGTCTTTTATTCTGGGTTTTGTTGTCAGTGCTGCCCTTAAGTTACGTGAGGCCCTAGAACAATCCTGATTAAACCGTCTTGGTCCCCTGGTCTCTGAGGGCTTTACTGGAGCTGACATCAACTGAGACACCTTATCAGAAATACTTTGGAAAGCACATAGGACCTGACAAGGTTCCGGCCCATCTTGAGTACATTTTATAATTTCCTCAGTACAATGTTCCTTATTGTCTTTATACAAGCGGTCTGGTGAGATCATAGACCACTTCAGGCGCCTTCTCCCATCAGTAGTGCTCAGCCTACCAGTGGTGAGGTTCCGTACCTCCTTGGCCACCCAGGGGCTCCTCAAAAGTACAGTCAATGGGTTGTGATCACTGAAGTCACTGTGTTCGATGATGAAAGAGTCCACAAAGGTCTGCATTGATACTGAAAGCAGAACATAGTCAATGAAGGTACCCTTTCCATGGCCCATTTTGGCCGCGGCGTTAAAGACCGATTCTAATATTAGTGCCCAAAAGCTGGGGTCAGACCTATATAAGTCTGGCGGGATCCCATCAGGACCTGGAGCTTTCCCGGCTGTGAGTCCCATTATTCCCTCAATAACCTCACCTCTGTCAAACCTAATAAGATCACTGCTAGTAGGGGAAGAAGGATTGGAATTAACACTCAGCGTGCCACCATACGGTTGGGTAAAATATTTGACCCATTCCTCCTTTGTTATACAACATTCTAGTCCATCCCCTGGATCCTGGGTCAAAAAAGGTCTTTTTACTAACGCCCAGAATCTAGAACTACACTTCAGAGCAGAGGGTTCAAGGATCTCATTCCATGCCTCTTCTCTTAAAGACTCCTTACGTCTATTAATGACGGACTTATATTCTTTTCTGCACTGTTGGATATTGTCTTTTATTCTGGGTTTTGTTGTCAGTGCTGCCCTTAAGTTACGTGAGGCCCTAGAACAATCCTGATTAAACCGTCTTGGTCCCCTGGTCTCTGAGGGCTTTACTGGAGCTGACATCAACTGAGACACCTTATCAGAAATACTTTGGAAAGCACATAGGACCTGACAAGGTTCCGGCCCATCTTGAGTACATTTTATAATTTCCTCAGTACAATGTTCCTTATTGTCTTTATACAAGCGGTCTGGTGAGATCATAGACCACTTCAGGCGCCTTCTCCCATCAGTAGTGCTCAGCCTACCAGTGGTGAGGTTCCGTACCTCCTTGGCCACCCAGGGGCTCCTCAAAAGTACAGTCAATGGGTTGTGATCACTGAAGTCACTGTGTTCGATGATGAAAGAGTCCACAAAGGTCTGCATTGATACTGAAAGCAGAACATAGTCAATGAAGGTACCCTTTCCATGGCCCTTAAAAGTGGGAATCTCAAAGCGCTTCGAAGGATCCCTCAGAGCCATTGTCGGTAATAAATCCAGATTGGTCAACAGGTCATTGAAGGCTTCCCCCTCCGATGTATGTTCCAGATGCAATCCCTCTGTACGTTCACAATACAAATCTGAGAGATTTTTAAACAGGGGATCCCCACATGGGTGAACATTGAAATCACCCATTATCATAAGGTTATGGAGACATTCCTTTAACGAAGTACTAATAAATACATTGAGTGCCAATATAGAACTAGGAGCTAGACAAGAATTAACTGCATTATAAAAATTCACTAGACCAACCTGACAGTTATCTCTACTTAGTACTAAACCAATGATACCAGAGTTATCTGTAAAAACTCTACGTATTTTACAAGAGAGTGCCACCAAAATTAACGTTACCATGCCCCCCTTAGGTCTACCTCTGCTAGATGCTACCGCAGGGACATAAAAAGCTTTATACCCCTCAAGAAAACAGTCACAGTTCACTAGCCAGGTCTCCTGGAGATAGATGATCTGAAACTGCTTGATGTAGCTGACCCAATTACAATCTGACATCTTAGTGCCCAGTCGGCAATATTCCAGGAGATTAAATTATTTCAATGTGGTTTCATTTGCGAGATCTCCATGTGAACCGCTACCCCAGAGTTTACATTTCCTTGGCCCATAGACGCCTCCCGTCAATCACATGCCTCAAGGCTTGAGAGCAAATCAAATCTATTATGTGTTTCCACCATAAACCCATTCATTCCTATTTTGATTAACAACATTATACAGGTATGGTGGTGCAGGGGCCATGGGCTGAGAATGAAACAGAGGCCTGAAGTTCCTACGTCTATACGGGGCTTTAAGAAGGTGAGAATAAAAGTATCCCAGTGGTCGGACACATATGCTATTTGCATCAGCCAATAATGATGTTGCTCTTAGTAAAACTGTTGCCACATGTTGGGGGTGTCTAAAGTTGACAATAATACAATCCCCACTATTTGACTTTCTAGATGGGCCAATCCAGTTTACCCTTTTCACCGTTAGTATCTCATTGGAATATGCAGTTGGAAATCCACAATTGGAGTTCAGCCAGGCTACTGCTTTATTTTTTAGTGAATCATGAGATTCCCCTTGTGACCGGGCAAGATGATCTTCTATACTTGGAACGTTAGTCAAGACAGCCACATAAGGTGCGCAGTCAGGTGGTAGATTAATGTAGTGGCTTCTTCTTTCTGGTCTAAACTCAGGCCTGCCATCCTGATCTGCTGATGTCGGTGCAGTCAGGACAGTATTTGGTGGGGGCTTAGGTAAGGCGTTATCTGCTACAGTGACTTGCCGGCAGATCTCCTGAGCCTGCTCCCTCAAGGGACCCTGCCCTATTTCCACAGCCTTAGGTCTAACAGTAGGGGCCGATGACTGGTGTATTGACAATAGACCCCCCTAGTCGGTCTACCTCTAATGCTAAGTTATCTAGCTTGATAGACAGGGGACTGAGCAACTCTTCCATTTTTGCCACCAATTTTCCTTCAAGAGTGCTTATCAGGAAGGTGAGTTGTTCAAAATATGTTTTAATACAATCCTCCTTATTTCCCTCCGGAGGACAAGGCCTAAAAGTGGGCCATTACTGACCGATACAGCTGTTTCAGCTCGTTTTTTATTATGCTTACCCCCCGTTTAGGCTGAGATTTTCTGCAGTTTCTCACCGGTCTAGACACTGACTTTACCGGTTTTATTTCTTCAATGGAGATATCAGGGGGGTCTTCCTGCGTCTCTACATGTACCTGCGCTACAGTTATTATGGAATCCCCGTTACTAATAGCAAGGGTATTAGGATTATCAGGCGTGGGTGTATCAATTACCACAAGAGGCACCTCATCCTGTAATAATGGAGCACTTCCCAATCCTAAAGAAGCCCTTCTCTCGTTGTTGATCTGATTGACCTTTTTAACTAGGAAATTATCCATAGTACCCAACCCAGAGGTGGGTTTGTCTACTTTGCCTCTAGACATCACGTCTGCTTAAAAAAATCTGTGAAGGAAATTATTGAACTAAAACAGTCACCAAAATGACTACTACAGAGCACTTTGACAAAACACAAATAGGGACACTCCTTTTCTAGTCAGGGCAAGGGGATCACACCCTTCGATAACCCCTGCTCACCCCCTTGGTAGCTTGGCAGAGCAGAACAGGCTTATCTCAGAGGCTGTGCGTTAAGCAATTATGACCACATACAGTAATACAGTGAATACACTACAAATGGACACGACACCGTAGTATTATAAAAATAAGTATTTTTATATAAGGCTTAGCACAAGACCAAAATAACGGCAAAACTGTACACAATCGGAATAAATACGTTCGGGAAGGAAAAAGGATAGTTCAAAGGTAGTTTCTTCTTTAGCACAAAAGTCTTTTAGTATCAAGCAAATCTTCTTGGAAACAAAGTTCTTAGCAACAGGGTAACTCACACGGGATCTACACAACGCTGGGCAAAGATAATCCACAGGTTTGGCGTCGACCGCGAGGAGCGCTGCGTCGGGCCTGGAGCCACACGGACCCCCAACAACACAGTACCTTAGGAAAATGAAGCACACGATGATCAGCGGCGTCGAGCAATCCGGCGTCGCGTCTTCGGTGTCGATCAGGCCACAGCAGGCGTTGTCGATGATGCAGTTGCACAGAGTGAGCAGCGCTCACGGCGTCGAAGGGCACACGGTTGATGCGATCAGCAGCGGGGCAGACACGAGGTCCTCTGGAGTTAGAGCCGTACTCCTACTCACTGGCGTTGCTGCTGGCGTCGGTTGGGCCCAGCGTCCGGTCGTCGTGATTGCTGTTCCTTTCAGAGGTGCTGGACTCAAGCTTCCAGCGGTTAGCACTTTTCAGCAGGTGAAGTCTTTTGGCCCTGAGACTTCGGCAGGAGACTGGCACTCTTCCAGTCCTTGGAGATTTTCTTAGCAAGCGTGAGAGTACACACACAGTTCCTCTCTCCTGGTTCCTTGGCAAAAATAAAGAAGCACCGCAGGATTCCCCCAACAACAGCACACCGGCAGAAGGGGTAGGCAGTCCTTTAGATCAGTGGGCTTCTTGTCCTTGGTTACAGGGTTCCTTGTCAGAAGTGATCTGATTTCCTAGTTCAGGGGTCCTCCTCTTATACCCCTTTTCGTCTTTGATCCCTTTGTCTATGCCGGGGATTTCCCAACATCCTGGGTCTGTGGTGGGTGGAGCTAGGCAGTAGCACCTGGCCTATTCATTGAGCCGGGCCGGGTCCTCAGACGCCCCGCAGGAGGTGGAGCCAGCATTGACACTGGCAGGAGCAGAGCTATCGCCCTCCTGGCAGGAGGTGGGGCCAGGATCGTCCATGGCAGGTACAGAGCCATCAGTCGCTCGGCAGGAGGTGGAGCCAGCATTGTATCAGGCAAGGCAGGCTATCAACAACTACTCTCCCCCTACTCTCAACGTAATGTCCCACTCATCCCACACTGACTCATCCAGACCTCTTGGAGCCACCCAGCTCCTGTCACACACACGCAAGACCAGCAGAGACCAGATATGGTTAGACAAGAAAATAGACACTTTCTAAAAGTGCTATTTTCGAACCCAGAGTCCAAAAACCATCCACACCAACGGATGCGTAATTAAACCCCGAGTTCAGGGATACCAAACTCGACATTGCACCTTGCTCCCCGAGCCAGCTAGGATTATAGCGTTAATAATCCCGGCGGCCCATTCTAACCAACGGAGAGCAGGCTACCTCGCAATAGTGAAGCCCTAAGATGGCGGCACTTCACTATCAGGACATGCCAACTTGGTCAGGCTTGTCCTACCTTACACTTACAATGCACCCTGCCCACGGGCCTACCATAGGGGTGACTAACATGAAGCTAAGGGAAGGTTGGAGGGGCTGGCAGGTAGGTAAACCTGCGCAGCCGACGTGACAGTGCAGGACTGCACGTGGGTCTCGCAATGACCGACCCGTAGACATTCTTTTACCAGGCCGCTCCTGTGGGTGGCACAACTCGTGCTGCAAGCCCACGAGCGGCATTTGTATTTACAAGCCCTGGCACCCCTGGTGCACTAGACTAGGGACTGACAGTAAACCAAATAAGCCAAACATGGATACAATAGATACATCATTTTAACATAGGGAGCACTTGCGCTATGGCACTGATCAGCAGTGACACGGCGCCCAAAGCATATACCAGCAAAACATCGTAACACAGTAGAGGCAAACAGAAAAAATGGAGGAGAGACTCAAGCCAATGATGTCAGGTCTAACACGTGTCCCCTCCAGCTGAAATGTGGGGAGAACTACCCTTACCCTAGGGAGTCCTCATCACTAAGGCGGAAAAATCTGGACAGACCATCAGCATTGGCGTGATCTGTACCAGGGCGGTGTTCCACCGTAAAGTCCATCCCCTGTAGAGCAATGGACCACCTCAACAGTTTTGGATTCTCACCCCTCATTTGCATTAACCATCTGAGGGGCCTGTGGTCTGTCTGAACCCGGAAGTGAGTCCCAAACAGGTAGGGTCTTAACTTCTTCAGCGCCCAGACCACAGCAAATGCTTCTCTTTCTATCGCACTCCACCTCGTTTCCCTGGGAAGTAACCTCCTACTGATGAAGGCTACAGGCAAGTCTCGGCCCTCTTCATTCACCTGAGCTAGAACAGCTCCGACGCCATGCTCTGAAGCGTCCGTCTGAACAATGAACTCTTTCGAAAAGTCGGGTGCTTGGAGTATAGGTGCTGTGCACATTGCAGTTTTCAGGGTGTCAAAGGCCGTTTGACAGGCATCAGTCCAGATCACGTTTCGTGGCTGCTTCCTGGAAGTCAGCGAAGTCAAGGGGTGCACAATGTTACCGTAATCCTTGACAAACCTCCTGTAGTAACCCGTGAGTCCTAAGAAGGCTCTCACCTGTGTTTGGGTTTTGGGAGGGGCCCAAGCCAGGATGGTATCAATCTTGGGTTGCAGGGGGGCAACCTTGCCGCTCCCTACTTGGTGCCCCAAGTACACCACAGAACCCTGCCCAATCTGGCACTTACTGGCCTTGATTGTGAGGCCTGCTCCGCGCAAGGCCAACAACACTTCCTGGAGGTGACGCACGTGTTCCTCCCAGCTGGCGCTGAACACTGCGATGTCGTCCAGGTAGGCGGCGCTGAATTCCTCCAGTCCAGCCAAGACCTGGTTGACCAACCTCTGGAAGGTGGCGGGGGAATTCTTCATCCCAAAGGGCATCACCCGGAACTGGTATAGCCCATCTGGTGTGGCGAATGCTGACCTCTCTTTTGCCCCATCAGTCAAGGCGATCTGCCAGTACCCAGACGTTAAGTCAAACGTACTAAGGTACCGGGCAGCCCCCAACCGATCGATGAGCTCATCAGCTCTGGGGATGGGGTGCGCGTCAGTCTTCGTGACCGAATTGAGTCCTCGGTAATCCACGCAGAACCGGAGTTCTGGTGAAGCACCAGGCGCTGCAGCCTTCGGGACCAAGACCACTGGGCTGGCCCAAGGACTGCTAGAGGACTCAATCACCCCTAACGCGAACATTTTGGAGACCTCCTCCTTAATGTACGCTCTGACCTTGTCAGTCACCCTGTAAGCCTTGTGCTTCACAGGAGGGCTGTCTCCGGTGTCAACGTCATGGACACACCAATGCGTGACACCCGGAACCAAGGAAAACAGATCCGGGAATTGTCCCAACAGGTGGCGACAATCCTGTTTCTGCTCAAGGGTCAGTGTGTCAGAGAGGACCACACCATCCACTGACCCGTCCTGCTCCTTAGCATACAGGAGGTCAGGAAGAGGCTCACTCTCCTCCTCCGTTCCATCATCTGTCGCTAAGAGCATGCCCACTTCGGACCTTTCTAAGTGGGGCTTCAAACGGTTGACATGCAGGACCCGCAAGGGGTTCCTGGGAGATTTCAAGTCCACCAGGTAGGTGACATCGCTCTTCTTCTCCACAACCTTGAACGGTCCAGTCCACCTGTCCTTGAGCGCACAAGGTTCCACAGGGGACATGACCCATACTTCCTGACCAGGCTGAAGCTCTACCAGAGTGGCATTCCGGTCGTACCATCGCTTCATCTCCTCCTGGCTGGCCTCCAGATTTGCCTGAGCAAGTTCTCTGAAGCGCCGAGTCTGGTTCCGAAAGGCCAGCATGTAGCTGTATACATCCTGGGGAGGTTTCCTGGGAGATTGCTCCCAGCCTTCCTTGACCAGACTCAAAGGTCCTCTTACCGGGTGACCGTATAAGAGCTCAAAGGGGCTGAACCCTAGAGCCTTCTGCGGCACCTCACGGTAAGCAAACAACAGGCATGGCAAGAGGACGTCCCATTTCCGCCTCATTGGTTCTTCAAGACCCATAACCATGCCGTTCAGGGTCCGGTTGAACCTCTCAACCAGCCCGTTTCCTTGAGGGTGGTAAGGAGTGGTGAACTTGTAGGTTACCCCACACTCCTTCCACAGAGACTTCATATAGTTCGAAATGAAGTTGGTGCCTCGGTCGGACACCACCTCTCTGGGGAACCCCATCCGGGAGAAAACACCCATCAGTGCCCGTCCCACCACGGGGGCCGTCACTGTCCTGAGAGGGATGGCTTCCGGGTACGTTGTGGCATGGCCCACCAAGACCAGGATGAACCTGTTGCCCAGGGCTGTCTTGGGGTCCAGGGGCCCAACAATGTCAATACCCACCCGGTCAAAGGGGGTGCTGACCACTGGAAAAGGTTGGAGGGGAGCCTTCTGCTTCCTTCCGCTTTTCCCACTTGCCTGGCAAGTGCGACAAGTCTTGCAATGGATGTCTACATCCCTACGCATCTGAGGCAAATAAAAATGGGTGACAAGCCTGTCATAGGTCTTGTCCTGCCCCAGATGTCCAGCTAACGGTACGTCATGAGCCAACCCCAGTAGGAAGGCTCTGAAGCGCTGGGGTACCACCAGCACACGGGCTGACCCAGGCTCAGCAGCCTTAGGCTCGCTATACAGGAGGTCGTTCTCCCAGTACACAAAATGTGACCCTGACTGATCACCTGAGGATTGGGCTGAGGCCTGCTGCCTCATGCCCACAAAAGAAGGGCACTCTTTCTGTTCCGCACAGAATTCCTCCCTGGAGGGACCACCATCCTGCTGCCAGTGGGTCAGCTCGGGCAGATCTCCCAGTTCGGCAATTTGTTCCCCGGTGGGCTCCAGGGCATCCCCCTCAGGGTCTACCTCCTTCTGGACCACGGGAACAACGGGGGCCGGTTTCCCGCGCCTCCTGCCTCTTCTCTTTACAGCTGGGTCCTGGGCCGTACTTTCAGGCTCCGGGACCCCATCAACACCCTTACTCGCTGTCATGGATCGAGTGGTTGCACACACCCACTCCGGTACACCCAACATTTTCAAGTGCGCCGCTCTCTCCACCTTAGCCCAAGGGGAGTCTTCCAAATCATTGCCCAGGAGACAGTCGACAGGCATGGCGGGCCTCACAGCAACCTGAAGAGTACCTGAAACTCCCCCCCATTCAAAGGAAACCTGAGCCACCTCACACTCTTTCTGGGAGTTATCGGCAGCTATCACGGGGTAGAATGCGTGGGGAACCACCTGCTCTCTGGACACCAAGTGACACTTGACAGCTGTCACACTCGCTCCGGTGTCTCTGAGGGCTTCCACTCTATGGCCATTAATGGTCACCCACTGCCTATATTTACTAGTGTTACTAGGCAGAGGGGGTGGAGGGACCATTTGCATGTCTCCTAGCGAGACCAGGGACATTTCTGCGGGACCCCTCCCACCATGGACAACCATCTCCTCCCCTCCCAAGGCTACACTGGCCAACTGACGAGGGGGTGCACGCGGCGGTGCATTCGAATCCTTCCTGGGACACTGGGGGTCATAAAACCGGTGTCCCACCTGCCCACAACCGTAGCAGGTTTACCCGTCGGGGCCCCTGACTTCTTCTCAGGGGGAGGCTGGGAACCCTTCCCTTGGTTCCCTTGGGGATTACTTTGGGGCCCTTTCTGAGACTCCTTCTGTTTACCCTTGTCCCCCCCACTCTTCTGCCGGGGACCCTGCCCACCTTTGGCTGAGTCTCCCACGGGACCCTTGTGGACCCTGGTACTGACCCAGCGGTCCGCCTCCTCAGCAAGTTTTCTAGGGCTAGATATCTTGCTATCAATCAGGTGCTGGCGCAGCTCTGGAAAACAGTTATTAGACAAGTGCTCCCACGCAAACAAATCATAAAGAGCTTCATAACTTTCCACTTTGCTGCCCTTTACCCAACCATCCATGGCTCTGCAAAAATAAGACACATATTCAACCCACGTCGTACCAGGCAACTTCTTACATTCTCTAAAAGCTTGTCTGTACCGCTCGGGGGTTAAACCATATCGCAACATTAAAGCCTCTTTCATATGAGCATACGACATCCTATCTGCAACAGGCATGTCTAACAGGGTATCTCTTCCCTCACTCACAAAGCGACCCCACAACCCTGCTCCCCAATTCTTCTCAGGGACCTGGTGGGCCAACAATGCTAACTCATATGCTTTAAACCATTGACCAATATCTTCATTCTTATCGTAATCTTTGATCACATCTTTCGGGAAGTAAAACTTACTTTCTGCAGGCTCGGATGGAATGCTGCCACCAGAGGGATTCAACTCTAACTTTTTAGCTTGGATATCCAGTTCCCTCAACCTGGCTTCACGCTCCAAAGCTAACTTCTCTCGTTCAAACTCCAACTTTTTGATCTCTAAATCAGCTTCCCTTCTACCTCTTGCATTTTCTAACTCCAACTGCCCATTTATCTTTAGCCTTGCCATCTCCATGTTGTAAGCTCGCTCTTTCGCCCTTTCTTCTCTTTCTTCAGGGGAAAGACCTTTGGAGGAAACACTGCTTCCGGGAGAGGGCACAGGGCCATTCACTGGCACCTCCTCATCCCCTTCCTCTGTGGGTACCACCACCACATCAGAGGGATTTCTGGACTCCCACCAGGCCTGTAATGCTTTATAAAAATCATCTTTTCTCGAGAGGCCGGTGGTAGGAACTCCAAACTGGTCGCAAAAGTGTTTCAGCTCATCTTTCTTGTATTTCTCCAGCTTACTCCTCTCGAACTCCTCCACAACAACGATAGCAGGGGCAGTGACTCCGTTGTCACTCATGGTTAAACTGGCAGTGTTCAGAAAATCACGTTTCAGGAAAGCGGAGAACCAAAATAGGATCCTTCCGAATTAGATTGTGACTGCGTTATGGTCTGCTTTCACTACGTAGCGCACACTAATCACTGTACATGGGTCATAAATGCAAAGTCCAAATCCTCACCGCTGACCCACCAATGTTAGAACCGGCTGTCTCTAGTTGGCAGAGGTATACACTTCTGACAAATAGGGACACTCCTTTTCTAGTCAGGGCAAGGGGATCACACCCTTCGATAACCCCTGCTCACCCCCTTGGTAGCTTGGCAGAGCAGAACAGGCTTATCTCAGAGGCTGTGCGTTAAGCAATTATGACCACATACAGTAATACAGTGAATACACTACAAATGGACACGACACCGTAGTATTATAAAAATAAGTATTTTTATATAAGGCTTAGCACAAGACCAAAATAACGGCAAAACTGTACACAATCGGAATAAATACGTTCGGGAAGGAAAAAGGATAGTTCAAAGGTAGTTTCTTCTTTAGCACAAAAGTCTTTTAGTATCAAGCAAATCTTCTTCTTGGAAACAAAGTTCTTAGCAACAGGATAACTCACACGGGAGCTACACAACGCTGGGCAAAGATAATCCACAGGTTCGGCGTCGACCGCGAGGAGCGCTGCGTCGGGCCTGGAGCCACACGGACCCCCAACAACACAGTACCTTAGGAAAATGAAGCACACGATGATCAGCGGCGTCGAGCAATCCGGCGTCGCGTCTTCGGTGTCGATCAGGCCACAGCAGGCGTTGTCGATGATGCAGTTGCACAGAGTGAGCAGCGCTCACAGCGTCGAAGGGCACACGGTTGATGCGATCAGCAGCGGGGCAGACACGAGGTCCTCTGGAGTTAGAGCCGTACTCCTACTCACTGGCGTTGCTGCTGGCGTCGGTTGGGCCCATCGTCCGGTCGTCGTGATTGCTGTTCCTTTCAGAGGTGCTGGACTCAAGCTTCCAGCGGTTAGCACTTTTCAGCAGGTGAAGTCTTTTGGCCCTGAGACTTCGGCAGGAGACTGGCACTCTTCCAGTCCTTGGAGATTTTCTTAGCAAGCGTGAGAGTACACACACAGTTCCTCTCTCCTGGTTCCTTGGCAAAAATAAAGAAGCACCGCAGGATTCCCCCAACAACAGCACACCGGCAGAAGGGGTAGGCAGTCCTTTAGATCAGTGGGCTTCTTGTCCTTGGTTACAGGGTTCCTTGTCAGAAGTGATCTGATTTCCTAGTTCAGGGGTCCTCCTCTTATACCCCTTTTCGTCTTTGATCCCTTTGTCTATGCCGGGGATTTCCCAACATCCTGGGTCTGTGGTGGGTGGAGCTAGGCAGTAGCACCTGGCCTATTCATTGAGCCGGGCCGGGTCCTCAGACGCCCCGCAGGAGGTGGAGCCAGCATTGACACTGGCAGGAGCAGAGCTATCGCCCTCCTGGCAGGAGGTGGGGCCAGGATCGTCCATGGCAGGTACATAGCCATCAGTCGCTCGGCAGGAGGTGGAGCCAGCATTGTATCAGGCAAGGCAGGCTATCAACAACTACTCTCCCCCTACTCTCAACGTAATGTCCCACTCATCCCACACTGACTCATCCAGACCTCTTGGAGCCACCCAGCTCCTGTCACACACACGCAAGACCAGCAGAGACCAGATATGGTTAGACAAGAAAATAGACACTTTCTAAAAGTGCTATTTTCGAACCCAGAGTCCAAAAACCATCCACACCAACGGATGCGTAATTAAACCCCGAGTTCAGGGATACCAAACTCGACATTGCACCATGCTCCCCGAGCCAGCTAGGATTATAGCGTTAATAATCCCGGCGGCCCATTCTAACCAACGGAGAGCAGGCTACCTCGCAATAGTGAAGCCCTAAGATGGCGGCACTTCACTATCAGGACATGCCAACTTGGTCAGGCTTGTCCTACCTTACACTTACAATGCACCCTGCCCACGGGCCTACCATAGGGGTGACTAACATGAAGCTAAGGGAAGGTTGGAGGGGCTGGCAGGTAGGTAAACCTGCGCAGCCGACGTGACAGTGCAGGACTGCACGTGGGTCTCGCAATGACCGACCCGTAGACATTCTTTTACCAGGCCGCTCCTGTGGGTGGCACAACTCGTGCTGCAAGCCCACGAGCGGCATTTGTATTTACAAGCCCTGGCACCCCTGGTGCACTAGACTAGGGACTGACAGTAAACCAAATAAGCCAAACATGGATACAATAGATACATCATTTTAACATAGGGAGCACTTGCGC
This sequence comes from Lissotriton vulgaris, assembly GCF_964263255.1. Lineage (NCBI taxonomy): Eukaryota > Metazoa > Chordata > Amphibia > Caudata > Salamandridae > Lissotriton > Lissotriton vulgaris. The sequence continues at coordinate 201,325,800 of NC_141688.1, forward strand.
TATGGCACTGATCAGCAGTGACACGGCGCCCAAAGCATATACCAGCAAAACATCGTAACACAGTAGAGGCAAACAGAAAAAATGGAGGAGAGACTCAAGCCAATGATGTCAGGTCTAACAATGACTAACAGTAAAGCCAAAATCTGTGGCCCAGCCCTGTCTCCTATGGCCTCTGAGGGCCGCAGAGAGCCCGCTCTTTGCCCGGGCTTAGCCTGGCGCCGCCCGCCCGCGTCCCGCGGGGAGTTCTGCGCAGTTATAGCGCCTACGGGCTCAGCAGGAGTGTCACGGGAGCGCCGGTGCTGCTGGGAGATGTAGTGCGGTCTGGTCGCTTAAGCCGTTCCCCTTATGGCGATATGGCGTGGTCGCTGGCCGTGCCCCTCACGGCAGGTAAGGCTGCTGGCAAGTGCCCCCACTCCCCGCTCGATGCAGTTATAGCGCCTACGGGTGCAGCAGGAGCATCACGGGAGCGCCCGTGTGCCGGGGCTGCTGGGGGATGTAGTGCGGTCTGGTCGCTGAAGCCGTTCCCATCACGGCGATATGGCGTGGTCGATGGCCGTTCCCCTCATGGCAGGTAAGGCTGCTGGCAAGTGCCCCAACTCCCCGCTCTGCGCAGTTATAGCGCTTACGGGCGCAGCAGGAGCGTCATGGGAGCGCCGGTGTGCCGGGGCTGCTGGGTGATGTATTTTGGTTTGGTCGCTGAAGTCATTCCCCTCAAGGTGATATAGCGTGGTCGCTGGCCGTTCCCCTCACGGCAGGTAAGGCTGCTGGCAAGTTGCTGTTCAGTAGGGGTGGGGGCTGGCATAGGATATCTGGTCACCCCCCCACATGTTTGCTTTTGGATAGACCCAACCCTAGCCCAGTGGGACTGCATCAACAGCCAGCTGAGAGTCTCCTTCAGGGTTAAAGTTTACCAAACTGTTTTCTACTGACAAGCTTCTTGGTGTTTTAGAAGAGCATTGAGGACCAGATGTAGGTAATCTCAATCTACCTATTCTTAAATACCGAATCATACCGATTCGGTATTTAAGAATAGGTAAATGGGATGTAGGTAATTTTTCGTTAAAAATTACCAATTCCGTAAGTTTCAGTAATTACTGAATCAGTATTTACAAATTCGGTAATTGCCTGGAGGCCGATAGGAATGAATGTCAATTACGGAATAGGTAAATACCGATTCGGTAAAAGCGGAAAAGATTGGAGGGTGGCAGGGTGTCACTTTGACACCCTGTTGCACCCCTCAATTGTGTATGGGTGCACATGTGGCACACATACATGCCTAAGGGCATACATGTCTGCCACATCGCACTGTTGGAAAAGCAAAAAAAATGCTTTTTCAAAGGTTTCATTATTTACCACCAACTTGTAGTTGGTGGTAAATAACGAATTTTTAACTGAGGAATGCACTGACTTGAGTGCTCTCTACATCCTGGATTCGGTACCGAATCGGTATGTTAAGAATTCGGTATTTTACCAAATCCTTAAATTAGTGATTCAGTAAAATACCGAATCCTAAAAAAATGCCACCTACATCTAAAAAGCTCAATACGGGTCGGTAACGGCCGAAATTAGGTAATTTTCTGCCGTTACCGACCGGTATTGGGCGACCTACATCTGGGCCTTAGTGTTCACCTTCCTATGCTCAACTAGCCCAAGCGTTTGTCAGCTCATGAAGAAGTGTCATAAAGGGAATTAGATTCTTGATGAAACTGTCACAAAGTTGACCATGCCTAGAAATCTTCTCCCGCTTGTCACCAAAGATGGTGCTGGTGCGGAGAGGGTATGTCTCACCATGGCAGTATTCCATGACACTCGTTCCTTGAAGAAATGGAGCCCAAAAAGTATTAATGGGGAGTTTTCAAAAACTCACATTTTCCCCTATGGAAAGTAAGGTCACAGTCTTTAAGAATTTAAGACGCAGGGACCCTTCCTGAAGCGATCAAGGTATGCTACGAGGGTTAGGACATAGACCAAAAGGTCATTGTTCCCACCAAGAATCCCAGATAGTCCAGTCAATACTTCCCTCAGAGGGTCTTGAGAAACCACCATTAAACTGGAAATCCAGTGATGTATCAGAACTCTGGGTCCTGCAAGAACTGGTCCTACTCACTGGAGGTTCATCTTTGAAAACCAACACAACTTGGAAATCTCGCTCACCAAGTCATCTACTGTTGGGTATATGTGCCTCTCCTGTTTAATCGCCATATTTGGGAGACGCGTGTCAGTGCATAGTCTTACTTGTCAAGGTTGCTTGAGTTTTTGGGTCAGCAGAATGGATGATAACCAGTGGGTATGCTCCTACACCTGCTCGATGAGAGCTACTTCTTTTAGTTTGTGCACTTCTACTCTCTTGAGCCTTTGGTGGAGTGTAATGCTACTGTTGCACGGATTGGTCTACATGGAGTTTTGCAATCTTTCCTTTCAGACAGAAAGAATAGAAGTTGCTACCAGTGCTAGGGATAGCGGGCCGATACTTAACTTGCCAGTGCTTTGTTCTACCATGCGTTATTCTTATTTTATTATATTGGTCATTCAGTCCACCATGATATATATCAGAAAATCTCAAGATGTCAGGGGGCAGCTGCTCCCTTAGGTTTGTGAACTCCCTCCAGCTAATTTAGAAAACAGAAGACCTCAGATCTGCACCGAGGATATGGACTCCCTCCTGCTTGAAATTCTGTTAAACCTATTGTCTAGCAATTTCTTGAAAGAGATTAAACAGATTCTAATAAGCATACTTTTACCATAAGAGGAATCAGAGTTGACCCTGGTCAGATTGATTTTTGGGGCCACCCTCTCACCTAAACACAGACTTAGGGAGTGGTGCATGGGCACCTGCCCTCCCTGTATAAGGACGATCGATCATTTTGAATGCCTTAGCACTAGACTGACAACAACCATAGAGGAACCAGTCCATGTTTGTGATTGAGATACTGTTGTTTTCGAGAATATATATATATATATATATATATATATAATGTAACAGGTTATGCATTTGATCATTTACAGAGCTCTGGTCCCTTGAGGTTAGGTAAGCGCTTTATAAAACTCTGTAAACAGATATAAAAACTCATGTCATATATTTATTAATCGCTGATATAAACACAAATATAGAACGTACTTATAGGACTTAGAACACACACAAGATTTTATAGCATTGCAAAAAATGGCAAGGGGAGTAAGGGGCCTGGAATATATAAAATTATTGAATATGTTAAAATAAAAAACAATGTATCCCATTTATATCTCACATTTGTACACTTGGTGCTTCAGAGCCGGCATCACGGCCCATAAAGTTATTCATCTGATACAGATGAAAGACTGAGTCAGCCATGTTTGGGTGCAAAGCTTTTACCTGCTATCGACATCTGTGGCTGGAACAAAAAAAAAAACTCTACTAGCCACTCAGTTACTTCAGCTATTTTCTGGATATACATCCTAATTTTTTGCAACAAAATGTTTACAGACACATTACATTTAGGAAACAATAGTGTTGAACATCCAAAGAAAAGAAGTAGAAAATGAAGGTCCTGATTCACAAAGGAATCTTACAGTTTTGGATAAGATTACTACTTTGTGGCTGTTCACAAAATCTTAAGTGTAAAATTAATCCAAAAGTGTAACTTACACTCCTATTTTGTGAATGGACAACAAAGTAGTAGATTTACTCAAAAGTGTAATTTTTTTTAAAGTGCATATCCCGCAGGAGCTTCAGTTTAGTTGAGACATGCAAGTTACATTTTTTAATTAAATGTACTCTTGGATTTTATGTATAGCCAAAAAGTAGTAGACTTACTATAATACAAATGATGGTCTGGAAGCTGAGGTGTAGGTTCAGTAAGATGGTTTATTGTCTTGGTTGCAGGTAAGTAATGAGTCCCAATAGTAAGCTTCAATAATAAGCTATAGTAATGGGCCCCACCAGCAGCAGCCTTCCTGCTGCTCAGCTCATCCTCCAACTGACACTCACAGGTACATATCATTTCAGTGCAACACCATGCACCAACATTCCACACAGCTGCTCTTACTGGCACAGCAGCAGGTATAATACTTACCCAACAGTGTAATTCACTCAAAAGTATAAGTTACCTTAGTAATCATGCCCTAAATGAGGGAGAAGCTCTTCTTTTCATTTTCAAGACCAACATCAGAAAGTGTGACTGTATTTGAATGAAACAAAAATTATGTATTGTTTTGTGACAGTCATACACAAAAGGAGCGAGAGAGATAGAGAACATAAGGCCCTGGTGGTATCCTCCATATATTAAACTATAAACGTAAAAGCACAATCAGGTTAGGGATAGTAGTTCAAATGAAAGTTCCCTTAGAGAAAATCACTAAAGATTTTGCTGTAGATGCCTCAACCACAACTTTTCATGGTATTCTTCATCATAGGCACATTTCCATCCACTCCCTGGTAGGTACATACAACTGTGGCGGACTCAACCAATCATGGAAGTACTTATATAAATAAAAACTGGATATCAGCAGCGATCCAGGTAAGTAAGAAATATCTTAGGGCATTGCCAAGGGATTTCCTTTTAATTATTGAGTAACCTAAAATCAGAACATGACAGGTGTCTGATGTGTAATCATGACTCATCTACCCTTACACTAATGCCAACACGTTTCGGCCTATATCAAAAGCCCATATGGGTCTAAGGCCTAAGACTCAATTGTGCCGTGCAGAAACAATGAGGCTAAATACTTTCACCTACTACTAGACTCTTCTTGAAGAGGAAAGCCTAACTTTAGGGTGTTTTTTTAGGTCTCGCCCTGGAATTCGCATCCGAAGGATGCGTCCAGGTTGGAGACTTATAGTTATCTGACTTGGGGGAATGAGGACAAGAACGTTTTACGAGCTTTTGAAGGCAGATTTGGGTGCGCGAACGCGCACGTTCCGTCCCGCGCCGTGCACATGCGCGCGCATATACACAAACAGCAGACAGACACTCGCTCACACACACCCCCTCTTTCCCCCACAGTCACACACACAGACTCCAAGACACATACACACGCACGCACGCTCACACACATACACAGCCCCCCACCGCCGCAGGCGCACACACACATGCCCCCCCCGCCCTCGCAGCTCAGGCGCGCATATACACAAACAGACAGACACTCGCTCACACACACCTCCTCTCCCCCCACAGTCACACACACAGACTCCAAGACACATACACACACGCACGCACGCACGCTCCCACACATACACAGCCCCCCACCGCCGCACGCGCACACACACATGCCCCCCCCCCCCCGCCCTCGCAGATCATCAACAAGGCGAAGCCACACTCACCGGCTTCCTTGGTGCAGAGGCGGCGGCTCCTCTCATCGGCAGCTGCAGGGCCCGGCAGCAGGACTCTTCCTTCCTCCTTCGGCACCGGGGCGCAGGGTAGGCTCCTGCCTGCTCCGGTGCTCCAAACAGCCGCGGCTCTCCCGCCCTCCTACTTCCTGTTTCCGGTTGTCCCGCCCGGCCTGCCTGACTTCCTGGTCGCAGGCCGGCGGCGCGAGCTCTGGACGGACTGCAGCACGCGCTCTCGCGTAGATTTCCCTGCCCTCGCAGTTGTTGTAAGGTAAGAGAAAACTGCAATCCGAGTGCTTGGCCTTTCTTTTTAAGGCCTGCTAAACGAAGTGTCACGCCTTATAAGCTGTGAGGGTTTTCATTGTGACCTATGGAGCCACATTGTCCCTATACTTCGACTGATGTGTATCTAGAGCATTCATCCCTCATGAAGGTGTAAAAACTCAAAAAATGGCCAACATGCCTTAGTCGTCCAAGTCGTGTTTTTGTGCAGCTTACATTAGAAAGTGCTATTGTACTGTAACATTTGTTTAGCACTTACTAGCCTTCCGTGGAGTGCTAAAGCCCTTACTGGCACAGATGGAATCCATCATGAATCAACAGCTGTCTGAATATATCCATAACAACGAACTTTTAGATGACACCCAGTTCGGCTTCAGACAGGGACACGGTACAGAAACCGTCCTGATAAAGGCTGCAGATGAAATAAGGATGACTATGGACAACGGTGGAGAGGCTGTACTCATCCTACTGGACTTATCGGCGGCCTTCGACACGGTCGATCACTCCACCTTGATCGACCGTGTCGAAGCCATCGGTATTACACACAAAGCCAAGGACCTCATTGCATCCTTTCTGGCAGACCGTAAACAGGCAGTTAAACTGGGCTCATATACGTCCCCCACTTTCACCCTCCCTTGTGGGGTCCCACAAGGCTCCTCGCTAAGTCCGACTCTTTTCAACATATTTCAACATATATGTTTCAGACTTAGCGAGGGTAATAAAAGCCTATAACATCAACTTAACGACATATGCCGACGACACTCAGTTGGTAGTATCCATACACAGGGATGGCTCCAAAAAAGCAGCAAATTTTAAAGAAGGCATGAGGGCCATAAGTAGTTGGATGTCTTCCAACTGCTTAAAACTCAATTCCACAAAGACCGAAGTTATGTTGTTCGGCAAGATCCAGCCAACATGGTCCCCCCTTTGGTGGCCGGAGGAAATGGGCACTCCACCTGAGCCAGTTAGTAAAGTCAGAAATTTGGGAGTCATTTTTGATGACAAACTCCATTTTCACCATCATGTCAACTGAGTAGTTTCTTCATCATTTAACACACTAAGAAAAATCAAGAAAATACTCCCATATCTCCCCAAAGCGGCAGGAAAAACACTCATTTCAACACTTGTGTTCTCACGCACTGACTATTGTGACGCCCTCCTTCTGAACGCACAAGAAAAGGTCATCGCCAAACTCCAGATGATACAAAATGCCTCAGCTAGAGTTTTACTGGGCATTTCAAAATTCAGTCCCATCTGTAAACACATCAAACATCTGCATTGGCTTCCCATCAGAAGCCGCACAAAATTCAAATCCCTCTGTATTGTCTACAAGGCAATTAACAACCTTGGACCTAAATTCCTCAAGAAATCATTTAAACCTCATATTGCCTTCAGAACGCTCCGCTCTAATACTGCCCATTTGCTCAACATATCCAGAACAAGAAGTGTTAACTGGGGAGACAGATGCTTCACGAACGCCGCTGCAAGACTGTGGAACTCCCTCCCCCTAAAAATAAAGACCAGTCCCACCCTCATCATTTTCAGGAAGCAATTAAAAACATGGTTATTTTCTCAGTAATCTTATCATCCTCAGTAACCCCTTCACTTTCAGGAAGCAACTAAAGAAAGGGTTGCCGTGTCAGTATTCTCATACCAGTAGTCTTAATCATAGCATCAGCGCCGAGACACCCATGGGTAATTGCAGCGCTTTAAAAATCGCGTAAATAAATAAATAAATAAATACACCATGTGGGAATGTGGCTGGGAGGGTGCGTTCCTTGTTTTGAGCGTTTGTGGGAAGTAGTTGTAGGTTGTGCAGGATGAGTACCAAAGTGCAGTTATCGAGTTATTAAGGATCGTGTGCTTAACATTGTGATGGAATGGAATGTGAGAGTTAAAAGCACACCTGTAGATGTGTGGTATGTACGCCGGCAGTTCTGGTTAGCTCTGCATTTCCCCATATGATATATATGTTAGGCAGAGGTCTAAAGAAGGGAAACCAGTTGCATTTCATGATAAATAAGATAATAGATTTACAGAGGAGTACATATTGCATTACAAATGCTGTAGGTGTCACATTTGCGAAAGCTATAACTATTGGCATTGTAAATGACAAAGCTATTAATTTCGCTATTTTCAAAAACAAAACATAAATAAAAACTTTGCCATTTACAATACCAATAGCTCAAACTTTCCTAATGCGAGACCTATTGCATTGCAAATGCTTGTCTAATGTACAGGCAGATCAGGGTGACACTCTATGATAGTCACATATTTGTCACGGTGAATGTGTCTGTGTACACTTAGACACTAACCGGTCTGCTGGCCAGGAATCAACCTACCAAGTGTGGAAAGGCACCTATGATGAATCATACCATGACAATTTGTGGGTGAGGTGTCTACTCCAAAATCTTTTGTGATTATCGTGACAAGAACTACGATTGGAAAAACAATCCTTCACCTGTTCGCCTTTTTGTGTTTATAGTTTTGTGACTGTCCAGCGGTGCGGTTGACGCTCTTACTGGGATGAACTGGGATTTCTTCCCAGTTCCCAGGGAGGTTTTGCTCCACTGGACAGTGCCAATGCTCCTAAGATTTCCCTTGTGTGTTCTTTTTTGGACTGAGTCGCAATCATTGAGGCACAAACGCTAACAGGAAAGTTAATCTGCGGCTTGGTTAATATGCAGAAGCGCAATGGCACGGAAATGAACTGCACTCAACACCGGGGCCAGAGCACATTTCAGATTTTACTTGATGCTACAGTTCTTATTTAAAATCCAGTCCTTTCAGCCTAGGTGGCCCTGTTTCAGCAATCCCTTCTTTTTTCCAGAGAGAGGCTCGCCAGGTTCCCGGTTTCCGCTCTCTGAATTTTTTAATCAAGTGAATTGGGATATGTGTCGCCGCAGCGGGTATTGGCCCACCTGCCGTGTACACTATGATGACTCGAAGAGGGCGTCAGTAGAACATGTCGTACCAGAGGCGCATCCGTTCCCAGAAAGCACCAGAAGCCATGCCAACCAACACCACCTGGATGAGATGCTCTGCGGGGGACTCCGCTCTGCTTTTGGTTCTCCAGTAGCGCCCTAGGGTACAGAGCCCTCGCTAGATGCCAATGGCCAACAATGTAATTGTGTCAGAGGCCAGTCTTCAGAAGCCAGCCACCTTGTCACCTGCATGAACTGAAAATAAGCTCGTTTTACAAAGTTTGCAATGCGTCTGTTGTTGGAGTGAGTCATGCATTGCTCTCCAAATAACAGAAATGCTTTAGCTACTTGGTGTATTTTAAAATACTTGCATTTATCAAGTTCATATCCCTTCTATAAATGCTGGTTGTTCAGCAGAGCGCTTGGCAACACAGGTCACAGCGGATGTCAGGAGCACCCCATGCTGAACTCTGCAGAGAGCCACCCTGGTGCGATGGAACGCTCTAAAAGCCGAACATTGTCTACAAATCATTACTTGCACTCAGGATCTGGGAGAGACAGCACGACCGCCTACACATGTTGGTTAAACTGCTGATGTGCCAGCCCCTGCTAAGGCGCAGGCAGTATTGTGGAAAAGAAAGACAGCCTGGCGCCAGATTCATCAAACGCCGGATTTCACATTTTTATTTCGCGTCTCTTAAGACAAAATTATGCTTTAGAAAAGTATAGCATTCAGTTTTTCTATTTGCCGCATCACATGAGCCTTTTCATTTTAATATACATGTCAATCCGAACTATTCTACTGTGTTAAATAAAGAGTACATTTGCGACATCATTAAATGTGATAGAAACCAGGATCTTATTTAACTAATAGTTAATGCAAAGCAAAGGTTATTTACCTTTGGTAACACTGTTTCTGGTGAATGCAAAATTTCCCTGCAGATTCCTCACCTTATTAATATCCCTACAAAGACACCTGAGCGGGTCAACCAACAAAAAAGTTGCCCGGTCTATACAGTGGAGAAAATTAGGGTGTACTGACAGGACGGTCTGCACCCCGGCCGAGAGGACTCCTTGATATAGCAGACCCTGCTTTCTGAGGCACCACCGAATGCCCGCTTCCTACATCTGGTGTGTGCAGGGCTGGAGTCGGGTTACCACGCGGGTGGACGGCGTCCCCCCACTTATTTTACCGGGTGGTCGCCGTCCACCCTGACAAACAGCTGGACTTCACTCTTTGTCCTCTCGGTCATTAACTGCGAGGGGCGAATGCTAATTTGCGTGCCGTCTCCCGCGGATCTCGGCGCCGGTGCGCCACTGGGTTTGTTGATTTCGGGAGGTCACCATTATCTTTACGGAGGGGAGGCAATGAGTACGATGGTGCAAGCCACCTTTCGTGACGTCACTTCCTGTCGTGACGTCACTTCTGGTGACAGCATCCCCCAACTTCTTTTTTTAGTACTTGTGCCCTGGGTGTGTGGCACCAACAGGGTGCACGAGGCCCTGCGACCGAGCAGATGTAGCTCACGCGGACCCGGGAACTATGTCTGAGTCAGAAACCTCCGACCCATCTTCTGAGTATCTGCAATCCCCTGAGAAGGAGGCTACACATGGGTCATGTCCAAGGAAGGCCAGTCTCTGCTTGGCAGAGAGGTCAGGTTGATGGGTCTTGACAGAAAAGGCCAAGTTGTGGTGGAGTGTCATTATACGCTGAAGGTGTTCCCTGACCTGAGCCGGGGAGTCTGCTTTCACTAGCCAGACATCAAGGTACAGAAATCCATGCTCTCCTGACCATCGCAATGAAGAGGGTAAATACACCAGCACTATCGTAAATAAATGCAAAGCGGTCAATAGTCCGAATGGTAGGACCAAGATCTGTTAACCCCAGATACTCTCTGTGGACAGGAAAGCTAAAAGATGAAAATAGATGCTCTGAAAACCCATGTACACCAAACGGTCTTCCTTATTCAGTTCCTGAAGGAATTGTCTGACGAACAGCAACCTGTAGATGTCATGGCCAATAGACAAGCTCTGAGGCCAGGTTTAAGGTGGGCTCCAGACCCCCATCTATCTTGGAGTAAGGTGGGCCTCTTCTTTTTCCAGAGGCACCTTTTATTGAACTAGGAAGGGAATCTAATTTGAGAGTAGAGTTGGCCCTTGTGAAGATGAAGGTCTGGAGTGGATGACACAAACAGTAGGCATTACCCATTGCGGAAGAGCTGAATGTCCCCCTGATCGGTCACCATTGCCGCCCTCTTGAGGAAAATAGCAGACCCTACCAGATGCTGCTGAGTGTGTCGCATAGAACCAGCCCTGCTGCAGAAGCAGATGCTGTTGCAGTGCCTGGACATCCTTAGAAGGGTGCCTCTGCCAGGACTGCAGTGACCTGCAGTGCCCCAGGATTGACACCAAAATTCCACTATTATCAATGGAACTGATGTGCTGAGAAGGTTCTACACATGCTCCATGGCAATGTATGATGGTATTCCACAAGCCGGAATCACAATGTGCCTTCAAAGCGTCGTCATTAGACCAAATGCGTCTCCAGTACGCATTCGTTCAACACACAAGTCATTATTACGACTTACCTTAGGGGGGCACTGGATTTGGAAAAAGTTAATTTACTATTCCAACTCCGTTCTGCGCAACAGTAGGGGAGGTGTTGGACTTTAAATCCAACAGCATTCCACCAATGCGCATCCCATATGGCAAGTCGTTATTACGACTTGTGTGCTGAACGAATGACCACTAAAGACACGTATATTCTTTTCCCAGCGCTGTGAAGACACATCGGTATTTCGGCTTAGTTCTAAAGGACGTTTCCCGCTACATGGAGGAGTCGGAGAAACCTGTGGAATTCGTACAAGCATGTCGTCACAACGTGGCAACTGTGCCCATAGATTGACCAATGATGTACCCAGCATTTCAGGACCTGTTTGGACAATTCCAACCAATCAGTAGCCAAGCTCGGAAACACTTTTTATGTGGCATGACAAACTGAATACAGTAAACTTCACTGATTCCAACCCAGGAAGCGGGTAGAATAAGCACGGAAGAGAGCCAGGCATGCAGAAGCAGTGACCTTTCTGCCATCGCGTCAAGAATGTGCCTTAGGTAAGATATTTGAGTTTTGTTTCTATGAGGCTACAACGTCAACCAGACTTTTTGATAATGGGTGACGGGTGTGAGGACTAGAAACGCGTTACATGGAGCAACACTATGTCATGCAATTTCACTGCCACCTACTGGGTCCTAAAGGGTGTCTCCCATGCAGCCATGACAATATCCAAATGGACTTCATTGATTGGAGGCATTATCTCAGCCAATGAGAAAGAGTGTTGAAATATCAAAGTCAAAATGTTAGCTTTGCCTACGTAGAAGGCATAGTCGATTCCAAGGTTTCAGCAGCTTTACGAATGTGGCTGGGTCGCGGAGCAGAGTAAATGGCTGCTTAATGTATGTGGATGGGTTCCTTTGTTTCAATGGCACTGGGTCCTGCGCAACTAACAGTGCTGGTGCCTTGCTGAGATGAACGTCAGGTCCTGCCCTACTACCAGCGGACAGGCTCTCTCGATTATTACGCTGAGTCCTGCCCTTGTGTTTCAATGGCATTGAGGTTCTGCCCCGCTGCTGGTGTCTGGTGGGCTCTTTGTTTCAATGGCAGCGGGCTCTGCCCCACTGCTGGTGTCTGGCACCTTTGTTTCAATGGCAGTGAAACAAAGGTGCCAGTGTCCTGCCCTTGAGTTTCAATGTATGCAGGATTCTGCTCTGTGGGCAGAGTCTAAGCCTTATATTTCAATGAAATTGGGGTTCTGACCTGCTGGTGTGTCCTGTCTCTTTGTTTCAATGACAGTAGGGTTCTGACCTGCTGGTGTGTCCAGGCTCTTTGTTTTAATACACGTGGGGTTATGCAAATCTGGTGTGTCCTGGACCCATATCTCAATGGCACAAGAGCTCTGCCCTCCTCCCACTGTTCTGAACTTGGGTTTAATGACAGTGGTGTTCTACCCTGCTGCTGGTGTCTTCACCGGTAGGTGGGTTCTCACCTGCTGGCAGTACCTGGGCCTTGTTTACCAATTACAGTGAGCTTGTGTGTTTGTTGTAATGCCCTCAGTGGCAAGGGTCTGCCCAGATGTCCTATGGTAACTGCGTCTCTAACCAAGATACTACTACCTGGGCCAAAACTGTCTAATTTGCTAGTATTACGGTTCAAGCAGACCTGGCCTGGCCGTTCAGGCTGGACTGTTCCTATTGAAGGAGGGTCCACACTGATTTGCATATGGCTTGGTCCAAGCTGAATGTTGGGTAAAAGAACTTTGGGTCAGAATGCTACCCCAAGCAATTGTGAGAGGATGGACAAATTGCAAGCGTTCCTCCCATCACCTTTTGTGTGTTTTATATATCACCCTAAGTGGGACGGGCATGCCCTAATAGGATCCTGTGCTCACTGTGCCACTGGAATCAAGCTATACCCAATGGAAGGGCCCCAATCAGGGGGAACATAACTCGATTGTACTTCGGATCAGAGAGAGCCTGGCAGTACATTCTGGCTTCTTCCTACTGGAGCAGGGTCAAGACTGGTTTGCATATGACAGGGTCCATAGTAAGGTGGCAAGAGAATGATGGGTTGGAATAGTGCCCGAGCGATTGCCAGTGGTTAGACAGATTGTACTCATTCCTTCCATTGCTTTGTGTTTCAGTGCCCGAAGGCGACTGCCCTACTGCCAAGGACTGGAGCTGTAAGGACGGAGTACCACCCCAGGGTACCCTGAGGAGGCACCGCCCTCTGTGGAGGCAGAGAATACACACGCCGGAACCAGGATAATTAGAGAAAAAATGGAAGCTGTAAGCGTATATTGGATGAATCTTATATCACATTTATTATGCTCACACCCCAAAATGCATTGACTCTTGGTGAATTTAAAAATATACATCTTAAAAAGTACCAGTTTACTAGAGAGCTCGCGCCTCTCCTTCTGGGGAACACACCTGTAACCTGCAGTTTACATACAGAGCTCAAACGCTCCGTCCATCATCCCCTTTTGTATCGCTTTGTTCGTCCTAAATTGGCAGGGTATGCTCAGACGTGAGTCCCTTGCTCACTCTACCACTGGATTCAAGATAGCCTGGCTGATGAGGATTATGAATCCGAAACCGGTCCCAGAATGCTTGTTTCCGGTCCAGGGAAGACATGGCTTGGCAGTTCGGGCTGGACTGTTCCCATGAGGCACAGGGTCAGACTGATTTGCATATGGCCATGTCTGAACTGGGGTGGCTGAGTGAGCTAAAGAACGGTGATGGATTAAACCCAGATCAGTTGACTGGGGGTGAGTGTTTGATTTGCTCAAACGCTCCGTCCATCATCCCCTTTTGTATCGCTACATAGAGATCTCAGCAGCATGCACTCAACCCATTGAGCTACCTTTAATGTGTGCACAGAAAAATACATCTCAAGATGGGTAGGGACAAAAAACGCACAATAAATCGAATATTTTCAACAGGCTCCTCTGTTTGGAGGTAAAATCCATTCTTTTTATTAGCAGGGCTAAAGGTTAGACATTTATTCAAATGCCCCAGGGAAAACCAGTTCCACACATTTAAAACATTATAGAGCGGTAATTATAAAAGGCATATAAACGCTCAGCCATCCTAAACAGCCCAGTGAACTGAGAGTAGCGGTGAATTATGTGGAATTAAAATTAAAATGACCCCATGAAAGGGAGGGCAGTGCGGCGGAAGGCAGGAAGATGAAAGGCGCTTTCATCCTTCCACGAGCAGCCGGAGAGAGGCGGGTGCAGCCGGAGTCTCAGGGCGATGACTTTCATACAGGAATGCATACCAGGAGAGATGTATGCGGCGAAGGGGGAGACGGCTTCGTTTTTAGATAACTCTGTAGAAGTGATCACTGCTCTCCGTGTGGGCGCGGATAACAAAGCACTAGGAAGTGGTACAATATTGTCCAATGAGAATCGCTTCTAACTGCACAGCACTCGGGTTTTATGCTGCTAAAGTAAGTGTGCCATTTCCATGTGTTGCGTGTGTTTTTGTGTGACACTGACTGACATGCCTCGCGTGCGGGTCTTTGAAAGAGACTTCTGTACAAGAAGAGGAAAGCAATTCTGCCAAAGTGGTGAGATACATTAAAAAGGAGAAAAAAACGAGCCCCTATTATGTTCTGTAAACGTATAAAGAAGCTGCAATTCTCCTGAACTGCTTCAGTTGGGTCCTACACTTCCGTTTCCGAACAGGATGGGCCTGGGGGCATTCAATCCCCGCACATTAGTAAACAACCTAAGTACACAAGACTTTAAGGACATTACTATAGGTTGTTGTTACACTTGTATGTTAAGCCCGAGTCTGAAAAGCCACTAATAAGCCAGAGCGCGAGCATCACTGCATCAATTAGAAGGAAAGAAGGTACAACATAAAATTCCCAGGTAATGGCTCAACGCTCTCAGTTTCTCCACCGCCAGCTACTACAGAGACAATAGCATACAATTTGATTTAAGTATTTTATCTCATTTTTTGGTCCTTGTTTCTACTACTTGCTCAACATCATTTGTAATCGTATTTGCCAAATACATATAGATTTCTTAATAGTAGAGCTTTCTAAATATTTTCCAGAGTTACATATATACAAAACCAAAACACATATCATATATTAATATACAAACTTTTTACATTGTTTATCGCACTTTGATCTACATTAGACTTTTCTACAGTACCCCATATCTCAATTTACTCACTCCTTCAATCCCCAAACAAGCACATTCTCACTTCAACCACTCATTCATCCCCCTCAGCCTTATTGAGGACCCCTGTTGATTTGGAGTCTTTTCACCCCAACCCCCTCCCCCTGCCCCCACCCCCTTGGACCTTCGTTCGGCCCCTACGCCAAAGGTCGACACTAAAACAGTTTATTCAACACGCTTTTCTGAGCCCAACCACTAGACGGCGGTATAACACACAGAATAGGTTTAACATGCAATCTCCCACAGAAACGTTCTAAGTAATCCCCAGCCCGCCAACCTGCTGCATCTAAAGGGCATGTGTCAGAAAAGTCACCACCCAGTGGGAAAAATGCAGATCCAAACTACACGATCCGAGGCGCTTTTGTGTAACTGCAAGGGACATGGTTTAGAAAATTGCTAAATAAATGAATGCATAAATAACATAAAACAAACATTGAGAGAATGTGGCCTAACGGCTAGAGCGGTGGACCTCTAAGCTGGGGAGACACAACTAGATTGCCTTGGTAACTTGGCCTAAATAACTGCACATCTATTACAAATTATGGGTAACCAATATGAAGTGAACACGATATGAATAGACAACAAATGGAAGGTGGGGCTATCATGCTATGCACCCAGTCACCAGTTCCTGATTCACACGAAGTTAGAGCGCTGCTGGTGATAAAGGTACGAGCGGACTTATCAAGGTTTAGGTTTCCTGACAATAAGAGAAACAGACAGGAGTAGAGGATTGCCGTCTGCACAGTCTTCGACTGGGACATTCTTGGAAAGGTGTTTATTTACACTTTTAAACTGTTACGGAGTCTGTTGGACGAATCCATTTTCATAGGAATTGTTTCACTGTCCACGAGCCTTGAAATTGTCCGGGGGGACGAAAAACATGTCGGCTACAGTGTTGGATGTTTATACCCGTCACTCTTATTGTGAAGTAACAGAAGAATACAATAACAACAGCGGATTGGATAGATTTTTTTTACAAAACAACTGATTGCCTCGAGAAGAGTTGGAATATAAATGACACAGACCAGTGGGTGCGTGTTTGCTTGCTTCTTTGTACGACAGATGGTAAACAGACCTCAAAACTGGGGTACTAGGTACGATCCTCAGCAGGGTCACTCATCACTCTGTGATTCTGGGCAAATCACTTAATCTCCCAGTGCCTAATAAAACATTTTTGTGTCCCTCTGTAAAGCGCTCTCATACCCTGGGGTCGAGTTCGCGCAATTTAATAGATACAAAAGATAAACTGCGTGGATCGAAGTGATAGGTAACTGGCAATGCCAAGTGCTACTTTCAGGGACAAGGACACGCTTCAATACTCAAACAACTAAGTTGCAAAGCACAGTTGTATTTTAACACTTTTTTTGTTTTTCTCGTGTCCGCAGCTGGTCAAGTTATTATGACTTGAAAGATATTTTTATTTCAAATACTATGCCCCACTGCATGTTAGCAGTTCTGGTTTCAATATGTTCTGGTTTCAATATGTGTGCAGTCCTATATTTGAAGAGCACATCTTGACTATCACTCTGAGGTATGACCTATTGCTTGATGTGAAAACATCCTCCCAGCTGTGTATGCCTTGAGTAAACACAGCCCTGTGTGGAGGGGAAGGTCTGACATTGACTGAAAATGTGATTCTTGTTTGTTCTTTCTACAGACCCATTCTCCACGTGCATTCTGCAGCGCCCTCCTAAGGCAGGACTTCCAGTATGATGCGCTGCAGGGCTGAATATTTCACATGGACAGTAGGCCTCAAAGGACGACAACGCATCATACAGAATTCCAGCCCCTCCCCACCCCCCCTCCCCCAAGAAGGTGACCCTGACATGGACAAACAGAACAATGTGCACAATGCATTGCCCATGTGGTTCATCGTTCTGCAACAAGAAAGTCAATGAGCAGGTGGGCGAGTGACAGATTCAAGGTTTGGTTTTTGAGTGAAGCTTCCATCGAATCATATGTGACTGGTCTAAGAAACTTTAAGTGTGTCTATTAGATTTTTTTTAAAAGAAGCATTAGCAAAGCCAACCAGTCTAGTATAACGTGTTAACACATGTATATGTTTTGTTTTATAAGGCGCAAAAGTACACGTCACTGGGGGATCTAGGCACTAAAACGAGCTGTATCCAAACTCACAATCCATTAACCTCAAATGCCCCTGTTTAAATACAAGGGAATAGCCAATACTTAAGTTGTTTCCTGAATCAAAGAAGATCTGGTTCATCTGTGAGTCTGTAAGCGACTACCAACTGTGGATGGCCGTGGCAGAAAAGCCACACTCGCCCACTGTCTTGCAGCAGTCCTTCGGGATTACCAGATTACTGGAAATGACGGATCTCAGAGTGGGGGAAGGGAGATACTGCATTAAGCAAGGGAGATAATGCATAAAGTGGGACCAAAGGGTTAAGCTACTAGGTAAGAAGAGTGCCTGGTGAAACAAGCAAATGGATTTTAACAGAATTTTTTCCTTCGCCGGCAGCTAGTGGTCAATATCGACGAGATAGGAGAACAGCGATGACTACCTCTGGATAACTTGGCTGCAACATTTTGTATCAGTTGCAGAGTTTTCAGAGAAGCTGCACAGGTGAACCCAGTTAGATGTCGCTACAGTAATCTAAATGTAATCAATTGAATGCGTTTAGGATTGTGACCTTTCGGACTGAAGTGAACAGACAGAGCACAAGTTTTACGCAGTGAAGCAGAAACAGCGATTTTTGACCTCTGATGCTACCTGATCAGCTAGAGATAGCAAGATATCAATTCTTGCTCCACGTTTCTTGACCACTGGATCCAGCGTAGGAGTAGGGTCTAAGGAGGGCAGAAGTTAGCTGGTAAGGGCGCGCCAGGTTTGGTGGGACCAGTGATCCCTGTTTCAGAGCGGTTCAGCTTTCGATCGTTTGAATTCATCCAATGGTGGACACTGGCTGAACAGGCATGGAAATTAGAGCAAGCCGTGAAGATACAATCTTTAAACCGGGCAAAATTTGAGTAGCATCGTACTAGTAGAAAAAGAAACTCACGCCTCATGATTCAATCAAACCAAAGAAATCAGATAAAGTTAAAAAGAAGTGGTGAGAGAACAGAACCCTGGGGGAAGCTGCAGGAACACAGCTTTTGGGGGATTCAAAGTCGGACTTGAAAAGATGGATTTGCTAAGAAGTCCCTGAGCCAGCATAGGGCATGTCAACAAAGGCGGTCACAAGTGCTGTTTACCATTAAAACCTGTCCTATAGGTTTTTCCATTCCTCGGAAAAGTAACAAAAAAAATAATAGCTTTTTTTAAATAGAATTTAAAGGGGAAATCAAGAATTGCATGTGACAAACAGTCTGATGATGGATTGTGCTCTTATGATGTAGTCCCTCATGCATCCCAGCTGAAGCACATACGCAAAGGCAGAATGATACACCATACAACCAACAGCTGTGTGGTGTCAATGTACCGCTGTGCTCTAAAGAGATGGGTTTAAATGCATATTGCAGATTACTGTGTGTGTGGTTATTGATGCTCTCATTCTGAGCCTTCCTGTTCCTAGCACGAGGTCGCCATTTTGAGCAGATATGGTATTCCACCTCACTAGACGTCGACAAGAGAGCGAGCACCCACAAAGCGCCTTGGAGTCCGCTAAGACATCTCTGATCAGGCTACGAGGTAAGTGCCAGAGACAACAACAGCGAAGCGGTCAACAAAGCCCAACGGCCACAGGAAGTACGGAGAGAGATATCGCGAGAGATGGGTGGAACGGATACAGCAACATCTGCACAGCAGCCGCGAAATCTGACATTAATCAACCCGCGGCCATCGGAAGGAAGGAAACATCTGGTTTGTTACTGGATCAAAAGGCTTGGGAAAACACTTGCTGGAGCAGAGCCTCCTAGGCGCTTCATTTGTGGGTTTTCCGAATATACTGAACTTCACAGCAGGCACAAACCGTTCTCTGTCTGTACTGTTGGCTCAACAGCCGGGGCTTCCTACTTCCTGCCTTTAACTAAATAATCACAATGTTATGTCAATGTTATTGCAAATAAGAATGAGCACTGGCAAAGTCAACAGGTCTTGGCTCTAAATGGCCGAGCGAGTGGCTTTGACAATTAATATTTGGCTTATGTTCATATACAAAAGCATGTTATGTCATGGGGATTTGTAAAGCGCACTATCTCCCGCGAAGGTATCCTGGTACTAGACAGGTGTTTGTGCCGCCTAGCGCTGCCTATGGTTGGTTGGTTAATTGAAAAGCCAGGGCGACAGCTTCTTGTGGAATTAAAAATAGGAGGCGGCTCTGATTTGGAGAGGGAGGCCGTTCCACGCTGCGGGAGCGATGTCAGCAAACGCCCGCCCTCCTGTTCTTGTTCTGTGTATGTATGCGAGTAGGAGTCCTGTCGAGCAGAGGCATCAGGGTGGTTGGTGGAAGGAGTTACGACTCTTCAGGTAGATGGGACCTGAGTTGTGTAGTGCCTTGAATGTCTGAATGAGGAGTACGAAGAGGGAGTGTTTGTGTATCAGGAGGCAGTGTAGTTTCATGAGGGGTGGTCTGATGAGAGTTCTTCGTGGGAGACTGAGGATGAGCCAGGCTGCCGAGTTTTGGATGGTTTTGAGTCTTCCAGTGAGTTGCTTGGTGATCCCGGTGTGTAAGTTATGTTATGTTATCGCTATTTATAAAGTGGAGCAATTACTCGAAGGTGTCCTGGCGCTGACCACTAACTCTGAGAAATTAAGATAGAACAGGATTAAAGCGTAAGACCTAGGTTTTCAATCCTCTCCAAAAAGTGAGGAGGTCCGGGGCCTTTCTCAGATTCAAGGGAAGATCATTCCAGGCCCTAGCTGCGCACACTGTAAAGTTTCTGCCTCCCCAAGAGGATTTTTTAATGGGTGGCACTATCACCAACTTGCCTCCTCCAGAGCGCAGGGTTCTTCTGGGTATATACCACTGCATTTTCTATTTTGAGAAGTCTGGGCCTATACCATGAAGTGCCTTGTACACGGTGTGCAATGCCTTAAAGAGCACCCGTTTCCTGACCGGCAACCAGTGACGTTTTTTCATTTCCTTAGAAATGGAGGCATATTCGGGAGTACCAGTAATCAGCCTGGCTGCCGCATTTTGCAGCAGTTGCAATTTATTCCCAAAAAGTTCCTGTATATTTAAATACAGTCTGTTGCAGTAATCAAGTCTGGACATGATAAGTGCAGTGACTAGAGTTCGCTTGCTATTAGTTGGCAGAAAAGGAAGAACTTTTTAATCATTCTGATTAAAAAGTAGACTCCAGATGCCACTTCACTGATTTGGTCCCCAAAGTTGAGTTTTTCGCCAATGAAGACTCCTAGGTTTTTTATCTTCCTGACGGGAATTGGAAGAATCCCCATATCTTCTGGCCACCACCTTCGGGTCCAGAAATTAGGATCATTGCCAAACAGGATGGACTCGGTCTTTCCTAAATTCAGATTCAGGCAATTTTTCCCTTGTACAACTTGCTGGTGCCTAGGGCGGGAGCGAAAGCTTTTCGAGCGCTGCTTGGGATTCATTTGCAGATCTTCCTCCGTATCTTCAAGGTGAATAAGTCACAACACTTGTGCCAGCATTGCCGGGAATATAGCAATGGGCTTTCTGTTACAGAAAAGGTGTTGCCACGCCTATGGGGAGTGACTTTGTATCATGCATTAGGGTGTGACATTAGAGCCTCCACATATCATATAAAACTGTATCACTTCTTGCTGCGGTACAAGATTTTTCGGAGCCAAGATAAATGATATTTTGACCACTGTGTGCTCCCTTCACAATAGCAATAAGCCTTTTTTTGAGACCATTTTCCTGTAAACTGAGGGAAATTTGTGATGATTTGTAGTGGCGAAGGGAGGCCGCTGACTGCAGTAGCCATGAAGCATCGGCAGCTCTGGCAACAGCATAGATTTGGGACCCCCTCTATAGTTAATTTTATGACCAGGGAACAGAGAGGAAAATATCTACCAGAACATGATAAAGTTCCCCTGTGGCCTATTCACACTTACTCATATGGCATAGCTCATATAATTAATCATAGAGCCTTCAGATTAACACAGGTACACAATATCTAATTTTTAGTATTTTATTCATTTTTTTGTAGTGTATCAAAAAATAATCTTTTTCTTCTATTTTACTATTTTTCCATGTATATTTGCAAATTCATCTATAACACATGTAAGTTTCGCCATTAAAATTCAATAAACAATTAATTTGTCATTATAATTCAATATAGAAGTGAGAGAAAAGAATTTATACAATAAAGAATAAAAGACCCTGTCAAACACAAATTTATCAACATTCACACTTACTAATTCATACATATAAACACACTTCAATTTATACCACAAAACAATTTCTAAGGTTGAGGTAACACAGATGTTAATCGTTAAAGTAACATGTTAGATTAATTCAACTGCTCTTCAGTCATAACTTTGAAACAGGTACATTATATTATATTTATAATTTCAGGTACCCTGTACACACACGTTGAGGAGAGAACTGTTTCTTTGTTGGTCCTGAGGAAGGTGGTACAAGCCCACCGAAACGCGTAGACCTCGTGTGGAAATTCACGATTAACATCTGTGTTACCTCAACCTTAGAAATTGTTTTGTGATATAAAATGAAGTGTGTATAAATGTATGAATGAGTAAGTGTGAATGTTGATAAATGTGTGTTTGACAGGGTCTTTTGTTCTTTATTGTATAGATTCTTTTCT
Organism: Lissotriton vulgaris; assembly: GCF_964263255.1. Taxonomy (NCBI): domain Eukaryota; kingdom Metazoa; phylum Chordata; class Amphibia; order Caudata; family Salamandridae; genus Lissotriton; species Lissotriton vulgaris. The sequence goes on from NC_141688.1 coordinate 201,347,774, forward strand.
CTCACTTATATAGTGAATTGTTCACTGAAAAGAAGGTAGCTTCGATTGACTTTGAGCTGACGGGGTTGTTTTTAACAAAGATCCTTTGTGGGTGCGTCATCACTTCAGATCTGTCTCTAATAACGGGTTGAGGGGCAGAGCCGCCTCTTCTTAATGTCGGCTTTGCTAAAAATGTCCCTTTGTTCTATAGTATGTAAAACAAAGCATGTTATTAATTAGACACGTTTTACTCTCACGAGCTCCGGGGGGCGCCCCAGTGATGCCCCCTGAGCTGGAGCTCTCAGAACAGCCGCCACATGTGGCTAGCAGACGCCACATGAAGGGAGAGGGGCTTTAAGGGGTCACCGGGAACACTCTCTGGCAGCCGAAGAAAGCCCTCCCGGGGAAGGGATATTGTGTTAGTCCTGGCACGGGGCCACCCCTGGGAGGAAAGCACTACACGATGCGGAATCTGATTTTTTATAAATATCTCCTGGCTCAAAATATATCCTGCAGAACTTTTCCGTTGCCCCCCGCTACTCCCTTCAGGTGTGAATTAATCGGAACCTCGTGATGGGGATCGAGCTGGGTGCTGGGGCATTTATGATGATACAGTTCTTTTAACATGAGGTAATGCTGGATCCAGGGCTGCACAGATTTTTAGCACGCCATGTAAAATAAAAATTGCCAGCTACTATAAAAAAAAGTCCCTTTTGTTTGCATTTTGCACCAATTTGGCACTGCCAGGAGGCTGCGCGCTAAGAATGGCCCCTCATCAAACCTTCCACTTTGGTTGGGTTTGAGTCTCCGCTCAGCCCCGGAAGTGTGCAACTGACTCACAAGGATTCTGGTTACCAGGAAATGTGTGTGCACCTACATATTACGGCATATACGGGTCACTGCATCTACAGGTTACTCCATCAACAGATTACTGCATCTACAGGTTACTGCATCTATGTGTTACTGCATCTAATAGTTACTAGATTTACAGATTACTGCATCTACAGGTTACTGTATCTACAGTTTATTGCATCTTCTGTTTATTGCATCTCCTGGTTATTGCATCTTCGGGTTACTGAATCTAATAGTTACTAGATCTATAGATTCCTGCATCTACAGATTCTTCATCAACAGGTAACTTCATCTACGGGTTACAGCTTCTAATAGTAACTAGTTCTACAGATTTCTGCATCTACAGATACATGCATCTACAGATTCCTGAATCTACGAATTCCTACATCTACAGGTTACTGCATCTATTAGTAACTACTTCTACAGATTCCTGCATCTACAGGTTACTGCTACTAATAGTTACTAGTTCTACAGATTCCTCCATCTACAGATACCTGCATCTACAGATTACGGCATCTACAGGTTAATGCATCTAATAGTAACTAGTACTACAGATTCCTGCACCTAGAGATTCCTGCAACTACAGGTTACTACATCTACAGATTCTTACATCTATAGGTTACTAATCTACAGATGTCTGGATCTACAGGTTACTGCATCTACAGATGTCTGCATCTACAGGTCACTGCATCTACATATGTCTGCATCCATAGGTCACTGCATCTACAATATCTATAGATGTCTGCATCTATAGGTCACTGTATCTACAGGTTACCGCATCTACATATGTCTGTATCTACAGGTCACTGTATCTACAGGTTACTGCATCTACATATGTCTGCATCTACAGGTTACCGCATCTACTGGTAACCGCATGTACAATCACTGCAACTACAGATTACTGCATCAATTGATTCCTGCATCTACGGTCACTGGATCTCTAGATTACTGTATCTACAGATGTCTGCATCTATGGGTTACTGCATCTACAGGTTACTGCATCTACCGATGTCTGCATCTATGGGTTACTGCATCTACAGGTTACTGTATCTACAGATGTCTGCATCTATGAGTTACTGTATCTACAGGTTACTGCATCTACAGGTCACTGCATCTACAATTTACTATATCTATAGATGTCTGCATCTATAGGTCATTGTATCTACAGGTTACAGCATCTACATATGTCTGTATCTACAGGTCACTGTATCTACAGGTTACTGCATATACATATGTCTGCATCTACAGGTCACTGTGTCTACAGGTTACTGCATCAACATATGTCTGCATCTACAGGTTACTGCATCTACAGGATAACTGCATCTACAGATTTCTGCAGCTATGGGTCACTTCATCTGCGGGTCACTTCATCTGCAGGTTACTGCATCTACAGGTCACTGCATCAACAGATGTCTGCAGCTCGTGTTGCTACGCCTACAGGTTGCTGTATCTACAGGCTGCTGTATCTACAGGTTACTGCATCTACAGGTAACGTCAATGGCCATGGTTTGGATTCTGCTCTTCAGTAAGCAGGGCCTCGTGTATGGACAGGCAGGTCACAAATAGAGGGTGCTTTATGTGAATCGAATTTTTGCAATCTGCCTGGCATTTTGCAGTGCGACCCTTCTATATACTAATAGTTTGCACCATAAACAGCCCATTCGCTAACCTGTGTTACAAAAATACTACCTAATGAATATTAGTTAGGCAGAGCGCTATTTACAAAGGTGTAAGAATGGCCGTGAATGCCTGGATGGCTAGCAGACCCCGATTCCTGTGTCTGCTTCACTTATCATTTTTTTTTAATGAGCCATATCCATTAAGAAAACAGGTTCTACTTTTAGAAAAGTTTCTCATTGGGAAGACATAAAGGTGGGGCAGAGACAGGTCCCCAGGGCGACGGCCTGACCTCCCGAGGCAACACTACATGATTTCCTATGGACAGCATCCTCGCGGTACAGCGTCCTCTGTGAATACCTGTTCCCACTCCTGCCTGGAATTACGTAACTGTCAATAGTTTGCGACCGCAGTAAAAAATCACGGATGCAGTTCATTACGATTCGCTTTTTGGAAGAAGCCCCCCCCCCCCTTCCAACCGCCACTCCTAATTACAATTTAGAAGGGGTCGCAACATTCCTTTTCTGATTTGGAAAGGCTTTCCCAACTCGTAACCGGGCTTTGCGCATTGTAAAATACTCTTTTGCGGTAACAAACTCTGAGGCTTTCTGTGCCTCAGTGGTTACGACCACAAAAGTGACTGTGGATCAAGCCCAAAGTTCCTTATGTTCACACCTATGAATTATGCATAGTTTAAACTGTGACTGAAAAATAAGAGCTTTTTGGCACAAGTCCTCGCCACAGACCTCCAGATGTGAACATGTACAGGTCAGGACCAAAGTGAAGAAGTCCCATCTCGCCCTCCACTTATATTACAAAATGGGTTCCATATGGCATGCTTTCTTGTGCTAGGGAGATATCACACCCACAGTGATTTACACACATTTGTACAGGAAAAAACAAACGAATGTTTGCCAAGTTAAGCACCGCAGACACCTCTGCCAGTGCTTCTGTTTTGAAAACCATTACACCTGGTGTGGGTGTGCAATGATTGTTCCCTGCACTGCAAGGCTTTCAGTACCATGATATCAGAATAGGATGAACCCCGCCCGAGACAGTGACCATGGGGTTTCCAAAACTAACAAGCAAACAAAACACCTTTGCAAGTACCTCTTTCTCTCTTTGCTAGACTAGGCCAGGGTTTTCCAAAGTCGCTCCTGGAGAGCCAGATCCATGCCAGATTTTTAGCATATCCCCATTTAGATACATGTGGCTCTCTTAAAAACCTGGCATGGATCCGGCCCTCCAGGACCGACTTTGAAGAACCGTTTTCTAGGCCCAGAGGCCTCTCCAGCTTGTCTCACTAACCTGCTTACATTATCATACCCCAGTCCTTTTCACCGTTCTTGCCTTCACACCTTTCTCCAGGATACTCGATTCTACTATGCACTCGCTGGTGTCGGGATCACACAGTGCAACAGAGTCACCAGACAACGCATTGAGTATCGCAGGGTGGGACAAGCTAATGCAATGGCAATTTACTATAATCATATTAAAATAGAACATTTTTAGGAGAAGCCCACATGTTGAGCAGAAAGTCCACTGGAGGCTGGGAAGCGGGAAACATGGTAAATATGAAAGTTTTCCTGAGCCCAAGGTAGGGCATCAGGTACACATTAATCATACAAAAGAATTTTTGAGAGGCAACACAGATATCTCATATACAACACATTCAGTACTATATATTTTGCAATTCTCGTAGGCATTCATTAGCCGAAATCGGTCTTGTGCTTTATTTTGTATTTTTCAAAGGTGCACAGCGTTTCCCAAATAATTATGGATTTGCAGCATTTCACACATAATCTGCAGATGTTAACAAAAAAAAGGTTTCTAGCTTAAACGGATCACAAGTTGCTAAAAATGTAGGAACACATGTTGCAGTGCAAGTCCTTTCGCAAGACTGAATGGTCACCTTTCTGTTGCATAGCAATGTGTTTACGTTTCTACTGGTACTAATGAGCCACTAATGAGGTGAAACCTTTGGCTATACAATATTACCATGAGGTAAAAACAAAAAATAACAATGGAGTAACAGTGTTGCGTTATGCAGCATATTTCGTCTTTTTTTGCCGGTCATATAGTCAACCCGGCTTCACAACCTGGTCCTCTGCTGCTGAATAATTCCAGTGGCTCTACTTTTAGGACTAGCAGCAGTGCTCTAGAGGCATGAAGACTTACCGTGCACAGGATAGTGGCAGGCACCGGTACTCACCTTGAGGGTTGTCGCAGTGCTCCTCATCGCTGTTGTCATGGCAGTTGTTCTGCCCATCGCACACAAAGCTCTTGTCCACGCACAGGCCGTTCTTGCAGTGGAAGCGGGACGTGGAGCACAGCAGGGGGTTTGCAGCTGTGAGAAGGGAGAGAAGAAGGGACCATCGTCAGAGGGGTCTATGGACATTTTGAAATAATTGTCAGAACAACCCATTGGTATCCCCCAATACCCTTTCAAACCTGCATGGACATCCTGGAATTAAACCCACGAAAAACCCAACATCTTTGGGGAACTTCAGAAATAATCATTATATGAACCCAACGATATCCAGAAAATACATTTCACAATGATCCAAGGGTATCTATGGAATACTCTTCATAAGAAGAAAAGGAGTACCGATGAATAACCTGCAGATGAAAGCAAATCTATTCATCCAAGAATCCTCACTGGGCCTCAACCTGATCCATGCATGGTTCTAAAGGAAGCACCGTCATATCCACGCGGCAATCAACACAGCACTGCAAATGCAACAACCATCACAACAATCCATCTATACCAACACAACAATCTTTACAATACTTTACGAGTAGTCATACAACAATCAACGAACGGGCCCAATCAAATCCATGCAACAATCATCACCTGATTGCAGAAACATAGATAAACTACAGTACAATAATCAAGGGAGCACTACGAACCAACCATCCCAATATGTCAATGGTCGCCATAAAACAAATGTATAACTGTCATCTCAAGTATAGAACAAGCATTTGCAATGCAATAGGTCTCGCATTTATGAGAGTTTGAGCTATTGGCATTGTAACTGTCAATGTGTGTTGTGTTAAAAACAGATAAATAACAAGCATTAGAAATGCAATAGGTCTCGCAGCATTAGAGTTAGTGCTTTTAGAATTGTTTATGGGTTTTTTTGTAAATCTTTAGCATGAGGTTGAGGGTGAGTGAGGGTGAGTGAGGGTGAGGGGTTGAGGGTGAGTGAGGGTGAGGCTGAGGGGTTGAGGGTGAGGGTGAGTGAGGGTGAGGCTGAGGGGTTGAGGGTGAGGGTGAGTGAGGGTGAGTGAGGGGTTGAGGGTGAGGGGTTGAGGGTGAGTGAGGGTGAGGGGTTGAGGGTGGGTGAGGGGTTGAGGGTGAGTGAGGGTGAGGGGTTGAGGGTGAGTGAGGGTGAGGGTGAGTGAGGGTGAGTGAGGGGTTGAGGGTGAGGGGTTGAGGGTGAGGGGTTGAGGGTGAGGGGTTGAGGGTGAGGGGTTGAGGGTGAGTGAGGTTGAGTGAGGGTGAGGGGTTGAGAGTGAGGGGTTGAGGGTGAGTGAGGGTGAGGGTGAGTGAGGGTGAGGGGTTGAGGTTGAGTGAGGGTGAGGGGTTGAGGGTGAGTGAGGGTGAGGGTGAGTGAGGGTGAGGGGTTGAGGGTGAGTGAGGGTGAGTGAGGGGTTGAGGGTGAGGGGTTGAGGGTGAGGGGTTGAGGGTGAGGGGTTGAGGGTGAGTGAGGGTGAGGGGTTGAGGGTGAGTGAGGTTGAGGGTGAGTGAGGGTGAGGGGTTGAGGGTGAGTGAGGGTGAGTGAGGGTGAGGGTTGAGGGTGAGTGAGTGAGGGTGAGGGGTTGAGGGTGAGGGTGAGTGAGGGTGAGTGAGGGTGAGGGGTTGAGGGTGAGTGAGGGTGAGGGGTTGAGGGTGAGTGAGGGTGAGTGAGGGTGAGGGGTTGAGAGTGAGGGGTTGAGGGTGAGTGAGGGTGAGGGTGAGTGAGGGTGAGGGGTTGAGGTTGGGTGAGGGGTTGAGGGTGAGTGAGGGTGAGTGAGGGTGAGGGTGAGTGAGGGTGAGGGGTTGAGGGTGAGTGAGGCTGAGGGGTTGAGGGTGAGTGAGGGTGAGGGTGAGCGAGGGTGAGGGGTTGAGGGTGAGTGAGGGTGAGAGAGTGAGGGTGAGTGAGGGTGAGGCTGAGGGGTTGAGGGTGAGTGAGGGTGAGTGAGGGGTTGAGGGTGAGGGGTTGAGGGTGAGGGGTTGAGGGTGAGTGAGGGTGAGGGGTTGAGGGTGAGTGAGGGTGAGGGGTTGAGGGTGAGTGAGGGTGAGGGGTTGAGGGTGAGTGACGGTGAGTGAGGGTGGGTGAGGGGGTGAGGGGTTGAGGGTGAGGGGGTGAGGGATTGAGGGTGAGTGAGGGTGAGGGGTTGAGGGTGAGTGAGGGTTAGTGAGGGTGAGGGTGAGGTGTTGAGGGTGAGGCGTTGAGGGTGAGTGAGGGTGAGAGAGTGAGTGAGAGTGAGGGTGAGTGAGGGTGAGGGGTTGAGGGTGAGTGAGGGTGAGGGGTTGAGGGTGAGTGAGGGTGAGGGGTTGAGGGTGAGTGAGGGTGAGGGTGGGTGAGGGTGAGGTGAGTCGAGAGGGTTGAGGGTGAGGGGTTGAGGGCTGGGTGAGCTGTTGAGGCTGTTGAGGGCTGGTGATGCTTATGTATCGTGTAGCTGAGCGTTATCTTTTAAAGCGTGTATTTATCTGCTGAGCTGAGGGCTCGAGGCTTGATCTGAGGTGAGGCGTGAGCTGAGCGTGAGGGGCTTGAGGTCTGAGTGGTTGGAGCTTGTGAGTGAGGCGTGAGAGCGTGAGGTGAGGGCTTGGTGAGGTTGAGGGTTGAGGGTGAGGGGTTATCTTTTAAGTCTGTTAGCTATCAGTGAGTGACGAGCGTGAGCTGAGGCGTGAGCGTTGAGCTAGCGGGTGAGGCTGCAGCGGGTGAGGGCTTTCCACACCAACCATCGTATAGGGCGTGATTACAGCGCCTGATTTAATCACGTTCACTTACTCACTCCGAGGCACAAAAATAATGCAGATCGGCAGAAACAAAGCTGCGTTTGTGAAAAGTCGCGACTGTTGCTCCCAGGAAGAGATTTGCTCTCTCCGGCTCTGATGAGGAATGTTCTCACGACTGGTGCCGAGCTTGCAGCCCTGGGTATTAGTTCCTGAATGGACGCAAATGTGGTGGAAGGAAACCGATGTACTCGCGGCTTTATATCCGCTCTGCAGGCCCGCCCCATTGGCTGTTCCACAGAAGAGGTGGTGATGCAGGCAGAGCTAAAGGTTACAGAATTCCCATATTGAGGGTTCCCGGGTGTGGCATTCGTGAATGTCCAACCCCTGGCAGCTTCAGGAAATTAGCACATTCTATGGACAGGTAGGTGCCGATTGGCTGGCGTTGTTTAGTGCGAGCCGGTCTGGGCGCTGGCTTTAGAACGCACAGCAGTCGTCAGTGAGGGAAGAAGTAGGCGATCATTTTTTGGTGAAAGGGAAATTTATTGCACTTATAGATGTTAATTGCGTCATTTGCAGCACAATGGCAGAAGCGACAGCTGCTGTGAGGGAAGCCTTGCGTACTATTTGCAAGGATGGGAGGGAAGATATATTATCACCAGGGGTTCTGTCCCAGGTGTGGATCGGACTTGAAAGGAAAAAGAGGACAGCAGCAAGTGGTGTGTCACCCGCAGTTGCTGCCGGTGTCCAAGTGAAGGCTCTTTGGCTGGAAGCCACAGAGCCTCGAGCAAATTAGGACGTCATAAACTTAATTTGAGCCAGCAGGCTTTACTCACCTCTGCCTTCAAGTTCTCTTCAGTACAACGGGGAGGGTGAGGGGCAGAGCTGGCACACATGCTTTGCAGAGCTCTGCTGCTTCAATGAAAAAGTTTCTTTAAGGAGCCAAGCAAATTAAAGGGAACGTTTTCAGAGCTGAAAATAGCTCAGTTTCTCCCGCCAGTGGCAAAGTTTTGCATAACCAGTATTTCATGGTAGCACAGGTTAAGAGTGGAATTCGTCATAATAAGGATATACATATTTTTGGGAAAAGACTGTGTCTGTAGGTTTTGGCGACTCTCAGACCAACGTGTTAGGAATGCTGCCAAACAAAACAAGCCTTTCACCGTAACTCGGCGGGCAGGGGAGGGGGCGGAGAGGGGAGAGGTGCGACACGGCAGGCAGGCAGGGGAGGAGAGTAGGAGGAGGAGGGGGGAGGAGAGTAGGGGAGGCACGGCCTAGCGGCAGGCAGGCAGGGGAGGAGAGGAGGAGGGGGGAGGAGAGTAGGGGAGGCACGGCCTAGCGGCCGTGCAATCAAGTAGAGCGGCAGGCAGGCAGGGGAGGAGAGGAGGAGGGGGGAGGAGAGTAGGGGAGGCACGGCCTAGCGGCCGTGCAATCAAGTAGTGAGGGGGCGGAGCTGGGGGAGGCTGTGAGAGAGAGTAGGCAAGGCAGGCGGCTGGGGGCATGTGGCACGCGCATTTAAGCTCAATGCGCATGCGCATTGAGCTTAAATTTCTCGTGCACTGCAAGGAATCGCCACGATTCCTTGCAGTGTGGATAAAGAGCGGATAAGTGCCAATACTCTCGCCTTGCTCGATGCGCATGCGCATCGACAGGCGAGACCTAAAAAGCAATGCCATTTACAGTGCTAATAGCTCTTGCAATTGCAAGACCTATTGCATTGCAAATGTGTGCTATAAAAATAAAAACACAGCGTAAAGAGAGAGCGTGTCCTGCCTGCAAGAGCAGGTAGGACAATGCTATTTGAGAAACTACTACTCGGAGGCTATATTTAAAGTCTACTGAGCAACAACCCACTAAACACGGCGGTCCGCATGGGAGGTTACAAAATGAGACAAGGTGGCACTAAGGAGGGACTACTAAGCTTTTTGACCAATGAACAGCCACAGTAAACAGTACACAATGACACAAGCCAATGAAAAATATGGGTGGAGCTACAAGGACCTACCTCAATACCGTTTGCCATGCAAAGCAGCCCATGCACAAATAAAAAACGGCCCTTTAACAATCATCAAAACATCCAAAGGATAATTATGAAACAATTTCACAAACAAAGATACAGCCAGGAAACGTCTGCCCAAAACTCTACTCAAGATGGACACAGCATTCGTAAAAGTATATCATTAAAACAATCACCACAACATCCACGAATATCTACGAAGTAGTGGAATAAGAACCCAAGGATAGCCTGAAATGAATTATCATGTACCAGCTGTCCAGAAAACAAACTCTGCAAGAACCCAATAATATCCATTAAAGAACTGTCAGTGACATATAGCTTCTCCCTAAACAATATTCACTGGTAATCAAGAACATCCATGCGCCAACCACAGCAAGCACCACAACATATCTATGCAGCAATTGTTGAGACTACAACCACACTTCAATCATCAAAATACACCATGGATATCCAAGAAATAACTTTCATCAACTTTCCAACAAGATCAATGAAGAAACATCATATGAATCCAATAACAGTCATGATTGCATTGTCCTGACCCAAATATATCTTAAAGCAACTGTTAAAAACCCTGTGGATATCCAGAAAAATCATAAGCACACAGACAGAACCCCTAGACAATCTTCATTTACAACTAATGAAAACAGTCAAACCATTAATACTAAACAAGTGTCTCAAAACCCCAAACAAAATCATGTGACAATCATCAAAACACCCACAACCATACCCATGTATGACAACATTGTCAGGGTTTCCAAAATATACATGCAACACTCGTAAGAAGATACCCAGCATATCTACTGAACAAAATCACCACGGAGACCACAAAAATATCCACAAACCATCACAAGACCCAACGCAAATCTAATAAAAGAAATATAGACCATCTGGAGCATTAAAAAAAACAAAAACTCATAATTCCAAGCAAATCAGTACAACAAAACAACACCTCATGTACCTGATCCACACAACAATCGCTTCAAGCATCCAAGTACACCCGCACATCAAAAGCATCCTCGCTATTCAACGCACCATTGTTTATGTTTATTTTACTTGTACTTCTCTCACAACTCAGAATAAATTGCGAGAACACGTAATGCATGTCCCCGACCAGTCGTTCTTAACGTGTGGTCCGAGGACCATTCTGGGAGTCCGCAACTGTTTTACAAAAGTAAATACTATTAAAATAAAAAATATTAAATGAATAAATTATATCAAACTAAAGAATCAAAAATGTAACGTGAAAACTTTTCCAAATCTGATTGTGAGTTAAACAAAATATTTCATTATTTGAGCATTTGTTTGGTGTATACTTGTTTTGTGTATTGTTTTGAGGTTCAAATGATAGAAAATGCTTAGCCCAGGGGTCCAAGATTTCCAATAATGACTCCGTAGGTGTCCCCGAATTCAGGTAATGATTCAGTGGAAGTCCACAGAAGTCAAAAGGTTAGGAACCGCTGTCCTAGACCATGTCAATCTAGTCCCTTCCCCTATTGGGACACCTCCCTACCCAAATTCATGTGTAATAAAGCACACAATTTGGGTGTACTCTCTGATTTCAATCCATCATTCATTCACCCCCAAAGACAAATGCAGCTGCCAAAACAGCTTTCCATCATCTCAGTCTGCTTACACGTGTCTGTCATTGTGCCTGCTCTCAGAACAAGCATTTGCAAAGCCAATAGGCATTTTTTAATGAATCCAGTGTGAAGGCTTTGATAATGCTTTTTTTCAGATGCTGTTAAGGAGTGATAAAACATAGAAAAGATTGCCTTCCAATACTGATCGGCAAACAAGCATTTGTTGGTGGAACAATGGCAGCCAGGGATTAAAAACAAAACAACAAAAACAAGGGATTAAAAACAAACTAACAAAAAAACTGGAAAGTAATAGACTGGCTGCCTGGGTGGGGGTGGCAACACAGCAAGTGGGAGAGTTTGAGGAGAGTAGCAGCACAAAACGGAGACAGCAAGAAAACACATGCACTCCTTAGGAGTGCTCGAAGAAAAGGGAATAACAGTACCCCTCGGGATGCAAGCACTGGAATACACAAGGCAACCAATTAAATTACAGCAAAGAAGTAATGATCCGGCGGGGAAGCCGACAAAAATAGGGGAGGGTGGGTCTGGGGAGAGGGAGGGATGTTATCGAATAGAAAACAAGGCAATGAGATAGGCCAGACAGTCGTCCAATCAAGGATACTGGGCTAACCCAAAGTAAGTGCATATTTTACTGCATAAGAGACAATAAATCTTAACTCTGTCTATGGCAAGGCCTAAAAACATCCTACTCCTAGCCATGATCATCCAATGCCTGGATTATTGCAACAGTATTTATATTGTTCTCCTAAGTATATCTCTCCAAAAAACTACAGCGGTCAAAACTATGCGGCTCAAGTCTTTTTTCTGAAACGACACTACCAAATCAGGCCGTCTGTAAAATCCCTCCTCTGGTTCCACTAAAAGAAAGAGTAACCTTTGAGACTCCCCGTCTTGTGCACAATGGATGCGCACTGAACTACCTTTGCCTCCTAGCCGGGTTCCCCGGTCTCTTGGTCTTTCAAGGTGTGTCATTTTATTCGGGCGTATTCGGCATCTCCAAGTACTGGTCACCACTGCTGGACCATCCGCTGGCTTTCCACCGCTGGATTTTGCAAACTTACTTTGATGCAACCTGTCACTCCTTATTTGTACCTGCACTCCAAACGGCTGTGAGGCCTGGTGTTAGCAGCAGTTTGCAAACCTTCTGAGGGAAAGTGATTGCGGCAAGCATTGATTATTCAAGATCAGGCGGTTGTGGCACCCTTTATTAATACAAGATAGAGTGGTGGTGGCGGGAAACGGCCTGCATAATGCGGGCAGAGTTACGAGTGCCGCTCCAACGCAAGCACGACCAAACTTTTTAGGGCTCAGAGTGGGGTTGAGATACTTTTTAGGGCTCAGGGTACTTGTTAGGACTAAGGGCTGGAGGCAGAGGGTGGGATCTTTACCACACTGTCCCTTTTAATTCCGGTACCACGAAATTGCGTGGTGAAGGAATGCGTGGCAAAGACAGCATATTAAAGGCATGAGTGGTAAAGGAATGTGTTGTTCAGATGCATTCGTGGTGTAGGCAGCGTAGCAGTAGCGCGCATGGTTTAGCCATGCATGCCACTGCCACACAACTGGTTGAGGCAGGCTTTATTGATACAAGGAAGGAAGGCCAGAGCACACCTGGAAGTGTTAGATAGGGTTTCTGTATCCCACCCTATAAATATAAGATAAGTGTATGTGGCACACTCTGTGGATTGGAGATAGAATGTTTAGAGCGCACCCTATAGGCGAGAAAAGGCAGCTGTGCAACACCCGACAGATCCACAATATGGTGGTTGGGGCAAACCTTACATGTGGGTGTCAAACGCCCATAGATACAAGGCAGGCAGTCATGGCATGCCCAGTGGATAGGAGTTAGGCACTGTGGCAAACCCTACAGACATGAGAGGTCTGCCATGCTCTGTCAATGTGAGCTAACAGGTCATAGAATGCACTATGGGTTCAAGACAGAACACATGTGGCATACAAAATGTGTGCAAGATCAGATGGCTGAGGACTAGAAGGGATAACTTCTCTCCATCAGAGCTACTCTACCTGCCTTTCCTACAGGGCTCGTTTGGTTGCCTCCCTAGTTCAATTTACTGATTTACCACTGGCCCCACCACCAATTTGTAGCCAGCATTTAATGCTTCTTCTGGCATTCTGGCACTGCCATTCTCCACTACTCCTGGCTACCTAGCGATATGCCTAATATGAACTTGGTTAGGAAAGGTCCAGGACTCTGCTCACCTGGGCACTTTTAGGGTACAGCAGTACACCCCATTTCTCATGCATATCAACACCCAGAAACAGCGAGCTGATGACTGAAATCCAGCCTTCCGAGGAGATAGCTCAGTCTTGTTGGCTCCATTGTGAGTGCCCACACATAGGACATCCAGAGGCCACCCACAGGTGGCCCAGTCCTTGACATTCTTTTTCTGTTTCTGGCTTCTCATTTGCACGAGTTGTCTTTTGCTAACTTAGTGCAGAGATCAGCAAACTGCCACAGCAATGTGATCACCTGAAGAGACCAGGCAGTCTCAGCACAGAGGCCAGGGCGTGTATGAGCAAGGAGTCTCATCTCCCCCCGTAGATCGATGGACACCTGTGGGCACTGAGATCAGATCACATTGTTCTGAAAGTCTGTAGGCTCAGATGCTCCCTTTCTAGCACCTTCCATTAGCACACAATTCATTCTTTTACGTTTTCTAAGGTCCTGGAGACCACTGTGGTGATGGCGCTCGGTGTAAATACTATATAGGGGTAATAGCAATCATTTATTTATAGCACAATTAAAGTTTTACCAAGAGGGGAGATAATGCTTCATATTTCTTGTCTGCCTGCTTTTATTGCACAAAAATAGAGATGTCAAAGTCATATTTCACATAGATGAAGTAATATCTGTGAATTATATTCCACGCTTTACGGATATGACATCATTTTCAAGAGGAGCCCTAATCGCAGGATAATATCCTTCCCTCCATCTAGTCTCCCAGCACGGCTATGGATTGCACAGTGACAGTCCAAACCCACTACTCGGAGCTTCAACCTTTCCATTTGTTCCTGTTTAATCATCATCATGCTCAAGAAGCCAACTAAACATGGCATTCTGACTGCAAACAGGGCTCATTGTTTTTTGTTGTTTTTTTAAACCTTTATTTTTCAGTTTTATAAAACATAACGCAGCTACAGTGTATACAACAAGACTGGTCGTCCTGCAGAAGGCCTTCTGTCGACCAGCAAACACTCAGGCGACTTGTCAACTGGATCTATTGGTACAGCCATCACTCCAAGCTCGCACACAAAGCACCTTACTGCTGAGAAGACTAGATCCCATCCCTCCCTGGAATCGAGCCATCACCCGCAATCCCACCCGCCGTGCAGCTATCGGCGAATCGTGGCTCATTGTTAGCTAAACTTTGCAGACAGCGGTTTCAAAAATCTGGACTTTGCTTCCTACATCCTGCTCCCAAGGGTCTCCCAGGGCTTGTGTTGAGCTTGTCTCTTGTCCAGACGTCTCAGCGCCATCAAAGACTTCACCTGCAACCCCTGGGTCCCTCTGCTGAGGAGTTCTACTCTGCCAAGTGGTACCAGTTCCAGGTCCCAGACTCTTGGGAGTGAGTTGGGGTACTGCTGAGCAGAAACCAAGAGATCAATGCCGATCTACTTCGGAACCGGCCCAAGGTCACAACTCTGAGTACATGCGAGTACCTGCACTGGAGCCGTAGTCCTGCTCAGCAGCACCAACTGCGACTTGAACCGCGGCTCCATCAATGCAGTAGCGCCTACAAAGTTCTGCCACTGCACGAGTACCACACCACCCAAGGCCGTGGCTAACCACTCAGACGCCTGTGGCTGGGTACTACACAACGATGCTGCATAACCAAAGCCAAGCGGCTTCACCTTCAACACCTCATTGATGCCTCTCCACAGATCGTCTCTTATGCCGACGATACCCAGCTCCTCTTTACGTATAGGAAAGGTGAGGATTTCGACGGAGAGAGTATTCAGGAGTGTCTTGGGGCTGTTTTTAATTGGTTCCAGCAGAACAGCCTCAAATGTAACTCTGACAAGTCGGAGGTGCGGTTTTTTGGTTGCACCTCAGACCCTGACTGGCAGACATGGCGGCCGATGGATATTTTCCCCCAGCACAGGCGTCCCAGCTGCCAAAAAACCTGGGAATTAAGATCGATAATGGTCTGACGCTGAGATCTCAGATCCTCGGTCTTACGAGCACATGTTTCGGCATTCTCAAGATGCTCCGGAAGTTCCTTTCTCTGCTCACAGAAGAGCACAGGAAGGTTACGGTGCAAGCCTTAATTGGCTCCAGATTGGACTATTCCAACGTCCTCTATCTGGGTCTTCCGGAATATCTTGTACAGCGGCTGCAGGTGGTGCAGAATTCTGCTGCACGTGCCATTTTTGGCCTTCACAGGCGAGCCAGAGTGTTCAGCCTTTTGCAGTCGCTTCATTGGCTGCCTATACGGAAGCGGATAGTTTTTAAGGCTTTGACCCTGGCTCATAAGGCGCTCTTTGGTTTGGGGGCAAAATATCTTCAGTGTAGGCTTGTCTTTTACCGCCCGGCCCGATCTATGCGATCTGAATCTTTGTTTCTTGCGGCGGTTCCCCGAGTAAAGAGGGCCTGTATTGAGGGGCGCTCCTTTTGACTGAGGGCACCACAGCTCTGGAACACTCTGCCATTGGCCTTACGCTGTACCTCTAATCTGCTGTCTTTCAGGAAGGGCCTCAAAACCTGGCTTTTTACCCTGTAGTATGTCTCCTTCACTGTTAATGAATGTTTTATGTTTTTCTTCTAATGAGCTGCCAATAAAAAGCGCTGGGACACTCCAATGGAGTAGCCGTGCGCTATAGAAATTAAAATTAACATAACATAACAGTAAGGAACCTAGGTACCGCACCTACAACCCGGAATCAACTCCTCTGCAGAAATAAGGAACCAACATATCACCTCTCCTGCCTGCCAGAAAGGAACTGTTGCATCATCTGCCCTGCATGAGTAAGGTACCAATGCCACATCAGCCTCCGCAACGCCTCACCTCCCCTGCGTTTTGCTTCGTCTTTGTTTTTTACAACACCTACATGGTGCTGTACAGGGGTTTGCCCGCCTTCGTAACCGCCCCTCGCTCCATCAAGGTCGACTAAGTTTGTGGAGTTGGCGACCGCGACCAAATAGCCCCGGTTGCAGATATTTTTTATTTCTAAGAGCTTTATTGGATTTAAGTGATATATTGATTTGTGTATGTTGGATTTCTGTCATTCTGGCCTTGCTTGATTAAGATAAACATTAGCTAGTTCCCTAAACTGGTGTGGAGTCCTTTTATAATGTTGTTTTCACTGTGTTAGTGTAATGTGTGTGTGTATATATAGACGTTACACATTGCCTCTGGGATAAACCCCACTGCTCTGGTAAAGCTAACAAGGGGGTGAGCACAGATTATCAATGTTGTATAACTACCTTGCCCTGACTAGAGTGGGGGTTCTGTCTGTCTTAGGTTCATTCCCCGGTAGGGTGACCAAATTGTGCGACCCAAAAACCGGGACATTTCACAGAAATAGAGAAAAGACTACAAATGTACATCAATAAAGTGTTAAAGAATGGTAGCCCTCATCCTCATAGAAACACAGAAGCAGCACTACGAAAATAGAATGTAATTTGTGAAACCAGCATAATACCTGTTAATTACATTGCTTACTCATAACAGCTGCTAACTGGTCCTGCTATGGACCACCTAAAAAGTGCCTCTCACTGTTTTCAGTTTACCCTCTCAAAAAAGGTCCGGGCAAATCCAGGTCCCCTGATCATCCCATTCCCTGGCAACTAGAAACCTGACCTTTACAACACACATGGCCCTCAGCCTCGTGGTTTAGTACGTCAGCAGAAAACCTCGATTGCATTGTGAGGCCGCAATACACCGTTGCAAGATATATAGTACCCATTGCTACTTTTTATTTTCATGATTAGGGCTCCATCAGCCCTACGAGGTTTGTCTCACTTTCCTGCCCTTCTCTGTCCCTCCCTTGGTGATGTGACTTTAAAACCAGTCTTATCCCCTCCCTATGTATATAGAGATAACTCTAATCACTAGTATATACAGTAGATGTGACTTTTAGAGTATATCCATGTGTATCCCCTCCCTATGTATATAGAGATAACTCTAATCACTAGTATATGCAGTAGATGTGACTTTTAGAGTATATCCATGTGTATCCCCTCCCTATGTATATAGAGATAACTCTAATCACTAGTATATGCAGTAGACCGTTGTGCTCTCTTCCATTCCTATGTGACTCTTAGAGTATATCCAGTCTTACCCCTTCCCTATGTATATAGAGATAACTCTAATCACTGGTTTATGCAGGAGTCCGCTCTGCTCTCTACCATTCCTACGTGACTCTTAGAGTATATCCATGTGAATCCCCTCCCTAAGTAGATAGAGATTTCACTAGTATATGCCTAGAATATATCCATTTGTATCTCCTCCTTGTGTGACTTTATCTCTTGTACATTTGCAATTTTTTTCTGTTTGTACCTTTTTATAACGCATGTAATCCTAAGTCCGTATGTTTTCAACTGGTTCTTATGTAAGTCAAAAATTTGCAAATTCGTTATGTACCGTCAGTCCTTATGTTTGAAACTGGGTCCTATGTAAAGCGCTCTGACACCTTCGGGTAAAGTTCGCGCTATATAAAATTGCATAAATAAATAAAATAAACCTCGCCCTCGCCCCCCGCCCCCACAGCCCGCTCCTTCGGTCTGTCCCATCCGTCAGAGCCGGGACAAATCCTCACAACGCAGACCCGACAGATGGTCTGTGAAAAGGTGGCAGACGGGGTGACCCCGAGGCGTCAGCCCGCCGCCCTCCACGTGGGAACCCACCCAAAGGCAACAAGCCGGAGGAGGGGCAGAAGTGAATGTGGAGAAAGCGCGCCCGTGGAGGCGGGCGACCTCCAGGGTGACCCCGAGGTGTTATTGCAGCATCACTGCCCGTGTCCCGGGTCACTGATGGGCTGTCTGCGGGCACCAGGGACATGTTGATCGCGGAGCCGACACGGCGCACCCCCTGGAGAGCGCAGGACACATTTTACAGCACAATTAGACCCAAAATAACTTCCTGGGCAGCTCAGTCAACAAACACGGGCCAGTGCCGGCGCCCTGCCGTGCCCCCACCTGCGTCCCATACTTTCAGGGACCCACCGAGCGGAGAGAAGCCCCATGTGTGCAACACTCGCCCTACTGCACGCAGAGGAATTCTGAAGCACTTTCCCTTTCTGCACTCAGACCCTGGCGCGGCTTCCTTTCACTGCCCACTTTGTACATCAACCGCACTTCCTTTCACCGGCCGCTCTGTACGTCAACTTCCTTTCACCAGCACACTGTGTACAAACTTGCTTTCACCAGCACACTGTGTGCAAACTTGCTTTCACCCGCACACTGTTTACCCACACTTCCTCTCACCAGCAGCACACACTGTATAAACTAACTCACCAGCACACTGTGTACCAACACTTTCTTTCACCATCACACTACACTCTGTATGTAAACTGACTCTCACCAGCACACTTTGTATACAAAAATCTTTCACTGACACATTCTGTGCATAAAGTTTATTTCACCAGCACACTCTGCACATAAACTTCTTCCAGCGGCACAGTCTGTACATAATCTTTCTTTCTCCAGCACACTCTGTGCACTGCACCGCACAGAGATCCCGTGTGGGGTATTTCCACCTTACTTGCCGCTGGTGCACGGTTTGGTAACACGGACTAGCGCACTACAGAGCTATGGCACGCAGTCCTTTCACTTTCAGAACAATAACATCAGAACTGCTGTGCTGTTCTATATAATTATATATATATATATATATATAGGACTACTTCGTGGTTATAGATCAGCAATGGCGCTGCTGTCCTGTGTCTTCGACAGGGGCGCTGTGCTGTTTTTTGTTTTCCGCTGTCACCGTCGTAGGTGGTTTGTTGTCCACGTGCATTGAGACACGGGCGCTGCTGTACTGTTCCCCCTCGCATGTCACGTGCGGCGCTGCTGTACTGTTCCCCCTCGCATGTCACGCGCGGTGCTGCAGTACTGTTCCCCTCGCGGTGCTGCTGTGCTGTTTAAAGATGCGCGGCTGTACTGGTCTCTGGTCTGCAGACTAGATGTAGGTAGACTATTGTACTCCCATACTCACTTCTCCTCCTCAGAATGGCTGTTGCTGTCGAGTGGGGCTGTCTTTGCAGCTCATCCTCAGATCCTGAGACGGCATGCACGCCTCTCCTTGGAACGCCGGAGGCCAGTGCAGCCTCTGAGGTGTAATTGATGAGGTTGTAATTAAATTATAGCCTAAGAGAGCACGCGTGAGGGGTTCACAAGTCCCTGAGCGCCAGGGCACCTGCGGGAGTAATCCGAAACAGCTGCCGAAGAAGGTGGGCCCAGGAGGCTGATGGTTCATTGAATCAGAGCTCCCGATGCACTCAGGGCCATGCGTGAGCAGCTCGTGCAGTAACGGGTCCATGCGTGTAAGCTCTTGCTGTAGCGGGTCCATGCGTGAGCAGCTCGTGCAGTACTGGGACCATGCGTGAGCAACTCGTTCAGTACCCGGCCCATGCGAGAGCGGCTCGTGCAATACCGGGTCCAAGCGTGAGCAGCTCGTGTAGTACCGGGTCCAAGCGTGAGCAGCTCGTGCTGTACCGGGTCCATGCGTGAGCCGGCTGTGCAGTATTGTGCCCATGCGTGAGCAGCTCGTGTCGTGCATAGTGGTTGTAGTTATCTCATGCAGTGCCGGGTCCATGCGTAAGCATCTCATGTACTACCAGGTCCCTGCTTGAGCATGTAATGCTGTACAGGGTCCATGCATGAGCATCTCATGCAGTACCGGGTCCATGCATGAGCATTTATTGCGGTACTGGGTCTATGCATGAGCATCTCATGAAGTAGCAGGACAACGCATGAGCATGTCATGCAGTACAGGGTCCATGCATGAGCATCTCATGCAGACCCACGTAGATGTGTGAGAATCTCATGCAGTACCGAGTCCATGCGTGAGCATCTCATGTAGTACCGAGTCTATGTGTGAGCATCTCATGAGGTACCGAGTCTATGGGTGAGCATCTCATGAGGTACCGAGTCTATGGGTGAGTCTCTCATGCAGTACCGAGTCCATGCGTGAGCATCTCATGTAGTACCGAGTCTATGTGTGAGCATCTCATGAGGTACCGAGTCTATGGGTGAGCATCTCATGCAGTAGCGAGTCTATGGGTGCGCATCTCATGAGGTACCGAGTCTATGGGTGAGCATCTCATGCAGTACCGAGTCTATGGGTGAGTCTCTCATGCAGTAGCGAGTCTATGGATGAGCATCTCATGCAGTAGCGAGTCTATGGGTAAGCATCTCATGCAGTAGCGAGTCTATGGGTGAGCATCTCATGAGGTACCGAGTCTATGGGTGAGCATCTCATGCAGTAGCGAGTCTATGGATGAGCATCTCATGCAGTAGCGAGTCTATGGGTAAGCATCTCATGCAGTAGCGAGTCTATGGGTGAGCATCTCATGAGGTACCGAGTCTATGGGTGAGCATCTCATGCAGTAGCGCGTCTATGGGTGAGCATCTCATGCAGTAGCGAGTCTATGGGTCAGCATCTCATGCAGTAGCGAGTCTACTAGTGAGCATCTCATGAGGTACCGAGTCCATGCGTGAGCATCTCATGCAGTACCGAGTATAGGTTGAGTCTCTCCTGCAGTACCGAGTCTATGGGTGAGCATCTCATGCAGTACCGAGTCTATGGGTGAGCATCTCATGCAGTACCGAGTCTATGGGTGAGCATCTCATGAGGTACCGAGTCTATGGGTGAGCATCTCATGAGGTACCGAGTCTATGGGTGAGCATCTCATGAGGTACAGAGTGTATGGGTGAGCATCTCATGAGGTACAGAGTGTATGGGTGAGCATCTCATGAGGTACAGAGTCTATGGGTGAGCATCTCATGCAGGACTGAGTCTATGGGTGAGCATCTCATGCAGTACCGAGTCTATGGGCGAGCATCTCATGCAGTACCAAGTCTATGGGTGAGCATCTCATGAGGTACAGAGTGTATGGGTGAGCATCTCATGAGGTACAGAGTGTATGGGTGAGCATCTCATGAGGTACAGAGTCTATGGGTGAGCATCTCATGCAGGACTGAGTCTATGGGTGAGCATCTCATGCAGTACCGAGTCTATGGTGAGTCTCTCCTGCAGTACCGAGTCTATGGGTGAGCATCTCATGCAGTACCGAGTCTATTGGTGAGCATCTCATGAGGCACCGAGTCTATGGGTGAGCATCTCATGCAGTACCAGTTCCATGCGTGAGCATGTCATGTAGTAGCAGGTCGATGATGAGCATCTCATGCAGTACCGAGTCTATGGGTGAGCATCTCATGCAGTACCCTGTCTATGGGTGAGCATCTCATGCAGTACCGAGTCTATGGGTGAGCATCTCATGCAGTACCGAGTCTATGGGTGAGTCTCTCATGCAGTACCGAGTCCATGCGTGAGCATCTCATGCAGTACCGAGTCCATGCGTGAGCATCTCATGCAGTACCGAGTCTATGGGTGAGCATCTCATGCAGTACCCCGTCTATGGGTGAGCATCTCATGCAGTACTGAGTCTATGGGTGAGCATCTCATGAGGTACCGAGTGTATGGGTGAGCATCTCATGCAGGACTGAGTCTATGGGTGAGCATCTCATGCAGTAGCGAGTCTATGGGTGAGCATCTCATGAGGTACCGAGTCTATGGGTGAGCATCTCATGCAGTAGCGAGTCTATGGGTGAGCATCTCATGAGGTACCGAGTCTATGGGTGAGCATCTCATGCAGTAGCGCGTCTATGGGTGAGCATCTCATGCAGTAGCGAGTCTATGGGTCAGCATCTCATGCAGTAGCGAGTCTACTAGTGAGCATCTCATGAGGTACCGAGTCCATGCGTGAGCATCTCATGCAGTACCGAGTATAGGTTGAGTCTCTCCTGCAGTACCGAGTCTATGGGTGAGCATCTCATGCAGTACCGAGTCTATGGGTGAGCATCTCATGCAGTACCGAGTCTATGGGTGAGCATCTCATGAGGTACCGAGTCTATGGGTGAGCATCTCATGAGGTACCGAGTCTATGGGTGAGCATCTCATGAGGTACAGAGTGTATGGGTGAGCATCTCATGAGGTACAGAGTGTATGGGTGAGCATCTCATGAGGTACAGAGTCTATGGGTGAGCATCTCATGCAGGACTGAGTCTATGGGTGAGCATCTCATGCAGTACCGAGTCTATGGGCGAGCATCTCATGCAGTACCAAGTCTATGGGTGAGCATCTCATGAGGTACAGAGTGTATGGGTGAGCATCTCATGAGGTACAGAGTGTATGGGTGAGCATCTCATGAGGTACAGAGTCTATGGGTGAGCATCTCATGCAGGACTGAGTCTATGGGTGAGCATCTCATGCAGTACCGAGTCTATGGTGAGTCTCTCCTGCAGTACCGAGTCTATGGGTGAGCATCTCATGCAGTACCGAGTCTATTGGTGAGCATCTCATGAGGCACCGAGTCTATGGGTGAGCATCTCATGCAGTACCAGTTCCATGCGTGAGCATGTCATGTAGTAGCAGGTCGATGATGAGCATCTCATGCAGTACCGAGTCTATGGGTGAGCATCTCATGCAGTACCCTGTCTATGGGTGAGCATCTCATGCAGTACGGAGTCTATGGGTGAGCATCTCATGCAGTACCGAGTCTATGGGTGAGTCTCTCATGCAGTACCGAGTCCATGCGTGAGCATCTCATGCAGTACCGAGTCCATGCGTGAGCATCTCATGCAGTACCGAGTCTATGGGTGAGCATCTCATGCAGTACCCCGTCTATGGGTGAGCATCTCATGCAGTACTGAGTCTATGGGTGAGCATCTCATGAGGTACCGAGTGTATGGGTGAGCATCTCATGCAGGACTGAGTCTATGGGTGAGCATCTCATGCAGTACCGAGTCTATGGGCGAGTATCTCATGCAGTACCAAGTCTATGGGTGAGCATCTCATGAGGTACAGAGTGTATGGGTGAGCATCTCATGAGGTACAGAGTCTATGGGTGAGCATCTCATGCAGGACTGAGTCTATGGGTGAGCATCTCATGCAGTACCGAGTCTATGGTGAGTCTCTCCTGCAGTACCGAGTCTATGGGTGAGCATCTCATGCAGTACCGAGTCTATTGGTGAGCATCTCATGAGGCACCGAGTCTATGGGTGAGCATCTCATGAGGCACCGAGTCTATGGGTGAGCATCTCATGCAGTACCAGTTCCATGCGTGAGCATGTCATGTAGTAGCAGGTTGGTGATGAGCATCTCATGCAGTACCGAGTCTATGGGTGAGCATCTCATGAGGTACAGAGTGTATGGGTGAGCATCTCATGAGGTACAGAGTCTATGGGTGAGCATCTCATGCAGGACTGAGTCTATGGGTGAGCATCTCATGCAGTACCGAGTCTATGGGCGAGCATCTCATGCAGTACCAAGTCTATGGGTGAGCATCTCATGAGGTACAGAGTGTATGGGTGAGCATCTCATGAGGTACAGAGTGTATGGGTGAGCATCTCATGAGGTACAGAGTCTATGGGTGAGCATCTCATGCAGGACTGAGTCTATGGGTGAGCATCTCATGCAGTACCGAGTCTATGGTGAGTCTCTCCTGCAGTACCGAGTCTATGGGTGAGCATCTCATGCAGTACCGAGTCTATTGGTGAGCATCTCATGAGGCACCGAGTCTATGGGTGAGCATCTCATGCAGTACCAGTTCCATGCGTGAGCATGTCATGTAGTAGCAGGTCGATGATGAGCATCTCATGCAGTACCGAGTCTATGGGTGAGCATCTCATGCAGTACCCTGTCTATGGGTGAGCATCTCATGCAGTACCGAGTCTATGGGTGAGCATCTCATGCAGTACCGAGTCTATGGGTGAGTCTCTCATGCAGTACCGAGTCCATGGGTGAGCATCTCATGCAGTACCGAGTCCATGCGTGAGCATCTCATGCAGTACCCCGTCTATGGGTGAGCATCTCATGCAGTACTGAGTCTATGGGTGAGCATCTCATGCAGTACCCTGTCTATGGGTGAGCATCTCATGCAGTACCGAGTCTATGGGTGAGCATCTCATGCAGTACCGAGTCTATGGGTGAGTCTCTCATGCAGTACCGAGTCCATGCGTGAGCATCTCATGCAGTACCGAGTCCATGCGTGAGCATCTCATGCAGTACCGAGTCTATGGGTGAGCATCTCATGCAGTACTGAGTCTATGGGTGAGCATCTCATGAGGTACCGAGTGTATGGGTGAGCATCTCATGCAGTACTGAGTCTATGGGTGAGCATCTCATGCAGTACCGAGTCTATGGGTGAGTCTCTCATGCAGTACCGAGTCCATGCGTGAGCATCTCATGCAGTACCGAGTCCATGCGTGAGTATCTCATGCAGTACCCCGTCTATGGGTGAGCATCTCATGCAGTACTGAGTCTATGGGTGAGCATCTCATGAGGTACCGAGTGTATGGGTGAGCATCTCATGCAGTACTGAGTCTATGGGTGAGCATCTCATGCAGTACCGAGTCTATGGGTGAGTCTCTCATGCAGTACCGAGTCCATGCGTGAGCATCTCATGCAGTACCGAGTCTATGGGTGAGCATCTCATTCAGTACCGAGTCTATAGGTGAGCATCTCATGAGGTACCGAGTGTATGGGTGAGCATCTCATGAGGTACCGAGTGTATGGGTGAGTCTCATGCAGTACCCACTCTATGGGTGAGCAGCTCATGCAGTACCGAGTCTATGGGTGAGCATCTCATGCAGTACCCTGTCTATGGGTGAGCATCTCATGCAGTACCGAGTCTATGGGTGAGCATCTCATGCAGTACCGAGTCTATGGGTGAGTCTCTCATGCAGTACCGAGTCTATGGGTGAGCATCTCATGCAGTTCCGAGTCCATGCGTGAGCATCTCATGCAGTACCGAGTCTATGGGTGAGTCTCTCATGCAGTACAGAGTCTATGGGTGAGCATCTCATGCAGTACCGAGTCCATGCGTGAGCATCTCATGCAGTACCGAGTCTATGGGTGAGCATCTCATGCAGTACCGAGTCTATGGGTGAGTCTCTCATGCAGTACCGAGTCTATGGGTGAGCATCTCATGCAGTACCCCGTCTATGGGTGAGCATCTCATGCAGTACCGAGTCTATGGGTGAGCATCTCATGCAGTACCGAGTCTATGGGTGAGTCTCTCATGCAGTACCGAGTCCATGCGTGAGCATCTCATGCAGTACCGAGTCCATGCGTGAGCATCTCATGCAGTACCGAGTCTATGGGTGAGCATCTCATGCAGTACCCCGTCTATGGGTGAGCATCTCATGCAGTACCGAGTCTATGGGTGAGCATCTCATGCAGTACCCCGTCTATGGGTGAGCATCTCATGCAGTAGCGAGTCTATGGGTGAGCATCTCATGCAGTACCGAGTCTATGGGTGAGCATCTCATGCAGTACTGAGTCTATGGGTGAGCATCTCATGAGGTACCGAGTGTATGGGTGAGCATCTCATGAGGTACCGAGTCTATGGGTGAGCATCTCATGAGGTACCGAGTCTATGGGTGAGCATCTCATGAGGTACCGAGTGTATGGGTGAGCTTCTCATGCAGTACCGAGTCTATGGGTGAGCTTCTCATGCAGTACCGAGTCTACGGGTGAGCATCTCATGCAGTACCGAGTCTACGGGTGAGCATCTCATGCAGTACCGAGTGTATGGGTGAGCATCTCATGCAGTACCGAGTGTATGGGTGAGTCTCTCATGCAGCACCGAGTTCATGCGTGAGCATCTCATGCAGCACCGAGTTCATGCGTGAGCATCTCATGCAGCACCTGATCTAGGGCTCCGATAGTCTACCAGGTAAAGTTGCATAGAATCTGCACATTTTAGAAGCCAACCTATCCAGACAATCATTCTCCCTTCCCATACGCACCGCACAAGCTCAGATCCCTTTAGAAGTTGGAGAGGTGAAAGAGTAATTCTCCAGCAAGCAGCCCCCCTTCAACGTTGTAGAAATTCAGGAATCTCAAAAGGATTCCTTGAATAACCTCACCTGGGCAGAAATTATTAGACGAAGTTCTAACTACCCATGCCACGTTTTTTTACAATATGCATTGGACTCTTTGAAGTTGACTGAAGTTTGGGAAATGTCAAAACCTCTGACGGCATACCAAAAAATAAGTAAATAAAACAGTAAAAGCAACCTACGCTATCAGGGCAAGGATGCAATGTTAAAAAAAACATGTGTGGTTTGTAAATAAATCTAGCAGCCACAACCGATCTAAATCAGATTAACAGGACCACAGGGCTTACTTTCTAAAAAAAAAAATATTATAATAATTGGGGGGACTAACCAAGATAGGCAGTATACAAGTGACTAAAACAAAAAAGTGTAAGGGAGGGTCTAGGGGACAGTATTTGTAGACCGGATTGACTCCACACCCCTAATCACAAACACATCTAACTAAGGGGAGAAAATCAGTCTATTGGTCTGACAGTTAACCTCTAATGCTCATGAGTGCCCAGTCCACCGGTCTTACATAGCTTTCGCAATACCCGGCTTGAGAAAAGTCTCCATCAGCCCACCCATTTGGCGGAACTTCGTCATCTGGAGAACTAAGAGAAGAGAGTCAAATGTAGCCAGTGTTGCTCCAAGGCTAACATATATGGATACTAGACCTCATATTCTCAAAAGATCTCTGTGATTGTTCAAGGTATGAAGGAAATGATGGAGTGCAGTGCAAGTGGTAAACGTGTGTGAAGATAAAAATGACTAGAAGGACAAAAAATATGTTTATTAGGGATGGTCCTAATGCCATAAATCCCTAATAAACATATTTTTTGTCCTTCTAGTCATTTTTATCTTCACACACGTTGTCGGCATTTTGTTTTGTGCCTAGCTGAAATTTAAACTATCAAAGATCTCTCACTACCTGCATGTTGCTACTTGTAACAAAAGCAGACAAAGTGCAGGCACTGGATTCAAGCAAGCCGGGCTGAAGACGGCTGGAATGCCAGAAACCAGTCCTCGGAAGCTTGTTTCCGGTCCAGGGAAGGCATGGCTTGGCAGTTTGGCTGGACTGTTCCCATGAGGCACAGGGTCAGACTGATTTGCATATGGCCATATCTGAACTGGGGTGTTGTGGAGTGCAAAAAAACGATGGATTTAGGCCCAGATCTCTGTACTGGGGTGAATGTATGACATTGTTCTGCATTCTGTCGATCAACTGTGGTTTTTGCATTTGTCACCCCGAGTGGGTTGGGTATGTTCAGACGTGAGTCTCATGATCTCCACACCACTGGATTCAAGCAAGTCGGGCTGAAGACGTCTGGAATGCCAGAAACCGGTCCTCGGAAGCTTGTTTCCGGTCCAGGGAAGGCATGACTTAGCAGTTCGGGCTGGACTGATTTGCATATGGCCATGTCTGAACTGGGGTGGTGTGGAGTGCTAAAAAACGATGGATTTAGGCCTAGATCTCTGTACTGGGGTGAATGTATGACATTGTTCTGCATTCTGTCCATCAACTGTGGTTTTTGTAACACTTAATAGTACATCTCGCTGAGAGAACTGTAAAGGTTGAAAAAGGACGGCCTATGTAGCTTCAGTCTTGCGTGTTAAAAATAAAAGAAAACTGTGTATGCTTGGAAAACATAGATATCTCAGTAAAACCTCCGAAAACAGGCTATGATAATAGTGAGAGGGGAGCCAGCCATGAACACATGCTCCTTAAACCCAAAGTCAAACACTAACACAGCTTCTTTTCACAGAGGCAGTGTTTATGACAAGTATAAAAAAAACACAGCACCATCTTAATCTGACTCAACAATTGTGACTGTAACATTGAGTACTTTGATGGAAGAAATGACTGATTAAATCCTCCAACAGTGATGTAAAGGATAGTTCAATAGCAATGGCCGCAGACGGTGAGACCATTCATTCAGTACTTATCCAGTATCAAACATTGCCTGGACATAACAGACAATGTCGTACAGAAGTGGAGAAGCAACTGGACTACATCAACAACAGTCATGATTGAGAGGCAAGAAATATGGCATCTTTTCAAAAAAGTTAAGGACCTGGATGACAGAAGCAGGCACAATAATGTCCATATTTTGGGAGTCTCTGATGGTGTAGAAAAATGTGAACAATTTTTAATGCTTTCTCCACGAAACCTTGCGATGTGAGCTCCCCCCGATAGAATTCCGGGGCACAGAGAAGGGACTCCAGAGGGCACAGAAAGTAGTACACACCTAGATCCATACTGAACTGTTTTGTAAGGCAACAGCAAGTCCAAAAAGTAATTTCACTGGGTCACGACTAATCACCACTAATCTGTGAAGTAAAACTTTCACGGAGTATGACCGTGCGGTTCTGACTCTCTCGCTGACAATGCGATAAATACGGTAAAAATAACCTGGCATAAAAGAGGTCCATATATAAAAAGTAAAATAGAAGGAAGATAAAAATCCCTGACACACGAGCGGCTGATCACCCAGAAATTGTCTTTCAGATTGACTGATTACAAAAACGGTTCAAATATGGGTATGTGAAAACGCGCAATAAAAACTTTTTGTGAGCCCTGAAGAAGTCTGTGTGATTACGAAACGAATTGGCGGTTGCAAAGCTTTTTTTTAAAAAAGAAACGAAATAAAGGATGAAGTTTAATAAGATATAGACAACATCGATTTGTTTTTGCACAACAACTGTATTACAATTCTATTAATTGTTTGACTTACTAAATAAGTGTGCTCGGATATTTGTGTCTATGAAGTAAAACATACCAACATTGATGGGAGAATGCTTGCAATTTGTCTAAGCACTGGCAATCGCTCGGATAGCATCCCAACCCTCCCATTGTTCTTTTGCTCTTCATCACACCTCTAGCTGTGTAGTTGCCCATAAAAATGTAAAGAATAGAACATTGTTGTTGGCATAGATATTTTCTTAGGACATTTCTACATAGTATAGGAAATGCCTTCCAATGCAAGCACAACTGTCAAAAGAAAGAAAAAAGGCACAGTCTATTGGTACCTACTGTCATATTGGGAACAAACTGTGGGAAGAGCAAACAATATAAGAACTCAGAAGACCTTGAAATAAATGGACAATTTCCAACCTGGTTATGACCACAGGTGGACTGTGGACTGATAAGGTTTAGAGACTGCATTGAGATGACTGACTGATGGAGACTGGGATCTAGTAATCCGAAAAGGACAGACATGATACTGCAATGAGAAGAAGGTCGGAGATGAACGCCCTAGGCACATAAGTAAGGGCAGAGGCAGGAATAAATCATGGCCCCTCTTTACGTCATGATATTAAATAGGCAAGGGAGAAGACTGTAAAACTGTGCATTTCTCTGACTGGACTCTGATTTGGATTCCCCTCTCCCAAATCTTCTTTCAACCCTTTACCATCCTACTCTGCCCTCATTTTTTCTTCTTGCTCTGTCCACTATGTAATGTTATGGCATATTTATAGATTAATACTACTCTTCCTACATGGTCCTGAATGGAAAGCGTATCTGCAGATGGGAAGGGTGTGGTGAGATTAGCACACAAGTTTATAGTTGGCCTTAAGTATGATGGTTATAGCCACATCTGCTCATAAAGGGAAGATTCCACAGCACTTCTTACCTTAGGAAAATTCAATTGACTGTTGATAGGTTGTAGATCCCGCTACATAGGTATTCTGCATATTCTTAGTTCATAAGTGTATATTCTAAACACCACGCTTATTGTCCAGTCGAACAAGTTACTTACCTTCGGTAACGATATATCTGTAAGAAACATTAGTTAGTATTAGATTCCTTACCTTAGAATATCCCCAGGCGTTAGTCTGGATCCGGAAACTTTTGCGTAGCAGTACCCCTGCGCGTCGGTAGGCGTCGTCTGCAGGCGTCCCCTGCGGCTCCGCGTCCGTCGTAGGCGTCGTGCGCCGTGATGACGTCGCTGGAGTATATAGACGCCGCCTCCGCGCGCTGACGTCAGTTCTTTGTACACAGCTTTTCCGCGCCAGAACACGCAGAGCCGTGTGAGAACCAACACTGGTGCCATTTGAAACTAGGGCCCTGAAAGGGATGTCCTTAACCCTATGTATCAGTTCGCAGAACGGGAAGGATGGGTGGGTTCGGTAAGGAATCTAATACTAACTAATGTTTCTTACATATATATCGTTACCGAAGGTAAGTAACTTGTTCATCTGAAAGAAACACGTTAGTATTAGATTCCTTACCTTAGAATAGATACCCCAGCAATACCAACCCCGGTGGTGGGTCTGCGAACCAATACATTCCTACGCCAGAAAGTCCTGGAGGACAGAACGGCCAAAGAAGCCATCCCTCCGGACTTGACTGTCCAGGCAGTAGTGCCTCGCAAACGTGTGCAGCGAGGCCCAAGTAGCCGCCTGGCAAATGTCCTGCAAGGGGACTCCCCGGCCCAGGGCAGTAGTAGCCGCCGTGGCCCGAGTGGAATGGGCCCTCAGCCCAACAGGAGGCTCCTTCCGAGCCAAAGAGTAGCACGCTTTGATGCACAGAACGACCCACCGAGAGATGGTCCGTTTATGTACCGCCCGTCCCTTCTTCGCACCCAAGTAGCCAACAAACAGTTGGTCATCCACCCGGAACTGGCGTGTGCGATCCATATAAAATGAAAGCGCACGTTTTGGGTCCAGACGATGAAGCCGCTTTTCATCCTTTGAAGGATGCGGAGGCGGGAAGAAGGAGGGGAGGGTGATGGACTGCCCGATGTGAAAAGCAGAAACTACTTTGGGCAGGAAAGAAGGTCTAGTCCTTAGAACCACCTTGTCAGGATGAATGGACAGGAAAGGAGGTTAGACAGAAAGAGCCTGGAGCTCACTCACTCTCCTGGCAGAGGTGATGGCAACCAGGAAAGCCGTCTTTAAAGTCAGGAGACGGAGAGGACAAGAATGAAGGGGCTCAAAGGGAGCACACATCAAAAAGGTTAGAACCAGGTTCAAGTCCCACTGAGGCATCACAAACGGAACAGGTGGATACATGTGTGTGATGCCCTTCAAGAATCTCGTTACAATTGGGGACTTGAGCAAAGAAGGCTGATCAGGAAGCCTTAGAAAGGCTGAAAGGGCCGAAAGGTAGCTCTTGATAGTGCCCAGAGCAGAGCCCTGCTGGGCAAGAGAAAGAAGAATCAGAAGAACCTCGGAAAGAGGGGCAGAAAGAGGATCCACAGCCTTTGCTGTGCACCATGCCACAAATCTGTTCCACCGACAGGCGTATACCGACTTTGTGGAGGGACGCCTGGCTGCCAGAATTACATCACAGACTTCAGGAGGCAAGTCAAATGGCCTCAACTGCCGCCGCTCAATCTCCAAGCATGGAGGTGGAGACTGGACAGGTTCGGGTGGAGGACCCTCCCCTGCTGCTGCGACAGAAGGTCCTCCTGAAGGGGCAGGCGGATCGGGGGACCAACTGACATGCTGAGTAGCTCGGGATACCAGTACCTTCGAGCCCAGTCCGGAGCCACAAGGATAACTTGGGCCCGGTCGCGCCTGATCTTCTTCAGCACTCTGGGCAGAAGTGGTATAGGCAGAAAGGCGTATAACAGACCGCAACTCCACTCGCGCCGAAAGGCGTCGCCGTGCGAGTGCTGTCTTGGAAACTCCAACGCGCAGAACTGATGACATTGCGCGTTCTCTTTTGTGGCGAATAGATCTAACTAAGGCTCTCCCCATTGCAGAAAGAGGCCTTGCGCCACGTTCGAGTTCAGACGCCATTCGTGATCCATCGAGCGCCGACGGCTGAGTTCGTCCGCCCTGGCGTTCAGAGAACCTGTCAGGTGTTGAACCGTCAAAGTCACGCCCTGACGTTCCAGCCACTGCCAGAGGCGCAGAGCCTCCTGGCAAAGGGTCCACGACCCCACCCCGCCCTGTTTGTTGCAGTACCACATGGCGCTGGTGTTGTCTGTGAACACCTGCACTACACTCCCGTTGACAAAGGGGAGGAATGCCTTCAGTGCTAGACGAATCGCCCGTAGCTCCAACAGGTTGATATGGAGCCAGGACTCCGCCGGAGACCAGATGCCTCTGATCTCCGCCTCTCCCAAGTGGCCTCCCCAGCCCTGGAGGGACGCGTCCGTCACGACAACGTGCTCCGGTTGCGGAAGGGAGAGGGGTCTGCCTCTGACACAATCGCGATCCGTAAGCCACCACTGCAGTTGTCTCGCAGTGCCCTCCGAGATCAAAACGTGGTCGGACAAGTTGCCCTGATGCTGGGCCCACTGAAACTTCAGGTCCCACTGCAGAGCCCGCATCCGCAACCGGGCGTGATGCACCAGAAGGATGCAGGAAGCCATCAGCCCCAGCAGCCGCAGCGTCAACCTGACCGAAACCCGGGATAGCGGCTGAAAGATGGGAATCAAAGCCTGTATATCCCGGACCCGCCGTTCCGGAGGATAAACACGAAACTGCGCCGAGTCCAGAAACGCTCCGATGAAAAGGAGCTTTTGAGAGGGACACAGGTGTGATTTCGGCACATTGATGGAGAACCCCAGGTCGTGCAAGAGGTCTGCCGTCATCTGAAGGTGGTGGACGACTGTCTGGGGCGAGCCCGCCTTCAACAACCAGTCGTCTAGATAGGGGAAGACTGAAACCCCCAACCTGCGCAGATGGGCTGCGACCACCGCCAACACCTTTGTGAACACCCGTGGGGCGCTGGTAGCGGGGAGCACGATAAACTGAAAGTGCTCCTGGCCTACCGTGAACCGCAGGTAACGCCGGTGGGCCGGCAGGACGGGGATGTGAAAATACGCATTCTGCAAGTCCAACGCTACCATCCAGTCTTGCGGGTCTAGAGCAGCCAAGACCTGAGCTAATGTCAAAATCTTGAACTTCTCCTTCCGGAGGAAGCCGTTGACGTTCCGTAGATCCAAGATAGGACGTAGGCCACCTTTATCCTTCTTGGGCACCAGAAAGTAGTGGGAATAGCAACCATGCCCTACTTCTGGCCCAGGAACGCGCTCGATGGCCCCCTTCTGCAGAAGTGTCAAGTGGTCCCCCGACACACGGTGGTTCTGCGGTGGCATGGCTGGAGGAGTGGTCTCGAAGGGGAGGGAGTAGCCCCTTCGGACGAGTTGCAGCACCCACCTGTCTGATGTGATTGTGCGCCAGCGGGCGTGGTGATGGCGAACCCTGCCACCCACTGGCATCACATGGGCCTGAAAGCACGGACTAGGAGGATTTGGAGGCAGATGCTGCGGGGGGAGGTGTGGCCTGACCCCGCCGTTGACCCCGACCGCCTCCACGGCGGTTTCCACGGCCGCCACCGCGTTGAAAAGATTGTTGTGGCGTGTGGCTGGCAGCACGTGTGGGGACGCCCCTTCCTTGGCCACGAAAGGAGCGAAACGAACCCGTTTGCTGGTGCTGGGTCGAGAGACCCAAGGACTTGGCCGTGACCCTGGAGTCCTTGAAGCGTTCCAGCGCGTGGTCCGCCTTGTCACCAAACAGGCGACAGCCATCAAACGGCATGTCCATCAAGGCATTCTGGACATCTGCCGAAAAGTTGGCGGATCTCAGCCAGGCATGGCGACGAATCGCCACCG
Organism: Lissotriton vulgaris; assembly: GCF_964263255.1. Lineage (NCBI taxonomy): Eukaryota > Metazoa > Chordata > Amphibia > Caudata > Salamandridae > Lissotriton > Lissotriton vulgaris. The sequence goes on from NC_141688.1 coordinate 201,381,417, forward strand.
TCGTGGACATAGCTCTGCCCAGCGAGTCGGTCGTATCAAGACCACACCGTATGGAATACTTTGCTGCATCTCGGCCCTCAGCCACAGCCTTGCCGAGCTTCGCCCGCACCTCCATGGGGCATTCTGGCAGCAGTTCCGCGACCGTATCCCACACAGAGTGGGTGTAGCGGCCCAAGAGGCAAGCGGTGTTGCAAGACCGCAGTCCCAAACTCAGGGACGAGAAGACCTTCTTGCCATACTGGTCATACCTCTTAGATTCCCGGTCGGGCGGGGCCGACGGGAAAGCGGTCTGGGAAGTCGATGCCTGGATCACCAGACTCTCAGGGGTGGGATGGGTGGACAGGAACACCGGACACGGACGGTGGCTTCTGGCCACGTTCCGAACAACAGGCGAACCTGAAGAGGGCCTGGTGCACGTGCCCAACAGAACATCTGACAAGGCTTTGTTAAACGGCAGCAGTGGCTCCTGTGGGCATGACTGCGGTTTGAAGACCTCAGTGAGGATGTTAGGCCTCACAGCCGCGACGGGGAGCTCAAGGTGTAAGGCCTTGGCAGCCCTCATCAATACCACTGAATAAGCAGCTCCCTCCTCCGATGCCACGGAAGGAGGAGAGACAAAGCCAGGGTTAGGAGAGTCGTCCAGACCACTGGCATCCCCCAAATCACCTGTCCAGTCCACGTCATACTGACACTCACGTGACAGAGGGTCCTCAGACCCCTCCCAACCTTCCCCGTACTCTTCATCATCTCCATATTCGGAGTCAACGATGTAGACCGGCTCCTCCGGGTTCACAGGCCCCATCGGCGTCGAGCCCGGCGTCGAGCGACGTCGGTCCGACTCCGCGTCCGGATTCGGGGAGGGAATGGGGACGACGCCGCCCAGAGCCGGCACAGGAGAACCGGCGCCGCGCGGGGACGGCGTCGGGGGCAACCCCGATGGAATCGGCGCCGGAGCGGCCGGCAGACCACCCGGCGTCGACACCGAAGGCCCTTGCGGCGCCGGGGTCGGAGCCATCGGCGGCACCGGGGCCGGAGCACCCGATGGCGTCGAGTCAGGGACACCCGAACCGCCAGGGCCCCCAGACGGTAGCACTGGGCCCGAAGGCGCCGTAGGCCCCGTCGGAGAAGTGAGCGCCCTCATGGCCATGAGGAACGCCTCAATCTCCTCAGGCGTCGCACCTTGCCCAGGGACCGGAGGGTATGGAGCAGGCCGCGCCGGCGACTCTCGCGGAGCCGCGGGGTTGGGGTCACCCGAACCCACGGCCGCGTCGCGCGAGCGTCGGGGGGAGTCGGGGGTACGATGACGACGCCCCGACTTCTTGTGTTTCTTACCTGAAGAGCCCGACGAATGGTGACGACTTCCGAAAAGCCCGACGAATGGTGACGACTTCCGGAGCGCACGGCGCGGCTCCGCCACCGCTCCTTCGAACGCTCCCTGGACCTCCGGCCGGACCGGGACCGCTCCCGACGCGGGGCCGACACCCGGAGCTCGAGTAGCTTGCGGGACCACTCCCGTCTAGCCTTATTAGTCAGAGCCCGGCAATCGACGCAGGCGTCCACGTCGTGGTCGGGGCCCAGGCACCGGAGGCAGAGTCGGTGATGGTCCGTGACCGACATCGTGCGGTCACAACCGTCACAATTCTTGAAACCGGGCATCCTACCAGGCACAAAAAAGATATAGAAAGTTGACAAAACTTGGTCAAAAGACCGGAGTACTGCTCTTCGGATCTGCGCTTACTGGCGCAGAAAAAGAAGAACAAAGAACTGACGTCAGCGCACGGAGGCGGCGTCTATATACTCCAGCGACGTCACCACGGCGCACGGCGCCTACGACGGACGCGGCGCCGCAGGGGACGCCTGCAGACGACGCCTACCGACGCGCAGGGGTACTGCTACACAAAAGTTTCCGGATCCAGACTGACGCCTGGGGATATTCTAAGGTAAGGAATCTAATACTAACGTGTTTCTTTCAGATAATATTCTCTACGAAGATTACTATCTTGCAGGCATTTAACACGTGGATGACTTGCCGCATAACATTATATGACTAGCTTACCATGCCCGTACTATGAACAAAAAAGACCTACTCATTATTTCATTGAATGACAAACGTTTAATGCATTATATAAAGAAAGGAAAAAACATTGACTTACTAAGCTGCCAAACACACAGATGTGGCCCTTGTGCAAGAAGCTCAACTATCACTGTTGGAAGCAGATAACCTGGGAGGGATTAGGTTCGAAAGGGCATATATGCCTGCAACGCTGAACATACCTAGTGCCCATATCACAATGGATCTTCTTTTAGGGAATCCTCATTCTCATAGCTATACAGATGCACAAAACTTTACTGTACCACCTATTGAAAACCTAATCAGACCCAGGAGTGAGGTATGTGTTCACAAAGCTCAAACTGCAACAAAAGACTGATTGTAGGGTACCTCTTTGCTCCAAATGATGACAGATCTACATGCTTCAATAAACGTTTGAGGACGCTAGTAGAATTTGGTCAGACCAAAGTAGTCACAGAGGATGACTTGCACCTCACTTTAGACCCAGTCATCGTCAGATCAGGTAGAGTACACTTTGGAAATGAAAGCAGCAGAAATATCGGCCTAGATGTTATATCAATCAATTTCTGGTGGATGTAGGACTTTTACACCCTTGTTGCTACAAGGGTTTAAACGTCTTCATATTGTCTACACTTTGTGTGCATGCAACCAGACCCTGCATACACTTTTTTTTTGCTGCAGAACTTATTTTCATGGTGCTCTACCTCTCGGAGCCTACGCTCTTCCTCTGCATATCTGGTGACGGTTCCCAGAGTCCAGAGGGTAAGGATGGGAGGTCGGTCGTTTAGTTTTGCGGCTGCTAGACTTTGGAATTCTCTCCCGATATTGCTGAGGAGTCAGGGTAAATTCCTAACCTTTAAGAGAGGTTTGAAGACCCACCTGTTTCCAAGAGCAGAGTGATTTCTGCATCTGTGGTTTCGGCTATGCTGAGTCAAAGCGCCAGGATACCCTCTGGGTGACAGTGTAGCGCTATTTAAGTATGCAAATACATACATACATAAATACATACACTATTTTTTTGCTACCCTACAGTATTCTACCAAAGATAAGCTCCAGTGGAATTTTAGAGATTTAATCACAGATCATGCCCTCGTACGCCCACCGTTAGGTTGGCAGCAGCCCAAACCAAAACATGGACAATGGTCAGAGGCAGGTGTAAATCACCTGCTGAAAAACACTTTTCAAAGTAGCTCCTACCCAACTACATTACTATAAAAGAGTAATCAGGGACATCAATATAAAGGTGCTATGTGCGACAGGCTATGCCTCCATGACGTTGATTCTAATACATGGAGATACAGTTAGAATAAAACAGAGGTTAAAGACACAAGCAAGTAGGAGATAAGAGCACAACACTTGCAAGTAGATAGTACAGTTCTCCAACCTTGTGACAACTAAAAACGACTTAACTCCTCATCACTTCCTGGGCTGAACATGCACTATCATGTGTCAAATGGAAACAGTATTAACACAGGGAGAAGAAGGATGGTGGTCTACTAACACTACAGTTATGACAATTACTAGCATCCTCTATTATTCCGGCAATAAGTAAATAAGACGGTACACTACTCACACATCCGACATTTCATATGTATTTGTCCATAAATACACCTTTCTGTATCACTTACTATTTAGGGCACAAACGAAATGGAAGAAAAAATGATCACTACTGTTACTCTATCTCTTCGGCACAACAATTTACAAGTTGAGCTAGAAGGGGAGTTGACTTTAAAACAAATTTATGGGCCACTGAAGAAACTGCAGCTGGGAAATGACTATGGGAAGACTAATTCCCAATGGAATTTAAATAAATCTTTAAAACGCAACAAAACATTTTTAATATGCGTTAATATGCAGGACTACTCAGGCATAATTTATGGAGAGACTATAGATCTACAAAAGTTAAATAATCTGAGTTGCACTCTGGCAGTGCATAGACTGCTTAAAAGTCACCCTTAATTCTGTACGGTAGCCCCACTCTGTACAAGTACTAAAAACGAGATAGCTTGATAGCTTGGACTACAGTTCACCGGGCTAGTAGGTTGGGAGGAGGAGGGAGACATATGGCTAATCATAGGTGAAATACCTCCAACCTACCACATTTTTAGAAGCGACTCTGGTCCTCCACTGTAAGACTGTACAACCCACCCGAGAGACGTCCACTGGCTCCCTGCGAACAAGAGTCACCTACAAGCTCATCACACACACCTACAAAGACCTAGACGACGCGGGACCTGCATACCTTAACTACCGCCTCGCATTCTACGCACCAACCAGTGACTTCTGCTTCTCCCAACTGGACCTGGCCACCGTCCCACATATCCGCAAGGCCATGCCGGAGGAAGACCCTTATCCTACCTCGCAGCAAAGATATGGAACACCCTGCCTCTACACCTCAAGTAATCAACCTCACTGCCTCAATTCAGCAAGGACCACAAGACCTAGCTGTACCGATGACCCACAGCGCCTTCGACGTAACAGAAGCCCCCCAGCGTCTTGAGACCCATACAGGAGAGTAGTCGCGCTTTACAACACACATGATTGATTGAACCGTCAGACATTTGTAATTGATGATTAGTTTAGTAAATGAGGAAATAGACGGGGTTATTTATGCGCTACACAGAACATTTATTTATTATGAGTATTATATAGCGCTAACTAGACCCGAAGGTATCGGAGTGCTTTACAACAAGAATCACTCATAGGATACATTAAGCAATTTAGTATATAAAAAAAATGACATGTCACTCATAAGTAAGATATCGTAGTAGACTGTACAGGAAACATATGACAGTTATTGCGGTAGAATGTAAAGGGAGCATATGACGCCCCGCTGAGGTAATCATAGGGAACCCCATGACTCACGGATGGTTCGACCGTTGAGTGGGGGGCGGGAGGTAGTCAATGCGGAGAGTGATGTAGAGATCATTGAAGCCAAAGTGTCCGTGTGCAACTATGGTTTGTCTTTGGCGACTGGCTTGTAGCTATCCCTTTGGGGAGATCGGTTGAGGAGGTAGTCCTGGAGTTCACTTTTGAATTTTATGCAGGAGGCGTTAGACTGATTTGGACTGGTAGGGAATTCCATATTTTCGACACATTTCCTGCAAAAGATCGAGATGCGTTTTTTTGTCTACGAGATTTCGGGTGTTAAGGAGTAGAGTATTTGTACTACTCAGGGTTCTTGACTGCCCTGGCTTCTGAAGTTTAGCAGTCAGGTAGGCGGGTTTCCCTGTGTGCAACACTTTGTGCGTGAGGCAAGCGGTTCTGAAGCTGGCTTACAATTTGACAGGGAGCCATTTCAGCTCTTTGAGTGCAGGCGAGATGTGATCATATTTCTTTACTCCGGTGACCATTCTGGCTGCTGCATTCAGAGTTGATCTGAGTGGAGCTAGATGGGATTTTGCTGTTCCTGGAAGGTGTGCAATTCCGTAGTCCAGTGTGGACAGTACCAGGGATTGTGTGGCTAGTTTGAGGTCACTAAGAGGGATGAAGGGTCTTATTTTTTTGAGTAGTTTATGGTTGAGGAATGCGCTCTTTGCAGTGTTTTTGATGTGTTTGTTCATGTCTAGTTTCGGGTCCAGAGTGATTCCCAACGATTTTGTGGAATCAGCTAGGGTGAGATTCTGATTGAGAGCCTCAATGGTTTTTATCCATTCTGTGATTTGGGTGTACTCCTCTTTGTTAGAGATGAGGCGGATTTCCATCTTGTCCTGATTTAGTTTTAAGTGGTTGTGTGAGAGCCAGTGCTGGACTTCTCGTAGAGTGACGTTCAGTCTCTGGATGTCTTCGATGGAGGAGGTTTCCAGGTAAATTTGGGTATCGTCTGCATAGAGATGGAAGGGAATGTTTGTTTTTTTGGTAAGGGGCTCCATATATATGTTGTAAAGGTGTGGGGCGAATACTGATCCTTGTGGGACACCCCTACATACAGGGAATGGGTCAGACGAGAAGTTCTTGATTTTTATATTTTGAGTGCGGAGGTGAACCACTGTTGGACCACCTCCTCTGCTCTCGCTTTTCTGAACCTGATTAACGAGGCTCAAGAAGGTTTGTGCTGTCTATATGAGAATACATTTTTCCATAATTTTCGCTAGAAGAGGGAGGTAAGAGACAGGTCTGTAGTTGTTCAGATCGTTTGTGTCCGTGCCATTTTTTTTCTGTAGAGTAGTGACTTGGCCGATTTTGAGACAGTCTGGCATGACTCCAGTGCTCAAGGAGCTGTTTATAATCTTAGTCCAGTGAGGGGCTAGGGATAGTTTGTGCTTTTTGGCCAGTTGGGCCGGTAAGGGATCCATGGTGTGTGCTGAGGGTTTGGTGTTAGAGATCATTTTGATGACCTCTGCTTCGGAGATGGGGTTGAAGGATTTTGATAAGTTGGGTGGATGCCGACCTACAGTTAACGAGCATGCAGTTGGTGTTGGCACTCTCGTTATTGGGGTTCTTCGTTAAGGGAGCCCTGGGGATATTAGTGAGGAGGGCTGGCGGTCTCAAGGGTCAAGGGTCTGGTGGGGGGCAATCTCTTCCCATACCAGTGAACATAACTGAATCCCTATTCTGCAAGAGGTATGGATGGAAAGGTTAGGGAATACCTACTAGGAAAAAGAATAGGGAACCCTACTGGGACTTCATGGGATGGGTTGCGGGAGGAGAGGCTAAAACTCAGCACCTTCAAGATACTGCTCAGATGGCACTGGACAATGCAGATGTTACAGTGGTTGAATCTGTGTCCTGCCAAAAGCTGTTGGCGCCATGAGAGGAAGGTAGGGATAACAAGCGGATTCAATGGCATGCCCCTCACTCACAAGTCCTACAAGCATTAACAGAGAGTGCATGTGGGCATGTGGGCATACGATATCTACTGATGCCACTGTAGTGTTATTGCTAGATTTTTCTAAAATTCGAGGCATCACGTATCACAGATGCAGGTGCAACTGTGTGTCTCTCAAGGAACTGATGATCTACTACCACCTCTGGGGGAAGATTTATGGTTTAGGGAACTGGCAACTATGACAAAATATGAAGGGTCAATCTATATTGGGAAGTATACACTCTCGGTTGAAATCAAAACATTTGATTGCAGCAACGATCCATTCAAAATACAACAATATATTAGCTCAATGTTAAGACGTCTACATTTAAGAAATCTGGGGACACTTCCTCCCAGAAAGGCAGGACTAAGTATGAATATTGGCCATTGTCAAGAGTCATAAAAATCAAAAAAGACTCATAGGACCAATTTATATCTAGGCAGGCAGACTGTTTCTCCATTAGGGAGTAGGAGTAAATTACTCTGTCGTACTCACAGAGTTACAGCCCTACAAATTTAGAAAGGACTGCCGCGCTGGTGGTCTTTTCTAAAGCATTGGCTGGAACCACAGTCATGGCGCTAGCTGCCAATGCTGTTTATAGTTTAGTGGAGAGCTCTGTCAACATGACCGAGCCCTGCAACAAACAGTTTCACTATTTATTTGCATCCCTAAACTGAGTATCTTTATAAAAATTAAAAAGAAAGTGCTCCCCTCTCCCATGGAGAGGGGAATATTTTGCAGTTTTCACAGCCCCTTACAGCCAAGGTATTCCTGGTGGCAACAGGCAGTAAAAAGTGATATATAATTCTGCCCATGTAATTTTGGTGGGAGGAATTAGAGGCCTACCTTCAAGTAGTTTCTGCCAGGATTAAACGTAAGGTCCGTACATATCTACATTTGGCGCGAGGAGCATTTTCTTGGTGGCTTGGATGCTCCGTAGCGACGCAGTATATACACCACCAAGATATAAACTGAGTCTATAGTAACGAAGACCTATATTCCAATAAGTGGACTTAAAATACAGGACACAGATGTGTAATACCACTAGGTCCTAGATGGCTATAATCTGTATAGTAAGGAGTATTCATTACAATGTACTGTACGTATAGTACGAGGGGTCTCTTTTTTATAATGTTACATGTGACCAGACAGTTATTCAGGCATATATTTATTTGGATGTTTTTTCAGAATCTTTAATTTTAAATTGAACATGCTGAAATTACATTATGTTTTTTACCACAGCAGTCAATGGAAAAAAAGATTTTGTGGAAAACCTTGATGTACAGTGGGACTTGTGAGGCCGTTTTTGGTTTTCATCTTGTGGAATGTACAAAAGTCAAGCTGTGATACTTATGCTGTACCACTGAATAACAAGCATTAGTAAATGCATTAGATTTTGCCTAACCTGTTTGTGCAGGCAAAACCTAAAGACAGAGATATCCGACTTTATATTGAGTTGATTACTAGTACTTAGTTCATTACCCAGTAGCTTCACCTACAGAATAAATATTTGCAAGAGAAATTTTCATATTCAGTTAAAAAGTAACCAGTAAAGGGCAGTGTTGTCGAGTTCTACCGACATGGGAAGAGCGTGAAGTGAGAACTTCACACGGCTCATGCAGGGACACAAATATAACTGCACAAAACAAAGTCATAATATCGAGTTCAAGAACTAAAGGCCACATACAATTTAGAGTGAGATTAAAGGAATACCTCTGTGGTATCACGATGGAGAGAATAGGAATGTTACACAGCTGTTTCAATGCGTACAGCCAGGAAAGGTAAAAAAAAAAGTACCACACAACAGCGGATAGACACAGTAATTCAGCTAAGGGAACTTATAAGAGCCGCTTTTAATCTATATTAAATACAAGATATTGCAGAAGTACAACGCAAACGCTGTGCAGGCAATACCTAAAAGGGAATACCAATATTAAACAAAAACCACAAAGATTACTATTGCCATAATGCACTCATTTGCGAAATAAATCCTGTGATTGAACATATGTAGAACTGTTTAAAACAGTGATGTATAGAGCGATATTAAAATAAGAATAATGCTGATGAATCTAAAATTGCAAAACATCACCCAAAAATACGTAAAATGGTGTAATATAAAATTTCGAGAACCGTAGTAAATTTAATGTAACCCAAAATTCTGGAATTTCGCTGGCATAGTGTTAATTTTGCCCAGGCCTGCCTTGACCCTCCCTGCATGCCATACTGCTGAATTAAACAAACTGGCACTTACTGCAGTTGTTCTCGTCGCTGCCATCGGGACAGTCCTCGAAGCCATTGCACTGGAACCGGCCGATGATGCAGTGGATGCCGCTGGCGCAAGGGAACGCTTCTGCTTGCTGTAGCGCTGTTCCTGGCGCTGCTGTTGGATTTCCTGTATCCTGTTGTTCCTGTGGCCACTGTCTGCCGCACCCGCTTCGCGGGTGCAGCTTCGCCCCATTTGGCTGGGGGCTGCTTCGTGACTTTGGTGAGGAGCCTTGAGTTGGGTGTGGGAGCGAGGCGCAGCGGGGCTGCGAGCGTGTGCAGGGACTCCATTGTCCAGGAGTCCCTGCGTGACCTGTAAGACCTTCCGGTCCGCTCTCCCCGTGGCCCGCCCAACGCCCACAGCAGGGTACTTTACCTCCTCCCGCCGCATAGCTCCTTGGGACGCTTCTGCTTGCTGTAGCGCTGTTCCTGGCGCTGCTGTTGGATTTCCTGTAGCCTGTTGTTCCTGTGGCCACTGCTTGCCGCACCCGCTTCGCGGGTGCCGCTTCGCGGGTGCCGCTTCGCCCCATTTGGCTGGGGGCTGCTTCGTGACTTTGGTGAGGAGCCTGGAGTTGGGTGTGGGAGCGAGGCGCAGCGGGGCTGCGAGCGTGTGCAGGGACTACATTGTCCAGGAGTCCCTGCGTGACCTGTAAGACCTTCCGGTCCGCTCTCCCCGTGGCCCGCCCACCGCCCACAGCAGGGTACTTTACCTCCTCCCGCCGCATAGCTCCTTGGGAGGCTTCTGCTTGCTGTAGCGCTGTTCCTGGCGCTGCTGTTGGATTTCCTGTAGCCTGTTGTTCCTGTGGCCACTGCTTGCCGCACCCGCTTCGCGGGTGCCGCTTCGCGGGTGCCGCTTCGCCCCATTTGGCTGGGGGCTGCTTCGTGACTTTGGTGAGGAGCCTGGAGTTGGGTGTGGGAGCGAGGCGCAGCGGGGCTGCGAGCGTGTGCAGGGACTCCATTGTCCAGGAGTCCCTGCGTGACCTGTAAGACCTTCCGGTCCGCTCTCCCCGTGGCCCGCCCACCGCCCACAGCAGGGTACTTTACCTCCTCCCGCCGCATAGCTCCTTGGGACGCTTCTGCTTGCTGTAGCGCTGTTCCTGGCGCTGCTGTTGGATTTCCTGTAGCCTGTTGTTCCTGTGGCCACTGCTTGCCGCACCCGCTTCGCGGGTGCCGCTTCGCCCCATTTGGCTGGGGGCTGCTTCGTGACTTTGGTGAGGAGCCTGGAGTTGGGTGTGGGAGCGAGGCGCAGCGGGGCTGCGAGCGTGTGCAGGGACTCCATTGTCCAGGAGTCCCTGCGTGACCTGTAAGACCTTCCGGTCCGCTCTCCCCGTGGCCCGCCCACTGCCCACAAACGGTCCCTATATCCAGGTCCGGGTCTTCCGCGACGCGGGACGCGCGCGGGACTAAGCCCGGGGCGAAGACCGGGCAAAGAGCGGGCCGTTCTAGGCCGTTAGAGGCCGGCAGAGACCGGACCGGGCCACCCCTCTGACGCTCCCGGCCCCGTAGCGCCTCCCAACACACTCCATAATGGCGACCAGAACTTCACGAAGTAAGTCCGCCCAACCAGGTCTAAGTACCCTGGAAAAATTCTTCCCAAAGGCGAGTAATCAAGCTAGCAAATGCTCGTCAATCACAGAGGCGCACCTCGAGATGGGTCCGGAAAGTGTGTTCCTGGAACAGGGGGATACTGTTTCTACAGATGCTAGCACACCGATCCCACTGGATGCCACCCATTTGTCATTAATGGATAGTATTGATCACACGATTGAGTCGGTCCTTCAGCAGTTAAGAACTCCCTTGACGCAGAGGGATAGGAACTCCTCCCGGCTATCTGGGATCTCTGACCATCCTACCATTCCGGAAATTAGGGGAATAGACTTGCAAGATGCAGGCCAGGCTGACCTGCTTCCAGACCCGGCAGGCAGTGGCGTGGAACAGCCCCCAAAAAGGAAAAGGTCCAGGAAAGCAAAGAAGGCAAAGAGGGCTAAAATTGATATAACTGAGCTAAATCAGGTTGACAGCACAGACATTTCCGCCTCCCCTGATCTTAATTTGTCTGGGTCCAGGTTGAATCACATGGGTTCTCCAACTACTGCTGCCCCACTTTTGCACTCGGGCCCTTTTATTTTTGGTGGGGCAACTTCTAATAGCACTGACACATTGATTAATTCACTCACAGATATCATGAGGAATTTGCTAAACCCCATCTCAGCTAAATTGGACGCCATAGAGACTAGACTGAAGGCCATGGAAAACAGTCACTTAAGGAAAAGTCCTGGCTCAGCCATAAATGCGATAAATGACCCTCCAGCCCACCGGGCACCATCAGGGAATAGACCGTTGCTCCCTGCACCGTCTCAGGGCGCCAACACGATACTGCTGAGTACGGACGGTGCGCCTGTTCCCCAGACGCACCCTCTGCTACCTTCAGCACCTAGGCCCCCTGTCCCGGCCCCAAGGAGATCCAAGCAACTTCCTGCACCACAAATAGGGGGAGTGGTGAACTCTACCAATGGTCCTACTGATGGTACCACGCCCCCTTTTGACAGGCGCAGGGTGGTTAACCTGCCCCCAGAAGCAGTCCCATACACGGCAATCATGGTGGGAGTACCTGAGTTAACTGGTGATATGAGGGAGCCTCAAGACTCCTTACGCAACAAGGTGATAAGCTGGCTTAGTATTAATAGGCCGCTGCCTCCTAACCTGAAAGGCGAGGTCCTGATGGTCAGGAGGATCCCTTGGATTGGTCTTACCCCAAAGAATAGGGTAGGGGATTGTATTATTATAAGTTTTAAAAGCCCCCACGTTGCTAACTACATCTGCAACTGGCTTGTAAGGCCTGACAAATCCAAGATCGAACTAGTCCCCCTCTCATACTTCTACCCAAATGTTAGCAATATAGAGGCAGGGGGGGAGAAGGGGTGGACTAGAGTAGGCTTCGCGGTAGACGGCTCATGTTACAGACCAAGGCATTACTTACCACCGGCCCAGGTAAATTTCATACATCATAATAGATTTTCCTGCCTAGACCAGGTCGACTGACCACAAACCAAGGTGACATCCTTCAGCCCTGGGAAGATGGCGGATGAGGTGCAAAGTCGGGCGGGAGAGAGTACAGCCCCTGTAACTGAGCATGGTCCGCAGGATAATGCTATAGATGAGGTGCAAAGTCGGGTGGGAGTGAGTGTAGCCCCTGTATTTGAACATGGCCCGCAGGATAATGTTAAAGATCGATCACTTAGTATGGGTGACAGTCTGGGTCAACAGGGGCCTCCACCCAACATCGGGACTGACCATATTCTGCAACCGGGGGTGGCGGAGTTGGCTGGTCCATCCGCCATCGCGGAGTGCATTACTGTTTTGCCAGGAATCCATCCACCCACAGGCTGTGCGGCACCTCCCATTGTAGGCCAAGGCCCTCCACCAACAGATCAGGGCCTGAGAATTGTCTCATGGAATGTGGCAGGGATTGCAAATAAGGAAGGCACACCGGAGTGGGACCATCTGGTGGGTAGTAGCGACATTCTCCTTCTCCAAGAAACATGGGCGAGGGACACCCAAGCTAGGAGAGGGTTTGAAGTATTTGAAATCCCTGCCAAATGGGGTGGGAGGGGGAGGCCGTCAGGTGGCTTGGCAATCTGGATCGCGAGTCACACTGGGTGCCAGGCGGAACAGGTGCACACGTTCTCGCAGGACATCCAGTGCGTTCGGCTCACATGGCCTGGTAAACCATCATGGGCTATTGTGAATGTCTACTCGCGACCTGTTGCCGCGCCAAATGAGTCACAAACCCTAAACGACTTGTCCTCCTTCCTGGGGCAACTCCCGGGAGATCTCAAGGTGGTGCTTGGAGGAGACTTCAACTGCCACTTTGAACCTCTCGAGGGCTTATTGGAGGGTGCCCTCACGGCCGAGGATGACTACTGGGGGGTTCCACCCTCGTCTTCCCCTCATCCCAAAGTCTGGTCCCCCCTTGCAATACAACTTATGTCCCTTACCCTGAACTACGCACTGAGGGCTTGTAATGGGCGTACCCCGTCCGATACCCCCTCAGTGTGTACTTTCAATAGGAGGGGCCATGAGTCGAGGATAGATTATATCATGTTAGACATTACACTCTGGCCCAAAGTCCTCGACTTTAGGGTAATAAGCAGGTCAGATAGTGACCACAATGCCCTTTGTTTAAACATCCAGTGGCCCCTGCACTTAGCGGGTACATTGGTAGAAAGTCCGGGGGGAGACACAGGGGAACTGGTCCTTACAACTAACAGGCGCCGGGTTAAGTGGGGTAAGCTTGTGAGCTCAGAAGAGGCAATCAGTAAGCTATACGAGTTGGCACTCCCAAGGCTTATGGAGGTGGACGCACTTCTAAATGCACCAAGAACCCCAGAATACAATGTGAAACTGGGTGGCATCCACCAGGATCTTGTCAGCGATTTGGCTGAGGTATTTTACCCGGTGGTGCCAAATCGAAAGAAAAAGACCCATGTTCCCACCTGGTATACCTCCTCCTGCAGGGCAGCAAAGTCTGAACTTATTGCTGCAATAAAAGAGGGGTCTAATAAGGCCAAGGTATGTGACCTTAGGAAACACTACAAAGCAGTGATGGCGACTGCTAGGACCGAGTGGGACTGGAATCACTGGCAAGATCTTCATGATGCCCTAAAAGTCAGGGACTCCCGTAAATTTTGGGCCCTTGTCAATAATGGGACAGGGGAACTTAAAAAAGCAGTGGAACCCAACATTGCCCCCGAGGTTTGGGAGGCCCATTTTGGGGCGCTTTACCAAGACACTAACTCCTGCCCTGATATAGCCCTCTTAGTGCCCTGCGGCGCACAGGACCATGACTTGGAACTATCCCTGGGGGAAGTGGAGGCAGCCCTGAAGCATTTATCATTGGGGAAGGCGCCAGGTCTGGATAGGCTACCTGGGGATCTGTTTAGGCATCACTTGGACATCTGGGGCCCATACCTTCTCATTCTTTTTAATGCCATTCTAGGAGGTATGTCAATCCCCGGGTCGTGGCTGGGGGCAGAGATTGTTCCGATCCATAAGAAGGGGTCTACTCTGCTCCCCGCGAACTACAGGCCCATTAGCCTAATAGATGTATCCCAAAAGCTTTTTGCACGCCTTATCCTTAATCACCTCCTGGACTGGGTGGAGGACAATGACATCATGAGCCCCCTTCAGGCTGGCTTCAGAAAGAACACTTCGACCATGGACCAGATCTTCCGCCTCCTTCTCCTTTATTGGAAGACGGTCACGTTAGAGGGAGGAAGGCTGTACATGGTCTTCGTGGATCTGAGGTCAGCCTTTGACCTAGTCCCTAGAGGGAAACTATGGGAGGTTCTGCAGAAGCTAGGAGTACCCCCCCACCTCCTTAGTATTATCATCAGGTTGCATGAGAACAACTATGCACAAGTGAGGTGTGGGAGGGATGGTAAGCTTTCGGGCAAATTTCCGGTCCGCCGAGGAGTCAGAGAGGGCTGTGTCTTGGCGCCGACCCTGTTCTGCCTTTTCATTAACAGCGTCATCCAACACCTTGACACTGTTAAGGACAATGATGCTCCGTTTTTGGCAGGCAGGAGGGTTCCGGCAATAATGTTTGCTGATGATACCCTCCTGCTTTCCAAATCCCCCATGGGGATTCAGAGGATTGTGAATGGTTTTGGCCTTTTCTGTCGCCAACATGGGCTGGAGGTGAACACTGAAAAAACTAAGTTCATGATCTTCAATCCTCCTACCAAAACCAGACCCAATCCAAAACTCGGGGAAGTTAGTCTTGAGAGGGTCTCGACCTTTATATATCTGGGGGTAACATTACAAGAAAACTTAGCTTGGGACTGTCAGATAGCGAGGTCAAGGCTGAAACTATCCCAGCTATCGGGCGCACTCTTGAAGGTAGCAAACAATTCCACCTTTAAACCTGTAAGCCCGGCCCTGGAAACATATAGATCCCAAGCGAAGGCAGCATCCATGTATGGCAGCGAGTTGTGGGGTCACAAAGCAGGGAAGGCACTGGCAGCGGTGGAAAATAATTTTTTGAGACGCTTACTCGCTCTCCCGCAAGGTACGCCACTCCTCCCCCTACGACTAGACTTGGGTTTACACTCCATTGCCGAAGACCTCCTGTCGAAACCCGTGAAGTTTTGGCACCGGATATGGACTACCGAGGAACTGTACCATTACAGACAGGACCTTGTTCATGTATTGAGGCTGAATGGTAGCAACAAAATTCCCTGGCTGGCTTTTATCAAGACGGAGTTGCACAGTTTGAACTTGCCAGACCTATGGGATGATCCAGCTCAGGGCTGTCAAAGGATTACGCGCAAAACTCTCACCCAGCTCTATAAAATCAAAAATCTGGCTGACATGGATAATGCTCACAACAGCGGCACCTTGACGGGACGTTTTATGGAATCCAAAAATTCTTATCTTTTCGAACCTTTTATGGATTTTATCTTTCCTCTTTTGGCGAGGAAATTGTTCCTGCAATGGAGGTTTGGTACACTTCCCACCAAAGTATTCACCCATAAATGGTCCACAGGGGGTGACAAACTTTGCCCTTGTTGCAAAACCCAAGACGAAGATGATTTACACATAATGTTTGTTTGCCAATTCCTACCAGAGTCCCAGGAAGCGCTGGATAGCACCCCTGTGCCGAAACCTGGGTTTTAGGGAGTACTTACAGGCATACAGGGTTATGAAAACTAACACCCTGGGCCATATTGTCTTTGCTGTCTCAAAATTCTTAATGGCAGTATGGATAATAAGGAAGAAAATGTCCCCCTGAACTGGTACCACGTATTCCTTACCCCATGCAGATCTAGTAGATCTTTTTATATGTAAATACTGTGTTATATATGTACTGTATTTTATTGTATCTTTTATGGCCCATGTGGCCGAAATAAAGAATTTTTGGAATTGGAATTGGAATACCAATATTAAACAAAAACCACAAAGATTACTATTGCCATAATGCACTCATTTGCGAAATAAATCCTGTGATTGAACATATGTAGAACTGTTTAAAACAGTGATGTATAGAGCGATATTAAAATAAGAATAATGCTGATGAATCTAAAATTGCAAAACATCACCCAAAAATACGTAAAATGGTGTAATATAAAATTTCGAGAACCGTAGTAAATTTAATGTAACCCAAAATTCTGGAATTTCGCTGGCATAGTGTTAATTTTGCCCAGGCCTGCCTTGACCCTCTCTGCATGCCATACTGCTGAATTAAACAAACTGGCACTTACTGCAGTTGTTCTCGTCGCTGCCATCGGGACAGTCCTCGAAGCCATTGCACTGGAACCGGCCGATGATGCAGTGGATGCCGCTGGCGCAAGGGAAGAAGGTCGGGCCGCACTTCGACTTCACTTTTGCTGCAAAAGGGTAAGAAGAAACGAATAGAGATGAGCGTCATCCAGCGCGAGGGAGTGACATAGAAAAAACACTGCTGAAGGGGTAGTCTTTCTTCCATACAGGTATAAGTGAGCAAGCGCGCATGACACTTTGTGGGTGCAGCAGGCACACAGTCAGCTGAGCACATGGCAAGGTAGGTGCTTGGAGGCCTCAGGAGGTGCTGACTTCCTATTTACAATATGCACAATACAAGTGGTGCTGATGTAACAGTATTTAGAATGAGTGACAAGTGATATTGTTAGTGTGTGTGATTGGCCAGAACTTTCTAGTATTAAGGGATGCTGAGAGCTGGTCTCCAGGGAGAGACGAGAGGCGCCGGCAGTGCTTGGCACATAGTAGTTCTGTTGTGCCACCACTCTGCCAAGACTGGCATGGATGGTAAGGACTGACATAATTAAGAGTGTCCATCCTACAGGAAAGACCAGAACCAAGGGCAGCAAGATGCCCCGAAGGCCTCCATGTCAGGCCCTACGCTGTTGACTCTTGCCAGGTGCAAAGTGGCACAAGAACTGAGATGAGCTACCAGAGCCAGCTCACTAACTGTAGTGTACTGCAGCATTTATATAGCGGTTGCTACTTTACTAGGGTGCTGAAGCGTTTGCCCCATGAGCAGCATTCTACACCAAGTAGGGTGTGTGGTTGGAAGAATGTTGTTTTTGTTTTGCTCCTATGTGAGAAATGTTTCCTTGTTGTGTGTGCTTACCACCGAGGTGCAGTCTTCGTGTTGTGGGACGCCGCGTGCAGCAGTATGTTGGATGATGAAGTTTTAGAGACAGAAGGCTGGCGGGAGCTCTACCTACCTGGTGCTACGAACGACCGTTGGCCGTCGCGGCCCACCCGTTTATTCGAACATTCCGCACTGACGCAGAAGGTTCTAAGCAATTAACGTGTAAAGTACGCTGAAAGCTTTGAACAGCTATACAGGTCCCTTTTTGGAATTTCATATGATTTTGCTGACTTAACTGGTTACTGTACAGGGTTGAAAAGGTGAAGGGAGGCTGAGTGCAATAAGTCTAACTATGGTAATCACTCAGAGAAGCATTCCAATCCATCATGTTTTTGCCACCAAACCACCTCATTTCGGACCCAGCCATATGCAAATCAGTCTTGACCCTGCTCCTCATGGGAACAGTCCAGCTTGAACTGCCAAGTCAGGTCATCCCTGAACCGGAATACAAGCATCCTGGGACCGATCTTGCCCTTGTTGTGGGATCATCAGCTGGGCAAAGCTTGGTGCCAGTAACGCAGTGTGCAGAGGACCCACATCTGGGCTTACCCATGACCACCCTAATCCTTTATGCTTTTGAATAAAAAAAATGTTTATTCAGCCTCACAGAGCAGGTGCCACAGTGACAGCTAAAGAGCACACTTCCGCAGCACACAGAAAAAGTACAGCTCAGACAATGGCTGTCCAAGCATCTCACATAAAATACAGGCAGAGCAGTTATAATCAAGGCTTCTCTTTCACACAGAGCAGGTACAGCATGTTGGAATCAATGCAAGCTGTAATGGAATGTAATATAATGTAAACAAACGCATTTAGGGCGCAATTACCCAGTGATGTCTTGGCGCTAGCGTTTCAGAAAGAAAAACCACCAGAGCCTGAATCAGAGCTGATGTATTATTTATCTATTTGTGAGAAAAGCCAGGTTTTCAGAATTTTCCTGAACTGCAGCAGATTTGGTTGAGATCCTAAGTTTAACGGCAGAGTATTCCAAATTCACTAGCACAACAAAACTCCTGACGCCACTTCTTGCTCTGTTTATTCTGGAGACAGCCACCAGTCTAGCAGTACTTCTTCTGAGCAAATGACCAGTTGAGTGCCAGAAAAATAATATTTTAAAGTATTCTGGTCCTGTCAGGTGAAGAGCTTTGTGCACTAGACATAGTACTGTGAAACTGATCCTTTCCCTAACTGGTAGCCAATGGAGGCTCTGCACGGGCTTAGAAATGGAGGCAAAATCTGACATTTTCAAAAGCAGCCCAGGCAGCTGCATTTTGAAGAGATTGTAGTTTTTATCAACAAACGCTTTTGAGAGCCCACATACAAGGCATGGTAATAATCGATCCTTCTAATGACAAGTGCCACAATTACTGTTTTTTTGTAATTCTAAAGTTATAAAAGGAAATATCTTCTTTAGAGACCTGAGCAGGAAGAAATAAGAGGACTTGGTTTGATTAATTTGGCCAAAAAAACATAGTTTGGTGTCAAATATGACCCCCATATTTTACGCATTTTGGACTGGGGAGAAAGAGGAACCTAGTCTGGCTGGCCACCACGAAGAGTTCCAGAAAGTAGAGTCTTTCCCAAAGAGTAGTACCTCAGTATTTTCTGAGTTTAATTTCTGACAGTTTGGTTGCATCCAGGTCATAATGCAGTTGCAAAATCTTTTGCCTCCCCTTCAGCTTCAGAAAATATTGACACCACAATTTGTTTGTCACCTGCATAGGACATTACCACAAAACCGTAGCTATGGAGCATGTGGTTGACCCCGTCGAATGCAGCAGATCGATCTAATAAATACATAGCAACCTTCTCACCCTTCTCAACCACCATTCTTACTCCTTCAGTGGCTGCCAATAGTGCTGACTCCATACAATGATTCGTTCTACAACCATACTGCAAGGAAACAAGAAGATTATTTGAATACCGAAAAGATAGAATTTCTTCATTCATAGCCCTTTTCAGCACTTTTACTGGCAAGGGGGGGGGGGGGGAGGTGAGATATAGGCTATAGCTTTTCTAATGAGTGCCTTTTTTACCAAAGGGCGCACAGACACTTTTTTCCTGAGGACTGGAAACTGTCCTGCAGTCAACATTTTATTTAGAAGTTCCGTAAGATAGAGAGACACTGTGCTGGAAAACTCATGTAAAACATGAGGAGGGCATGGGTCGGTAGAACCCATAAGTTAATAAAATAGGTTACTTTCTCCACAGAGAGACGGGTAAATGTATCAAACCTATTTTGATCAGTACCTGGACTGGTTTCCTGAAAATCTACCACTGTGAAGGTGGAGCTAAGTCCATCACCACAAGAGGTATTATGATAGGAGGAAAAAATCCAGAAAAATAAGATTCACCTTGGCTTGAAAATACTCTGCCAATTTGTTGCAAAAGGACTGATCAGGATTAGAGGTGCTGCCATAACTCCAGAGATTTGACTTTTTTAAATAGCGTTCTAGTAGAAACTTAGTAAAGTATTTCGATATCGCTGCAATGATTAGCGCTTTATACTCATTACGAATCGATTTAAACTCTATCTTTTCTTCAGAATGTGACTAGTTATTATTTTTTCAGGGACTGGCAACAACACTGCAGTCTCACCAATTAGCAAATCTTGCTGCTGCAGTTTCATATTAGAACTAGAGTTTGAAAGAAAGTCATTTAGTTCCCCAGAATTAAGGTTTCTCCATGGGTGGATTTTAAATGTACTGGAAAAGTAGGAACTAGAACCATTAGTCGAGGGAGCTTTAAGTGTAATAAAAATGGCCGTATGATCTGTCCATACTAGAGGCCGGACCATTTCCAGACTTAGGTCTGGATTGGTAGTAAATACTCCACCTAGGGTATGTGTGGCCTGAAGGGTGGGTACATTTATGGTCTGAATAAGGTCAAACCATCAAGATTGTCTACAAATGTTCAGTATCTGATTTGGCAAGAAGCTCTAAATGTAAATTAAAATCACCCAATAATGGTGATATTAGGGGAATCAATGCAGAATTCCATGAAGTTCTGCAAAGTTTGAATAAATTTACCTCTAGGGCCAGGAGTGCGATATATAAGAAGGCCCCTAAAAAGAGTTCCTAGTATTAAATATCCAATAAACCATGAGGGCCTTACAACCGAGCTGGGTGACAGGCTGAAATGCTGCCTTTATGAAGTTGCGACTATCGCAATGCCACCACTCTCTTTCCCTGTTGGTCAACACTTTCCACATTAAAACCGTCCGGAATGGCAGTTTTAATGTCAGAGCCTTAAGCGGTGTCGGCAATAGTCTCCGACACAAATAGAACGTCTAGTGCATGCTGTTCTACAAAATCAGGAAAATCATCCTTGTTCTTGATTAGGGACGGGATAATTAATAGTTCACATGAAATCACCTGCAGAGAATCTTTCCGCCCTGCTTTCACCACAAGGGATAGCTGCGGTGTTTCATCAAACACAGGCACCACCAGTCCAAACTCCCCTCACAAGTGGGTCAGGTCCAGCACAGGCAACAGCAAGGCACATACAAACATGACAGGTACAGCACAGGAAGTGGTAAGATAGAATCCCTCACAGGTGGAACAGGCATACCACATGTGGTGGCAGCCCAAGCACCTATCTGGTGGGCCTTTGTGGCCTGTTCTTCTAGCGCCTTCATGCTGTTCATTTACCTCCTCCAGCTGCAGTAGCACACTGCACGGGCTTATGGCAGAGGAAGCTGTCCTTAAGGATGCATCCGACCAGTGTTTGTGGTACTTGAAAGATGTTGAACAGTGATACGGGGACTCATCTGGACCTGCAGAGGTGCAAGTGCCTGGTGCTTTCACATGGTATTGGCAGAGCGTGGAGGTAGTTGGATCTACGGACCCTTCTGAGATGGCAATACCAGGGGCGAGGAAGAAGGTGGTGAGTGCGACCAAGGCAGGGCACCAGCAGATGGAAACAATATCAGGGGTATATCAGTGGAAGCTCTCAGGAGCCTGTGCCAATCCCAGCTGACTAAGAATGATAAGCCTGAGCTTTTTTTGAAAAATAATGATTCCCCTCACCAGCTGAGCATCACCTCTGCAACAACAAGAGTCCCAATCAGTCTGTGACTTCAGCTTCTATTCTGGTTAATCAATGTTTCTAAGACAGTTCAAGCACTGATCTGCCTACAGAAAGCTTTGCTTACATCACGCAGAGGATGACCAGGAGAACCTACCCATTTGTGAGCAATTTCTACTTGCCCCCACGCTGCACCTCCTATTTAATTCTCGATTTATGGTCACCATAGAGAAGGGTTGCCGTTGCTTAAAAAGGTTGCACTGAACATGTGGGAGGTGAGAAAAGGGAAGAAGAGAGTGCCATAGAGGAGGGGACACTTGAACTTAGGTAAGTGGAGTGGATGAAGGGCAATGAGGGGTGAACTGGTAGCACAGCAGACAGAGCTAAAAGCAGTGTATTCCATGCAGAATGGCAGTGTACATTTTCATTAAACAAATCGGGCTGCAGCACGCTGCTTTGCAATGGCGACGACGGCAGGACTCATCTCTATGTACGCCAGAAGTGACGGGGAAGGATAAAGTAATTTGTTTTGTCACTGCCTTGCTCTTGTGTGCTATTGTCATCAAAGACCAATGCATCATGTCTCCAGAGTCTATCAGCTGCACGCCTAAATGCCAAAATCCTATTTAGATAGGATATTTTTCAGACAAGATTCTTTGTGCTCTTGGGATAAAACGGGGGGAGGGGGGGAAGATGTCATGTCTCCCTATTTCAGAGAGAAGCTATTACAAGACCACGCATTTGCTTCTTAAAGACTGGTGAAGCAAACTTTTAAACCAGACTTCTCTAACAAGTAGCTTGCGCGCTACCAGTAGCTCCAGTTACCCACAAGTAGCACTCCAGTTTGCAGCCTGGCCTACTAATTTAGAAGTGTTTGCTTAGTTAAATTAATATATGTAAGAGAGAAAATATTGCACTAATCTGTTGTGGTCAGTATAAAAACTCTAATTAAATGATAAGCTCGGGATGATTTTCATTGAACATAAGTAGCTCTTACAACAGAAAAGGTTGGAGACCCCTGTTTAAATACATTCCTCTTCGTTGTCTCCCAGCGAATCTCTGACCAACAGACCGCAAAACGCAGCCGATCCAGGGACTATTATTTAATGGTGCCACATTGAAAGCATCATCGCTATAATTCCAAGACTCCGTTGACCAGGGCTGCTATACTCCATTGACTAAGGATACTACTCACTGTATATGAATGCCCTTCCGAGGAAATTTTTTCACCTAGGATTGCTCCAGGTTAGCCTGTGTTGACGAGCAGATTCCTGGGCCGGTCTACAACTTACCAATGGACCACGTGCAGAGTTACAACCATCCCCCAGGTCTATTCTTCAGTCCTCATGAGACACTATTACCCCACCAATTTGGAGGAAATGCCGTCAACAAATACAAAGAGACAGACCATAGTCTTGTGCATGCAGTACGTTGTGTATTTTTCCTTTGTGGCTGATTATGTGTAAAAAGACTGTCTCCCCAGAGAAACCATTTTTCTGTTTATGCCACTCGGTTAGTCACTCAGATCCTTTTCGGTTTCTGTTTTTTCACTTGGGGTGCTACTTAATATGTTCTTATTACTCACCCTATTAGTAATTGTATAAGAATTCTTTACAATGTGTGACTTAAAATGAATTTTGGTAGCGCTGAATCGAATATGATATCTAGATAATGATGTACTGGTTGTTTGTTCAGCACTTCAAATTGAAAAAAAAGATTACATCTATAAGATACATTTGTCTATCTTATTATACATTTCTTCTGCAGGTTAAGTCTACCCAGAAGTCTGTGACATCAGACTGTGTTACAAATGAGTTCCAAGTAAACACTTGTTTTCAGTTGCTACAATTATGGCCGAGTAAACCAGGACATACTGGGTCGCTCTTGTTCCTTTTGACTTAAAAACTATCCTGGTCATATGTACTTTTTACAATTCTTTTGGATTTCCATTGTGCCACGCCATGCGCTCCTTGTCCTGTATGTGCCGCTAGATACGATGAGTGTAGGAACCAAGTAGTCGAGTTTCCCATCTTAACCATTGGAGAGCACCCTCAGCAGACTCTGACCAAGAGAGGAAGCCAATGGTGATACTTCAAGGCAGGTGAAATCTACTCACACTCCCTTTGGCTGGTGGGTCATTGAGCTTCTGTGTGTTCAATGGTCTCAGTGAGGACTCGGGGAGACCAGCTAGCAAAGCCTGGACTAACTAGACTGATGTGTGATAAGATAGGATCTTGGACTGCAGGTCAGAGGTCAAAGATGGAGTGAAGGGCGTAGTACTGAAAAGTGATTTGAACATAATCAATAGCTTGGAATTCCTGTGCGCGATTTGAAAATATTGATGAGGGAGACTATCAAAATTATCAGAAAAGTTGTGTGAGACCTTGTTGTGCTTGTTGGTCGAATGGGGGAGATCTGTTGGGCCCCTAAATGTCTGTGTGGTCCCGGAGGGAGACTAGAAGTCACAAGGGCCTGCTCCGTATCTCCTCCTCAAGCGCCTCGGTCTTGCCCTCGCGCTCCTTTTGATGCTAGCACTTCACCTGTCCTTTCTTTGGCTTTCTAATTCTCCCGCATACATTCAGAAGTTGTCCCAGAGCTAGCTGTGTCCCAGATTCTAGCTGCACCTCTCCGGTGTAGTCAACAAGGACAGCTGGATTTGGTTTTAGTGTCATTCACAGGGGCCACAGACTCTTTAGCAGAAAGTGCAACACTGATTCTCTGTCGAAACTACAGGGCCCAGTACCTGGTACAGAAACAAAACTGATTGTGAACAATTATCTAAAGTACCATGACAAATTTAAAAGTAATCCTCAGGGAGAGAGGGGATGGTGAGAAGATGGGGCAGAGAGACACCTCTCTTCCTGCTTCCACACACCCATATTGCTCAAATAGATTGTCAGGTGCCTTCTCTTCAACACCTGCAGAACCATCCCCCGGCCTCATCACCAGCAAGTCTGACTGCTTTTCAGCGCAGGGTACCCTCCTCTGTGAATAGTGGGCTCTGTTAATTCCCATAATATCAGTATGGAAGCAGTGCACAGCATTCTGTTGTTTTGTAGCTAGGTCTGTGCTGTTTAAATACCCTTACATCAATATTACAAGCCTTTGTATAGTGCGTAGCTCCTGTGTGTATGGTATACAAGCACTTTCCAGATATGGGCTGCCTTTATGGTTCTAGGTATCTCTTTGATCACAGCCCACGTGGCCTGTTAGTGCTGTACATGGTTTTGTTGTGTCGTTGGCCTACTGACACTGTATATTGTATTGCTGTGTTCTTGGCCTTTTGACACTGTTGATGGTTGTGTGTAATCCTTGGCCTGTCGGCACTGTATTTGGTTGTGTTGTGTCCTTAGCCTGCTGGCATTGTATTTGGTTGCGTTGTGTCCTTGGCCTGCTGGCATTGTATTTGGTTGAGTTGTGTCCTTGGCCTGCTGGCATTGTATTTGGTTGTGTTGTGTCCTTGGCCTGCTGGCATTGTATTTGGTTGTGTTGTGTCCTTGGCCTGCTGGCATTGTATTTGGTTGTGTTGTGTCCTTGGCCTGCTGGCATTGTATTTGGTTGTGTTGTGTCCTTGGCCTGCTGGCATTGTATTTGGTTGTGTTGTGTCCTTGGCCTGCTGGCATTGTATATGGTTGTGTTGTGTCCTTGGCCTGAGGGCATTGTATTTGGTTGTGTTGTGTCCTTGGCCTGCTGGCATTGTATTTGGTTGTGTTGTGTCCTTGGCCTGCTGGCATTGTATTTGGTTGTGTTGTGTCCTTGGCCTGCTGGCATTGTATTTGGTTGTGTTGTGTCCTTGGCCTGCTGGCATTGTATTTGGTTGTGTTGTGTCCTTGGCCTGCTGGCATTGTATTTGGTTGTGTTGTGTCCTTGGCCTGAGGGCATTGTATTTGGTTGTGTTGTGTCCTTGGCCTGCTGGCATTGTATTTGGTTGTGTTGTGTCCTTGGCCTGCTGGCATTGTATTTGGTTGTGTTGTGTCCTTGGCCTGCTGGCATTGTATTTGGTTGTGTTGTGTCCTTGGCCTGAGGGCATTGTATTTGGTTGTGTTGTGTCCTTGGCCTGAGGGCATTGTATTTGGTTGTGTTGTGTCCTTGGCCTGCTGGCATTGTATTTGGTTGTGTTGTGTCCTTGGCCTGCTGGCATTGTATTTGGTTGTGTTGTGTCCTTGGCCTGCTGGCATTGTATTTGGTTGTGTTGTGTCCTTGGCCTGCTGGCATTGTATTTGGTTGTGTTGTGTCCTTGGCCTGGTGGCATTGTATTTGGTTGTGTTGTGTCCTTGGCCTGCTGGCATTGTATTTGGTTGTGTTGTGTCCTTGGCCTGCTGGCATTGTATTTGGTAATGTTGTGTCCTTGGCCTGCTGGCAATGTATTTGGTAATGTTGTGTCCTTGGCCTGCTGGCATTGTATTTGGTTGTGTTGTGTCCTTGGCCTGAGGGCATTGTATTTGGTTGTGTTGTGTCCTTGGCCTGCTGGCATTGTATTTGGTTGTGTTGTGTCCTTGGCCTGCTGGCATTGTATTTGGTTGTGTTGTGTCCTTGGCCTGAGGGCATTGTTTTTGGTTGTGTTGTGTCCTTGGCCTGCTGGCATTGTATTTGGTTGTGTTGTGTCCTTGGCCTGCTGGCATTGTATTTGGTAATGTTGTGTCCTTGGCCTGCTGGCAATGTATTTGGTTGTGTTGTGTCCTTGGCCTGCTGGCATTGTATTTGGTTGTGTTGTGTCCTTGGCCTGAGGGCATTGTATTTGGTTGTGTTGTGTCCTTGGCCTGCTGGCATTGTATTTGGTTGTGTTGTGTCCTTGGCCTGAGGGCATTGTATTTGGTTGTGTTGTGTCCTTGGCCTGAGGGCATTGTATTTGGTTGTGTTGTGTCCTTGGCCTGCTGGCATTGTATTTGGTAATGTTGTGTCCTTGGCCTGCTGGCAATGTATTTGGTAATGTTGTGTCCTTGGCCTGCTGGCATTGTATTTGGTTGTGTTGTGTCCTTGGCCTGAGGGCATTGTATTTGGTTGTGTTGTGTCCTTGGCCTACTGGCATTGTATTTGGTTGTGTTGTGTCCTTGGCCTGCTGGCATTGTATTTGGTTGTGTTGTGTCCTTGGCCTGAGGGCATTGTATTTGGTTGTGTTGTGTCCTTGGCCTGCTGGCATTGTATTTGGTTGTGTTGTGTCCTTGGCCTGCTGGCATTGTATTTGGTAATGTTGTGTCCTTGGCCTGCTGGCAATGTATTTGGTTGTGTTGTGTCCTTGGCCTGCTGGCATTGTATTTGGTTGTGTTGTGTCCTTGGCCTGAGGGCATTGTATTTGGTTGTGTTGTGTCCTTGGCCTGCTGGCATTGTATTTGGTTGTGTTGTGTCCTTGGCCTGAGGGCATTGTATTTGGTTGTGTTGTGTCCTTGGCCTGCTGGCATTGTATTTGGTAATGTTGTGGCCTTGGCCTGCTGGCATTGTATTTGGTTGTGTTGTGTCCTTGGCCTGCTGGCAATGTATTTGGTAATGTTGTGTCCTTGGCCTGCTGGCAATGTATTTGGTTGTGTTGTGTCCTTGGCCTGCTGGCATTGTATTTGGTTGTGTTGTGTCCTTGGCCTGCTGGCAATGTATTTGGTTGTGTTGTGTCCTTGGCCTGCTGGCATTGTATTTGGTAATGTTGTGTCCTTGGCCTGCTGGCAATGTATTTGGTTGTGTTGTGTCCTTGGCCTGCTGGCAATGTATTTGGTAATGTTGTGTCCTTGGCCTGCTGCAATGTATTTGGTAATGTTGTGTCCTTGGCCTGCTGGCAATGTATATGGTTGTGTTTTGTCCTCGGGATGTTGACACTATATTTGGTTGTGTTATATCATCTGTAGAGGTGAGTGTTATAGGACAGGTTTGAATAGACCCAGGCCTTGTTCGGAGATGGACGGCATTGGCTGGAGATCAGCTGACTCTAGGTATAGACCTATGTGTGAAGGGCATGGAAGTCTGCACACACTGTACCTATTGAGCCCTGTATATACCCAGTGGAAGGACACTCGCAGTGCACTATGTTACCTTAAAAATGATGGGCACGGCCCCATCCCAGAAAACAAGCAAAGCCACCAGTGAACTAGTTGAGTAGTAAATATTCACTTCTTAAGCACTGCTGCACCCCACAAGGTACCCAAGAATGATAAAATGTTAGGGTGGCCCTGCTCGGAGTCAAACCAGCGGTTCGCGCGTGTCACATTTCTGCAACAGGCGCATGAACCCGCTAAGCCGCCACGTCTCTTGGTAATGGAGCACATTAGAACCACGGAAGGCCCGGCCTAGCTGCTGAGAACTGCTGGGCCGTGCGGATGCGTGCTTCGGAGGGCGGTCTGTTCATTAGTGTCCCTGCCCAGGGTTGCCCTTTCCCTGAGCCGAATCTGACAGGCCTCGGTGACAGCACATAACTCACAGAGGCCCGGTGCTGAGCGCCAGGCGCTTCTCTGCTCCCCCAGGAGGTGGCACCCTGGCCTGGCAGCCGCCCCCGAGCAGCCCATACATCAGGCCTGCTGAAAGAGCATTAATATCCCGGCTGGCAGGTCCCACGGGGGGCTGGGGATCCCTTTCAAAGGCGGGGGGTTGTAGTTCGGGGCACCGCGGAGGAATGTGCGCTCACCCCCACCCCAGACTCGGCCATGAAAGGATGAGAGCGGCTGAGCTGAAAGGTGGAGTCCGCGGGGTCATTCTGGCAAGCAGAGGACCCCTGGCAGACGCACGCCTCGCGGTGCGGTGGGGTGGGAGAAAACGTGGGGAAGACGAGGTGGGCGTAACGGAAGGGGTAGTAGAGAGAGGGAAAGAGGAAAGACAACGGATAGGAGTGAAGTAATGGTGGACGAAAGAAATAGTGAAGAGGGTTCAGGGTGAAGGTGGCGAAAGGGAACAGGCACGCTGTGGAGGAGAAGAAAAGGGGGGACGAGGATGGAGAGAAAGGAACTGATGTATGCGATAGAAAGAGGGGCGGGGGCTATAATAGGAAACAAAGAGATGAAAAAGTGGGAAGATTCATCTAAAGAAAATGGGGAATGGGAGGGTAAGAAGGGAAGAGGAGACAAACCGGAAAACAGAGAGGAAACTTGAGCTGAGGAGCTGAGAGGACGGGAGAAAGAAGAGACGCTGCTTGTTGAAAAGAGAGTAAACCGATTGTGGTGGCGAAGAGGATGAAAAAGTGAGGGATGGGAAAAGGCGAGCAAAGGAAGGCGGGGTGAAAATGTGAGGCAGAGGAGAGGGAACACAACATGGGGTAACAAGCGCTATATAAATGCAAACCTTGTTCCCCTCTTCTATCCCTCCGCTATCCTTCTGAATCCAAATAGCTGACTAACCTATCTACCACTAAAATTACGTTCATATTTCATTATACTAATTCAACTCTAATCCTTCTCGGGTTCCAGGGTAGCTTGCTACTCGCCGAAAAAGCACTTCAACGCCTAATCAGGTGCAGTAAGCGCAAAATAAATACAATTACAATACAATACAATACATGAAGAGTGTGAGGAGTAGAGATTTCAGCCGGATTGTAAGGACAGAGAAGGAAACGCCGGGCTGGAAGAGTGGATGGATGAGTGGAGAGAAGAAACAATAAAGAGAAGTGATAAAGGAAATGACAAAGTAGAGCGGAGTAAGGGACGGCAGAGCGAGAAAAGAACGGAAGAAGAGCTTTAAGTGTGGTGAGTCGGAGGAAGGGAAGACTGGTGCTGAGGAGAGGGCGGGTAGGCGCAAGTGTAAGAGGTGCGGGTGGAGGTGTGCACCGCCCATGTGCAAGAGTAAAAGGGGTGCGTGGAGGTGTGCACCCGCCCACATGCAAGCTTTAGAGGGGTGCGTGGAGATGTGCACCCGCCCACAAGCAAACGTAGGAGGGGTGCGTGGAGGGGTGCACCTGCCCACATGCAAGAGTAAGAGGGATGCGTGGATGTGGGCACCCGCCCACGTGCCATCGTTAGAGGGGTGCGTGGAGGTGTGCACCCGCCCACAAGCAAACGTAAGAGGGGTGTGACGCAGCTCCAGCAATGCTCTGTGGGCCCTATCTAGTTAATGCTGCGTCAATCCTTACGCCTGCTTCAGGCAGGCGCAGGGTTTTACCGCAGCATAGGCCTAAAAGTGACTGAGTGAAATCTTGTAAATTTCACTCAGCCACTTTTAGGAGGCGTTCCTGCGCCGGAACGCCACCCCTGCACAGGAACACCTACATGTGGAGCAGGGCATTACAACGTGACGCATCTCCCAGATGCGTCACGTTGTAAGTACCCCCGCACCATAGAGCAGGATTTGCGCCGCCGTTGTGTCACAAAAGTGGCAAAACGGCGGCGTAAATGAGGCGCAAGGGGCTCGTAAATCTTCCCCAGTGTATATAAAGAAGCCTGTAAAAATAAGTTAAAAAGAACGGGTTATCGTTCTTTCACTGTCTCATCATTTTTTAACTGAAGTATTTTTAATATTATATCCAACAAAGTTTTTGGTTTTTGTTGGTGTAATGATACTTACTGTATTATATATATATATGGATTCAAAAACATAAACAACATAATACCAGTCGGGAGGTACACTACGCTAGCGCTGATTTTTAGCCTAGGTCTTTTAAACTACGCCTTTAATTGCATCGAACACCCCCTTTGAAGAGACACCCCAGTTTTTTTACACCACTTAAAGCCCTGGAAACAACACCATGTCACAGTCACCTCACATCCTGGCACTGTGCATCATGCATGACTCATGACTTCTATGTTTTCAGACTGCCTATGTGCAGGGGCATAGTGAACTGTCCCCCACCCCTTGCTTTAGGAACTACAGCAAGGTGATGTTCTTGATGGGCCTCTTCTGTCTGCAACTCTGTAGACAAAGGCTCAGCTCATAATGTGAAAAGGTGGGTGAGTAAATAAGCGAAGGAATGTGTGAATGGCTGGATGGATGACTGAAAGGATGAATGAAAGGGTGATTGGATAGATAAAAGAAAGGATGGATGGATGAGTGGAGGTATGGATGAGGGAAAAGGTAAATAGAATGTATGGGTGGAAGGGTAGATGGATGGGTAAAGGGTGGATGGGTGTATGAAAGGATGGATGGATGAGTGAAAGCTTAGATGATGGGCGAGTGAATAGGAGGATAGATGAGTGAAAGGATGGATGGATTGAATTGATAAGTGAAAGGGTGAATGTATGGATGGATGAGTGAAAGGGGTAGATGGACAAAAGGATGAATAGATGAGTGAAGAAGTGAAAGGGTGGATGGATGAGAGAACTGCGTCCCTCTCACTGGCTACGTTACCGGCAGTGAGGCGTGCTCGCATCGGGGGTCGCTCCTTTGGCTATCTTGCACCCCGAGCCTGGAATGCACTGCCACTGTCATTAAGAAAATGTGTGACCTTACTGTCTTTCAGGAAGGAGCTTAAGACGTGGTTGTTCTGTAACTGATTCCCCTCTGTCATGTTGGTAGTGTGGTACGGGGTCTGATCGCGCCGGGACACTCGGTTCGAGTAGCTGAGCGCTTAATAAAACCCTATTTAACATAACATAACATAACATAACGGATGGATGAGTGAAAGGATGGATGAGTAATATGATCAATGGATGAAATAAATGAATGGATGAGTAGATGGATGGGTGGATGATGGATGGATGGGTGAAAGGGGGATGGAGAGAGAGAAAGGGAGGATGAATGACTGAAAGGGTGAATGGGTGGAAGTATAAGTGACTGGGTGGATGGATGAGTAAGTGAATGAATGAATGAATGGCTGGATGGGTGAAAGGGTAAATGGCTGGATGGATGAGGGAATAGATGGATGGGTGAAAGAGTGGATGGATGACGGTATGGATGGATGGGGTGAAAGGGTGGGTAGATGAATAATGGATGGATGACTGAAAGGGTGGATGAAGGGATGGATGAGTGTAATGATGGATGGAAGGATACATGGTGGATATGTTTGCAAATGGTTGAGTATGTTTGGATATAAATGGGCACATAGATGAAAGGACAGAATGAATGGTGAAAGACTGAATAATAGATAAAAGAATGATTACATCTTGGAGCACCCATTATCTCAAATAATATTTCCTATACATTGACTTTCACGTTAATATGAGTCATTGTCTCTATATAATGTGTGTGATGTAACGCACTCAGACACCCTGCCCGACATAATTGGGATGAGTAACACTATAAGAGAAATTAAATACACATGAGAGACGGTCTAAGTGAAGATGAGGGGCACCATTGAAGAGTGATAGCAAGGCAGGACTTGCCGGACTGAGCATTGAGTGTTTCCCTGGGAGGCTGGAAAGGGGGGGCGGGGGAGTTTTGATACAGGGGGCTGGCACTCAAAAGTTCCTTATTTATCCAGTAGTTTTCAATCAACAATAAAAGAGGCTTCACTTATATTCAGGTGTGGTTCACCATTGTCTGGTGATTAATGTACCTGCTGGAGTGAGATGCAAATTATGAATTGTCTAAGGCAGCAAGCTGCAGCCATACTGAAAAACCGTGAAGTGCACGATTGTCTGAACCTAATATAAACCTATTTTGACTTATACTTAGATGGTTGTCTATTTACTTACATATATATACTATTGCGCAACCACCTCTGACGTATCTGTAAAACTTTCCTTTTGTCCCGAAGTTTTGTCCTGAATTTTGACCTTTTGTCCTGAATTTTTGTCCTGAACTTTGACCCTTTGTCCTGAATTTTTAATCTCACCCTCCTGAATTTGCACCTATGCCAGTTGGTCACCCTATGTCCAACTCTGTCAAATCTCTTGGCATTACTATCAACATCACCCTCACCCTTAACATTCACGTCAAAAACTCTGCCAAAGGAGCCCTCTTCACTCTCCGTCACCTCAAGAAAATCAAACCATTCTTACCCATCGATGATTTTAAACTGGTTCTTTCACGTATTGACTATGGCAACGCCATCCTCAACGGAATCCCCAAGGTACACCTTGCTCCTATTAAAGCTGTGCTCAACCTTGCAGCCAGGCTCATCACAGACTGCAAACGCTTCGATCATATCTCCCCAGCTCTCAAATCGCTTAAATGGCTCCATATCGAAGGGAGATCGACTTATAAAACTGCATGCATCACTCAAAAAGCACTCCACCAAAACACTCCACAGTACCTATCCAAGAAACTCCTTATCGCTGGTACCACTCGTCCTCTGAGAAGCACAAATGCCCTCCTCCTAATCCCTCCTCTGCATAAAAAGAAAACCACTCAATCTTGCTCCTTCATTGGAAATGCCCCTACAATCTAGAATACCCTCCTGAAAAACCTGCGCTGTTACCCCTCGTACACCAGCTTCAAAAAAGACCTCAAAACCCACCTCCTTAATACTACTTGGGATCCTAATCCTGTGCCGGACTCCTGATCTCTTTTCACTATACCATATTTGTCTCTGTAGTATATGGCCCTCTTCCTGTAATCCACTCTACCTATATTACCTGTATTATATTGCTACAACTCCCGTTTCATCCCTCCTTGATTTTGTAATTATGTTTTTTTTTAACTTTGTTATATGCTTTTCATACCATGTTTTCCTTATTCTATCCTGCTCATGTAGAGCGCTCTGATATCTCTGGGTCTAACCAGTGCTATATAAAACTTTTAAAATAAATAAATAAATAAATAAATAAATAGTCTTTTCAAGGGGGCTGAGGAGGAGGTAGCTGGGAGGGAGAGGCCAGGGAAAGAGAGAGGGAGGGTGATTTCTGGGTAAGAAACAATTGAGACAGGGAGAATGACTGGATACTCACCGACCGCCATGTTTCTGGGCTGGAGGGTGGGGGTTGAGATAGTTTAAAGGGCTGGGAGTAGGGTACAGGGCTGGGGGTAGTCTATAGGGCTGGGGAGGGTCGGAGGAGTATGTTTTAAAATAGGGGTTTGGGTTTTAGGGCAGAGGAAGGCTTAGGGCTAGTTTTTGGGGCATCGCAAGGGGGTGGGAGGGGGTCGGGGTACGAAGTGTTTGTTAAGGGTTAGGGATAGCATGGGGGTCTGGCATTAGGACCTCAAGTAGGGAGTTTGTGGCTTAGGGCGGGAGGAGGGGGTCGCTACCCTAGCCACGCATGTGGTTTAACTATGTGTGCCTCTATCATACAAACTATAGATGGTCGGAGAGGGATGTAGGAGAAGGAAACACAAGATGGTCCACGAGACAGACAAAAAATGTGAGGTTATGGAGAGGGCTGAAAAAGATGGTCGAAGAGGAAGTGCAGTGAGTGACAGGAGCATGAGTTGGCCTAGGAGAGGGAAACATATGGGAGGGCGTAGGAAAGGGATGCAAGAGATGGGAAGAAAGGGAATAAGTTGAGAGGGAAACATAGGATGGCCTAGGAGAAAGTGAGAGAGGAAAGGGATGAAAGAGATGGGAGGAGAGGAAAGTGGAAAAGGGATACTTGAATAGGTCTAAATAGAGAAAAGGTACGAAGTTCATTTGGTATAAAACAGATGAAAGGAGGGAGAGCGATACAAGATATGAAGATAGACTGGCAGGAGAGGAGGATTTGGAGAGATGTGTAAAAGAGGCAGGTGGGAGGGGTAGGAGAGATGTGTAAGAGAGGCAGGCGGGAGGGTTAGGAGAGATGTGTAAGAGAGGCAGACGGGAGGGTTAGGAGAGATGTGTAATAGAGGTAAGCAGGGGAGGGTTAGGAGAGATGTGTAAGAGAGGCAGACGGGAGGGTTAGGAGAGATGTGTAATAGAGGTAAGCAGGGGAGGGTTAGGAGAGATGTGTAAGAGAGGCAGACGGGAGGGTTAGGAGAGATGTGTAATAGAGGTAAGCAGGGGAGGGTTAGGAGAGATGTGTAAGAGAGGCAGACGGGAGGGTTAGGAGAGATGTGTAATAGAGGTAAGCAGGGGAGGGTTAGGACAGATGTGTAAGAGAGGCAGACGGGAGGGTTAGGAGAGATGTGTAAGAGAGGTAAGCAGGGGAGGGTTAGAAGAGATGTGTAAGAGAGGCAGACAGGGAGGCTTAGGAGAGATGTGTAAGAGAGGCAGGCGGGAGGGTAAGGGGAGGCAGAAGGGGAGGGTTAGGAGAGATGTGTAAGAGAGGCAGATGGGGAGGGTTAGGAGAGATGTGTAAGAGAGGCAGATGGGGAGGGTTAGGAGAGATGTGTAAGAGAGGCAGATGTGGAGGGTTAGGAGAGATGTGTAAGAGAGGCAGCCCGGAAGGGTTAGGAGAGATGTGTAAGAGAGGCAGACAGGGAGGCTTAGGAGAGATGTGTAAGAGAGGCAGGCGGGGAGGGTAAGGGGAGGCAGAAGGGGAGGGTTAGGAAAGATGTGTAAGAGAGGCAGATGGGGAGGGTTAGGAGAGATGTGTAAGAGAGGCAGATGGGGAGGGTTAGGAGAGATGTGTAAGAGAGGCAGGCGGGGGAGGGTAGGAGAGGTGGCTTAAGAGAGGCAGGCGGGGGAGGGTAGGAGAGGTGGCTTAAGAGAGGCAGGTGGGATAGGCCACATGAGAAGATCTAATAGAGAATATAAAAAAATGGGAGGCATAAAAGGGATGGTCTGGGGAGGCAGGTGTGCAAGAGAGATTGGGTTGAAATAAGGATACACGGTGCTGGGAGGGAATACATTGCCTCGGAGAGTAAGGAGGAGACGAAGAGAGAAAGAGGCATTGAGTAACTAAAAGGTTAAGGGCAGGGCTCGAGTTGGGGGTACACGGCGCTACACGGCGTCCCCCCCACTCTTTTCACAGGGTAGCCGCTGTCCCCCCTGCCAAGAAACTGGGCCCTGTAGAAAGTCATAGCCGAGAGACCTTTTCTGCTCGTCCTAGTTTCCTGTCAGGATCTAGTGAGACTTCTTTAAGGGAGCTGCAGTCGCTTAAAACAAGTCATACGAGATATCAGCAAACCACATATTCTTCCGAAAGAATAGTTTTGCAAAACAGTCATAGAATTGTGCAAACAAATTGGGCTTGATTTCTTATCTCTGCCTCGCCTCCCAATTCGACCACGTTGTGTGTTGATCCTAGGCAAATCCCTTCGTTTCTGTGTACCGCAGGTAACTTAAACAGTGAAACAGCTCGAGGCTCGTAATTTCTCATTTTCATTTTTTTTAAAAACACTTTCCGAATGGGCTGTATACCTCCTCTGGCAGTCCCGTAAGAAGAAAAAAAAACTTTGACCTTTGTTCCCTAGCCATCCAAAGTACCACCCAGCACAGCGTGGAATTGACACTAAGCAGTTTCAGCACGCTGCCTGATGGGGGCAGCAGAGATCTAGCAAGCAGCGCTCGTAAAGCCCCTTAAAAGATGTGCAGAGTTAAAGGCGGTCCCACGCAAGGCCTTTAACGGCCAAGAAGGGAGAGGGGGGGGGGGGTGGTCTGTGCAAGCCTAATATTATTAAATAAAAAGCATCTCAAGTATTTTAAAGATCATTCAGTCAGAAGAGGAATGCAGAATGAAAGACGAGGCTCCGCGGTAGACATTAATACGAGCAGACTGTGAGGACACAATCCGCATGCATTAAAAGTTATTTTCAAAAAAAAAAAATGAAGTCAGGGAGGGGAAGGTACTTGTGTTATAAGGGTCATCCCCTTACATAGCTAGGCGACTAGGATCTCCTGTCACCGAGCCTGGGACCCCACTCTGCCCTGCTTGTTGTAGTACCACATGACAAGGAATGTATTCTCTAT
This sequence comes from Lissotriton vulgaris, assembly GCF_964263255.1. Classification (NCBI taxonomy): domain Eukaryota; kingdom Metazoa; phylum Chordata; class Amphibia; order Caudata; family Salamandridae; genus Lissotriton; species Lissotriton vulgaris. The sequence continues at coordinate 201,417,347 of NC_141688.1, forward strand.
TCCTTGCTTTAGGGAATATTACCTTCAGAACTACTTACGCCACAGAATACACCCATCCAAATTACAGAATTACAAGGGATGTTCCCTCCTCTATTCCTTGTTTCAGAGACTATATCCTGCAGGCTGACTTATGCCACAGAATATGTCCATCTAAATTACAGAATTACAAGGACTGTTCCCTCCTCTATTCCTTGTTTCAGGGACTATATCCTGCAGGCTGATTTATGCCACAGAATATGTCCATCTGAATTACAGAATTACAAGGACTGTTTCCTAATCTATTCCTTGTTTCAGAGACAATATCCTGCAGGCTGACTTATGCCACAGAATATGTCCATCTGAATGACAGAATTACAAGGACTGTTTCCTAATCTATTCCCTTTTCAAGGCGCACACCCTGCAAGATTACTAATGTAACAGAATGCGATTACAGAATTACAATGATTATTCCCATTTTAATTACTTGCCCCATAGAATATCTCATTTTGAATTACTTGTTCCAAAGTATTCCCTCTTAAATTACTTGTTCCACAGAATATTCCCTGTTATATTACATGCTCCATAGAACATCCTCTCCTGAATTGCTACTTCCAGGGTATTCCTTCTTAAATTACTTGTACCACAGACTGTTCCCTTCTGAATTCCTGTGACACAGGATACGCCTGTTTCAATTACCAGGGATCTCTCCGGGATTTGAGGGGGGTCAGGGCTAATAGCCCAATCGAATTTATATTTGGGAAGTAATATGCTACAAAGCAGATGACATGACTGCGCCCCGGGCCCCAGGTAATGAAGGCGGGGGACCTTTGGCCCCGTCTTTCAGCGCCTGGGAAGTGCGGCGAAGCTTTCACCGCACGCCTGTCATGTACCATTACCAGGGCCGCGAGTGGGGGACATCAAAGGGCTGGGGCTTCCGGGGGCAGCTCGGGGCCACGGAGGCTGTTATTCTAGGAAACTCTACAAAGGCGCGGGGCCTTTACCAGCTGCAGGCTGCGAACCAAAGCAAACAGAAAGGAGGCGGCCATGCTGGCTCCAGGGAGGCGGAGGGGACATCAAAGGCGCCCCTGGAGGGCGGGCTGGGGACAAATGGGGAGAAACTCAAGCCAAACGGAGGTTTATTAAACTTTATGAAAGTTTCTATACAGGCCTCTGTCCTGCCAGGAAACAGATGAGACGGCGAAACTTAAACATTTGTTCCTGATAACGCGCGCATCTACACTGACTTATTTCCAGTAGTACCTATTAATCGCCCCCGACTCAATTTTACTCATTCAATCGACACTGGAAGGCCAAAATGGCCGAATCAGCCCTTTAAACGTGCGTACTGCCATTTGCACACGCACCACAGCAGGAAGCGCCCGACCCACTGAGCTGTTACCAGCTCCGTTGATCGTCAGCCACGTGCAAACATTAATTTCAGTCACAAGGGGAAAAAAACATGGTTTTTGCACTATTTGTTTTCGTTTCTGTTGGGAATAACTACAACAAACATTGGGATCTCGATCATTCTTCCAAAGAATGCTTGTTTTGTCAGTACTTGTTTTGTCATGGATTTTGTAAAACATACAAACAGATTCATCAAGCTGAGATCGGCTCGCAAAGGGCCAGATTCTGAGAATCCGGCCCGTTGCGAGCGCTATTTTTGCATTTGGGATTCATCATCCCAAATGCAAAAATCGCAATTATAGAAATCGCTAAATTGCGAAAAATCGCTTTTAAGGAATCTCAATTAGAGATTCCTTAAATGCTATTCATAAACCTTTTTAAAATTGCGAATTCGCAATATGGGGCCGCTATTTACCGCGAAGTGTAACTTCCTGGTAAATAGCGAAAACTTAGAAAAATGCACTAAAGTGCATTTTTCTAAGTTATATGTTACACATGTGTGTGCGCAACACCAGTGTACATTTGCATTTCAGGGGTGCTACAGGGTGTCCTTTGGACACCCTGGCACCCTTGAAATCGCTTCCTTATTTGCGATTCGCTAGCTAATCGCAAATAAGGAATGACTCCCCATTCATTTCTATGGGCCTTTGGGCCCATAGGAATGAATGGGAAAGCCACTCCTTATTTGCGGTTAGCAATAACCGAATCGTAAAAAAGGAAGCAGTAGAAATCGCAAAAAAGATTGCGATTTCTACATGCATCCCGTTTTGCGAGTCTTTAATAGCGATTCCTTAATAATCGCTTTTAAGGACTCGCAAAACGTCACTTTGATGAATCTGGGGGTTAGTCTTTGAGGAGCTGCCGAGCCCGCGCCACTATAAAAATAGTGCCGAAAAGTGAAACAATTTTTTTCGGCCTCACAAGGCACACTTCGCCACCAGCCCCTGGAACTGAAAGAAACTACTTCTATAGACGCGCTCTTTATGAAAGAATAAAATACATCATCCATTAGGAAGTTATTGTTAACAAATGACTGAATTTGGCTGTATTCTGCCCACTACACCATGGGGGCTGAGCCATTGCCCCATGTGTAGCGGGCAGAAAAAAAATGTGAATGCCACATAAACGGACCAATCGATGCACAGGGCTAGCCGAAAGCCCCTACAAATACATAATATATACTATATATTTTCGCATAATCATGAAGTCATAGCTAATGCCAGACCTACAAACAGCAATAGATCAATATTTAATATATCCTTTTTACAGACTATTTAAAAACATACAAGCAAATAAACAAATCCTTTTCTGAGACAGTTTTCTGAACAAACAAACATTTGCACACAAAAAAATACAATGCATAAGACAGGAAAACGTACTGAAATAATGTAAATTTCCTAGATAAGAACATTTTACGTTTGGTTTGCTACTTCGCAGTTGGAAGGGAGCTCAGTTACCCAACCATAAGAGAAATTGGCAGTTGGAATTAACAAAAGGCTTGTTTGAGTGATGCTGTACCACGTGACCACTACGCGCCCCACGTGGCCAATCAGGAACAGGCCCCTTTAAACTGTGGCAGATCAATTCGAGACAGCCGCAGCAAAGGTCGACGTACTAGTTCCTCAAGCGCCTTGATGTCTAGGCGATCCAGACCGGAATTATTATTGATGTGCTAGGAGTTCCTTTTTACCTGGTGTATTGTAATTTGAACTTATTTTTTTGTGTTTAACATCAATTGCCCAACGTGAAGGGCTGTCCAACCCCTGCTCTCGCCCGTCCTTTCTATTTTTCTAACTTTGATTATACCTGTGTTTTGTGTGAACATTTTCCCCTCTGTAAAGCGCTCTGATACCCTCTGGTCCTGGCAGCGCTATATAAAAACAAATAATAAATAAATGTATGTAATGTCTGCCTGCTGCCAAGCCCAGTTGTCCTGTCTAATCATTTTAGTAGCTCCCAATGGGAAATGCAATGTTCTTGTGGGTCGACATTGCTACAAACTACACCAGGCGACTCCCACTATCGTGCTGCGATACTCCACATAGAGTCAGGGGTGTGGAATTCCTATAGCCCGGTGCCCAGGACATATTGTTTGGGGTCAAGGGCAACAAGTTTTCATCTGTATTTTGTCCTTGGGACAAGTAGGACACACCCCCTGCATTACAAACCTTTGGCTGCCAGTTTACAGTACCACATTATGGATCAGGGAAGGGCACTGTCAGCAGTTAAGGTAGTATTTTTGTCCATATGCTAATGCTGTTCAAACTTATATTTATGGGTCATTAATTGAAAGCCTTTATTATTAGGATGAGCACTCTAATTAATGTTGTAAGCTCTGACTGTATAACTGACAGTGGTTCCAGTATTAAAATGTGTACACACGTTATTAAGGTTTAGCAATGTGAGGCTATTATACTGCTCTCAGAATGCTCTCTGATTTGATGCAAACATTTGCAGAAGCTTGATAGCAAGATTGATGATTCTTTGCTTTCAAAATAAAATGTTAAAAAAAAATGAAAGCAGAAAAAAAACATTTCTGTAAACCACTGTAAAATTTTAGGTACAATTTCTTTGCAGCATAATTTAGTACCGTGTTGATGCATGCTAGTATTTCCCAAGAATATTCACAATGGAAAATCAGTGTAACCAGATTCAATCATGGAAAACAAAAATAAACAAGCATTGGCAAAGCCATTAGATCTGAAATTAGTGGTCAGCTTTTTAGTTTTGTGTCAATGTGTGACTTGTTTTGGCATGGTTTTTGTAAAACCTTATTGGTGTGGGAGCTGCCGGGCCCTCACCATTCTAACAAACATTGGAAAAACGCAAAAGTTGTTTTTGGTCGCAAACAGCACACAGCAACAGTAGTTACTGGCACTGAACAAAACTACTTTGTGTGCCGATATGATCCTTGTGAAAGAGCAGAATGCTGTCACTCACAGTGAAGCCAGACGATACAGTGAGAGAGAGAGTATTTAAAAAAACTCAAAAAGTCACGGTCCCCGCCAGACCCAATTAGGGGCCCAATTATTGAAGAAAGTCTCAAAAGTGCACGCCTGGGATCAGTCCTTGATTAAGTGTAGCTATACAGCTTTAGAGAATTCCTAAGAATTTACAGAGTAGGAAAAGAAATAGTACTCCTAGAAAATATTTGTGAACTGCATTTTAGAATGAGCAAAAGTTGCATATGTAGATTTGCTCATTCGAAAATCTGAGTGTTTGCATGTTCACTTTCCCTCCAACCACTTTTTTCCCCAACTCTGGAAGGAGTAAATTGCCAACATTTCTCAATATGGGAACAGGTTAGAGAGAGTTGCTGAAAACCCATAAAACATGCAAGTTAGTAGGTTTGGACAGACTCAAAAGGGCATTCTAACCCTGGAACTATTGCTTACCACTTCATTTCAGCCCTATTATGTAGATCCGCAGAAAGGTGGCAACATAAGGGGATTGCAAGTATTCAAACACTACTATGGTATGAGCCCTGACATAATCAGAGAGGCTATATCAGAGTTCTTATATCATGAGACTACTGCCATAATTTATCGCCGAGGTACATGGTACCAAAAGGACAAGTGGATTTTGTTACAGGACAAGTAGATTTATGAAGTAACCTGCCCCATGGACAAGTAGATGTTTTATTAAATATCACAGCCCTGGCATAGACCCCTGTTTCTGGAGGACAGAGGTGCTGGGAGTAGGGGCAAAAAGCTTTAGAAATGGACAGACCACTGAGAGATCGTGTCTCATCTTGAGAGGAACCCTTGCAACTTTCAATAGAAAGCCATTTTTATTTGACCGTGTCGAATTGACTCGATGAAGAAAAATTGAAGGCACACATTTTGTACCCATTATACATTTCTATTACTGACCGAAAATGTTTTGACACATGGTTCAGACCAAAAAAGTAAAAGAAAAGATTCCTAATTGATGACCAAGCCCTGATCTATATGAAAACTCTTACCACTTTCTTATACCACAAGTAAAGGACCACGGAGTGAATGTTGTCAGAATGTGTCTCGTAACCCCAGAACACGTCATCAACCAAACCAACATTCTAGAATGCTTATTGTCGGTGTTCGTTAGTGATCAGTAAAAAGAACATTTGTTTCTCTTTACTGGATGGATCCATTAAGGCATCTCAGAGTGAGGCACCTGCCCTAACGAAATACAATCTCGATACTTGATCCCCAACCTTCTAGCTGTGGTGGTCCTCGGTCCTGTTCACATTAAAGGTGGTAGATATTCTTGGCTGTACTGAGTATTTTTAGGTTTGGCCTTGGCTCCTATTTGGCAAAAAGTCATGATGAGAACGAACAAACAATCTGTTTTTTCGCTCTAAGTCCTCTTCATCCATTGGTCTGTTCAAGATTCATTCACATTTTGCTTTCACCTACGACAGCTTAACACATGGTGTAATGGGTTGGGATACTACAACAATTAGCTTTCAACTGGATCTTTCTCGTGCTCAGCCTAGAACAAAGTTTGCTTCCATGCCAAGGATAGCCAGCCAATGTCTATTTTTGTTTATTTTTTGTTTTTAATTCAACCATTTTACCATAGGCCTTCTTTGATCAGCCTAGTCTAACCATTGACTGGAGACTTAACTAATTAGGTCCTGTCTCATCCCAGTGGAGCATCTATCTCTCGGCTAATGCTATTGGCTGTTTGGGTGTATTCGTTTGCCTCCTCTGCAGTGCTTGCAGTAGGCTATATGAGGGATTACTTTACAACTACAGCCCTCTGTGCCCACTCCTCCTGGCTTCCTCTTGAGGGTCTTGCTCTAATGTGATAAATCTGCATGTGTTAGTACATTAAACCCAGTCCTAAACCTAAGCACCCAATGGTTAGGCAGAATTTCACACCAACCAGAAAATAGCATGAAGACAGAAAGGCAGAGTCGTAGTTCTGTCTATGTACATTTTAAAGAACTGGTAGCAACACACATACAGACAGCTGAGCTGCCAAGCTAGACTTAAAAAGAATACCTGAGCTTGGTGACACCCTGGTAAAAGGCTCTTTATACCAGCATGCTTAGTAATATACCATACACTGCGCATGCCCCGACCTTTGCCTACGGTGGGACTCTATTGTTTATAGCCAATTTCTATAGTTGTTTCAAAATTAATTTACCAGAACTATTGTCTTCTGAATTAAGATCTAAAAGTCTGAAGTTCTTTTGGGTACTTTGCAGTAACTTCTTGAGCATTGTACAGGCATGCCTGCTCCCCGTACAAGCAGATGAAACAGAGATCGGCCTAACTTCTGGGTAGTGAGGCGCCAATGTTTCCGACCAGGAGCAGAACTATGCATTGTGATTGTTTGCAGGGCACAAGTCCTAAAAAACATAAGTGGAGGGACTAACCTAGTTAATCAGTCTGGAAGTAACATCACGGCGCGTGATATCATAACACGTGACATTACAGGAAGCGGCATCATAAGAAGTGATACCAGATCTTAAGCCGTCACATATATGTTTAACATGTCTATCATGAGTACGTTGGAGCACGTTTCGAGTATACAGGGAAACCCTCCTGATTTAGGCAGAAGATTCACACTTTTTTAAGCATCACTACCCATAGTACTTTACAATAGTTACATTTAAAATATTACCACGCCTCCTCAGGGGTAGTAAGCACTATATAAATGCTATTTATTTCATGTAACTACTGGGACAGACCAACACATCTGACATTCTTACTGGGATGGCATATCTCCTAAGCAAAGTGAAAAGCTGCCTTTCTCAAATATGTGTGAAGTGCTAACAAGGTGAGAGCCTTTGTCTCCCCTCTGCTGCATTTGCTTCTAGGTGTGAGGCTCCTGACTGCTCCTAGCCAGGAGACTCGAACAAAAGGAGGCCTGACGACCTCTCTGATTCGGCCTCTGTAATGGGCCCAGCAGGAGTCTGAACTAAGAAAGCCCCATGCCCGCCTGCACGTTGTTGCGGATCAAAATCAGACAACGTGCAGGCTCTGCTGAAAGTGTCCCGGTGTTTGGAAATTACACCGGGACGAATTCAGCATATTTTTCAGTGGGGACCAACTTCTTGGCAGCGGGGATCACGCCGACCCTGTGAAAATAGTGGGTGGACGCCGTTCACCCACATGTACACCCAACTTGTTTGCTGATTATTAAACTCCAGGTGCATCTTTTAAAAGGTACACCGGGCACAAACAATCACAATGCGCCCTATAATGTTGTATGCGCTGCCCCTTGGGCAGCCGCGGGCTCGCGCTGGCCCCAGGTCAGCGCATACATATGAAAACTTGTTTTCACTGTGCAGGCGGCAACCGCCTTCACTTTCAAAGGAGTTTGAAGATCCTCTTGCAGGCGAGTGTGGTCAGTAACTGCACCTGCCTGCAAGGGGCTATCTGGTGGGTCCTTGGGCCCCCCGTTATCCCCTGCAGAGGGCTAGTGTTAGAAGACGCACTGACAGTGCGCCACCTTTTAAATGGCACACGCCAGCGCATGCACCCACAGTTAGGCACGGGACTGACGCCAGTGCACGCACCCACGGTAAGGCACAGGACTGACGCCAGTGCACGCACTCACAGTCAGGCACAGGACTGAGGCCAGCGTACACACCCACAGTTAGGCACAGGACAGACGCCAGCGCACGCACCCACAGTCTCTACCAAATGGCTGTAACAACATCGCCTAACAGAAACTACTCTGTGCAAGGTCGGTGGTTTTTCTGCTCCTGGTTTACTCTTTGTGGTAAGGAATACCTCCTAATGACCCCATTGTCTGGTTGCCACCTTTCACAGAGAAAAATACTATAAAGGCTCTGACTTTAGATAAAATCGTGTATATGAATTTTCTTAACGTGTTTGCTGTCATTGTTTTACATTTTAACCCGTTTAGCGCGTCGAACATTCCGCCCCAGTGCGGACGTTCGATTGCGCTAACGGGATTCGGACGTCCAACGGTGGTGCGCAGCATTAGCGCGGTAGTGTATGCGACGACTGTTGGACGTTCGCAGCACTAAAGGGGTTAAAGTAATTTCTTTTTATGTTTACAAATATTGTACTGATAAGGGGGAAAACGGTTTTAGCAATTTTACAAACTTTGGACAGTGATGTCAACCTTAGGGATGTATGACACAATCCAGCCGGTGCTGGTGTTTTTCAAATGAATAGCACTTAGGTTGCTGCATTTTGGGAGGCTTTACTTTCAAAGATAAAATACAACCTATAAATCCCGGAATGCACCTTGCTCTAGGTTAAAAATGAGGGCCTACCGGAAGGGATAACACACAAGAAAGTGTGGCTTTGTCGCCTATGTGAACTCATTCTCTGTATATAAGGGAAGCTTGTGCTGTTGCACTACATGCTGTATCAATGGCCTCTGGACTTATGTGAATCTGCAGGCGCTACTTTTGTCGCATTGTTATGGATTTGCTGCATTTGCCACATAATCCACATCTGCTATACAATCTGTAACTCTCCCCCCCAAAAACATTTGCCTCTAGCTCAAACAGATCAAAAGTTACATGATGACGTGTTTGACGAAGTGGAAGGCCCTCTGCAAACATGAACTGGCTATCTCTCAGAGGTTTGTATATTTTGTTGGCAGCCTGGTACTAATGAGATAAAACATTTGCCCAGACAGTATTGCTGTTTGTAAAGGTAAAATGAAAAATAATGAACCCTACATTAAAAGTGGCACATTTTGCTTCATAATTTGTGTTTTCCCCATAATGTAGGCAGCTCCGCCACGTAATTTGCTGCTCCTGTGCCGCTTGATTCCAGTGGCCATGGCTTTATCTCTCTCTTAATGAAGATCCGTACAACATTCTGCCCCTCTCCTGGCTTTACTAGTCTTCTCTCATTCTCTCAATCTTGTGCTTAGTTTTATTTCACAGTTGTATCATTATTTTGTATTCGCAAGTCTCGCGCCTCACTGCATTTATTCCAAGAGACTTCATCAAGGCAAAGATATATGTATTTTTTTAAAAGTATCAGAGCAATACAAAGGTCAGTCCAAGGGCCAGAAGCCCAGACTAGTTCAAGTTCCTCAAATTTAAGGGCTTTACTTCACATTATACTGAAGACCAAGTAGGCATGTCCAAAGTCCCGGTAAGTAAACCGAGTTCGGACCGGAGTATCGTCAAAGCCGCAATACACAGCGCGTGTCTTGAAACGGCGTCTAGCTAGACGCTGATGAATTCTTTTGGCATAAAAGCCTGACGAAACACGTGCTATCCATTGGCTGAGGAATTTCCAAATTAAGAACTGTGGCAAGAATTTTCCTTTGGTTATCCTGTGGTTTGAAAGAACTGAGAACTGTTTTACTATGAAGAAACCATGAAAATGAAACAAAGATAAGAAAGGAAACTTAATATTACTGAAGAGTGTTTTGGCGAGTGAAATCGTGTCACAGAACTCACATAGACCATCGTCCATTTCGGCATTTCCAGTTCCCGCACTGCCACCCCCAAGATGACCAGCCCCCCCCCCCCCCCCCCCTCCCCCACCGGAGGTGGAACAAAATTCCAGAGACCAGCTAGTCAGATGCCCTGAACACCTCCAACCCTGCTACCGCCACCAACCTTGAACAATGAGTTAAGAACGTCATTGTCTGGATTACGAACTGCGCTGACAGCATCGTATCCATCGAGAGCAGCATCTAGAAATACTCCAAAAAGGCCCGCTAGTACAAACGTGAATTCAGAACAGTAAATCAAGACATCAACTGCTGGAGAGGAGAAAGCACACTAGCAATGACAATTCTGACCGGGCAGCCTTCCAAGACCTCTCCCAACCTCTACCACCGCCTGCTGAGGGCAACAAAGACGACAACTAAAGCAGCACACGTCGAAACCAGCGGCAACAACATTAAGGAACTTTTCAACATCAATTATTCAACCCGGCTGCCAGTGAAAACAACATCACATCCTCACAGGAGCCATGCTACTACCTCGATGACTATTTCCATGACAGGATTGCAACCATATACAAGAACTTTGTACCCCAACCCAGATACGCCACCACCGCAACCAACATGAACCACAGTCTGACTACCTACAGCTCCTTTCCACCCAGGACACCACCTCCACCATGAAGTCCATTTACTCTGTATCCCCCACAGACCCATGTCCGTACCACATCTTCAATCTCTGAAACCAAAGAATCATCTAGGAACTTACCACTCTGATCAACACCTCCATTACCATCGAAACATTTCCTGATGCCAGGAAGCACACCAGACTCAGACCACTATTCTGAAAACCCTCTGCCAACCTCAGCGAATTCAAAATCTACAAGCTAATCTCCCTACTCCCATTCACAGGGAAAGTACTGGAAAAGATCACCAGCAATCAACTCACGACACATCTGGAGGGGAACCAGCTACTCAACGCCTCCCAATCCAGCTTCCTCTAACAATCAAAGTACCTGGATTGCCCTGATGGCAGCTCCAGATGACATAAGTGATGTCATAAGCCAAAGTGGATTTAAGAGGCTAGACATTCCGGCTACGGTGTCTGACTGTAGATACTTAAACCTGCGATTTTATCTGTGACGCCTTTAGGGGCTGAAGTTGCAATGCATTCTAATATCCAAATGTGCTGAGTACCGTCATTCTAAAGTGTGCGTAAACATGTATTCTTGCTGCTGCGCTTAGGTGAAGACAACCCGACTGTTAGCTCTTAAGGTGAAGAGGTGCATACTGTATGGTCAGTAGGGGATGCTCAGTCAGGGTCATGTGTCACCAAGGCAGATGCAGCCTGTTTAATGCTTGTTGAGGTTATGAGGGGGGGTCGCCGCTGGGGTGGTGCCAGTGCGCAGGGCCCTCACTCCAGGTTAAGACCAATTCACTGCATTCGGGGCAAGATGCTGTGCATACGTGGGAGTGGTGGTACTAGACCCCACCCCCCCTGCGGGAGGGGTGGAGATGTTATGCAATGTCACAAAGTAATTGCATCAGCTTATGTATATTTGTAAATTGGTGCATAGTATTGAGTGGTGTGTGTGTTTAATAAATGTACTCTTACTTTTATAAAGAAAAGTACAGACTGGACAATCAATTATTGAGTGTTATTCTTGCACACCTGCAAATGGCGATTACTAGCCCACACCACCTCCCATTGAGTAAGCCTCAGACTGCTCTGCAACGCTACCCTCTGAGAGTCAGGCGCTGCCCTAGGGTGTTTGGTTCCAAGTGAAGGACAAATGTGTCATGTTATTTGTGCAGGCCTCACAGATGCTGCCTCGTTTTCCAACAAGAAAACAATCCAAGGAACAACCCCAACCACTCAGCACTGTACGCGAAGCACCCTCCTGTGAAGACTTCTCCGCTTTTCTTCCAAAAAACTGACAACATAAAGAGCGATCTCCTCATTGACACAAGCCTCTACTCCAAACCCCAATGCATAGCACCCACTCAACCAAAAAACAATGCTACATGGTCAACCTTTGGCACCTACTCTGAAGAAGAAATTGGCAAACTGCTCAGCACCTTGAAACCATCCAATCACCTCACGGACCCCCTTCCTGCTAACGCTGTAAAAGACTTTACCCCTTTGCTTCTCCCACTCTGGACTAAAATTATCAACAGCTCCCTTCAACAAGGAACCATCCCTGACTCCCTCAAAGTTGGACAAGTCACACCCTTACTAAAGAAACCTACAGCCGACCCCTCTGATCTGAACAACTACCGTCCCAACCTGGCAGCAAGAAGGCCTCATGGTTCAACGATGATCTCAAGAAGTCCAAGAAACTCTGCCGCTCCCTTGAAAAGGCCTGGAAAAAAGACCCAACCACCAGCACCAAGGACGCCTTCAAAAACGCCACCCGCACTCACCACCAACTAATCCGAAAAGCCAAGAAAACAGCATTCAAGGATCGACTTGACAACAAAGCCCACAACAGCAAGGAACTTTTCAACATCGTCAAGGAATTTTCCAATCCCTCGGCCAACTCCAACGACATCACCCCCTCTCAAACCCTCTGCGACTCCCTAGCCTCATTTTTCCACAACAAGATTGCAGACATCCACAACAGCTTTGACAACCAACCCGGAAACCAACCCACCCTACCACTTGCTGATCATCTTCCCCCCGTGAACACCCTTAACGACTGGAACCCAATCTCCACTGAGGACACCATCCGCCTGATGAATTCCATCCACTCAGGATCCCCCACAGACCCATGTCCTCACCACATCTTCAACAAAGCTGACTCCGTCATAGCACCACACCTCCGAGACGTCATCAACTGCTCCTTCAACTCCGCCACCTTCCCGGAAGACTGGAAACACGCTGAACTCACCGCCCTTCTGAAAAAACCCACAGCGGACCCCACCGAACTCAAAAATTACCGCCCCATCTCGCTTCTCCCATTCCCGGCCAAAGTCATAGAGAAAGCTGTCAACAACCAGCTCGCCGCCTTCCTCGAAACCAACAAATCCCTCGACCCCTCACAATCTGGCTTCCGAGCAAAACACAGCACTGAGACCGCCCTCATCGCAGCAACAGACGACATTCGAACTCTACTGGACAATGGAGACACAGTCGCCCTCATCCTCCTCGACCTCTCCGCAGCCTTCGACACAGTCTGCCACAGCACCCTTCTACAGCGCCTCAGAAACATCGGAATCCAAGGAAAAGCACTTGAATGGATCACCTCGTTCCTCACCGGAAGAACCCAGAGAGTCCGCCTTCCACTATTCAAATCCAAGGCCTCTGAAGTCATCTGCGGCGTACCACAAGGATCCTCACTCAGTCCCACCCTCTTCAACGTATACATGAGCCCCCTCGCGGCCATCGCACGCCATCACAACCTCAACATCATCTCGTACGCGGATGACACTCAACTGATCCTTTCCCTCACCAATGACCCCAGCACCGCCAAAACCAACCTACACGAAGGAATGAAAGAAGTTGCCGAATGGATGAAACAAAGCCGTCTGAAACTGAACTCAGACAAAACAGAAGTCCTCATCTTAGGTACATCCCCCTTTGCATGGGACGACTCCTGGTGGCCGGAAGCCCTCGGAAAAGCACCCATCCCGACAGACCACGCACGGAACCTAGGCGTCATCCTGGATTGTTCACTCTCAATGAACAGACAAGTCAGCGCCGTATCCTCTTCCTGCTTCAACATTCTTCGCATGCTCAGAAAAACATTTCGCTGGATCCCCTCCGAAACAAGGAAAATAGTCACCCACGCTCTGGTCACGAGCCGACTGGACTACGGAAACACCCTCTACGCAGGTACTACCGCAAAACTCCAGAAGAAACTCCAACGAATCCAAAACGCCTCAGCCAGACTCATATTAGACATCCCACGCAACGATCACATCTCTGGTCACCTTGAAGACCTCCACTGGCTACCCGTCAATAAGAGGATCACTTTCCGACTGCTTACCCACGCACACAAATCACTCTACGACATCGGCCCAGAATGCCTCAACTCACGACTGTCCTTCTACACCCCCTCCCGCCAACTACGTTCCTCCAGCCAAGCCCTCGCCACTGTACCTCGCATCAACAAGACCACCATGGGAGGCAGATCCTTTTCATACCTGGCTGCTAAAACTTGGAACTCTCTTCCCCGCTTACCTTCGCCTTACCCAGAACCACCTAGCATTCAGAAAGCAACTTAAAACGTGGATTTTTGACAAGTAATTCTCTTCCCCCTCCTAAGCGCCTTGAAACCCTACGGGTATGTAGTGCGCTATATAAATCCTTTGACTTTACTTGACTGACTTACCAATATTCCCACGTTCGCCAAACTGCTGGAAAAATGCGCACAACTACAATTGGCTAAATACATTGAACAGTTCGATCTCCTCAACCCTCATCAATCAGGCTTACGAGCAGGACACAGTACAGAAACTGCTATGACTCACATAATTGACGATGCACTTCAAATGCTAGACCAAAACGACACCTGCCTCCTCATCCTTCTTGATCTCTCTTCAGCATTCGACACCGTTAAACATGAGAATCTACTCGAACTACTAAACGCAAGAATGGGTTTATCTGGAACTGTTCTCAAGTGGTTCACTTCCTTTCTACACAACAGGTCGCAGAAATTCAAGAGCAACAACCTGATGTCCTCGCTAATACCTGTAACGCTAGGCGTCCCCCAAGGATCCTACCTATCCCCGACTCTGTTCAACCGAGTTATGGAACCTCTCACCACCTTGCTACAAGCATCCAATGTACACTTTCACATGTACGCCGATGACACCCAACTTTATCTCAAATTACAATCCCGCAAAGACATTCTGCTCCTGAACTCAACGATCAGAACCACCCAATCCTGGCTTGTCGATAATCATCTCAAACTCAATGCCCTGAAAACAGAGTTCCTTCTAATCTCACCTCCAGCGAAGATCTCCACCACTCAAAGTTGGCTTAAGCACCTAACCGCACTCAATGTCCAACCCACCATCGTGGACTCAGCAAAATCTTTAGGCATAACACTCGACAGCAATCTCAACATGCAGCAACATATCAGCAAGGCAACTAAGGGAGCGAACTTCCAAATCAATACCCTGAGGAAACTTAAACCCTTCCTCCCAGCCAAAGACTTCCAAACCGCAGTACAAGCACTAGTCATCCCTCGAATAGAATATGGCAGCATCGCCCTCTGAGGACTCTCCCTAACTACAACCGCACCCCTAAGATCTTCTCTAAACGCTGCAGCGAGACTCATCACTGGGTCAAAAAAGCACTCCCATATTACCCCTGACTTGAAATCCCTGAACTGGCTGCCTTTTGAAGCCAGAATACATCTGAAAATCGCCTGCATGACACACAAGGCGGTTCACCTAAACTCACCCGGCTACCTCGCTCAGAAGCTGACAATCTCTGGCGGCGCCAGAAACACTAGAGGCACAAACAATCTTCTGCTGAAACCTCGAAGATTCCGGAAGGAAAAAACCTATAAACGCTCCTTCTCAGGAATGGCGCCCAGGATCTGGAACTCACTCCCCCCCCCCGAAACCAGGCTCATCTCTTCCACAACACTCTTTATCCACATCGCTGCTGTGGTTATTTTTCCCCTGTGCTGGAAATTGCTGTTTGGCTTTATTCATGACGAGCTCAGCTCATCATCAGCACAGCTCAACTGTGCCTCATGACGAGCTAAGCTCGTCATGAGCATGGAAGGGGTTAAGAAAGAAGTAAAAGCTATCCTCATGGCTAAATACACCTGAACTATTATTTCGGACTCTTTAAAGACTCTACACCGATCTGTACTACTTGTTTGACCCCATTGCTTATTTGTATTACTTGTATTATTGATTTACATGATTGGCTTTGCCCCCACCTAATTGTACTGTTAGCTTCATTGACTTACCTGTTTGACTATGCTCTCTCATGTACCCCTACTTTGTAAAGCTCTCTGATATCTTGTCCGCGCTATACAAAACTTTCAAAATAAATAAAAGAAATAAATCCAAATCCTCCTTGACTGAGGAGAAACAGCAGCTCTATCCTCCTCAACCTATCACCAGCATTCGACAACATATTGCACCACTTGCTGATCGAAGGGCTCCACCACATCAGCAACCAAGGGGATGCACTCAAATGGATCACCTCCCAGCTTTTACCTCTGAACCGAGGAGATCGACTGCTGTGTCCACCTGGCTCATCCCTCAGCCCCATGATCTTTAACGCATTTATGAACCCGATGGCCAACATCGTCAGAGTCAACGGTGTCAACAATTCTTACACATACGACACCCAACTCATCCTCTCTCTCACCGACGACCCCACCACCACCAGTACCAACTTTCATAGATGCACGACAAGCATCACTGACTGGATGAAGAACAACTGCCCGCCGCTGAACACTAAACAAGATGGAAGTACTGCTCTTTGACAACAGCAGCAACACATGGAAAATCTCCTGGTGGCCATCAGACCTAAGACCCACGTCCACGCCCTCTGACCATGCCAGAAACCTCAGAATTATCACTGACTGCAAGCTCATCATGAAATCACAATTAAACACAGTCTACTCCACCTACTGCCTCACTCTATGCATGCTACGTAAGTTCTTCAAGTGGGTACCCCAGCACATGAGTAGCACTGTGACACTGGCCCTCATCCTCGGCTAACTGGACTAGGGCAACGCTCTCTACGCAGAAATCACCGCACACCTCCTACAGAGACTTCAGACAATACAGTATGCCATAGCCAGACTCATACTTGACCTTCCCCGGTTAACCCACATCACACCCCACCTCAGGCAGCTGCACTGGCTCCCCGTACAGAAGAGATGATCATTCAAGCTGCTGACCCACGCACAAAACGTTCTACACAACCAAGGACCTGCCTATGTTAACCACAGCCTGAAGCAACCACCAAAAAGACTACACTCCTACTACCCTTTTTTTTTAACGTGTTTTATATAGCGCGTGCTAGACCCGAGACATCGGGTATCATAGTGCTTTATATGAGGACCAGTTACGTTACAGACGGACACATGAATTTCACTGGCCCATACTCCCCACATTACAAAAGTAAAAGCGGAGGATGCCACATCACAGCAAAGACCTAGATAGGCTCCCCACGCACCTTCGGACCATCCCCTCTCTTACGGAAATCCAGTGAGCCTCAAGACCTACCTTGCTGTTCAAATAAGCCTTTGGGGCTTTAAAGCAACTGGATACCCTTCTGGGTGAACAGCCGCGCTTTAAAAATCCGGATTGCCTGATTGAGCCTTCCATCACTTTGAGGTCAGAAAATGTAGTAGTATTAGACAGGGTGGTAATAAACAAGTAGATGGGGTGTATGAAGCGCTATATAAAAAGCTATCATCATGATCATCATCAAATGTCCCCATATTTTCTGGGTTGTATGGGAAGGGATTTCTCCACATGAAAACATGTTTGCAAGATAGATAAAACAAAACAAAAAATGAAAGTTGTCTATGAGCAAGATTTACTCCTGCAGACTGGCTATCCTCATAGAAGCTTAGTCTAGAACAGTGTAAGAATGCTGGGAAACACTCTCAGGGATAAAATTGTGAAATGTATGAACATTGTAGAAGGAGGAAGTATAGAATACGTAGGCATTTGTGCTTTTCTGGAAAATGTATAGATCTCTCCCTTTGTAGTGTCAGGGTAGAGAGAGCTGGGGACCTGCCGCTTTTCACAAGTGCCTCGTTGACGAGAGTTACCAACAAATCCTAGAGGGGAGTTCTGGGAATTTTAACAACCGCTCGTAATATAGTCCCGTTCTGCAACATGCATGGAAAAGGTTTGCATTGAGGTAAGTTGGCTCAGCAATTTATCCTTGCAATGATGATAAAACACGTGTCAGTGAGCTAGCTGACCCCCACCTCTCAGTCCGAGCTGATTCCTGACAGCCACGAGCATCCATTGGCAGACTGTCCTGGGAAAGCCCAGAACTGACCCCAAACGGGAAGAAACAACAACAGACGCACCAACTGTGGACAGTGAGAGCTGCCGGACTGTCTGCGGGCAGCATGGGGTTAATTTACTGCCCTCCCCACCAACGCGGGTACCCATTCACTGGCAGCTGGAGAGTTAGGGGTGTCGTGGCCTGGTCCCGTCTGAGCTGTTTTTAAGACCCGGAGGGAGGCGACCTCTGACCCCTAATGACATGTATGCACATATTCCTCTCACCTGATAGTGTTACCGCACAAACAGGCTCTCTCCCACGATGCGCAGACTCACTGGTTCTGATCTAGAGAAAAGTGCCCCGTGTGTGCGCCGACAGGGGGTAAAACACGGCCTGGTCGCCCAGGGCAGGCTTACAGCGCCCCCTGCGGCCTCCTGAAGGAACGCGGTGGGCGGTTTTACAATCTCCGATACTCTAAAAGCCCAAAACTCCATCGCGATTATTCACGGTTTCCAGTCGTACTCCTGGAAAATACGCGAATACCAGTGCGTCTGCATGCAAAAGGCATCCGGTATGAGCAACTGAGCTTGCAAACATGCCTTGCTATAGTGCAGTTGCCTTTTGTATTTAAATTCTACAGGAAATTACTTTTCTACTAGTTCTGAGGATAATCATTGCTTAGTCCTACCTTGGAATTGTCCAGTCTTGCCCTGAACCCTCAACTACTTGTTTTTGACCGCAGAGGTACTCACGCAAAACTATCTGTGAATAAACACTTGTGCCAATGTCAGAGCACCTTTTATAAACCCGAGTTTTACACTTGTAAAAAGTCTACTTGTCTGTCCGCTAAGCATGCAGATACTGCTGTGGGAAGAGTGCCCTCAATATACGGTGAGGTCACTCTGACCTCACTCCTAGGATTCAATCAGGATTTATAAAGCTCGGCTAAAAACCTGATAGGGTGTCCAGCACTTGCCGGTCCCAGGGGCCCCCTCGAACCGCCAGGTCTTGAGGGCCCTTTGGAATTCCTGAAGTGAGGGGATGGTGCAGAGGTGCGTGGGGAGGCTGATCCAGGTCTTTGCTGCGATGTGGGAGAAGGACGTCCTCCACTTCTGCTTCAGTAGATGCGGGGAGTATGGGCAAGAGAGAGGGAGGCAGAGGTAAGTCTCCTCAACGGTTGGTGGTAGTTCATGCAGTGGTTAATCTGTCGTAATTGGCCCGTCCGTGTTAGCGATTAGCTGAACCTACACGTTGTCCTCCTTAACTTGGCTGTATACGATAAAACGCCATTTTGAATACTGTGGCGGCCATCTTAGATCATGAGCGGCCTCGTGGCCGACGTGCCCTTTAGTCCTTTGTCCGTTCCACTGACCACTCACATCTGCCCAGCAACAGGCTATTTTTAGTACTGGTCAAACCACACATGCGCAGTTCTCACTGACCCGTGTACCTTCAGGAATGTGCCGCTAACTGACCAGCGGGTTTGAAACCCTCCAATGAGCTGGCAGTATTCCAAAACATGACCATGTATGTCTCTAAAACTGTGTCTTAACTTGTGCCGCCTATCTTTTATTGCCCCAAAATTGTATATAAACGGGGTCACACCGGTGTTCGGTGTGATACCTCTTGCAATACCGAAGGGTGCTGTTTGAGTGTACCACCACCCCATGGGGTTTTAATAAACTTGTTCTTTGCCTTTTACAGCTTCCGTGCCAACAGTTCTTTTGTGTATGTGGGTAATCTCTGGAGCGTGTAGGCCTTGGGAACCCTGAAATACTTCAATTGGCGACCACGAAGGGACTCATCGGCGACTCGGATGCC
The DNA here is from genome assembly GCF_964263255.1 of Lissotriton vulgaris. Classification (NCBI taxonomy): domain Eukaryota; kingdom Metazoa; phylum Chordata; class Amphibia; order Caudata; family Salamandridae; genus Lissotriton; species Lissotriton vulgaris. Next base: position 201,436,875 of record NC_141688.1, read on the forward strand.
CGAAGGAGAGGTCGTGACGAAGGCTTGGAAACTCGCCATGGACGCGCACTGCCACGAGTGACCCGAGTCTTGGCTGCCAAGGTGTTTTTTCCTTTCCTTCCGATCTGACCTTCCAGGTGGCGCCGGTCTCCGACTGAGTTTTCGAGTGTCCGCTTCACTGAGAAAGTGCCGTTTGGCTGATTTGGCTTACAAGACCTTGGCAGTTGGAATCTGGACTTTTGAGAATTGGTAAGCTTTGTGTTCGGTAAGGTAGTCTTCGGACGCTTACTGAAGTCTTGAGATTTGTGATCGGTGAGGTAGTCTTCGGACGCTCGCCGAATTTTGTGAACTTTGATTTGAGTTAGCTAACATTTTGAATTTGTGATCTTTGAACTTATATGTGTAGTGCACTTCACATAGACAGGCATGTAGAGATGTTTCTCTAACTTTGGTTTTTCCTTTGAGCGGCACAATCGTGTGAAGAACTGTAAGTGCCATTTGGTTTGGTGTCACGCTTTTGTGATACTTTTTGAACATGCCTGTTTTCAGCAAGCTCCGGGGAATGTGTTGCTTAGGAGATGATGCATCAATTAGGTTAGCGGAATCACAGCCAGCTCCCCCAGAGGGAACACCAAATAGGGACATGTATATCAAGCACGGCCTTCCACCTATTATGTACAGTAAATTATGGCATAAGTACACTAAGGCCGATTCCGAATTGCAATGGCCCCTACACGGGTCATACGATTTGAGTAAAATCCAATTTGTCGAGCAATGTATGTTTCAACGTAGGTCTAGACAAAATATGTTTGATTGTGTACGAATGTGGGAGAAAGCGGCGCGTGAACGAATGAAGCGTGAGGTTGCCTTGGCGGACAAAGAGCAGCGTAAGGCTGCTCGGGATAAGGCTTTACAGCTTGAGGAGAAGGAGGCTCAGGAGAAGAAAGAGAGGGAGGAACGGGAACGTAAATTGCAAACGACTGGTCAGTTTCCTATTCGCCGACCGCTTTATCCTGTCCTTAATAATGAAATTGATGATTTTTCTTTGTTAGATCGGTCACCGCCTCCGTACGTTTCACCGACGGCCCCGGCTGCGGATTCCGAGGATGATGGGCAGATTCCAGTGAGCCAGAAAGGGGTATCGGCTCTCAGGTTTACTGCGGAGAGGTCCGCTCATTTACGCAGTTGGGCTCGTAAAGTGAATAAGCATTGTGTTACTCAGGAACAGTTGGTAGCGGAGAAACAGGGGTGGTCGGATCTTGAATTAATGTATTTCTTGTCCACTTTAGCGGATGAAGTTGTAAATGCATATCGTGAAGTTTCTGAAACGTTAGAACCTAAAGCTTTGTCGGTATACCGTGAGAATTTAGCTAAAGGTGATTTTGATCTTACAGATGTGGATGACCTGTTCAAACATTTGATCGCGCTGCGGGATGAGACGACGTATTTGCGACAGGAACTGAAACGGAGGAAAAAGGAGTCCGAGCCGGGAAACGACGGGGCGGTTAAGGAGTGTTCTCTTCGTGGTTCAGATAAGAGCTCTGCGTTGCATGTTATGCCTATGCGTGAAGCCGCGCCTTTGTATGTTCCACCAAAAGGGGAAGGTACGGATGATGATAAATTGTCAAAGGATGCGAAGGGATATTTTGTGTATAATTGGGTGTATACACCATGGAATAGAGCAGATGTCATGGCACTTAAAAATTCTTTACCTGATCTTCGAAAGAATCCAGCGGCATTCTATGAGGGGGTGGAGGGGGCTATATCGTCTTGTGTGATGACTCTTGTAGATATAGATTTGTTTTTTGGGTTGATATTACCACCTGACATGTGGCGGCAGATTCGTAAAAATAATGATGAGACAATATTGGGAGGGACATGGAAAGAAATAAATGCTGCAGATTTAGACAGGGCACCAGCATGCAAGCCTTGTCAGCTAATCCTAGAACTTCCGGCAGCTATTTTGCGTAAATTGAAAACGCTTGTTCCCGCCAAAAAGATTGATTGGACCATGTTAACGTCGTGCAAGCAGAAACATGATGAAACGGTTTCAGATTTCTTTACGCGTTTCGAGGAGGCCTTTCATGATTACAGTGGTCAATCTTTAACAGACGATACGGGTCGGCATCTGTTTGTAGATAAGTACGTAGCTAATCTCCTACCGGAGATTGCTAAGCGATTGAAATCGAGCGAAAGTTCCTGGGCCACGGCGACCCCTGCGTCTTTGTTAACTATGGCTCAGTACTATGAGCGGCAGGAGGTGGAGGCTAAAGAAAATGTAGAGAAAAAGACGAAGGAATTGAAAACGAAGGTGATGTTGGCACAGGTTCGGGGAACACAGAGTAGAGGGAATGATAGAGGTAGACGAGGTGGAGGAAATGCGTCGTATGGTCGTACGGACATTGCGGAGGATCAGTGTGCTTATTGTAAGGAGTTTGGGCATTGGGCCGATGATTGTCCGGTACTTCGTGAACAGCGTAGTCAGCGTGGTCGAGGCAGTGGAAGGTCAAGAGGAGGTTATACTGGAGTGAGAGGTGGCGGAGGTGATCGTAGACAGGTTGAGGAGAGGGGCCGTGGCCAGGACGAACGAAATACGTTTGATAGACGGAATCAATATCAGATTTTGGAAGGAGAGAATGTGGAACATCAGGATTATGTGCATGCATAGGATTGCGTAGGATGGGGTAAGGAATCAGTCGAAGTGCCAGTAGATCAGCAAGGTCCATATGTAACAGCGGGTATTTTGGGTTCTACTGATCAGTTTCTAGTCGACACAGGAGCTACTCGTAGCGCTCTGTCGAAAAACTTGGTTCCGAGGGCTCCCCTGTCTGGCGAAATGATTACGTGTGTAGGGTTTGATGGCACACCCTCCCCCAGCCCATTGTCCAAGCCCCTTGCACTATGCATTGACAAGTACTTTAGTTTTGGCCAATTTTTGTTATCGCCCCATACCCCAGACAATATCTTGGGCATTGATTTGCTTAAATATTTTCGAGCGACAATCCGCTGCGCTCCAGAAGGAGTGCGGGTTATTCTGAATGACAACTACCCTGATCCTGATGATTGCCCTGAACATGACAGATTTTGTGTCATTTTAGATATTCCCGCTTTGGCCTCTCTGCCGCACACGTTGTGGGCGACATCAGATACGGATGTGGGAGAGATGCGTATTCCACCAATACATATCACTGTTAAGGAGGGGGCCCTTCTACCACGAGTGCCACAGTATAAGATCTCGAAGGAAGGCGAAATTGCACTAACACATATTGTTCAGGATTTGATTTCTGCAGGGGTAGTGGAGGAGGTCCCTTATAATGTCTGTAACAGCCCTATTCTACCAATTCTTAAGAGAGACTCAGATGGCAAGATCTATCGATTTATTATTGATTTGCGTGAAATAAATAAAATTGTCATTCCCCAATACCCAGTGGTGTCTGATATCACGACTTTGCTTACTTTGGTTCCACCGACAGCCACCACTTTTAGCGTTATCGATCTAAAGAATGCGTTCTTTTCTATTCCTGTTCACCCAGATAGCAGATATCTGTTTGGTTTTACGCTCAATAATAAATCGTATAGATTTTGTCGTGTTCCCCAAGGCTATACTGAGAGCCCTAGCATCTACAGCCAGGCTTTGAAACGACAACTAGATTCCTTCGAATTGCAGTCTGGTGTTGCGCTAATCCAGTACGTGGATGACCTTTTGCTTGCTGCTGACTCCTATACACAATGTGAACAAAGCACGCTTGCGTTGCTGTCCTTTTTGGCACAAAACAATCACAAGGTCTCCAAGAAAAAGCTTCAATACTGTAGACCCCAGGTGACCTACCTCGGTCATCTGTTGTCTAAGGAGGGGAGGGCATTGACATCTGATCGAATTCAGGCGATTTTAGATACACCAGTCCCCCGCACGCAGAGAGATGTGCGTGCCTTTATAGGGTTGACATCTTTTTGTAGACAATGGATCATGGGTTTCTCACATATCATAAAACCTCTGCTAGCATTATTGTCCAAAACTACACCGATGCCTCTTGAGTGGACAGATGAATGTCAGAAAGCCTTTGAACAGTTGAGACAGGCCCTTTGTTCTGCACCCGTGTTAGGAACACCAGACTACACGAAACTTTTCACATTGTACGTGCACGAGAATGATGGGTGCGCGTTGTCAGTGTTAGTGCAGTTACACGGGGATAAGCAGAGACCATGTGCATACTTCTCTGCCATTTTGGATCCTGTAGCACGAGGGCTGCCTGGGTGTTTTCGAGCAGTAGCGGCAACAGCAGTAGCCATACGACAGAGTGAGGGCATAGTGTTATCACACAAATTGTTGGTGTTGGTTCCTCACGCAGTAGACGCCTTGTTAAACCAAACAAAGACCCAATACCTCACGAGTGCACGACTTACAGGATATGAGCTGACACTTTTAGCGCCACATATAACATTGAAGAGATGCGCTACTTTGAACCCCGCGACTTTATTGCCCTATCCGGCCGAGGAGGGTCAGGAAGAAAAACATCATGATTGTGTTTTCCTGACTGAGGAACAGACAAAGGGTCGTGTTGACTTACAGGATGTGCCACTTCCCGATGTGGATGGGGAACTGTGGGTTGATGGATCGTGTTTGAGGCTGCCAGATGGCACGACTTCCGCAGCATATGCGATCACGACTCTTAAGACGGTGGTAGAAACAGCTAGAATACCACAAAAATCGGCTCAGGCAGCAGAGCTGATAGCTTTAACAAGAGCCTGCGAATTGAGTGCTGGCCTATGTGTGAACATATACACAGACAGCCGGTACGCCTTTGGAGTGGCCCATGACTTCGGGCTTCTTTGGAGGGAACGCGGGTTTCTGACGTCACATGGGGAGCACATTATGCACGGAGAGTTAGTGCGTGATCTCCTAAATGCGCTGCTTGGCCCTAAAAAAGTAGCGATAGTGAAGTGCAGTGCCCATAAGAAAATTACGGATAAGGTGGGCCAAGGAAATGCCTTTGCAGACAGCATAGCAAGGCAAACGGCTATGTCCCGAACTAGCTCCCCCATGTACGTGGTACAATCGCAGGCTGAACGATGGAGTGATGCTAGAGTAGAGATACGGGATATACAAAATTCAGCTACAGAATCTGAGCTTGCGGCTTGGGCAGTAGATGGGGTACTAGATGACGAGGGGTGTTGGAGAAGCAAAGACATGGAGAAGTGGAAATTGCCTGCGGCTTACTTACAAGCGATGGTCCAGATGACACATGGACTGGCTCATGTCGGAGCTCTTGCAATCACTCAGCTTTTAACACGAGTTTGGGAACATCCCGAGATTGCGAACACTGCAAAGAGAGTAGTGCAGACCTGCCTGGTATGTTTGCAACACAATCCTGGAAAGGGGGCCTATACTCCGAAAGGAGGGTTCGTTCCACCTTCTGCACCGTTTGAAGTCCTTCAAATGGATTACATCCAACTCGAGCGCTGCAATAACCTGAAGTACGTCTTAGTGGTGGTGTGTGCCTTTAGCAAATGGGTTGAGGCCTACCCCACGAAAGACAATACGGCTTTGACAACAGCTAAGGTGTTGCTTAAGGAATTCTTTCCTCGCTTTGGAGTTTGCAAATTTTTGTGGAGCGATAATGGGCCCCATTTTGTCGGAAAGATTGTGGAGTATGTACTGAAGGGGTTGGGGATTCAGCAAAAGTTCCACGCTGTATTCCACCCTCAGTCAGCAGGTTTGGTCGAGCGGTACAATGCAACGTTGAAGCTTAAGCTGGCCAAAATTGTAGCGTCTACATCATTGAAGTGGCCAGATGCGTTGCCGCTAGCACTACTGTCTCTTAGATCAGTGCCCCATTCACGAACCGGCCTTACACCTTATGAGGTGGTGTTTGGCCGCCCCATGAATATCTGGGGAGTGCCCAAGCCGCGATTAATACATGATGTGCCTTGTGTTATGATGAATGATTATTTGGCACGATTAACAAATGATTTGCTCTCCATTCATCAACAGGTTCGAGAAGCGCTCCCTGATAACTCTACTGGAGAGGGCCACGATCTTCGTCCTGGGGATCATGTGATGATCCGTTCGTTTGAAAGAGCAAGCAGTCTGGAGCCCAGGTGGAAGGGCCCCGAGCAGGTCCTTCTGGCGACCCGCACCGCCGTACGAGTGACCAACAGGAAGCGGTGGGTGCATTCGACTCACTGTCGCCGAGTCTCTCCGGATCTGGTGACTCCTGCTGTGCTTACTGATTATAAAGAGATCTTGGAGAAAGAAAAGAGCCCAGCTGTGACGTCGGCCGAAGTAGAGGGAGCCTTCCCGGACCAATCTGCTGCTGGAAGAGAGCGCTACAATCTACGACCGCGATAAAGAAGATTTTTGTTCCTTTTTTAGACTGGTTGGTAACCGCTCCAGGTTTGTGAAACGGAAACCGGGAATTCCAAGGGGGGGGGATCAGTTCTGCCAGAGTAGCGACACCCGTCTTGGCCCGGAGAAGAAAACAACGGCTACCTCGGAGTTCAGCACCGCATTTTTCTTTTTTTTTAGGTATACACGTACGTGTATCAGAGACCACTTGTGAGAAACTGTGAACAATTTGTGTTATTTGAGACTTTGCACAGAACTTTCTTGAACTATGGCATCAATGGCATCGCGTGATAAGAAAATACTGGGTGCCTTTCTTTTTGTTTTCACGATTGTGGTGATAGCTGTTATTGCCTGGGTAGTCGAACTTGTGGTGCCTGTACGTGAACATTTGCTGCCGACTACCCCGGCACCGTCTGAACATTTTCACTTTACCTTGCCTTTTCATGAAGAGCGCCACCGTCAAACGTACTTAAATAACAGCTTCATTCAGATTCTTCACCACACACATAATATGACCAATACCTCTAATTGCTGGGTGTGTGGAATGTTGCCTGGGCACCAGAAGAGAGGGGGCACCCCACTTATTCCACTCCCGTTTTCGCATAATGGGTCTTGCAACGCCTGGTACACCCTCCTCTTTACCTTGAGATGGCCAACCAAAGGGGGGGTGCTTTTCCGCCTAAATAAAGAATGTCCCCATGACAAGGATGGGTTTCCACGGGCTGAGGGTACACGTTTTGAATGGGAAGAGTATAAGCCCGACAATGTGTCTGCTCCACGAATATACAGCAATCAGAGAAATGTGAATGTATCAAGTGTTCATGTTATAAATGTCATTGCTACAAAAGCTGATTTATGTATACGGAATAAGGGCACGATTGCTGTGGGGAAAAGTGAATGTAACATTACTCTCACGTTTGATAGCCCGAATGGCATTTCATTTGTTGCATCTCGAAACACCTACTTCATCTGTGGAACAAAGGGGTATCATCAGCTTCCAGTGGGGTGGTTGGGCACATGTTATGTATCGTTTGTGCTCCCTCCGGTATTCATTGCCCCTCCGATGTATCACAACGACTATACTCTGTACCATGATTTTGTTTTGAACAGAGTTAAGCGAACTGTTGCACTAGAGGACATTGATCAAACGGACACTGCGTTGCAACAATATGTGGATTTCAATCTGGGACTATTCTCCTTTGTGGGGGCCGCACTGAACAGTCGGAAGATCAGACGCCTGACACGTGTTGTCGAGGCTGTTGCGAATGACACTGCTATTGCCCTGGGGAATATTACCGAAGAACTGCAGATTTCCAGAATGGTCACCCTCCAAAACCGGATGGTGCTGGATGTTGTTTTGGCTGATCGTGGGGGGGCATGTAGGATCATCGGAAGCAGCTGTTGTGTCTACGTGCCTGATAATTCTCCATCTGTGTATGATGCGATTTCAAAGCTGCATAAAATAGCTGCCGAAATACACCCGGACAATGGAACTTGGACACTTTCTGGATGGTTCTGGTCCATGATTGCAACTTGGGGCTGGAAACTGTTGACGATTCTCTGTATACTTGTGGGAGCAATGTTTTTTATCTGCTTGTGTATCCAATGTAGTCCTGCATTATGTTCAATGTGCCTATCGGCCTGTTTGCCATCGAGACGAGCTCTTGCCCACGATAAAATGATGCTACATAAGGAGGTGACACAAATTATGCTAATTGACATCGAGGACGAACATCCAGACTATGTTCATTATGAGGTAGATTCAGCTAAACGCTAAAAGGGTCGTCTGTCGTAATTGGCCCGTCCGTGTTAGCGATTAGCTGAACCTACACGTTGTCCTCCTTAACTTGGCTGTATACGATAAAACGCCATTTTGAATACTGTGGCGGCCATCTTAGATCATGAGCGGCCTCGTGGCCGACGTGCCCTTTAGTCCTTTGTCCGTTCCACTGACCACTCACATCTGCCCAGCAACAGGCTATTTTTAGTACTGGTCAAACCACACATGCGCAGTTCTCACTGACCCGTGTACCTTCAGGAATGTGCCGCTAACTGACCAGCGGGTTTGAAACCCTCCAATGAGCTGGCAGTATTCCAAAACATGACCATGTATGTCTCTAAAACTGTGTCTTAACTTGTGCCGCCTATCTTTTATTGCCCCAAAATTGTATATAAACGGGGTCACACTGGTGTTCGGTGTGATACCTCTTGCAATACCGAAGGGTGCTGTTTGAGTGTACCACCACCCCATGGGGTTTTAATAAACTTGTTCTTTGCCTTTTACAGCTTCCGTGCCAACAGTTCTTTTGTGTATGTGGGTAATCTCTGGAGCGTGTAGGCCTTGGGAACCCTGAAATACTTCAAATCCAGGCAGATTCTTGGTTGTGCGGAGCCTTCTGTTCGTGAGTCAGCAGCTTAACTTAGCATCTCTTCTGTACGGGGAGCCAGTGGAGCTGCCTGAGGTGGGGTGTGACGTGGGTTCGTCGGGTTCTGTATGGTCTAAAGTCTCTGTAAGAGGAGTGCAGATTCCTACATAGATGGCGCTGTCGTAGTACATTCGACTGGTGATGAGGGCCTGTGTCACGGCGCGATTCGTATGTAGGGATAGCCTATTTCTGCTGATACACGTGAGAAAGTGATGTAGGCATTGACTTCTCCAACACAGCCCACACGGACCAGCACATCCTCTAGGTAGCAAAGTCACTCCTCCAGCATCAACCAAACCACAGTCCCTGGTCCCTGACAGCCACACACAAATGGTAGTAGTCTGCACTGTATTGGAATGTATCTAAGCGACATACACGTTACAAGTAGGCTGCAACAGGCTCAGGACACCTTAAAACCTCCACCCAGAGGCCACAACATGAACTTACCCCAAGTTTACCAACCAAGTGTCACAGCTGTCAATGTCCAGCGTGCCTGGGCCACTCTGTGTCACCCATACTGCCTCGTGCACCACACACACCCCTTCCAGCATGCCTGGACAGAAAATTGTTCACAACTAAATACGACACATGAATACACAAACAACATTGTTTAGTACTCAAAAGGAAAAATGTACCATGGGAACCCAAAGCCATGAGTCAGCCAACTGCCTGCTAGTATCTATGTATTACTTTCATACAACTTCATCCTCACAGTAACAGACAGGAGAAGTGATATAGTAATGCTGATCCGGGTCACTTTACTAGCCACAAACAGGCCACATTTTATAAACTGCCGCACTGTACCATTTCACAGAAGATGAATGTCCACATCCAATGAAAACAAACTCAAGTTATGTTTGTGAAACAACAACTTGGTCCAGCACTCCTTATTGTAAAATCTCAAATAACATCACAGGATTAAGAACAACATTAATTCAGCAGGTGTGTTTTCACTTTTCTTTATTCGTGATCTCTTCTTCACAACAAGTAAAACCATAGCCAACGCGTATCGTCCTCTCGTACTTCTTCAGGACAAAAAGTGTGTTGGCCTTCTATTCTGTGTACTATCACAGATGTTCAATCTGCTTTCGTTAAATGGTATTGGTTGAAACCTGATCAATGTAAAAACTCATCCTAAGTCAAGGTATTAATGGCAATTTCTGGTAAGCAATCTTCTAGTGTGATTCTACCACTAGTCTAGAAATGGCATGACAATGGGTGTTATCCCATTCCGCAACTACCAAAGTGGGAGTGTGTGGCTCGCGTAGTGTCCCTGGTTAATCTAACAAGAAGATTGTTTCACTAACAGATTTCCAAAGCTCGCCTGAAGCAAATGCTGCAGTGCTTAATGTGTAAAATACTAGTGCCACAGCTTTCATCAGGAGGCCACTGTAGTTTGTACCACACATTGCCTCTGCTATCCTGTCAACGATAGTAACAACACAACTACTAACCATCAAACTTCTACAAGTGCCCCTGAAGCTACAAGAATAAGTTGGGCGACAGGCAATTGTAATTTTAATGCACATTGAATTAATAATTAACTGTTGTTGTGGTAATCTCTAAATTAGCCAGACAGTGCCACCTTGTGGCCGACTGTCACAGGTGCCGATATTGACAATTAAGTGCGGATTCCGAGCACCGGCTCAAATTAACCCCTGAACCTGCGGTAGCCTCCTCTGCTCTCATCTGCCTTGTTACTGCATGTTCTCAGGAGTAGGCTTGCATAGATGTAAAAACATCCAGCGGAGACTTGAGGCCTACATTCTGGATTTATTTGTTCACTTCTCCTCGTGCTATGTATTGTTATCTCCCCATGAGAAGAGCTACCATCAACTTCCTGTTTTGGTCTCTAGTTTTTCTTTCCCCTCCTTCTATTATAGTAAGACTTTTACTGGCTGCTGCCAAGGTGATGTTAATGGTGGGTGTGCTCAACAAATGTCAACTACACACCTGTCTTATGCTTGCTTGTTATGTTATTGTCTTTGCTCCATCAGACATGATGCGGTGTCGATCCCTCCATAATCTGGGGATGTGCTATATCCCATAATACTTTCAATTATATTTTTGGTTGTATTTGATTCTGCCCTCTGAACAGCTATGAAGTGCTCTGATACCCACAAGGATCATGTTCGCACTATAGAAAAACTATCAAAATAAATAAACATTAGTAACAATAAAAAGTGACAGATTTATCTGCTTCAGCCACTGTTTGATGGATGTTGACTACTCCCTTGATGTCCCTCTACCTAAAGTGTGAGGGAGGAGCTGAAGGGGTGGGATAAAATTAATACTTCAAATGTTCAAGGGGATCGATCCTCTTGGGCCTTGGGGGCTTGTGGATCACGGGCACAGTGACTCCCAAGGCCAAAGCGCTGTGTCCCAGGTGCTGGTGTAGATTATTATTATTATTATTATTATTATTATTATTATTATTATTATTATTATTGCTGGTTAGCATCTCATTACTTCACAATAGACCAGGGTAAAACATTTCATTAGGCATTAAATACCAAGGCACCCCACGAAGGTGAGCCTCTCATTAGGCGTGGACAACCAGCTCATCAGGCAAGGATGAGCTTGTCATGTAGGCAGGGTCCACATCTCATCAGGTAGGAAACCTGTTCAGTAGGCAAATCAATTAACTTCTCACCGAGCAAGGGTGAGCATTTGATTAGTAAGTAATGACAACTTTTCATCTGGTAAGGATATACCTTTCATCAGGTGAGAATAAAAACATGTCCTTAAACTCATTAGGTAGAGATAACCCATTCAACAGTTAGGAAGAACCACCTCCTAGGCATAGGTCCTACTAACTGACAAGACTCGCTACATCATAGGCAACCTCACCCACACCGCACTGGCACAATGTCAGGTCCTCGGCCCAGAAAAGGATTCCGGAGCAAGAACCATTGATGGGAATTAGATTCTCCAGGCATGAGTCTGGTGCGGCTTTGACTGATCCCTGTGCTGAGGATTCAGGAGGGATACCCTGAAGACAAGAACCCACCGAGCTATCTTACCTGAGGCAGATGTTTACCTCCAGCAGAATAAGTCTGTGATTCGAGCCCCGCCCCCTTGCATCCTCCACACCTGGACAATACCCCCTAGAACTTCCCCTACTCCAGGACTACTCCACTATGTAGGCGTAAAAACCAGGAACTCTTTATGGAAATGACGAAAAATCTACACGGATAAGGTGGGGGTGGGCGAACTGCACACAGAAGAGCTAGCAATAAAGTGTACTTTGAGACATCCCCTGACAGTCTGAGGATTGCATACCTTAGTTGCACACAGCTCAAAGGTAGACATGTTAAAAGCACACACATTTTATATAACACTTGCTATTAAGGGTTACCGTTACTAAGTGCCCCACATTTTGGCTCATAAAGGAGCTGGGGCACAACAAAATAATCTGATGTTCCCAAGATCACAGAATATTTTGTGTACTAAAGCCGAGATCAATAAGAGTTCAGACATTTTCGTTCTAACGTAAACAACTTGGCCACAAGGCCACATCTCCTCAGAGAAAAGAAGTTTTGGTGAAAGGAGCGAGAAGATGTGAAAACAGATGCCAAGTCAGAGTAGTGTAGCCGGAAGCTGAAAGTGCATGGGACACAACTTGGAATAATATTTAAACAAGCACTGTCAATGTTGATAGCTCTAGTTAATAACTGGAGGTATGCTACTTTTCACTCATCGGTGAGTTTAGGTACTCAAACTACACCATTTATGCTCTCTGTCACCTCTTCTTACAGTAATGAAGGCATTCCTACAATCACAGTCTCGTACTTGCATTCACCCCTTATCTATCCACAAGGAAACACACCCACAGCCTCAACAAGCACATGCAGGTTACATTAATTGAATAAAAGCAGAAAAATAAAAAATGCTTGTAATAATATACAAGTAACCATTTAGACAAAGAAGTGTACACAAATTGGAATGGTACTGTACACAGTAAATCATTTATTTCAAACTATTTCACTGCCTCAGTATTTGCACACTCGAGAATCAAAGAATTTTATGTAAAACAATTAAAAAAACATTCGCTTGTTCAACCACATGTACTATTTTAGTTTCTTTCTGTACCATACAAACTGTATGATTTGCAGTATATTCGGGGATTTGAATTGGATCAAACCCTCCACATCAATATATTTCTACAGTCTGAGGTTATAATGAAAAAATGGACTACATTTACACTTTCTAAAAAACTGTTGAAACCTCAGAAAATCAAAAAGAAGAGAACCTGTAACTCCTCCTTCCCCAGTCTTGCCCCTAAAATATGGAACACACTCCCGCCTGAAACTACATCTACCTCTACGACCACCTCATTCAAACAAGCATTACAAATGCAATAGGTCTCGCCTTTCATTAAGTTATAGACACTTGCTTTGCTATACAATACCTTTAACAAAGCAAATATCTTTAACTTAATGAAAGGCTAGACCTATTTCATGTTCAATGCTTGTTCTTTTTGCATTTGTCACCCCGAGTGGGACGTGGGTCCCGTGCTCTCCATGCTACTGGATTAAAGAAATTCACTCTGAAACCGGGCACAGGATGCTTGTTACAGGACCAGGGACCTGGCAGTTCGAGCATGACTATTCCAAAAGAATAGTGGATTTAACCCCATCGCTGAGGCGGCTTTACCCTCTGTGTGCAGCTTTTTTGAAAATACCGCTTTACATGACGAGCTCAGCTCGTCATCAGCATACGAGCGCCGTAGCTGATGACGAGCTGAGCTCGTCATCAGCATCGAAGGGGTTCACCCATATCTCTGACTGGAGGTGAAGGTTTGATTTGTTCAGAATTCCTGCATCAATTGTTCTTTTTGCTCCAGGTACCACAGCTCCGATCTCCAAGTACCACAGCTCTCTTTTAAGACTCACACCTTTGGCTTCCTGCCGTTAAATCTACGCAGGCCTCTTTAGTGACAGGTCTGAGAAGTATTCATTGACTAAACTATACCTTTTAAGTGAAAAGTGAAGCCTCTCATTCTGTCATGAAGTCACACATTCAAAAATTCTGACTGAAAAAGAGAAATCAAACGAGTCCCTACTCTGTCACCTGCATTATGGCGTCACATGCTCAAGCTGTCGTGAGAAGAAGTCACCTCATTGTGATGTCACATAAACACAGCCAAGATAGCGAAGGCACATGTGCGTATCACATAAGCAATCAGATTGCATAGTTAAGAAGCAGGAGGATCCCATTGTGATGTCACACCCTCAAACATTCTGATAGGTCGTGAAAGCTTGGTCTCTAGTCTATTATGACATCACACAATCAAGCACTGAGTACGGATAGGGAAGGGAAGACGGGGGAGGGGAAGGATTGGCGTTCATTGTGACATCACGTGAACACAGTCAGGATAGTGCAGGCAAAGGAGCGTTTCACTATGACGTCACACACACTCAGACAGTATACTTAAGACGCAGGAGATCAAGTTGTGACGTCACATAGTCATTTTATTTCTTTCTTTCTTTTATTTTTATTTATTTAAAGGGTTTTATATAGCGCTGCTGGACCCAGGAGTATCAGAGCGCTTTGCAAGGTAGGTAGATATATTAAGATATACTATACAATAGACAATGTGCAGAAAAATTCACAAAACATAAAACATTGCATTAAATGAGTGAAGGGGGCAAAGAAACAAAGGGATAAAGGGAGTTGAAATTCGGGAGAGAGAAGGGGGTGTAGAGACAGAGTGAGAATATGGAAAGAGGGAGAGGGGTTGGGTAAAAGTATGAATCATAGCAGAGCGGTAATGAGCAGGGTCAGAGTCAGTAACATTAGGAACATGAGGAGAAGTACTTAGAGTCTTTTTTTGAAGAGAGGGTAAGCGGAGTTGCAGCGAAGGTTTTTGGAGAGAGAATTCCAAATCGTAGGAGCAGTACCAGAGAATGCAGGTGATTGGGTATTTTTACATTTTAGTCTAGGAGGGATCAGGACAAGGGAATTAGTGCTCCTCAGGGACCTGGAGCACCCTGCTTTTTATAGTTTGCTTGAAAGGTAAGAGGGGGTGTTTTGGTGAAGAGCTTTGTGCGTGATATAAGCATTCTTGTAGGTGGATCGTCCATCAACTGGAAGCCAGTTTAGGTTTTTGAGGACAGGAGAGATATGGTCAAATCTTTTACAGTCTGAAATAAGTCTGGCGGCTAGGTTAAGAACAGATTTAATTGGTGCAAGATGGACTTTAGGGGTGCCAGCAAGAGTGGCTTTGCCATAGTCGATCCTGGAAAGGACAAGAGATTGGACAACGATTTTGAAATCGCCAGCTGGAATAAAAGGTTTAATTTTTTTGAGGTGGTGAAGGAAAAAGAGCACTTTTGGCTGCATTTTTAATGTGGGGGGCGAGATTAAGATTCTGATTGATGCTGTTGCCTAGGGATTGACAGAATTAGAAGTGGAAAGGGAGCAATTAAGTGCTTTGATATCATTGATCCAGAGTTGAATGGGAAGGGGATTATTTTTGGGAGTGAAAAGGATGATTTTGGTTTTTTAGGATTAAGTTTGAGATGATTAAGATGGAACCTTGTTTGGACTTTCATCGGAGTATCATTGAGGTGAAGGATGTCATTGTGGGATTTGATCTTGTAGTATAGTTGAGTATCATGGGCATAGATGTGGTCACTGATTTTGGCTTGTTTGAGAATAAGTGTGAGTGGTTCCATGAAAAGATTGAAAAGGGTTGGGTAGAGGATAGACCCTTGGGGGATACCAAGTGAGACAGGTTGGGGTTTGGAGAGGCAATGACTAAGCTTAATTTGTTGAGATCTATTTTGGAGGAACGAGGAGAACCATTTAAGTACAGTGTAGGAAGGTACATCCTGACTATGGTTGCCCCCAACTTTTTGCCCTGTGTTTTAGCTGGTTTTGGACATAGTCGACCTGGGACCCTGCCAATCAGGACCCCAGGCCTACTGCTCTCTCTTTAAAATGGATTCCATGTACCCTAGGTACATTTCCAATTGGTACTGGGCCACCCTATCAGACCCTGTAACTCAGGGCATGGGTGTACCCAGGGCTGCCAGGGGCTGCAGCATGTATTATGCCACCCCTGGCTGGCCTCCTAAATTTGACACAACTGGCTGCATGACAGCTGGGGCAAAGTCGTGTAATCACCCTTTGCTGTAGGTGTAGTATACCTATACCTAACCCTAAAATGGACACACAGATTCCTATCAGTCACTCCTATGGCAGGCCTTGACAATCCTGAAGGCAGAGTGCTTGGAATCATGTGAGATGGTGCTCTGGCATGAGCTGAGCCTGTCTGCAGCTTGCGGAACCAAGTCCTAATAGCTGTTCCATGATATCGCATACCATATACTCTTAAGTGCATTATAATCCTTGCGGTTAAATGCTAACTTTGGTATTGCTTTATCAAAACATGTCGAGTAAGGTGTCATACGAATTGGAATACTAACCCCTCGCCAATTCTGGCGACGGGGTTAGCATTCCACCCTTCTAGAGGGACACGACATGTATGTAACTGTGAACCCCGGTTAAAGTTAACTGAAGCCTCAGCTCCACAAAATGGATGCTGCCACCACAGACACGAGTCTGACCTCCTGCTGCTGGGAGTCCTTCCAGCGAGGGAGGCCTGGACAAAGGGTTTCCTGTCCGGGGCGGTGCTAGCACCGTCCCAGACATGGTTTTGTGTATCCTGGGTAGGCAGGGCTTTTCAGGAAGGTGACTGCTGAGTGGCACCCCGGTGCTCACTACGCATAGGCCAGTCAGAACCAGTTCCAGGGGCACACCAGCCCCTGGCCTGGGGAAGTCCGGCAGGGGAGAGGGGTGTAACCACCCCCCTCCTGGTCCCACCCATAGGCAGGACCTAGTCACCGGGTCAGCCCCTTTTTTTAGTATAAAGATAGGAGCGGGCCCCCTGTTCAAATTAGATCATCTTTGGAATCAAGATACCACTTTCTTCGAAAGGACTTCACGATTTCTTCTTCAAGATTCTCCCTTGTGGCTAAGGAGTAGTCACCCTGCATCAAGCGGGCACCATCCTAAAGAACACTGCGGTCTGCTGTAAGTCCTTCATCACGAATCCGACGACCCAGCTCGACGAGACCCGGCTTCCCTGGCACCTCTGACCTCTACTCACCTCTACAGCAAAGCTGAGAACCGTGAGTGCGACGAGACCTCGAGGGACCGACGATCGCCAAGACTGCACAACATCTTTACTGCAAGCCCACCGTGTCCTCCACTGGTGAGTGCTTTGGGGTCCGAGAAGCCCCGACCCTGCGCAGCTCCAGCACCCAAGGTCAGCCTCCCTGCATCTCCACGATCGGCGTGGGGCCCTTCTGCTGTTTGCTGTGCACCGCGTTGTTTGGCTACTAGCCGGCTGGCTTGTGGCCTTCCGAACGACGCCCGACGACAACTCTTCTGCTGGTCTGGTTGCTCCAGGCTGGCCCTTGCTTCCTTTTTCAAGAGAGGCACCCCGGACCCTCCTGGTCCACTCCAGACGCCATTTTAGGTCCACCGCGTGGGCTTGAATTTGCCAAGGCTTTGTTGCCCAATCCTGGGTCCAGCGACGCCGACAGCTTCTATCTTCGTGGGACAGCTCGATCCTCCATCCTGGTCGCCGACAACGCCTCCTGGTCCGTGAGATCTTCGAGCTCCAGCGTCACCCACTCACCTTGTCGAGGTGGCTACCATCCGGTGCCCTCCTGGTGCCCACTGACTACTGGCTAGTAGTCTCGAACTTGGTCCCCTCTGCTTTCAGGTGTCATCTATCTTCAAGATCCAGGCTTGGATCCGACTGAACTTTCTTCACTGGTCACCGGCCAGCATCTTTTCTTCCGGCTCCTGGTCCGTCTACGAGGATTCCCGACGTCTTTTCAGACCTATGCAGCTGCAGCCCCTGGGCTAGGTAACTTCGGCATTTCGGTGCCCCAGCATAGCCTCACTATCCAAGGGTCAGAATCTACTTTCGTTTTCTCCCTACCAGGTCGGGTTCGCCCGAGAACACTAACTTTCTAATTCCTAGCTACCATAGACTTTTGTCCCGCATCTCGCGTGAGAGTGCACACACTGCACCCGAGTCCCCTAGGCCTCCTAGACATAATCTAACGATTCCCTAGTCAAGTCCTAGCGATTCCAAAAGCTATTAGTACTGTACTTACCTGCTAGGAATTTCGCATTCCACTTTCAGAGTATATGGTTTTCCGTGCCCCTCGGACATTTGTATATACTGTGCTAACTTAAGTATTTTTGTAAGAGTTTTGGTTTGTGCTTAGTACCCTGTCCTCATAAAGAGTACAGGGCTGTTGTGATCTTTAATAAATAACGGTTTATTTTCATAACACTTGTGTGGTGTCCTTTCACTGGGTATTCAAGGGGTATATGTGTGGTAAACAGCTGGCTTAACACGCCCTCTCGAGTCTTTAGCCTTAGACTGCTCGTATCCATGCTACTAGGATAGCTGGTCTATAAGGTTGACTTACAACCAATCATCAATAAGGGTTGCTGGACTGATACATAGTGGGCACTAGAATAGTGACCACTGCATATCAGGCCACCTTCTCACATTGGTGAGCAGCGGTTGGGATTTGAGCTTGCTGTTGTTTTACCACACGTATCCTAAGAATATCTTGTTGAAAGATCACATAAAGTACTGTTAGGTACATATAACTAAAGCTTAGAATACTCTGAGTTCTACTGAACCAGCTGTTGTAGCTCCTCAAGGCTTAGCACACCTTGGCTGCAACTCTAGCAAGGGATCAGTAGGTAACACATAGTGTAGGTAGGTGCATCACTTACACCACACTAGAATCAGCATGTCAGACAAAGGAGGAAACTCTGAGTATCCCCTTGTGTCAGTGGACCCTCCACAGGTCCTTACTTCAAAATATGCTGCTCTTAGCTTCCATGAGATGAGACAAGTGTGTACTCTCAGGAAACTAAAACAGGGGTCTAACCCCACCACTTCCTTTCTGATTGGTCTCTTAGAGGCTTATGATGCCAGTAGGGCTGGTAACCCAGACCCTTCTAATCCAGATGGAAGTTTGCCCTCCTTACAGGGTCCCTTTGATATCCATCCCCTCCATGAGGCAGATGATGCTGAGGAGGAGGATGAGTTGTCAGGGGATGAGGCAGATAAGGGACAGCTAGAAGTCAGAAGACTAAGCAGGTCCAACTTAAGCAGACATGAGCTTGGTACTGGGGGACCCCTGGGCCCACTCTCAGGTCAGCTTAACATTGGGAATGGACGAGTTAGGTCTCTATCAAGAGGCTCTAACAGATCCTTTCGAACCAATGGCTCTCTCAACTCTTCTCACAGAGGGATGTCTTCCCCTAAGAGGAGAGTGTATGAAGCTGAAGAAAGGGCAGTCAAACTGAGGATTGAAAGGGAAGAACTTGCCCTGGCCAAAGAGAGACTTGCCCTTGCTAGAGAGCAAGAATTATGTGGGCTACAGCCCACTGGTGGCAGCAATAATCCTAGCAATAGGGAAAGGAGTTTTGATAAAAAGCACCTGAATAAGATAGTGCCCCCCTTTAAAGAAGGGGATGACATCCACAAATGGATTACTGCTTTGGAGAGAGCCTGCACTGTGCAGGGTGTTCCCCAAAGTCAGTGGGCAGCTATCTTGTGGCTCTCCTTTGATGGTAAAGGTAGAGATAAGCTCCTCACCACAAGGGTGGAGGATGCTTTCAATTACCAAATCTTGAAGAATGTACTGGTTGATGGGTTTGGTTTAACCACTGAACAATACAGGATGCTGTTCAGAGACACCCAGAAAACTCAGTCTCAAGATTGGACTGACTTTGTTGATTGTGCCACTAAGGCTTTTGAAGGCTGGCTACTGGGTAGTAAGGTTACTGATTTTAAAGGATTGTATAATCTAATTATGAGGGAGCAAATCTTAAATAATTGTCAGAACCAGTTATTACATCAGCACCTGGTAGACTCTGATCTGACCTCTCCACAGGAATTGGGTAAGAGGGCAGACAAATGGGTCAGAACCAGGGTTAGGCCTAAAAACCAGGGTGGTGACCAGAAAAAGGAATCAACCAAGCCTCAAGAGAAGGGTGGGGATAAATCCACAGAGAAGACTTCCCAAGGGCCCCAAAACTCCAACAAGGGTGGTGGGTCCCAGAACACTCCTTCAGAACAGAAGAAACCTTATTGCCATACCTGTAAACAGGTGGGCCATTACAAAAGTGATGCCAAGTGCCCTAAAAATAGCAATAAGGAAAATATACCCCCAAGTAACACTCCCAGACCTCCTGTTGCCACTAGTGGTAATCCCCCAGGTGGTGGGAGTGCCCCCAAGAATGTGGTGGGCATTACTTTGGGTCATCAGGAGGACTATGGCCTAGCCAGGTTCCCTGACCACACTCTTGTCTGTGAGACTGGCATGGGGTTTGCCAACTTCACTACTGGACCCCACATCTTGGGAAAGTATAGACAAGAAGTTTTAGTGAATGGTCAGAAAGTTGAGGCATTCAGAGACACAGGGGCCAGCCTCACCATGGTGAGTGACCATCTGGTCCCCTCTGCTCAACTGACCCCTGGTTTTACTTATCAGGTGACAGACATTCATGGAGTGAAGAGAAGGCATCCCATGGCAGTAGTCAAGCTCAGCTGGGGTAATGTCACAGGGCCCATGAGAGTGGCAGTGACAGATAACCTACCTGTAGATTGCTTACTGGGGAATGACCTGGAACTCTCAGCATGGGCTGAGGTGGAGCAAGAAACTCACTCCAGAATGATAGGCCTATCCAGACAGGTTAGTGGGGCAGTAATAGCTACAGCCCCAGTCCAAGCACCATTCCTCCCTGAACAGGTTGGAAGGGCAGTGGTAGCCACTGCCCAGGCTCAGACAGACTTTCCAGAACAGGATAGGAGGGCTGCGACAGTCACAGCCCAAACACAGACTGAGTGCCCTCCTGAAAAGGTTGGCAAGGTTGAAATGGTCTCAGCCTCTACTCAAACAGATAGTGAGGTTGTGAAGCCTGAAACAATGGATCACTCCACTCAAACAGAGAGCATTGAGGAGGAAGAAGAGTCTTCCCCCTCCCAGACACTAGGTGAGAGCCAGCCTCCTCAGGGAACTGACTCTACCCCTGTTGAAGGAACTGCCCCAGAGGTAGTCAGGCCTAGCCTGCCAGAGCCCCTGATGGCAGTGGACCCTTCCCAGGTGGGACCCAGTCTGGAGCAGGTAACCTGCACCTCTCTACCCTGCCTCAGTCAGCCCAGGGCTGTGGAGGTCAGGGAGGCCAGTGGTGGACCCAAAAGGCCCCCCTGTCCAAAAGAACCCCTTAATCAACAGATTAGGATCACTGAAGCTGGTAAACCTAGCCAAGTGAAAATAGAACAGACCCCTGAGGGATCCCCCTTAAAAGTAGTTAGGGAACTCCCACAGCTGGACACTGTTGGGCACAGCCAAACATGGGGCCTAAAAACCCCAGACCTGACCTGTACCTCCAGTAAGCCAAACAGAGGGACTCAGCCTCCAGCTTTAGGTAGCCAGAGGCTGACCCTGAGAGCTCAGTGCATCTCAGCTAAAGAAAGAAAGGCACACATGATGGATGGTGATTGGAGGAAGTTGAGCCCAAAGGTAGAGGAGCCTCACTTCAGTACTCCATCCCAGCATCAGCCTTCTTCTTTCCCAAGACACACCAGAGACAGAGATTCCCTATGGTGGAGACCCTCAGATACCCTTAGGGTGAGGGGTTGCCTAGTGGACCATGACACAGGGGGAAACCAAGCCAGGGCTGGTCCTTCCTTATATGGCCACTTAGGTAATAGAGGCTTACCTGGACAAGGATAGCCTTATCTCCTTTCGTTTGGGGGGGGGTTGTGTAGGAAGGTACATCCTGACTATGGTTGCCCCCAACTTTTTGCCCTGTGTTTTAGCTGGTTTTGGACATAGTCGACCTGGGACCCTGCCAATCAGGACCCCAGGCCTACTGCTCTCTCTTTAAAATGGATTCCATGTACCCTAGGTACATTTCCAATTGGTACTGGGCCACCCTATCAGACCCTGTAACTCAGGGCATGGGTGTACCCAGGGCTGCCAGGGGCTGCAGCATGTATTATGCCACCCCTGGCTGGCCTCCTAAATTTGACACAACTGGCTGCATGACAGCTGGGGCAAAGTCGTGTAATCACCCTTTGCTGTAGGTGTAGTATACCTATACCTAACCCTAAAATGGACACACAGATTCCTATCAGTCACTCCTATGGCAGGCCTTGACAATCCTGAAGGCAGAGTGCTTGGAATCATGTGAGATGGTGCTCTGGCATGAGCTGAGCCTGTCTGCAGCTTGCGGAACCAAGTCCTAATAGCTGTTCCATGATATCGCATACCATATACTCTTAAGTGCATTATAATCCTTGCGGTTAAATGCTAACTTTGGTATTGCTTTATCAAAACATGTCGAGTAAGGTGTCATACGAATTGGAATACTAACCCCTCGCCAATTCTGGCGACGGGGTTAGCATTCCACCCTTCTAGAGGGACACGACATGTATGTAACTGTGAACCCCGGTTAAAGTTAACTGAAGCCTCAGCTCCACAAAATGGATGCTGCCACCACAGACACGAGTCTGACCTCCTGCTGCTGGGAGTCCTTCCAGCGAGGGAGGCCTGGACAAAGGGTTTCCTGTCCGGGGCGGTGCTAGCACCGTCCCAGACATGGTTTTGTGTATCCTGGGTAGGCAGGGCTTTTCAGGAAGGTGACTGCTGAGTGGCACCCCGGTGCTCACTACGCATAGGCCAGTCAGAACCAGTTCCAGGGGCACACCAGCCCCTGGCCTGGGGAAGTCCGGCAGGGGAGAGGGGTGTAACCACCCCCCTCCTGGTCCCACCCATAGGCAGGACCTAGTCACCGGGTCAGCCCCTTTTTTTAGTATAAAGATAGGAGCGGGCCCCCTGTTCAAATTAGATCATCTTTGGAATCAAGATACCACTTTCTTCGAAAGGACTTCACGATTTCTTCTTCAAGATTCTCCCTTGTGGCTAAGGAGTAGTCACCCTGCATCAAGCGGGCACCATCCTAAAGAACACTGCGGTCTGCTGTAAGTCCTTCATCACGAATCCGACGACCCAGCTCGACGAGACCCGGCTTCCCTGGCACCTCTGACCTCTACTCACCTCTACAGCAAAGCTGAGAACCGTGAGTGCGACGAGACCTCGAGGGACCGACGATCGCCAAGACTGCACAACATCTTTACTGCAAGCCCACCGTGTCCTCCACTGGTGAGTGCTTTGGGGTCCGAGAAGCCCCGACCCTGCGCAGCTCCAGCACCCAAGGTCAGCCTCCCTGCATCTCCACGATCGGCGTGGGGCCCTTCTGCTGTTTGCTGTGCACCGCGTTGTTTGGCTACTAGCCGGCTGGCTTGTGGCCTTCCGAACGACGCCCGACGACAACTCTTCTGCTGGTCTGGTTGCTCCAGGCTGGCCCTTGCTTCCTTTTTCAAGAGAGGCACCCCGGACCCTCCTGGTCCACTCCAGACGCCATTTTAGGTCCACCGCGTGGGCTTGAATTTGCCAAGGCTTTGTTGCCCAATCCTGGGTCCAGCGACGCCGACAGCTTCTATCTTCGTGGGACAGCTCGATCCTCCATCCTGGTCGCCGACAACGCCTCCTGGTCCGTGAGATCTTCGAGCTCCAGCGTCACCCACTCACCTTGTCGAGGTGGCTACCATCCGGTGCCCTCCTGGTGCCCACTGACTACTGGCTAGTAGTCTCGAACTTGGTCCCCTCTGCTTTCAGGTGTCATCTATCTTCAAGATCCAGGCTTGGATCCGACTGAACTTTCTTCACTGGTCACCGGCCAGCATCTTTTCTTCCGGCTCCTGGTCCGTCTACGAGGATTCCCGACGTCTTTTCAGACCTATGCAGCTGCAGCCCCTGGGCTAGGTAACTTCGGCATTTCGGTGCCCCAGCATAGCCTCACTATCCAAGGGTCAGAATCTACTTTCGTTTTCTCCCTACCAGGTCGGGTTCGCCCGAGAACACTAACTTTCTAATTCCTAGCTACCATAGACTTTTGTCCCGCATCTCGCGTGAGAGTGCACACACTGCACCCGAGTCCCCTAGGCCTCCTAGACATAATCTAACGATTCCCTAGTCAAGTCCTAGCGATTCCAAAAGCTATTAGTACTGTACTTACCTGCTAGGAATTTCGCATTCCACTTTCAGAGTATATGGTTTTCCGTGCCCCTCGGACATTTGTATATACTGTGCTAACTTAAGTATTTTTGTAAGAGTTTTGGTTTGTGCTTAGTACCCTGTCCTCATAAAGAGTACAGGGCTGTTGTGATCTTTAATAAATAACGGTTTATTTTCATAACACTTGTGTGGTGTCCTTTCACTGGGTATTCAAGGGGTATATGTGTGGTAAACAGCTGGCTTAACACGCCCTCTCGAGTCTTTAGCCTTAGACTGCTCGTATCCATGCTACTAGGATAGCTGGTCTATAAGGTTGACTTACAACCAATCATCAATAAGGGTTGCTGGACTGATACATAGTGGGCACTAGAATAGTGACCACTGCATATCAGGCCACCTTCTCACATACAGTGCCTTCGAAACCAAAGCGATCTTTGAGGGTATTAAGAAGGGTGGGATGGTGGACAGTATAGAATGCAGACGAGAGATCAAGGAGGATTAGTAGTGAGGATTCACCTTTGTCTAGAGAGCGATGAATGTCATCTGTAATATTGAGCATAGCAGTTTCGGTACTGAATCCCTTTCTAAAGCGAGATTGGAAAATGTCGTGGAGATTGTGGGAGATGATATGGTTATCTAATTGGGATAGGATACATTTTTCAAGGGCATTAGAGAGGAAGGGAAGGTTAGAGATAGGGGGTAGATTGTTAAGGTCATTAGGGTCAGCAGAGGGGTTTTTAAGAATGGGGGAGATTTGCCCTAGCTGAAGGGAGGCAGGAACACAGCCAGTGGAAAGTGAGGAGTTGATGATATCAGTCCAAATTGGGGCTATGATATATTTGAGTTCTTGAACTAAATGGGCGGGAAGAGGGTCTTTAGAGTGTGAGGATGGTTTGAGTTTAGAAATAATGTTGATGACAGTGGTTTCTGATACTGGACTAAATTCGCTCCATGAAGCCTTGTTTTTAGAAAGGTGACCCGTCCGGGATGAATCGAGATGGGGGAGATCAGGGAGGGGTTGAGAGGGGACGAGTTGTGGGGGAGAAGAGGACGAAAATGAATTAGGAATGTAAGGGATGGTGCATTGGTTAAGGGGAGGTTGGAGAGAGAGAGGGGAAAGAGAAGGATAGTTCGATGTCGTTGACTTTATTCGTAAAGAAGCTGGAAATTTCGTTGCATCTATCCACAGAAATGCTAATTTAGGAGGGCCAGAGGAAGTTTGTTTTTTAATGATGTTAAAGAGTTCTCTGGGTCGGTTTCTAGCCTGGTCTAGTTGTGACCGGAGAAAGGTGGCCCTTTCGTTGAAGATGGCTCTAGTAGGTCTCAGGAGCGCCACGTTATCAGAGGTGGGATGATTTCTCCAGGCACGTTCTGATTGTCTAAGGGCCCGCCTTTTATTATTGAGATCGGCATTAAACCAGGACTTGGGAGGGATGTTTTTTTGTTTTTTGAGTTTGATTGGGGCAATCAGGTTATAATATAATATACATTATAATAGTACAGAAAGGCTTTTAGATCTTCTTGGCTATTATGACATCACACAATCAAACATACTTACTGGAGCGTTTCACTGTGATCTCAAATGCACCCAGATAGGATAGTGAAGACGCAGGAGAATTCCATTGTGATGTTACGTACTCAAACGCTTCTATTCTAATCTGACAACGCACAAACATTCTTCCTGGGGTAGGACGGGCGCGGGTAAGAGCTCTCAACCTATTACTCTTACACGCTACACGTCACTAACCCTGAAATAAATAGTGGTGGCACTGGTACCCCCCAATTATGGTGACATCACACAGTCAAACAATGACGACTGGTGTTACACAAGGAGAGTACCTGTGACTTGGAAAAATGGAAGAACATTTGTTTGTTTAAACAAGTTTCTCACTAACTTTTGCAACTGAGGTCAGAGTGTGCTCTACCCCGCCAACTGTCAGTGTCCGAGGGGGCTCTCCCGGCCCAGATGGCGGCTCCTTGGCAGGGGAGGGGGCAACTCCTAAAACCAGGCTCCGGGCAGTCTTTTCAGCCGCCTCTTCCGAAGTTCTACTCACCAAGTGGTACAAGAAAAGCAAGAAACTGCAGCCCAGCAGCATGGCTACAAGCTAACACACTCAGTTACCCAAACAGACACACAAAGTCTTTTGTTGATGAATGTTCTTTTTACGAGTCTGAAATGTGCTCTCCTGTGTAAAGACTGGATCAATAACACTCCCCCCTGCACGAGTGACTGACTCCCACCTATCGGAAAACACGGCATGCAGCTCGGCGCAACTTCCGCTAACTCAGCGTGGGTCTGGTGACCTAGCGCTGAGAAGGGACTGGAAGGTGACACAGCACGCAACAACAAGCAAAGCCAAAGACTACGGCGCTGACAATGTAAAGACAAGTGGCGACTAGGGGCACTGCATTTTTAGAAATCTAAAAAGCAAAACTAAATTGTAAATTGATACTTGTATAGCGCACTATTCACCCGCAAGGGTCTCAAGGCGCTTGTACGAATACCGCTGTGGAACCCATCCTGGCTTTCCCTGTGAGGCGTCCACTCCTGGGCACCCCCAAGGTGGAGGCCAGGCATCCTTAGCGTTGTGGGGACCGTTGTGAAGATTAAGCAAGCTATTGCCCAGAGTTGCAGAGTGGAACTCCATGATTGGAATTAGCACAGAGGAGAGAATTATCAGGTCCGTGGAATTTTGAGCCCAAGACCCGCCAAGGCGGGGAATTGAACCCTGGTCCCGGGCTAGACCTCTGCATCAGGGTCTGCCGCTCTAATCATTGAGCCACAAACTACAAAGAAAATGCTTGTTTAGACTACCTATTGTTGTTGCAGCTAGCACCACCGCTCAGCTGTGTAGAAACATACCACAACTAAGTATTTTTACATCTACTCATCCTAATGTTTCTATTGGGGGGTGTTCATACTCTATCACCCTGATTGGCTGTATGGGAGATAAGGCTGCAATGACTGTTGTCCGATTTGTAACACCTGTTTTTCACAATCTGTAATTCCCTTTTTTCACCGTATCTGCTGAGCGGTGCGATAAATGCATGAATGCATAGTTGTGCATAGGGGTTGTGTCTCCACTGTACCAGCCAGGTCTTACATTTTTATATTGGATGCACAAATGCAAAATAGGATTTGTGAATCTGACCAGCTTCACAGCTCATGGATTTCCTCGGAATTGTAAGTCTGATTTCTGACTCACAAATTCTCTGACACCTAAAATGATGACCAGGAAAAGCAGCGCAAAGATAACTGTGCTATTATTTTTTTAATTCAAACTATAGAGTAGAGGTTTCCCCAACGTGGCCAAGCGAGTGCTAAAACTGGTGCAGATCCATTTATGTGGTCAAAAGTTACAGGCGGATCAAAAGGTGTTTTCACTGGAAAGTGCGACTGTACCATGGTGATGGTCACTGTAAAATGATCCATCAAGTATCCCCCACCCTCTCGTAACAAGATGGCCGGCTAGATGTGCCACGCAGAGCTCCCGACTCAGCGGAAATATCCTTTTGAATATCCGGAGTTCAACCCCATGGTTGGCCATATGGAGCTCGGAGGGTGTCCTAACTTTTATCCTAACCCGTCAGGCACGAAAGTATGACGAGAACCCTAGATTAGACCCCTTAGATTAGACTGGCTAAAATCCTTGCAGACTGACATCTACACTGAGGCCTGGACGTAAAAAAAAGCCCGGGTGCTCGAGTCAGGTACTGGCCGCTGAGAGAGTCTCCCAATCGGCGATATAGAGGTGGCCAAGCGAAGGGGGTGTAATATGTGATGGACAGGCTGCATCCGATGCCCCCGTCCTGTGAAGCGGAGTACCGCGGTCGACAAGTGACAAGACCCTTGGCCCAACGAGGACGCCATGCGGAGTGCTGGGCTAGTTGGGAAGGCCTGCGCAGAGGACTGTCTCCCCCACAACTGAACTCAGAGGCGCAACTAGAGCCTCATTTCGGGGAGGCTAAGAAAAAATTTCAGGGGGGGGGCTGAATCTCCAAGCAATAGGCAGAGTGGAGCTGCAGGGGCTCTTAGAAGGGGTGAACCAACAACAATGCCTCATTAACAAGCAAAAGGTATTTATAAGATCTGTAAAGTACTCAGGTGCGGCTGTGTGTGTGTCCGGGAAGCAATCTCATCCCGGGCTGCCACACACGACGGAAGCCGTTTGAGTCCAATGGGTGTTGCGGGCCTGACTGAATTAGAGCTGTGCCGTCTGTTTGTGCACGCCTGGGCCCACAGCGAGTAGTGCAGTGCCCTTGGAGGATCCCGAGGTCGAGGACCTGCCCCAGGACAGAAGGTACGCGATGCAGAGACCGGCAAAGGAGCGGGCCCCAACCACGATACCAATCGACACCAATATCGGCCCAGGGATCCTGCATGCTGCTTCCACCTACCACCACCCGGCCTTCTACCCCTACGGCCATCTCCACCTCCACCTTGGGGATCCCTACGGACCCAAGACCACCGCCCCTAAGTGTAACACCACCTGAACGCCTGGCTGAACGACGGCAAGAATGTCATACTCTGTAAATATATAATTGGCCAACCCTAATCGCTTTGTAAAATGTAATCATGAGTGATTTGCAAATTGTATATATGTAACTCTAACCACTAGTATCTGTAGTAGACGTATGTACTTACTACCATTCTTTTGTGAATTTAGAGTTTTTCGGTTTGTATATTTTCCTTGAGTGAATTTGAAACTTGTAATATGCAACCCTAACCACTAGTATCTGTAGTAGACGTATGTACATATGCACTAACTATCATTCTTTTGTGAATTTAGAGTTTTTCGGCTGATATCTTTTATGTAACTCATGTACTCCGTAGCCCTTATGTAATGTAACTGGTACTTTTGTAAAGCGCTCTGACACCTTTGGGTAAAGTTTGCGCTACATAAAATCGCTTTAAAAAAATATAGATATATATATATGCACAAGAATCCTTCCCAAAGAAAAGGCAGAGGCCGCATCGGGGACAAACGGAGATTCTTTAATCACCAACAAACACAGAGAGCGAATGCCTTTCGGCGTCTTGCCTTCGTCAGCGCAATGTGAATAAGAAGGAAAGGGAAATGTCCACACCTTTGAATCTCCTGCTTTTGGATAGGCTGCGGCTGTTCCTCCCTCGTTGGGCAACGCCTCATGTAGATCTCACAGTCGGTGCCAAAACTACGGGACCCAGTATACACCAATTCGAGTCGGGATCCCCAGGCGATGATAGCAAAAGGGATATGCCAGAATACAAGACGGCATGTGACCTTGACCCTAATACCCCCCTGAGTTGTAGATCCAGCAATCTCCTTATGTCCCCTATCGTATATATATATAGTAGTGTGGCTCACTGGTTAGAGGCGGCAGACCCGAGAGCAGAGGACGGCCCGGGACCAGGGTTCGAATCCCGGCGCGGCAGGTTTCTGAACCAGGGTCAGCGGACTCGATAATTCTCTCGCCTCGGTGCCCACTCTGATCAGCGATCACACTCGGCACCTCTGGGCATTAGCTTGCCTCATCTTCACTAACGGCCCCACAAGACCGCCGGGGATGCCTGGTCTCACCCTGGAGATACCCATTAAGGGACCATCTCTCAGGGAAGCCAGGAAGGGTTTTGCAGCGGTCGAAGCGCCTTGGGACCCTTTGGGTAAGTAGTGCGCTATACCAAGCAAAAAAGACAAAGCCTCTGTAAGGACCTATATTTCTTTTAACATTGAGTATATCCAAAAAATTAGTGAAAGAGATGCCAAAGAGAGAGACTTTACAGTATTATTCAAACATGAAAAGTTTATTTAACTATTTTTTCATTTTTTAAATTTTTTAAGAGACATTTGTGCAAAGATACATTTCATTGTCACTGTGAAAGTCAACATTTTTACATACATATTTTAGTGGTAATCCTATCATTCAAAGTGCCCTCTAATAACAGTTAATCCTAATGGTCAAGAACACAGACTCATACATCAGCCATACATTTTCGTAAGAGAAAAAGAAACAAACCTAACAACATGAACACATAGGCAAAATTATACAAAACATTAGACTAACACAGATGGTAGCTCTAAGGTGTACTTATTGAGATACGTATAGGAACCTAGATGGTGTGGTTCTACTAGTTGTGATGTAGTTAACCAGTTCGTATCCAGGACAGTAGATGTTGGGCCGACGTACGTTTCGGTGAATGTCACCTTCCTCAGGGCCAAGGACAACGAATATACAAATATGTAATAAATAGTCTTAAAAATATGAGGGCATAATACAAAGTTCTGAAAGACAGAGAGTACAAAAGATTTTTAAGTATCAGAATTTCTTTTGCTTTTTTACAATATCACAGTCTTAATCAATGGCATCATTTATATACATATCTTCTTTACAAGTTTTAAAATGTAATAAGTGCTCTTAGCTAACTATACATCCTTCTGAATAGAGGTTGGATAGACCATAGGAGTTGTGAGTCCACATGGTGAAGAGATGAAAGGAAAAGTCAAAGAATATACCCATTAGATCTGGTTCACCCAAAGTGCTAACAGTCAAAGTACCGGGTGCATGCAGTGCTTATAAGATGTTTTGGAGTGCTGTTATCTTGAGTTAACATAAAGGAAGAGAGCTTTACCTATGATATGGTGAATCTAGGCGTATTATAGGTAAGATTCTGGCCGGTCTCTTTGAGGCATGTGCTAGAAAATACAAAAGGATTTCTGTAGTTTTTTGATTATTTAGAGGCTGTATTGCTGGTAACAGAAGGGTTGGTATTAAATTACCTCAGTATCCGAGGCGCGTTCCCTTAAGTTTTCTTAGTTTTGGAGCCACCTGGGAGACTTCTGTATATCGGGGTGTAGTGGCTGTGCAGATACAAATATGAAAAATAGTCGATAAATTGGCTGCTTAAGAGGCAGGGCTCAAGGTGATTTCGCACCAGGTAGTAGGTTAATTACCTGATCCAGATTCACCATATCATAGGTAAAGCTCTCTTCCTTTATGTTAACTCAAGATAACAGCACTCCAAAACATCTTACAAGCACTGCATGCACCCGGTACTTTGACTGTTAGCACTTTGGGTGAACCAGATCTAATGGGTATATTCTTTGACTTTTCCTTTCATCTCTTCACCATGTGGACTCACAACTCCTATGGTCTATCCAACCTCTATTCAGAAGGATGTATAGTTAGCTAAGAGCACTTATTAAATTTTAAAACTTGTAAAGAAGATATGTATATAAATTATGCCATTGATTAAGATTGTGATATAGTAAAAAAGCAAAAGAAATTCTGATACTTAAAAATCTTTTGTACTCTCTGTCTTTCAGAACTTTGTATTATGCCCTCATATTTTTAAGACTATTTAATACATATTTGTATATTCGTTGTCCTTGGCCCTGAGGAAGGTGACATTCACCGAAACGTACGTCGGCCCAACATCTACTGTCCTGGATACGAACTGGTTAACTAAATCACAACTAGTAGAACCACACCATCTAGGTTCCTATACGTATCTCAATAAGTACACCTTAGAGCTACCATCTGTGTTAGTCTAATGTTTTGTATAATTTTGCCTATGTGTTCATGTTGTTAGGTTTGTTTCTTTTTCTCTTACAAAAATGTATGACTGATGTATGAGTCTGTGTTCTTGACCATTAGGATTAACTGTTATTAGAGGGCACTTTGAATGATAGGATTACCACTAAAATATGTATGTAAAAATGTTGATTTTCACAGTGACAATGAAATGTACCTTTGCACAAATGTCTCTTAAAAAAATTTAAAAATGAAAAAATAGTTAAATAAACTTTTCATGTTTGAATAATACTGTAAAGTCTCTCTCTTTGGCATCTCTTTCACTAATTTTTTGGATATACTCAATGTTAAAAGAAATATAGGTCCTTACAGAGGCTTTGTCTTTTTTGCTTGGTTTGTCTCCCCCCTCTGGGCCTTAAAGTATCTGGGAGAACTCTCTCTTCTCATAAGTAGTGCGCTATATAAATGCCTATACATTTACATTTACATATACATATACATATAAATATATATATATATATAAATATATATATATATATACATATAAATAAATAAATATATATATATATATATATATATATATATATATATATATATATATATATATATATATATATATACACATCCATCAAGCTAGAAGACAAATAAAAATTGGGAGGGGGTTAAAAAAGTGAATTTTTGTATTTTCATTTGTTGAGTGCTTTGAAACGGGCTTCACAAACTCAACAACTTTTTAAAAACAATACTGAAATCTGATTAATCAAGGGAGTTTACTCAGATACTCACTATCCTAGAGTACCTGTATGCTACCGAGATGTGCAGGGTTCTCTCCCATTAAAAAGAATACCCTCTGAAAAGTGTCAGCATCCGCCCACCGAATATATGATTTTACCTCGAATACAAGTTCCACGCATGGCAATACCACGCGAATTTTAGTTCGCAAGTGGCTTTACCACGCTGGAATTTGCAACGAAGGATCATACCACGCATTTTTACGTCCTAAACACAAACACAAATGCTAAAGATTATTTTCTTACCTGACACCTTCCTGTCTTTCACCAGCAGCCCGTACCTTCCATCCACCTTCGAAACAAGCGTGAAAACACGTCTGCCAAAATTAAAAAAGGACTGCCGTAACGGCACGTCTTTGGGGGAGGCACTTTCCTTTTACCTCAGTGCTACTGAAGAGCGTTTTTTTTTAAATGTTATTAACCCGCTCCTTTGTTTATTTTTGGGGGGGAGACCCCCCCAGGCCCCCCCATCCCCTTCCCAGCCAACCCGAACCCGCTCCTTTGTTTATTTTTGGGGGGGAGACCCCCCCAGGCCCCCCCATCCCCTTCCCAGCCAACCCCCGCCACGACTGGAAAGAATTCCACGCCTCCCCCCTAGCCAGAACGTATATTCGTGTTAAAGACTGTCGTTATAGGCATACGCGTGGAAAAGACGTTTGCGAGGTAAGTGCCTCGTAGTAAACGTCACGCGTGGAAAAGCCTTCGTTGAAAATGATGTTTCCCCCGCCCACCGAGCAGAGGCGTCCTTTAAAACACTGTTTCTTTAACACGAAAAAGCCTACAGAGAATATTTGCCATCCTCCTGGGTGGGGAGAGACGGCAGACCTCCTCCTGATAGCAGCCGGAAAGAGGGATTTCTTTAATGCCTCTGTAATCTTATCAAGTTGCAGAAGGAAGCTGCTCCCACCCTCTCTCAGCCCGCGTGGGAGTGGAGCTGGAGTCACCGTGGGGGCCCCTCTGAAGATAGAGCAGGAGCAGCAGGGGGGGTGACAGCCTGCACCCCGCTCCCAGAGGGAGGCAGGCCTGGGGGACACTGGAAGAGACTGTGCCTGCCAAAAGAATGCCTTGGGGGTTTATAAATGCAGTCAAAAAGACAGAAAACGTATAACGAATTCCTCTCAGGGAGGAAATGCAGCGGAGGAGGGAACTGAAATATCAAGTCATTCGACTGACTCTACCCCAGCCCCTCCCACCTCGCAGGGTATCTCGGGCTCCTAATATGAAATGCAGCCCCGGCCACGCCCTCACCCACACACCAATACAAATGCTAAGAAAATAATAAGCTCTATTTAAGCAAAGGCAGGCCGGTGTGTTTTATTAACGATTTGCTCAATAGTCTGCCTAAATGATAGAATTAAAAAAATGAAATTCCACCTATTCCCCAAATTAAATTCGTGCATGAAGTTTTCAAATGCTTCTCGCTATCCAGGGGACTCCTGTGACCGTATTTTTCAGAGCCCTGGCAAAATGATGCCAGATGTTTCACCTCTGAATTTCTCCATCAAGTAGGACATTTTTTAGGCTATTTGTTGCAAACTGATGCCCCTTGGTGGCTATTTCTGGTGGCGCACAAAGGCGGCTGCCCGCATTCACTTTAAAGTAACAAAACTCCCCCTCCCCCCCCCCCAATTCATCTATTGATAATTCCATGTGCAATTAGTGGAGGGCAGAGCCGACCTGTAGCGATTTGCTCCCAGTTGTAGTTTATCCTACCGATACAGACATTCTTTACATCTACCTATCTCCATCATTGTAAAGAAGGTGCAAATATGTCCACCATCTGAGTAATACTGAGGGTGTTGTAATGTGTTCACTCCAAAGGCTTTCACTGATGAATTCACACTTTTCATTCTGCCTTGACATCCAGTATGTCACTTTGCATAATCTTGCTGCCTCATTCATTGTATTTTAGTACTGATGTCATAGCCATGTCTGATAATCCATAAAGACTAGATATCACCAGCCATAATGTAGGGTACTTGTCAGTTGCATAAAGCAAGTAGGCCCCAGGTACACAGAGGGGCCCCCGCTCCGGATTTAATCTGAAGCTATCAAGCCTGAGTATTGTGCTGAGGGGTGGGGGGGGGGGGCTGTGTTACGCCCCTGGTACTCCTGCTTAATTTCTACCAGTGGTATTAGGTGCTTGGTACCAATACCTAATTGCCAGCACCAGCTCTAGTGACAGCCCACCACATGGCGGCGCTGTATTTGTAATATTCAGATGAGCACAATAACTGCGTTCATAAAGTCAATATACAAAATAATACCAGCCTCGCATGCCCACTATTATAGCTTTGTGTGTCCTAAGATCGCTGGGATTGTCAGACATGTAGGAATGAGACGGTTAGGTATTATGTTCGTAGTGTCAATGGCAACACTGGAAGGGGGCGGGTGGTGCCCATATAGATACACAACCTCTCGCCTACTCATACAGAAACTAAGACAACTAAACAGTCACTGAGACTAGCACATACTCACCCATACAGCCTCTCACACTCACTAACTGCCAATCACCCTTACCGGACTCCTATGTTACAGGCCTCCGGGGGCTCTACAGACTATCATAACCTTTTTGATGTTACTACCAACTTTACGTTGGCCCACTCCAGAATGATTATTTTGGAAGATTTTAATCTCTGGGAGGATGGGAAGGCTAATAACCATCTGCGGGACTTAAGACATACTTGTACCAATCTGGACCTCATCCAGATGGTGGAAAGCCCGACACATGAAGGGGGGCACGTCCTTGATTTTTCTATTCTCTAATCAAGTTAAAACAAGGATACTAAATGTAATGCCTCAGAGCTGGTCAGACCATTATCTAGTCCTGTTCAGCATTAGGACGATGAACACTAGGGACAGTGAAGATCAGCACAGGTCCTATAGAATAGGGAGGGAATGGGCGCAACTGAGTCATTGCGGATCCCCAGTATTTACCCGGAGGTCACGCACTTCGAACCCACGCTATCAGTAGAAGAGAACTATTCACTCTATACAAACCATATATCTGCCATCTTAGATCAGGTAATCCCCATGAAGAGGATGAAAAATAAGAGGAAGGCTACGGCGCCCTGGTTCAACGAGGAGCTGAAACAGCTCCGCCTGCTTCGTAAGAAGGCGGAAAGGAAATGAAATGAAGGAATGGGTATTGGGAGGAATATAAAACTGAACTAAGACGGAGACAGCTGCATTATAAGGAAAGCATCCTTAAGGCCAAGGCCGACTTCTATGCCAGCTCAATTGCCCACGCATCTAATGGGACAAAAGCCCTCTTCGAAACCACTAAAGCGCTGTCCGCCCCTAAATGTATGGACAATAAAGTGGCAGCATCACAAGAACTCTGCGATGCAATTGCCTCACATTTCCAAGACAAAATTACTAAGATTGTGGACAGTCTTACTGCTAACAACACAGCGGACCAACCTAATCCTGTACAGACGAGAGCGGAAGATCAATTACAACCGGTTTCTCTGAATAATTTCCAAACCCTCTCAAAAGCTGCTTTTGATAGTCTGGTAGAGAGTGTATCCTCAAGCTCCCCGAATGATCCTTTCCCCTCCAGAATATGGAAGTCATCTGGCCGGGACACTCTTCCATGGCTGAGGCAGATCTGTAACCAGTCCCTGGAGAAAGGAATGGTCCCAGAGGAATGGAAACTGGCTACAGTGACTCCTTTGATTAAAAAGCCTTCCCTGGATCCTTCGGTACCGGCCAATTTCAGGCCTATCTCTCTTCTACCCTACCCAGTGAAGGTCCTAGAGAAAACAGTTAGTAGGGAACGGTCGGGCTTTTTGGAGGAAAACTCCTTGCTTGATAAAGATCAGTTCGGCTTCCGCCCTGGTCACGGGACGGAGATGACCTTGGTCACAATGCTGGACAACCTGCGGATGCGTGCCGACAACAGAAATGCGACTGTGTTAGTGCTTCTCGATATGTCAGCCACATTCGACACAGTGAACCATCTAATCCTACTGGAAAGACTACCGAATCTGGGAGTGAGGGGGTGGGCACTGCAATGGTTACAATCTTACCTGGCAGCACTTCACCAGGTGGTAACACTAGCACCTTTCACTGCCAGTAAAACATCAGTCATCCATGGGGTGCCGCAGGGTTCTGCAATTAGTCCCTATGTAGGAGAGTAGGGTCTGCTATCCTATGGTCACCCCAATTTTTGCTTTTTGCTTCACTGGTTTTCGACTTACTGAGGCTGTGGGCCTGCTAATCAGACCCCCAGCCTGCTGTTCTCTCTCTAAATTTATAATACATGTGCTATAGGTACATACCACAATTGGAAATGGACTCCTTGTCAGCCCCTGTACCATGCACTATAGGTGCCCAGGGCATAGGTGCCACCAAGGCCTACCAGGGGCTGAAGCATAGCTTTTGCCACCCCTGGCTGGTTCTTAAATTGACACAACTGGCTGATCACTCAGCTGGGGCAAGTGGGTGTAATCACCCCTTGCTTAGATATAGTATACCTATATCTAAACCTATATCTGGACACATATATAGCCTGTAAGCCACTCCTATGGAAGGCCTCATCAATCCTGGAGGCAGAGTGCGTGGTTTTATGTGAGATGGTGCTCTGGCATGAGCTGAGCCTGTCTGCAGCTGTCGGGAACAACTCCCTAAGCTGATCCGGGATAATGCCATACCATATACTCTTAAGCGCATTATAATCCTCGCGGTTATATAGCAACTTTGGTTTGGCTTTATCAAAACATGTCGTGTAAGGTGTCATACGAATTGGAATACTACCCCCTCGCCAGTTCTGGCGACGGGGGTAGCATTCCACCCTTCTAGAGGGAGAAGACATGTTACTTTACTGAAACGCGGTTGATTTAAAATGAGACTCAGATCCACAAAATGGATGCCCCTGCCACAGACACGGGTCTGACCTCCTGCTGCTGACCGAAACCCGGCAGAGGAGGCCTGGACAAAGAGTTTCTTGTCACAGGGCGGTGTCAAACCACCCCAGACAGGAGATAGTGGATTGGAGTAGGGAGGTTTCAATGAAACCAGACACTGCCTGGGGAGCACAAGGCTGCCCCTTGCAGGATCCGGCCAAACCGGTTCTGGGGCCTCCCAGCCCCTGTCCCAGCGCGGCCAGGATCAAAGGAGAGGGGTGTAACCACCCCCTTCCTGGGTCCCACCCATAGGAGGGGACCTAGCAGGATGTCCAACCCCCGAGATTCGAATAAGAGGGGGAGCAGTCCCAACGGACCTCAGATCATCCTGAAGAAACATAAGAAACAAAATCTGGACCCTTCGACTTTCTACACGACGTGAGAAGACTGAAGAATCTCCCTTGTGGTCAAGGAGTGACCACCCTGTGCAAACAGGCACCATCCAGCCCTCGACCCTTGCTTTGTTGCAGTTCCCGCCGGAACTCGAGCGACAGAGATCGACGAGATCAAGCTTGCCTGCCTTCTACCTGCCCGATCCACAGTCCCTGCAGAGCTGAGACCCGTGGAGGCGACCGGAAGCGTGGGGCACGCCATCTTGAAAAGGCCACGAGACGCTGACCGTGCGGCCCACGAGTGACCCTCGAAGCTGTACACCGGGGTTTGAGAAGCCCCAGCCCCGAGCTCCACTTGCACCAAAGCTCACCCCTCCACACTCGCTGAGTGCTGCGTGGGGCCCTTCTGCTTGTGTGCGCTCGACGCGTTGGCCCGGTCACTTGCCAGCTGGCTTGTGGCCCCTGTGCCGACGAACTTTGAAATCCGACTTGCTTTTCTGGTTGCTCCAGATCTGCACCAGCTCCTGTGAAAAGGAGCACCCACTCTGACCCTCCTGGTTCGAGTGATAAGCAATCTCCCGGTTCCGCGTGGATTGCTTTTGCCAAGTGCTGTTTGCTACAATCTTCAAGCCGACGGTGCTGACGGCGAGAGCCTACGTGGGACAGATCGTGACCTGCTCCTGGACGTCGCAGATGCCCCAGAGCCCACGTGACAGCGGAGAGAAGCCTATCGACAACCGCCTGATTGCGCCCGACATTGCCTGGTTCCGTCCTGGTTCCACCCTGGTCACTGCTGAGTGACCCAGACTCTGTCCCCTCTGCTTTCAGGTACTTTTCTACATCGATCCACCCTTGGATCGCACCGGACACTTCTGCTTCACAGCGCCTGCAGCTGCAACAGCTCCAAGCACCAAGAACCTGCGTGACAGAACCCGACGCCACTTCGACCCTGTGCACCCACGGCCTGTGGGTGAGGTAACTTTGCAACGCCGGTGTCTTTACACTGGTACACACCTCTAGGGTCTGTGTCTAAAGTTTTGTGTTCCTAGGTTCAGCGGAAGTATCTTTTTATTCCCTTTAATTGACTTTTACGCACCATTGACAGTGCATTGGTGCGCGCCGCACTTTCCGTGCTGCACCCGTCTCCTGTGGGCTACTCCCGACTGCTTCATTGCTTGTCCTGACTGCTCCCAGCGAATCTCTAGGCCCTAGGCCTAACCATTGTTCGATAAGTGTTACTTATACCACTTTTTTAATATATGGTCTGAGTGGCCACCCGCCCTCATCCATAAACGTGCAACTTTATATGTGTAACAGTGCTTTTGATTTAACGCTTGTGCCCCTTTCCTCATAAAGAGTACTGGGGAGTAATTTAGAAATAAATACATATATTTTTATAATATATACTTGTGTGGTGTCCTTTCATTTGATTACAGGATTGTATGTGGTAAAACAAGCTCGCTTAACACGACCTCTTAAGTTAAGCCTTTAAGGCTGCTTAGTCCATGCTACCACTAGGATAGCTTGTCTACAAGGTTGACTTACAACCTGACATCTTTGGGGTTTGTTTGGACTGATAACCAGTGGTTCCAGAATTGGAAACACTACCTATCAGGCCAACTTCTCACATTGGTGTGCAGCGGTGCGGATTTGAGCTTGCTGTTTGTTTTACCATTGCAATCTTTATCAAATTGAAAGATCACATCAAGTACCTCTAGGTACATATAAATCAAAAGCTTAGCATATTAAGTTCTACTGAACTTAGTAGTTGTAGATTAAAGGGATTAGCACACCCTGACTACAACTCACTAGCAAGGTACAGTAGGAAACCACTTAGTGTAGGTAAGTGCACCACTTACACCTCACTAGCAGTCATGTCTGATACAGGTAGAGCCTCAGGCTCTGCTCCTTTAGAAGTTGATCCTATAGGGACAACATCCAGATATGACAACCTTAGCCACAAAGACCTGAGTGCCTTGTGCACAGCCAGGGGGCTAAAAAAGGGCAGAGGCCCTACCATTCCTTCCCTAGTAGCTCTCCTAGAAAAGGATGACCTAGATAAGGTGAGTCAGACTCCCTTAGAAACAGAGGAAGGGATAAACTCCCCTGAGAATGAGGATCTTCAAGATGATGTAGTGGAGGAGGAAGAAGAAGAGGAAGGCTCTGATGTAGAAGAGCCTGAAGATCAGGATCAGGTGGGAAACCAGGTACAGGTTGCCAGGCTTAACCAGGCCAACTTGGACCTACATGGGAATGGAGAGGGCCAGCACCACTCCAGATCTCATAACCAAATTCTCCCAGGTAATAGAAGGGAGAGATCTCTGTCAAGGGACTCTCACCTTTCTAGTGCCTCAAGAGAATCTCAAAGAGGAATGACTTCCTCCCAGAGAAAAGAGCATAGGGCCAGAATGAGGGCTATCCAACTCCAGATAGAGAGGGAGGAGGTAGCTCTGGCTCAAGCTAAACTTACCTTAGCTCAAGCTAAACTTACCTTGGCTAGGGAACAGAAATTAAGTGGCTTAGATGCCACTGGTGGCAGCAAAGTTCCTAAAGAAAAAGACAGGGCCTATGATAATAGAAACCTGACAAAAATTGTGCCCCCCTACAAGGAAGGGGATGATATCCACAAATGGATGACTGCTCTTGAGAGGGCCTGCATGGTACAGCAGGTCCCTGAGGATCAGTGGGTAGCAATTTTATGGTACTCCTTTTCTGAGAAAGGGAGGGACAGGCTCCTCACTGTTAGACCTGAGGATGCCAAAAACTACTCTGTTCTGAAGAGTGCTCTTATTGAAGGGTTTGGCCTAACCACTGAGCAATACAGGTTGTTGTTCAGAGACACCCAAAAAGCACAGACTCAGGACTGGACTGATTTTGTAGATTGTGCCACTAAGGCTCTGGAGGGTTGGCTGCAGGGAAGTAAAGTTTCAGACTATACAGGATTGTACAATCTTATGATGAGAGAACAGATCCTTAATAACTGTCAGAACCAGCTGTTGCATCAATACCTTGTTGACTCTGATTTGACCTCTCCCCAAGAATTGGGAAAGAAGGCAGACAAATGGGTCAGAACAAGGATTAAGCAGAAAAACCAGAACCAAGGTGACCAGAAGAAAACAGACCAGAAGGGTGGGAATCAGAAAGATAAAGAAAAGGACCAGAAGTCTTCAGGCCCCCAAACTAGCAATAAGGAGGGGGGTTCCCAAAATGGAAACAAGAAAAAGAAGAACGATGGCCCAAAGAAACCTTGGTGTAATACCTGCAAATCAGTTTCACACTGGGGCAGTGAATGCACTAAGAAAAATCCAGTCCCCACCACTGCAGCTCCTAAAGCAACTGCACCCCCTAGTACAGTCAGCAGTGGTGGTACACAGCCAAAGGGTTTAGTAGGGTTGACCCTGGGTACTGAGGTGGAATCTGGCCTAGTCAGAATCCCCACACAGGCAGTTCTCCTATATGATGTGGACATATCTTTGCCCACTGCAGTAAGCCCCAGTAACCTGGGCAAATATAGGCAGACTCCCTTAATTAATGAGAAACTGGCTCAGGCCTACAGGGACACTTGTGCCAGTGTCACAATGGTGGCACCTGGCTTTGTGGACCCTGGACAAATTGTACTAGGTGAAAGTTACCTAGTGACCAATGCAAGCAACTCCACTACTTCCCATAGTGTGGCTGTTGTGAACTTCTCCTGGGGAGGGGTAGATGGCCTAAAGAAAGTTGTTGTGAGTGCAGACCTCCCAGTAGACTGTCTGTTAGGCAATGATCTTGAAAGCTCAGTTTGGTCAGAAGTGGAGTACAGGACTCATGCAGAAATGCTGGGGATTTCAGCTCATGTCCTTGCAGTGACAAGGTCTCAGGCTAAGAAGTGCCTTCCTGAACCAGTGGTGGATCTTGAAACAATAGACCAACCACAACCCAAGAGAAGGAGCAAGAGGGTTAAGGCTGTGCCTTCCCACTTGCCCCAGGTTGAGGATCAGGTTTCACAGGAAACTGATTCTGCAGTCCAAGAGGAGACTGTCTCAGAGGAGCTTGAACCTGATCAGGTTGAGTTTCTGGGGACAGGGGGACCCTCAAGGGCAGACCTGGGGCAGGCCCAATTAGATTGCCCTTCACTTGAACCCCTCAGACAGCAAGCTGCTGCTGAGGCTGCAGGGAATGCTCAAGGTACCCATAAAGTGTATTGGGATGAAGGACTCCTTTATTCAGAGGCTAGAGACCCCAAGCCTGGCACAACCAGGAGGTTGGTTATACCTTTGAAGTTTAGGGGCTTTCTTCTTACCTTGGCCCATGATATTCCCCTTGCAGGACACTTAGGCCAGAATAAGACTTGGGACAGGCTTGTTCCACGCTTTCACTGGCCTCACATGTCAGAAAATGTCAAGGAGTTTTGTCGCTCCTGTGTCACTTGCCAAGCCAGTGGTAAGTCAGGTGGCACAACAAAGGCCCCCCTGATACCACTACCTGTGGTGGGGGTACCCTTTGAACGAGTTGGAATAGACATTGTGGGTCCCATGGATCCTCAAACAGCATCTGGGCACAGATTTATACTGGTGGTAGTGGATCATGCCACCAGGTACCCAGAAGCAATTCCCCTGAGGACCACCACAGCTCCTGTGGTGGCAAAAGCCCTCATTGCAGTTTTCTCAAGAGTGGGCTTTCCAAAGGAGGTTCTTTCAGACAGAGGTACTAACTTCATGTCTGGATACTTAAAAGCAATGTGGAAAGAGTGTGGAGTAAACTATAAGTTTACCACACCCTACCATCCACAGTGCAATGGGCTTGTGGAAAGGTTCAACAAGACCCTAAAGGGAATGATAAAAGGTTTACCAGAGAAGCTTAGGCGGAAATGGGACATCCTTTTACCCTGCTTGCTCTTTGCTTACAGAGAGGTCCCACAGAAGGGGGTTGGCTACAGCCCTTTTGAACTTTTGTTTGGCCACCCTGTAAGAGGTCCATTGAGTTTGGTGAAGGAAGGATGGGAGTTACCTCTCAAAAAGCCTAAACTAGACATTGTGGACTATGTACTTGGTCTCCGCTCCAGGATGGCTGAATACATGGAGAGAGCATCCAAAAACCTTGAGGCAAGTCAGGAATTACAGAAAGCCTGGCATGACCAAAAGGCTGTTCTGGTTGAGTACCAGCCAGGGCAGAAGGTGTGGGTGTTGGACCCAGTGGGGCCAGCAGCTCTCCAGGACAAATGGACTGGACCCTACCCTATCATTGAGAAAAAGGGAGAAGTCACCTATGTGGTTGACTTTGGCACCCCTAGGAGCCCCCACAGGGTGCTCCATGTCAATCGTTTGAAAGCATTTGTTGACAGGGAGGACATGAGTCTCCTCATGGCCACAGATGGGGAACAGGAGGAAGAGAGTGACCCTCTCCCAGACCTGCTTTCCCAGAACCCTGATGATGGTTCAGTTGATGGAGTAGCCTTGGCAGGCAGCCTCACTGAGCAGCAACAGGTGGACTGCAGACAGGTGTTGCAGGCCCACAGACAATTGTTTTCACTCACACCCAGTCAGACTAACTGGTGCACCCATGAGGTGGATACTGGTGACAATCTGCCTGTGAAGAATAAGATCTACAGGCAACCTGACCATGTCAGGGATTGTATAAAGGCTGAGGTGCAAAAGATGTTGGAGCTTGGAGTGATTGAGCCATCAGAGAGCCCATGGGCTAGCCCAGTGGTCCTTGTGCCAAAACCTCATACCAAAGATGGGAAGAGAGAAATGAGGTTTTGTGTGGACTACAGAGGTCTCAATGCTGTCACTAGGACAGATGCTCATCCCATTCCAAGAGCAGATGAGCTCATTGATAAATTGGCTTCTGCCAAGTTTCTGAGCACATTTGATTTGACAGCTGGCTACTGGCAAATCAGACTAGCTGAAGAGTCAAAAGCCAAAACAGCATTCTCTACCCCTAGTGGACATTATCAGTTTGTGGTAATGCCCTTTGGTTTGAAGAATGCACCTGCCACTTTCCAAAGGTTGGTGAACCAAGTCCTTGCTGGGTTGGATGACTTTTGCGCAGCATATCTAGATGATATTGCTGTCTTTAGCTCCACCTGGGAGGATCACCTGATCCACCTGAAGAAGGTTCTGGAGGCCCTGCAAAAGGCAGGCCTGACTATCAAGGCTACTAAGTGCCAGATAGGGCAGAGCAAGGTTGTGTACTTGGGCCACCTAGTAGGTGGGGGTCAAGTTCAACCACTGGAGAGCAAGATCCAGACCATACAGGACTGGACTCCTCCAACTACCCAGACACAAGTCAGAGCCTTCTTGGGCCTGACTGGGTATTACAGAAAATTTGTAAAGAACTATGGGTCCATTGTGACACCATTGAATGACTTGACATCCAAGAAGATGCCCAAAAAGGTTCAGTGGACAGTTAGCTGTCAAAAGGCATTTGATGACCTGAAGAAGGCCATGTGCTCTGCACCTATCCTGAAGAGTCCTGACTACTCCAAACAGTTCATTGTACAGACAGATGCTTCTGAGTTGGGGGTGGGAGCTG
Source organism: Lissotriton vulgaris (assembly GCF_964263255.1). NCBI lineage: Eukaryota > Metazoa > Chordata > Amphibia > Caudata > Salamandridae > Lissotriton > Lissotriton vulgaris. The sequence continues at coordinate 201,480,818 of NC_141688.1, forward strand.
TGCTTTCACAACTTAATCAAGATGGTCAAGACCAGCCCATTGCTTTTATTAGCAGAAGGCTGACCCCCAGGGAGAAACGTTGGTCAGCTATTGAGAGGGAGGCCTTTGCTGTGGTTTGGGCCCTGAAGAAGTTGAGGCCATACTTGTTTGGTACTCACTTCCTAATTCAGACAGACCATAAGCCCCTCTTGTGGCTAAATCAGATGAAGGGTGAAAATCCCAAACTGCTCAGGTGGTCCATTTCCCTACAGGGGATGGACTTTACAGTGGAGCACCGCCCAGGGACTGACCATGGTAATGCAGATGGTCTCTCCAGGTACTTCCACTTAGAACATGAAGACTTATCTGGTCAAGGTTAAGTTTAATGCCCCTGCGTTTGGGGGGGGGGTTATGTAGGAGAGTAGGGTCTGCTATCCTATGGTCACCCCAATTTTTGCTTTTTGCTTCACTGGTTTTCGACTTACTGAGGCTGTGGGCCTGCTAATCAGACCCCCAGCCTGCTGTTCTCTCTCTAAATTTATAATACATGTGCTATAGGTACATACCACAATTGGAAATGGACTCCTTGTCAGCCCCTGTACCATGCACTATAGGTGCCCAGGGCATAGGTGCCACCAAGGCCTACCAGGGGCTGAAGCATAGCTTTTGCCACCCCTGGCTGGTTCTTAAATTGACACAACTGGCTGATCACTCAGCTGGGGCAAGTGGGTGTAATCACCCCTTGCTTAGATATAGTATACCTATATCTAAACCTATATCTGGACACATATATAGCCTGTAAGCCACTCCTATGGAAGGCCTCATCAATCCTGGAGGCAGAGTGCGTGGTTTTATGTGAGATGGTGCTCTGGCATGAGCTGAGCCTGTCTGCAGCTGTCGGGAACAACTCCCTAAGCTGATCCGGGATAATGCCATACCATATACTCTTAAGCGCATTATAATCCTCGCGGTTATATAGCAACTTTGGTTTGGCTTTATCAAAACATGTCGTGTAAGGTGTCATACGAATTGGAATACTACCCCCTCGCCAGTTCTGGTGACGGGGGTAGCATTCCACCCTTCTAGAGGGAGAAGACATGTTACTTTACTGAAACGCGGTTGATTTAAAATGAGCCTCAGATCCACAAAATGGATGCCCCTGCCACAGACACGGGTCTGACCTCCTGCTGCTGACCGAAACCCGGCAGAGGAGGCCTGGACAAAGAGTTTCCTGTCACAGGGCGGTGTCAAACCACCCCAGACAGGAGATAGTGGATTGGAGTAGGGAGGTTTCAATGAAACCAGACACTGCCTGGGGAGCACAAGGCTGCCCCTTGCAGGATCCGGCCAAACCGGTTCTGGGGCCTCCCAGCCCCTGTCCCAGCGCGGCCAGGATCAAAGGAGAGGGGTGTAACCACCCCCTTCCTGGGTCCCACCCATAGGAGGGGACCTAGCAGGATGTCCAACCCCCGAGATTCGAATAAGAGGGGGAGCAGTCCCAACGGACCTCAGATCATCCTGAAGAAACATAAGAAACGAAATCTGGACCCTTCGACTTTCTACACGACGTGAGAAGACTGAAGAATCTCCCTTGTGGTCAAGGAGTGACCACCCTGTGCAAACAGGCACCATCCAGCCCTCGACCCTTGCTTTGTTGCAGTTCCCGCCGGAACTCGAGCGACAGAGATCGACGAGATCAAGCTTGCCTGCCTTCTACCTGCCCGATCCACAGTCCCTGCAGAGCTGAGACCCGTGGAGGCGACCGGAAGCGTGGGGCACGCCATCTTGAAAAGGCCACGAGACGCTGACCGTGCGGCCCACGAGTGACCCTCGAAGCTGTACACCGGGGTTTGAGAAGCCCCAGCCCCGAGCTCCACTTGCACCAAAGCTCACCCCTCCACACTCGCTGAGTGCTGCGTGGGGCCCTTCTGCTTGTGTGCGCTCGACGCGTTGGCCCGGTCACTTGCCAGCTGGCTTGTGGCCCCTGTGCCGACGAACTTTGAAATCCGACTTGCTTTTCTGGTTGCTCCAGATCTGCACCAGCTCCTGTGAAAAGGAGCACCCACTCTGACCCTCCTGGTTCGAGTGATAAGCAATCTCCCGGTTCCGCGTGGATTGCTTTTGCCAAGTGCTGTTTGCTACAATCTTCAAGCCGACGGTGCTGACGGCGAGAGCCTACGTGGGACAGATCGTGACCTGCTCCTGGACGTCGCAGATGCCCCAGAGCCCACGTGACAGCGGAGAGAAGCCTATCGACAACCGCCTGATTGCGCCCGACATTGCCTGGTTCCGTCCTGGTTCCACCCTGGTCACTGCTGAGTGACCCAGACTCTGTCCCCTCTGCTTTCAGGTACTTTTCTACATCGATCCACCCTTGGATCGCACCGGACACTTCTGCTTCACAGCGCCTGCAGCTGCAACAGCTCCAAGCACCAAGAACCTGCGTGACAGAACCCGACGCCACTTCGACCCTGTGCACCCACGGCCTGTGGGTGAGGTAACTTTGCAACGCCGGTGTCTTTACACTGGTACACACCTCTAGGGTCTGTGTCTAAAGTTTTGTGTTCCTAGGTTCAGCGGAAGTATCTTTTTATTCCCTTTAATTGACTTTTACGCACCATTGACAGTGCATTGGTGCGCGCCGCACTTTCCGTGCTGCACCCGTCTCCTGTGGGCTACTCCCGACTGCTTCATTGCTTGTCCTGACTGCTCCCAGCGAATCTCTAGGCCCTAGGCCTAACCATTGTTCGATAAGTGTTACTTATACCACTTTTTTAATATATGGTCTGAGTGGCCACCCGCCCTCATCCATAAACGTGCAACTTTATATGTGTAACAGTGCTTTTGATTTAACGCTTGTGCCCCTTTCCTCATAAAGAGTACTGGGGAGTAATTTAGAAATAAATACATATATTTTTATAATATATACTTGTGTGGTGTCCTTTCATTTGATTACAGGATTGTATGTGGTAAAACAAGCTCGCTTAACACGACCTCTTAAGTTAAGCCTTTAAGGCTGCTTAGTCCATGCTACCACTAGGATAGCTTGTCTACAAGGTTGACTTACAACCTGACATCTTTGGGGTTTGTTTGGACTGATAACCAGTGGTTCCAGAATTGGAAACACTACCTATCAGGCCAACTTCTCACACCCATCCTATTTAATATTTATTTGCAGCCCTTACTCCCTATTATAAAGTCTGCCGGAGTCTGCACAGTCAACTACGCAGACGATACACAACTGGCTTTCTCTCTGGAGGGTGCCAATGCTGTATCCCTTGACATGTTCCAGGAATGCATGCGGAAGACAGCCAATTGGCTTAGTAGGAATTCCCTACAGTTTAAAGCAGGAAAGACCGAGGTGGTTTATTGTTCCTCGGGTAGGCCACCTAGACAATTCCCCTCCGAATTTAGGTTGACCCCAGAAGAGGAACCACTGATTCCATCGAGCAAAGTACGTAACCTGGGGGTGCTGATTGACAAGAATCTCCAGATGGAATCACAGGCTAATAAGACTGCCAACATTTGCTTTGCTCTAATACGTATGCTGCATAAAATACTTCCTTTGCTACCTAAAGAGGTGCGTACACTGGTAGTAATTAGAATAGTGGTAGCAGGCTGGATTATTGCAACTCGTTGTATCTGGGGGCCCCTTTATATATTCTGCAGGGGCTCCAAAGAATCCAGTCTGCAGCAGCTAAACTTGCCCTTGGCTGGCAACGCTGCTCCTCGACAACACTGGCCTTGAGAGAGCTGCACTGGCTACCAGTGATGGAACGTATTCGCTTCAAGTCTTTGTGCTTGGTTTTCAAAGCGGTACATGAGTTAGGGCCAGTCCCTATGCAGGAAAGGTTCTCTAGGTATCAACCCTCCAGGCAGCTTCGATCATCCAATGCCTCACTACTTACGGTGCCTAGGTTTAAACGGGCCAGGCTAAAAGGTAGAGCATTTAGTGTCGCCGGCGGTATACACCTGTTACAACGCAATTTTTACTCCGCACTACCACTACAACGCAGGCATTACAACGCATACCGTTACAACGCATTGCGCTGGGGGGCGCTCTAGGATAAGAGGTAAGTTTAATTTACTATCCAACACCTTCCCTAGGGTCCACGGGGACTGGAGTTAGAATAGTAAATTATACTTACCACTATCCAGCACCCCAAAGTGCTATGCGTTGTAACGGTATGCGTTGTAAATACCGCGTTGTAATGGTATGCGGAGTAAAAGTATGCGTTGTAACGTCATACATCCATCGCCGGCGTTCGGCTCTGGAATGGACTTCCCCAGAGCCTTAGACAGATCAGCACCCTGCTAGAATTTCGCAGGAACCTGAAAACCTGGCACTTTCCCAAAGCCTAGCTTGAGTCCTCTATTTAGGCTCGAGCAGGTGTGACCTATGTAATCATGGTTCAGTTTTTAGTCGGAAGCGCCAGGATACCCGTGGGGTGACAGTAAGCGCTATATAAGTTCTAAATCAATCAAAACAATCACAACATAGGCACTCACTCACACGTACAGCCACTCACACCCCACTCACTTACTTATACAGTCTCTCTCACGGGGTCTGCAAAGTTGTAATTTCTCAGCGGTGAGTGTTCTAAAGAGAGGGAGCAGTTGGTATGAACTTCGAATACGCTATGTCTTCAGGAATGATGATGGTTGAATTGAAAAGCAGATATTGGGGGAAATGGTTTTTGAGGAGATGTGGAAATAGGGAATGATAAAGAGAATGGAAAAGGGCAGGTAAAATAGCAGCAGGTGTCCACCCTAAGGCAGATGTTAGAACCTTCAGTGCAAGGTTTTGCAAGTCGCTTTCTGCATCACTTTCACGCAGAAAGAGTATACTGGTACTATTGCTGAAATCTATTTTAATATATAATTTAAATTTTTTCTATCTGGGCGCACAGGAAAGTCTTATACCTTTCAGCTCCTTCTATGACCAAAACAACTCAGACTTCTTCTGTGCTCTTATTGTACGTGATGTGTAATAAGGTTTGTAAGTAAATCTACCAGTGATATGTCTTAAGTCCAGCCTTTGCTTATCACCTCCATAAAACATGCAAGGAGCCTGCCTAATATTCCTAGGAATCCGGGCTGTGCATCAGTGAAAACTCCTACAGTGATTTACATATGTTTAAAGATGTGAATTCAACAGATAAGAAGTCTTTGAACGATCACCTCTAGTTCATGGAAAAAAATGCCAGCAAGCAGTCCTGACGGCCACTAAATGCTGGACTCAGGAGAGTCTTTGGTACCGAAGAAAAGAAGCGGGATGATTTGAGGTAATCTTTAAGCAGCTAACATTCATTTAATCAACTACTGCCTTTAGGCAAAGCTTAAATGTAAATCAATAAACGTACAAGGAAAATTAGATCCAATTTCCAACTCCAAAAATGTTATTGTACCAAATTCTCAGCCACAAAGTTAAAAAAGATAGTCCAATATAGTCGAAACATCAAACGTCGACGTTTCGTCGTTGCCAAATATGTTTTAAGTGGGTTTTCAGCAGGACATGGAATCTTGGACATTTAGTATTGCACCCTTAAATTAATGGATTCAAAGGACAAAAATATATTTGCTGGTTGTAGAATGTCTGAATGGGCTTACTATAAAGATATACAAGGGAAAACTTACAATATGTTGTCAAAAAAGAACAATATTGTGAATGACCAATGTAAATTAGCTCCCAGCCTCAAAAACAAATATGTTAAGAAACCTAGCAGAGTCACTGAGTTAAAAACAAGTCTAAACTTACCAAATGTTCAGATCTTTACACGTACAATTGGGTAACCTTAAATTTGTTTCGGACTAGCTGCCTTGAGTAGGCTTAAACTAGTCTCTGACTGACAACCTGTTTACAGATAGCAAAACAGAAATTAAAATTGAGACCACTTGGTTCAAAATGCTTTCCTGCAACCTCAACTACTGTCAGCTAAGCACTACATGACCCCCCCAACCCTACACTGTGAAGTAGAGCTCATGAAGCTTCGTGGGGTCGGATACGCCAGTAAGACTGGTAGAGAAAGACCAACCACAGAAATCTTCGCCTCTCTCTGTGCCTTTTCTATTCCCAGTCACTATTGGTCAGTCGAGAGCAGTGGGAGGGACGAAGACAGGGGCAAGCAAGGAGAAAGTCTTGTAAAAGATGCTGTGAATTGTGCACCTGCTTCTTTCCGAATAATCTCTCTCAGGGGGAGTAAAGTACTGCAGTAATATGCAGGGCGAGCAAAGTAAGTAGACCTCATCACCGTACACCTTTTTCATGCTGGTTACAGTACAGCACTCATGTTTTTTTTAGGGACGGCCCATGCAAGTAAGAGCGGTGAGGCTGGGTGGAGTGGTGGGCGCGGGTCGGGACGGGTGAGGCCGCATAGGAAGGGGGGTGGGGGGGATTCCAACAGATGACGACGAGGGAGGATCAATTATTTATTTAATTTCCCCTCGTGGTCTTCTGTCAGATCCCCAGGTTGTTTAAAGGATAGCTGGAAAACACATTCACTCAAGTGGCCTGCTTAACCCACAAGAATAAAGCAGGTCCTTGAAAGTAAACAGTGGTAGGACACAAGCAAATGCAGCATAAACTAGGGATGGAGCTGAGACAAGACGGAGAAGGCAAGCCATGGAATGAGAAGCAAGCAAATAAGAGTGACAGGAAAGCCAACGAATAGTAGGCAATGGGCGGGCTTTAAACCCCTGCAAGTACTTGGTAAGCCCATAAACTTACTTTTTAAGAGTACCTTGCAGGCTAGACCAACTAGTGAATTCTGCATGTATAGTCAGACCTGGGGTTGGCTACACACCACAAGTAAGAGTCCGTGTGCCCTGTACTTGGTGATGTGCAGATGCATGTACAGGTGGTGGGAACGTATCTGCGGTGTGTAGTGGACGTCCACAATTGGGTTCAGCTGAGGTGGAATCTAGCATGCAGAATGCCAGGCTCCAGCAATATAGATACATATTGTTGGTGCATTGGTGAAGAGAGATTCTTTGGTTGCAGTACCTACTACTACTCTTTTTTTCCCAGCCTCACAAGGATGAAAAGCAGAGGCAGCATACATTCATACCATGCACCTACAAGCTGCATAGGAGACACTATTCCCGCTTAGCTATGTCCTCGCTCACTCAGGAACTTGTGCATCTAGTTAATGGGTCTAAAGGGTTTAAACTGTGTTTTCAAGCAGAAGATGAGGAAGACAGAAATACATAAGGAAAAACAAAGAACTAGAGACAGAGGATAGGAGTGATATATTAGGATATAGGGAGCAAGAGCATAAGAAATCAAGAGGGAAAATGAGAACAAGAGACATGACGCTACTTTGAGGGTTCAGCTCATGCGTAAGCTCTTAGACCAAAGCCGGACCACTGACTCAGCTCTGGCTCTGCTCTTCCCATGAACGGCTTGCTTACCTGTACCAGACCTGGGACAGATGGAAGAGTGGCCTTTCCTGACTGAAGGCAACTTCACGCCCCAGGGCAGGTGGGTCCTTCCAGTAGAGAGACTACGCCAGTGTGTCCTGCAGTCTTTCCAACCACCCATGGCAACCCCTGATGTCCAAAGCAGCTCGAACTGGAGAGCTGTGTTAGATAGGGTTCCATGATGCATGCCGCCTCCAGCTGCAAGCTCAGCGTGGCACAAACACCCTGTCTTAATGCAGAACAGAACCCTAGTGGGCTTTGTTAAGTCAAAGAATCTGATGGAGATGTTAGCTGCCCTGCAAACTGAACAAGATAAAACCATTTGTTCTAAAAGCTCCAATGAGGTCAAAATAAACATTTTTGTAAATGTTGCTGGTTGATTAAACTTGATTCTCTCAATAGAATTCCCAGCCCTCAATTCTGAAGCACAGACGGGGGGGGGGGGGCACATTATCCAGCTGTCACACTCTCTTTCTTGCTGTCATTTTTCACAGTGATAGTAAAGTAACATGTCAGAAAGAGAATAAAAAGCCATCCACCGCTTTATAACAAATGTTATTTTTTTTCTGGCTAATTGTTCGATTTTTGCCCAGAGAGCGGTCTTCTTCGGCCTCCTTTTCATAAACTACAGATCAATCCAACCTTTATTTCTACTACCCTTCTTTCAACTTTGTACTTGAACACTACCACATTCACTCTTACTCACCCTGGCTAACTTACTATTCTAACTGCGGTCGCTGCCAATATGGCCGCCAGTGTAGCTCGCGCAAGAGCGCTTCTATGAAATTGGAGAATGACTGCAACTAAAATGGAGAGGAACCAATACGGAAGCTCTGGAGAAGCGGACGAACCTACCACCTACCAGAAACCAGAATGATAAGATGAACACAACCACTGCTATGCATCTAGGGAAAGTAAACCATACGAAGTTTGCCCTGTTTAAGGAGACTTTACAAAAAGATACTTAAAATACTTTATTCTATGGACATCAAATCACCTATTAGTATAAATCCCAAAAAGCCTAGCACAGTCTAAGGCCACACCCCACAATCACCTGCTTTGATGAAGAATGGGCTCTACAGAAGTCACAACTGAGAAGGAAGCTGACAGAAGTCAAGTCAAGGGATAAAAATGTAAGCGTACAATATATGACCTTTATAGAAAAAAAGAAAAATGAATTCTACCTTAAGAAATGGAAAGAACTCCAGCACGCAGTAGCAGCTAAGGACACACAACACTTCTTGAAATGGTGCACTGTGCATTTTCATAGAGAATGTCGATCTTGTATCAAATATATTTCCAAAACCTTATGGTTCTACCACTTTCAATATATCTTACAAAACAATCCTGCGCCACAATCCTTGAGTGACACAAACACAGGCCAGGCAACTAACCCATCAGATCGCCCAAAACTCACTTTCAAAAACATTCTTGAGTCAGGATTCCTGGGTAAAAAAAAATGCAGACCTGTCGGGTGAATACTTGCCCCACTTGGAACCCTCCACCAGGAAGGACCACAAAATGGTCATTAAAAACTGATGGTCTCTCAGCCTGATCGAGGAGATAATCTCGAGCCTGGAAAATGAGAAATCCACGGGAACAAATCTCCTTCCAAATCGGGTGCTCATCGGATTCCCAAACTGGTGGACATAAAACTTGTTGACACTCTCATCACTGCATTGATACCTTCTGTTTCATGGTATAATGGCTCAACAGCATCACAGTTGCGTTTATTAGAAAGGCCAGATGGCAGATCCAAAATTATGCAGGTCCTGAAGATTTTCACCAACAAAGAATTTCTCCAGCATAAACTTGAAAAACAATTAATAAGGAGTAGAAGATGCAAGCATCGGCACTATATCAAGGCGGATCTAGAGTTGGCCCACCCATCAGCGAACAGGCCTTCAACCCAGAACACCTGGTGTAGAAATATTAACATCAGAAGAAATATGCCTATATGCTGCTTTCCTAGAATTTTCATCTGTGTTTGTGTTCATTGACTGGGATAAACTATGTTCGAAGCTGGGGGAAAATCCCTGACCCTATCAAACAGGAGTACAGACACAGAAACGTATCCACAGGCAGGTATTGTTCAAAAGGAGAGGTCAATTTTCCATAAAAACAAGGCGAGCTGCTGGCACTATTTCAGCTTAAGGCACCTTTCCTATGTGAGCACTCCGGATTTTTTGCTTCTTGCTGGACCCCATATTTTTGCTAGCTTTAGAACTGTGCACTTTACCCTGCTAACCAGTAGTAAAGTGCCTGGTCTCCCCCTTTAAACACTGCCGTATTGGCATACTTCTAATTGGCATGTTTAATTTGTCTATCAGTCCCTAGTATACGGCCCATAAAGTACCCAGGGCCTGCAAGTGTAATGCTACCAGAGGACCACATCACCTATTGTGGCATCCACTACAGTGGCAGTGCAAACATGGTCTCAGGCCTTCCACTGTAGCCTGACTGTAACAGAGCCAAACATCTACTGCGATCTGTCAAAAGAAACCTTTTTTGCCTGATAAAAACACCATTATTAATTAGTCACCCTGTTGGGATGAATAGTCCCCTGCATGGGTATGGACATGCATCCCTGCTCTAAGTGCCCAACAGTTCAGGTGTCTTGATCCCTAATGCTGATTTTTGTTGGCACAGGCAAATACAGATCATGTGTGTGCGACATGACTTTAGCCTTTCTCACGGACTGCAGCTACTGCCTTCACCAAGAAAAAAGCAGTACAAGTGCGGTGGTGGCAGCATACTGTGCAGTAATCAGTAGATTGTAACAAAAATAGAGGGGAGGTAGAGGCTGCGTTTATCCTCCATGCAGATAAGTTTATCACAAATTCGCAAGATTCAAAGAAAACCTTTCCGGGGAATGGGGTGTGGGATACAGCGCAAATCTACTGTGATCGTTCAGTAGGAAAAAAACATTTTTCCTAGAGTCCCCTCACCCACCAGGGTTTCCCCTTGGTGACATGCTTCATCATTAGGGTACTTCCCAATCCTCTACGGATTGAGGCGTGCTACGACTTAACGGTTACGCAGGAGCTCTTATTGATGTATTAAATGATAAAGATGGTGAGGTGATGGCTGCTAAAAGAATCGGGTTGTTGCCTGTGCTCCGATTTGGAAATTGAATGTTAAAGTGACTTGCACCCAAAATATATTTTTACCGTAGAATGGCTGACTGACTCATAGAGAAGCACTGGGAAACGCTTCACATACTAATACTGAATTTTAGGAATAGCATTAGCTATGAAAAATATTTAAACGACCATTTTGAATAGTTAATTACAATCTGTATCTACTTTTAATTTGTGAAATAATTTAGTTGGTGACACAATACATGGTTTCTCAGTATTGTAAGAGTGTATTCATGTTACTTTCTCAATGCTTCTCTATGGGACACGGTTGCTTTATCCAAAGCCTCCCCCAGCCTCTACTGGGTGTACAGGTTACTCCTCTGGTATCCACTACAGACGACAAACTTACGGCATTTGTGCTCGTCGCTCTCGTCGAAGCAGTCAGGCAGCCCATCACACTGCCAGGCACCGGGGATGCAACGGCCATTGCCGCACATGAAGATTCCGGGAATGTTGCATTCGGTGGTAAAGTTGTTCCCGGGCAGCAGCTGAGTCTCTGCAGACAGAGGAGAAAAAATTAGTAATTTTTCTTCCCAACAGGTGCACATGACTTGATAGAGTCCTTTTAAACTGCACTAATGCTGTTTGCAGTCATACAGTACTAAAGACAAAAAGCATCCAAGCATTTCAACACCTAGGGTCCCATTACAAGCAGTGCTATAGTACAATTATCATACCGACCTACAAAAATCAAGACAACATATATCAGGAGAGTGGGCTGCAATTTGAAGGAAACTTTCACAAATCCATGCAGCAACAAGTAGCTCAGCATATCAGTGGTCTGGAATTTCTGTAGCCTGACTCCAAGGAGATATTGTTTGGGTTTGAGGACAACACGTTTTCATGTTTATTTTGTCCTTGGGACAAGTAGGCCCAACTCCCTGCAACACAAACCCTTTCCATTGGCTTCCAGTTTACAGTACCCCATCATGGGTCAGGGGAGGGCCTTGTCTGCAATTAGAACTTGTTTTTATGGTTCATCAATACAAAGCCTTTCTCATTAGGGTGAGCGCTCTAAGGAAGTGTTGCAAACTCGGATTGTACTACAGTGGTTCCAGTGCAAAAATGTGTACATGCGTTTGCAAAGTTTAACAATATGTTGCTACATACAATGCAATGCTCCTAGAATGCTCTCTAATTAGATGCAAATATTTGCAGATGCTTGAAAGCAAGATTGTTCATTTGCTTTCAAAATGAAATGTTTAAAAAAAATGCACATTGGAAAAACATTTTTTTGCTAAACTACTGTGAAATTGAAGGTAACGTTTCTTTGAAGCATCATTTAGTAAGATGTGTTGATGCAGGTTAGTATTTCCAACAAATATTTGTAATGGGAAATCAAGGCAACCAGTTCCAGAAGTTAATGAAAAACATGAAAATACACAAACATTGACAAATCCATCAGCGGTCAGCTTTTGGCTTTTGTCAATGCATGTCTGGTGTTGATTTGGTTTTTAAAACTTTGTGGGTGCTGCCAGGCCCTCACCATTATAAAAAACATTGGAAAAAAGGAATTATATTTTTAAGCCAAAAAAACACACATTGCCACAGTAGTCCCTGGCACTGAACAAAACTACTTTATGTGTGCTGATATGCTCCTTGTGAAAGCAGAAGCCAGTCAATGGATTGTTAATAAAAACAGAGTGTCTTGGTTAACTCCAGACCTAATTTGGGATGGCCCAAGTCTTAAAGAAAGTCACAAAATTGCACCCATGCATCTGCACCCATGCATTGACCTATCGGTCAATGCATTAGTGCAGATTTAGGACTTTTTGAATTTACAAGAATTTACAGCAGTAGGCCAGGAAATCATACAACTAGAAAATATTAGTGAACAGCTTTTTAGCACAAGCAAATATGCAGGAGTAGATTTGCTCATATGAAAATCTGTTGAGCTTTTACAAGTTCACTTTCCCTCCAACCACATTTTTCCCCAACCCTGGAAAAAGGTTACTACTGCCATTGTCAGTAGTACATTTCCAACCTTTCTCAGTATCGGAAAAAATTAGAGAACAGCTGGCAAAACCCTCAGAGACTTGCAATTTAGTCAGTTTGCCCAGACCAAAAGGGCATTCCACCCTGGAACTATTGCTTGATACTACCCACAGTCCCAGTGTGTAGATCTGCAGAAAGGTGGTAAAATAAATAAACTGCTAGAATGAAAAGCCTAGTATAGTATGAGCCATAGCATAATCAGAAAGGCTAGTATCCGAGCTCACATATAATGAGTTGCACCATCATTTGTTGCATCAATGCGTAGGCACCAAAGGGACAAGTGGATTTTTTAAAGGCCAACAGATTTATGAAGTAACCTATCCCAAGGACAAGCAGATATTTAATTAAATTCCACACCCCTAATATGGTCTTCTTATTGCCCATTACAGGTGTCAAAACTCGTAACTACCTGTACTACTGGGCTACCTGTATTGGGGCCCCAGAAGCCACCAGAAGAGTCCGAGGAGGTGTGTAACTTGTTTTCTTCAACATACTTACAGATCTCTCAAATTTTGGAATTTCTTATGAGGAATAATTAGCCTAATCAATGATATCACAGGAAAAAACTGGAAAATTATGGGTTCAACTTTCACCTCTTTTTGGACTCATTACAGATTCCCTTCTCAAATGTCTGTCGGAGCTAATTACTGCTGAGGCCGTCAAGGGAAGTAAAGTGATCTGCGCAGGATCACGCAAATTGTTTGAGTGGTCCAGGTGCAGCCGGGATGTAAGTGTGGACTACATTCTTTCTCGTTTGCAACCCTACCAACAATATGTTAACATCTCTGGTACAAATACTGAATTTTCAAGAGCATGGCATGTGCTGAGGATGAAAACATGCCTGATTTAGGGACACCTGGCACCGTGGCTACATGCTTTTGTGTACATTATTCCGGCAGCTATTGAAGAAAACACAACTACACATATCATGTCCATGTTAAAGCATGTATGTCCTCCTGAACAAATATCCTCCCTTCTAGTCAACAGCAAGCTGCATGCTGAGGTTTGTGGCCACAGAGTTACATGCAAAATAACAAGTCCCAGGAAGACATCGAACTGTAGTCTAAATACCATGACCGGCTGTAGTGCCACAAAGTGACCACCTAGCAGGTATGCACCGAGCACCAGCCAGGACTCGCGATGGTCAACCAGTGGCACACCAATACGCGCTATCTTTTCTCAGTCCCTAGCTGTGGGTAACCATCTCTGTATCACACATTATGGGAAAATAGGTGTTTACCCAATGGTACTCGGCTCTTAGCGGTCCAGTAGGTGAAGGTCTATTGTGGACAAAACCAAATTCTTACAGTGGGCTATAGCCCAATCCAAGGCTAACGATTGGCTACATTTATTGCCATTATTGTTTACTTCCATTTTATTCAATTTTTTTCCTTGTTGATCATGTTTGTTTCCCCCATCTCTTTTCGTCTGCTTGTGTCTCCCCGGGTACATACCCTCTTTGCTATATTTTTTAATGGATGACTTGTATCTTTCCACGACTCACGTTCAGGTCTCATCTAATACAACGCATGCGCTTTTGTGAGACATATTATTATCTTACAGTAGGCCTAGCGCCCGCCCGCTTTTTCACCCATTTGCTTTTCTCCAGCCCCACAAAGTTACTGCCAACCACCTGCGCTCTCTGTGTTTCTTTCGCCACCTGTAACACTGTACTACTTCTGCCTCCTGGCCCTGTGTTGCTTCTGCCACCACTGTTGATTACGCCCCCTATTGCATCCCTCCACAAACTTTAAAAAAAATGCTGATGCATGTTTAATAATGAAAAGCTCATGCGTCATTTTGCAGGCGCAGGCGCATGCATGGCATGCGTGCTAGCTGCGGTGCGTCAAATTAGTTTTTCCATCCATCTTCAGACAAGCTACACATCATTGGGGATGCTGTGCACAGAATCACTAAAAGCCATTGGGAAATCCAATAGATCTCAAAGGCAACATTTATCAGCTTTATTGATGCAGGTTTTTAGGTCTCGGACTAGCGTCGCACTGCTTAAGCAGTGTGCGGAGTCCGAAATTTTGTGTTTTGGCAGTATGGGGGCTTGAACCCGCCCCTCTTCTCCATTGGCTGGCTTCCTAACCGGAGGCCAGCCATGGAGGAGAGGGGCGTCACTCATTTCAAGCCCCGTCTTTTTGTGATTCGGGGAGTGTTTTTTGCAGTTTTTAAGCCATGACGTCATCCGTCACTCAACTGCTAAATACACGCCCCTGAATCGCAAAAATGGCGGCGCTTTTGTGCTGCCATTTCCGCCCAACCACTGCAGGAAGAAGTCGCTGAGTCCTCCGCACCAGCTGAGTGATTGTTTCAAATATTTTTTCGTTTTCTAAATTATTAAAGGACGTAATTATTTTTACAGTATATTAAGGCCACAGCAAGGATCGAACCAGTCTCTCGTGCGCTAAAGTACGCAGCTCTGGCCCTCACGCCACTCTCTCTCTAGTGGTCCGAGGGTTATTGTCAGCGCTTACACAGCAAAGCCTGGAGTCGTTACTCATTTCTTATGCAACGAACAACTATTGACACAGTCAACAGCCCAGGCTTTGCTGTAGGTATAATTTTACTTGTTGCATGATATATCTGTGCGCAGTGACAGAAGCAGCAAAAACCCACCCGGCGGCTCACGGGCAGATGTTTAACTTGTGTTTTTAAGTCACACCCTTGTTTCCATAGACCCCGTCCCTTTGAGAGCCTCCAGTTTTTCCATCCCACTGGGGTAGAGGGCGGCAAACCTTGAGTTCACAGGATAAAAGGCGGAGCGCTGCAAGGTGCCGGGGCTTTGAACCGGGGGAGCAGACACTGCCCGAGCTTCCTCTGTGTTTGGGGCTCAGAGGCGAAGGGGGCCTGCAGCTGGTGCGGGGTGTCACCCCCAAACACAGAACCTATGGGCGCCCTCCACTAGGACCCTCGGAGGCCTGCGGCCTGGACACTCTGAGCATCCCCTGAAAGAGGTATTTGATTAGAATTGAGGAGAGCCTCCCCATTAACCCACTCACTCCTGCCTTTACTTAGTACTTCGGTAACACTAGCCAGAGGTTGCAGAGCTATACATAAAATGCACAGAGAGGTGCGAGCATTAGGGGAGCAGGGATGTCTGCCCAGGGGTCCAGAGAATAAGCAAGGAAAATGCTCCCTTTGACTGCAGTTGGGGCAGTAACTAAAGCATTGCCCAGGTTCACTGGGTGCCGGTGCCACTGCACCCGGTGCACCAAATTCTAGCCACGCTCCTGGAGCCGAGGGATATTCAATTCTTTCTTTGGGGATGTCGAGTGCAGCAGGGACGTTAAAGGAGACGTCTCTGTAATAACACCAGAGGATATACGTTAAGTAACATAATCTGCCCATACATTTTTAGAGCACAGCATCATCAAATAAAGTAAGACGCCGCGGCAGCGCCAGGAGCTCTTTAATGTCACTGAGTGTGCCCCCGTGAAGGTGCCAACTGTAAAGGGCTCGGGGTGAGCCAGACTGGCGCCCATTGTGGGGGTCGCACCGCGGTCCCCGCACCCCCTGCTAGGACTGTCAGCGGCCAGAAGCCGTCACTCAGCCTCGAGGCACCGGGCGCACCTGGGCGGGCACTTCTCAGGTGCTGAAGAGGTGTGAAGGGGCCATCAAAGCGCCTTCTCAGCCAACGGGCGGCAGGGGATAATCGGGCGACCCCAGGCCAGCTACACCGGGTACAGGTCGGATTAACCCTTGCCCCCCTTCCCCCCTTGAGGCGAGAGATAGGGGTGGGCGGGAAACAGACAAACACCCCCTTTATCGACTCTTAGAAGAGGTCCCTGTCATTCATCCTCGTGTCTGCTTAACTGTCATTGCCCAAGTGCCCCTCAAACTCTACGAATATAAACCTAGTTTAAGGAAAATGTGTGCTATGAACCATTCATCCTACGTGCTGTGATGTCAGGGCTGTAGAGGGGCGAAGAGATCCGTGGATCCAGGAGAGCTGATGTGCTGCAAAGAGAAGGGGGCGGGGGAAGTGGGGGGTGGGGTCAGAAAGAAACGCTGGGGATGTGGAGTGACGCTGGAATGTGAAGAAAATGTAGGGCTAAGAATAAGTGCTAGGGATGTGGGGTGACGATGGGTCTGTGGAAAAATACTGGGCTGTGGAGAGATGCTGGGGGCTGTGAAGAGATGTTGGGGCTGTGGAGGGATGCTGGGGCTGTGGAGGGATGCTGGGGCTGTGGAGGGATGCTGGGACTGTTCGGAACCGCTCCTTCGCCCATTTTATAACATTTTAAGACGGTGGGCGAACCACCGACAGAACCTTTCTAAAATAAGCTTGACGCACTCAAATATGTCTTGTCAAAAACACTTGGCGGTTGTCTGATGAGATTATAAGAAGGAATGATTGAAGAAACGCAATGAACAGTAGACCGATGCACAGTGAAAGGGCTTTGTCGCAAGGATATACCGGTCTTTGTTGTGCTTATTGCTCTTGCTCTGATTAAATGAGACGGGCCTCAACATCAAGGCTGACGGGCGACGAGCCGCTTTGTGTGCAATTTATTTTTTTACTGTCACAAGTGCTACGTGCAGAAAAGTGGATCAATTGCTAATACAAAAACAAGATTACAATAGTTTCTCGTAAAACAAATAATAGTTTAATGACGCACATTAACAGACCTAACGCTTCCAGCCTGTTCAGTATAACCGTTCATGTCCAATACATTATTGGAATACATAACTTTACTTTGCAATTGCTGCCAGGCTTTTCTAAAAAGCTCAATAAATTGCGTCACGCAGTTCTGTTGGCTTTTACGTGGTCACAGAATTTGACATCGGGTGACCTAAGAATCCCATTTTCTGAAAAGTTATTTTCTGGAAACGACTTATAAACTCATCTAAACTAGAATATAAATAGGTGAGACAAGGTTTAACAGTCATATTTGTGTACTTTATATCATTTCCTCCTTTATGTAACTTACAAATGGCTCTGTGTGTGTGCTGTGTGTGTGTGGGGGGGTTGTGTGTGTGTGTGGTGGGCTCTGTGTGTGTGTGGTGGGCTCGGTGTGTATGTGTGGTGGGCTCTGTGTGTGTATGTGTATGGTGGGCTCTGTGTGTGTGGTGGGCTCTGTGTGTGTGTGGTGTGGGCTCTGTGTGTGTGTGGTGTGCTCTGTGTGTGTGGCTCAGTGTGTGTGTGTGAATCTGTGTGTGTGTCTGTGTGTGTGTGTGCGGCTCTGTGTGTGTGGCTCGGTGTGTGTGTGTGGCTTTGTGTGTGTGTGTGTTGCTCTGTGTGTGTGTGTGGCTCTGTGTGTGTGTGGCTCTGTGTATGTGTGGCTCTGTCTGTGGCTCTGTGTGTGGGGGTGCTTATGGCTCTGTGTGTGGGTGCGTGTGGCTCTCTGTGTGGGTGTGTGTGGCTCTGTGTGTGTGGGTGCGTGTGGCTCTGTGTGTGGCTCTGTGTGGGTGCAAATGAAATAGGTCTCGCATTTGCGAGAGATTAAGCTATTGGCATTGTAAATGACAATGCCATTTATTTATATGTTTAAAAACAAAAATAATGTCATGAGCAATGCCAATAGCTCTAACTTTAACAAGGACGAGATCATTGCATTGTAAATGCTTGGTAACCTTGTGGTAGAGAGGCATCAGCAAACGAATTGCGCAAGACATACCCTCACTCAAACCCAGAGACCCACAATCAGGAAGTATGTAAACATTTGTACTCCTAGACTGAGCTGAGTGCGAGAGGGGGGAACCCAATAATGAAGCAAAGCAAACTAGTGTGGTGAGCGAACGCCACCCGATGTGAGCTCCTAGACACAGATAAATATATTTTGGAATAGGCTTGGCTGCCCTGGAAAGTTATGCTTTTGGTATCTTCAGGTTTAATAAGGGAGGGCGTACAACAATCCTTGAACGCCTTCAATTTCTATTATTACCTCTCAGTTTTGATAGGTGTTTTAGGAGTGTCTCTCTGGAGGTGGGTAGTATTCTACAAAGAAAACAAGATTCTTGCAGCCAGTCATGTCTGTTCAAGCAGGGAGCTCTCTGTGTGTCGATCTAAAAACACAGAGAAACCCTGTCAAATAGACTGAATCCATGTAGGACCTAGGCTTAAGTCCAAAAAGAGAGACTGGGAGGATCCTAATTTGTGCATCACAAGCAGTCTAGCCAGCAGATTCCAATACCAGTGGGGTCAATGCACCTGCTGTACAAGTGCGTTTATGGGGTGTGAAGAATTTATGTCATCTAGTCCAACTGCTTAACCTCTACGGTGCTCATAACGGCTCCTGGCCGTCATGAGTCACGGTAGGTTTGTGCTCATGACGGCCGGGAGCAGTCCGTACGTTACTGCTCCTCCCACGCAGTGTTAATTCTCCGCCTGTGCGGGAAAATTAATCAGTGGGTGGAGTTTGGACGGCTTCCGGCCGTCATGAGCAGACGCCCACTGTGATTTATGATGGCCGGGAGCCGTTATGAGCAGAGCAGCGACACGCCCACCCCCAGCCCCCCGCACTGCACGGAATTCACGCCGCGGCGCTGTGGTTAAATCCTACAAACACTGCTACACAAGACTGGGAGTCCCTGGCTCTCTCGACCAACCTGAGAGCAAATTTATCAATGAAGTGGAACTACCCACAAATACTGTCTGATGATGTGGTATGCAACGTAACCTGCCCCAGCCCTGTCGGCCTGTAAGAAGCACCAGCTTCTCAGAACCATTTTTCTGGGCACACTCGCCTCTGTCGCTACCATACATTGTCGCACTCCACAGAACTACAGCCATTTCTATGGCCCTCGGTGTCCTACTCAGTGCTTTTCTCGCCTAATGAGGAAAGACGAATGATGGTTATTTAATAGGACATCAGTCTATCATATTAAGTTGACTTGAGGCAATGAGATGCGTTCTGCCGGGAATTAGCGTTATTCATGAATTCACGCTGTTTGTCTTGCCATGTATATATTGGATTTAATTAGCACTCGAGGGCAGGGCCTGGCCGCTGTTTTCATTAAATACATATGCTACTCATACGTTCTACGATATTACTACGATTTTACCACTGCGGCTCCGTTAAGGCATTTGTTGGGCTAAGGGCCTTACGTATCAACATATATCCCCATAGACACAGAATGGGTACAACCCTTTGATACATTAGGCCGTAAGATCCTTAACATAGCACA
Source organism: Lissotriton vulgaris (assembly GCF_964263255.1). Classification (NCBI taxonomy): domain Eukaryota; kingdom Metazoa; phylum Chordata; class Amphibia; order Caudata; family Salamandridae; genus Lissotriton; species Lissotriton vulgaris. Next base: position 201,500,488 of record NC_141688.1, read on the forward strand.
GTAGGTTGAGCACGTTCGCTGAGACCTTTGTATGATAGGCAGATCTTCAGTCTGAATCCTGATAGAATCAAGTCAGCCCTTCAACCTAGGTGTGAGGTCTCAGTGAGAGATGCAATATTCACAGATGGTCTGATCAGTGGTACAACTGGGACCAGTGAGTGTAGCAAGGACCACAACGTCATGATCGGCACAGAAATGGAGCGGCTGGCCTCAGAGGAAGGTTAGATGAGCTCTGGGCAGGTTCAAGGGTACCACCACTTCTTTCCCAGCTCCAGCACAGAACCATAACAGAGAGGTACCCTGGGAGCTTGTTCTGGTGTCTAGCCAGAAATAACATATGCTCTGTGGCTCCAGGTAACTCCTCTCTCAGTAGCACATGAGGAACTGCGCCTCATTAGCATCAGCCTATTTGCATTCACAAATGGCCTGATTTGCAGAATCGGGCCATTTACGAATGCAGCAAGGAATTTTGGTACTCATTAATCGCAAACTGCAATTCGGTAACATGTTATCTAATCGCTAATTGACACTCAGAATAATAATAATAATAATAATAATAAAACACTTATAAAGCGCCTGGCTGCACAAACTGTGTGTCCCCGCGCTAACTGCTTATAAATCATCCAAAAGGTGGACCCAGAGATACTAGAGAAAGAGAGACATATCAGCTAGCTATTTAGGGAAGAGGAACGTTTTGAGTTTTGCTCTGAAAATTCTTTCGGACGGTTCCATCCGCAATTGAAGGGGGAGATCGTTCCAGTGCTTAGCAGCTAAAAATCGGAAGGATTTACCACCCATTTTAGCTTTTTTAATGCGGGGGATTTTAAATTGCATTGCACCAGATGACCTTAGAGCTCTCATCGGTCGGTGTATAGTCAGAAGACTACCTAGGTACAGGGGGCCTTTGTTATGGGCTATCCTGTGGGCATAGCAGAGATTTTTAAAAATAATTCTTTCCTTGATAGGAAGCCAGTGCAGTTTGATTAGGGCAGATTTAATAGAAGCTTTTCTCGGGAGACCTAACACCAGACGAGCCGCCGTATTTTGAATGCATTGGAGCTGGTGAAGGCCTTTGAGATTGAGACCTATTAAAAGGGCATTACCATAGTCCAAATGTGGCGTTATTAAGGCGTGAACTATGGTTTTTCTTGCTCCTATAGGAATCAAGTCAATGATTTTTCGGAGGATTTTAAGTATGCCAGTGCACTTTCCTATGGTTTTATTCACATGGGTTTTGCCCGACAGGTCAGAGTCTATCATGACCCCCAAATTCTTTACCACTTTGGCAGGGGTGGGGAGATTTCCCAGTTCACAGGGCCACCACGCATCAGACCACAACGATGTTTCCTTCCCCACCACCAATACCTCTGTCTTCTCTCCATTAAGGCGCAGACAGTTATCGTCCATCCACGTGGCTACTGCCGACATGCAATTTGAAAAATTTGCGGCATTTTCCTTACAGTCCGGTGTAATTTTAAACATGAGTTGAGTATCATCAGCATAACTAACAATGCCCACCCCAAAATTCCTTACTATGTCAGCCAGGGGTTCCATATAGATGTTAAACAAAGTAGGGCTCAAACTAGAGCCCTGTGGAACCCCATGGCTGACACTGCGGGAAGATGACCTGAAGGGTGGGCAGTGTAGTTGGAATGATCTCATTTTTTTTATTTTTATTAATGAGATGGGTTAGAATACAAAAGGAAAAAACAGAAAACATACATACACAGGTATAGATTATCAACTGGGTAAAAACATAGAAATATGCATAGAAGTTTAAAAAAGTCGATATGCATGGAGGGTTAAAAATGGTCAATATCTAGCTGCAAACTAACTTCTTGTTATTAAACTTACAAATACTCCATATCATCCTCTTGATTCCCTCCATTTACTAAGGGGTGCCCAAATTTTTTCCCCAAGATTTTTCTTCTTTGGTCCCTTAAAGTTATATAAACAATCCTCAATATTGTGAATCCCTAGCAATCTAGTTAACCATATCTGGAATGAGGGTGCAATTGGATCTTTCCAGGCTGCCGCTATTAAAATTCTTAATACTGCAACACACAAGAATACAAAGGCTTCCGCATCCTGAGTAATATTACAGTTTTCATCCCTGCCAATTAAAACAGTCGTTGGGGATAGAAGAATTTGGCCCTCTAGCAGCCCCGATAAAAACTTCTCCATTTCGGTTAAAATCGGTTTTAAATTTGGACAGGAATAAAACATATGGATTAAATCTGCTGGGCCTTGATCACATCTTGGACATCTGTCCGTATCCCTTTTTCCCCATTGATACAATTTCGCAGGTGTGTAATATAAATTAAAAATCATCTTATAATGTTGAGCTTTTAGGTTAGTTGCTCTTAAAATTTTCTTATTCAATGCCAATGCATAATCCACATCCACATTTGGATCCCCGATTTTAGTAGCCCAAGCATTTTCCACATGTACAACATCATCTTCCATGGCCTGTAACAGGAAGCCATAACCTATTTTAATCTTCCTACCCCCATTCCTTACATATTGAACAATCGGATTCACCTCCTGAATAGAGATCTTGGGTCTAATCGATTTCATCGATTGTTCTACTTGGTTGTACAACATCCAGTGATTCGCTGAGATACCATACCTTTGTTGTAGGGTCTCAAATCCCAACATCTCTTCCTTATTCATAACATCCCCCAAATACTGAATGCCCAACCTTTTCCAGAGAGCACTATTTCTATTCTGTCCCAGATGTATGAATGGGGTTGACTCCCACAGGTCTATAATTCCATTGATTTTAGGGATTTTAAGAAATTTCAACATTAAATTCCAAACCCCCCATACACCTAGCATCACCTTACTTTTACTCCTCTTAAAGAATTGAGCGCTCACTTCCCGGGTTAAAATTCCATTGGCTTTTTCACCAACTACCAATTCGTATATTGTAGGGACCCTAAGAGGATCATCAGTTAAATTAAAACATAGTAGGTGTTTCATATGTAACAATAAGCATACCCAATGATATAACCTTAGATTAGGAGCTGCTAGCCCTCCTCTCTCTATTGGTAATGACAATTTAGCCAATGATCTTCTCACTTTCCCATATTGCCACAAAAATCTTGAAAAGACTGAGTCCATTTTTTTCATCAGGGATTCATCAATTAGCAGCGGGATAGCCCGGAATAAGTACAACAATTTTGGAAACATTGTCATCTTGAGCACATTAACTCGTCCAATCAGGGAGAGATGTAAAATATCAATCCTCTTTAGTTCTTTCTCAATCTCCGCTAATACTGGCAGATAATTTTCCTGAGTTATTTTACCCACATCAGCATTGATTTTAATTCCTAGATAAATCGCCGCATCAACATATCTTTGATCTTTTTTCGGGATGTTCTTCGTACAGATTATTATTGTTTTATCAGTATTAAGTTTATATCCTGAATATATACCAAACTGCTGAGCCAAGTTGTTTAATTCTTGTATTGTAGTATCCGGTTTGTTTGTAACTATTGCTAGGTCATCTGCATATGCTAAAATCTTGGTAGTATGACCGTGAGATCACAGGGGAAATCCTCTCTGTCGCCACAATTTTCCTGATCAGAGGGTCTATGTATAGCGCGAACAAAATAGGTGAACACGGGCAACCCTGACGTGTGCCCCTTTTAATCGATATCTCCTCTGATTGGAGCCCCATGGTGGTAATTCTAGCCACCGGATTCACATACATAGCCCTAATACCCTTCCTACAGTTTTCTCCAAAACCCCTTTTCTCCAACACCTCCCACATAAAATTCCATACAACCCGATCGAACGCCTTCTCGGCATCCAATAAAATCATGGCCATGTCACTCCCAGCAGCAGTAACCGCATCGAATAATGCAATAGCCCTGGCTGTATGTTCGGTGGTACCTCGCCCTGGGACAAAACCATGCTGCCAGGGTGACACCAGATGACCTATAATTCCTCCTAGTCTCTTAGCCCAAACCTTTGAATATAGTTTCGCGTCTGTATTTATCAATGAAATTGGCCTATATGACCCAGGGTTATCCTCTGGCTTCCCCTTTTTGTGAAATACCACAATGTTAGTCTGCTTCCAAGTATCTGGGATAACACCTGAACATATAACTCCGTTAAAAAGATCCACAAGGACTGGGAGAATTTCTTCACTCAGAGCCCTGTAAACCTCAATCGGAATTCCATCTGGGCCAGCTGCTTTGCCCAATGCCAGTTCACTTAAAGCATTCATTATCTCCTCGCTTGTTATGCTTGCTTCCAACCGATCCCTATCATCCACCCCAACCCTAGGTGTTATAGGAAATTGATCTTGTCTATGGGATACCCTCCCTGGCTCATGATCGTAAAGCTTTTGATAAAACTCTTGAAACACCTGTACTATGGATTTTGGGTCATTGTACTCACTCCCATTAAATTTCATTTTACTAATTTTATTTCTGTTCTGATCTTGTCTTATGCGCAATGCTAATGCTCTCCCAGCTTGCTCCCCTGTCTCATAACGCCTCGCTCTTTGTGTCTGATATTCACAAATCTCCTTTTGGGTAATTAATTTTAAAAGATCCCCCTTAATCCTGGCCATATTTCTTATGGTCTCACTACTATCCTTACCAGTTATTATTTCATCAATATGGTATCTCTCTTTCTCTGCCAGATCTGCTGTCAATTTATCTATCTTAATTTTGTCCTCTTTCCTGATTCTCGATGAACAGTTAATCGTCTCCCCCCTTAATGCAGCTTTGAACGACTCCCAAACCCCATTCCTGGAGGCACTATATCTGTTACAATCAAAGAATTCTTTTGTCCATCTTTTCATATGTTTTAGGAATCTTTCATCATTTAATAACTTTCTCTCAAAAGTCCATCTGGATATTTTCCTACCTACACTGGGAACTTTATATTCAAGTATCAACGGGTTGTGATCAGAGATTACCCTCGGTAATTTCTGAATATTTACCTTGCCTATCTCCTCTTGTGAAATGAAAAAATAATCCAGCTTAGAGTACTTTTGTGCTGGATGAGAGAAGTACGTGTAACCACGATCACCTGGCATCTTTTCTCCCCATACATCAAGCAAGCCATGGGATTGTAACATAGAGCTGATCGCTGTATTAACTTTACGTTTGCGCCCTGTAAAAATAGTCCCCAGTTGCCAATCCATAGAAATATTCATGTCCCCACATACTATCATTGGGGCTGTCCAGTTAGCCAATTCCTCCTCTAACTTGTCGAATATCATAGGATCATCCTCATTTGGACCATATATTACACATAATGTAAACCCCATACTCATCTCCGCTAAAATCCATCTACCCGAACCATCCGTTTTTATACGTTTAGCACCGCCCAGATAATTCTTAGCTAATATAGCCACTCCTCTTGTCATTGTTGTCTGGGTGGAACATCCGATCAATGTAAACCCATACAGTTCTAAGACCTTCCTATTATTCCAAGGGATATGGGTTTCCTGGACACAAACTATGTCCATATTATTCGATCTCACCAGATGACTCATTCTCTGCCGTTTCTTCCAGTCATTTAACCCCCCAGCATTTATACTACATATTCTAATGTCTGGCATATTTTACAATTTTACCTTTCCCACAAAAATTCATATCCAGATACCTGATATCAGCTTGAAAACTATTCCTTTCCATCTCAAATTTTTTTTTCATTATTTTCACCCCCCTTCCCTCCCCACCCCCACCCACTCCTCCCTCTGCACTCTCACCCTCCCCCTCCGAGGCTCCAATTTAGGGCCTCCCCTCACCCCCCCTGCTGGACTAGAGGCGCTCAGACCTTAGGTCTGTGCATGTGATGGTTGCAGCTTAGTGTGAGGAGAAGATCACGCTTCAACCTTTTATACTTTAACTAGACCCCTTCCCCCCTTTTTTATTTTTTTTTATTTTACCATTTTCTTTTTTCCCCCTTTCACCCCTCAATGAAAACATCTCACCCAAAAGTTGAACACTCCCCCTACGAATATTTCAGTAGTTCATTAAGCAAATTTCCTAGTAGAATTTGGCATTCCTTGTACTCCATCTATAACTCCATCTATGACTGCAAGAACTCTTTGGCTTTAATCTCTGAGGAGAAATAAAATGTTTTCCCACCCTGGATTACTTTCAGCTGGGCAGGATTAATCAGATAAGCCTGCATACCCTTGTCCTGAAAAGGTTTTATCATTTGTCGCAACCTCCACCGCCTCTCAACTGTAATGTGACAAAAGTCCGGACGGACAAAAAAGGTATACTCATCTACTGATCTTTTCTTGTCAGGCCTTGCCCTCTCAGAGATTGCTTGTCTTAGGTTGAAATTACCCAGAAAAATTAATATCGCTCTAGGTTTATCCCCCTCTTTAGCCTTTTTGTAGATATTAGATGGGGTGCGATGCGCTCTCTGGATTTCCCTATCGAAATCCCAATCTTTCAGTTCTATGAAGGCGGATGAAAACAATTTAACAATGAAACCTCTCATGTCTGTCCCCTCAGCCCCTTCCGGAATTCCCAGGACACACAAGTTATTTTGCCTCGATCTATTCTCTAACGACTCCAATTTCCATTGGATGTCCGTAAGATTTTTTGCTTGAGTGTCAACTTTATCAACTGCTGCTGCAGCATCCGCTTCTGTGGACACCACTCTCTCTTCCAAATAGGTCACTCGTTCACCCAGGTTCACACAGGCCTTGGTAAGTTTTCTCACCACCCCTTGCATTTTTCTAACCGCCGCCTGTGATCTCCGACTTTCTTGCCGTGATTCTTCTCTGTGAGCCAGTATCTCCTGGTGGATGACCTCCAAGAGTGACATTTGTGCTGAGTCTCCTTCTGAGCTATCTGCTGAGGCATTCGGTTGTAATACATCTTTGCTTTGATTAGAGACTTTCGCTCTCCCCACCAATTTTACTGCTGTATTAGGGGGACTACTTTCCTCAAGTTCTAAATCGCTACCAGTCTCTATGTCACTGGTTTCCTGTCCCGAACTGTCTTCTCCATCCTCCGACCATTCACCGCCTTCAGATACTGAGAAAAATGCCTCACTCAGTGCCTCTTTTTTACTGCAACTACTTCCCCCAGTATTGTCTTCAAGAATTTTTTCTACGCCAGGGAGAAGTGTATTACTATCCCCCAACTGAGCTCCTACTGTCATCTCCACTTGATGTTCACCTTCACCTTCACCCATTATTACTGTATTTGGTTGATCGGCAGGTTCTTCCACTGTAATACCCGGTGATGCTTCCTCATTACCAACAACAACAAGGGAAGCAGGGGGAGCAGGGGTAGCAGGGGCAGCAGGGACAGCCTGTATGTTATCTTCCTTTTGTTCTTTTATGTCCTTGGTCTTGTTCAACTTTTGAAAAATATCCGAAATTGGGATAGTACCCGCGTTATCCGGGTTTCCTTTACCGGCGCCCTGCTGTACTGATTTCTTAACTTGAGGGGACCCTTGCTTTTTTTTCCCCTTACAACCATCCATGTCTGATGCCTCCGCTAACTCCGCTGCTGCCTTCCTCCTAGCAGCCGCTTTTGCACTGGCACTCTGCTTAGGGGCCATTATTTCCCTCCGCCTCTCCTCTGGCCCAAATGTCTCCTTACCGGTTGGGAGATCTCCGTTTTCGACCGTCTCCGTCTCCGCCTCAATCTGCAGAGCTCCGATGCCCTCCAGAGTGCTCTTTGTCTGCCCCCTTTCGCCACACGGTAGATTCGAAACCGCCTTCCCTTGTTTCTCGCAGAGCTTCTTTCTCTGCCGGGTTCGCCGCCTCCAAACCAAACTCCGCGAGGCTTCCAGGCTGAATACAAACTCCGTAAGCTCCGCCGCCTCCGCTTGCGGTCCGATGACAGCTCCGCCTCCGTGTCAGCTGCGCGATCTCCAGGAGCAGCCGCTTCAGCGGCAAGCTGCAGGTCAGTTTCATCCAGCCGCGCCTCCTCTAAAAACTCTTCTTTTTCACCTGATCTCCTCTATCAAAACGTTTTCAGAGACTCGAACTTCAACTATCCATCCAATTCCGATTTAGTGGGGAAATACGGGGCCTTAATCCTCCATAGCGCTCCACCTCACACGAGCTGCTTCCCGACCGTCTCACACGGTCGCCATCTTGCCCCCGGACCCGCTTGGGGCCAATGTTCCATTCGTAGTTGGAATGATCTCATGGTAAGGAAAGATCTAAGCCAATCGAGTGCTGGACCATTCACTCCTAATTTTGATAGGCGAGATAGCAGCTTAGAGTGCAGCACAGTATCGAATGCTGCACTGAGGTCCAGCATGACCAATGCTGCAGTCTCGCCCTCATCCACCATCATTCGGATACATTCCGTGGAATACAGAACTGCCGATTCAGTGGAATATCCTGGCCTGAATCCTGATTGAGAGGGATGGAGTAAGTTCTCCTTTTCTACAAAATCCATGAGTTGTTTATTAACAACTTTTTCTATAATTTTGGCGCAGTATGGAAGAAGTGATATGGGTCTTAGGTTGTTAAACTGTGTAATGGGAATGTTTGGTTTTTTTTTTAACGGTATCACTTGCGCTAATTTCCAGGCTTCCGGGACAAAACATTCCTGGAAGGATAGAGAGATCATATGGCTGATGTGGTCAATCAGAGTGTTTTCCATGATGTCCTTACATTTATCGTATGGACATACATCCCTGGGGGATCCAGAATGTATACTTTTAATAATATTAAGTAGATCCTTTTTATCTGGAATGGTAAACATAGACAATGTCGGATTTTGAGTGGCGGGAGTTATTATGTCTACGTTATCCCTTACATCAGGGGTTTTGGGGAAGGTAGCATGGATCTTCTCCACCTTTTCCACAAAAAAATCAGCGATTTGTTCGCATATTTCCGTGGAATAGGTATCCAGAGTCTCTAGACGGGACAAGCAGGTCAGTTCTTTATAAATACGGAATAATTCCTTTGTAGGGTGGGCAGCTTCCTCAATTCTATTGTTAAAAAAAATACTTTTTTCTTCTCTAACCATTTTTTGGTATATTTTTAGTTCGGTTCTATACTTCACTTTGAGGTCTGGTGCATAGCTCTTTCTCCAACTGCGCTCAATTGATTTACAGTGGGCTTTTGCAAGTCGGAGTTTTTCCGAAAACCAGGGTTCAGATTTAGCACGCCTAGTAGGGGGTTTAGTAGTCCAGGGGGCTATTTTATCTAGAGCATTCTCTAACCATTGCTCGTAGTTGTTCCATACCTCTTGAAGTGAGGTCCCTCTGGTAAGGGGATGCTCATCTAGGAAGCTTTTAAACTGAGCCGGAGTGAACTTTTTCCAGTTGCGGCGCTTCAGCGAGTGGACTCTGATAGGCGGGCTTTTATTTTGACTGTTTAAAATCTCACAAGTTACCAGGAAGTGGTCAGACCACAATAACGGGGTCGGGGGAAAAGGGGCAGCAATTCCCTCCCAATTTACAAAAATCGGGTCAAGTAGGTGCCCATGTAGGTGGGTAGGGTAAGGTGCCATGAGTCTTAAGCCTAATGAGCTAAGTGCAGTTTTTAATGAGCACGCTTCTTTAGCGTTGTGGTCTTCAAAATGAAGATTTAAATCTCCCAAAATCATGAGATTTTTGTGTCTTATTGCAAGCTGGGTGGCAACTTCTATGAGATGATTACAGAAAAGTCCTGTGGGGCCAGGTGGTCGGTAAATAAGTAAGCCAGTGATAGTGGTGGTGGAATCCAATTTAATAGAAAAGAATCCACATTCACTATTGGGGATGGCCAGATTAGTAAGCGTACATTCCAAATTTTTTTGAAAAATGAGTGCCAGTCCCCCCCCACGTTGGAGTTTCTGCCTATCTAGTCTGAGGAGAGTATAGTTATTGGGTATGGCTTCTAAGATGTCTGGGAGCGAGGCTTCTTCCAACCATGTTTCTGTGAGAAACATAGTGTCAAAAGCGTTGTTTTCCAACAAATCATGGATTTCCATTTTATGCTTTACCATAGACCTGCAGTTCAGCAATGACATCTTACGTGTAACTGTTGGTTCTGAGGTACCATTAGGGGAAGGGAGTGTAGTATTACATATCATGCAGGACCTGGGCACTTCCTCAGGTTCTATGGTATGAAGGCAGGCCTGTTTAGGCTTCTTACCAAGATTAAGTAGGGCCGCTTTGGAGTAGTGGATCTTGTGGTTGTCCATTGGCCGTGCTGTGCCTGATAGCGAGTTTATAGAGTCCTGGAATCCTGCCCCGCGTCCCAGTCGTTCGCGGACGGGCGCAGACGGGCAGGACTCTGGTTTGACTCCGGCGCGCGATCGGCGTGCCCGCAATGCGCGTCCGCTGCGCGGAGCCATGGCCGTATGAATTTATGTTGTCTGCCGAGCGCCGAGCGCCGTACAGAGCGAGCCCTCACTAAGATGGCCGCTATCCTTACTTCGATGGCTCTAATAATACCCGCAGATGCCGGCCCGTGATTCGGCCACACCTATAGGGCGAGACAAGTAATCTGTCTTTTGAGAAGGTAGTAATTTCTAACATCAATTACCTTTAGTCAGCTCTGGCGCTCTAGTGCTCAGCGCGCTATCAATTTAATTGTCAAGGGGGAGGGAAAGGACACAAGGGAAACAGCAGCACGAGTTAAAAAGTAAATACACGGAGCAATATTAAAAAACACCTCCCGGCTCATGCCTCAGGAGTAAAATACAAGCAGAGCTGGGCACCCGTGGATTCTCTGAATTTATGCTGTCTGCCGAGCACCGAGCGCCGTGCAGAGCGAGCCCTCACTAAGATGGCCGCTATCCTTACTTCGATGGCTCTAATAATACCCGCAGATGCCGGCCCGTGATTCGGCCACACCTATAGGGCGAGACAAGTAATCTGTCTTTTGAGAAGGTAGTAATTTCTAACATCAATTACCTTTAGTCAGCTCTGGCGCTCTAGTGCTCAGCGCGCTATCAATTTAATTGTCAAGGGGGAGGGAAAGGACACAAGGGAAACAGCAGCACGAGTTAAAAACCGTTTCGGTATTTGGAGGGGCGCATGCTTAGGGCATCCCTTCCAAATACCAGATTAGAATGGTATGTATTATTGTTCTTCGGACCACTTCGGTGTCTAAACAGTAACCCTTTACTACCAATTCCAAATTGGAGGTCACCCATTTGCAAGTGGGATGGAGTCCCATTTCTCAAGAGCAGGTATGGTTACTGCCTGCTTTTAAAAAATAAAAGCGAAATGTTTCATTTTTGTGTATTTTTTTAACACATCACGTTTTACTATAAGGAAAATGGGCTGCACTTCAAAAGAAAAACACACTGCTTTATTCGAAAGTAATCACAGACATGGTGGTCTGCTGAACCTAGCAGGCCACCATCCCTGTGAAGGCTGCAATTCCTAATGGGTCGCAAAGTGCAATCTAGCTCATGAATATTCATGGGGTAGGCCGATTTGAGACCTACAAGGTACCACTAGCTGGAAATAAAATGGTTCATATATTAGGACAAAAGATTTTCTAATTGCGATTTGGTGCTTATCGTAATTAGGACTTCGATATTCGAAATATTGGTACATCTAGCCTTTGGTTCCTAACTTGGAACTGCAGCCGATCATCCTGCCCCTGGTTCAAAGGTCTGTCTGCTGGCACACAGAACCTCCAATTGAAATCATAGGAATACCCGACTCACAGGGTCATCTTATATTAAGATTCACAGGTAACTGGGGGTATGGCCAACCAGCCACTCAGAACTGGTGCAGCACCTGAAACTTTGGAGACATCCAATCAACGCAGAGTGCACCTTTCTCCAGGTACAGTGCGGTCTCTAGGTACCAAAGATGTCTCTGATTACTATGGTGATGAGAGACCAACCCTACTGACCACTGCCAGACATGTGTTTCACTCAGAGCATCCTTCAACCAATCAGGGGCTGCTGCTTCTGGACTTGAGCTCTCATTTGTCAGTGCTGATCATCAGGTGTGGAGAGAGGCAGCCTGCGTCTTTGTAGAGGTAAAGCAATGCATCTCTGCAGGCGCGGGGCGACCCTCGAAACTGGTCTGGTCCAGTGGGATGAAACAGGGTCCTTCCCTACTTGAGACAGTCTTTGTCGCTGTACATCACAGGCCCACAGTAATCAGGGTACAATGGCTCGTGCACTGACGTGGGAGGGAGAGCACAAGAACATGCAAGAGGGTATGTGGGACTTAGGCGTGACAGGCTACGAAGAGTTAGCTACGAAGGGAGTAGTCAGAAGTCTCAACTTGGGCAGCCAGTAAAAATACATGGGCCGCTGAAGAATTAATCGAATAATAGTAAACAGTGATTGTGTCGTGGCCTAAACAAGGGTTAATCACTGCCGAGAATAAAAGAAGGTTCACTTGTGCGAACCCCACTCTCGCCTCGGCTTCTACCAGAGACTAGTCTTCTGCTAGACTAGAGAGTTGCTAGTGTCACAACAGGTACAACACCTACCAGGGGACACAGTAGGAAAACATACCAGGTTAGTCAGGAATCTATGGATGTGAATAAAGAAGCCACTGCCCCAGGTGTTTCAATTCTACACGTGGTGATAAGTTGTAATAAAGGAACATCCTTACCTTCCCTCTTTCGAGTTACTTTCTAGCTTAGTGGGTTAATGCATTTGCTAGCCTGGCTTTTCATTCTTCACAATTCAAAACAAAAAAAACTACACTGAATCCAGTGACAACAACATGTGCCTATTTGCTGTGCTACAAAAGATTACCCTCAAGGTCTTTATAGAAATCAATTTACTGTTCCTGATATTGGAGGCCTGCAGCCACGGGGCCTGCTGGTTTTATTGCACATTCCCTTCGACTTATAAAAGGCTCAGGTACTTGGAAAGAAATATCGGAGCTGACAAAATCCACAAATCTCATGACCTACAAGTTATGGACAATAAGCTCCAGGATCAGGACACATTTTCTAGGCTTAGAAGAAATATATGAAAGGCCTCGCCGAATCTAGGCTAAGACCTCGAAGAGAAACACCGATCTGCTATGGATTTTCATTATTAATTTCATACTCGAAAGAAAAGCCGCCCTCTGGCCTGAACACACTACTCTCTGTCTATCGGCTGCCAGCAGGCTGCCCAGGGCAGCCCAGGGATACCTCATGGTGGACAGGGCCGTCACTCACTCCAGCAAAAGCACGTGCATCAGCACTCACGACCATTCTCTCCTCCACACACCTTGAGCTTTGTGAAAGAGATAATCAGAGAGGTGCAGGCGCAGTGCAAAGAGAGGCGCAGCGCAGACTTGTCACAGGCGCAAAAGCTCATTGTCAACAAACTGCTGCGTAAACTTGACCGCAACTTTGGTTCACAAAAAAAAAGAAATTTGTGTTTAGACTAGACTAAACTACAGCTACAAACCGATACTGGATTGACTCCAGATGTACTCACCGAGTGACCCATAGCCGCACGTAATCTGAGAGTGTGCATGACAGCGACACTTTCCATCACTTTCCATCAACCGTTTTTACAATGACTGAACCACAGAGCATTTTTTTCCGCGAATATACTAATACTTTCAAAAAGAATCCACCCGAGCGAAACACATGTCGGCTGATACTCTGTACAATTTGCTTTACTAAATTATCCCCAGATCTATCACTTGTATAGTCAAGAACTGACGATCAATCTCACATCCCTTCACATAGAAGAAGAGACCGATTGTCATTGCTAGTGTTTGCTCATAGTAGCCTTCAGTGCCTGTCAAGATCAATGTTGTATCTTCCACATTACTCTGTTGCAGTTTTTCTAGTGGCCAGTAAGTTACACTGAAATGCAGTAAACAGGTGTCCAGGAATGGCTTTCTACGTTATAATGCTACATTCAGAATAGATATTAACATGAAAGCCATCCAAACTTGAGCAATGATTGGTTCTGTGGAGTATGGTAGCCAATGCTGTCTCCGAACAAACAGGTGGAGCTGCAGTGTAGCAAGTTTTCAAGAAGTAGGCTTAAACCTCATTTTATCACTTTCTAGATGACGAATAAAGTTGATGAAACTACTGTACAAATACTTTACTCTAAGTCAGTATGAACTCCTACACTCCAAAATGTATGTCGTTTAATTTCCTTCATGCATAATTATTATTCTCTATGCTATCCTCACTACTTTCGGGGGTTCATCACCAGCTGCAGAATACCATCATAGGGAAAGGCACTTTTCTATAAAGGTTACTGCGGAATATATGAACTACTTTCTGACCTCCGAGTGGTCCATACAGTAATAACTATAACCGAGTAGAACTGTCCAATATAAAAACACAAATTGTACTAAACAACCTCACAGTCCAGAATGAAAAACAGAAAATGGACGATGGTGCACTGATAAAAAGAAATAGTGGCAAATATGATAAAAAGTATATGTGACAAAGGCCTGCAGAAATAGTTACTGGTAAGGGGCTGTGACACATGGAAGGAAGAGCATCAGAACATAACCAGATAACGCAGCAGGACATGACCAGGTTCCAGGCCGTACACTAGGCGCCAGTATTTTGGAATGGTGGCACATGCAGAACAGAAGAACTATAGTATAGGAATGTGAGCAGCAAGTCCTGTTTCTAATTCTTGTAGTGAATAAGGAATGGTGAATGTAGAGCACAGACCTGCTTTAGAAATTGTAAACTCTGAATTGCACCGTAACCATTTTAGGACACCCTTAATTCATCATTCCTTACTTCTCATTTTTTATTTCATATCTCTCATTTTATATCCCTCATTCCTCACTCCCAATCTACTGTTCCTGGTCGCTCTCTTCTTCTCTCATTAATCATCTTTCATGACCCGTCTTTCCCTCTTCATCCATCATTCAGCATCCTTCTAATCACAATCCTCATCCTCATTCCTCTCTCTTCACCTCGACTTTCCAACCGTAAATCCTCATCTACAGCAACTTCCTCAGGACCGCAATCTTCATTTCATACTCGTCACCCTCATTCCTCGCCTTTGACCCCTCAGTCCTTCCCCCTCACCCCCAATATCTTCAGTTCTCATCCGTCATTTATGTTTAATACTTCACTCCTCAGTCCTCAACCTTCACTCCTCATTCAACACTCATCAATGCCCCCTCCTCACTTTAAGAGTGAGGAGTAAAATCGATTGATGCTGCTGTCCTCACACCTCCTCTAGTGCTAAGTGATGCTGTTGTCATTGTGCCCAGAGCAGACAAGGATGAGGTATGAGGCGCGATAAGCAAGGAGTGAGTGCCAAGGAGTGAGGAATGATGGATCATGGATGACTATGAAAGTATGACGGGTGAGGGAAGCGGAGGTTTGAAACAGGATACAAACAGGATAGCTGGGAAAAATTGCCAGGTGAGGAAGACAGGGACGAAGAGGCAAAAAGTGGATCCTTTCCGTTTTGGATAAGTGCAATGTAAGTTAGATCAGAATGTATGATGTTACAACGCAAACATTTACAACGCACGCCTTTACAACACAGTTTTTACATCACTACATTCTTTACAACGCATGACTTTTCATCGCATGGCATCACAACGCATTTTTTGCAACTACATTTACAATGCATTCCATTACGGCGCATACCATTAAAATGCGTATTACTTTTAGGGTTACAGTAGGGTAAGTGTTGGATAGTTTAGGGGTAAAAAGTACTATTCCCACTCCAGTGAGTGCAACAGTAGGGTAAGTGTTGGAAAGTGTAGGGGTAAAAATTACTATTCCTCATTACTTACTTTATATTGTAATGGCATGCAATGTAATGGCTGCGTTGTAATAGCCTGTGATGTAAAGGATATTGCGTTGTAATGACTGCTTTGTTAAGGTAAAGCGATGTAATGACTGCGTTGTAAAGGTTGTTTCCTGTTAGATCATAGCCTTCAGCAGTGGATGTCGATGAGGCAGTTAGAAATGTACGTTGGGTGGGTAGTAATCGTGGGAAATAAAAAGATTTGGGATTTTGTCTGACTAGAGAAGGTAAGAAAGCCCAACGTCATCTAGACAAAAAACAGAATGGGCTAGAAGTGATGGGTAAGAACACAAAGAGCAAAAGGATATGGTGGAAGAACAACCAATGAGGCAGGATAACTGCAGAAAGGTACCAGGTCCACCATGATGCAAGACTGAATAGCGTGGACAGCAGTGTGGGATGGTCAACAGTAGCAAAGGCGTGAGGGAGATCGCGATGAGTGAGACCAGAGAAGAGGCGGCTGTGGTGGGCAGAGGTCATGTAGTTGTACGTATGAAGGTAGGGCAGATTCCATTGAGATCAGACTCGCTCGTAGGGGATCGAAGAGGCTGAGCTGCGAGGAACCTCAACTCTTCAGAAAGAGTAAGAAGACGATCCATAAGCTACCAGGATTAGAAGTGCGAGATATCTGGTTTTAGTAGAGAAAAAGCTAGTGAATATTTAATAGCATGGTTGAGCTGTGATTGTCCTAGTATTAAATAGGGAACTCAGGGGTTTAATGATCTGAGGACTGAGGATTCTGATGGTGAACATGATGAATTAGCAGATTTGGGAAACGTTGTAAGCTCAGAAAAATGGAGAAGGGAGTCAGCTTGGTGGGCATACTGAGAAGGCAAGGAGAGATGTAGGAGATTTTTTCTATAGGGAGATGTCGTCATGTTGGTGCTGATGCCCGAGGCCTTTGTAGGATCAAGTTTGAACGCCCAAGTGGAATATCACTTTAGATTATCATTATTTCACTGAGTGTGCTTGCTTCAATGCTGCAGTATGTCCACAGTGTTTATAATACATACACCTTCGGAAATCAATCTGTGTGTATTAAATAAAAAAAGAAAGAACTCGCGACAGCTAAAATAAAAATTAAGGTTGTTCACATCACTGTGAGGAAATATCTTCAATGAAGTATGGAATAAATGACAGCTCAAAGCAGAACTGATGAAAATGAATTTGCTGAATGGGTGTCATTCATAGCTCAGTAGTTGTATTTTGATGAAAAATTACCCACTGCTGAACACTAGTTAAATTATTTCAATGCTGCAAGTGACAACTGTTTTCTCCAAACTCGATTTGAAGAAGGTTTAATATCAAGTTGAATTGACAAAATGGCCCAGACTTTTTATTCTTTACTACATCATTTAGGGGCGCATGCATCATTGCTTTTTGCAGTCGCAAAAGGATTTTTGCGTTTGGGATGCATGATCCCAAATGCAATTAAGTAATCAAAAAATTTGCGATTACTTAAATTGCGATTTTATTTAGAGAACCGCAAGTTGCGATTTCCTAAATGCAATCCAACAAACAAAAATTACGTTTTCGCTTTTAAGAAACGCAAATTACCATCAACTTAAAGACGAGTTTACAGTTGCTGAAAGTAATGTTGAGTTCAAGGAATTAGTCAAGGAAATGCTGGTATTAAGACCGATCCAGTAAAGATGCAGAAGGGATAATCACGTACTTACTGTCAATGTGTGCCATGAACTTACTCTGCAGACAATTCATGTGATGAGAGACAAGTGTGTACAGCCTGAAGAATGAACAAACATTTTTAAAAGTGGTCACCAGGGACACAGGGGCACGTAGGCTCATGTCAGCTGGCAAGAAAAAGATATGCATCTAGAGTGACAAGAATTCCAGTACCACACATTTGCATCTGTTGAAAATGTAACTGTAGGTTTTTTACTTAGAGTATTTAGCAAGGAAGGTTTTCTTAAGACTTCAGACACAGACAATTGTGTACAACTTGTTTCACCAGACATGAAAGAGTACCTTAACCCCTCCCATGCTCATGACAAGCTCAGCTCGTCATGAGCCACAGTTCCCGTGTGCTCATGACGAGCTCGTCATGACCGTTAGAACGCTCACACGCGGGGCTAATTCCCTAGAACGCTCACACGCGGGGCTAATTCCCCTGCTGTGCTTGGCATTCTAAGGAACGGGCGTGGTGTTGACGAGCTTGTTATGATCACTCGCGAACTGTGGCTCATAACGAGCTGAGCGCGTCATGAGTACCGGGGCGCTGCGCCCCCCCCACTCTCCCCCAGCACAGCAGGGGAATCTGCCCCGCAGTGAAGTGGTTGATAAATATAAATTTAGACATATTACGTCAAATTTGTATTATCCATAGTGCAATGCCCAAGATGTACAATTCATTCAGTACCAAGAAGACACGCAAACCAATGCTCATGAAAAACTGCAAGAGACCGGCTTTAAGCAAACAGGTTTCAGCCCATTCCTCTTGCTCAGGGGAAGGAATCCTGTGCCTCAAGTCTTTCCATGGTGGATCAAAAAACATTTAAAGTAACTGGAAGAAAATCATAGCAACCCAATCAGAAATGAGTTCTTTAAAATCACATTCCTAAAAAGTGTACCATGCCACACATAAGGTTGGCGCTGCAGAAGTAAAAACTAGGAGATTATGTCAAAAATCGAACTTCAATGGCACAAAGGAAGCGTGGTGCTTCAAGAGGGCTGGTGTTGGAACATGAGAACAGTATCATTTTTCCAAGAACACGACCAGTTCTTCATGTAAAAAGTGGGTGAACAGTATGTATCGACAGACGATGAAGATACTAATATGTTGAAACTTCACAGCAAAACTCAGAAAAATGCATTTGCACCATATATTGAATTTGTACATTCTTGGGGTTTTTTTCAACTTGTTTTTTTATTAAGTAATAAATATAATCAAATAACATTTGACAGCAAGCGGGCACAGTGTAAGTGTACATCTGCAGTTATAAACTTATAATAGACCAACAGCTTAATATCATTCATTATTTTTTCAATCATATTGTGAACGTCGAGCGATTGATTCTTCTCCATCCTGTGGGGAAAAGTAGTTAAAGGGTGTACATATCATTCCACTGCTTTTATTCCATGCCCCCCAAATTTTAGTCCATTTTTGTGGGCATCCTCTCCCTTCATATGCTACCCTCCTCTTGCATGCACCAGGCCATGCCTGCCTCACACTCTCGAAACCTAAGCCCAGTGTCACCCTTCCCAGGTTCTGTCACTGGCCGTCAGATCGGTTGCAACCCATACATTGAGGAGACATCATCGGGGTGAGATCTCCATTGTCTTCCCACAGATCTCCTACAATTTCTTTGTTATTTTTTCCCAGTATGTCGGAAGGATAGGGCAGTCCCACCACTGATGTTTGTATGTCCCCACCTGGCTGCACCCCCTAGGGCATAACGAAGTACCTAGGGCACCCATCTTTGCCAACACTACACTGGTGTAATACGCTCAGTGTATAACCTTGAGTTGGATTAATTTAAATCTGGACCGGATCACTACCTCTCAGTGGAAGCTAGTAGTGGGGTGGCCTGTGTGATCTTGTCTTTCCATCCCAGAGCCGTTGTTACTGTGAGTAATAGAGCTTCGGTGGTCGCGGTTAGCATATGTTTCGGCCTATTTTTCCTCCAAATATAGATTGCTCATTAGTACTTCCCTGGGGTCATATTATATCTGTCCATCCTGTAAGCCGGCTCCATACCTGGCCAGTGTGTCCAGTGATTGGTGACGACTAATTGAGAGGCCCAATAATAACTATTGATTGCTGAAATGGTAATCCCTCCATCAGATCAGCTTTTCATAAGTTTGGTCAATGCTATGCGTGGAAGGCCATTATCCAGAGAAGTGTCCGGACTTCTGACACTTACCCCCAGATGCATCAACAAACCAATTTGCGATTCCTTAATAGCGAAAAATACTGATTGGCTATTAAGAAATTGCAAAATAGAATGCATCAAGAAATCACTTAAAAAATAGCGATTTCTTAGAATTCCTTAATTGCAACTCGCAAATTGCGAGTCGCAATTAAGGAATACCTCCCCATTCATTCCTACGGGCCTAGTTGCCCATAGGAATGAATGGGAAGACAATCTCAATTTGCGAATCGCAATTAGCGATTCGCAAATTGAGATTGTGATTTCAAGGGTGCAGAGGTGTCCAAAGGACACCCTGTTGCACCCCTGAAATTGATATGTGCACATATGTTGCGCACACACATGCCCTTAGGGCATGTGTGTGCGCAACATGGAACTTTGAAAAATGCACTTTAGTGCATCTTTCAAAGTTTTTGCAAATTACCACGAAGTTGTACTTCATGGTAATATACGTGCCCTATTAGCGAATTCGTTATTTTAAACACTTTTATGCATTGCATCTAAGGAATCTCAAATTGAGATTCCTTAAATGCAAATAATCACAATTTAGCGTTTTCTAAAATTGCGATTTTTGCATTTGGGATGATGCATCCCAAATGCAAAAATACCGCTCGCAAAGGGCCAGATTCTCAGAATCTGGCCCTTTGCGAGCGGATTTTTGTTTGATGAATCTGGCCCCTAATCTTTAAAATACCTGTCTGGAAACCGGTACTGTGTATTTGGTAGGGCATAAACGAAACGAGGTAGTGCCATTATTTTGTATAAAGAGGCTCTTCCTAGCAACGTGAGGGGCAGGGTCTTCCGATGCGGCTCGTCGTATTGTAGATGGTGAAGTGGGGCGGGGGGCAGATTATTATCATAAAATACTGTAGGGTTTGTCGTGACGTAGATCCCTAACCACCTGAAGCCTTCGGTTACGATCTTGGCTCCACAGTTGACTGTCAGTTTGGGACTCCCCCGTGTAAAATATAGATAAGCGACTTATCCCAGATGATAGTGTATCCGGAGTATTTTTGGAAAAGAGTTAATATCTGTAAAATTCTATGTATTGAGGAATATAGTTTAGCCAAATAAAGCAGAATGTCATCAGCATAGAGGGAGATTCTATCTTCCCAATCCGCCGTCCAGTTTAATCCCCTTATCAGAGGGTTTCCTCTAATCCAGATTGCCAGAGGTTCGATTACCAGTGCAAATATCAGCGGAGATAGTGGACACTCTGTCTCGTCCCTTTTTTTTTTGTAGTTTAAATACCGCAGACCTGCCTCTTTTCACTGTCACACGCGCCAGGGGCTCGGTATAGAGTAGTCGTATCCATGACAGAATTTTTTTTCTAAATCTGTATCGTTCGAGCGCCGTTAATACGAAAGACAATCCAATCAAATCAAATGCCATTTTGGCAACAAGGGACATTATCACCGCCTCCTCTTTTATAGTCCCTGCTGTGCCCAGAACGCCATTAAGACGCCTTAAGTTTACTGCGGTATTCCTGCCTGGCATAACGCAGGATTGATCTGGGTTAATCAGTTCGTGCAGCAGTGGTGTTAAACGCGTGCTAGGATTTTGGCTAGTATTTTCATCTCTCGATTTACGAGGGAAATAGGTCGGTATGAGCCACAGTGTTCAGGGGTTTTAACCTTTTTGTGGATCACTACAATATTAGCCAATCTCTGTGTTTCGGGTTATTTCCCGTGTATCACGCTATCGTCATACATTTCTGTCGGGTATGAAGCAATTGTGGTTGCGTTTGATTTGTATCATTCAATTGGCATACCATTTGGGCCCATCGCTTTTCCGGATTGTAGTACCGCAATTGCCTTGACCACTTCTACTTTTGTAAGGGCTGAGTCTAATGCCTCGATATCTGTACTTTCAAGGGTAAAAAGTTTAAGAGTGGCCAGTAACTCCTGCGCTTCATTGTAGGTGGAGACCCCTGTAGATGTGTAAACCTGTTTAAAGTGTTCTGCAAATGCATCCGCAATGCTGTGCCTATTTTTACGTCGAGTACCACCTTCCGCCTAAATCTCGAATTCTCACCTAGAGGCTTTTTTCCACTTATCTAACCACACCAGCAGTTTACCTGTCTTGTCACCAATCTCATATATGCGATGCTGAATAGCACAGTATTGAGCTTTAGCCGCATCCTCAGCCATATCCCTATACTATTTTTGGGGGCTGTAAAATGTATTAAATCGTGTTCTAGTCGACTGATTTCGCTTTCTACTACTTTTATTTGTTTTCTCTTTTCCTTATTATGTCCTGCTATTGCTGAAACTCCCTGCCCTCTGACCACCTTTTTGTATGCTTCCTATAGCGTAATGGCCGAGTCCGAATTTGTAATTCTTGATCCGATTGACACAAACGACTGGAGTAGTGTGTTTGATGGCGAACAAAATCAGTCTGAAATGAGTGACACGATTAGGTCTCACACTTTCCCAGATGTAGGAAATCTTCTTGGAGGGTTGTACAGTTGGTTGTCTCAGTGCACTAGACTCAAACAAGTTACATGTTAAGTTTCTATATTACACACTTCTTGACGGAAAGGGGTGTGTTATAACCTTCACCTTGGTAGAGATTTACATTCTTGGCATGCCTTATTCGCAGAGTATATTCTCCTTAACTATAATGCACTTGTAATACAGCAGAAGGGACAGCCACCACATTTTTAAATGAGTACCCAAACTCTAAGTAGTAAGACCAAAGTCTTTTTGCATTCTCAAGATCACAAGGTGGGTGGAGAGGGGTGGTTGTTGGACTTCTGTGTCAAACTGAAAGGGGAAAATATAATTGGAAGGCTTGCAAGGTGAACGTTCTTCTGTACTTGGTTCACTTCAGCAGCGAGCAATAGGTTAAAGTCTATATTTACTCCTGAGTTTTTTCTTCAAATATCTTGCAGCTGGACCAAATTCCTGGATTCGGGTGGCCATCAAGTAATAATTGTGACTTTTTTTTGCCTGTGAGGAACTCAGCTTTGGATGATTTGAGTTACAGGTGTTCCGTTAACATAAGATGATCCATTGCTTAAAGACAGTAGGCTATACCAAAGCAACCTAGGTTCCCCCAATCTCAATGGTTCGAGCGGCAGACCCTGATGCAGAGGTCTGGCCCGGACCAGGGTTCAATTCCCGCCTCGGAGGGGTCTTGGGCTCAATTTCCCCGGAACTGATCATTTGTGCGCTATACAAGCACTACATTTTTTTTTTTAGAAAGAGGAGAGGAAAGATGATAGGGCCTAGGCCCTAGTGGCACCCCTGAGATAGTGCGGGATGGTTTGTATAAGACTGATGGAAGTGAGATAATATTTTATCTGCCACGGTGGTACTGAAAGATCCTGTCTATTCCTGTCAGCAGAGCTCCTCGGGTAAAGATTAGATGTATTATATCAGGACAGAAGTCAAAGTGGCTCTTCCAATCAATCGCCATAAGATCACCTAATTGGAGGGTTATCAACACTGGCTGAATCAACTGTATTAATGTTGTGATGCGGAAGAAGTGCCTAGTGCTTCAAGACAACGTGATATTTGGAGCCGATTCACTGCCTATATGTTAACTAAATTAACTGACTAATGACATTTGATGCGATGCTAATGTGTTTATTGTATATATTTGCTATGAACACTGTTTTAATATCATTCCTGAACTAAATGAGGCAGTATCAACTTGCTATGTATTCTGTAACACAGTGAAAATAATAATGCTGTTATATTGATGTTATAATTTGAAAATCTATAAATAAACAACAACAAAAATATGTTGTTCTGCGATATGACTGTTTCAGTGTAAGAGACCTCAATGTGTCTGGAAGACTTGAGTTCAGAGAGTTGGTAATGATTGTTCTGGCGTGGATGTCCTCTGAAGCTTGAGTTGGAAAGGTGACCAGAAGAGATCCATCTGGGACTTTAGGTTTGATCATTGCAATTACATCAACTTGTTAGGGAAGAGTTGGTTGACGGTATCCACAATCAATCTTATGTGTTTCAGCTGACACTGTTTTGTGCTTTCTGGTTTTAGCACTGAGGTAGCTCAATGACTAGGTTGATGTAGTGTCCCTAGTTATAGATTTTCATGACAGGACGGTCTGCAAAGTCATCACATAGATAATACAATGTGGGATCTTAGCAGCGATGTACAGCAGGTTGACAGGATCTTGCAAAGTTCCTTCTAATAAGCACTACATTTCAAAGACCCTATCAAAGTAGCATTTTTTTCTTTATTTATTGCCATTTTGTATATCCTTGTGAGACTACTTAGCCCTGCACAATCAAGGACCAGCATACATCAACCACCGCCTGCGCTACCACCAACGCACAAGACACCTGTGCTCCACCTCCCACTCCGTCACTTTCACCCCCAGCATCTGCTGCAGTAACAGTGGTGGACAATCCCTCGCATACCTCACCGAAATGTCCTGGAACTGTCTATCCCCCCCCCCCCCCACACACACCCTCCCCACCCACCGACCCTCCACTTCCAAACCTCACCTTTTTTTCAGTAATTCAGAGGAAAACTCAAAACCTGGTTGTCTAATTGATTCCTCGGAGCAGCCGGTCTCACAGTGCCTGGACACGATCATGGGTGATTAACGGCGCTTTATAAATCCTGTTTGATTGATTGATTAGGACTTCAGATAGCCTAATCTGTAAATATTCACCTTGGATATCATGACTCTCTACACCTTGGATATGATGACTCTCTACTGAGCTTTTTAAATAAAAATATACAAGAAAAAAAAAGACGTCAGATAGCCTCCACTTCTGTGATTGGGGTGGAAACGATCCAGCCAGGTGAGAGCTCAGTAAAATGAAGCTAAGATTGTTCAAATGTCTGTTGAAGATCCTGTGGCTTTTTGATATGTTAAAAGTGGTACGATATCCACTGGTAAAATTACTTTCATATTTCTCTATACTAATTCAGTACTAATCGTTTATGGGTACCGGAGGAGCGTGCTACTCGCCGAAGAAGCACTTTGATGCCTCATCAGGTGTAGTAAGTGCTATATAAATGCAATTATAATACAATAGTGTAGGCAGGGAAATGCTGAAAGGCAAAAGGTGGTGTCCCTGCAGAGTACCACCTCAAGTCAGAAGTGTCCCAGCCACTGTGAAGAGACCTACTGTTGTGCGGGAGTAAAACTGGAAGAGGTTGACAGTCTCTAGGTTTGACGGGAGGGATCATGATTGACTGCGTCACGTTTGCCAGGATGAAGAGGTATCATGGGAAATGTCTGCAAATGCTCATTTGCTTGGTATAGGCCGGTATATTAGGAAGAATGAGCAGGTGTAGGTGGACACAGGTGCAGGAGACGGGAAGTTGCTTGGATTTGGCAGGACTACCTCTATGGAAATTGTCAAAAATGGCACCCATTATAAAGATGAACTTTTGTGGTATACTAGTGGTACAAGGTGCTATGCAAATGTTGATAACATAACATCTCATTAGTATAATGACCTCACTCAAAGGACCAACGAAGGGGACATGGAAAAAAAGGACAACGAGAGACATAGGAGTGACAACATAAGACTGTCTTAGCAAAATACCTTGTTGATAAAGTGAGTCTTCCATAATATATTGGTTTTTAACTGGCCATAGCTGCAGTGCTTTAGTCAGCATAGCATCCTGCCAAAAAGTAGGGAAAGTAGGTAAATACACAAATTATAAGAGCAGGAGGGTTCACTGAGGGACATGGGTACATTTCGTAATTAGGGTAGATATTGAGAGAAATAGTGATGGATGAGTTAGAAATGAGTGAGCACTATTCAAGAGCAACCAGGGCAGGACACAGAGAGCCAATTGGACTTCAGACAAAAAGAACAATTGGGTGTTTCTGCTCACCATGCCGTAATAGTATGAACCCAGTCATATGCAAATAAGCCTTGAACCTGGTCCCCTTGGGAACAATCCAGCCCATACTGCCAGGCCTGGTCCTCCATGGACCAGAAACCAGTATCCTGGAACTCGTTTGGGTGTAACACCCCTTATCAGCCAGGCTTGCTTGACTACAGTGGACATGCATAAGGCTTGGTCCAAACTGGGGTGGCATGGTGAGCAAAAGAACGATGGATTTAACACAGATCTCTTGATTGAGGGGAGTGTCCGAAAAGTTCCGTTATCTCGTAGTGTTGCACCCCAAGTTCATAGCACTAATAGGCGTTACGTGACTGGCGTACTCTGGTACATTCAAGATTCAGGAAGTATACAGATTCATCACTGAGAACTCAGTAACACAAAACTATTGGATTTTTTTTTAGAAAATATTGCACTTGTAATGTCTAAGAGGTATGGAATATTCAGATAAAATTTTCAAGGTCTTAAGTCAGCTTTTGATTTTGGCGAATAGTTGTTTTGTGGCTAAAAAACAACTAATTTAAAACTTTACTTTTTAAACCCAGATACGTTTCCTTCGTGTAAAAAAGATTATGTTTTTAAATATAAAAAAATAATTCATATACTGAAAGGCAGTCACAGACATGGTGATCTGCTGACCCCAGCAGGCCACCATGCATATGAAGGCCTCTAATTGACTGCAGAGAGTTGTAATGTGTGTTCTACCTCATGAATAATAAAGAAATAGGCCACTTTACGACCCACATCAAAATAAAAATTTCCAAGCACTAAATAGTACATTTGGCCTTAGTGGTTTTCCTATGTAAGGATTTTTGGCCAATGTAGACTAATGGGGAGAAATGTATGGGTGATCAGGTGTGGGCGAATGTGGTCCAGTCTTCTGATTCCAATGATTAGTCTAGCTACAGCACTGCGGCCTGGTATTAATGTTCAGTCTCTTCCACGCAGTACCGCACTATTCGATCTAGCGTGTGTTTTTAATATAAAAGTTTGTGTTTAAGGATATTATAAAATTAGTGTAACTAATAATGGGTACACTCTGAAGACTTGGGAATTATCTTGGACGAAACATGTGTTGGCATAGTCACAGTCTTACATCCTCAGTCTTAGATAGAAAACTGGCAAGAAGACGGAAGATATTTGCTCAGGAGAACTTACCTACTTTATTCTATGGGGAATCCCAGCGATTATATATTAAATCAAGAAGGATTGTTTTCTGATATG
This sequence comes from Lissotriton vulgaris, assembly GCF_964263255.1. Lineage (NCBI taxonomy): Eukaryota > Metazoa > Chordata > Amphibia > Caudata > Salamandridae > Lissotriton > Lissotriton vulgaris. The sequence goes on from NC_141688.1 coordinate 201,527,102, forward strand.
ATTCAACTGCATCTATTGATTAATACAGAATCACTCCACTCTTGGAAATTCTTATCTCAACCGAAGTACAGAGGCTTTAATTTGGGCGATTGATAGCACTCTACGGGGGATTAATAACACAAAATATAACTATTCTCCATCAGAAGGCCTGCTCCATTGGTACTGATACCACGTCATATTTTAACCCTGATAAACTCCTTTGACGGTCGAAACGCATTGACTGGGCTGATGCATGTATTCATTCTTCTAATTGTGAAAAGAAAGAAACAGCATCATCAAGATTCTAGTCTACATATGTTTCATTAATGCCATGATTTAAAAGATTATATCGTACTTGACATTTGAATTGCTTTAGATATTAGTATGCTCCTTGATAGTATCTTTACTATACCACGCTAGCCCTGATGAATTTCCATGGGTGACTGCTATAAGAACGAAACGTGTTGGCAAAGGAGTTCTGTTGGCAAAAAAAGCTTATTAAACCTGGAATTAATAAAAAAAATGAAATTCATTTTATACTTTATTGGAGGATGCTCAAAGATCTGGTAAAACTTGCCTTGTTAAAGTCCTATTAGGTTTATGCAACTGGCCTAAAGGGTTCAGAATGTGTAACTTTCCCCAGACTGTAAGTGATATTAAATCCTGTTATGCTGAGAACGTTACGAACCCAGTGCTTTAACATGCACGTTGTCAAGTACAATACATTCCACGTGTTATGCAGTGCACTAGTATAGGGAAGGCAGTCCCCCAAAAGTGAGCGCACCCCTTCTCTCCTGCACTTTACGTCTAGTCGTCCCCTGCCACGGCCTCCCTCCTGCATTTTATAGACTCCACTCAAGTTTTGCGCGCTCTTTTGAAGAGTAAGGCACACTCGCAATAAACTGGCTTTACGAGCTCTCTCTCGGGCCGTCTCCGGCGGCCTTGACTGCGCACGCCTAGGGGTGGCTGGCGAGCAGCTGTGTGTAGGAGCCGCCGGTGCCCTGGAGGAGCCGCACTTCCTCGGAAAGGGAACACGACTCTGAAAACACGGCCTCGGACAATATTTGTGCAGGCCTCGCAGCGTTTGCCAAGTTCATCACGTCAGGCCCGGAGACGCACGTTCTTAGGAAAGCGAGGAATAATGCCACTTTTTATTTTATACTCGTTTCGTGAAAATAAAGTTTTACAACATATACAGAATTCCAAGTTTATTAGAAACCCTTTTACAAGTACAAACAGTTTTTAATGCTCCCTTGCGAAGTTACCTACAGCTGTGTACTCAGTCATAGTGTGGTGTGTTTTTTATCCTTGCTGGGTGCAATTCTGAGCAGTGTTTGACAGTTTAGAGCAGAATCTAATAGGTAACACTGGGTTGCGGCCTTTCTGCACAGATCTATGTGTAACATACTGATGACAACAGGCTCGAATACCTCACAGAGATAATTCGGTTTTTCAACATACTTAGGTAAATAAATTGAGAGCCATCCACATGGGTATAACAATGCCTAGTATTGAGATGGTCAATATTCTAACAAATTTCTTGTCTCAGCACGTGTAGTGGCTGGGTCTAGGAACAACTTAAAGCCACTAAAAACTGCTCAACGGTGTACCTACCATGGACATAAACCACCTCTGCGCTACGAAATCAGATCACCAGAAACGCACTTCTACAGCACCACGGCGCACACACGGACAGACAGAGCTTCAGGGCTGGCAGAGGGAGCTGTATTTATTAAATGACAAAAAGGTACCTGACTGCACATTATACACTACCTTCAGAAGCGTGCTCGGCGAGTCCGGGGAGAGATTCACACAAAATAAACACACTTCCGTGGCTTTTGTATACATTTGGAGCGAATTACATGCTTTTTCTCGCAGACTTCCGGGCCTTCTTGGGATGCTATAGACACCACAGCTTTCCAGGAGTAATCACCTGCGTACCCCGTTAGACACGTGTGAATATGTATGCGCTATACGTGTAGACATGCATAAGCTTGGTACAAACAGTAATTTTCAGACTAGAATATGTTGTTTCCTCAGACAAAATAATATTTCGTCGTGCAGTAGCATTCCCCCTACAATCATGGTGGTCTAACACCCTGGATTTTTCGGGAGGGTCCCGGATTTATGCTGCCAGTCCGGCATTACATTTTGATTAAAACACACGTGCGTTTTCGAAAGGGGAGTGGGTGCACGTACCATTAAAATACGAAAATGTAGCGCCGGCAGGATCTCATTTCCACTGCCCAGCGCTACAGTGCAGCAGGGCAGAGCGGTAAATGATTCACGACACCTGGTTGCGTTGTAAAAATCATTCCTGTCCCAGCAGGAGGCAAAGAGGGGCGACTCGGCATCTGAAGAGACCGACGCCTCAACTGACCCCCCCAGGCTCCTGGAATTTACAGGTAGATTCATCAAACTAAAATCGACTCGCAAAGGGCCAAATTCTGAGAAACTGGCCCTTTGCGAGCGCTATTTTTGCATTTGGGATTCATCATCCCAAATGCAAAGAAAGCAATTCTAGAAATCGCTAAATTGCGATTAATTGCAATTAAGGAATCTCAATTTGAGATTCCTTAAATGCAATTCTGGAACCATTTTAAAATTGCGAATTCGCAATCTGGGGGCCGCTATTTATCGTGAAGTCTAACTACGTGGTAAATAGAAAAACTTTGAAAAATGCACTAAAGTGCATTTTTCAAAGTTTCATGTTGCGCACACACATGCCCTTAGAGCATGTGTGTGCGTTAGGGCATGTGTGTGCGCAATATATGTGCACACATCAATTTCAGGGGTGCAACAGGGTGTCCTTTGGACACCCCTGCACCCCTTGAAATTGCAATCTCAATTTGCGAATCGGTAATAGCGATTAGCAAATTGAGATGGTCTTCCCATTCATTCCTATGGGCCTCTAGGCCCATAGGAATGAATGGGGAGATATTCCTTAATTGCGACTCGCAATTTGCGAGTCGCAATTAAGGAATTATTAGAAATCACTAGTTTTTAAGTGATTTCTTGATAAATAGCATTTTGCTATTCCTTAATAGCGATTCTGTATTTTTCGCTATTAAGGAATCGCAAAATGTGTTCTTGATGAATCTGGGGGTTAGTCTCAGCTTCACTGCTGTGTGTGTGAGAGAGGGAGAGGTCCGTTAATGAAGAGGATTTTGCTCTATTTTTGTGTGACGTTAGCACAGAGTGGCAGACTCCCGTTGTTACAAGGAAGTTTGAGAATGCGACCCTGCACCTTATGTTTCATAATCATAAAGGTAAAATAATGGTATGGGCTTGTGGGCAGCCGTCTACCCCTCCCTTCCTTTCTCCTCCCCTACTGGCAGACGCATACTGATACCTACCAGGCCTGAATGCAAACTTTGCTCTCTGGTACTTTTAGTCCTGTTTTCATCTTTGCAAATGCATAGCTACTAGGCATCAAATAACATTAACCACCGGGCTCTAAGTGGGCCGGCTCCCACCGGGTCTCAGATCCAGTAGCACTTTAGTGCGGACATTGAAACGGGTCCGATATTCATGCCTCTAACCTTACAGGGAAAACACTGCTGATTTCTGAACAATTAACATGTTCAGGTAATTCATATCAGTGATAAAGTCCAGTTTATGTTCACGTTTTACTGAATCTTGCCTCCAGTTCTCCACAGGTAGTGATTTTGTATTGTTTTTTTTCGTTCGGCACATTACTCTTGTATAGTGCTTACTATCCAGCTGAGTCGCTTCTAGGTTCTATAACAGCCACGTCACAGAGCGCTGGTGTTCGAGCTCAAGCAAGGGCAAGTTTCTTGCTGTGCTTGTCTGTGGGCCAAAAAGGCGTTCACAATACGTGGCCATCCAGTCTTTGGCCTCTCCACAGTGCACACTAACAACAGCCCAGGCATGTTTTCGGTGTATGTCAGTGGTGTTATTATATCTGGATGCAATAACAGAAACTCAGAGGAATCATAATACCACCTGGAAGCCACACTATAGGAATCCCAGAAATTAAGCCACGCCTATAAGTACTTAAGCCCCTTTTAGAGACACTTCCGTGTAATGTTTTCACCCAAACTAAAGCCCTGATTAGTCACCGTGTGCTACTTGAGGCGACTTCAGGTAAGCACAGCTTAGTCCTGGCTGCCTTTCACAGCTACAGGGTTTGCTTCTTCGGATACCCCGATTGCTAACGATTCCCAATGTTCACAGCCAATGCAAAGACAGGGGTGGGCTGGGGTGGGTGTTTCCAAGACTGGAAGGTAGCCGGTCCATGCCAGAGGATCTCGTGTATCCACATCGATGCGACTCTCAAGTCTAATGACTGGTACTGTTGCCCAGGGTCGGATTGGGATCACAATTCGGCCCGGGCACTGACGAAAAAAGTGGCCCACATTCAAGGGGCGTGGCCCATATTTAAGGGGCGTGGCCCATATTTAAGGGGCGTGGCCCACATTCAAGGGGCGTGCCCTTTCATGAAACACCATTTGCACAGACAAGGAATGAAAGTGGGAGGATACTGTTCTTGCACACGACACAGGGCCAAGGTGACAATGGCCTACATGCTGAGCAAGTAAAAAAAATAGCAAGGCCACTTTTTGTCACAAAATTATTCCAGCCCTCCAGCACAGGAGCACCTGAAAAGCAGCAAAGCCCCTGCTATTACTAACCTACTCAGCCCTCCCCAGACCTTCAGCTCAGGAGCACATGAACAGAGGTAAGGCCCCTGCAATCAGTAAATTAATCAACCCTCCAGGCCTTGAGAAAATGTCCTGGCAGGGGAGCACAAAACACAGCTTTCTGGGTCATCCAAGGTAGCCAGGTAGCCAGGGGGGAGGCTGAGGTGAAGCTGGTGCATGGGAAGTGCCTTCCCAGTGTGTTCTGGCAGTTTGAGTGTTTACCATTTACTGTAGTATTACCCTTGTACCTGTGTATGGTACCCTTTTGTAACTTGCACAAGTCACTTTTCTCTTGTAACACACTGTTTGCTACCTCTCGCTTTTGTTTGCTTTAGATACTTGCACAAGTGCCACCATTGCCTACGTAACGTTTGTTCTTGTGCTGTAGTGTCTGCCATTAATTGCAGTATTATACCTCTACTTGTATTTTGTACGCTTTTGTAACCTGCACACATATCTCTTTTTCCTCCCGTAATGTATCGTTTGCTCCTCTTGTATTTTGGTTGCTCACTATTGTCACTTTTGATTCATGTAACTTAACGTTTGCTTTTGTAATTTGTCCACTTATAATTTTCTCCTCATGTATTATTGCTGTTCCTAGTGTGAAGCGCTCTGACACCTTCGGGTAAAGTCCGCGCTATATAAAATCGCATAAATAAAACAAAAAAACTCCAAACATCACCAGGCCCCCACAGCAAGACCCATTCTTCCTCGCCCACTATGCCCTGAATGTGAAGGGCTGTGGGCGAGGTGTTAAGACTAACACCGTTTCTGGGCTGCATGGGCGCCAGGGGGCCGAGGTGCAAATGGCTCAAAGGCCTGAGAAACACCTGGCCCCCAGGGAGGCCGATTATTGCAAACAATCACCCCTGCCCAGCCTCAGCTTGATTGCTTGGCAGGGTAGGGGTGAAGGAGAGCCCACAGCTGACAATCGCTGTCTGGCCGCACAGCGAGGCTGCTTTCATTTTCTCAGTCTCTGTCTCCGTGCACTCTGTGGGCCGTTTCCCCCCCCCCCCTTTCCTAGTACACTCTCTGTGGACTGCGACAGGGGAGAAAAAAACGGCCCACAGAGGGCACTGAGGCACCGGCCCTTCGGCCCATTCCCGAATGCCCGCCTTGCCAATCCGCCCCTGCTGTTGCCTTGTAGGGCACGGTCACACCCCTCAGCCTGTGCTCCCATCCCTGGAGGACCACAGTGACGTCACAACGGCGTACGGCACCCGCCTGGGCCCAAACAGCAGCAGTTCGAAATAGTAAACGTAAAAATAGATACAGGACTGCGTGAAAAGTAGCATGCCCTTGCCATGGCAACGACGCTTCGCTTGGATCCCCTGGCAGGGGTCGTCGCTGTGTGTCTGATGCCCTGGCCCCCAACCATAGACAGCAGGAACAGGTAGAGCCTTCATTAGGGCAGCTCCAATTGGGCGTTCAGGGTTCTGCTGGCGGGAGGCAACAGCCGAGGGGCGCTCCGAAATGTGTGCATTGTTTACTGATAATGCTCGTTGAACATTAAAGTCATGCCTGCTCACTGTAGCAGAATGAAACACACAGCTTCGGTGAGGTCAGGGTTGCAAACACTAACTTCGTTGGATGTTGCCCTAAAAAGTAGGCTGCCGGCACAGTCAACTGTTAGCCTCCATTCAAAAGCCATAAGAAGGAAAGGGACATTGACCTGTTTACACAGTGATCAGAGACGTAGCATCGGAATAGAAAGAGGACAGGAGTATAAATTGTCATACACAATGTTCTTGCACCATCGTCCAGCAATGTGTCACTTACGAATAATACTATCGTTTCCAGTGTTATAAAGACACAGGCAGACCCCACAAGGCGTCCTCTACGAGTTACCGTAAAGCAGTGATTACACGGGCATGCACCAGTCGGGGTGTACACAGCCCCATCTATTACCGGGTGAGAGGCAGGCCTGTAGATGCAGGCGGGGAGTGCATTTTAGGGCTGACAGCACACCATGGAGGGAGTGCTGTGTGCATTATGCACAGAGGCCAGGAGTACATAGCGGGGGCTTGATTTCATACCTGTGCCCCCTAGCATTCATTTCCAAGCCAAATCTGTCACATTTTACACGTGTACATGGCAATTAAAAAGGCATTCAGTATCCGATGCGGCGGGTACCAAGGCCCACATGTATTAACACGTTTTCCGATAGTCGCAGAATGGTTTAAACCATTTGATACATCAGTCACCAAATTCCACATCACATGCACCATTTGCAGTTTAAACTCAGAATAGTAGTGGCAAACACCTCACCCCCCACCTCCGTCAGGACTCCGGCAATCAGACCTCTAGACATTCAAATACTGCGGTCACATGGGTGGTAATACCAGAAAACGGTAATTGCATTACCGCACCAGATATTTGCGTTTTTAAGAAGATTTCCAGATTTAAATATGGAGTAGCTTGTTAAATTGTTGGCCACTTCCTTTTAAACAGTGGACTTAGCAACAGTGCTTGTTCCTACTCACACCCCTTTCCCAAGCCAGAGGTCTTTATGCTCAACCCCCCCCTAAGCAAAATGTTTTGCTGTTGGGAGGACCCCTCCCTTCAAAACTATATGGCAAAGGATTTAACAGCAGTGATCATGAGATCATTTCAGGGACGGGACTTATTAAAAAAAAAAAAGAAAAAAAAGAACTGACCAACATTCCTGCCCATAACTGGGGTGCTGTGGGCCCCAATCCACTCCACCTGCTGCACTAATGATGGCTTAAGCCCTGAGAAGCAGGCTATCTCCTCTTCATTCACCCCTTCCCCGCCATGTCTGACCAGCACTTCCATCTGGTATCAAGTCCGGTCTCTTTCTGAGAGAAATGAGCTACTGCAGACGGCCCCCTTTCTTGCACCGAGGGCACCATCTACCCCAAGGCTGGCAAGGAAAATGAGCCCCCATGCCCACTTTTTATTGTAAAACATTCAGAATTGTGAAGGAGTGGGCCGCTGGACAAAAGTGTCCGGCACCTCTTTAACTAATAAGAACTGCACAGCTGCTGCCTCCGACATTTCTTAACAACGTGGGCTCTCATCTCACACCATCTCTCTCCCTCCCAACTCTCAAAACCCCTCAAATCGCTCTCTGATGTCAAAATCAAGGCGTCTCTCCTGCTTCATTATTTCCCCTCCCTTGGTCCATTGCTCTAAGGTTCAAAGAAGCACTGGCACAACAAGCCTTTCCAGGGCCTCTAATGCTACTGCGGCACCATTGACACCTACAGCGCTGTGAAGCAAGCTGTCCACTGCACAGGGCCATAACTTCTAGGCCGTGTGCCCAGAGCAGGCTTTCTGCTGCTTTGCGTAAAAAACAACAACAAAAAGCACATTTAGCTCCTCTCCTTCCCAGTTGCTTAGCTCCTCTACCAAGCACTACAATTATGACCTAGGGATAGTGCTAGCAAGGAAAACAAACCTTCTTTTTCATTGTAAGACTGTGATAACTAGGGTCCAGTGCCCACTAGGCGTGGGCGGAAAATCCGTTCCGCTCGCGGATTTTGCGGATTTTCGGGAAATCCGCAATCCGCGAGATTTGCGAATTTCCCGCAAAATCCGCAAATCCGCGAGCAGCGGATTTTGCTCGCACTGCTCGCACTGTTCGCGTGAGTCCGCGCCCCGCGAATAAGTGCAAAATTGCAGAAATACGATCTTAGCAAAACTGAAAGTAACTACTTACCAGGTTCAAAAGTTCAGGCTCATCATTAGTAGCCATTTCCTGGAGTGCTTCCTGAGGGGCCCCTCCAGAGTTCAGTTGCCAGTTGAAACTAGTATGTGACCCTGCTCTGAACCTCAGAATAGTTACACATATGCCACAAAGGTCCTGAATTACAGCTAAGGGAGACAAGCAGGAGCCAGGCTGGAAATTAAAATCCATTAATCAGCCCCTAATTCATTATTGTCAGTTGGGGCAGGGCAGGTGTTGTAACTAATTTTGCAACAATGAAAGCATAGCAAGTGCAAAAGATCACTAATCAGGGCGCACTAAGGAAGCAGGTGCCAGCTAAAAAAATATTCTGTGACACATGAATCAGCCCCAAATTAATTCAGGTCACTTGAGGCAGGGAAGGTGTGCTTTGCTTTGCCGAAAATAATGTACACTGGACAACCAGAGGGTGTGGTGATGAAACAGAGGGTGGCATGGGTGGGCCAGAAGGTGGCATGAGTAGTCAGAGAGTGGCAGTGGTGACAGAGAGTGGCAGTGATGAAGAAGAGTGTCCCAAACAGGCTGGACACGTAGAAACAACAAGTTCGCGAAACTTGCGACCCGACAGGTAAGTTCGCAATTTGCGAAAGTGTACAAAACCCTCGCGAACTGGCAGAAACACGGGCGAACACAAAAAAAAAAAAAAAATCCGCAAATTCGCGGGAATTCGCGGATTTTGCGGATTGCGAATCCGCAAATCCGCAAAATTCGCGAACGCGAGATCCGCAAAATTCGCTCATGCTTAGTGCCCACTCGCAGAGGGTGGGGGGAGCTCCTGTTCTGTGAAAGAGATCAGAGAAATTAAGAATAAACATGTCTTATTTTATTTATTTATTTTTAGAGTTTTCTATAGCGCGAACTTGAACCGATAAGGTTATCAGAGCGCTTTACATAGCACCAGTTCCGTTACATGTTGTCACAACAGTTTACATAGAATCAGTTACGTTGCACATTTCAGGATCTTGAACCGTTTAGGTTATCAGAGCGCTTTACATAAGACAGCATTCGATGTCCAGTGCCCTCCTCCGCCGTGTAACGGGGGACCTCATCCAGCCCTCCGAAAGTCGTCGAGCTGTCGGGACTAGGCTCCTGGAATTTCAGCTGATTTAGGATTACACGCGTTACAAAAGGTGCAAATAGAAAAGAAAAAAAATTGCAAATGTACAAGAGATAGAATCACGAGAGGAGGAGATACAAATGGATATACTCTAGGCCTATACTGGTCAGAGGCAATAAGATAGACAGTAGGAAAGTCAAAGGACAGTGAGAGTTCACTAAAATGGTGGAAGAAAAACGTTAGCAGAAGAGGCACGTCATATAGAGATAATGGCGGGGAGCGCGAAGGTCCGAGTCCCAAGGTTCAGAAAGAGGGCTGGCAGGTCCAGGGGGGACAGGCAGTCCGCAGCAAAGTCACAGCCTCATAGTTCAAGAGGAGCTGGGCAGGGGAGTTCAATCCGGAGACCAGAGGAGGGTCAGGGGAGAAAGACCCCCGGCGCCCTGGCAGAGATGGAAGGCAACAAAGTTAGAAGCAAAGGTTTCCCCTGGCGTGCGTTCGTGCCCCTGGAGCCTGTGTTCGCCGGTCATCGGAAGAGTGTCCCCATGGGCGCCATCTTGGAGTCAGGCACGGTTTGCGCGAAGCAGCATGGTCAGTGAGGGGGGGTGGGGAGGGCACATTTCTGGCCTCGAGCCCAGGCCCGTCTGTTGCGGGCGGAAACAGCGAACAGCCAGCGATCCTACCTCCCGGGATGTTGTCGTCGGGTGGCAGATCGCAGAGGCAGATGTAGGCGAGGGTCACCGCCAAGGGATCCATGAAGAGGGCTCACCCCCGCAGGCAAGAGCCACAGAGAGAGCCTGCGGGGTCGCCCCAGGGAGAGGCAGCAAGCGCTGGGGCCAGATAGTCCAGCAAAGCAAGCAAAGGCGCCGAACGTTAGCTGGGAGTCACATCGGGCCGCCATTTTAGGGTCAGGCGGGCCGGGGAAGGCAGATTCTAGCCGTGGCCACCCCCGGTGTTTTGCCGCTACAAAGGCCCCCGGTGACTATCTTCAGATGGTGGCAGCCCCTGCGTTCCTCAGATTGCGCCCGTCAGCCCGTCAGCGTACCTCTCATAGATAGTTGTGGTCCTCGGCGCTCCGGCCGCCATTTTGCCCGCGGCCGTCCTCTACTCGCGTCTCCTCCAGATCTAGCTACCGCGGCGCCAGGGGCGATCGGAGCAGCCCCGCAGGTGTCCTGCACCTTCCGATTCCTGTGGGTGCCGACAACAGCCCCCGGGCCACTGGGGAACCGCCAATCCAGGCTCCCGAGCAACGCCGGAGCCGGGAGCCGAGATGGAACACGACCGCCCGGCTCGGCTCCGCCTCATTTAGTTATGCTTAATTTACACATTGACAAATCCTCTTTCCTGCACCAACGTAGGGATTTGTTCATAACAGTAATCGGCTGATTACTGTATTTTGTATATATTTGGGCTTTACACGTACATGAAAAAAATTATTTTTGCACAGCACTGCACATTATTTTGGTTGTTTTATAGGGTTGCGCCAGAAAGGGTAACATAGCAGACGGTTAGTATAATAACTTGGTTTTAGTCATCCAATCATACATTGGTACATGGGAGGGCATGTATTTTTCTGCATACCAGAAATCATTTTCCCAAGTCTATTTATGAATTTGTATAGAATTTTTTTTTAGATTTGGGTTGTGCTTAACCAATGCTATTACACTTATTCAGTGTCGAGCTGACAGTCTGACAGGTTATGAAAGCATGAACACATAAAAATGCTAACTCTTCAGGTCCACAAGCGTATTTGCACACTCTATTTTGCAGCAGTAGGTCTGTTGAACATAGCGGATTTTGCACCACTTTGCACTGCATTTTGCATTTTTGTACATTTTGTAATATCTTTTATCGATTTTTGCCCATATTGTGTAAACATTCGTGTATTATATATGAGATTGTATATAGATTTGTACATATATGAATTTCTGCACATTGCACTTCAACAGCATTTTTGGTCTTTATAAATGACCTATAACAATCATGTAATGTATTTAATATTATTGTATTTATTTAAATGGATTGTTTTTATCAAGGGCACTCGATATCATAATTCCCTGTTACATAGGTGAATTATTTAAATATGTACTTTTTATGCAGGCGATGAATTAGCTGATATAGCTATGGGCAGACACTATAAGATGGCCGCGCCAGAACATGCTCATTATGTATTGGTTCCTGTCCGCTTTCTATGACCATACCACTGTGTTTGGCGCCAATGGGTTTTTTAAATTTCACTGTTCAGCCTCCTCGTTTGTTAGGTGAGCAAGGACACATCCTCGTGTCCGAAACGCGTCTGAGGCAGTCACCGTTCCATGTATTTAAAACCAAAATAAAGAATTCCGATTTCGGCTTATAATTGAGTTTGTGTTCCTGTTTGAGTGCACCAAGGCACTAGGGAAGTATTGAGAATGTGAATGTACATGTGTGTATATATTATATTATATATATATATTTTATAAGGAGAGCCTGGTATACAGCTACAGCGGTTAGGCCTGACCTATCAAATACAGATTATGGCGAGGTCAACAACTCTTCACAGATCTGCGATTATAAATCTAAACAAAGCGTGTGGTATGGGACAATTTGACCCCTCTGCCCAGGTAAACAAAGTACAAAAAGAAATGTGTTACAAGATAACATACTCTTTTTATATAATGAAAACAGTTCTAGCCTTCCAATGTTTTTTTGTCACTTATTGGGAGTTAATCGATTATAAACAAAGCCAATACACGTTTTTGCTTGGACCATTAGGTTGCTCTCAAGCTTTTTCGTATTATTGGTTAGCAGTTGGTGAGCCATAACAAAGACATTAAAGACAGGAGGACAGATGGCACTCAGATAATAAAAATAAAAAGACACCTATGGTTAAAAAACTCAAAGGCACAATAAAGTCGCCACTGCCACAAGAATTCCATGATATTGGAGGAGGACGAGTACAATCAACAAACAAGGCTGGAGGTCAGAGAGAAAACTACAGACCAAAGGAGACTAGAACAACTAAGTAAAAATACAGTAACAGAGGGCCTTGCAGATCAGAGAGGCAATTACAATCAAAAATCATTTACAGACAAAGGCGCCTCCAGACCAGAGATAAAACTATAGTCACAAAAAATTGTGGAGGATAAAGATAACTATAGTCACAAAACAGCCTTGGGTAGAGACAATAGACTAAATAAAAAAGAGGGCAGAAATAATAGGTACAGCTCCAAAATATACCTCAAACAGATGACTTCTACCGTCACAGATGCCCTGTGAAAAGAGAGTAGATAGTCACTAAGAAGACTTGAAGATATAAAGGACAACCTAAAAGATGAGGACATGCAAGATTCAGCGGTTAGTTTTTTTGTAAAACATAATGAATCAAGGCTACAAGGGTAGCTGATTCCAGGGCAGAAATGTGTCACAGGTACGCCAGGGCCATTGTATTGTGCTTTTTTGACAGTTTGACCCAAGTGTATTGTATGCACAATGGGGGATGCAGAAGCCCACACACTTAGCTATCTCATTCGCCTTGCTCTGGCCCTCATTTTCCCTCCAGCCTTCTTCACTGAAGTACTTTACTTTTTTGTTGTCCAAGATTTCTTAGGTTTTGGCTCCGGATTCTGAAAACCTGCAATTCTATTTGGCAGATTTCGGGATTTCTGAGACAACAATTTGGCCTCTGTTGAAGAAGCATTTACTCCCTTGCTCCACTCAGGACTTACAGACTAAGCCAATACAGTAGTCTACCCTCCTCACAAGGGAGTTAAACACCTGGATGATCAGTTTTGTGGAACCATTAAAATATTCAGAGTAAAAAAAAAAAAAAGTTTCTGTCCTCCACACAAGTAGTTTTGAATTAAAACACTGAGTGATCAGAGCGGGAGTCTTGATAAATGCTAGAGGGATACAGATATGCATGCTACCAACATGTGTCTACAGGGAAACAGACAGGCAGGGTACCAATAGGACTCCAGAGTCTACATAGATTCAGACATCCGGCAGATCAGTCAGGGACCAAAGTGGTCTACAGAGAGAGAAAGATATGCAGGACATCTGCAGGAAGCATAAAAAGAATCAACTATGACAGACACCGCGGTTACCAACATACAGCGCAACAATTCTATGGAGACAGATATGCAGGTCACAAGTAGGAAGTTCAAAGACTACAACAGAAACAGGGTAGTGAATCAACACTAGTCTTCAGGTAGACCACTCAAGGAGTATGTAACATAACACACAGGAAAGGAGAATGGTCATTATAAGCCCCTTCACCCCTTGGCTCATCTACTTTATTTTGGTTGTGGTACCACTCTGCTAGGTTTAAGGATTCACAGAAAATGTACTCCTTTTAACATGCGCAACTTGCGTCCTCATGACCAGACCATGACTTGACTAACAGTTGGTGGCAGCTGATTAAAAAGTCATGCCATACACATGCTGTTTTATTTTCACAACAGTGTGGTGATTGCCTTCCTTGCGCGTCCTTAGCAAGTCCCTGCAGTGTGATAGGTCTGTGCCTCCTGCCTGTATATAGACTGCATGACAGTGCCTGGGTACGCAAAAGGTGGCATACCGATTCTGTGGTCCCTGTGTTATTAATGTACCAGTTTAGGTTTGTAGAATGCTCCTTGGGGGTTGCTGGTTGCAGAGCTGCAGTTGTCTTTTCCGGACAGTCCCACACCACTTTAAAGTCAAGTGCAGGATTCTGATTTTGAATTCACATCCATTTAGATTACTCGCCCTGTTGAAAGCAGATTACAGAAAGTCAGCTGAGAGGCGAAACTTCAAATTGGGACTAGTGGAAGAGCTGGTCAGCAGCTGCAGCGGCTGCTCTCCACCTGACCTCCTGTTAGTCGTTTTGGTCTATCACTACTTTACCCATCCTGAGGAGAAATATACTGAAACTTTCGAGGAATCAGAGGAGAGAATTCTGTTCCATCTAGTGCCTACGTAGGATGATTTCAATTCCCCGTAGATCCATTTTGGACCTCCACCCATTAGGGCCATCAAAAGGGAGCACATGGTGGCAGCTTTATGCAGATCATCTTTTTTGGGGACCACCCAAAGTGTACAGACTGTGGTGAACCAAACAAGATTAAATAGGTGGACTTTTAAGGTCTGTTGTGAACTGGCGGCATCAGAGAGTGCTTTTCCTTGTAAGACTTAAAACTTTGCAGAAGAGGAGCCAGGAGGGCTAGATGGTTCACTCCTCTCCAATCACTCATCTGTGCTGGAAGTCGTAAGAGCATTTTTAGGCAGATGCCCAAAAATGATGAAGCAGGAACAACTCAAACATCCCTTTACATGATTGCCTGCATGGATCAGACATTTTGTGCAATGTGCTCCTTGTTTGGATCTTTTCATATTTACATTTAAAACCCATAGTTTTTGAAAGAGGGGGAGATGTCGATCTTGTGATGGAGGATCTACATTAACCATGGCCAGGAGGAAGATCGATAACAAATAACTATTTTAAATCCAGGTTTTTTCTTCCCGTGAGAGTCCGAGGGATCCTGCTCAGGGTTTCAGACTGGAGAAGAGGTGGTATTTTCATCTGGAGAGAATGCCATTCTTGCTTTTATGTAGGTCTTGCACAGACTGGAACTCCTAAACTGGGAACATTTCTACATTACTCAGACTATGGAGAAAAATAAGCAGAGGGGCGTACAGGGAGAATGTCGGGTATTGAGCAGGTTTTCATGAAGGCGGACAAGCACCTTGAACCTACTCTGTAGGAGGCTGGTTTAGTATGTGGTGCAGTCTCAGGAGTGATCCACCTTGCACTAATCCAGGCAACCCTTATTGTGGTTTTAGTGGTCTTTGATAACCATAGAAAGCTCTCAGTGGTAACTGTGGACAACTGTGGACAAAAGCCTTTAGGCTTTTCTTGACGGAATGTAAAGCAGCTTGTTTTACCACATTTCATAGACAGTGTAGATTAGATGAAAAAGAACCACAGTGTTTTATAAAAATAAGTCTGTTTATTCCTCAACACATTGGTAAATTTCCTACCCAGAGACCTCAACAATACACACAAGAATCCTTCAAAAATAATCAGGGTAAGTAACACAAATATACACTGGTCTCCAGGGGGAATCAAACCATATACTAAGAAAGTAAAAGGAGAACAGGACTTGGACCAGAAGACTTATAGCTGGGGACACCAGAAACTGGTCCCAAGATGCTTGTTTCCGGTTCAGGAAACACTTGGCTTGGCAATTCGGGTTGGACTGTTCCCACGAGGCACAGGGTCAAGATTGATTTGCATATAGCTGGGTCTGAACTGAGGTGGCGAAGTGAGCTAAAGAACGATGATGATGATGATTTAACCCAGATCTGTGACTGGGGGTGAGTGTCTGAAAAGTTTCAGAGCTCCGGCCATCATCTCCTTGTGTTTGCTGACACCAGAAAACACCCAAGGTAAGTACCCAGGAACCCCCCAGTAGCTGTGTGCAGAGTGGAAACACAGCCGCGTGACCAATGGAATTCAATGGAGAAGTTGCAGTTTTGAAGAAAAAGGACCCTTCCCAAAGGACCCCAAAGAAACCCTTTGAAAGACAGAAGGTTGGAGAGACACCCCATGCGTGGATGCCCAAGGACCCAGATTACCTGCACCAGGGAAGCCGGGTGCATAGAGGAGAAGTGATGCCGGAAACCTGCTGTAGACTATTTAAGACTTTGAAAAAGATGCCTCTGGAGAAGCCTGTGAAAGAGGCCAGTAAAATCAAAGGGTTAATTTGTGAAGAGGAGGCCCTACATGCAGAGAGGACAGAGTCTATGCCACTTGGAGGTGACCAGGAGGCACTGAAGCACAATGCCCACCGATGTCAAGAGTTTCAGGAGTGAAGGCAGTGACCTTGGCACTGGAGCTGTGCGGACAAGGTGATGCAGAGGAAGATCATGAGCTGTCCCATGTTTGGGTCTAAGTGGTAGGTGTCCGCAGTGAGCACCAACAAGCCTTGGTAGCCGAAACTGGCGTGGAGAGTGAAAGGATGCAAACATTGGGACCAATGGTTAATCACCAAATAGAACGGCTGCATTGGAGCCCTTGCAGCCTTTAGTTAATGGTGTCACTCAGGTCTATGGTGACAGACTTATTCTTTGAGAGAGTTAATATATGTGTCCGTTAAATGGAGTACACCTTTTTAATGTGCCGCCATAACATATTTACACTAGATGTAGTCTGAATGTTTATCACTAAAATGTGTATTTTTAGACACTTGTTTTTTCTTAACCAGTTTTTTTAAGTAGCCTGTTTGATACAGTGAAATACAATTTTAAAATGACATTCATAGTGCTTTTTCAGTATTCAATTCTGTGACTCTCTGGTCAAACATGAAGACATCTGCAGCGATCGCATTAGCCAACTGAGGTTTCATAAGGTATAATAACACATTTCCCTATTAAACCGTTTAGCTTGCATTTATTTTTCATTTGAGGTGTGTGCATGTTTTTAAATGTAGTTATACAAAGGTGAAGAAAAAAATAATAAAATGCGGATTCGTTTTTTCTATTCAGCCATTTCTTAGACTCCTATTTCACACTCACTGACCCTCTGCCCAATGTCACTCAGTACTATCATCCTATGGGCTTCAACTGCTACACGCAAATGAAGACAGCTTAGAAATAAGACTTTTACGCTTCCAGGCTATTATTTACATGTAACTGCAGAACCATTTGCACCCACCTGGAAACACATGCCCCCCCCCCCCCCCCCCCCGCCCGCCCCCAGGTGGGAGAGTGGGTGGGGGAAGCCCCCCCACAAAGTTTGAAGACCTCTGCCCTAGACTGAATTCATCTATTACAAATGCAGTATCACCACGCGATTGACGGAGTAAGTCACAGTACCTTAAATGGTAACCTGCTACTTGCAGTCAGTGCCCTAAGCCACAGCTCTAGCAGTCGTTTTACACTTCAACCATGCTCCAACTTAGAGAAGCAGTGGGGTCCTCACGACCTTGGGTATTCTCAACACACGTCTGTTCCTTTCGGCTTCCTCCTCTCTTCAGTGGATTCATCCTCCGACTGGTCCGCTTTGGATTCAGGAGGGCTATTTCCAGTTGTAAATTCACCTGCAGTTTCAATTGCAGTTTTAATTGCTCTGGCTAGTGCTTTACGTGCATTGCAGCAATACACGACTGCACACGCTTTGCACTACTTGATTTTATATGTGCATCTGTAGCTGCTCCCTATACGAGTATGGATCGGATGTATGACGTTACAACGCATACTTTAACAACGCATACCATTACAACGCAATTTTTACAACGAATGCCTTTACAATGCATGACATTACATCGCAGATGCTATTACAACGCATGCCATTACAACGTAAGTATAGGTAAGTATATAATTTTAAATAAAAATGTAATTAATAAATATTTAATTAATTTTATTTATTAAATTAAATGTTTTATTAAATGTATTTGTAAATATATATATATATATATATATTTTTTTTTTTAAATAGTGTAGGTGTTTAAAAATAATATTCTAACTCCAGGGGGGTGTAATAGTAGGGTAAGTGCTGGATAGTGTAAGGGTTAAAATTACTATTCTAACTCCAGGGGGGTGTAATAGTAGGGTAAGTGCTGGATAGTGTAGGGGTAAAAATTACTATTCTAACTCTAGGGGGGTGTAATAGTAGGGTAAGTGCTGGATAGTGTAGGGGTAAAAATTACTATTCTAACTCCAGGGGGGTGTAATAGCAGGGTAAGTGTTGGATAGTGTAGGGGTAAAAATTACTATTCTAACTGCAGGGGGGTGTAAAAGTAGGGTAAGTGTTGGATAGTGTAGGGGTAAAATGTACTTATATATTTTATTTTTAGAACTTTTTTTAATAAATATTAAAATTACTTAAATTAATTTATTTAAAGTACTTTTTTTATTAATAATAATTTTTATTTTTAATAAATTAATAATATTTAATTAATTAAATGATTTATTTAAATTAAATAAATGTTTTAATAAAATGACATACTTACCTATACTTACGTTGTAATGGCATGCGTTATAATAGCATCTGCGATGTAATGTCATGCGTTGTAAAGGCATTCGTTGTAAAGGATCCTGCGTTGTAGTAGTTGCGTTGTAAAAGTAGTCCGCTGTAATAGTTGCGTTGTAACGGTAGTTTCCCGTATGGATCATATTTAGCGCCAGAGGATGCACAGTGGACCTGGTGTGAAGGAGTAAGTATTAATGTATGTATCAGCTACCAGGCCCTCTAGGAAAATTGGTGGGGGGATGGGTGGCCAAAAAGGGGACAACACAAAAGAACACGTTCTCTTTAGGCAACAATCTTTTCAAATGGAGTCAGATAGTCGCTTTGGTTATATACTCTGGGAAACGTACATATTACGTTACTATCGAGTCGCAAAAACCTAACTTCTGTTTTTGTGGTTTATTTGCAACGTTCTCTTGCCTATTGCTAAAAACAATTACCCTTGGTCTACTGACAGCCCAACAAAGGGAACGGCAATACCTGGATTACAATATTTCCAGTGCATCAAAAAACTTCTTAGTAAGAAAAAATCCCACCTATTTGTGAAAAAAGTGTGGAGAGACAAAGTAACTCCTGATAGGCGAACAACCCAGGGGGTAATTGGCAGGTACTCACTCACCAGATAAGCCCACTTTTCGCATCATTTTTCAGTAGAGATGCTGGCTATTTGTGTTATTCTCCAGGCAGGTAGATCTACAAAGTTAATATTACTTGAAATGAAAATTGGGACGCCCTGCCGTAAGTATCTGGTTTAACATGGACACTATTACACAATAACCTTGAAAACTGTTGCAAAGGCGACCTTTCTCAATGCTACGTAAGCACTCACTTTACACAGGTGCATACAGGTTACTGTAGAGCTAAACACTGAAAACTGAGATTGAAGATCCAGAAATCAGGATAAAAACTGACTGCATAAAAACACCAAATCTATAACCCTGCACCTTAGTTGTCACGAAGTAGTTACACGGGCTCACATTCCACCTCAGCTGATTTTCATACATGCCCTGCAGCTTGCAGTCTTTCGGATATCTTTCATTGGACGTCAACCATCCGCAGAAACCATTCACACTGTCCTCAACACACCCGCTACCCTGCCTGGCAATCAGAGGTACCAAGAGCTGATTGGAGCTGCCCACAGCCACTTACCTAAACATTAGAAGCCTCACGACCAGACTGCACAGAATCGGAGGTGACCCTTACACTCCCCTCTGCAAGCCACCAGATCGAAGGCCTGCGCTACTGGCTCCAAGAGCCATCATATAGTCCTACAGATCCCCTCAGACAGCCATCATGCGACCTCTTCCCCCCTCAGATAGTCTCCATCAGCTTTGCAAGCCTACAGAAGCACATGATGACCCCTGAGTTGTCAGCCATAGGTGAGGCTGTGCTGCCTTGCTGCCCCCCGAGTTGTCAGCCAGATTGAGGCTGTGCTGCATTGCTGCCCCCTGAATTGTCAGCCATAGGTGAGGCTGTGCTGCCTTGCTGCCCCCTGAGTTGTCAGCCAGATTGAGGCTGTGCTGCCTTGCTGCCCCCTGAGTTGTCAGCCAGATTGAGGCTGTGCTGCCTTGCTGCCCCCTGAGTTGTCAGCCAGATTGAGGCTGTGCTGCCTTGATGCCCTCTGAGTTGTCAGCCAGAGGCGAGGCTGTGCTGCCTTGCTGCCCCCTGAGTTGTCAGCCAGCGGTGAGGCTGTGCTGCATTGCTGCCCCGAGTTGTCAGCCAGATTGAGGCTGTGCTGCATTGCTGCCCCCTGAATTGTCAGCCAGAGTGGAGGCTGTGCTGCATTGCTGCCCCGAGTTGTCAACCAGATTGAGGCTGTGCTGCTTTGCTGCCCCCTGAGTTTCCAGCCAGCGGTGAGGCTGTGCTGCCTTGCTGCCCCAAGTTGTCAGCCAGATTGAGGCTGTGCTGCCTTGCTGCCCCCTGAGTTGTCAGCCAGCGGTGAGGCTGTGCTGCATTGCGCCCCCTGAGTTGTCAGCCAGAGGCAAAGCTGTGCTGCATTGCGCCCCCTGAGTTGTCAGCCAGAGGCGAGTGAGGCTGTGCTGCATTGCTGCCCAGAGTTGTCAGGCAGATGTGAGGCTGTGCTGCCCTGGCGTCCAACACTTTCTCCGAGCTACAGTTCTGTAATATGCACGGACTGGCTGCAGTCTACGTCTAAGAGCTGGATGTGGTCTCTCTTGGTTCCCTAATCCCTTGTCAACTACTTCGGTCCCACGGATCTTTATCCGATCCGTGTCCTCAGCCGAGTTGTCTGAATTCTATAGACCTCGTTGAAACAAAGCTTTGGCAAAGGCAGGCTACGTGTTAGCTGCCAGCCTTCTGGCTATGGTAATGTTCGTTTTGCTTGGCCATGTTTTGTGTAACACTTTACTGGTGGGTCCTCGTCAACATGGTGTGAACAAGCATTTGCAATGCAATAGGTCTCGCATTAGGAAAGTTTGAGCTATTGGTCTTGTAAATGACAAATTTTTTATTTATTTATGTTTTGTTTTTGAAAATAGCTAAATTAATAGCTTTGCCATTTACAATGCCAATAGTTATAACTTTCGCAAATGTGACACCTATAGCATTTGTAATGCAATATGTATTGTATTTACATGACTTACATCAAAAGCCATGGGAGTTACGTTGGAACCCCCTCGCAACACCCATGTAACGCCTTCCCAGGGCAGAGTAAGGCAATGCAGTTATTTATACTGTGTTACCTTACTCCAGATTTATGGAGCCTCTCAAGGCCACGCAAAGTGGCCTTGCGTGGCTTCATAACTCACATGTAAGGTTTGTGTCCCTCTTGCTCCGTGCTGTATGGAGCAAGAGCAACGCAAAATGGTTCATAAATGGATACCAAGGCATCCATTAGAGAGCAGGAACTGCTATGCCATTCTTTCACCAAGATGTGCTTTTGTGAGATGGAATGAGATTCAGAGGTAGGGGCACTATTTTCTTCCAAGCATAGACAGAAGGTAGAACTTTAAACAGCATTTCCTCCTTGCTCCCACATCGACTTTTTCCCTGCATTTAACTTTAAAATGCAAATTTCTGAAAAATTGTTTATGAACAATCATTCTAATAATATTTCGTTAGAAATTACAAGTGGTCTTTTAGTGAGTAGTGAGTGGGTGTGTGTCTACGTGTGCGGGTATGCTTGGGCGCGCCTGTGTGCATGTGCAGGTGCATTTAATGAGTCTTCTTTGGTGTGCCTACTGAATGGTATGTGTATTTTTGTCTTTGTTAGTTTGGTATAGTTGTTTTTTGTCTGTGCATCTGTATTTTTGTGTGTCTATTTCAGCATGCGTTTCTGTTTGTGAGTGTTCGTCTATATGCATGTTTCTGCATTGCTGCAAGTGTACGTGTCCGCATGCCTGGGGTGTGTACCTGTGTTGGTGTCTACATCAGTGTGTGTGTGTAAACGTGTGCACATGTGCATGTGTGCAAGTGTGTGTGGGTGTGCAAGTGTCCGTGTCTTTCTATAAATCACAGGTATCTGTGCTAGTACGAGTGTGTATACTTCTGAACCTGTGTTTTAAAGGGCAGGGGCACGGAATGCCCTTGAGAAACTGAAACTTAATATTCCCTCCAGTCCCATCAGGTTGTTATTAGAACCAATGTCATCCACTAAAAAAAACCACAGATAGCAATTAGTCTGTTTTTCCAAAATAAGCCTGAATGAACATTGCCAGCAGGTGCAGGTAGTTCAAACAATAAGGTACCTGGCAAGAGCCAGCTCTTTCAGTCGGCTTTCACGGAGGCTGTGTGTAAACAGAGGTCTGTTAATCCCGGTGTTTGGGGTCTGATCCTACCATCCACTGGCAACTAGTTCGCGTTTGTCTGTAGGGCGAGGTCAAGGCTTGCTTGTGCAAGGTCAAGCTGCATGGGAGACAGCACATCCTTCGGGATCACAAAGTTGTGAAGCCTGGCTTATAATGATTTGTTTATGAAAGTTTCAGTGCTTCCGGGTTAGAAAACACTGATGTGCAATGTCCTACTAAGGTTCAACTTTGTCCTTTCATATCTTCATCGGGGCATTAGTTGGTTCGGTGCCCTAAGTACGCTGCCATCTGCATGTGCTCCTTGCCGGGACCCAGGCCAGGCAGGCAAGGCTTCCCAGGGAGAGGCTACTGGGATATACGAGTGGGAGTTTCAGGAGCGAGTCCCACGGCAGGGGCTGCTGGTTGGGTGCGGAGCAGGCGAGACGGGGACGCCGGAGGCAGCAGACTAGCATCGGTCGCGGTGAAGGGGGGCTCTCAGCGCCTGCGGGCTGTCACAGCTACGATTAGTGCCTCTGGGCTGTCAAAGTGGCAATCAGAGAACTGACTGCCCGAGCCGCCCACGCACCGGTCAGCAGCAGATGAGAGGAACAATCCTGAATCGACTCTCCCACAACTTGAAGTATTTCCTTCCACAGCTCGCTACTCAGAACGGCCAACGTAAAGCGAACCATCCTCCCAATTCGGACCTGCGCCAGCGGATCCCGTTACTATCGGACAGACCTGCTCTCAATGATGAAGCGTAAGATGCATACCGGCGACCTGTCAAGGGCGGACGGGGAGACTTAGAGTCAAGCACGATATCGGTACCGCTCTCCAGTGACAGCGCCCCCGTAGACCTGTGCCTCCCTTATCGCCGTCTCAGTCTCGCTCTCAATGCTAATGACAGTCCAACTCAAGTGTCCCGCCCTCCCCAGCATTCATCTCTAGGTAACCCCCCTCCCTCTTCTATCGATTGTCCCTCTGCGCTCGAGAGAGTAACTCTCATATAGGTGGTGTACGTGGCTCTACGTGGGTATTTTGAGGTTAAAGGGTATGTAGAATGTATTTCAAATTCAACTGATCAGTATGGACATGGACTTCCGAATATCATTTACAATAAAATAAAAAAACAAGTCGGAAGAGACGCGAGACGCCAGCGGCCACTCGCGTGCACATCTCCTGTCCTAGTAGTGATCGGGAGGGTGCCGCCGCGCTGCCCGCGGCGACCCGGAAGCTCTTGGCCGACCGGCCAATCCGCTCGCAGCCGACCGGAAGTCCCGCCTATTGAGGTCCGTGAGAAGAAGGCCTGCCGGCGCATGGAGCGCCCTGCCGGTCCTGGGTAGCCCAGGTCCCCAGGAGGGGGCCGGGGAGAAGGTGGAGTGTGGCTCCTCTTGCGGGGCTCCTCTGACCTGAGGGAGCCCCGATCCAGAAGAGGAGACGCGCCGGGAGGAGTGGAGCGCGAGAGGAGCCCCGCCGGAAGAGCACAGCCGGTGAGTGGGGCCCAGGGCAGATGTGAAGTCCGTGCCTGCCTGTGTGTATGCCTGTGGGGGAGAGGGGGCGTGTGTGCGCGAGGGAATGTGTGTGCGCATGCGTGACTGTGTGTGATTAAGAGAGAATGCGAGGCAGGGGATAGTGTGCCGTGTGCCGGGATAGTGTGCCGTGTGCCTGCGTGTGCATACGCGCGCCTGTTTGTGTGTGTGTGTGCGTGCGTGTATGCAGAGGGGTGGGGGCTGCCTGTGTCTGTGTGTGAGCAAGGGCTGTGTGTTACTCCGCGCAAGCGCAGCTCAGACGCGCGCTCCCGAGGTGAAATTTGACAATGTCAAAGCGCGCGTCTGATTGCTGTCCACATTCCTAAATACGGATAACATTAGGTCTGAAGCAGACACCATCAATGCTCACGCATTGAGGGTTAGGTCTGCTCGACCTAAAAAATAGGCCATACACACTTTTAGCAACACTTTTGGCGAGAGGTGTCACGCTGTGTGCTGGTACTCACTTACCAGCATGTCAACAGGGCCGCGCAGGAAGTGCTGACTGCTTTGACCCGGAAGGGGATGTATACTAACCCCCTACCCCCCACCCCACCCCTAAACCTCCCCCCCCTCCCCTCCGGTCTTCCCCCGCTACCCGCGCGTCTGCTGGAGGGGGCGCTATAACTCATAGGAGGGACCAACATTTCCAAAGGAAGGAAGGCAGTGTGCCATGCACTCCACACGCTGAGCACCCCTTGCCAGGGCAATCCACGGAATGATTAGCAATCCAGGTCGGGGAAAGATGTCACAGGACTTCACAAAACCCTCTCAAGAAAGGGTTGTTCACTTGAGCCCACTGTTGGCGGTGTAAGGCTGGGCAAAGATTTGTTGTGTCCTCTTCCCTAGATAGCCCCTCTAATGATGGGGCACTGGCAGGCAGACATCGTAATGTAGGAATCGCCAAAACGCACGCGCAGAGGACAACATTTTATTCCCGAGGGAGGCATCCCTGGTCAGTGGCTGGCACCCTGGAGCGCTCCCGTGAAAAAACAACATTTTCTGGCTCAAGTGATGGAATTTATTCGATTGGAAGAAGGCACAAGGAAATCTAGTCGTGTTCACCTTGGAATAAAAATCTGCATTTGCTCAGAATAAGTGCCAGAGATCCGAGAGCAGCACACCTGCAGGGGAGACCTGGGAGGCGACGGCCAAGCGCCTCTGAGCCTCTCCGCTCCGGTGAACACAACAGGTCGCCTTGTTCCCACAGCGTCAAGCGGAGACCTGTGGGTGTAATTGTAGGGCAGGAAGCGGATGGCTGCGGATTTAAATTACAGGATTCGGGACATGCAGGGTGTGGCGGGCCATCAAACACACGTCCGCAAATTACAGGTTCCCATTCTGAAGGAAGCCGTCCTTGGCAGAGAGCTCTGAAGAGACACAGGTGACTTGGGTAATTTACTAAACTTGGCCTATTTACTTATGCACTTGAGATGTATGCAAATTAGAATAAAGTGTTTTGCACGAAAAACGGGGGTGTTCGGTAACAAGGTGAGGTTTCCACTACAAGATTAAAAAAGATCAGGAGCTCTCACGCCCCACTAGAAATACATTTTATCACTGTATGGTATTAACATCTAGTAGGTGTCTCCTAACCAGTCCTATGGTATTAATATGTAGAAGTAGGTGTCTAAATCTAGTTGATCGCGAGCTACTTGTAGCTTCCAGACACCTTCAGAATAGCTTGCAGCCTTGAGTTCACAGGGCGTGCTGTCCCTTTAAAGTTAAGTGGAGGCTGTGGTTATTTTACATTATCATCAAGCTGCAGATAGCAGGGCATGATACTGCAGTGCTCTGTCAGATTTTGGACCCAGAATTGGTCTGGGGCACAGAGGGGAAGAAATGAAGCAGCAAGGTATTCAACTCTTAAATACATTTCTTATGAATGTAATCTTAGAGCATGAGTACTATATGTTGTTTCTGTATGCTTTTACATGGGGGGGGGGGGGGAATGAAAAGTTACCTTAATGATCAAGTTAACTTTTAATTTTCTCCCAATTCAAAGTGTCGTATTTGCAAACAGCAGGCCTCTTGCTACCGGTGGCCAATAGACACCCTGTCCTATGTATATCTAGAAAATAGTCATTTTTTTAAAACGGGAGAAATTTAAGATGCAGAAAAATGTTCCATATTATAAAACTTTTGCAGAACATTTTTCTGCTCTTTAAATTTCTACAATTTAAAAAAAATGTCCGTGTTATACATGTAAAAACAGTGGCACAACTACATACAACACACTCTCAGGCCCAAACACAAATCTACCATTCATACACATGCATTTTCACACATCCCCAAAGACCACATTCTCAAGAACACACATGGCAGCCCTGTCATAGTGTCATAAGTCAAATGCTTTTTTATAGCACACAAATCACCGCAAGGTCTCAGGGCGCTTTGCAGTAAGAACAACTATGACATAAGCTAGAGCTGCAGGCAGCAATTATTTCGGAAAAAGCCAGGATTTTAGGTTTTTTCGAAACAGCTGGTGGTTGGTGATTGACAGAAGATGGGGAGAAGTTTATTCCAGAGAAATGGAGCCAAATAGGAAAAAGACCAGCATCCATTTCGCGCCATCCTTGCCCGGGGTTGTACTATGAGACTTGTAACTTGATCTTAATGATCTGGTGGGACAATACCAGACAAGTTTTTTTGCAAGATAAGCTGCCCCTGTGCTGTACAGAAGTTTGTGAGTTAGACTAAGAACTTTAAAAATGGCTTCTTTGGCGAATTGGCAGCCAGTGTAACTGATTGAGGCTAGGCAGAGGGGCCAATCTAAGGAGGAAGGCCCAGCACTAGTCTCACTGCAACATTCTGCGGTGTTTGTAATTTAGAGAGAAAACACTCATTGATTGATAAGGCATTACCGTAATCCAGACGGTTTATGATTAGACCTTGCCTAGTGGTTTTCTGGTTTCCAGGGGTAGCCATTTGAAGATTTTGCGCAGCTTATGCATGATCCCATAGCAAATGCCAGATACTTGGTTGATGTGGGTTTTCATGGAGAGATAGCAATCCATCATGATTACGAACCACCTCCTTCGGTGCGGGGCAGGGTCCTAGTTCTTGAGGGCACCAGTCCTGAGACCATACTTTGAGAGCCTGACCAAACAAGATGATATCTGTGTTGCTGTAATTTAGCTGAAGTTTGTAGTAACACATCCATTTGCTGATATCAAGCATATATTTTTTGAATCTAAAACAAGTTTCATGGAAATCATCCTTACAGGTGATAAGCACCTGTGTGTCGTCAGCGTACAATACTGTTGTGAAGCCATGTGTTTTTATTATATTTGCTAACGGAGTGAGGTAAATATTAAATAATATAGGACTTAGAATTGACCCCTGAGGGACTCCTACAGTAAAGGGCAGACTACTGGATGTGATGGTATCAACCTTTATGGAGGTAAAGCGGTCTGCCAAATAGTTTCCAAACCAAGATAAGGCCTTACCTCTGACACCTATCTCCCACAGCTGATGTTTCAAAATGCTGTGTGAGATGGTGTCAAAGGCAGCCGATAAATCCAATAGGACCAAAAAAGTCAAAGTATTTTGTTGAAATCATGGTGTCTGGCTCTCTTGACATTAGGTTTAGAGTCAATGGAGCTTGGCATTGGAGTGGCATGAGTCGTTTAACCTTCAGTTGGCTTTCGATGTTTTTACTGATAAGAAGTAGCGCTCACTACAGAACAAGTAAGAGAACCCTGCAAGGTTGCGTCCAGCAAACCACACAGCAGAGAACAGACCACTGCCTTGAAGGTTCTCCCCCCCCCCCGCCTCCCCCCTCCTCAGAATGAGACCACGCTGATGGGAAGAATTTAGCAGTATTAACCGCATCGTTGCGGCCGTTATTTTTTCCCCTACGCGGCTTTTTTCTAAAAGCCACGTAAGATGACGAGCTCAGCTCGTCATCCGCATACGCCCCCGTGGCTGATGACGAGCTGAGCTCATCATCAGCATCGAAGGGGTTAAGAGACAACCGTAAGAATGCTCTCTTATATGCGATTGAACAGTAGTTCTTAACCTGCAGTCCTCAACTACTCAAGAGGGTTCAGCACGGTTCAGAAAATTACATATTACCACATTGATAAATATACACATACAATAAAGCAACATTTATAATAAAAAAAAATGCTCTGTAAATGTGAAGAAGGAGCTGGGATGTGGAAGCTAGAAATTAAGTTGGTTTCCTTATCGGGATTTAATAGTGAGAGCAGCACAAGAACAGCAAACAGAACCTAGTATGGATAACTGGTCACCTCCAATAAGGCACTGGTATGCACCGACAAAAAAAAGAACGCAGTGAATTAGGAGTAAAATAGACATAGCGCATCACTTCACCTTTTAGAAAACAAATACCATTTGAAAAGATTCACCCTTTCCGTCAAGTTTCCATTTTGCACATTGTGTTTGTGAAATAATGATGTACTAATTAGTGTATCGCTCTTGGTGCATACCTATTTCGGAGTATTGTTTTGAGGTGCAAATCATTAAAATTTCATAACCAGGGTTCTTGGATACCAGAAGTGAGTCAAAGGTGGTCCACAAAAGTTAAGCACTGCTGGCATAGAGCAAAAAAAAAAAACCTTGACCATAAGGCATTTAAAAGAGTACATAACACCTGCAATAAAAAAACATCCAAATCTCCTAAGCTACCTAAAAATCAAACCATACTCAGCATCAACAAACTTACACCTAAGATATGACATTCCCAAATTCGTAACTAGCAGTGGCAGAGCCCTTGGAAGCTCAAAAGATAGTTTTTTCTTATTTCATACAAAATGTACAGCTTCCTAAATGTACAGCCATATACTTGTTACTAAAAGTTTGCATTAAAAAAAAACAGCAGAAATATTGTAAATAGAACAGTACAGAAGCTTTGTAACACACAGGTGTACTTAAAACAAACAAGGAAACAATATTAGTTTTAATACACATCACAGTGAAATAGTAGCGAGACAACTAAAGCGGTCTCTATGCCAGAACTAAAAAGCTATACCATTAATTATTGCCTCTGGCAGTAGTCCTAGGATCTGGGACATCCTCCCAACCAAGATCCACATGGCCTCTTACTACACGATTCATATTTGAGCAACCACTGATCCTATGCACCCTGCTTTTTGTACTATATGACATGTTTACTTCCACTTGTAATAATAGCTGGTTTGTTTCTAGAATATGTAAAGACCTCTGCCACCTTTAATTGGTTTTATTATGAACAGGAGGGCCATCGAATATTTCCCGAGACACCTCGGTATACACATGAAGCCAGGCACAAAACGACTCCTGAAGGAGTAATTTACAAACAAGTTTTTGCTAGTATGGTGGCTGGTATAAACAAAAACAATTACCTAAAGAACGAATATACTAAAAATATATATCATAAGGATGCATTTTTTTAATACTGTGTACAAAACATGTTTCCATTGCGAATTTTTTGATCCTTTAT
The DNA here is from genome assembly GCF_964263255.1 of Lissotriton vulgaris. Taxonomy (NCBI): domain Eukaryota; kingdom Metazoa; phylum Chordata; class Amphibia; order Caudata; family Salamandridae; genus Lissotriton; species Lissotriton vulgaris. The sequence continues at coordinate 201,556,215 of NC_141688.1, forward strand.
CATTAGCCTACTGACCCAATAGTCATAAAAACTAATTTAAAATTCGTGGTGGCTATAGTCAGCAAGGAAATCCATCAACAGTTTCAAGGAATCCATGTAATAATCCTTATACTCTGTTTAAGCAATTAGTGCAGTCTGCTATAAAGTGTAGTGGACGTAACGTCGTCGTTTTGGCATCTGTGTCAAACAAGTGTGTGGTACCACTTCAGGACAAGGTGTTTTAGAAAACAAAGCTTGCCACTTTAACAAAACCTAGTATAGAAACATATATACATGATATGGTTAACGGATAAGAACAAAGAAAAAAAAATCATCCCAGAATTGTGCCTACAGTGTACATGTGATATGATTCAATCACATGCAGAACTGTAAATAAAAAAAAGTCATGCTACTCTAAGGTAAACTGAGAATGAGACATTAATCAGTGCAAGATCCACCCCAAAAAAAAGTTAGTGTAGGAAAATTCCAGAGTGTGATAGGCTTACTGTAAAACAAATAAACCGAAAGCCCAAAGTTGGTTTCCCTGTACATGTATTTAGGGGTTGTATGACAGAAGCATGTACAGCTAAACCACACGTGTCTCAACAACACAGTGCCAACAACGTATGAGTCTTAAACACACATTCCGTTACCAAGCATAATTTCATTGTAAAAGGTATGATTGATAAAGGAGTATGCACTATAAACTACCACTACCCCACCCGGAGTCCTATAATCCTGCCCCTTATCTCAGCCCTCCTGCACAGAGCCCTAAAATTGGCCCTTCCAGCCCTTAAAACTACATCTACCCCCATCTGAATACCAAGATGCCCTGAGCCCTAAAACCCTGCCCCCTCCCCAAAAAAACTTTGACCACCCCCACCCTGAGCCCTAAAAACAAACCGCACCACCAAAAAACTACCCCCTCACAACCCAGCCTCAGCCACACTTAGCTGTCCGTGTCCTGAGCTTACTGTCTTGACGGGCTTCCTGTTCCTCTTCCCTCCCACTCGGACAACTAGACCTCTTTCTGCCTGAACACTCATATACGTGGTTAAGGCAGATGCGTGGTGCTGGCTAACATTGTTTCGCTTGCTGGGAAACTCGTACACATGGCTCAGCCCGCATTGTATATTCTGTATGAAGAATACATGCCAATGTACCAATGGATAGCCCTGTACTACAAAAAATTGCGTAAGCATGCAAAGCCCAAGTTACTACTTGTGTAACGATAGCTCTGTAAGAGACATTAGTTAGTGATAGATTCCTTACCTTAGAATATCCCCAGGTGTCAGACTGGATCCGGAAAGTTTTGCTTAGCAGTATCCCAGTGTGTAAGTAGGTGGCTCCTATAGCTCTGCGTCATTCGCTGGCGTCGTACGTGCCAAGATGACGTCACAAAGACTACTAAGGCACCACCCATTCGAGCTGACATCAGTTCTGTACACGACTTTCCGTGCCAAAACGCAGAGCCATGCAAGAAACGGACCATTGGTGCATAAAACTAGGGCTCTAAAAGGGGATGATCTTTACCCTACTAATTAATTCGCAGAATGGGAAGGATGGGCGGGACGGTAAGGTATCTATCACTAGCTAATGTCTCTTACAGATATATCGTTACACCAGTAGTAACTTGTGCATCTAAAAAGAGAAGTTAGTGATAGATTCCTTACCTTAGAATACATATCCCAACAATACCAACCCCGGTGGTGGGGATGCGAACGAGATTACACCTGAAAGTCACGGAGCACAGAACGGCCAAAGAAGCCATCTCTCCGGACCGTGAAGGCAGTAGTGCTTGGTAAACGTGTGCAGCAAGGCCCACGTAGCTGCCTGACAAATGTCCTGCAAGAGAACACCGCGTCCCAAGGCGGTAGTGGCTTTAGTTGCCCTGGTCGAATGGGCACACAGCTCGACCTTTTTTAGCACCCACGTAGCCAACAAAAAGCTGATCATCCACCCGGAACTGCTGTGTACGCTACAGATAGAATGCGAGCGCCCGTTTTGGGTCCAGACGGTAGAGCCTCTCCTCTTCCCTTGAAGGATACGGAGGCAGAAAGGTGGAGAAAGTGATGGTCTACCCAATATGGAAGGGCGTGACAACCTTTGGACGGAAAGAAGGACGGGTCCTTAAAACCACCTTGTCCGGATGAACAGAAAGGAAAGGAGGTTTGGAAGAAAGTGCCTGGAGCTCACTCACTCTTCTGGCAGAGGTGATAGCAACCAGGAAAGCCGTCTTTAGAGTGAGAAGATGTAAGGGACAGTTATGAAGGGGCTCAAAGGGAGCGCACATCAGAAAAGTCAAGACAAAATCAAAGTCCCACGTAGGCATTATGAACGGCACGGATGGAAACGTATGCATAATGCCTTTGAGAAAACAGTTAACAACCGGAGACTTAAAAAGAGAAGGCTGGTCAGGAAGCCGTAGAACGGCAGAGATGGCAGAAAGATCGCCGCTCAATCTTCACGCATGGGAGGTGGAGACTGGACAGGTTCGGTTGGAGCATCGATCCCCCAATCATTCTGCATCTTCGGGATGATCTTCTGCTGCAACAGAAGATCTTCCCGAAGAGGCAGACAGATCAGGAGATCGATGCTCATATTGGAGTAGCTCGGGATTCCATACTCTTCAAGCCCAGTCCAAAGCCACAAGAATGACTTGGGCCCGGTCACGGCTGATCTTCAGCACTCTGGGCAGAAGTGGTACAGGTGGAAAGGCATAGAACAGACCGCAGCCCCACTCGCGACGAAAAGCGTCTCAGAGCAAGTGCTGCCTTGGAAATTCCAACGTGCAGAACTGATGACATTGCACTTTCTCTTACGTGGCGAACAGATCTAACCAAGGTTCTCCGCACAGTGGAAACAGACCTTGCGCCACGTCCAAGTTCAGACGTCATTCGTGATCCATCATGCACTGGCGACTCAGTTCGTCTGCTCTGGGGTTCAGAGAACCTGCCAGGTGTTGAACCACCAAGGTAATGCCTTGATGTTCTAGCCATGTCCAAAGGTGCAGAGCCTCTTGACATAGGATTCAGGATCCCACCTGGCCCTGTTTGTTGCAATACCACATGGCGGTGGTGTGGTCTGTGAACACCTACACTACACTCCCCCGGACAGAGGGAAGGAATGCCTTCAGTGCAAGACGGATCACCCGCAGCTCCAGAAGGTGGATATGGAGCCGGGACTCCGCTTGAGACCAGAGGCCTCTGATCTCAGACTTTCCCAAGTGGCCTCCCCATCCCAGGAGGGATGCATCAGTCACCACTGTGTGCTCCGGTTGGGGTAGGGAGAGGGATCTGCCACTGACCCAATCCCGATTCGTGAGCCACCACTGCAACTGTTGGGGCAGCACCCTCCGAGATCTGGACGTGATCGGACAGGTTGCACTGATGCTGCACCCACTGGAACTTCATAGCCCGCGTACACCATCTGGCGTTTGTCACCAGCAAGATGCAGGAGGCCATCAGTCTCAGAAGCCGGAGGGTCGTCCTGACTGAAACCTGGGATATAGGCTGAAAGAGTGGAATCATAGCCTGAATATCCCAGACTCGCTGTTCGGGAGGATAAACGTCAAACAGCGTCGAGTCCAGAACCGCTCCGATGAAGAGGAGCTTCTGTGAAAGACTGAGGTGCGACTTCAGCACGTTAATAGAAAACCCCAGCAAATGCAGGTGGGCAGCCGTAGTCTGGAAGTGGATGACCACTGCTGGGGCAAGCCCGCCTTCAACAACCAGTCGTCAAGGTAGGGGAAGACAGATACCCCTGGCCTGCACAGATGAGTTGTAACCACCGCCAGTTGAGTGAACACCCCAGGGGCGCTGGTAAGTCCGCAGGAGAGCTCGGAAAATTGAAAATGGCCCTGGCATACCATGACCCGCCAGGGGGCCGGCAATGTGAAAATAAGCGTCCTGCAAGTCCAACGCTACCATCCAGTCTCCAGGGTACAGGGCAGTCAGTACCTGAGCCAGAGCCAGCATCTTGAACTTCTCCTTCCGGAGGAAGCGATTGACGTCCCGGAGGTCCAAGATGGGGCGCAAGCCCTCCCTTGTTCTTCTTGGGGACCAGAAAGTAGTGGAAATAACAACCAATCCCTACTTCCTGACCGAAACGCACCCAGCCATTGCCACCTTGGCCAGGAGGGCCATGACTTTCTGAAGGAGAGCCAAATGATCCCCCGATATGAGGTGGTACCAAGGTGGCATGGCTGGAGGGAAGGACAGAAAGGGGAGCAAGTAACCGTGGCAGATTTTCTGCAGCACCCACTTGTCCGATGTAATTTCGCGCCAGTGGTGGTGGTAGTGGTGGGCCCTGCCACCCACCGGCGTGGGGTGCTCCCTGAAGCGCGGATTAGAAAGGCTTAGAGGCGGCAACAGCGAGGGTGGAGGTGGACTGACCCGCGCGCTGGTTGCCAGACCCGCCCCTGCGTAATCCACGCCCGCACTGAGGCTGGTTCTGCACAGGCTTTGTCGGAGAGGTGTGACTGAGTGCCCCTGCCCTGGCCACGAAAGGAACGAAACCCAGGCATGGCAGGGTTCTTTGTAGAAAGACCCAACGACTTGGCTGTAGCCCGAGAGTCTTTAAAGTGCTTCAGGGCATTATCGGCCTTATCACCAAAGTAGCAGGAGCCATCAAAGGGCATGTCCATGAGCCTGCTCTGGACATCGGGCGAGAAACCAGTGGAACGCAACCAGACGTGGCACCACAACGCCACCGTCGTGGATATTGCCCTGTCTAACGAATCAGCAGTATCCAAGCCGCACCGGATGGCAAATTTTGCTGCATCTTTAGGGGGGCGGTCACGGCGGCAGGGCTAGAGCCGGAGAAGGGATAAACTGCGTCTGGAACGGCACCAGCCGGGCCGGAGCCGTAACCTAATTCGGATCGCAGGCCAGAACAAATTAGGCCGGGAACCGGGGTAGGGGTAGGATGAACTGCACCTAGTGCGGCGCTTGGGACGGAGTCGAGGGTGGCACCGGGGCCAGCAGGATCTGGACACAGGACCACGGGACCCGAAGGCACGCCGGGGGGGAGTCCGGGGCCTGTAAAGGCAGTCCAAGGCAGAAAGAACCTCTTGCATCTGTTCGGGAGTCAGCGACGGACCTGGGTAGGCCGCTGGATTCCCCGGCTCCAGAGGAGCTGCAGGGGCGGAGCCCCTTTCCCCCTCGTCCGCCTCCAGGGAGCGACGGGGGGGGACGTCTGAGAGCGAACACACTTCTTCGACTTCTTTTTATGGCATCGCTTACTGGAATCTGAAGGTGGAGACTTAGAGCCCGAGGAGCGACGGCGCCGGTCCCGCGTCCGGTCTAGTGAACGGCTCCAGACTCCGAGCGGCAGTGAGAGGAACGCCGGACCTCCAGCAATTTCTGGCAACGCTCCTGCAGGGCCTTCGGGGCCATGGCTCGACAGTCCCAGGAGTCTTGGTCAGTCTCTAGGCAGTAGAGGCACAGATCGTGGAGGTCCGCCACCGCCATGTTACGGTGACGCGACTCACAAGTCTTACAGCCGGCCATCCCTGCGTGCACCAGGAGACAGAAGGGTAGACAAAAGTCTCAAAAGAGTAGTCAAAAAATTACTGAGGTACGTGCTCAATCCGAATCTGCGTTTTCGGCGCGGAAAAGAAAGAACTGATATCAGCGCGCATGGGTGGCAGTCAAGTAGTCTCTGTGACGCCATCTCGGTGCATACGATACCAGTGACGGATGCGGAGCCGCACAAAGCCACCTACTGATGTGCAGGGGTACTTCTGAGCAAAACTTTCCGGATCTAGTCTGACACCTAAGGATATTTTAAGGTAAGGAATCTATCACTAACGTGTCTCTTTCAGATACCTAAACCAGAAGTGTTTGAGTAGAAGAGATCAAATGTATACTCGCAAAAAAAAAGAGATCAATTTCGATTCTGAATACAGAAACTGATAAATAGTTAATGAAAAGCAATGAAAATACATATAAAGCCACTACTAAGTGTATAACAGCAGTCAAGCTTATGCTTAGTAGTTGCTGCCCAAAGCAGTACAAGAAGTGGAAGTCAAGTCACTGAATAGGTAGCAATCTGATGAGAGAGACAAAGTCAACTAATGGTTAGCAGTAGTAGGGCTCCAAGTACACTCTACATTTTTGGTATGCTGCACAAGAGCTACAAGCTGTCTGTAGGTGAGGCCTGGAAATGGATAAAGTAGTGTGGCTTGATTGTAATTCACTCTAATGCCCCTAGGCCAGGTTTGTGCCATGAAAAAAAAATTGCCAAAAAAAGCAAGAAAAACTGAAAACACAATTCACGAAAAGCTGCCCAAATATTCTGAAACTAGGGCATTTTGCTTCTATCAGAAGCAATACATCTGACATGCAGTAAGGAATAAGTCTGATGAATGGAATTTTAAGTGCAAGTTTATTACAATCGGACCATCCTATACAGCATTAATAGCCTCAAAGAACTTTATATAAGTACTTTATAAAAAAGTATACAAAGTACTTTAGATTAAAAAAAACACACAAGTGAACTAGAACGGCAAATAATTTGTTTGAATGTTTTCATGATAGTCCAGAGTCGTATTAATTCATATATTTTTGGGCAGCGCAATGATGTGAATCTTTTAGTAAAGCACGTTCCCTGGTGCATTTCAACATGTGCTATGACACCTTCGATAGTGAAGTATAGTTTAAGGAGAAAATTATGTTTGCCTAAAACGAACATAGCTTTTGTTTTTTTTTTTTAATAGTCCGTTCGTCTCGTACAGGGTTTGAACATAAAGTAGAACATTTAATAGTCTATGCAAAACAAAAATAATTTAGGGTTGGGTTGTTAATGGGAGTGTATTCTGTACAGCCCACGTCAAACCGAGTGCTTTAAATTATGGCCAGTTAGTAGTCAAACCTCGCTTCACAGTGGGTTCTTGGCATACGGAGAAGCCTGCGTTACCTGGCTGTCACGCCTTCCCCGTTCAGAGGTAAATCGGGGCAGGGATTAAAACTTCCCTTCACTTAAACTACCGAGCTACTCCTAATCATTTTAGCTATATATAGCTGAGCTGGTGAGCTCACTAGCCTCATCCGATATTAAAAAAAATAAGCAAGCACTTGCAAAGTTAATAGGTGTGGCTGCCATTTTTTACTGCTTTATCAATGCTTGTTCTGTTTACTTCATGCTTTTTGTAAAATATTATTGTAAAGGGTGCTGCCAGGCCCCTGGCAATACAAAGAAGCGCCCATGAAAGACATCGCCTGACATTTGACCTCGGTCTTTGAATGCCCAGCAAAAGTGACCAGATAAGAACAAGATTTACAAGCCGGTTTATTAAAGAAAACAAGTTTGTGTAAGAATACTGTAGACATAGCTTTCACAGGGGGAGGTACGAACTCAAGCTGGACAGCGAATGGGAAGTAAGAAAACATGAGTAACAAACCATAAAGCCAATTGCAAGCGACAGGCAGAATGGTCAACTTTCTGAAACGCCACAAGATGTCTTTTACATACCACACAGCAGTGCCGTCTGGTAGGCTGAGACCTAAAAGGTCTAAATACAAACATAGGATTTCTGTTTCAAATAGAGGATTGCAACAATAGTCCCTGGCACTGAAGGGTACTACTTTGACACTGAACTGGCTTCAAGTTTAACTGTGGACTGCCTTTAGAGCACTTCGCTTCATGCACCAAGCAGTTAAAGTAATCTGTCAAAGACTTAGCGTTCAAAAACTACAGAGGCCGAGACCTGGATGCAGCCTCGACTTCAGACTTCTACAAGTAAATTCCATGCCTCACAAAATTATGAAAGTGATGCCCCTCCTAAGCCTGCATTTGGAACTCTCTCATGGAAAGAACAGTAAGGACAATATAATAGACCTTGCTGTTTGGCCGTTTCTAAAACATGGTTTTTCAAGCCTCAGTGCCTTGCTTGATCCTCTGCTCTCTTCAAAACACCAAATATGCCCTCTAAATCAGCAATCATAGTGCACAATAAGCCACTACAACAAACAACCCCAAACTGAAACAAGCAAACTCTTCCAGTGAAGGCCTAACAAAATCGTACAAACGTTACTACACATTCAGGTTTAGTGACTTAAATAATCTACGCGGCCTATTAATAATGCTCTTGACCCATAAACTGGATTCAAATGTTGAGATTCTGGGCAAATATTTTAATTCACTGATTTTCTTCTTTATCACATGGAAGAGCACTTTAAAATAAGCAGGTTTAGCATATCTGCAAAACAAAAAACACTAATGTGATTTAATAGACTAAGCCTTTGCTCCATAAATAATACAAATCTAGTCACATGTAGGATACACATGACCACTGCTTTGCCTCTAAGTTCATTTACTGCATTCTCATCAGGGCAGAAATGTTTTTCAAATCATGTTTAAAAACTATCTTTTTTAAATAAATCGAGATACCTGAAGCATGAAGTGGTAGCACACTCATTTGCAGTCAGCAGATTTGCCATTGAAATGGCTATAATTCCCACTGACACGGTTTTACTGATAAAAATGTATAGTGCACCATGTTTGGAAATTGAGTTTCTGCAAATATTTGTCATTTGCACATCAGCGCGTAAAGGGGGTCAATTTGTTATGCTTTTACTAAAATCTTAGTTTGCATCACACTACCGAATTACAAAAATAAATTTCTTCTGTAATTAGCGATCTATTTTGAAATACTTATATTATTTATTTACAAGTTATTTAAATGCTCTAAGTTAAAAATAAAAACGGACATCTTGCAGCCTTTAGTTTAACGATGATTGTCAGCTAACTCAGTTGACAAAAACCTCCAGGATAAGATCAGTTAAGCAAATGTGTCAAGATTTAAAGGCATCTTTATTACTCATTCACATTTTGAATGTTCAGGCTTAAATTTACTAGTTCGACCCGAGTAAATCTTACTCACCACAGCGAGACCTGCAGTGTATTTTCCAAAGACTGTAGAAACAAGCATTGGCATAGCCAATAGGTCTCGCCTTGGGGACCTTATAAGTGTTTAGCCATGCAAGAGTTGATGTTGTTGCACAAAGGATATTGTGCTACTTAACGAAATACTTATAAGGTCCCAAAAGCGAGACCTATTGGCTATGCCAATGCTTGTTCTCCTTTTTTGGCTGTCTGCGGACATGCTGTGAAATTACTGTAACAACGCTGCATCCTCATTGAAGCCCCATCTTGATGTTGAAGTGACCATGCAGCCTCTTGTTCACCAGGGAGTACGAAAAGCAGCACCTGGGCCTCCACAGCAGAGCTAGCACATAGGCCTGACATTGCCTATCCACCAGCTCACAGTGGAAAGAAACTCAGGCCTCCAACTTCACTCCAGGGTTATGGAGCACATGAAAAAAAAAACACAACTGGAGAGCCTGCAGTTTATGGGAGCCACGCAAGACCACTATAACGGGCAGTGAGCAGGAGCACTTATTTGATTGGGTGCCATCTTTGGTGTAGGAAAGGCCTGCTCGCTTCTCTTTGCTAGAACAGATAAAGGGTGATAGAAAGTATTTTCTCGTTTGTTTTGTTGACTAAATATAGCATTGATGATATTTATTTTGCACAAGTATGGTTAAAACAAATGCAGTGGAGATGCTTGCCATATAAGACCATGCCCAAAGATACATGTGTTTTTTTATTAACTGTACTTACTCTGTGTAACCTGCTTAAAAGAAAGGGTTCTCGTGATGTAATCAAACAGCCCCACCTCCCCCTTTCGTCTCAACTACCTTCTGCAATTTTATTTTGCTAGGCTTTTCAGAAAAAAAGATGCAAGTTTTTAAACCTACAAGATAGCACAAGGGTAACAGAGGGCTATGGGTTACTAGAAAGGGTGCTACGTGCACATTACTCCACATAAAGGCTGCATTGTGGGACAAAGTTTCAGTTGAAATCTCAAAGCACATACCTGAAAGTAGTGTGGATGATCACTGCATTACAAAGCAGAAGTGAAATAAGTACAAAGATTGATTTTGTCCGGGGCAAAATAACACCAGACAAAATGCCATTTTCCGGGTACAGTTCTCGCACATGCACAAATCTATGTAATCAATGAAGATTGTAAAGTGGTTATTTTGGCCTCATCGAACATGGACAATCTATGCGTTTACAAAGTATATTAGTGTATAGCTTCTCACTTAAATACAAAAAGAACCAACTGTTAGCATGCAACATGCTGTAATTGTTGTCTGTGCATGACAAGGCAAACAAGGCCAATTGGGGTGGGGGCTCTCTGAAATGGGGTATAGGGAGACAGCCGAAATGACTCAGTCCTTCCAGTCAGCAGTTCTTCCGCTTGACACTGGAACATACCAGCAAGAACTTTCTTTCTTCTGAACTGTAAAGTTTCAACTGGTAGCTGGCCTACTTGCAGGATGAGTAAAAACATAACGTGGCTAATGAGGATTTTCTGTATAACCGCAGAGGCTTATCCAGGGCATTAGCGCCAGCTTAGGTCTCCGTGCAGCAGTTCGGATAAAATTAGCACCTTTTCAGCTGTTAATTGTTTCTGCTGTTCTAAATATACACTATCGACCTTGGGTAAATATTGCACTTTCTGTGTGTATTAATGATGAAGAGCCTGCCAAGTGCCAACCTGTTCCAATCAATGCGAACAAGGCTCCAATTTCAGATTCTAGACGTGCAGCCGGGAGTTGTGTGCGCGTGTGCAAAAAATAATAAAAAAAAAAAAATAGGCTGGCGAGTGGTGTGCGCGCACCATGACGAGAAGAAAGCCATATGGCGCCTCTGCTAGTCATTGTGCGCGTTACCGCACGATTTATGCCAGCCAAAAGCGTGTAGTAGGACTTTTAAAAGCCCACACACTAAATGTCTTGCAGAGCGGCACATGCGTTGACTCAGCGAGACCTAAAAAGGACAGCACAAAGCATACCTAATCTCTTCTCATCTCTAACACTGACAAACACACCAGCAGCTACAAGTTCGCAGCAAAACAACCATATCTCCTGTAAGGCCCTCTAATAAATCACCCAACCACACCAGACACTACAGCCACACACTCTCCAAATAAACATACAAGTCTGCCAGGAACCGCTCCGGACAGTTCGACTGCTGTGATGCCATACTACGGCAGTCAAGCACTATATAAACGCTACATGACATTTTAGTATGTTTCAGTTTAATACATTTTTACAGTACATATTACAGTAAAGAGATTTACAAATTAAGGCACAGGGAGACTTGCTAAAATTATACATTTTTTTTAACCCTTTCCCCTCCCCCAATTTAAATTCCTAAGCGGGGATCATTTGGGGTTTCTATACACAAGTGCCAATACTGGGCTTAGCGAACAATACAATTCAAGTCTATAGATTTCCTAAATGATATGGCTCCGGGTCTTCGACTGTATCCAGAACCCACTAAGAGTTGGGCTACGGTCATGGGACAAACTTTCCACTGACAAATTTAGAAACCATACTCTGCTGAAATGTAAAACCATTGTAAACGAGTCGTTTCCCTCTCCACTTCACTATACCTCAGGAAAACAGTATTTTAGCTCGCAGTTGAAAATGCACTGTTCAGAGCAATATTTTTGGCGAACCAGCACTCTAAAATCATGGTTTGGATATCTGGATTCAGGTGCATTAAGAGTGGGGGGGAGTCTGTCATAGTGCGACGAAAGTACAACAACTCAGTTCTGGACACAAAGCATTGTGATCCCACCTCTACTTCTACTATTGGTAGGGCCCTGGGTGTGTCAAGCATGAGAAGAGAGCATCAAAGACAGGCATACGAGGCAGTACAGACATAACGCATGAGTGCTAGAGATAGATTTTACCAGACTCATAAAAAAATATATAACAAATTTGCTTATTTGCTACTAACAATACACTAATGAGTACTTCTGAGTTGGGTAACAACAAACGTGTTATTCAGGATCAAAATACCCTTGGGTGTACATGTACCTTCCAAATACACATCTTATGCTAGGTTACCAATGCCACAATTGTTACTGGCCTTTCCCACTGTCCACTTCAGCTTCTTTAAATGAACCCCACTGGTGTAACATGTAGAGATTGCAAGCACAAACCAGTTATTAAATGCTATTTTTCCAGTTATACATTAATATCAGCTAACAATTTTAAAAGATTACTTTAATGGAGGGTAAGCAAGGTCCTTAGTATCAGAGATAAAATATATTGCTAGCTCAAATACTGTCTGTCCACTAATCACTCAGCATCCCATTCAACAAGACGGGTAGTATAACATAATGAGCCTCTGCTGAACTGGTGTGGGGACAATCATGTACTTTATTTCTCCGTTTCTTTGACAAATCTACTCATTGCTGCAATTCCTCACTGACACTCTAAAGGACCACCATCCTTCCAAGACACATGAGTTATGTGGAAAGCTGAGCACCAACCTCGCACCTATCAAGAGGGAGTAGGGATGATGCAAGGTGTGAGATTGCTTAAATATGTAAAGACTTTCCTCTTTATAAGTGTCTAGGATTCCCATGATCTATTATTATCTTATTGAAGTAAGTTTGTCGTCGAAATAGTTTGCCCTGGGTCGAAATGTGGGCCACAGCACACACAAAAGCATCACTGATTCTTTTATCACTTTCAAGCACTTGACCAATGAGGTTGCCCATATGTGCAGGCATCACAGAGACACAGATGGTCACTTTAAATAAACTGAATTTGTAGTCCCCAGTAAAAATAAGAGGTTTGCACCTTAATACTTTACCTGGCAGAGTAAAGACAGGTTACCGACATTAGTTAAATAGCAGTGACTGATCAGCAGATAACACTGTACGCTGCAGACACTACTGAAGGAGCAGCAGAATTCATGAGTTCAATTTCTAGTCAATAACCTTATCTACGGCCACATGTTCATAAATGTCAACTTATAATCATAATGTGGTATGAAGGACTGAGAAAACATCAGTATTTTTTTTTCAAGGTCCTAAGGGTGTAAATGCATTAGACAAACAAGGCTCTTAGTTTAGTACAAACATGGGTCTACTTCGTCAGTTGTTTAAGAACATTGAGAAGGAAGCCACTGACTAGCATAGCAATTAACAAAATTGTAGTGAATCCACAAATGGTTGATGACTGTCGCCGACCTACCAGCTTGGATAGTGGGTTACAAGGAGAAAAGCACCCTCAGCTTTGTCATTGTACTATAGTTCATTGTGCAGGACCAAAGAGTATCAAGCAGACAAAAGTTCCGAATATGAACAGAGCAAAGATCCTGGTGAAACTAAAAATGAACGGACCAGGAAACCACCATACTGAAACAAACATTGAGATATAGTAAAGGTGGTGTCTGAAGTCACACACATATCCGTTAAAGTAACACAGATGGGCCAGACATAGATAGCAGGAGCTCTCTACAGTCGATAGATAGTTGCAACAAGTCACAGTAATGCATCCATTTATTGCAGGTAGGCATCAATCTTCCAATTGGCACATCGCTGACGAGTGTAGAATAGGTTCATTTCCAAAGTTGCTACAGGGATTCCAACCCCACCAGCCAGAAGCCACTGTAATTGAAGATTGGGGAAAAAACTTAAATCAAGTACAATCAGAAATCAAATACATCACTTGAGATGGAAAAATCTTACTCTAGACAAAGGACACTCCGGGAAATGCGAGGCATTCTGTCAACAAGCAGCCATCTTGTAACTTAACACCTTTACTATTCAATGCTCTGGTTGCTGATGAAATACATTAAAAAAATTGTGCCCCTTGCAACACTTCAGGTCGGCATTATTCCTCAAAACAATTAAATCCTGAACAGACCAATGCTATAAGGAGGTCAAGAATTGTTTACCAAATTTAGGTTGAAATGAAAGGAAAAAAAATGATCCAACATAAAACAAATATATGGTTTATAGTTTTAGTGTAGACTGATTAAAAATGCAGAGCCAATGAGGTGGGGCACAAGTTACTAGTCAAAAATCCAAGTTAAAAAAAAGACCTAAATAACAGAGTGGCTCAGATTCGTTTATAAAAGGAAGTTTCTTCTATGGGATACAAAGGGTAGTACATTTGTTTTTTGCAAAAAGAAGTAGCAATTAGCGTTTACCAACCCAGTTTAATAGCCAAATCTGTTAGGTTTTTGTACACTTACTATGGGGAACAAGGTACTCTCCTCACACTGAAATGTATACAAATAATTGTATATTGTCCTTGCTCACTTGTGCAACCAATTTATGAATTGATGCACAGCACTGTGTAGGGAGAGTTTAACTTGACTGAACAGTACTCTGTATCCAGGTTCTTACCTATTTCTTCTGGTCAAATAACATTTTAATAAAAAGGATCTAAGCTGTTCACACTACGACTAACTAAACAAGGTCCTAGTCTTAATTAGGCTCCATACAAAGTTACTTTAGCGGCTGCTGTCACAAAGTACAGTTGACACTGCTACACAATATAGAAGAAAAAAAAACACGTTTAGCAGTCTCAGTAGATGGCCCACAAAACAAGAGCAATACTTACCAAAATATTTGGGTCAGAACTTGTAGGGCTGTCTGCAACGTGGAGTGATGCCGGTCTTCAGCTAAGACTTTCGGGACGCTGGTAACCTTATGTCCGACAAGCAGTTAGGTAATTCAGGAAGCCACTTTGAGAGGTTTCAGCACATGGGCTTCCAGCAGGAGATAGAGAGAAGATAACCAAATTGCACCAGAGTAGAGAAGTCTTTAGAAGTCTTACATATTCTAGAAATTTGGGTACATAGCCCTCTCCAGAGAAGGAAAATAAGTTTTTTGTGCATATGCCCTAGTATACCAGGCCACATTAAAAATATGATGAGACTGGGCATGGAGGTAGCCAAAGATATCCAGGCGATTGTGCCCCCTCATCCAACCAGATGTGGGCGACCAAGGAGGGATCTAGAAGATCAGCCTCCCGCAAACTCCTCCCATGACCAGTCAGCTCCATGAGTTGCCAGGTAATCGTACAGTTCATTATACAGTTTGAAATGTTTTTCTGGTCTACAGCGTGAAACCTTAGAACATAGGTACCACATAGAATAGTTCCTATACTCTCACTAGACAACAAGGCTGGTCTCCTAAAGTCTGTACGGAAAGCTGGGGGAACAAGACCTCAAGCTTACACAGTGCAACTGTACATAAAAACTGCATCTGTAATTATTGTACAGAAGAACCGGCAACATCCAAACAGTGTAGAACGATTCTTGCCGTCACCCTGACAGTTGTCACAGGATCAAAGCCACACCATGCAAAAGGACCTACGCCAAAATACTGCAATGTCGATGTTCATTTAAATTCACTGTATATATACACTGTACATTGGGTGGAAATCTTTGTTAAAACATGTAAACATAAAAACATAGTATCTGTGCGCAGAGGACAGCATCTAGAATATGGCACTTTCAGAAAAGGCTCCACAGGTATTTTTTGTCATCAGTCACTTCTTCTTTTGGCTCCTTGACAGCCAGCTGATAGGCACTGTGTCGTCCCTGAGCAAGCCATGCCGCTACGTAACTTTCAGGGTGAAATTCGGCCAAGGGTGGTCCATTGCGCTGAAGGAACAGCAGATTGCTCACTCTGCTGATCTGGAGTGAGCTTCTCACCGATGTGACTGTATTGTTCATATCAGTGAACACCCGCTCACACTCTGAAGAGGAGATGGCAATAGTTTTCAAAGTCGTAAGTAGCGGACGCAGCTGTTCTGGTATTTGCCTACCACCACTAGCCTTATACTCACGAAACCCTTGAACAATTTTTTGCGCAGGGAGCTGAAACCTTTGGCAAAGTGAGAGCACTTCATTCTCCCCATACTGAAAATCTGCATCTTCGGGCCAGTACTGCGGATAGAGTACCTTACACGCAGGAAACAGATCATCAAACTCAGAAAAAGAGACTTCTTCAGAAGAGCTAGCAGCACGAGCTGAGCAAGTCATGAGCCGGCTCTGGAGGCAATTTGATAGACTTTGGAAAAAACTTTCCTTGTTGATTGCCACTTCTACTTTTTGTTCCGAGTTTAAGAGGACACCCTGAAATTTTAAATTTATTGCTGATTGAAATGCAATTTTTGTAAATTCCGCCTCTTTACCCCCAGCCAGTTCCATGAATACTTGAATCTGTTGACAAATTAGTGTATGAGCCTCAGGAAGAGTGATAGAGGTCACCTGCAGTCTCAAAGAGAGTTCAGACAACATCTTCAGCGCATCTCTCATTACACCCAAATTTCTCACAAATTCAATACTTGTCAGCCTTTCTACTAAGGATCTGTATTTGGCTTTTTCTGTATTTGAACGTTTTAGGTCTGCGACTGCGGCTTTGAAATGAGCACATAAGGCTGGATACTTTTTCCAAACTGCATTAACAGTCCGACAGCTTGATGCTACCACCCTTGTATCAAGCACTTTGTTTGTGGCTTTAAGAAGGATCGCAAATTCTTCGGCGCAGGTGTGCAACTCTCGTTGGTTTTTTGGCGAGATCTGGTAAAGACAGTAGACTGTGTCAATAAACACCTTAAAGCTGTGAGCTCCAGTCACCTCTTCCAATGCCTCGGCAACAGTCAGCTCGAGTCTGTGGTTGCAGCAGTGCCATATTACAAGAGTTGGATAACAATCGCTCATGTTTAGAAGGGAAGCGACGCCAGATGCCCAGTTCATGGTTGCAGAACCACCATCGGCAGTGAATGAAATCCAGCTTCTAGCAATGAAATCCATTGGAAAGTGTTCATGGAGGCAGCATTGCAACTCTGTTGTAATCGATTCATCTGTCATTTCCTGCAATTCAAGCAACTGGAAGAAAATAGTCAAAGGCTCGGATTCCTGCCCAAACGCGGCCCGGATGCTCACAGCCATAGCAGACTTATTATTTACAGTGGTACACTCCTCTACAAGAACACTGAACTTAACATCTTTTTCAATCATGTATCCAATAATCTTCTTCTTCATTTCTTCACCAATAAAGTCACAAATTTCAGCACAGCTTTTGCGAGAGTGAAGAACTTTGCCCATGTCTGCACCATTTGCCACTTGTAAGTCTACCAGATCCGGCATATCTGAGAAGGGGCGGTTTAGTTTGCTGATCATATATGCTGTGCGAAAAATTCGACATGTTGTTTCGTGCTCCTCATTGGGAGTCTGTGTAGCTGGAGTATCAAAGAGGCCTGCCTGTGCTTGGAGTAGAACCTTTTCTGCCTGCTGGTGGGCTTGGCTTTCTCGGTGCTCCCAGATTTTCTTCCGAAGTGCAGATTGTTGGCCTTTTTTAGTTAAGGAGGTACTACCAATCAAGAACTGTAGCCACTCTCTAGCCAATCTCGAACCACGGACATGCTGTTGTAAACTCAAGGCTCCAACTTCAATACACACAGCACAGCCCAGTCGCCCGTTTCGGATTTGTAGCCAGGGGTTTTGATTACGGAAATAGTTGGCTTGCTCTTCTGTCCAGCACATAGGTAGGTCGCTTTGGGTCTCAAAGATCTGTTCAAATGTGACAGTCTCACTGCCTTGGAGGTTATTGTCGCCAGCTGGTACATTTCCATTTACCAGGAGATCTTCTGAGTCGGACAACGTGACTGTTATCTCAGTGATATCGTCCATGTTTACTTCTTCGTTAACTTCATCGGTAGAAGATTCCTCAAGGCAAAGCCTCTTGCAGGAGTCCATTTCGGCAGTGGTATCCTCATCTTCAGACCAGGGGTCTTCATCTTCTGTTTTAATGAGAAAACTTAGCAAATTCGATGTCTTATTCATTGTCCACTTTAATGGTAGGTTACTCGCCAGCGTGTATTTCACTCCTCTACGTTCTGGCCCAGATCAGGTCTTTATTTTTTCCGGCACAGACAAAGGAAGGTAGGCTGCGTGCACTGTGGTCCTGATTGATCTAGTCTATGTAAGAAAGTACAAAATTGGCGTTAACAAGAAGAAAGACACTGGTTAACTAATCAAATACAGTTTACTAGACTTTACTCTTCAGACACTCTCTATCCCGAGTGTACTCTGGGTCATCGCCGGGATTTGGCCAAATCTTAACATCTCATGGTTAGAGGAAGCTTCTTAGGATCACCCAACTCTTCTAGAAATGCATCTGAATAGGCTTGCATTTTTGCACACGGTTCAGATTCCCAGCTATGCAGACCACTAAGAGGACATTTTGGAATTAACTACCAATGTATCTCACATGAAACAATGCACATTCTAATTTCTGGCTAAGGGGAATATGTGAGTTCAGTAACGCTAAAGGACCTTTCGCTCTCCTTCATGCAACTTGATCACAATCATACTTCAAAACAAGACTCCTCACAACACTCCCAAGTAATGCAGCCCATTGATGACTCCAGTAACACATTACACTCAGCGTCTTTTAGCACAACCAGATTCCAACCACGGTGTTTCAGAGAAAGTGTGTTCATAGATTAACTAGTACCATACATGGAAGGGTAGGGTACATATGCTTTAACCATGGCTGGGGTAGTATACCTGCATGGCCATGTGAGGAAGGCAGAGCCATATCTGAAAGGATGGTCTGATCCCTGCTACAATCTCTACACTTGCACAAATTCAGACAAATGGTAGTGGGGGAAGGGGATAATAGGTTTTACAATGGCTAAATACATTAATTGGTAAACAGAGGCCCAAAGTGTAACTGAGACCCCCTTTTTTCTGCTACAGAAGCTTTCCTTTAGCCCAACCAAATGTCCTTTTTCAAAGCCACAAGAGGAGATCAAACATCTTTGTATACGTTCATTGTCACTGAGCATTCACTATTCAGCCAGCAAGTCCAGGTTGCATGCGTGACTCAGTCGGATGAGCAGACATTGCTGATTTGCACTCCGTAATTCTGCCATTGACACTACATGCAATTAATGTGGGCCGCTGATCATGTACAATGTCTTCCTGGCACCTCCTTGGCCATCCCTGCATTCACTCCTGACTATTGGAATCACTTGTGAGCCAGCCGGGAGCAGTTTCAATTAGGACAAGCACTGGCGTTGCCAATAGGTCTCGCATTAGGAAAGTGTGAGCTATTGGTATTGTAAATGACAATTATTTTTTTAATGTGTTGGCATTGAAAATATATAAATTAATAGCATTGTTATTTACAAAGCCAATAGCTTACACTTTCCTAATACGAGTCCTATTGGCTATGGGAATGCTTGTTGTTAGCCAGCTTTGGGATCAGAGCTGAGATGTGAAGGGCAGCCAGGCATGAGAGTTGTGAAAAAAAACTAGTAATAGCTTGTGGCACTGCACCCTTTACTAGCTTAGTGCATTTGCGCCCGCCATTAATGTTACTAAAAGCGCAAAATGTAACTTTTACAAAATGTCCCTGTTCGAGCCATGCAAAATAAGAGAAAGGGAAAAACATTTTCTAAATAAAGCACAGTGATACAGAAGAGCACAGTGATGTAGAAGACCGCAGTACGAGGGGGAAAGAAAGGAAGTTATGTAGGATAGAGGTTGCCTGTTTTGGCTCCAAATGCTTGGAGTTTGTGGCAATAAGCTTGAGTTACAATGTTAGCAAGAGGAGAGTGATGATGCTAGTGCATGAGGCTATTGGGACTTAACAGCTAGCTCCAGTATGCAATTGGGCCACAGTACTCACAGCATGACCTGTGACACGTGGATGGCAACAGGCACGAACCTCTCAGCAATGGCGCTTATGGAGAAAGTGAAGAGAGAGTTGGCTCGGCATAGGGTAGTATTCATGATGTCAGTAGGAAGAGAGGCTCAATTCGCGATCCAGAAGCTTAAAACACGATGCAAGCCCTCAGCGCCTCTGATCCACCACGCGCATGTGCAACAGAAACAGCAACTAGTCACTCTAACAAGCACTAGACCATGCAAGTCGTGTGATTAATGAATCTGATTTGATTCACTACCGGGGCAAGGAGTTACATGATACCTTTCAAACGCCTATTGTCTGCCTTGCTTTTCCAAGTAGAACTAAATGTGCACATGCGCGAAGCCACCATGACAATTCTATTCCAGTTCCACTATGTCGAAAGTATTGTCACTGTACGCTGAATGAGGGGATGCAATGAAGGAAAGAACAAACATTCAGTGCACAGAAGACACGCGGCCGTCATTGTGTAGTATTATTTGCGGCGTGCCACGATGGGAAATATAATTTAGAATGTTGCCGTACAAGGACTGATTGTATTTTGACAGCCACACTCAACAAAATAAAGGATGCGGCCGCCATTGTTAAAGTTCTAGCGCGATGTGTCTTTGTAAACAAAATAATTTTGCCTTTCATGTTGTTCATGTCCTTGTCTTCTGGGCGAGCCAAGCATAGGAAAAGAAAGCCGCGGTCTCCATTGTTATACCCAAAGCATGCCACACTGGTAAAAAACAAATTCAGGACAGAAAACTATATAATACACCCGGAGTAGCGGAAGCATACATACAGAGCTAGCTCTTCTGCTGCGCCTTGCTTTTATTGACTCTGTGTTCGTGTTGCTCCACGATTAAGGCGCTTTACAGCTAACTAACTAATTTGAGTTACAATGCAATACCAAGTTACTAATTGGGGCAAGCATTGGCTATTAACAGAAGAAATAGTTACAGTTACCGAACTCATGTATAACAAGCGCTGCAAAATATGAAACTGTTTGAATGGACGAAAATGTAAGAATGTAGGTCAATAAAAGGGGAAGATGTCGGTTTACTAGGAGCTAAAAAACAAGATGGAGGGAAGGCAGAGAAGGGGAGGGGGAGGAGAAATGCGACACGGCGGCCAGGGGAGGGGGCCGAGCGGGGAGAGCTGACGATGAGGGTGTGAAGCAGCAGGGGCCTTTGAAGTGAAGCTAAGCTTCACCTCAAAGGTGTGGGAGGAGTGCTGCTACGGCCTGGGGGAAGCTGGCTGGGGAGGGGGAGGAGAAATCCAAGGAAGGCTGTGCGCGGGGAGAGAGAGGGGAGGTGCTGGAGCTGGGGAACAGATGGCCGTGAGAGTATTTGGCCCAAAAGCGCATGCTTGTGGCCACGTGAACTCGAAGAAAACCGCACGAAAAAACCCGTGGTTTAACAAGTATTTTGAGCACTTGAATTCTCGCTGCGCTCAATGCGCATGCGCATTGATAGGTCGAGAGACCTAAAAAACCACCTCAGGTTGCAGAGGATCAGAGCAAGCAACTGACAATCTGGGCACACAGCTAATGGAAAGGAGGCTTGACCCAGCAGATGCTTTTCAATACTTGACAGGGCTGTATTTTCCTGTATTACGATAGTGTATTTTCCTTATGCGACCTAGAATGCATCGACATTAAAGTCATATAGTTTTTCCCCCACATACCAACTATGCAGATACACCTGTGTAAACTGTAAACTGCTTCAGGCACGAATTAAACACACACTTCAAAAGAGCCTAAAACGGAGAACACTAAAGGTAGTGGGACAGTTGGTTCTGGTCTAGGTTCATAGGTAAGAAAGATGGCTCAAATAGGACTGGTTACCTGTCAGGTAAACGTTTGAAGTCTTTTCTGGAAAATGCATGGACTGTTGGGAAACAGTCATCAAATTAATTTCCGTCAGTCTTTTCTTCATCTTTACCCCAAACAAGAATCCTTAGTTTAGTTCTTAGTTGCCTCGAGCCCAATATTGCCCTCCACTAATTTATTTCTCATTCAACAATCTTAATCTCGCTCTTCCTGGAACACCCATGGCCTCTATCCCTCTGTTTCACCGAGACTAGGTTCAGCAAACCTTAACAGTACAGTGAGGCAATATATTCTGCTCTTTCCTCTTCACCAATTTTAACCACAGCTTTGATCACTTTTCTTTCACGGTCATGTGCAGTCTCGATGACTGTCATCATCTGCAACAATTCGCATCTTGTAATACTCCCCAGAACCATGATTTAGCCCCCATTCTGGGTACGTCGTATTCCATTTGGCAAAACGAATTCACCACTAGATTGTAATAACTTTGGGGGTACCCTGAGCACAGGACTCTTATAAAAAGTTATCCCTCTTCTCCACAGAAAAAATCCCACAGTCCTATTTTAGCAAACCTCTAACAAAATGCACTCCTTATTCATCCGCCCAATGGTTAGCCAGCACCAAAAGTTGAAGAATTAACTGTTCTTTCCAGGTCTGTAATGAGCCTTTCACCAGGTAGTGTCGCTCAGACGTCCGCTCTACCTTCACTCTTTCTGCTTGGTTGCTGAATTGTTTACTTCAGTCTTCAACTGGTCTCTTTTGCTCACAATATTGTAGTATGTTTACCAATAATTCTTCTACCCGAGTCCTTTCTTCTATATACAAATATAATTCAATTATTCAGTCTTTTTGGCAGCTGCATTCTAGCTCACCTGAAACCAAATAAATAATCTACCTTTATCAACTCCACAAACAAGCTTTGTGCAATTGTTTACATCAAAAAAGAAATATGAATTGCATGCGTTTGAAATATTAAGTCACTTCTTGTGCGAAGCTAAAGCTAGCAATAAACGGATTTTGAGATAAACATATGAATTATCTATTTATATTGACTTTACGGGCATTTTAGAACACAGATACAGCTAACTTCTTTAACTGGAGTTTTCTTGCCCTCGCAGTGGTTAATAGCAGAAAGGCCCACTATAAATTTGGTCTTGTTCTTCTGATCTCTCATTGAATGGACGGTAGCATGGTAACCTGTCTAGGTGTCTCTCAAACACACTGACCCTCTCTAAACTCTCCTTTTTTTAACCTAAAAAAATGACTAATCTGGACTTGGGTGGGCATGTGGTCTAATATTGTACTATTTTTCATGTACCTCTGCCTTTATTCCATATTCATGGCTTTATACTTTCTGGTGGTTTCAAGCAATTGAGCTGGCAATTACACATGTGTGAGTTGCAAGTTTCACAAAGGAACAATAGTATTAGGATGGTATAGAAATAGATTTTTTTAACTCTCTAACTCGCCCAATGTTATGAATTAGGTAATTACTGTCTAATAGTTGTGTCTATTTGGCCTGTGGAAAAAGGACTTGCCATTTTTGAATGATGGTCTGCTATGTAAATATAGAGTTCTGTGCAGTTTACATGTCTTTTTTACAACATATCAGTATGATTAGTCTGAACATATTTCAAATGTATGACCCACAAGTATTCTTCGTATTTGCAGCCCCGATGAAGCCCTTGTAAGGTGAAACGTGTAGGCTACGCTGAATTGAAATATATATTAAAGAAAAATTCTGCCTCAACACTCAAGACTTACGAACAGCTGTTTATTTTAAACTAGCAGCCCGCACTAGCGTTGCCTGGGGCAGAAAGGGGCTGGGGGCAGCATTTGAGGTTTGCGTGCACTTCTGCCCCCCGCCCACTCCCGCCCCCTCACGCCCCGGCCCAGCCCCCTCCCGTCCCGGACCCCTCCCGCCCGTGTCCTGGAGAGCCTGATCCTTATCTCAGCCGCCGGTCCCGCTCCAGGTGCCCCGCCCGCCCACTCTCCAGGCGTCCCGCCCGCACAGGCCACTACTCTCCAGGCGTCCCGCCCGCACCGGCCACCACTCTCCAGGCACCCGCCCGCACAGGCCGCCACTTCGCCCAGCAGCAAGCAGGGCCACAGCAGTCCTCCCAGCAGGTCGCGATCTTCGGCGCCATTTCCGGAAGTGTTGCCAGGGAGCGCAAACGCAAATGATGTCATCACGCAGACGTCGCGGCTGGCGCTACTTGCAAGGGACTACTTTATTTTTATTTCGAAATTTTTTAAACAAAGTATATTTTTTTATTTTTAATAGCCTATGTCCTTCTGCTTGCCCTGAGGTTTTCAAAGATGTCTTGGGTGTTTTGATTGGTGGTGTACTTTTCGAGTTTACCTGGCTCAAAGGTTTGTGTTCTCTCTTTATAATAGTAGTATAGATATGTTCTTCTATAATTATTCCTGTTGCCTCTCGTTTTTTGTATATACATGTGTGCAATGTATGGTCAATGTGCAGCTGGCCATTGAGGGGTGCAACAGTCTTCTATGCTTGCTATTTTGTGTACCGTAGTGACTGTTTATGGCGTTGCAACTTTGAATCACCTGGCTGCATCCCATAGTTTTGCTTAGCTTCTTATTCCAATTTGGGTAATCTCCCCATTGAACAATTTACTCAACAGCTCAAATGGGTCTTAAGGCATACTTGCTTGTTATAACCTGTTATACCTAGAGTTTAAACTTCGATCTCATCTCTACTCTTTTGCCCTTTTGGTTTCCTATTTTAGTTCCTTTGTCTTAACCACTCGGGAACGCATCCCAAATCATACTGGCTTCCAAAGCTCCCATAGCTTGACTATACTGAGTGCTTGTTTCACATACTGCACTGATGCGCCACAACTCTGGAAAATAGTGTCTCCTTAGAGAATTCTTTGCAAAAATCAACAGCTGTTTCCTTTCAAAGCAATCCTTCAGTGCTTTTAAGTATACACATTTGAGATCTATACTTACGAAATAGCTCTTTGTTGCCAACGCTTGGATGATAATCTACATCTACAGCAGAACGTGAGAGCCATAATAATTAAGCAGGAGCGATTTAAAAGGATTTCAAACAACAATAGGAAATACAAGTTGGGCCTTATTTCAGTACACTGAAAGACTAGGGCTAACCAGCTGCTGAGATCTTTACTAGGACACAGAGATAAGCTACTTTAGACCCGAATGTATTACAGGTGACAAACAGTAGGCCAGCACCACTACAAAACACTGAAACACTAACCTGTCCAGCTTTTAGTACCCTCCACCCCCGATTCTATCCCACTACTCAACACCTACGCCTGTCACAGAGGTACTGAGTCCCAACCTTCGACCACTGATCCACTTGACTCTCACAACTCTCACACCTTTTCAAAACTTACCCCACTACCCAATGCCTGTCACAGTGGAACGGAGTCCCACCTTTCGACCACTGATCCACATGACTCTCCACTTTAGCACAACCATGCCAGAACCTTACCTCGACCCTCCGAGACAAATTCCTTCCATCCTTTCTAACCCATACAGATAACCCTGTCGCAAACTTAGTTGCAGCAATACTAACAAACTCACCTGTGTGAACGTCACCAGATTGTCTCCCACCCCCCAAATCCACCCCGTCTTAAATGTGTACTACTTCACTACAGGTCAGCCAGTAAACATGCCACTGATATCTGCGATCTCATCCAACACAATGATTTAGACATTATCATCCCCACTGAAACTTGGCTAAATCCAGCTTCAATCAATCAAAGCATTTATATAGCGCACTACTCACCCGGAGGGTCTCAAGGCGCTAGAGGCGGGGGGTCCGCTATTGCTCGAACAGCCAGGTCTTGAGCTGCTTCCTGAAGGCAAGGTGGTCCTGGGTCAGGCGGAGGTGGGTCGGGAGGGAGTTCCAAGTCTTGGCGGCCAGGTAGGATAAGGACCTTCCTCCTGTGGTGGCTCTTCGGATGCGGGGGACGGCGGCGAGGGCGTGGCCGGTCGATCTAAGCTGGCGTGTGGGAGCGTAGAAGTTGAGGCGGCTGTTGAGGTATCCTGGGCCTTGGTTGTGTAGGGCTTTGTGCGCGTGGGTGAGGAGACGGAAGGTGATTCTCTTGTTGACCGGGAGCCAGTGCAGATCTCGCAGGTGTCCGGAGTTGTGGCTGCGACGGGGGATGTCCAGGATGAGTCGTGCTGAGGCGTTCTGGATCCGCTGCAGTCTCTTCTGGAGTTTGGCGGTGGTTCCGGCATAGAGGGAGTTGCCGTAGTCCAGACGGCTGGTGACGAGGGCCTGGGTGACCGTCTTCCTGGTCTCGGTGGGGATCCACCGGAAGATCTTACGTAGCATGCGCAGGATGTTTAGGCACGACGAGGAGACGGCGTTGACTTGTCTGGTCATGGAGAGGGAGGAGTCCAGGATGAAGCCCAGGTTGCGTGCGTGGTCTGTTGGTTTGGGTGCGCTGCCCAGGGCGGGGGGCCACCAGGAGTCGTCCCAGGCGGAGGGTGAAAATCCCAGGATGAGGACTTCCGTCTTGTCCGAGTTCAGTTTCAGACGGCTGTTCATCATCTACTTGGCTACGTCTGTCATCCCTTCGTGTAGGTTGGCTCTGGCGGTGGCGGGGTCGTTGGTGAGGGAGAGGATCAGCTGGGTTTCGTCGGCGTAGGAGATGATGTTGAGGTTGTGTTGGCGTGCGATGGCTGCGAGGGGGCTCATGTAGACCACTTCCACTCCTATCTTATACCTCCCAGTATCCCCCACTCACGACATCTTTAAGGTTGACGGAGCTCTGAGACTGGCTGGGGGACTAGCATGTATTCACAGAAATACACTTTCGGTTTCTCAGACTCTTCGTAGCCTGCCTCCTGTGAATACCTCTCTCTCACTAGATCAAGTACAAACCTACCAGTTTGCAAACTTAACACCTTCTACAATCCTCTGGGTGACAATCTACCTTTCACTGAGCAGCGAATGGAAATCATCTCTAGTAATGTCGACTCAGCGCTGTCCCAAATCTTCCTTGGTGATTTCAACCTACATTGGTCTAAGCCCAAACCCCCTGCTGTATCTTGCATTAAATCGTTCTTAATTGATTAAGATCTGACTCATCACTGTGTCCAAGCAACTCATAACAAAGGTGAAACGTTAGACCTCTTTATTTCTAAATAGCAGTCTATCTCCATAGATTCCATTATCCCATGTGACTGGTCCGACCACCACTGCATCCTGTTTTATAGCAAAAGGGAGGTATTGATGAAGAAGGCTCAACCACTAAAATCTAAGATTTGGAAAAGGGACAAAAGAGCCATAAACCCTGACGAACTAGCTGCCCATTGTAAATCTGCCCTCTCCTTCAAAGCTGACATAGTTGAGGTACAATCACTCACCAACGCCTATAATTCAATCATCTCCAACATCATGGAGAATATTGCTCCATTACAACTATAAAATGCTTCAACAAAAATATCCAAACCTTGGTATGATGAAAACTTAAACTCTGAACGCCGCAACCGTAGGGCACTGAACGGTCATCACGAATCAATCCCTCCTCGGACCATCTAAACCTCCTTAGAGACGCCAGAAGCCGATACAACAAACAAATCAAGAGTGCTAAGGTGACTCACTACAGGCACCAACTGGATTAAGCGGCAAATTGCCCCAAGAAACTCTTTAAATTGGTCAAACAACAATCATTAGTTCGGCCTAACCAATCTAATCCTGGTAGCAACCCACCCACTTACGATGATCTTGCCGCCTTCTTCACTGAGAAATCAAGAATCATCTCCATTGACCTGGTCTCTAAGAAGGCTCTACCACCTTTTTCCATTGCTGCCTCACCAATTGCCTCCTGTTAGGCGTTAATCAAAATCCACGAATTCCAGGAACAATGCATCATGGGGCACTTTTACCACTTTTAGTGAATAGGATATCTTCCAGATTCTTCAGAATATCAACCCTTTCAACCACTTCAGCGACCAGTTGCCCCCTTCTATCTTCAAAGAAATAAAAAAATTCACTGATCCCCACATTGACTAGGATTGTTAATGCTTCACTAGCACAACGTATGATCCCAGAATGCCTTAAAGTAGCTCTGTTAACACATAAACTAAACAAGCATTAGAAATGCAATAGGTCTCGCAGCATTAGAGTTAGTGCTTTTAGAATTGTTTATGGGTTTTTTTGTAAATCTTTAGCATGAGGTTGAGGGTGAGTGAGGGTGAGGGGTTGAGGGTGGGTGAGGGGTTGAGGGTGAGTGAGGTGAGGGGTTGAGGGTGAGTGAGGGTGAGGGTGAGTGAGGGTGAGTGAGGGGTTGAGGGTGAGGGTGAGTGAGGGTGAGTGAGGGGTTGAGGGTGAGTGAGGGGTTGAGGGTGAGTGAGGGTGAGTGAGGGGTTGAGGGTGAGTGAGGGTGAGGGGTTGAGGGTGGGTGAGGAGTTGAGGGTGAGTGAGGGTGAGTGAGGGGTTGAGGGTGAGTGAGGGTGAGTGAGGGTGAGTGAGGGGTTGAGGGTGAGTGAGGGGTTGAGGGTGAGTGAGGGTGAGGGGTTGAGGGTGGGTGAGGGGTTGAGGGTGGGTGAGGGTGAGGGGTTGAGGGTGAGTGAGGGTGAGGGTGAGTGAGGGGTTGAGGGTGAGGGTGAGTGAGGGTGAGGGTGAGTGAGGGTGAGTGAGGGTGAGTGAGGGGTTGAGGGTGAGTGAGGGTGAGTGAGGGGTTGAGGGTGAGTGAGGGTGAGTGAGGGGTTGAGGGTGAGTGAGGGTGAGTGAGGGGTTGAGGGTGAGTGAGGGTGAGGGGTTGAGGGTGGGTGAGGGGTTGAGGGTGGGTGAGGGTGAGGGGTTGAGGGTGAGTGAGTGTGAGTGAGGGTGAGTGAGGGGTTGAGGGTGAGGGTGAGTGAGGGGTTGAGGGTGAGTGAGGGGTTGAGGGTGAGTGAGGGTGAGTGAGGGGTTGAGGGTGAGTGAGGTTGAGGGTGGGTGAGGGGTTGAGGGTGGGTGAGGGTGAGGGGTTGAGGGTGAGTGAGGGTGAGGGTGAGTGAGGGTGAGTGAGGGGTTGAGGGTGAGGGTGAGTGAGGGTGAGTGAGTGAGGGTGAGTGAGGGTGAGTGAGGGTGAGTGAGGGTGAGTGAGGGTGAGTGAGGGTGAGTGAGGGTGAGTGAGGGTGAGTGAGGGGTTGAGGGTGAGTGAGGGTGAGTGAGGGGTTGAGGGTGAGTGAGGGTGAGGGGTTGAGGGTGGGTGAGGGGTTGAGGGTGGGTGAGGGGTTGAGGGTAAAATTACGTTTCATTGGTCACTGATTCTTATAATTCTTATGTGGCAACTCCTGGAGAACATCAGCCAATGGTGCATTTGAATATAAGCGTTAGTAGAAAAAAAATGGTGGAAATGGTTCTACAGTCTATCTTACATCAGCGTGCATTTGGGACTGGAAGCACATTAAGCTGACCTGTGTTTGGCACTCCTGTTACCACGGTTACTCTCTGGTGAGAACAGTGACCCAAACCTTGTAATGAGGGAATAAAAGGTGTAAAAACATTGCTTTTTCCTCGATTGGTAAATTTAGGTGAAATAACACTTTGAGCACACAGCGCAAATATAATGCGCATCTGTATAATTTGTCACCCACTTGAGCGCTAAATGATCCAGCAAATTTATGGGTTTTGGCACCGTACAGGAAACGGAGTTCATTTGTATTGCAAAAGCAGTTCCAACACAGATGATTTGAATGGAAACAAAAAAGCCACACACACCTTTTTCTCTCAGCAGTGTACTAAGGCACCTCTGTGTTATTCTTGTGTGTTGCACAAGTTACTTCTTACATCCTCGTTGTTAAGGGCATTAACAGGCAAAATGCGGTAACTGTGGTAGCGTAAATAGGAATAAAATGGGAAAAAATATTCTGGTGTGTTTACGGAGCGGCTCCAAATGCTTAAACTGAAAAGGAAATTCAAGCACACCGTGTTAATTATCTCAATAAGGGCGTTGATTTAGTTATGAGACAATTCCTGGCACAGTGGGTTTAAATTCACCCAAGGGCGGGATTCGGTACAATGCTCGCCATGCCTTCTTGTGAAAGAGGAAAAAGTCAGCAGTTATAAGTAAGAACATTAACTAATTGCACGGAGAAACAAGCGCTGGCAAAGTTCCTTGCCGAAAACGTGCAGGAGCAGTGTACTAAGGCACCTCTGTGTTATTCTTGTGTGTTGCACAAGTTACTTCTTACATCCTCGTTGTTAAGGGCATTAACAGGCAAAATGCGGTAACTGTGGTAGCGTAAATAGGAATAAAATGGGAAAAAATATTCTGGTGTGTTTACGGAGCGGCTCCAAATGCTTAAACTGAAAAGGAAATTCAAGCACACCGTGTTAATTATCTCAATAAGGGCGTTGATTTAGTTATGAGACAATTCCTGGCACAGTGGGTTTAAATTCACCCAAGGGCGGGATTCGGTACAATGCTCACCATGCCTTCTTGTGAAAGAGGAAAAACTCAGCAGTTATAAGTAAGAACATTAATTAATTGCACGGAGAAACAAGCGCTGGCAAAGTTCCTTGCCGAAAACGTGCAGGCGAGGTGCGACACGGCAGGACGGAAGGAAGAGAGGGGAGGGGGAGGAGAAATGCGACACGGCGGGAGGGGGCGGGCAGGGGAGGGGGCG
This sequence comes from Lissotriton vulgaris, assembly GCF_964263255.1. Lineage (NCBI taxonomy): Eukaryota > Metazoa > Chordata > Amphibia > Caudata > Salamandridae > Lissotriton > Lissotriton vulgaris. The sequence goes on from NC_141688.1 coordinate 201,586,169, forward strand.
GAGAGGGGAGAGGTGCGACACGACGGAAGGAAGAGAGGGGAGGGGGAGGAGAAATGCGACACGGCGGGAGGGGGCGGAGGGGTAAACAAAGACTGACGTGCACGCGCCCGTGACTTTTAAGGTCAATGCGCATGCGCATAAGCTTAATGCGCATGCGCATTGACCTTAAAACTCACGGGCACTGCAAGGAATCGCCACGATTCCTTGCAGTGCAGATAAAGTGTGGATAACTCGCAATAGTCTCGCTTTGCTCGATGCGCATGCGCATCGACAACAGGCGAGACCTAAAAAAAGTAACGCTGACAAATCTGATCTCAATAACTTCCGCCCTATTTTTAACATCCCCACTTTAGCGAAACTACTAGAAAAATGTGTGCAATTCCAACTCTGTACCCACATAGAGCACTACCAACTCCTAGACCAGCATCAATCGGGCTTTCGAAGTGGCACAGCACCGAATCATCAGCTCTCACTCACGTTTTTGATGACATTTTACTAATGCTCAACCAAAGTGAATCCTGCCTCCTGATCCTCCACGACCTTTCCTCCGTATTTGATACGGCTAATCATAACCTCCTATCCATCCTGCAAAATAGAATGGGTTTTTCTGATCTGGTGTTACAATGGTACTCATCCTTCCTTCATCACAGTACTCAAAGAGTCAAGGCAAACAACTCTCTCTCCCAGCCCTCTCCCGTACTCATGGGTGACCCCCAAGGAACAGCTGTATGTCCTATCCTCTTCAATCTTTTCTTGGAACCTCTTTCACATTCTCTGAATTTCATGGACATTCTCTTCCACATGTACTGCTCAACACCTCTAAAACGGAATTCCTGCTCATCTCCCCTCCGAATCTCATCCCAAACCTAGACCTCTGGCTGAGTCACCTTACTGCTGTCAACTGTACGCCTCTCATCGTAGATGCAGCCAAGTCTCTCGGTATCCCCTTGGACAAGCACTGAACATGAAAGGTCATATCAGCAATGTCAGCAAAGGAGCTAACCACTTGATAAGATCCCTCAGAAATATCAAACTTTTCCTTCCTCTAAATGATTTCAAGCAAGTGGTCCAAGAGCTTGTCTTGCCGAGGTTAGAATACGGTAGTGCTACCCTCTGTGGCCGTCCCAAATATGCTCTGGCTCCTCTAAGGATTGACTGGTTACAGATACCAAGCGAAAAGATCATATATCCCCAGTTCTAAAATCCCTCAATTGGTTTCACTTCGAAGCACAAATTCAATTAAAGATTGCTGTTCTTACACACAAAGCCCTTCACCTTAATACTCCTACGTACCTTGCGCAAAAACTTAAACTATCCTGTGGCGTAAGAGCTTCAAGTAGCACCTCTACCCTCCTCCTGAAACCACTCATCCTTAAGAAAAAGAAGTTCTCTGGCGCTGCCCCTAAGATTTAGAACTCTCTCCTACTGGAAGTTTGTAGAATCTCCTCATTGGCGGTGTTCAAAGTGGAAGCCAAAAGATTCTAATGAACAAATTCATACCCTAATAGGGTTAGACTCACGGGCCCGTTGACATTGCACCTTCTGACTATGTTCCTGCTTTTGTTCTTACTTTTGATACAGCTCCCCCTTATTGTACACTGTGTTTCACCCTTGCTGTCCGCCTACACCAGTTTTTATTACCCTCCTAGTTGTATTTTGCACTGTATTTTCTTTCTCTCCCTTCCTCTTATGGATATTGTTATAGATATTGCTTTTGTCCTTCCTCCCATCATATTGTAAAGCGCTGTCTTATCCCTCGGGATCTTGCTTGCACTATATAAAACTTTATAAATAAATAAAATCTTTGCACAGCTAGTGGACTGCCATAACACTCATGCCAACCAAGTAACTTTAAAGAACCAAACTTAGGTAAGTCACCCATGATAGTACATGCTTTGTTTTTATCCCTATTAGCAGTGTTTTGAAAGGTTTATAATTTCACTACATTAGATCTCAGCATTCGGACGTAACTGTGTGAAAGTATCTTAACAGGATCCCATAAAATAACTGCATCACAATCAGTCTAGATTTTGGAATCGGACACGTTCCAATGCTTGACTCTCATAGTTCAAGCCAATTTGCAGCAGTCTATCAATACCATTACTGTTGGCAGGAATCCCTACTACTATCCATCAATAGCAGGTTGTGTCCACATATCTGCCAACCGAAGCCGCTCAAACTGTACTAACTGAACTAATTACTGCCTCATACCACATGTTGGATCTAGACAATTAAATCGTTTTTATTCAGGTGCCTCATCGCTACAGCAGTATTATTTCGGCAAATGAGCCAAGATCTGCCGTTAATGCCACAGCATATGGCGGTCTTTAAGAAACAGCAGTCCATATATTGACTGCAATAATTTATGTGTCACCGGGTAAGCAAACTTTCTACTGGGATGTCACAAGCTTAGAGGATGATAAATTAAAGAGTTCCAACATGTTTTTTTAAAATTACGTTTTCACTGTTCACTATATAACCATATCTCTGCAGTATGCCCACAATACTGGTATAGTTATCCTGGAGTATAAGTGCCTGGGTAAAGGACGATGAGCACCTACCTCTTTGCCTTGGTGTGCGAGAGAGTACACAAGCCTCCAGCTCATTCATTCTTTGGCATTGGAATCCTACCTGCTGCAGATACCACAGTCTTGAAACGAATATTGGCGGGGCAGCAGGTCTCCCCTCTAAGTCATATTAGCTTTGCTAATGTTTTCCGGGAATGGATGGACTCGCGTGGCAGAAGCACACCAACTAAATGATGTGCATGCCTTTTTTTTTTTTTCCAAACCGAGGTGGCTCGCCAAATTACAATAAATGTAACAGAAATAGAACAAACGTTATTTTTTTTAAAGATAGAAAGGCCATAGCAATTGGCTGCCTGTCCCTCCTACGAAAATACAATGACATTCTAAAAAGTAAATGCTGGGTGGGTCCAACAACAATTGAGGGAGTGCAGAAAAAAATAAAAATTACATTAGGGGAGAAAAGTATCACATGAGCGAGAGAGCAACAAGCAGGAAGGGGGAACACATGAGAGAGAGAGAGCAATGTCTGGAAGAAAAAAGTGAGAGCAGCACAGAGTGAGGGGAGCAGCACATGAGAGAGAGAGCAAAATGAAGCCTGGGGTGAAGCAAACCAAAGAGCAATAACGCGGCAAGGAAGACACTCATGGGGGTGAGGGCTGGAAAACACCAACAACAGAAAGGAAATTGTTACTTACCCAGTAAGCATTCTGTTTGTGACATGTAGTGCTGTAGATTTACTTGCTTAGCATTATTCTGCCGTCTAGTATTCGGCTCGGATGTGTGCAAGTTGTATTTCACAAGGTCATGCGACTACTTCTCTTGCTGGTAATGCGCATGGTCATCGGCTACATTGTTAGGTTGTTTTCCTACATGGTGGGTGAAGATGAAACGTGGAGCAAAGAGTAGTATGTAAAGATGTCCAAGCAAAAGGGGTATTTTGTGAGAAATAGTGAAAGCAACTGTAACAAGCACAGGAGTCCGGAGAGGAGGGTAGGCACATGTCAATCTACAGCAGTACATGCCATGAACAGAAGGGTACTCGGTAAGTAACATTTTCCGTTCGAGGCATGTGGAGGTATAGATAAACAAATTTAGTAATGACTGTGGAGCAGTCCTCCTCCATAAGTGGTGGCTAGCCGGTCGGAATTACAGCTGTTTGATACAGTGTACAAAGAACTGCTTAGCCCACGTTTGCTTGTTGACGGGCTAGCACATTGACACAGTAACGTTTTTTAAATGTATGTGCTGTAGACTATGTAGCTGCTTCACATATGTCGGCTATAGGTATATTTCCTAGGAAGGCCATTGAATCTTTTTTTTTACAAGAGGGGTAAGCTCTAGGAGGAATAGATCAAGTTATTTTAGCGTTGGAATAGGATGCCTAGAGGCATTTAACAATCCATTGTGCAGTGCCTGCTGTAGAAATGGCTTTTCCTTTGTAAGATTTTTATAAAGCAACAAATAATTGTTGTGTCTTCCTAATTGAGTTAGTCCGGTCATTGCTATACATGAGAGCATGTGTTAAGTCTAATGTGTGTAAAGCACTTTCTGCACCTTAGTCAGGTTTAGGGAAAAAGATAGCAAGTTCAATAGTTTGATTAAGGTGGAATTATAGGACATCCTTTTGAAGAAATTTAGAGTCGGTGAGAAGTAGAACCCTGTCCCTATGTATTGGGAAGAAAGGTTCTTCTAAAGTTAGTGCCTGTAGCTCACAGACAGGCCTAAGTGTAGTGATAATGACCAAGAATATTACTTTTCAGGACGAAAACTAGTAGGGGCAGGAGTGAAGGGGCCTGAAATGGAGGGCCCATTAACCTTGTTAATACAATGTTGAGATTCCATGTGGGAGCCAGTGGCATCCTAGGATTAAAAAATGTCAAAGATTTTACAGGAAGGCTTTGTTAACAAATGCTGGATAAAGAAGTGCATTGCCTCTTTTGTAGGTACGCGGCTACTGCTGCTAGGCGTAGCCTCATTGATGTATAGGCAAAACCGGAGGTGTGCAAATAAAATAAGAGCAGAAAATGCCTTCTAAAGTAGTTGCTAAGGGATCAATGTTTTGGAGTGACCATACTTAACAAATCTCTACGATTTAGCAGTGTAATAGTCCAGAGTGGTACATTTTTGTTGAGATTGAGGTAATCAACTTCTAGGACTTCAGGAGCCAGATTGCAAGACGGAGGGATCTGGGTCCAGGTGCTGGACTTCTTCATGGTTCTGCGCGAGGACACCCAGCCTGTTCGGCAGTATATCATAGGAACCTGCTTACAAATCGAGGAGTGTGGTAAACCATGGTTGTCCTGTGTTCATGTGGGAACCACCAGGATGATGGCGAGTGATGTCTGCCATAGTTTGTGAGCCACAAACATAAGGAGGGTGAGATGTAAAAAAGGGTAAGCCAACATCCCTGACCAACTCATCTATAGTGTGTTGCTCTTGGAGAGTGGGTGTGGAAACCTGGAGGCAAAGTTTGGGCATTTCGCATTTTCTGCTGTGGAGGTCTATTTGTGGTTGTTCCAGCCCTGGAAGTATCGGAGGACTTGTGCCAGGAGTTCCCACTTGTAGACTTGTCGTTGCCTGCTGAGAAAATCTGCAAAGTCGTTGTCCATCCGCTAGCAAGTGAATATTATATCCGAGTGACCACCTCCAAATGGTTTGGGTTAATTGAAAAGCTGAGGGGTCTTGGTGCCCCCTTGCATTTGGAAAGAATACATTGGTGTTTTGTTGTCAGTCTTGATGAGGACTAGTTTGACAATTAGCTGAGGAAGGAAGGCTTTCAATAGGTGAACAGCTAGATGATCTCTATAGTGACGATGCTGATTGGGTGTCCAGCGGTCCTGGACAGTGTTGTCTTGGGAATGAGCTTCCTATACCGCCCGTAAGGGAGGCGTCCGTTGTAGTGGTTCTCTGCGGAGCTAGATCAAGGAAAGGCTGTTCTTTTAAGAGGTTGTTGGTGTTACACCATTGCAGAGAGTGGCATGCTTGACAGCTGACCAACACTAGATCTTCCTAATGAACCCCTTCCCCCCGCTTGAGTATATTGGTGCGCAAAGCATTGCTGCAACAGACATGTTTAGTTTGGCATGAGTTACTATGGCTATACATAAAGCATCATACCGAGGAGACGCAGGACAATCCTCACTGTTACCTGTTGACCTCGGTGAAATTGGGGAATGAGTGCCTGGAATTATTGTCTCCTGTTAGTATTTGGGTGAGCTATTCCTAGTTCTGAGTTGAGAACTGCTCCTAGGTAAGGTTGGATTTGAAGGGGTTGGAGATGGGATTTTAAGGCACTGATTTCCAGTTCAAAGTGATCCCCTTCGAGGTCCCAACCGTGCTGAGTCTTTGCCACATGTCTTTCCATATCTGGATGATTGCTTATCAAAAGCACAACCCAGCAAAAGTATTACCTACACACTCTGGTCCCATTATAACTACTGCAAGAACTCAGCAAAAGTATTACCTACACACTCTGGTCCCATTATAACTACTGCAAGAACTAGTTCTTGCAGTAGTTATAATGGGACCAGAGTGTGTAGGTAATACTTTTGCTGAGTTGTGCTTTTGATAAGCAATCATCCAGATATGGAAAGACATGTGGCAAAGACTCAGCACGGTTGGGACCTCGAAGGGGAGCACTTTGAACTGGAAATGTTGACCATTTATTAAAAACCTTTAATACTGGTGATGTGCTGTGTGCATAGGATTATGAAAGTAGGGATCCTTGAGGTCAAAAGCGGCCATAACGTCACCTTGTTATAACAACGGAATGGTATCTTAAACGGTGACCATTAGAGAATGTATTGGTATAGCGGTCTGAGATCCAAGAATGCTCGAAGGGAACTGTCCTTTTTGGGAATTAGGAAGTATAGTGCATATTTCCTTGTGCCCTGTTGGAGGAGTGATTCAGAAAAGGAGGAGGTGATGAACAGAGTGTCTGAATTAAGCAGACCACTCTTACCCAGTCCAAAGATCAGGGCTTGATCCATCACCGTTTTTTAGCTCACTGCACCATCCCAGCTCAGAACTTGGCTATATGCAAATTAGTCGGACCCTGGCCCAGTGCATCATGGGAACAGGGCAGACCAAACTACCAAGCCAATTCTTATACTGGGAAGGAAACAAGCTACCGGGGACCGGTTTCTGGCATTTCAGCCGTCTTCGGCCCGGCTTGCTTGAATCCTGATGGTTCACCGAGCTAGGGACTCACATCTGATTATACCCTTCCACGCTTATGGTGGACAAAAATGATTCAGAAAAGGGGGTGGTGATGAACAGAGTGTCTGAATTAAGCAGACCACTCTTACCCAGTCCAAAGATCAGGGTTCATCACCACCCCCTTTTCTGTTGGAGGAGTGGCACAGGTTCTATAGCTCCTTTTTTGAGGAGTTCTGATACTTCTTCCCTCAGCAACTGCTGATGTTGTGGGAAAAGTCTGCGTTTGCGATGTGGAATGTTGTGAGATGTGGAAGTGAGCTCCACAATAACCATATTGGATAATAACCAACACCCACTGGTCAAGAGGGTGATGCTCCACCAGGCAGGAAAGAACTTTTGTAGCGCTAAGAAGTTCCCTAAAAGTGGGCAGTGACGGGACACTAGTTTGCCAATCAAAATAATAGTAAAGAGGCTATTCTTCAGTGGAGGAACAAACAGAAGAAGAGAAAGGAAAGCGTTTGAATACGAAACAAGCAAATGAACGGAAATTAAGTCACCCAATGCTAACTAATAGGCTATCTGTAAGGCTACCAAGTTCCCAATAGGCCTTTTGCAACTAGACAGCTTGCACAGTCTGGGAACCGAAACATAAAGAAGTAGCACGTACAAGCCTGCAACCAGACAGCACCACTCAAGTTATCAACCTCTCATAACTAGTCAACCAGCTCCAACTGGACTGTTAAGTGCATTACAACACAAGCACATTAACTAAGTGATACCTTTTGCAATCATTTTCCAAAGAGTAGCCACCACAACCACAAATAGGATTATACTCTCTACTAACTGGGATCAGAATTGAAAATTAACAAAGAGGCAAATTGTTATAAAGCCAGAGTCAAACTGCAGATAAACTTAGTGGTCTGACACCACTACAAATGATCCACACCCCATTATCAATCCCCAAAAACAAGCTGCATGGTCTGCATTATGAGGTGCAATAGGTAAATGAAAAATCCAGCTCCAAAAGGACTACAGAAGAAACCACCAGTCACAACTAGTACAGGGCTAGTGTCTCAGAAACACTGCTTAAAGATGGCAACATTGTGCTTGTGTGAAACAACGAACTATGCAATAGAAAAAAAAGCTCTAGTATGGCTGCTACAAGCTCCAGACTATTACTAATAGTCTGCCAGCAAATACACAACTCACGGAATGGTACTAGTTTGGCAGGAGCCACATCCTAGGGCGTAACATTAGGATTTGCATGGCAGCATACAAAAACCTGGAGTCCTAGGACTAGTGTTTTAGTAGTGTGTAACACAAATAGGACTAGGTAAACCAACGACCAGAAGCTGGACATTTACGACTTATCTGGCAACTTCGCCATCCTTGAAACAGAACTACCACAACTCCTGCAGCAACTGCAAGCCACCAAGACAGAATTAGGCCTTGCCTAGGAGCCACCACAATACCCAAGCTATAGAAACAAACAAAAAAAACTAGTAAGACCACCAACACAAGCAAAGAACCACAGTACCGCTGCTACTAGGGCAGCAACCACTAAACTAAATGAGCTGCAGAAACAAGCCTGGTGTGTCTGCCAACACAACCTATGAACACAGTTGTAGTCGAGAAGCTACCACTGGCTTTGTGCTATAAAAGAACACGTTTTCAAGTAACACTTCACAGAACAATGCACAACAAAAGAGATGAATGGAGAGTACTGAATCTTACTTAGCACCATATAGGAGAATGTTAAACGCCTCAAGTAACACGTTGTTACTTGCAGCCAATAAATAGCATTCATCTGTGCAACCCGAGGACACATTATTAGAAAGGGGAGGATTGATGAGAATGAATTAAACAAATACAAACTAAAGCACACAAAGACTATTCATCCGAGAGAAACAGATATCATATGAACTGCAAATAACATACCAGGAATAGGATATAATAGCAGGTTATATTTACAATGAAAGACATCAAGAGTGACCCTGAAGTCTCGATGCGGAAAAACCCAACTTTATGAGAAGATTTTCAACAAATTCCATTATTTATTTACCGCGCCGTGTTTTCATTATACAAACGTAATCAGTTTTTGTGGCACCAGTGCTTTTATCAGAGGAAAGTGTCGCTTTAAAGAGACTTCTATTCCAGCACCGCCTGCATCTGGAGGCGAGGCAGATGAAACAAACCTGCATCAAAGGCGCGGCTGTTAACTTGCTTTTTGTTTTAACAAAATCCTTTTCAACCAACAACCCTCTGAACGGGTTTGTCTGCATCGGGAAGCGGGGAAAAAACGCGACAGGAGACAGGCACGCTCAGATCAGAGCTTAAAGACACCTTCATAATCCAGTCAGGCAATTAGAAAGTTCACCCATTATTCGTGCACTTAAATGTGAATGTTACAAGGTACTTGGTAGGGTGAAGGTTTCTGCTCTAAGACAGGAGCTATGTTAACTTAATTATAACATTTCCAAGTCCAAGAAGCAGTTCCTAAGTTGCGATGGTGTTATATTGAGAAATAAACATTCAAGCATAAGAACTAACTTCTAAAAAAAATGTTTTTATCAGATCTGAGCAGAGATCAGGCACCCGTCATTCGCCACTAGAACTGTCCCGAGGTGGGTCTATGGGGTTTCCTTCTTTGCCACCACTTGTGCAGTATTTATAACAGGTGTTTGAACTCGTTAAACTGCGGAGGTACCCTGCTTAGCCACATTAACAACTACTCTTCCCCTCCCCAATAACGGACGCAAGCAACACTTCCGTTCTCTATTGTATAGTCCAGGAGTCTCTGAAATACACAATAGTTACCACACCCCATACAAAGAGCTGCCGGTCCAAAAAGTGGCACCAAATACCGACCTATCTCCAATATCCCTACTCTGAGCAAAATCATGCAATGGCCAGAAGTACATGGTACTAAGCAATCCTCCTAGCCAGTGACCTGGATTCCACTAGGAGATAGAATAACAAAGCTACCATCGTCCCCATGAGAACATAGCACTTTCTCACAGTAGACTAAGACACCAAAACCACTCTTATTAACTAGGATTTCTATGCAACAACAATAACTGCAAAATTCTACTAGGAATGATCCAACATTGGGTAAGCATACACAGATCTGTGCTGCACTGGGTGTAATAATTCTTCATTCACCACAGCTAAACGGTCAAGATTAACTCAGTCGATTCCGTCACATGACCTGGGTTCAAGTTTTGTCTCAGTCACTACCCTGGAGTACCACAGGGCTGGGCGATTAGTGGCACCCATTATCAGTGTTTCGAGACCAGATAAAGTGTTGAATTAGCTGCACAAAGCGTAACAATTATAATGGTGTCTTGAACATCTGCATATACCCTCTCACAAAGTTATCAGTAGCAAATGTATGATTACGACACAAACCAATTTACGTCCAATAGGAAATCAACTTGGAGACTGCTTCAACCAGTATTACTGTATACTTGGACCACACGTTCCACTGGAGAGCTTTGTACAGATTAGAGAAAAATATTCTAACAATCAAACTCTTAATTTTAAAAAAGTGTATCCTAATGTAATAGAGAAGAGCTGTAGACCACCTCATCAAGACTAAAATAAGGGAGTGTGCAACATTTTGTGAAAAGCAGGAAGGCAACTTTTTAGCGTTAGTGGGTGGGGTGAAGTAACAGACAGCCCAGTGTCCCGTGCATGCTAGTGAGGACATAGGATAGGCTGAGCGAAATCTTACAGCCCTGACAGGAAGATAGAGCATGAAGTGAGAGGTCGTGTAGCTGGTAGGAGAGCAGAAAAAGCCCTATGACAAACACGGCAATGTACCATACGTGCTAGCCTAAGACTGGCTTACAGTCATTGCACTTTGGTAGTATTCTTTATGTCTGTGAATAGCACTGGGTAAACACCTAACCAATAACCCCCCATGCGAGTGCCGCCTGAATGTACAGCAGCTACATTCTGTGACTGAAGCAGAAATACCAATCGCTAGTGAGTGGGTCTGCCTGGAAGGGGACACCAATAGTTCAGCCATTAAAATGCAGATGTAAGTAGATGCCCATTGTATTAATAATGCATCTATTAATGGGACTGTAACTGGAGCACAAAGACCGGCTCAGCAACTTATACTCCATGGAGGTTCTTTCTCAGGTCTCAGCTATTCAACCTCATCTGGCCACAATAACCCTGCATTCCTCGCCAGCTTCAACAAACTCACCTTTGTGCCTACAGTATCAGTGACACTGTGGGCACGGCCATGTGCATGTATGATAGACAGCTGGGCCTTGGACACTCCCCTCCCAGCACAGGCAACTGATCCGGCCACGGTAAGTTATCTGCACTGTCACTACTATGGGGTTACATATAGCAGATTTAAAAGAAATTAAACAGACGCTACCTTTCACAGGAGCTAATCCTATCATTCCTCCAATACAAAGCATAGTACAAGAGGTAAAACGTCATCTGATAAGCTTATTTATATTTTTTCACTTTAATAGAACTATCCCAAGTAAAAAAGTATAGGAGAGCTCTGTCAATTTTAAGTGAAAAGTAAATATTATAAAATTGATAAAATTAGCTCAATGCAAAAACAAAAACCTAATGCAGGCTTCTACACTCGCACACCACAGGGTTAAAAATGACATTCTGTGACGTGGGGGTATTGGGGAGGTTAGTCTGACATTTATTTGAGGTTTTCTAGAGCGCTAGCTAGACCCTGGGGTATCAGAGCGCTTTACAGAGTCAAGAACAAGGCAATAATCAGTCACTGAGCATATCGCCAGCAATAATCATAGGTTCAAGTAAACATAACAGAGAGACCGGGAAGTTGAGTTAGGCAGGGTGAAAGGAGCACATCAAGAGTGGAATTGCTGAATTGAGGTCCATTGGAACATTTAGAGATCATGAAGAGAAGGACATCAAGAAAAATAGAGGGAAACACAAAGAAAGAAAAACAGGCACTTGATCAACGGAGTGTGAACTGAACAAGAGAGCCTATATGAAAAGAGTTCAGTTTATTCATGAGTTCCAGTATTTATCGAGGAGATTGCGTTTCATGTCTCTTTGAAGCCCGGGAAGGAGGGGCTGCATCATAGGTCCCTCAGGAGGGAGTACTAAATACTGGGAGCATTACCTAACAAAGAGCGATCCTGGGTAGTTTTCCTTTTTAGGTCGAAGCCTGTGTTGCATGCGCTGCTGCAGGCGAGAGATCTTGTAAACAAGAAGGGGCTTGAAACACGCCCCTTCTGCCATTGGCTGACCTCACGAAACGGAGGCCTGCCATTGGACAATGCCCCTGTTTGAATGATTTGTCCGGCTGTGATCCTTCCTTTTCAGCACTCCGTGACCTGACTTCTGGTATCGCAAACCGATTTCCAGAAACATTGCTATGGCAACCACGAGGCCGGTCACGGAGTCCTGGCGGGGAGGGATTCAGTAGCTGTTCCCGCCCCTTTTTAGGTCTCGCCTGTCGATGCGCATGCGCATCGAGCAAGCGAGACTATTGCGAGTTATCCACTCTTTATCCACACTGCAAGGAATCGTGGCGATTCCTTGCAGTGCACGATAAATTTAAGCTCAATGCGCATGCGCATTGAGCTTAAATGCGCGTGCACATGCCCCCAGCCGCCTACTCTCTCTCTCAGCCTTCCCACAACTCCGCCCCCTCACTACTTGATTGCACGGCCGCTAGGCCGTGCCTCCCCTACTCTCCTCCCCCTCCTCCTCTCCTCCCATGCCTGCCTACCTGCCTCAACTCTCCGCCTCCCGATCTTTTCCTAGCTCCTGATCTTCTCCTGCCGGGGTTCCGATTTCCCTTGTTTAACAATGAGAGTAACACGCTTCGATTTGCCAATCGTTATAATCCTATGATTTATAAATAACTAACATTTTTTTTTTGTTTGCAAAAGCGCCATTTAAATTAAAAATAACCTTTCGCATCTCTATTACTCTACATCTACTAGCTATTAAATCAGTATCACGGAAAGGTTGCATAGTCTGGCTTCTGTTTCTATTACCATTGAAGATCACCTCGTTTGTGTCGATGATCCTCGACTACGGATTATACGCAAAGCTCTCTTCTGACCAACTGATGTGAAAACCGTGATCGCATGATCCGAAAGTTGTTATATTTCGGGAAGCAGAACTCAACGTGCTACAAAATCATGTTAAAGAGCAACTACTAAGGTCCATAAAGCCTGGCAACAACAGGACTTGTGACATGTTAGGCTGTAGCATTTTGCATTTATTTATGATATAGCGCGAACTTTACTCTGTGTCAGAGCGCTTCACAATAGGACCCGTTACATTACAAAAGGACGTGCTTAGTTCCAAACGAAAAATTAAATAGGCTGGTAGAAGGCTGTGTTATAACGTAAAGCGCATCATCTTCGGGAGTCTTGGTGTTAAATTGAAAAACAGACGTTACCCAACTCAATGCACTATTGTTTGTCCGACCTCTGAAGGATAAGTGGACCCACTAGGATTCAAGCCTGTCCCCATGAAGCCAAACACATGGCTCTTTGCAAATTTAGAACACATTAGGTCTCTAAAGTATCGTGTGTTTTAGTGTTTAGACGCACTGAAAGGTCTAACTTGCCCTCACTTACATGTGCCTTCGCAACAACAACAGCCACACTCATGCTTATGCGCAGCAGCTCCAGAGAATCCTTTGTTAAAACACTGGTCTCAAAGGCACATGTCTAATGAAGACCTGGAGAGATAAATGGACTCTGCGAGTGGACAGTTTCCGGCCTCACCGTAATGTCTTTACTGTGTCAGTCTCATCGCGCCAGCCATCTGTTCCCCAGCTTGGATCTCCTGGCTACTCCTCCCCTAATTATCCGCACATCAAAGGCTGCTCCCGCCCCCTGCTTCACACAAATGCTACCGAGAACAATTCCCGCCCGGCCGCTTTTAATTTCATTTCGCAAGCAGTTCCCCCTCCTCCCTCTCCTGACTTTCTCCTGCCTGCCACACCAATCCAAACTGAGGCGCTGCTGCTCCAGTCCCTGTATTACTCCCACTCATCTATGATTAGGAATAAAAGTCTGTCGGTTAAAAACAGTTTCAAGATAAAAATGGTTTCCCATTACTTTTGATGAATGTTCTGCATTTCCTTAACCGCCTCCAACTCTCCGACTTTCACATGCACATACCACTGCTTTATAAGCAGGAAATAGAATTCTACAGGAAACAATACTACCGAAGACCATTCGAGGGTGTGAGCTCAATGCCACCGAAGAGTACGTACAATTATTATACTTAAAGTTCAGTCAACTACCCTTGATGCACGGACAACCTTTGAAGAAAGTGAAAAGCATGTACCCTCACCCTCACCCTCAACCCCTCACCCTCACTCACCCTCAACCCCTCACCCTCACTCACCCTCACTCACCCTCACTCACCCTCAACCCCTCACTCACCCTCAACCCCTCACCCTCACTCACCCTCAACCCCTCACCCTCACTCACCCTCAACCCCTCACCCTCACTCACCCTCAACCCCTCACCCTCACTCACCCTCACTCACCCTCACTCACCCTCAACCCCTCACCCTCACTCACCCTCACCCACCCTCACCCTCAACCCCTCACCCTCACTCACCCTCAACCCCTAACCCTCAACCCCTCACTCACCCTCACTCTCACTCACCCTCACCCTCACTCACCCTCAACCCCTCACTCACCCTCAACCCCTCACTCACCCTCAACCCCTCACCCCCTCACCCTCACTCACCCTCAACCCCTCACTCACCCTCACCCACCCTCACCCTCAACCCCTCACCCCCTCACCCTCAACCCCTCACCCTCAACCCCTCACCCTCACTCACCCTCAACCCCTCACTCACCCTCAACGCCTCACCCTCAATCACCCTCAACCCCTCACCCTCACCCACCTTCACTCACCCTCACTCACCCTCACCCCCACCCTCAACCCCTCATCCTCACTCACCCTCAACCCCTCACCCTCACTCACCCTCAACCCCTCACTCACCCCCACTCACCCTCAACCCCTCACCCTCACTCACCCTCAACCCCTCACCCTCACTCACCCCCACTCACCCTCAACCCCTCACCCTCACTCACCCTCACCCTCACTCACTCTCAACCCCTCACCCACACTCACCCACACTCACCCTCACTCACCCTCACTCACACTCACCCACCCTCACTCACACTCACCCACCCTCACTCACACTCACCCACCCTCACTCACCCTCACTCACCTTCACCCTCACTCACCCTCAACCCCTCACCCTCACTCACCCCCACTCACCCTCAACCCCTCAACCTCAACCCCTCACCCTCCCTCACCCTCAACCCCTCACCCTCCCTCACCCTCAACCCCTCACCCTCACTCACCCTCAACCCCTCACCCTCACTCACCCTCAACCCCTCACCCTCAATCCCTCACCCTCACCCACACTCACCCCCACTCACCCTCACTCACCCTCACTCACCCTCACTCACACTCACCCACCCTCTCACCCACCCTCACTCTCACCCACCCTCACTCTCACCCACCCTCAACCCCTCACCCACCCTCAACCCCTCACCCACCCTCAACCCCTCACCCTCACTCCCCCTCAACCCCTCACTCACCCTCAACCCCTCAGCCTCACCCTCACTCACCCTCAACCCCTCACCCTCACTCACCCTCAACCTCATGCTAAAGATTTACAAAAAAACCCATAAACAATTCTAAAAGCACTAACTCTAATGCTGCGAGACCTATTGCATTTCTAATGCTTGTTTTGTGTGCATGCGTTTTTTGTCATTGTTGCCTCGTTCTCCTTGCTGGAAGGTGGCCTTGCAGTGGGGAGTTAGAGGATGGACCCTCCTTGTTTTGATGTGTAGAATGAGCGCATTTAAGTGTTAGTAGATTTGTCCGTTATTGGTGCTTCAAGAGTTTATCGAATAGTTTCTGATTTTGAACTGCTACAAGTTAGTATTTAATGCTTTAACAGTCTATGGTTCTCCAGCATTTGTCACAGGTCTGTCCATAACAGATGGCGTGTTTTGGTGCATTAGCTATGGCTTTTTGCGTGCGTTAACATAGCCTGGTACTCGCTTCAAAGTCCATCTCTGAGAAGTAGATGCCCCTCTGAAGCCCGCTTTGCTTTGACCGACTCTTTCAGTGGCTCCTGCTCCTCCCAAACCCGTCTTTGGGGTGCCCATGCTTTGGCACTTTTTGGACGTGCAGGTTGATGACGTAGTCGGAGTTGCGCCGAGGAGTCGCCCGTAGTGGAAGGCTTTGCGGGGAGCACTCAAGGGGCGATTCGAGATGGGCAGAGCGAGTCTGTGGTCCGTGGCCGAGGGCCCGCGAACGCTCGAAGAGGGAGCCCCGGAGAGGGAGTACAGAGAGGGGAATCCGGGCCATGCAGCGTCCCTGCCTGAATAGGAGCAGCGCGGGGCCCTTGTGAGTACGGGTCGGGGGTGGCGGGCAATCCCCGGGGATTTCCCTAGAGCGGAGCAGGGACATTGGGCGATGCGTCCCACACCCATAACTACAGTTAGACATCGGATGCGCACACCATGGTAGCCACCAGACTTCGCGCCCCGGCGCCTTTCCCATCAGCGCTGTCCCGTTTCTTGTGGGACTAAACTCCCCAGACAGGGTTCAGATACACCCGTGGACACCCCAGTTCTGCACCCGCACCCCATTCCCTACACTCAGCCCGCCCGGGACAGCGGCGGGGATTGCCACAAACAACGGCCGCCATGTTGGGAAGAGGCCTCGTCAGAACTTGTCTGGGTTAGATTCTGAGGGAATCTCCACTCCTAACCCTTGTTTTAAGAAGGCACAGAGCGCAGACACCGAGACTCGAACCATGGTCCGCCAGTTCGAAAGTCCATAGCTCTGCATGTTATCCAACATCATCTCTCCATAACAATCCGCTTTTTTATTTAGGGGGATTTGTCTTTGTTTCCGTTAGTCAGTTACCTTCACACCATGCACCCACCAATAACCCCTTCCTCTATTTTACTTCCCTGGGCGCCCCCGTGAGCACATGGGAACGGCGTTTCCTTGATTACATTAAAGTGTGCTGTTTGGAGGTGGACGCGCTTCATTCCACTTCAAGGCCCCAAATTGAGCAGAGCTGTGCTCTAAATACAGAGTGTTTCATTAAGGTAAGAACATCATAAATACAGCTTTGTGTACAATGATTCCAAAGACTATAGCACATCTAATAACGTTGCAAAGGCATCGCCACAGTAGCAGGACAAGCGCATACACTTAAAACTCTTTTCCGGGACCCATATATGCCAGCTCTCACAACATCCACACAACGCATATAGCTTATCTCCCTCATAGGTCCATCGTACCAGCTGAAGAGGAAAAAGTGTAGGCTCCTCATGTGAGCCTATACTTAAACTGAGTGGCCCCTACAATTGTCTCATCAATCATACGGGGCTTCACGGAGCTCTGGCTCTCGTCCAAGTCACAGAGACAGAGCTCCGTGAAGCTCCGTATGATTGATGAGACAATCGTAGGGGCCACACTTTTTCCTCTTCAGCTGGAACGAGAAAAGCGGGCGGAAAGATGTCCCAGAGTACATGGTGTTCAACATTGGTGCTGTGACTAAGTGTCGAGCCCTGACAAACCTGCCAGAAGTTTCAGAGGCAGAGGGCTTTAGGGAATGGTATGCACAGCTAGCTACCAGCCTTTTTAGTTCAACAGAACACACCTAATTTCAGAATAAAAGTGTGCAAAAGGTGTGCCTTTTGATTTTTACCCCTTTCGTCACAAGAAGGAGTGAATGCTCATTGCTACTTGGTACTTTACACACCTTTTTTGTTTGGTTTTGGGCACTTTTCTTTCTTCTTTTCTGAATAGAATGACCACCTGTGATGAGAAAAGGGGCTCAATCTGCTGAACACCTGCCAGTTGCCCCGAGGGTGGTGCGCCCATGAGGGGTCATTCTTTTCTTCACACTTTTTTTCACATGTATTAAGTGTGGTCGGATGCACTGTGTACAGGATTGATTCAGACATCGTTCAGTGCTCGGAGTGACTGTCATTTTGAAGTTCACTAGGATTTTCCCTTATTTTTATGTTAAGAGCTTTGGACGAAGTATACTAAATACACCCAAAAGAAAAAAAAATTCAAATACAGGTGGTGTAGCATTGGACTTTGATCGCTTGTCTCTCCATTGCATGAATACGAGTATCAATATTAAATTTCCTGGGAACAGGATTTTTGTGATATTGTCAGTTTATGAGTGGGGGGCAACCCTGGTTCCCTTTTTCCCTCTTGGCTCCTTTTTGGAATAGATACTTTTGGGGGAGAACAGAATTACTCCAGTTTTGATGTGGTTTAAAGTAAGATAGTTGGAGTCAAACCAAGACTGAATCTTACTGCGTGTGCCGTTAATATGTAGGATGTCACTATGATATTTGACTTTGTACTAGTGTCATCTGCATAGAGGTGTTATTTGATCACTGCTAGATTCAGGATGATAGTAAGGGGGTTCCATGAAGAGATTGAAAAATGAGGGGGAGAGGATTGAGCCCTGGGGGACACAAGGCAAGACTTTATTTTGATTTGTTGCGATTGGTGTTGTAGGTAATATGTGTACTATTTTAAAGCTGCGCCATTAAAAACGGTGCAGGAATGCAGTAAGGATGGGTGATTGACTGTATTAGAAGCCACCGAGACGTCAAGTAGGATAAGTAGGTAAGCATCCCCCTTCTCTAAAGATCGATGGATGTCATCTCCAATATTTAGTATGGAGGTTTCTGTGCTGCAGCCTTTCCTGAAACCAAACTGGAAGGAGTACAGTAGGAAGGAGTACAGTAGGTTGTATTCACCTATGTGCCTGTTGAGTTGTTGTAAGATGCCTTTTTTCCATGGTTTTAGCAAGTAACAGGAGGTTGGAGATAGGTCTCGGGTTGGTGAAATCATTTCGGTCTGCCCTAGGGTTTTTGAGAATAGGTGAAATTTGACCTAGTTGGAGGTAGGCAGGGGAAGTATTGATGATTTTTGTCCAGCATGGGGAGATGAAATGGTTTAGGTTAAGTACTATTTTTGAAGGGAGTGGATCTTTAGGGTGCGAAGCATGCTTTCATTTTGCAATAGTATTAAAACCTTCTAGTTCAGTGATGCGACTGAAATTAGACCAATTGCCGTTGTTTTTTAATTGGATGTTCAAAAGGTTGTTGTATGTTCCATTTGGGGTTGATTGATTACTGACAAGTACAGGTGGTTGGACAGCCGTTGGGGAGGATGGAGGGATTTCTCAATTTTAGCAATGTTGTCCGTGAAGAAGCTGATAATTTCTTCACATCGTTCTTTAGAGGCTATTATTTCGAGTGGGGAGACAGACGTGGTTTGTCGTTTGACAATGTTAAAGAGCACCCTGAGCCTATTCTTTGCACCGTCAAGTTGTATGCGGAAGAAAGAGGCATTTTTCTTGATATTGTGCTTCTTGTATGCTAACCTAGCAGTTCTGAGGAGAGTTAGATGAAATGACAGGGGGTTTTGTCTCAATGTCCTTTCTGCTTATCTGGGTTGTCTTCTTTTGTTGTTGAGAACAGAGTTATACGATGATTAAGATTGGACTAATCTTGGTTGTTTTAATTTGAACAGTGCAATTTGGTTGAGAACTTCCGTTATCGTCATGTCGTAGTGGGCCGTGAGCCCATTTACGTTTTGAGTGTGGGGGAGACGGAGTTCACAAATCTTAACTTCCAGATCCGTAGAGAGGACTTTTTTGAGGTTACTGGTCCACTGCTTGGGTTTGTTAATTAAGACGAAGTGAGGTTTGGCAATGGTCTCTATGTTAAACAGTATGAGATTTTAGTCAGACCATTCAATTGGTACGATGACACTAAGAGAGAACAGCTCTTTACTAGTGATAATAGCATCTAGAGTAGCGTCCTTTATGTCGGTTCGACCATTGCAGAGTTGTTTTTCGTCATTCATCTCTAGAATAACAGAAGGCGCCTGACTGTGGGGTCGTCTGTTTCCAGTGAATGTTAAAATCTCTCAAAAACATGCCCTTCCTTTCGGTATGGGAGAACAGAGTAAGTAGGTCAGATACCCCATCAGCAAAGACGGGGCGGTCACCACGCGGATGGTAGATGGTGTGAAGTTTGTGAGGCAGGGAGCTTTTATCTTTCAGTTCAACAACAAGATATTCAAAAGTAGAGTATTGAGCATTTTTAAGGATGGAAAGTTGGACTTCAGCTTTGTAGATGACTAGATCACCACCTGTTCTTTCAGTCCGGTCATGTCTAATGATGGAGTACCCAGGAGGAGTAAGTAGGTCAAGTATGGCAGTAGAGTGTTCATTGTGCCACGTTTCAGTAAGAAAAGCCAAATCAATTCCCTCACTAAGAATGGTTGCAACGATATCTGTAGTGTGCTGTTCTGCCGATCTACAGTAGATGAGCAAGCAAGATAGAGGGCAGGGATTATGCATATCAAACTTTGTGGTATGGATGGTGGTGTACTGAGCAGGAGGTCTGGGCGATTTAGAATTTGCAGGGGTTTTATTTATGCCCACTATTACTGGGATTGTAAAGGAAGGCTATTGGACCAAATCCTGGGTCTTAGAGAGATAGGATGCACCAAGAGCATCTACTTCTAGAAATCTGCCTCGCTCAAAGCGGAGGCAGATTTCAATTGAGAGGAAAGGAATATGGCAGCCAGATTAGAGACACAGGCAGATGTCAGGAAGAAAACAGCGACTACGCCCCAGGGCCACAGCAATCCCTCAACTGGCAAGAGAGGGGCCAAGACTCAGGACCTCAGCAGACGACAGGTAGTTACGTTGTCGTTTGGTTGTCCTGTACTGTGGGACAGAAAACTCTCCCAGCAGAAGAAAAGATGGCGTCTAAATATTATTCTCGGCCATCGTCGGCAGCCACAGCATTGAATACGTGCTATCGCCTAATAGACCTCAGCTTAGAAGCATCCAGGAACTACACTCATGCATCCAGGCCTCTCGAGCAGGTGAGGAAGACCAAAACCGTCAAGGTCGGCTAACGCCTGCCCAAATGCCACAAAGAAGCCCAACACTTCAAAAGGTGCCAGAGAGCTCAGGGCGCATGCAGGGAAATATCGCCAGCAAAGGCAGCAGGGAAAAAACCAAGAGCTAGAGAAGGGCTGCAGAGACTCACAAAGCCCCAGGGGTCGGCTTGGCTTTTGGAGTAAATAAGTCTGAACCTCCGACATTGTTATGCAGACCTGCGGCAGGGGTAAAGGCAGTCCCTGATCAGAAAGAACAACAGCCAGAGAAGGACCGCTGAGACTCACATAGCCAAGTCGGGACCTCAGTTGTCATTTGCAGACCCTCGACCAGGGCAAAGGCAGTCCACAGTCGGAAAGGCAGGAGGCTGAGCACCAAAAAAACCTCCACGAGCACCCATAGGCATGGCAGACATGAGGGCTCGAAAAATAAAAAATAAAAAAATGGTACTAGTCCTGTAGAACTAGTACCTTAAAAAATGTCCTCGACCTAAGTGCAACCTACTTGACCTCCGTCTCTGAAAGTGGAGCATATGTGACAAGATTACAAGATTTAAAGGCATTCTTATTGCTTACTAACTTTGTGAGCAATAAAAAGGCCTTTAAATCTTGTTATCTTGTCCAATTTGTTCAGTTTTCACAGACAGAGAACAAAAGTTGGTTTGTTTTCCTACTCGCCAGAAAGGGTGAGTAGGACCTAAAAACAGCTCGACCTTGTTAAATTTAGCTCAACTATGCGAGCGGCCGAGTGGAATTTGAGCCCTGACATGGCATGGCTGACACCAGGGTATGGCATGGCTGACACCAGGGCATGGCATGGCTGACATGGGGATATGGCCCACACGAGAAAATGGCAGACACGGGCACATGGCCGACGCGAGGGACATGAATGACACGAGGGGCATGGCTCACATGAGGGCATGGCCGACACAGGGCATGGCCGATCACAAACGGGGTGATGAAGGGGCAGTCAATATTTCTTTCTTGTTTGGACACGCTTCTAGAGTCATCTTATCATATAGCTCACTAGACAGACTCTTATCAATGGTAATTAAATCCCAAGTCTGCATCCCAAAAACCGTTCTGAATAAAATGTTGTCAATATCGGGCGTCTCAGTAAATATCTGTTGAATGCTATTTCAGGTCATATAACATATTGGTTAAGACGTATTTACATGTAATCTGTCTAAATAATTTTTCTCTGTTTGATGAACTGCGGTTGGAACGCTGCACGAAGCAAGCCACACAAACGTAAGCTTGAAAATGTAACTCAAAAAGGAAAAAAAAAGCATACATTCACCCCCATCCCCCGGATATGTCATACTATTTTATGGTGTAAACCTGTATCTCAAAATCATATACTTTGGACATATATATCAGACTTTTATTTCCCATGGAGGTTAAAAAAATGTGTTAAAACTAAAAATGCATTTTTATTCAAACTCCGCTCTCTTAAAGTGCACAAGGATTCCCATGCCCAAGCTTTAAAGTTTAGATGTACACAGGCAGGCGTGAAACGTACGTTCCTATTTAGAATCAGGGCTTTAAGTACTGGTAGTTCTAACAAGCAGGTTCTCAGACGGGTCCCTATCGGGCTCCCCATGTTTGTCCTAGGCCTCAAGGTGAGAAAAAACACAAATCTTCACTCTGCAGCAGTACCACACTTCACTACCTACGATGGTACTTCCAAAATAGAATTGTGAAAGTTCTTACAGTCCGATTTTTTTCGGAACTGAATTATTTTTGATATTATATGCAACAAAGACGTTCCTACACACCTGGACAAAATGCTGGAAGCAATCGGAGCTTCTCCGTTGTAACTCATTTCTATGTGGCGTGCCTGTCCCGGATGAGGATGCGCCGAATGTGATAAGACACTTAAAGTTCGCCAGGCAGCCGCTGTTCATTTTCCATCACGCTTTCACATTAAGTGTAAGTGCGCTTGAAAATAAACACACGGCTGCCTTTGCAAAAGCCGAATGTGGGGATACCGCAAAGGCAGCCTCCTGTTTATTTTCCCATTGCGCTTTCACTTTAAGTGAAAGCGCGATGGGAAAATAAACACGCAGCCGATTACCTCTTTACTCAAGACCAGAATGTATCTCTTTTCTTGGGAGCAGTATGGATGGTCAGCAAACAAGCGTGATGCCAAAAAGGCAGCCGCATGTTAATTTTCCCATCGTCCTTTTACTTTAAGTGAAAGCAGGATGGGAAAATAAATATGCGGCTGCCTTTGCCAAAGCTGAATGTGGGGAAAAAAGTACGTCCCACCTAATGAGGGAGAGTGTCACGCCTCCGGTAAAAGGTCAAATCCCAGTGGGCGTGGCCAAAAGGAGACAAGGCGGCAACAAAGAAGCCTCCTTTACAATCAGAAGCCAGCATTTTGTATTTAGGATGACGCTGGCCAATTAAAAAGATGGGCTGAGCTTCAACTCCGCCTACGAAATCTTCGAAATCTGTATTGATTCCAAGAAGCCCTCAAATGTCAAGAGCAGCGCATGAACTGCTGGCGACAGCCGAGACCTAAAAACAAGAGGATAATATTATTTTGTTTATATCTTTACAAACATAAAACGCTATAGCTATAATAAAACAGAACTGTATGTGTCCACTCTTTTAGACACACAAGATAAGAAATCCAGGCACAACAGGTGGGAGTAATAATGCTGCGTAGGACTTTTGTAAGCTAAGGAGGGTTTTCATAGAGGCTATTCTATTCTTAAACAGAGATTTACTCAGCAGCAGAATCGTTTTTTTTAAGAATAAGCAGAGTTAGGAAACGCTAAGCCAGCGCAATGATCTTGGTCTAGGCTAAACGTAGCAAACTACAGACTTTCAATATATACAACCTTAGCAACCTACAGATGTGCAATATATACAACCTGAGTGACCTAGTAGTAGAACAAGCATTTTACAATGCAAACGGTCCAGTCTTTGAGACCGTATATGTATTTGGCTATACAGCACATTACCCTGGATGCTGAAACATCTACTGTTCTTTAACATGGAGGGAAAGTAAATGCCAAACTACGTGACACGCCAGGTGTTCATGGAGAGAAATATTGCCTTTCAGAGGGAAATGGTGTAGTCCAAAGCTCTGTTTCAGGGCCTTCAGTGGTCATAGCACTGAAAATACAAGATTTAAAAATAACATTGTCTACAATTTCTATTGACTGGAATCTAGAGAATGCTAAAGTGATTCTGGTATTTTACTGACCACTGCTGGTCAGTTTCTATCAAGAAAGTTAAATAGAGTCAGTTGTCGGAAAAAATGTAAAAAGAAAGTCCCTCAGCAGAAAGCAATTCTGATATTTTACAGACCACTACTGGTCGTTTTCTATCAAGACAGTTAAACAAGCAGAAAGCAAATCTGGTATTTTCTCCTTGAAGAATACTACCAAATTTTCGCAAAGATCCTGAGATGCAGGAACGGAAAGATTTAGACATTCCGGATTTGACAGTTTACGCATTACTGTGAAGTCTTTTACCGCACTGATGGGTGCAGCCAAGATAGCGCTAGATCCAGTCCTAGGGCTGACCTCTAGAGCCCACTAAGTACATACACTTATAAGTATATACTTAAGTATATCTAAGAGGTCTCGAATGCTCGACCTAAAAAGGCATGTCAAGATACAGGCTGATCAGCCGAAAAGGAAATGCGTACCTACCGCAGAGGCTACAACTTGAGAGAACAGTAAATTGTCAACAGGACAAAAGTGTCTAAACTAAGCCCTAAAGTACCCCTTGGTATTTCAGCCCTACTCAGTTGTAGTGATGGCCATTTTGTCTTGAGTTATCCTGCTACCAGCATTACTGCGGGTGGGGTTACATGCCAATCAGCATCAGCCAACTGTACAAATGCCCTATGTCCTACTTTAAAACCCCTTACAACTATAATTAGTAAATACGTCCCTGCATGGTAAAACTGAATCAAAACATTTGTGACGTATTGTAGATGAAAATGTTTTAGCAGAAAAGTATCTGCTAAGAGCCAACATGCATAACAAATAAGCCCTTTGATTCAGTAAGCAATGTACCGCAACACCCACAAGGGTCATGTTCGCGCTATACTGCACTTTATCTATACTACTAGTATAAAGAGAGAACAGAAACCTTTTGGCAAGGTAAACTCGGGAACCACAGCACCAATCCACACACCCAAAACATTGGTGGAATCCTCAGGGTGTGTAGATGGACATAGGTGACATAAAATAAAAATAAAAATGTACAAACAAAGTAGTCCCCTAAAACTAGCACCGGTCGCGACGTAGCGCTGACCGCGACCTAGACGTGCGTGATGACGACAGGCAGGGAGGAGCAGTGACGAGCGGCGAGGAGTGGCGGTAAAGTCCGGAGCTTGGAGAGGAGCAGCGGCTCAGGTAAGGCGAGGCGGGAGGCGGTCTGGGCAATGTCGGGGCGGGCGGGGGCCCGGGAGTGGCGGTGAAGTCCAGAGCGCGGCTCAGGTATGGCAAAGGCGGGGGGTAGGCGGCAGGAGGCAGGCGGGCGGGAGGCGGTCTAAGCAATGTCGGGGCGGGCGGGGGCCCGGCCGGGACTGCACAAAAGCCGAAAATGCTGCCCCCAGCCCCCTTCTGCTCCGGGCAACGCCGGGTCGGGCTGCTAGTACTAATATAATAAAGAGAGAACCCAAACCTTTGAGGCGGGAAATCTCAGGAACCACAGCACCAATCACAACACCCAATACAGCGTTGGAAAGGGCAGTGGCAGCAGAAGGACATAGGCTATGCAGACGCCCACATATACATTTAAAAGGTAAAAGAACCGTGCCAGCAAAGTAGTCCCTTGTGGGCGTGTCTGCGTTGTGCTGTGGGCGTGTGCTGGGGGCGTGACAAACTCTGGGGGCGTGTGGTACGTTCCGCCCTTCATGCCATGTCTCATATCGTGTGCTGTGGGCGTGTGCTGGGGGAGTGTGCGGGGCGCGGGATTACAGAAAAAAAAGCAAGCGTTGTGCCCAATATTTCATTGTTTCTTCTTCCCATGTTCTGTACATTCCAGCTCCGGGTGTCCACGCTTCTCCCTTGAAATACCCCTACACCCCATAATCATAACCCACACTTACTCAAAATACCCCAACACCCTTAAACACTAACCCATCTTAACCCTATAAATATACCCAGTACCCCAAAACCCAAACCTATCCCTAAACCCTTAAAATACCCAGTACCCCAAAACCCAAACCTAGCCCTGAACCCTATAATTACCTCTGTACCTCAAAACCCATATCTACCCCTGAACCCTAAAAATACCCCGTACCCCAAAACCCAAACCTACCCCGAATCCAAAAATACCCCTGTACCCCAAAACCTAGCCCTGAACCATAAAAATAAGCCTGTACCCCAAAACCCAAACCTACCCCTGAACCCTAAAATACCCCTGTACCCCAAAACCTAACCTAGCCCTGAACCCTAAAAATACCCCTGTACCCCCAAACCTAGCCCTGAACCCTTAAAATACCCCTGTACCCCAAAACCCACACCTACTCCTGAACCCTAAAAATACCCCTATACCCCAAACCCAGCCCTGAACCCTAAAAATACCCTTGTACCCCAAAACCCATACCTATCCCAAAACCCTAAAATTACCCCTGTACCCCATGACCCAAAACTATATCTTAAAATACCCAAACACCCTAAAACATATACCTCAGTACCTTAAAACCTATACGAAAACCACAGGTGATGGACAGAAGACAGAACAATGTCAGAAACCGGTCCTCTGAAGCTTGTTTCCGGTCCAGGGAAGGCATGGCTTGCCAGTTTGGGCTGGAATGCTCCCATGAGGCACAGGGTCAGACTGATTTGCATGTGGCCATGTCTGAACTGGGGTGGTGTGGAATGCAAAAAACTATGGATTTAGGCCCAGATCTCTGTACTGGGGTGAATGTATGACCTTGCTCTGCATTCTGTCTATCACCTGTGGTTTTTGCATTTATCCCCTAAACATATACCCCTATACCCATACTTACCTTATCCAAACATTTTTTTAAAAAACATGTTTTTACCATTCATGCATTTACAACAAATTTCGTTGTAAATGTAGCATATAAAATGTAATGCCATGCGTTATAATGGCATTGTGGAGTCATGGTACTTTCGTAATGAAAGTATGCGGAGTGATGGTATGCGGAAATAAAGTTGCGGAATAATGGGTGTTTACCCTTCCCCGGTAAGTACATTAGTGGCACGGCGGCCCATACTCATATTTTTTCACCACCGATTTGAAAAATGCACATGTCTCTCTAATTGATGGCCAGCACCGACATACACTTTTAGACATACCTCCCGCCACAAGTTCTAGAATTGCGAACTTTAGAGCTGGGGAGCTACGTTCAAATCTCGGCATCAGCTCAACATCCTGTGATTCCAGGAAAATCGCGTTGTCTCCCCGTGCCTACCACAAATGAATGTGTTTTTCTTTAATGTAAATTGTGCTCATGCCATGTTGTCGAGTTCGCGCTATACAATATTGCAAGGAAAAATAAAGTAGGGAAACTCGAGTTCACACACTACTGAACGCGCACTCAAGTACATCAGCAGTGCACTGTTAATTGGAGCGTTTCACAGGCCTGTCACAGATAAGAAATGCTATCAAAGCGCAATCCTACAAAACAATATACTACTGGCCGGCAGCAATTCATACCCGGACAACGTCGGGACAGGCTGCTAGTAAATAAAATAAAGCTAGATCACCCGTCAAACATAGGGCACTTCCCAGACACTCACTGCGAGGACAATCTTTCTTTGGGGTCAGCTTTAAAGGAGCCGAAAGCTGCATTACAGCATACAATGTAAGTTATACCTGGGCACGTCTGATCTACCTCTCTCACAATGACCTCGCACTCTCTTGCCCTTTAATAACCAAGCATCTAGAGCTATACAAATGCATCAAAGACCCTATCTGCCATTTCAGAATCTATAAACATTCGTCACTGACAAGCTTGCCATTAATGAACGCTGAAAGCACATTTTATTTCCAATTTAAGAGCATGGAGTAGAAATTAGTGAAGTTAATGGGCAATGCTCGATTTCAGCAGCATATGGCGGTACGAGCCAGGAGTACCGTTTAACTTTTCACACACACTGATCTTTGAAGGGCAATTACAAATCTTTTGCAACAAAGTTTGTCAAAAGTTATTTTCTGTTCTTAGCTAACTGTAGTTCCAGAGCTAATATTAACAATCTGATCATCTTAAAAATGGAACAACTTACGCTGTGGAACAAAGGAAGCAAGAGAATTATTTTTAACTATACCACGCAAAAAAGGAAATACTTAGCTGATTATCACAGCAAATACTACCCCTGGATCTATTTAAGTGGAAACAGGTCAACCGACTGCTAGGTTAATTGAAGGGAAAAAACTTTGCATGGTCATGGTGTCCAATCTCTTACTACAATCACAAATAAACAACTCTGTAAAAGACTCGATCCATAGAATTATATTCCTTCAGCACTGCCCTTTGTGATAACCAATCTGGATTATACAAGTAAACTTTATTTATCTCTACATTGGAGTCCAATAAACTAATCTGTAAGCAACAAAGAACCCAGCAGACAGACAAGTACTCATACTAAACAGATGGGATCGCATTGTCCCACTCTCAAATACACTTGCCTATTTTATAGCTCTCTCTCAGTAGACAGGCAAGCTCTGGAATAAACTTGTAAACACATGAAGAACCATCAATAACTACTGGCGATTCAGAAGAGAAAAAACCACTAGGTTCTTACCTAAATCAGTCCCAACTAACTCACATGTACAACTATGACTGGTTTGCACCGGCTGCTTCCGATATCATCCTCCTACATCTCTTTTGTTATGTTCTAAATTCTTATAGAGCGCACGTTCACCGATTGGTTTCTCGGAGCTATTCTAGTAGGTGCTGTACCCTGTAGGATTATTAGGATGCTGAAAAAAATAAGTCTAGCCGCTTGGTGCCATTTTTTCACTTGACTGTTTTCTGCATTCTTTTTCTTGTCATTAACTTACTTTGCATTATAAAGCAACATGTGCTGTCATGTAAAGGAATGTTCAACATAATCTCACTCGTGGATATTTCCATTAAATGTCATCATCCACGTGGAGATTTGAAGCAACCTAGTTATACTATGTCTAAGTGGCAACTGTAGTGTGGAAAAATTCTTTTTTGTGTTGTGCTTAATGTAAGTTTATCACTTTACTAACTTCAGACCGTTCAGTGTTGAAGAAATGGGTATTCATCCCCTTAGTTTTTAAGTGTGTTAATTAAATCAAGTTGAGGAATTCTCAAACTTCATGGTTATGACAATGCTACCACAAAATCCGGATTTCTAAGATTTAGCGTAAGCATGGTTTATTTTGTTGCCGATATGGTTACAATTCTCTTCTTGGTTTGTATATGTGCCCTGTATGCTTCTGATTTAAAATTCCATCCCATCTACTAACATACCATATAATACTACACGGTTTATAGCTACATTGTTTTGGACTTTGCACTGTAGGTTAGCCAATGCTTGAAATAACTTCAATCTCAGCATAACCTCCTGCTTAAAATCAGCACCACTTTCTTCTGCATCATGTTTAATGTAGATTTAAAACCCTCACACACCTCGCTCAACAGCTAGGTCAAACAATTTCTAATACTTTATTCAACTACGCACTTCAAAAAGGGATTCCATTGAAACGGAGTCCTGTGTGGATTTTTCAAGGGTATGAAGCAGTGTATGAATTCTACATTACAGAGCAAAACAGCTAGGAAGACATCAGTTTCCCCTCTTCCATGGACCTGTTTAGCTGGGGCCCTGGCTTCATATGGATCTTGATGCGATGGACGTTTAGGTTCTACAAAGTACCAGTTGGGGTGGACATACAAGTGTGGACTCCGCAACAGAAATGTGGAGCAAGCAGTTATGGCCTACACCACCCGTCTCATTACCCAAGGTGCATCATGTATTTTTGGGGGAGACGACAACCAAACCTCAGCAGCTGTGCTAATTGTGGTAAACAGCCCTGGCACATGCTGCCTTTCCCAATCACAACTTCCAATACTCACTGTTTTCTTGAGCCAGAATTACAAATGTTTGGCATTTCGGACTTTTTTTGCCTACTTCTGAAGCCTTGTATTGTATTGTATTGTATTGTATTGATTATTTGTAACGCGCAACTGTCACCCTACGGGTATCCTGGAGCCCAAACAGGAAGTAGTCAGATGGTACTACAATACACTAGCTGTCAAGACATGTAGAACAGCCACCGGATCTATTAAATAAAGTCACGGGGATTAGACTTTGGCGAATAGCCATGTTTTCAGGCTTTTTCTGAAACCCAGTAGGGTGCCAATTTGTCTGATGTTCTGGGGAAGCTCGTTCCACAGCCTAGAGGCAGAGATGCAAAAGGCTCTGCCTCCCATCCTCGACCTCCTGATCCTGGTAGTAGCTGCCAGACTCTGGCTAGAGGAGCGCAGGGATTTGGAGGGGCTATCCTTTCCTGTAGAGGGATAGGTCCCGTGTTGTGCAGGGCTCTGTACACAATACATAAGGATTTAAAAACAACTCTACCCCCGATTGGCAGCCAATGTAGATCTCTTAGCGCCAACGTAGTGGAGGAGCTGAGAGGTCTTTGAAGTGCCAGCTTGGCCGCTATAGACTGGACCCTCTGGAGCCCCTGTAGGATGTATAGGGGGGCCCCTAGATATAGAGAGTTACAGTAGTCCAGTCTGGCCAGGATCACACTCCTAACTACTAATGGCCTGGACTCATCAGGCAGAAGGGGCAAAATCTGTCTGAGTGCTTGGGTAGAATAGTACAGTTGCCCTCTCACATTTAAGAAGCCAGGCTCCGAATGAGGATGGAGTTTGAAAAGTCCCTTTTTTGCGTGGTTTTGAGCACCATGGCATTCATGCCCTAAATTTTAGAGAATTGTCTAGAGGTGATGGAATTTTTGGGGATGGGAGGGGGGCAGTGTGTAAGACAGAGGAGCATGCTAGTGGGAGGCATTTAAAGCAGACAGTAAAGGATAGCAGAGAGAACATAAGAGGATACAGCATTTAAGACAAGAGCATTTTTACCCTAAGTGGGACGGGTATGCCCAGATGTGGGTCCCGTGCTCGCTATGCTACTGGTTTCAAGCTAGCCAGGCTGATGAAGGGTGATGCCCCGAAACGGGTCCAAGGAAGCTTGTTTTTTGATCCAAGGATGACCTGACCAGGCAGTTCGGGATGGACTGTTCCCATGGGCAACAGGGTCATGGCTGGTTTGCATATGGCTGGGTACTAACTGGAATGGTGTGGGAAGCAAAATAATGATCGATTTAACCCAAATGTGTGACTGGGGGTGAATGTTTGACAATGTTCAACATTCTGTCTTTTTGTGTCATCTATTTATGTTGCATTTGGCTAAGTAAAACAAGCATCATCTTAAAGACAAAATATGTTTAATGTAAAAGAGGCAGTGCACAAGTAGTCCATGACACTGAAGGATGTTACTTATTGTGCGGATAAGTACATTGGGTAAAAGCAGAGTGTAGTAACTCCGTCAGGTAAGCAAATGGCTGAAGTGAGCTGATCCTGTGTCCCATGTATGTAGGCAATGGTGGGCAGAACAAAAAATGTGAATGAAAGTATAGCAGACCTATGTATGAAGAGAGCCAACTGAAACCCCTTTATCAATCAATCAAGGAACTTGTAAAGCGCACTACTTACCTGGGAGGGTCGCAAGGCGATGAAAGGGGGGGGGGGGGGGGGGTTGAGTGCCGCTACTGCTTGAAGAGCCAGGTCTTGAGGAGTCTTCTGATGGTGAGCTGGTCCTGGCTCTGCCGTAAGTGGGTAGGGAGGGTGTTCCAGGTCTTGGCGGTGTAGTAGAAGGTTCTGCCGCCGGTGGTCTCTCGTTGGATACGGGGGACAGCGGCGAGAGCGAGGCTTGCGACGCGGAGCTGGCGGGTGGGGGTGTAGAAGCTGAGTCTGTAGTTCAGGTAGGCTGGTCCAGCGTTGTGTAGCGCTTTGTGTGCGTGGGTGAGGAGCTTGAAGGTGACCCTTTTGTCAATGAGGAGCCAGTGCGGGTCTTTCAGGTGGGGGGTGATGTGCCTGCAGTGTGATACGTCATGGATCAGTCGTGCGGAGGCGTTTTGGATGCGTTGTATTAGACGTAGGTGCTTGGCTGGGATTCCTGCGTAGAGTGCGTTGCCGTAGTCGAGCCTGCTGCTGACGAGGGCCTGGGTAACAGTTTTCCTTGTTTCGGGCGGGATGCACTTGTAGATCCTGCGGAGCATGCAAAGGTGTTGTAGCAGGAGGAGGAGGAGACGACGTTGATCTGCTTTGACATGGGGAGGGAGGAGTCGAGGATGAATCCTAGGTTGCGTGCGTGGTCGTCGGTGTAGTATATACAGGGTCACTGGGATTGTGGTCAGTCGGTATAGTATATACAGGGTCACTGGGATTGTGAGACCACAGGAGGTTTTCTGCATGATTGCAGATGAGCAGCACAGTCCACCTGCAATTTTACCCCAAAAAATGATTCCATCTCAAACGATTAGAAAGTTACTAACTATGCAACAAGTGTTGCTGCACAGTGGACAGATGTTTACAAAGCTTGACTGGTTACCTTGCTGTTGGTTATTGATATATTTAGATGTTAAACTGGTGCTAATGAGGTGAAACTTGTGCCCAGGCATTGTTAAAATATGTAACAAATGGAAAAATAATGAAGTAATAGTACTACAAAATGTGCTGCATTACGCTGCATTATTTGTCTTACTTGCTGCATAATTTAATCAAACCTGCCGGATAATTTGGCCCTCCCCTGCTGCATTATTTCAGAGGCTCTGGTATAAATATTGTTTTATTAAAAGCTAAATCATTTTGGTCAAAGCTAGACCTAAAAACACAGGTTGCAGTTTCCTGACTGAATCCTTCACACAAAAAAACCTTTAATATTCCCCATAGGAGTAAAACTGCTGTGAGAATTAAACAAGCTTTCAGTCCCTTCCCTCACCCAATAAGCATCGGATCTTGCATCCTGATCAACATAAGATCCTACAGGCAGAATTGATTCCACATCAACTACTTGTTACTGGATACCAGCCTGGACCTACTCTTTGAAGAAACTTGTATAAAAGCGCCTCAAGCAATGCATTATTTAGGCTCTGTACACCACTTGACTGTCCCTGCATTCTTTCTTGTAGGTGAAAAGGAAGAATGCCGAAGAATTCACGACTGCCGCAAAAAGCAGTTTTCCATAATCACCTTTCTGGACCGGAGATGGAATAGCACAATTTGCCACCAAACCCTATGAATCCCAGTTCATTTGCATCTTAGTACATTTGAAAAAACTGATCTTCACCAGACTCCATAGAACCTTTGAAGCCATAAATTACCATCAACTTGTTACTGGAGAGAAATGATGCAAGCCATATATCCCTGATGAAAACTTGGCCCCAAAAATATCTGATCTCTGTTAAAGAAACCAACTCAATCACCTGGAGTGAGCACCACATCATCATCAACTTGAACCTCCCAACTGCGACACAATCACCAGAAGCACCAAACTCATTAGCATTTAACCCGAAAAGGCTTGGACATCGCCTCCTTCCAGTCAGAACTCCTGGCAACATAGCGACTGAACCAATTTCCGCCAATTACCTACCTAATTGCACAACAAAGCAGCTCCACAAGAGTTTTGATACACCGGATGTCATGTAGGCATGGGCGGAAAATCCGTTCCGCTCACGGATTTTGCGGATTTTCGGGAAATCCGCAATCCGCGAGATTTGCGATTCTCCCGCAAAATCCGCAAATCCGCGAGCAGCGGATTTTGCTCGCACTGTTCGCGTGAGTTCGCGCCCCGCGAATAAGTGCAAAATTGCAGAAATACGATTTTAGCAAAACTGAAAGTAACTACTTACCAGGTTCAAAAGTTCAGGCTCATCATTAGTAGCCATTTCCTGTAGTGCTTCCTGAGGGGCCCCTCCAGAGTTCAGTTGCCAGTTGAAACTATTATGTGACCCTGCTCTGAACCTCAGAATAGTTACACATATGCCACAAAGGTCCTGAATTACAGCTAATGGAGACAAGCAGGAGCCAGGCTGGAAGTTAAAATCCATTAATCAGCCCCTAATTCATTATTGTCAGTTGGGGCAGGGCAGGTGTTGTAACTAATTTTGCAACAATGAAAGCACTTAGCAAGTGCAAAAGATCACTAATCAGGGCGCACTAAGGAAGCAGGTGCCAGCTAAAAAAATATTCTGTGACACATTAATCAGCCCCAAATTAATTCAGGTCACTTGAGGCAGGGAAGGTGTGCTTTGCTTTGCCGAAAATAATGTACACTGGACAACCAGAGGGTGTGGTGATGAAACAGAGGGTGGCATGGGTGGGCCAGAGGGTGGCATGAGTAGTCAGAGAGTGGCAGTGGTGACAGAGAGTGGCAGTGATGAAGAAGAGTGTCCCAAACAGGCTGGACACGTAGAAACAACAAGTTCGCGAAACTTGCGACCCGACAGGTAAGTTCGCAATTTGCGAAAGTGTACAAAACCCTCGCGAACTGGCAGAAACACGGGCGAACACAAAAAAAAAACCCGCAAATTCGCGGGAATTCGCGGATTTTGCGGATTGCGAATCCGCAAATCCGCAAAATTCGCGAACGCGAGATCCGCAAAATTCGCTCATGCTTAATGTCATGTCAGAAGACTGGTTCACTAAACTCAGACAAACTACAAAACCAGTAAACTAAATTTTAAGGCAGAAAAACGCATGAACAGAAAAAGACTAGATATGGTGAGAATATCGAACCAACAAAAAAAAGCACATTATATTTCTGATGCCATTTCATGTCAAGGCAAAGAAATCCAAAAACAGGACCTTTTGGACTTGGCCTTTTTTCACTGACATTTTTCGCTTTTTGCTTCACCTAATTCTAGATGTCCCCCCTTGTACTGTAATTGTATAGGCCCTGTGAGGTTAAAATGCCCTGGGTTATATTAAAACCCATGCTAGGTGTTTGTGCCCTCTTCCCCCAACATGGCTGCCACTGACCCCTGCTACTTCAGCGTGGTCTGATTAGGCGCACTCTAGTAGCCAGGAGCAGGCTGGAACCCTTAAACTATGTTGCCATACCAGCCTGCCCATAGCTAAAATGAGGGAAGCTCCTGGAACCTTCCATAATAGGGGAGGCACCAACTGCCACTGCCAACTGACACTATATAAGGAAAAGGAGGGAAACTTTCTAGTCAGTTGGGGCATCACTGACCGGGGAACCCACGCAGGAGTTTTAGGCGGGAGGGCCTAGTGAGGAACCTATGCTACTGGGAGTGACAGGATTTAGGTGCTGCCTCTTAAGCTGGGTGAGGTGTCCTAAGCTAGCCCCCGGATCTGGCCCAGTGGTAGGGAACCCCAGGGTCCAACTGCAGTGACTGAGGAAAATTCCTCAGGCGTTCAACTCATCCTCCCCCCCCCCCCCCCGTAACTTGAAGAAACAAGCAACCAAGGGCGCAGAGCCATCCAAGCGCCAAGAAGAC
Source organism: Lissotriton vulgaris (assembly GCF_964263255.1). Taxonomy (NCBI): domain Eukaryota; kingdom Metazoa; phylum Chordata; class Amphibia; order Caudata; family Salamandridae; genus Lissotriton; species Lissotriton vulgaris. The sequence continues at coordinate 201,621,324 of NC_141688.1, forward strand.
TGCTTTCTGGGATCAGGTACTGGACTGTGCTGCCCTGCGCATCCCCTGCCTACAATTGGGCTGACCTGTATGCCCCTTGTTGAGCGCTGTGAAGTAATTGACTCTGCCAAGCGCTGTGAAGTAACTGGCTCTGTGAAGCGCTGTGAAGTAATTGCCCTTGTCGAGCGCTTTGAAGTAATTGACTCTGCCAAGCGCTGTGAAGTAAATGGCTCTGTGAAGTAATTGCCCTTGTCGAGCGCTGTGAAGTAATTGACTCTGCCAAGCGCTGTGAAGTAACTGGCTCTGTGATGCGCTGTGAAGTAACTGGCTCTGTGAAGCGCTGTGAAGTAATTGCCCTTGTCGAGCGCTGTAAAGTAATTTACTCTGCCAAGCGCTGTAAAGTAACTGGCTCTGTGAAGCGCTGTGAAGTAATTGCCCTTGTCGAGCGCTGTGAAGTAATTGACTCTGCCAAGCGCTGTGAAGTAACTGGCTCTGTGAAGCGCTGTGAAGTAATTGCCCTTGTCAAGCGCTGTGAAGTAATTGACTCTGCCAAGCGCTGTGAAGTAACTGGCTCTGTAAAGCGCTGTGAAGTAATTACCCCTGTGAAGCGCAGTGAAGTAATTGACTCTGTGAATTGCTGCGAAGTAACTGACCCTGTGAAGCGCTGCCCGCCGTCATCGTGCTGTGGCCGGAAGCGCTAGGCCCGAAGCCAGCCTCCACTCATCACGTGACGGGGGACGCGAGCTGCGTCATCGGCCGCACAGCAATTGGCTGCCGTCCCCGTGCCTCTGTTTCAATCGGGGAAGCCCGGGATCGTCGCAGAGGGGGGGGGGGGGGCGTGGAGCCTGAGAGCCCCCCTCCCGTTTGCCCCGCATCACAGATCCGCCTTACCCCAGCGCTGGTGCCTGAATCCCCTGAGCACCACCGATCTATCCCAGACGTCATCCGTCACGGCTGAACACCCAGGAATCCCGCCGCCAGATTCACTGCTGCCCTGCTGCTAATCAAAGAAAGGGCGTTCCCCCCATTTTTTCTACCTTCAAAGAGCCTTGCCGATCTATTCGGGCAGGGAGATCTTTGTTCCAAAAAACCACTTGAGACCTTAGATGTCTTTATAAATCCATGCAAGCGAGAATACTACCTGTTATACTGCAAAGAGCCTTGCCGTATTATTCGGGCAGGGAGATCTTTTAACCAAAAAAACAACCATTATCCAAGGTGTTTATCAAAATCCAGAATATACAGGAAGAATTCTCTTTATAAGGAAGAATTTCATCTCAAACACAAATATATCCACAATTTTAAGGAGCTCTGCCGTATTACCTCGGGCAGGGAGATCTTTTAACTAACTTGATATTTGAAACAAACCAGATTCTAGAAATACATCTTTAACACCTATCTGGCAGGCGGGACTTAATTTTTGATATCCGAAATAAGCATCAAGAAAAGACCTATTGGTTGGAAAATATCCAAAAAAACATCGGCTATACGTCTCAATAATCATTGATGTAAAACTTGAAAATTACTTAGCTTTGTGTGGCTACTCCAGAAGAAGGCGCTGGTTCGCCGAAACGCGCGTAGAGATCCTATCGGCCACTTTTCTATGTTTTCCCTTTTAATCCAAGAATTCGTGTATATATTTTTTTGCCACTAATGTATAAATTTGTTCAACCTTTACTTATGTGAGAGTAAATTTTAATTCATGTCCATTGTCGATTGTACTATATGTTATGCATTTTTTTTAATATATAATCTGAGAATAAAGCAATATACAATTTCTTAACCTCTTGTAGCCATTTGTCTGTGATTATATTCTATAGGTTGCCTAGGTTGTTTTTTGTCAATTGGTTCTTTTTCCCTGGCCTAGGAACTTTGCTGTATCCGAATCCTCAGGGGGTCCTTGTTAAATATTCAAGATTCCCCTGAGCACCACGCCAGGCCGCAAGAGGTCCCCTCACCTGGCGGAAGCTTCTCCCGCCGACTTCAGCCGACGCGAGGGCCCCGGAGGGCTGAAGGTACCAGGTAAACCCGGGGAGGAGGGCGGTAGGCCGAGTGTGGACCGAGGTCGCCCCTCCCCCGGGTGTGGATGGAGACTGGGCCCCGTTGGCCCATTTCTGAATGTGCCTCCCGAGGTTGGAGGATGGAGGGTTAAACACGTACTCCTCTACCCTATTTACAAGCCTGAAATGTTCCTAGTGCACCATATTTACAAGCCGGAAATGTTCTTAGTGTACCGTATTTACAAGCCTGAATTGTTATAGTGCACCTTATTTACAAGCCTGAAATGTTATAGTGCACCGTGTCTACAAGCCTGAATTGAGAGGGAAATTCACTTCAGTGTACTGAATTTTCTTGCAGAGGTGGGCTTCCATAGTATTCTGATGATCTGTTCTAGGTCGCAAGCAGACCGGAATTCACAAGAAGAACGGCTTGTCACAAATAAGTAAAGGTTGTGTTCTTTGGAGTTCCTTGTTGGACTGATAAGTACTTGCCGATATGTTGTATTACTTGTAAGGAAAAGCGTCTATGAGAGGTTTTGATGTGCTATTTAAACGCATTACTATAGTCGCTTCTTGTAGGATCCTCCAGGTTAATACAGTTACACCGTTGCCTGTCAGAGAGTTTGATACGACAGGCGGGGTTAGCTAGGGTTTCACTGCTAGATGAGCTGGTTAATATTCTAATGAAACGTTCATCCATTTATAGGAAATGTAACCTGGACGTGATTCATGAAATGTCTCAATGAAATGCTGATAAAGTAATAATGCAACGCTCTATTTGAAAGCCTATATAAAAGATCTTGATTCTTTCAAATACAACTACTGGTGTGGTCTCCATTATTGCGCCACTGTGTGTTTCATTGGATGTGTGTGTCAAGTAGCTGCTTTACACGCAACCCCCTGGCTGCCTTCCTGCTCGAGCCATGCTACCCCCTTAAGAGCTGGTGACCCCAGGTCTTACAAGAACTAAATATAAAACTGCACACCCCATACATAAGATATTTTAGCAAAACCTCGAACTAAAAAGCCAATGGTCTTAAAACCCACCATTTTTCTAACAAAGGCACTTTCGCAATCGTATCACACAGCCAATACGATGGTCATAAATAACCAAATTTTCGCTCCATCAAGTTGTTTCAGTGAAAAACTTAAACACAACAATCAAATCAAAACTTTCAGCATTGCTTGGTTATCCGCTGACGCATAACTACCACGTATAGTCAAGTCACAGATATCGTTAATGAATCCTTGTAAACCATATAATTTAGGCATGGGTGAAATTTAAAATTACATTGCCTAATGCTTAGAATTTAGAGTTTTACTTGTAATACTCAATTCAGAAATGTTTGCAATTACACCGCTTCGCATAATTATGCACAAAATGTCTTTAAATAAATTACTGCAAACATACAGGGCCAACAGAACACAAACAGCTGTCAGCAGCTGTGTCTTCCGTGCCTCCTGGTCATTCCTGAGTGGTACCTCTCATCTGGAATGCACCTTTGGGTCCCACCGGACACTTTGACCTTCTTTGCCAGCGACATCTTCCTGAAGTTCCCCATTACGTTTGACGGCTGTTTCCGACTCCACTTCGCATCCAGCTTCCCTTGTGTAGGTATCCTGGTACCTAGGGTATCCACTGGTGGGGTGGCTCCCCATCCCCAAAGCGCGAACAATCACATATAAGGGTCTCCAGGCGCTGGGGGACGTCTGGAATATTAAGCAAGCTATTGCCCAGAGTCACAGGTATTGGGCTAATCTGCCGCCGGCGCCGAGGATAGAACCGTGATTCCCAGATTCTAGCGTCAGTCGCCCAGGCCGAGGCACCTCACCTTTTCCCTTTCAGCAGTATTAGAACACTGAAGCCGATTCATCGATACCGGGGCTTAACCTACAGGGATGAAGCAGTGACATACTAATCAATCAATCAATCAGTGACACTTATAAAGCGCGCTACATACCCGTAGGGTCTCAAGGCGCTGGGGGGGGGGGGGGGGGGGGGGGAGCCGCTACTGCTCGAACAGCCAGGTCTTCAGCTTCTTCCTGAAGGAGAGGTGGTCTTGGGTCAGGCGCAGGTCGGGAGGGAGGGAGTTCCAGGTCTTGGCGGCCAGGTAGGAGAAGGACCTTCCTCCTGTAGTCGCTCTTCGGATGCGGGGGACGGCGGCGAGGGCGTGGTTGGCTGATCGGAGGTGGCGTTTGGGAGCGTAGAAGTTGACTCAGCTGTTGAGGTAGCTCGGGCCTTGGTCGTGTAGGGCTTTGTGTGCGTGGGTGAGGAGGCGGAAGGTGATTCTTTTGTTGACGGGAGCCAGTGAAGGTCTCTCAGATGTCCGGAGATGTGGCTGGTTCGTGGGATGTCGAGGATGAGTCTGGCTGAGGCGTTCTGGATCCGCTGGAGTCTCTTCTGGAGCTTGGCGGTGGTACCGGCGTAGAGGGCGTTGCCGTAGTCCAGTCGGCTGGTGACGAGGGCCTGGGTGACGGTCTTCCTGGTCTCGGTGGGGATCCACCAGAAGATCTTCCGTAGCATGCGTAGGATGTTGAAGCATGCCGAGGAGACTTTGTTGACTTGCCTGGTCATGGAGAGGGAGGAGTCCAGGATGAAGCCCAGGTTGCGTGCATGGTCTGTCGGTTTGGGTGCGGTGCCCAGGGCGGGAGGCCACCAGGAGTCGTCCCAGGCGGAGGGAGAGGAGCCCAGGATGAGGACCTCCGTCTTGTCCGAGTTCAGTTTCAGGCGGCTGGTCGTCATCCACTCGGCTACCTCTTTCATCCCTTCGTGCAGGTTGGCTCTGGCGGCGGCGGGGTCGTTGGTCAGGGAGAGGATCAGCTGGGTGTCGTCGGCGTAGGAGATTATGCTGAGGTTGTGTTTGCGTACGATGGCCGCGAGGGGGCTCATGTAGACGTTGAAGAGGGTGGGGCTCAGAGATGATCCTTGGGGGACGCCGCAGATGACTTCGGTGGCCTCTGACTTGTACGGTGGTAGGCGGACTCTCTGTGTTCTTCCGTCGAAGTGCAGTCATGCATGTTCGATTTTTCTCGAACGGACTACCAATGTAATAGTAATGTCCTCCTTGGTCCTGGCTTTTTAAAGAATCACAGGATATTAGCTTTGATCTGGTGTACTTATTATTTTAACCCCTTCCATGCTGATGACGGCCCCCATCCGTCATGCATTACAGTGCTCGTGTGCTCATGACGGCTGGGGGCCGTCATAAAGCCATTGATTCTTCAATAAGCCTAGCACACGAGAAAAATCGGCCCAGCATGGAAGGGGTTAAGTGGGTGTTCTCTCTGTGTCTCTACCATTTATAATATTGGTGTCCAGGTGGGCCTGTGTATTGTATATTTTGTGTTGCCCGCCTTTGATTTATTTGAAAAATTGTATATATGGGTGTATACATGTTGTATATATTTTATATCCGTAGACACTTGGTCTTTCTTTTGTCCAGAAGAAGCCGCAACTTTAAGGTCGAAACGCGTCGATAGTTATATCGGAGGAGTCTGCTTTAACCCAATATGTAAACTAAGGACTTTTGGTGCACTTACTTCAGAACAAAGGAGGAGAATATTTTTTTCTCTTAGTAGCGCCAGTTATAGACTATCTCCATTGGTTGACTGAGGGAACTACACAAAACAGCCACCTTCTATTAATTGGTAGAAAATAGTGAAACAATTATTCTGTGTGATATATGATTCATGTAGGTTTAAAGTTTATTGTATGTATATGTGAATTAGGTGTTTTTTTATGTGTAAATAAAATGTTTTATTTGTATAATCGTTGTGTTGAACACCAAGCCGTATTTATACATTATATTAGGGGGAAGGAGTTAAATGTAAACCTGATTGTTATATTCTAAATTACTATGCTGTAATTATATTAAAACCCCAATGATTAATTAGGGTAATATTTGTGGAAATGTAATCATATGAATTTGTTCCTGCACAACTAACTGACTGTTTAAGCTGTATGTAGCCACATCACAGTATGTACCCTAAAGTATGATTGCGAGCATTCTAAACTCTCTGCAACACAGCATGTTTATTTAAAGAACAATTTAAACGTACTAGACCTGTATCATGTTTTCAAAATGCAAAGTGCTTCGGCAAACAGTCCACATACGCGTTAAACTACAACCAACACCAATTTCGACCACACACTCAAAGGAAACCCAGGAACCAGGTGAGTACCAGATCCCCTCGGGACCTTGCCCTGCCTATAAAACGTTCAATATTCGAAACAAGTGAAGTAGAAACTCACATGACAATCCAATAAGCCAATACAACGCAATATACCCCCACTCTCAAACAGTCAGTATTATGCTCACGCGTTCTGGTGTTTCAACACAATACACGCAGGATCAAACAGCATGCAGACTTCTTTGTCATCCAGGATCATACAGCCTGCAGACTTCTTTAGCATCCACAAAACAAACAAGCTGGTCCAATCCGAGCACACCACTTCCTGTCACGAGATGGACCTCCCTACAGCCCGACCAGAGGCAAACATCATCGCACTTTCTGCAGAGTCACTAATAAGCCGGGAGGCCTTCCCTACTGCCCACTCTCCACTACCCGAAGTAGCTATCTGCCAGCATCTGCGATGGCCGCCTCTCCTTGAACGAAAGCGTAATGACCATCCTGAGTATACCATGCAGCCCCTGAATGGAGGGCCCTCGGTCCCTGCAGAGGACTAACAAAAGCATCCCGGCCCTGTCGGTAGACCCTGAGAGCTCTGGACGCTGGCCTCGTATGCTCATCCCGCAGCCCCGCGCCCCACTGACGCATGCAAGCCCTCACACCCCGCCTACTATCCTCACCGCCAGATCTAATACTCACCTACTACACCCAGTTGCCCATAGAACCCTCCGACATGGCACAACCGGAATACACTGTAAGTGCCTGAGCTGCCTGGGACGCTACATGTAAGGAGGGTGCGGATTTGCCGACAGGAGGAGTTCACGCAACAACGAGGGACCAACCAGACACACTCGTGCAAAACATGTTCCGTTGCCTCCCTTGAAGGACAAAACAGAAACGCTGACACAAACATCCTCCACAGCTACACCCTGCTGCCCAATCAGCGGCGCTCGCGCAAAGCTCTGCCTGTCTGTACTTGATGAACCAATCGGCGCGGTGAGCCTTGCCGCTGAGTCGGAGGTTAGTCACGTGACGCGCATACCGGAAGTGCATCCTGGTGCTAGTTTGTTTCTGTGCCCCCCGTACCGTGCAGGGTATCTAGTCAGGCAGGCGCCGCTATCTTGTATGTCTTCGGTAGAGCTGGGACGGTACCTGGCACTGCACTGCAGCCAATAAGCACAAGCCAGCTCCATCGTGGATTTATTTATTTATACGTTTACATATAGAGCGTACTTTACACAAAGGTGTGAGAGCGCTTTACAAAAGATTTTTGTTGGTGCATTAGTATGTACCTGGAATTAGGTTTTTTCCTACCTGAATGGAAAATTCCTACGTTAGAATGCACCCAACCCCGCAAATTACCAAGCCATGATGTACCTCATCGGGCGAGGGCATGATAAACCTCACTACTCCCTCCCGCTTTTTTGGTTTAAATTTAGTTTCCTTCATGGCACGAGGCATTTACCATTATAATGCTGAAACTTTGAGATTTTAATGATCAAAATACAATAGAATGTACGAAAAAAGCTGCCACAGTCATTTCCTCTGCTCCAAATTACCACTGCGCCCTCTCTCCCAGCCACTGCTCATACACTTACCGAAGCAACAGTGCACAAACTATGCAGACAAATGAGACGAAACGTGCATAGTTGACAGCTTTATTTTAATGATTAAAATTTCACTACATTACATTTCCAACATGTAAAACTCTTTTCATGTGTCTGTACATACGTTAGATGGAAACAACAAGTGCATGATATTCTCTGCAAATAGAACATACTAAATAATATAGACCACATGAATCACAGCAGCCATCCAATGCCCATATGTTGAAATTACAGCTCCCAGATTGTAACCAACCCTAGACGGAGAGGAAGAGGAGATGGTGGGTAACAGTAGCCAAGCTAATTGGACCCACTACTTGAGATAGTTGGCCAGCAACCAGTAGATGGCTACCAGATATGACCCAATGTGGACAGAGACCTTCTCCCATGGTCACCCTCAATCAGATCAAAGAAGACATACACACCATCAAAGAACTACTCTCCACACACACCATACACCCCGCACCCACCTCCACCTCCCCTCCCAACTTGTCCCCTACCCCTCCTGCATACTCCCTCACTCAACAGGCCCCACACCGGGGGTCAATCCCTGTTCATATTTGCAGAACCGCCCTCGTCCCCCTTGCAACCCCTCTCACAACTACACCCCCCCGCCCAACTTGTCCCCCACCCTTCCGATCAACTCTCTCACTCAACTCTCACCACACCGGACCTCAATCCCAGCTTGCAATCGCAACAACCGCCCTCGTCGCACCCACAGCCCCACTTCTGACCTCGACACACTCACCCTTCTCCGCTCCTATGACCCAGCCCCCCAAAACCATACAACCACCGCACACCTCACCATTCCCACGATACACTCAAATCCCCTTAGACCCCCCACACTAAACAGCAGATTCTCCATCCCCAACAACCTTAGAAAAGTCCCTCTCTCTCTAGAACCCTCTACCACCCTCAACACACCCCGTCTCAAATGCACGCTCCTCAACTGCAGATCGGCCTCGAAACATTCCGCCGCCATTGCTGATCTCCTCTTATCGCTAGACCTTGACCTAATCATCCTGACCGAAACCTGGCTATCTGAATCTTCATCACCTATAATGGATATTCTGGTTCCTCCCAACTACCACATCAGATCAGGCAAAATAGGTGGTGGAATCGCATGCATCTACAGGAACAACCTCTCCGTTCTGAAAGTCAATACTACCTCACTCCCATCCCCAACATCCTGGGAATACATCTGTCTCGACAATATTAGTGAGGGCAAACCGATATGCTCTCTACACAGCATTTACCACCCACCCAGGGACAACCACACCTTTTCCCAACAAATCATGGATATGATCTCAACCAATTCCGGACGGCAGCTCACCCAAATATACCTTGGTGACTTCAACCTCCACTGGAACGATCACAATGACGCCGTGGTAAATAGTCTTAAAAATTTCCTCGATGCCCTTAACCTCACCCAAATATGCAATAGCCCGACCCACAAGAAAGGCTCTATCCTCGACCTGATCATCTCCAAAGAGGACGCTATCCAACTTGAGTCCATCCAACCCTGTGACTGGTCAGATCATCATATCGTCACATTCTTCATCAATGAAAAAGTCAAAGTTAACCCGGCTCAATTCCTCAAGCCCAAAGTCTGGAAAAGAGACATGAAAAAAACTCAACCCAGGCTCTTTGCCCCATAACAGTCGCAATCTCCTGCTCCCACCGACAGGAGCTACGGACGTTCAAACCCTGACTGACCACTATCTCAACGCTATGACTTCAATAATTAACTAGGCTGCACCTTTGCAGCTAAAAAGAGTCTCTACTAAAATCTCCAATTCATGGTACGACGGGAGTCTCAATGAAGATAGACGAGACATGCGAATGGCAGAGCGCACATGGAGATCAGCTCCCTCTGAATTGCACCTAAAAGCTCTGAAGGAAAAGAGAAACGCCTACTTCAGGAAAATAAAACGCTCCAAATCAGATTTCTTCAGCCTCCAGCTCGACCAAGCAAAAAACCGCCCGAGAAAACTGTTTGAGCTAATCAGATCACAATCCAAGGACCAACCCCAACCACTCAACACTATTCGTGAAGCACCCGCCTGTGAAGACTTCGCTGCTTTCTTTATCCAAAAAACTGACAATATAAAGAGCGATCTCCTCATTGACGCGAGCCTCTACTCCAAACCCCAGTGCTTAGCACCCATTGAACCAAAAAACAATGCTACATGGTCAACCTTTGGCACATACTCGGAAGAAGAAATTGGCAAACGGCTCAGCACCCTGAAACCATCCAATCACCTCACGGACTCCCTTCCTGCTACCGCAGTAAAAGACTTTACCCCTTTGATTCTCCCTCTCTGGACAAAAATTATCAACAGCTCTCTCCAACAAGGAATCATACCTGACTCCCTCAAAGTTGGACAAGTCACACCTCTGCTAAAGAAACCCACAGCTGACCCCTCTGATCTCAACAATTACCGTCCCATTACCAATATTCCCACTCTCGCCAAACTGTTGGAAAAATGCGCACAACTACAATTGACTAAACATATTGAACATTTTGATCTCCTCAACCCTCACCAGTCAGGCTTCCGAGCAGGACACAGTACAGAAACTGCTATGACTCACATAATTGACGACGCACTTTAAATGCTAGACCAAAACGACACATGCCTCCTCATCCTTCTTGATCTCTCTTCAGCATTCGACACCGTTAAACATGAGAATTTACTAGAACTACTAAACACAAGAATGGGTTTATCTGGAACTGTTCTCAAGTGGTTTACTTCCTTTCTTCACAACAGGTCGCAGAAATTCAAGAGCAACAACCTGATGTCCTCGCCAATACCTGTAACGCTAGGAGTCCCCCAAGGATCCTCTCTATCCCCAACACTGTTCAACCTAGTTATGGAACCTCTGACCACCTTACTACAAGCATCCAATATACACTTTCACGTGTACGCCGGTGACACCCAACTTTATCTCAAATTACAATCCCCCAAAGACATCCTGCTCCTGAACTCAACGATCAGAGGCACCCAATCCTGGCTCGCCGATAATCATCTCAAACTCAATGCCCTGAAAACAGAGTTCCTTCTGATTTCACCTCCAGCGAAGATCTCCACCACTCAAATTTGGCTTAAACACCTAACTGCACTCAATGTCCAACCCACCATCGTGGAATCAGCAAAATCTTTAGGCATAACACTCGACACCAATCTCAACATGCAGCAACATATCAGCAAGGCAACAAAGGGAGCGAACTTCCAAATCAATACTCTGAGGAAACTTAAACCCTTCCTCCCAGCCAAAGACTTCCAAACCGCAGTACAAGCACTAGTCATCCCTCGAATAGAATACGGCAGCATTGCCCTCTGCGGACTCCCCCTAACTACAACCGCACCCCTAAGATCTTCTCTAAACGCTGCAGCGAGACTCATCACTGGGTCAAAAAAGCACTCCCATATTACCCCTGACTTGAAATCCCTGAACTGGCTGCCCTTTGAAGCCAGAATACATCTGAAAATCGCCTGCATGACACACAAGGCGGTTCACCTAAACTCACCCGGCTACCTCGCTCAGAAGCTAACAATCTCTGGCGGAGCTAGAAACACCGGAGGCACAAACAATCTTCTGCTGAAACCTCGAAGATTCAGGAAGGAAAAAACATATAAACGCTCCTTCTCAGGAATGGCGCCTAGGATCTGGAATTCACTCCCTCCCGAAACCAGGCTTATCTCTTCCACTACTCTCTTTAAAAATGTAGTAAAAGCTATCCTCATGGCTAAATACACTTGAACTATTATCTCGAACTCTGTTAATACTCTGCATCGACCTATACTACATGTTTGACCCCTCTGATTATTTGTATTATTGTTTTTATTACTCACATGACTGGCTTTGCAGCCACTTATTTGTACTGTTTGATCTATTGATTTATCTGTCTGACTATGCTACCTCATGTACCCATTCTATGTAAAGCGCTCTGATATCTGCAAAGATCTTGTTCGCGCTATATAAAACTTTCAAAATAAATAAATAAATGTGTACCGTTATCTGAGTGTTATCACTGTAAGTGCCATAGTCAAGTCCAAATTTCATGGCCTAAGTGAAAGAACTAATGTACCACAAAAAGAGAAGTATAGGGCCCACAGGAACAGTACTAGCATATCAGGAAATGTCCATTAATTGCTAATCTGAAGTACCTTTGCTCTCCCTGAGTGTTGCATATGTAACTGGTGTTGCCAAGCTACAATCTATTCTTAATCTCCTCAAGAACTGGATAGTCTGACTCTTTCTAAAATCAAACGAACAAAAATGAATTCTACATTTATACAGGTGAATGTTCCTCACGGCGGCAATCCTGGCTGACATCTACTTTCTTGTTATTTTTCTCAAGTCAGTCAATTCAGCCATGCCCTTTGACCTTAGACTTGCATCTCACTCACTAATCCCACCCTGCCAGCCTAGCAAGAGAAGACCACAACCAACTCAATCTTCCTCGAAAAAAATATGACCTCTAATTCAACGGAAAGACTTTAAGACAATGATGAAAGCTTCCACTGACGAAATTATCATCCTCAATGTGATAGTGCTTAAATGTATTCCAGACTTACTACTAGCCATCCTGCAGTCACAACAAGATATGTCCTCCCAGCTACATTTTTCAACACACCATACCTCATCTCAGTCCATTCACTCCCATTGGAAGGTACATCATTTTATAAATTTCAGGCATAAACCTAAAAGGTCCTCACTTTGCCTCAGCCTAGGATCCGCAACATGTTCCATAAAATCCAGATTGCAAATGCAGAAACACTACAATCACACTTCTTAACTGACAATGTCCATGGATCTAAAAAATTGCAAAGATCGAAAATGTACTTAAAGAGAACAAAGACAACTCCCCACTCAGCCACTACAAAGAGGGACAACATCAAAACGTCATCACTTGATACTTTCAATACCCTCTCAGAAAAAAAAACCATTACACTATCATTACAAGCAGATCATCAGGATGCTCTGCAGACTAGGCCTGGGTAAAGTTAAATTTTGCTGGCTTGTTATACATAATTTCTGAAATTGTGCTGCATCACATAATTACATGCTATTCATAGTACACATTTCCAGTAATAACGAAAGTAGCTGTTGTTCGTGGTGATTTTTTTGCATTGTTTTTAGCATGCTGTATCCTTCTATCAGAATACGATACAAGGGTGCATTTAACACTAAAATATAGCCCTAAATGACAAATTTGCATTTCACATAAGAATGCAATAATGTGTAATTATTATAAAAGCAAATTATGTGTATTTCACACACCCCTACTACAGACCCAGCACCTCCAGAATGGTTTCTACGATATCATTTGCACAGTGACAGTAGCTAGTAGCTTACTTATTAAGTACCTGGAATTAGGTTATTTCCCACTTGAATGGATTATTCCTACATGAGAATGCTCAAGAAGACCCTCCTACACGGATCCAACCCGGCAAATTACAGACCAATATGGATTGGCACATCTCTAGGTAAAATATTTGAAGTAGCAGGTTTTACTCAACCTTCCAAGTTTACAGGGGAAAATCACTTGATGTCAGGCCAATATTCTGCCACTCGTATCTATACATGATGACCCAAACTCATAGTGGACAAGGACGCAGTGGCAGCTCCATTGCTTTTGGACCTGTTGTTGACATCTGACACGGTCTACCACCACATTCCACTACACAGACTCGATCATATTGAAATATATAAAAATGCTATGAAATGAATTACCTCATCTCAAATATAAAGTTTGGTATACCTGCCCTTCTTTCATATCAGCCCCTCACACACACAAACTGTTGCAACCCCGCTAAGTCTACATCTGCCCAATCCCTTTACAATACTTGATTAGATAGTACAGCCTCTCCTGTAACAACTAAGCAGGAGATAAATTATTCTAAACATGTAAAGCCTAGAAGACCTCTACAAGTCCAGACTTGGCACCTGCCTACTGGCCTAAATACAAACTCAATACCACAAAGACTGAGATCATAACCTGTGAACAATGGCTCCTGCCTTCTTCCATATGCCCCAAGGAAAACAAGGCTCTACCAACTACATCCAGAGGTCAGAAACCTAGATTCAGATCTATACTTTATACCACAAGTCAACAGGGTCACATAGAGCACCTTCTAGACAATGAAAATACCACATAGCATCTTCTCATATGCCGGACACCAACAGATGTTACAATCCAACCTCACACTCATCTTCTCTTACCTTGACTATGCCAATAGTCTACACCTCGGTGGCCCCAGTTTCCTCATATGCGGTTGTAATGTATGTCAGGGCCCTCTCTGAGTCACCACTTTAGCTACACGTTTTTGATTGACTTTTTTTTCTAGTGGCGACTTTTTGAATGTTCTACAATTCACACGATAATGTACTGAGACGTTATTATACATGCTGTGCATTTAATAGTACAATATCAAGTGTTAAAAGCAAAACGACAATCATGAACATTACCTGCTCCATCTTGTCTGGTGGAAGTCCCTATGTGCACATAAGCTGCAGTCATTCTGACCGACCACAGCGATTTTCTATTCTGTTGGTCACCTTTGTTTTACCCTGCTCTTACTAGCATCTTCTGACCCACTGACTGACTTTGTAAGTGTGCTGGGGGCTATGAACTCTTTTGCCACTACAAACCTCAGCACCACTTGCTGCCATAAAACTTGTTCTTCCTCTCATCTCGGTTTACAGGCAAGCCCTTGGCCATTCTATCCCTCCCTGCACCTGGTCACACAAACATGGTTTATTGCACTGCCAACAGCAAGACTTCTTTTCACCAACAATGGGACCTGTTTTAATCAACAGAACGGACTCTTAGATCTGGCCGGTCTCACATGTTTTAGACCCTGAAGCAAGGTCCAGCTGCAAGATAAGATTGTCTGTTTGACCTGGGTGGGAGGTGAATTACTGTTGGGCTTGTGTGACAATCTGCCCGGGGCGGGGACTCCAAGCTATGTAACCATGCTGATGAAACAAATGCATTGTATAAAACCTGTGTAAAAGGAAGTGCCAAAAGAGATGCCAGCAGGACAAATCCCAGTGTCTGCAGTTGATGTGGTCTCCTCATGAGAAATAAACCATTTTCTTGTCTTCCAGTATCCAGCACTTGCCTCATTATTTTGATAGCGAACCAAAGGTGAAGTAAAAGGGGGTCTTAGAAGATTCGCTGATTTTCATAAATTGGAGCTCAAACGTTGGGACCCATCAGCGACACGTGGGTCCGGTAGAGAGGTCCTAACGACGGAGTGAATGACTAAACAATTGGAGTGCACCTGCCTGAAAAAGACCCTTGTCTGGATGCCGATCAACTGAACTTCACCGGTTCCAAAAGGACCTCTCTCGAGTGACCTGCGGTCCTGACTGGGACCTTACAGGATTGCTGCATTGATCGTTGGAGTAAGAGGACAAGCACGCACTAGAAGGGGAAGATGGTCCATGTAAGGTCGTGAAAAAACGACTTATATTGATTGATTGATTGATTGAAATACTAATATTGCTTTTTGAGTTATTTGAGACATTCCCTGCTTGCAAACAACGTAGAATCGGAATATTCTCTCTTTGCAGACAGCGAAGGACACGACTTTTTGTCTAAAATTGATTGATTAAGATATTCATTTTGACCTCTAAATACGTCATGCCTGTTTTCTCTAGATCGTTTGATTGTACTTACTACACTCTGTCCGAGGCTAGGCACATAGAACACAATGCACTTGAATATGGTTGTCTGATTGGAGAGAACTCTAAAGATCTACACAAACCATTGCATCAGTTCTGTACCTTTGACACAGTTCGATTGGAATAGTGCTTTTATTATATAAACAACCTCTGTGCTCCATTCGGGATAGAAGCAGTTCTAATGGGATTATCCTGTAACACGGTACACTGTGACTGAGATGTAGACCGGATGATTCTAATCTTTATACTGCGATGGACAATGGCATGTTCCATTCAGACAAGCTTCCTGCTTCATCATACTTGGGTATTGGGTGTGCGGGGGGGGGGGGGGGGGGGTAGGCTGTCACAACGGATCTGGTCGAGGGCAGTCTCATTATGCTCTCGATAGCATAGGTATTAGATCCGAGTATAATCACATACTAATGTTATCATGGTTACACTGTTTATCTTTTTAACCATTCTTGTAATGCTGGTTTCACAGCTTTTATTCATCTACCTAATAATTGCAGCTCATGCTTTCTATACAAGAATGGAACTGTTTCAATCATTTTTGAATAGCCAGATTTGCATTTTTCTTGTGTTTGCCTTGGGCATGCAAAAGTAACAACACAAGGGTAGATATGTTTTCACTATTTTATTGGGGAATTAGAGTGGTCATGTTCAAGGTTGCAGATTCCATCTGGTGCACTGGTTAGGTTAGGTGTTCAGATGTGGTACTGTGAACTAGCTAGGATTGGGCCAACATTTTCTGATGAAGCGTGAACTGAGTCCTCAATTCTGAAGTTCATGTTGTCCAGATTCTCAGGCCTATTTAATTAGTAGGAACCGTATAACAATACCAGAGACAACAAATCGAAAAACCTAAAAAAAAAACTCTGCCTTTATCCCAGAGAACGTTTGACATCAGTCCTGCAACCATAACCACTAACTGCAGCTAGATCAACAATGTTTAAGGCACTTTGAATCTTCCAAAGTGCCTCTCCAGGACGAGCAAAATCGGACACAGCGCTCTAAGCCCGCTCCTCGGATTATCATACCGACTTATTATAAGAAATCCATAGGAGTTACCACTTTATCAATATAATCCACCAAGCTCTAGAATTACTAGGCAAGATTGTAATATCCAGGAGTGTTGGACTTGGCCCTTTCTGCAGGGTCACCGCCACATTTTTTGCCTGAAGTGTGGCTCAATGATTAGAGCGGCAGACCCTGATGCAGAGGTCTAGCCCGGGACCAAGGTTCAATTCCCCGCCTCGGCGGGTCTTGGGCATAAAATTCCACGGGCCTGATAATTCTCGCCTCGGTGTCTTTTCCAATCATGGAGTCCCACTCTGCAACTCTGGGCAATAGCTTGCTTAATCTCCACAACGGCCCCCACTACGCTAAGGATGCCTAGTCTCCACCTTGGGGGTGCCCAGGAGTGGAAGCCTCACAGGGAAAGCCAGTATGGGTTCCACAGCGGTATTCGTACAAGCGCCTTCAGACCCTTGCGGGTGTGTAGTGCGCTATACAAGTATCCATTTTCAAATTTTCCCTGCTGTACCCACTTTGGTTGGCTATAAGGACTCTGAGTACTTTACTGTTCCTAACCAGTGCTAAAATGCTTGTGCTATCTCCCTTAAACATGGTAGAATTTGCTTCCACCCAATTGGCACATTTACTTTACTAGTAATTGCCCAGTAAAGTGATACTACATGTACCCAGGCATATAAATTAATTGATTCTAGTGGGCCTGTAGCACGCTTTGTGCCAGCCATTGAAGTATCCCTTTAAAACAGGTTTCAGGTGTGCCATTGCAGCTAGGATGTGCAGTTTTAAACTGCCAATTCGATCTGGAAAAATAAACCTTCTTTTTTATTACATATGCCACCCCTATGGTAGACCCTAAACAGTCCATATAGCAGAGTGCAGTGTAATTGAAAGATTGGACATGTACATTTAAGTTTTACTTGTCTTAGTAATTAAAAACTCTTTTACTACTAGAATGATACAAGCACTGGTCACAAGTCGTCTGGACTACTATAATGCTCAGTTGATTTCCACTTAGGAATCTTCCTTTAGTCCAGAACACAGCAGATCAATTGGTCACCAATGCCCCTCCTAGGACAGCTTCTCTACCCCTACTCCGTAAATTGCACTGGATCCCCATTCGGAAGTGGATTAAATTCAAGATCTGCTGCATGGTCTACAAAGCCCTTAACAACTTGGTACCTAATTACATCTCAGATAAACTGATCCGATACAACCGCTCCAGGACACTCCGCTCTGGGTTCAAAGAGCTTCTTCTTATACCTTGCATAAAACATACTCGGTTGGGGAGAGGGGGGGGGGACTTCCTTCTCTTACGTAGCCCCATCTCTCTGGAACCAGCTCCCCATCCACATTTGTATCTCCACTAACTATATATCCTTCAGAAAGCAGTTAAAAACCATACTGTTCTAATCACTGAGTATTGTTGTCAGGGCAGTCATAGCGCAGAGATACCCCGGTTGGGGTGATTCATGCGCTCTATATTTGACATAAATAAATAAATAAAGGCCTACATCTCCCATAGGATATCATCTGGGAACCTAACTACATTTAATAAGTGATGACTTTCAATAGGGGGCAGGTAAGAATTGGTATCTAAAGAACTGTAATTTAAAATCCCCTGTGTTGGTAAAGTTGGATTTTAAGTCACAATTCTGAAAATGCCACTTTTAGAAAGTTGACATTTTCATGTCGCAACCATTTTGTGCCTTTCCACATTTATTCCAGGTCACAAACTAGGTGCATCTGGAAGTTGGTCTTTGTGTATGGCTCCCAGACAGTGAGACAAAGGGGCCATCTCTGACCTGATCAGTGGTGGAGCGGTCACCCACAACACTTACACATAAATATTGGACCCTCAGACCCAACTCTTCAGTACACCTCTGAATCTATGGATGATACAGACGGACTGCTATGCTGCCCTACTACCAGAAGGGTAGCTACTCTGCTGCGCTGCTACTCTGCTTTGCCTCTAAGTCCGGCTGCCTGCTGGCCTGCTTGCTGAGAAGGAAGACTACATTTGTACCATTAATCCAAGGCTGAAGTGACTGCAACAGTCAGCTGACTGACATCCTGTTCTGTGCTACAGGAACATCACAAGCTCCAGAGGCCACTCAGCCCAGCTGTACTGCTGCCTTTACTTGCAACTAAACGTACGAACCCCTACTGGCTTCTCCTGAAGTGAGTTACTGATCTCTATAAAGTGCCCCTCAGTCAGGTCCTGAACTTTCGGTGTCACATCACTGAGTTTCCTCTCATAGAAAAGGAGAAATCCCAATGTTCAAGAGCTTTTCGCCTAGCAACGGTAGCTCCGGTTAGCCAGACTATTTGCTTCACATCGATGTACACAGTGTTTTAAATGGAACATTAAAAGTGCCGGTACTCACTAATTTAGGGTGATCAGGCGTCCCGGATATGCCGGGACAATCCCGGGTGTTCGGGAAATGTGTGTGCCGACACTTATTGCAAATATGAACAAATGTCCCGGTTTTGAGAGAGGGTCGGGTGAGCACGAACGTTTACACTTTTCTGTGAAGGCTCACCTTCACACCGGCCCTCTCAAGACACCAGGGACAGAGAACAGTCTCTTACTGTGCCGCCTGACTTAATTCAGGCAACACAGCAGGGTTTCATCAAGGGTGAATCAACCCCTGCAAAGCACATCACCGGAGGGGCTCTAAGCATGGGTGAAAAACACAACAAAACCTCATTAATAAGCAAATGGTCTTTTAAAGACCTGTGAAGTACTCGGGTGCGGTGCGGCTGTTAGTGTGCCTGGGAATCTGTCTCAGACCGGGCTGGAACACCCGAGGAGAGGGAGGGAGGGGGGTGGGGGTGCGCTGAAGCCCTTTGAACCCAGCACAGGAACACACAAATACACAGGCTGTTGCCAGCCAGAGCGGCACATAAACACGATCCATTTTACCCGTACTTCAGGGCCTGAGCCCTGCTGCTTCTGAGAGTACTGGTACTCTACTTGCCCGAAAAATAAGTTCTGGTACTCAGGGGCATAAAACAAAGAAGTGCCGGTACTCAGTACCGGCCCATTTAAAGCACTGGATGTACAGCAATGCAAGATCTGCATCGACAGCCTGTGGTGAATGCCAATGCGAGCCTCCAGCAACGAATATCTGTGACACCTGTCAAGAGATTTGTGCTAGAGTGCCGACCGGTCTGCTCTTCGTACTAAAGCAATGACCAACATTGCCGCTCTCCCTGCTCCCCGAGACCTCCTTCACCGCAAACCAAACTCTTTGCGTTGGACTATTGAAAGTAACTCTTTCAAAGACCAAACCTAGTCCCTGTATCTGGCCCATGCTCTATCGCGGTCAGCCTGAACAGCCGATCTCGCATGATCAGTCACCCAGTCTGCCTTAATCAAGGTTACTTTTGCCTTGGTCATGTCCCGCATGGACTATTCCAACAGCGTCTACTTGGGACTTCCAGTGGGCCTGTCGAAGAGACTTCAACTAGTCCAGAATCAGGCGGCTAGACTCATCTTACAACAGCCAAAATGGTCTTCTATTAAACCAGGACTAGAAAAGCTACACTGGCTTCCGATTTCCCAGCGCATAGCCTTTAAAGCAGGCTGTATCACCTTCAAGGCCACACAAGATAAAGGCCCTGCCTTTATTCGCAGTCTGGTTTCTAAATATACTCCCACCAGAAGCCTGCGCTCTGCTCAAAAATCCCTATTGGAGGTGCCTCGCTTTAAAAGGAAGCGACAGGGAGGCTGCTGCTTTCGCCATCTAGCAGCCTCACTTTGGAACTCCATCCCCTTACCGATTAGGCAGAGTAAGGATTTACTCACCTTTCGTAAGGGACTAAAAACCTGGCTGTTCTCTCAAGCCTACCATTAGCCATTGTTAGCTTAGTGTTATGTTGTACGGATTCTTCACTCTCCCTATAGCGCCATGAAGCCCACGGGCGTACGAGCGCTTTATAAATTGATTTTAACATAACATAGCATAACATAACATAACATCAGATAACCACGACTGGCGCTTTGTCTTTTTAGTTGCCTTACTCGCATGTACTATTCAAAATTGCATATCTCCTGTTTTACTAATTGGATGTTTATCATCTTGGTCTCAAATGAGTTATTACATGTTACTCTATTTTTACACAGAATTTGGAACGGTATCTTTGTATCCATCAGGACGCCCCCCCCCCCCCCCCCCCCGCCCCCCTCTTTAATGTACACTACATCGTTACACAGAAAGTTTGGTTTGGTCTATAAAATCAGCTACTCTTTACTGTGTCTGTGTCTCAGACCCTGTGCAGCTCTCCACGACTTTAGGCTGGGTTTGTGCTTTATAAATACCACATACATGCACTTGACTTCAAGACACACCCAATGCAGAGGTGCAAACACGAGAAACAGCCCTCTTAGTTCAGAAGCCTTTCTTACGCCCTATTCTATTTTTGAAAAGAGCCTGAACAGCAGATAAGAACACTCCACGCCCGTTACTACTACTGCCCAGATACCTAAAAATACAAATAGCACATGGCAGGGCAGAATGAGTCAGACGTTCGCATGATTCATAACGCAATTTAATATGGCAGGAGGAGGGCGGGGCCGGGGCGGAAATAATGCTAATATGTATTACTGACTGGTTGCAGCAAATCACATTACTTTCAGTAATGGGGTATATTATTACCCAGTTCAATGGCATCAGCGGGGGAGGGGACAGGGGTATATGGCGTGACTGCTGCTCCATGTACCCAGGAGGGGTGTAATCTGCGCCAGGCTCGCGACCATAAAGCGCTAAATAATAGATGCTATGCTGTTGGCCTTCCCTGCAAGGCCCCCCCTCCACCCCCGGGGAGCAGTGAGACAGGAAGTGCCCACCGCCAGTGCACACAAGCGGTAATGGCCGATTGCCTCATCTGGGGTGGTGGGAGGGCTGAGATCTGTAACCTGGGATGACACTATGGTGGGTACCGCATCCCCACCCACCCCTGGAAACTCGCGCGCGCCCTGAATAATGGATGAAGACGGGCCATCCTGAGCCATCTCAACCTTCAGAGACGATCAATACGGATGCCGGCACCGAGGCAGCAGACCCCCTCCCTCCCCGCGCAGGAAATACGAATATGCGTCCAATAAATACAACACGACCCTTCCCCACACCCGTCCCACTGGTAAAGTCATCACAATTAGGATTAAGGCTCCATCTTCAGCCACAGGAAGCATGCATCTGATGGGCAGCGCCCGCCACCTTGACTTCACAGGCATGGCTGTTAATGTCCGTGTTACTATTTGTTAAATGTTTGTATTGCACAAAATGCAGTGGTTTCCAGTCTTATTTCAGATGCTGGCGCTCTACTCGCACATCACGGAAGGGATCCGGCCCCATGAATGTTGCATCTCACCCAGAGATGAACCAGTTTCCTTCTCAACAAGTCCGTATCCAAACCACGACAGGGTATCCATGGAATAAAAGCAAGAAACAAGCGGCTCAGCCTCACTACTGCCCTTTGTTTCATTAGCGTTAATGATAAAGCCTGTATATTCTAATTGCTACTGAGACCCAGCGTCAGGCGAGGGATGCCGCGAGCAGCTTTAACCCCTTCCGGGTCTTCAATAGATGTATTTGTTAATTCTGCAAAAACATAAACTCTCAGTTGAAGATGTGTTCTAGTCTTTTTCCTACAGACACTCAAACAGTAAAGCTCTGCTACCTTTTGGCTGTAAAAACCTCATATACATACACACGTACTTAATATTCTGTGTGTGGAAAAAAGTTAATACTAATGGCACACAGTTAAAAAAATGAGATGTAAAAAATGTGTTAATGAGCTACATGTGGATTGTGGCCCCCCCACAACAAAAACATTTGAAGGTTCTCATACGTTTATAAACGTCTCGGCCTTCGACTAGGGTGACCAACTGGCATTGGTGCAAATTCAGGACGGTGAGTGTAAAAATTCAGGACAAAGGGTCAAAATTCAGGACACAAATTCAGGACAGGAGTTCAAAATTCAGGACAAAACTTCAGGACAATTGGATACGTTTTACAGACACATCAGAGGTCGCGCAATAGTATATAAGCAAGCCCAGCCATATCCAAACATATTCAACCATTTGCAGACCTATCCATCATGTATCCTTCCATCTATAATTTCACTCATTCATCCACCCTGTCACCCTATCCATCTGTACACTCATCCATCCACTCTTCTACCCATCCATCCATTCATTCACTCATCCATCCAGCCATTTACCCTTTCACCCATCCAGGCATCCTTTCACTTACTATCCATCCACTCAGTCACTCATCCTTCCACCCTTTCAGTCATCCATCCTCCCTTTCTCTCTCCATCGACCCTTTCACTTAGCAATCCTTCCTTCCACCCACCCATCCATCCACCCTCCCACCCATCTACTCATCCACTCATGAATCCATTCATTGACCCTATCACTCATCCAGTCTTTCTCTCATCCATTTATCCTTTCACTCCTTCACTCATCTATTCATCCTTTTGGCCATCTACCTTCCTTTTCACTCACTCACTCATCCATCCTTACATCCACCCTTTTGCTCATCTGTCCATCCATTCACCCTACACTTATCAGTTCATCAATCCATCCATCATTTCACTCATGCATCCACCCACTCACTCACTCATCATGCACCTTTTCACTCATCCATCCACGATTTTACCCATCCAGCTACCCTTCCACCCATACATCCAGCTATTTACCTTTTCTCTCTTCCATCCTTCCACTCACTCATCTATCATCCATCCTCTCATTATCCATGTATTCAATCTTTCATTCATCCATTCACCCTTTAACTAATTCATCCAGCCAACCAGCCATCCCTTCACTTGCTCACTCACCCACCTTTTTCATATTAATTTTGAGCTGAGCTTTTTTGAGAAGAGGCCCATCAAGAACTTCACCCTCGCTGCAGGAGCCATTCCAGGACTGGGACAAAAGCCACCCAGGGCAGAGACAGGATCCACCACAGGGGGGGACAGGAGCCATCACAGGTCGGGGGCGGGGGGGGACAGGAGCCATCACTGGGGGTGGGGGGCAGAAGCCATCACAGGAGGGGGAACAGGATCCACCAGGGTGGGCACAGGGGTGGGCATGCAGTATTCTAGTATCATCTTGGTCTCTTTCCAGGGTGGGGTAGGGCTCCTCACCCCCTCCTGGACAAGACAACGAGAAGACATACTCTCTTTCCAAAATGTTAGTTTTGCCCCCCCACACACTGATGTACAGTACTTAAAGGAGTTACTTCAAGAGAACTGATTTAACTGATTGTCCTCCATACTTTGTTAATCAGTGTGGGTGCGATTGTGCCATTTATTTATTTTCTTACATTATAGACTGCATGTTTGAAGAACTGAGGTTTGCTTACAATCTAGTGACAGTAATTACAATCTGTGAAGAGAACCACGCGCTGCCTCGGTGTAATCAGGGCCAGTTCTATGGATGTTTGGGGCCAGTGGCGGCGGGTGACATTTGAAAGTGGTGTGGCATAACTATATTGTCCTAATGCACCGCAGTGAGCGAGCGTAGCGAGCAAGCCGGAACAACGTACGGAGGGTTCGGGGGAGAACATTTTGAAGAAAGAGTGGACAAATGGTGCATTTTCAAGCACATTTGAGAAAGCAGGAAGGTTAATAAAGCAATTGTGAAAGTGCAGTTATTACATTAATAAAGAGATGTCATATAACATAGGTAGCTGCTTATTCAGTATGTGTGCCTTTGCTCTCCCTGTGTCCTTACATATCACTCATCTGTATCTTTGCTCCCCCTGTGCCCTTACATATCACTCCTGTGTGTCTTTCCTTTGTCCGTGTCCTTACATATCTCTCATCTGTGCCTTTGCCTCTCCATGTGCCCTTGCATATCACTCCTGTTTGTTTTCCTCTTCTTGTGCCCTTGCATATCACTCCTGTCTGTCTCTGCTCTCACAGACCCCACTAGCTGGACACAGCAAGAACAATTGTCACAGTTAAAATACAATTTACACCAGAGAGTCTAAAATCGGAGCAGTACATTTCATACATAAATGGTATTATTGCTGGTGTTAATCTTTTACATCACACATAACAACAAATAGCATTGTATCTCGGTGCTTCATCGTCATACCTGATATACACAATGGTCTAAAACGATGACGGCAGAGCCGGGGAACCAACGTTCAGCCTTCGCCTCCCTGGGTGACAAGAACTGTGTGATCTTGGACATGCCACTTCGTTTTGCGCCCTTTCTTTAAATTTCCTTCTCACCAGAAAAACTCGACCCTTTAATTAGTAATAGCTTCGCCACTGCTTTAATAACTTTATTAAAAGCACGGGTTGTGACTGGAATTTTAAATGAGCAACAGTTGAAAGATCAGGCACTGGAGGGAAAGGCCTGGGACCTGGGATCCCCTTTTCCCTAGGATTGGCATCTCCGACTGTAAACAAGACAGCGCTTGGAGGACTATGTGGCCACACTCTAGGCGCTCTAAATATGGCATGAACATACAGAGCGTTCAAAACATCATCTATAGCAACTCAGCCAATTGTCAACTGAAGTGTGTGGAAGTTTGAAGGCTCCGATTTGCACTCCTGAGCTATAAGGTACGGAAGGTTCAATCGGCAAGTGTTCAACTCACTGAGTCATTCATTGTACCACTGCACACTGAATTGGTTTTTGGCACTTTATAATAAGGATTGATACTTGTCAAAAATAACCACTTTAACCAACATTAAAACAATAAAAGTTTCAGTTGCCTTACAGGTTTTGCAGTGGGTGCATACCTCATACAGCTACTTTAACACTTTTGTAACGCGTGATCTGCCGGTTATACATGCATCTCTGAACACATGCAACAACTCACTGAGCAATGTTACCGATAATTCAAATAAGTGACCTACAACTTACATGCAACATTCTGCAGTAGGTTCTTTTGACCCTCTAAGTTATTTTATAATTCAAACCTATGATCAGAGTGAACACAGACCTCTCCAGTAAGTGCATTAACCACCTGAGCTGTATTAACCACCTAAGCTGTATTACTGGCATATCATGTGACTTGCCTGATGCCGAGAGATGCCTGCAGCAGGTGCCTTAAACCCTCTAAGGAATCTTAAATTGTGGTTTTGGAAAATTAAGGCAGGCCAGGGAGAACAGTTTTACTATCACATTTTTCTCAATGTCAAATTATTTTGTGGACAGTGTTTGTAAAATGAATCTATACGTACTGCCAGACCAAAGGCGGACTAACACTGTGTCACCTGCTCTTTTCCTCCTTGCAGTGCTCTCTATGGTGACTCACTCGCCCGATTTCTGCCGCCATCCCCTCCCTTGCCTCAGTTCCAGCCCTGATGGCAATTGACTGACTCCGCCCCAGCCCGACTACAGCAAAAAGGGATTGCCTGAGATGTGATCGGACCAATTTGCACGCTGCTACTTTATTTTACCGCTGCTCACTGATTAGTGGAAATCTTAGAAGTAATGACGCGTATGGCTTAATATTATCACCTCAGAGAAATTTTCTTTGCCACGTTATTACTTGGGGCCCTGGGCAGAAATGGAATGTGTGAAGCCCCTCTAAATCGCGGAGACATGGCGCATTCAGAGCTGTTTGCATCTGAATAGATGCCCCTGCTCCTGAAGCTGCCGACGCCCCCCCT
Source organism: Lissotriton vulgaris (assembly GCF_964263255.1). Taxonomy (NCBI): domain Eukaryota; kingdom Metazoa; phylum Chordata; class Amphibia; order Caudata; family Salamandridae; genus Lissotriton; species Lissotriton vulgaris. The sequence continues at coordinate 201,647,404 of NC_141688.1, forward strand.
CTCTGTCACCTTCAAGCACCTCTCAACAGCTCATCAAGGGCTGGAGGTGTGAGGGTTGCCACCCCGCTGTGCCTCTCCAATGCTGCTGGGAATGTGAGCTTTTGTCCTGCCTTGGAGTCTGTTACACTGGCCTCAGCATCGGAGTCAATAAGAGAGGTGGGTGGAAGATGCGCCGGCTTCAGGGAGTTGCGACCGGTGCCGGTTAAAATTACGGACAAATGGCGTCCGTTAAAAGATCCTTCACGGACAACGGACAGACGGCCGAAATTACGGACTGTCCGTGAAATTTACGGACGGTTGGTCACCCTACCTTCGACCTAGCGGTTCCATAGCCTGCACTCCTTATTTGTATTATTGGCCCAGAACACGCACTTTACCCGTCTTGTCTGCTCTATTCACTCATGCGGAGCGTGGCACCGGAAGTGAACTGCGTGCCCTGAAGCCAGGTCACTAGATGTATGCGATAATGAGTCTCTGGCTTGTTCGGCATCATTTTACATTTGCTGCTCTTGCTATGTAAGCCTCCTACTGCATAAGTTGTTGATATGTACAACATTACAAAAAACGCTTCCACACATGTTGACACATGTCAACATGGCCCTTTGCAAAGCTTGTCTGCCCAATTGGTAACTACTTTTCAGTAGCTGACTGCTGTATTTAGGGGTTAGACTTCTACTAGGGGTTAGACTTCTACTTACTCCATCCTCTGGATCTAGGGGTCCCCCAGGGCTCCTCGCTGAGTCCCACGCTTTTCAATCTGTATGTGAGACCGCTAGCTGAGGTGGTCAGGCATTGGGGTATGACCATGGTGTCATATGCCGATGACACCCAGCTAGCGGTCACGATCAGCGGGGATGCGGATGTGGATGCCCCCAGATTCCAGAAAGGACTTCGGGCGGTTGCCAGCTGGATGACTTCCAACTGTCTCCAGCTAAACGCCAGCAAGACAGAGGTTATGATCTTTGGCAAACAAACGGAACTCTGGGGAGACAGGTGGTGGCCGTCGGATCTGGGTCCTACGCCAACCCCGGTCGCTGAGTTAAAAAAAACCTTGGGGTTTGGCTCGATCCAACTCTCTCTTTTGTCTGCCACACCAAACGCACGGCGGCCTGCTGTTTTGGCATTTTACACGGACTACGGCCTGTACTCAAATTTTTCGACGCCACCACCAGGCAACTTGTGTTTCAAGCTACCGTGATCTCTCGGCTTGATTACGCCAGCTCCCTACTAGCGGGATTAAATCAATCTGAAATCACCCGCCTGCAGCGTGTCCAGAATGCCGCAACGAGAGCTGTTGTGGGACTTCTTAGATTCTGTCCAACTGCTAACACCTTGCGTACGCTGCACTGGCTACCGATTGCGCAAAGGATCCAGTTCAAGGTCCTTTGTGTAGCTTATAAAATTCTCAAGGGATCCCCTGCTATGATTCTCTCCAATCTTCTGTCCCGCTATGTTCCGACCCGGGCTTTAAGATCTTCAGACTTAGAACTTGCGGTTGTCCCCCACTTTCAGCGTTGCAGAGCAGGCGGCCGTTCTTTTCAAGTTCGTGCCGCAATGTTGTGGAACTCTCTTCCCCCTGCGATTCGCGCCCTTAGGGATCTGCTTTCTTTCCGTCAAGCCTTAAAAACCTTCTTGTTTCCTTAAATTTTCCCTGCTCTGTTCTGTCCAGTTGTGTTGTGTTGCTACCTTGTCGGGCGCCAGGACGCTCCTTCGCTGGAGCATCTGTGCGCCTAATAAATGAGCCTAACATAACATAACATAACTAACATACAGAAAAATGAAAGAGAATAAAATAATGCTGCCACAAAATGTGCACAACTACACCGTACAATTTGCCTCTTCTTGTCGCATAATTTAAACAATAATGCTGGTCCTAGTTACATTCATGATTCGTTAAATTCTCTAGCCTTCGCTAACCTGCACTGCCTGGAGTTGTTTTATGGGCCAAGGCAGTGTCTCGTTTGCACCAGTGCACGCGCTGGTGATGCCTGGTCGTTCACTGCAGTTTGGAAGGTTTCCTTGTAGAAGTTGGTGAGGTCTCTCTTGCTGGTGGAACGGATATGTGGGTAGACGTAGTTACTTAATCAACTGTATTTCTTTGTGCAAAGCTTCTCTTCTGAAGGTTATTGGTCAGAGATGATCTTGGCCATTGCTTAGTGTTTCCATTAGGATCCCTAGGTAATCCGTGCTCCAGGTTCTAGAGAGTGTCGCTGCTTGAAAGTTAATCTTGGTGCAGTACTTGGAGTGGTGACATCCCACGCTGCTGGAGCGGTGACATCCCACGGTGCTGGAGCAGCTCCATCATCTCTGTGGCACGATAAACGTTAGAAGCATCCCACTGAGCACCTCCTGCTTTATTGAAACAGTAGAATGATAGGGCAGAGTCAACAGCCACCCCCAGGTCAAGCACTTGTGTTGCTGGGTTAATGGACTGAACAAGGGACAGTGGCCATATAAAGCAGGTCGATCTAGTCTGGTGTGCTCTTCCCACATAAGATAATCTCCATCTTTGTCTTTGCCCATCCGGTGCAGCAGATAAGATACAGCCGAAATGTGAGTTTGCTTGAGGTAGGAACCTTCGGTTTTCCCTACTGAGGAGCTGAAATATAATGTTAGGTGTTTGTTTAGTTAATGCATGCCTACAGGTTTCTCCAACCATGTAGATTGACTCAAGTATTGTCTGTTTACATTGAGTGCAGGTAGATTTGAAGGTTTCAGACTGGAGCGCGTAAGCGATGGTCTTGAACTTGCAGGACCACACCAGTGATTTGCACGTTCTCTGGTCCATGTTTTACAAATTGGATTTATTTGGTTCTGTTAGTAACCAGAACCAGTGCTTTCATAATACAGGAAAAGGCAGCATACTTAAAGTACCACCATTAGCTAGCACCAAATACCATGGCAGGAATTTTTTTTTTTTTTTTTTAGGCGGATGGGGAGCCCAACAGAGCCAAAATGCACATTTGTCTGTGCCGTTGAATATTCTTGTACTATTCCTGGACTTGGCCCGTGTTAATGCTGTTACTAAAATTTCCATGAATGTTTCTGTGTAGCAAAATGGTGTAGCCTAGAATACCGTCTGCTATGCACAGGGCCAGAACCTCCTCCTTGTCTTTTTCTAAAGCGATATGAGGTTTCTCCTAATGGCCATCGAGGTGGTGATGGTTTCCTCCATGAACTGACACTCTACTGTGAGGCCTCAATATGATGTGGACTAAGAGGTAGTGGTGAAGTAATCCAGTGACCTCTGACAGTATTGTGATTACGAAGAATGTACATATTGATCTATGGTCGACAAGGACTTCGGGTTTCTGTATTTCTAGTAGTGAGGAGAATGTGCATTTTTTGGCCCCAGCGGAGTCCTTCTCCATCATTTGGGAGGTATTTAGAACTGGTTTCATATTATTTATTTTATTACAAACCGTAAGCTTGAATGAATGAATTAATTGGGAATTTATATGGCACAACTTAACCCGAAGGCATCAAGGCGCATCTGATGGAAAAACAGCCGAGTGGTCGGAGGCATCTGGGGGAAGCAGATGTTACAGGTAGGATTCTGCGAATAGCCAGGTTTTTAGATTTTCCACTGAAAGGAGCTAATGTGAGGTTCTGTGACGCAAGCAGTTTTGATCAACTCTTTCACAGCCATCAGGGAATTATGCTACATTAGAGAGTGGATAGTAGGTTGGGTTTTAGCGAAAAAGGACAGTGGAGAACAGTATAGTGCAATGAGCGTTGTACGCTAGCTTAGGCTCAACAGTCCAGCTAAGCATTAGACAGCTCTTGGTATTTGAGATTTTAGAGCATACTAGCTCTTTCTTGTGAAATCAGATGATTTTGCTTTTTAGCTATAGAGATTCTGCTTCTCTAATGCCGTGCAGTATATTATGCTCTTCCTTCTGCCTTCGTAAGGATTTGAAGCGCAATGGTAAATAAGAGGGCAATTAGGTCCTCAGGTAGCCTGGGCTACTATTATTCTAGTGGACATTTAGTCAGTGAAAGCAAGGAGGAGTCCACGGAGGTCTGGTTACGGAATATATGCAGGGACACAGGGTTGAGATGGCATCACATTTATTAACAGCTTAAATGGAGTGTCACAATTCTACTATTTAAGTGATAGTTCTGGTGCTCACATAGGAATATAGTGAAAGTACGTGAAGTGAGGGGTGATAGTGACATTTAAAATTACATCGAATTGACAACATCGAAAACTCCAAATTAAATGAATATACAGCAAGAGTTTTTGCTTATAAAATGTCAACAGCATTTTGATCTCATAAATGGGAGAACATCATCAGGACGAAAACAAGTGTGAGCATGTGGAATTTATAAAGCCGCAGGGAACTCGCGTTCAAGGCTGCCCAGAAGGGGAGATCAGCGTGCGGATGAAGCTGATAAGCTGCCAGGAGATTGATTGCGTCGGCAGTTCCCCTTCCATACCTCTCCACACTCTAGTCCAGTGCCCTGGGACAGAGAATTGCCACAATCTACTGGCCAGCAGTTGTACTGTACCAACTGGACGATCAATCAATCGATAGTACCACTGGATTTAATTCTTAATTAAAACAAATGTGCTTAACATTTTGTTCTTTTTCCACGTAAAACCGTCTTCAAGGCGGTGACAATATCGAAGTAAGAGGTTGGTTTGATTGAGCTGTCACCATGGCTATTTCCTTAATGCTACTACATGGAAACGTAGAAATAGTACCTTAGCAGAAGCAGTGTGTGGCACCCACACACAATGCACCTATTTTGCAAACACTGCCTTGAAATTCACAAGATCGAAAAATTGGCCAGCAGATCCCAAGTAATTTACAGGCATCTAGCTGACGTGCAATTATATACTACTCCTAATCCCTCCAGTACTTAAAGACAAAGTCCCCCTCTCTTTCCTCTGCCTTAAACTGATCTCCAGTAGGGAAGAGGGGGAATGTATAGAAGAGGAATGTTCAATGTTAATATAACAGAAAATCGGAAAATTGTACTATTGGAGATATGACATATGCACTGCAGTTGAGATGTAAATGACGTATTATTGAATGATATCTGTAACTGAGTGCTATTGATTTCATGCGCTAATAAAAATATTTTCAAAAAAAAAAACTGATCTCCAGTACTCCGCTCCAAAACGCTCCGCTATCCCTTAAAAAGAATTGCCTGATCAAAATCGCTTTTAACCCATTCTGCATCCCTTTCTTTGGTTATCCCATCATAGAGACAACTGTATAACTTTCATATTTACAAAGCTGATGGAGTTGTAGAGATTCTGGGCGAGATTTAGATCTTGGCGGACGGGTTACTCCACCACAACAGTGTTGGACATCCAGTCCACCTAAATATGAATCCCATTGTATCCTATGGGATTTATATTTCGGCGGACGGGATATTCTGCACAATTGTGATGGAGTAACACGACCGCCAAGATCTAAATCAGCCCCTATGTAAAGCTCAGCAGAGATGCAGCTCCAGGCTCGGGCTATCCCACATAGGTTCAGAAGCAACGGATCAACTTTCAGGATACCCACCCAAGACAAGCTTACTGTTGAAGAATCAGAACAGAACTCGCATCATCAGTGGATTTCCTGAAAATATGTCATGGCTCTAGTTCTTTCGGCTTAAGTTGTACACCGCTGGTTATGTATGTACATGCCAGTGTAGTAAATTGTAAAACCCACCTGAGCAGTGACAGCATCACATAACTGACCACAATGTGCACCAGTCTGTCTGGATTCCTCAGCGAAGTATCTCCAAGCATCCGGTCTTTGGGCTAGCTGGTAACTAGTTTGAAACATGTGCACTACAGTGGCACGTGGACCAGTAAGATTCAGGAGCCACGAGTCCTACCACACAGAACTGGGCAGAGATCACCGACTCATTCATTACACATGGGCAACCTGGGAAGGCCTTCAACTAGTAGCGAATAATAGTACTTGCAGTATTCAATCCGCATTAATATATCACATAAAGAACTGTATTTTAAACTTAGTATAGAATCTCATTTACTTCTGCTGAAACCTGTACTAATCCCCAGGAAGCTGAAATATTTTTCAGTTTATTTCACAATTACACAAAAATGATTCCAAAAACGCAACACAGTGAAGGAAGAAAGTAAATGAAAGTGAATTGTTACTATAAACACACCACAGTTACGAAATTAGAAACACAGGGAATTAATTTAGAATCTGGATTTTGAATAGGAAATCTAAAGAATTGGGGAAAAATGCACTTTTCACAAAATTCGTGTTTATCAACACTTTACTTTCACCTAACTTTTTTCATTCAACATGTTTCCACCGAGTTGTTTATTAAACTTCTAGAGCACAACATACTTTTATTTTTACTAATTGGTTTAGAAAGCTATGCTTTTGAATGTCAGTTCGAGTCTGAATGTAGCCAGGACCCCGAAACTAAAAACGAATTAACCATACATGAAGAAGAACGGTACAAATAATATTTATATTCCTGGCAACACTCACGGGGCATCTGGAACGTAGGAACTTGTTCCGATTGATTATAGTTTGATGGGAAAATATTTTATTTTCATTTGAACGACCCGACACTTTTATAACTCTTGTGAAGTTGGATACCAGACGAAATTCAAGAAGTCGGCAAGTTTAGCATCCAGGCCTGTCTGCCCTGACTTTTCTGTCCTTGTTTGGTCGGCGGGTAGTCTGAGGCATACTGAAGTAGACATTCATTCACAAATAAACACGACTTCACGGCACTACGAACTTGCAGACTTCTTTTGTTTGTTGAAACATTTGCTAAATAGAGCGTAACAAGTAAAATAAATGCACTTTAGAGAACACCTTGGTTTAGAAATACGAGCACATAATAGAAACATGTCAGAGAATTGATCTGGCGAGTATAAAGTACACCGATCACTGTTGTGGCATGAGACTATAAATATAGTATGCACTACATGACTTCGTTTCTATTATTATCATTATCTGTAATAAAAAGTTAATCTTTTTTGTTTCATTGGCTTGCAATAATCCAAGTACTGGTACTTGACCAGCTACAAATGGCTCTGGCTGGCCTTACAAATTGATCTGCCTGGACCTTCTACTGGATCTACCCGAGCCCTGCTGGCCTCTGCTGGAGGCAGTCCCTCATCCCCAAGAGGTGACTTCCCAGATCCTGTTCCTATGGCTGGTATTAGTGAAGCTTCTTCTGTGAAATCCTGAAGTTCTGAGAAGGTAACTTTTTAACTGGAATAACCTGGTCCCTGTATCCGGCCCACAATCCACAGATGTCGGCCGCAACTTGTGACTTTGTCCTGGTCCAAAGCAAGCAGATGCCCAGCATTAGTGCTTTCTGATTCTAGGCTCTGTTTTTACTTAAAGATTTAAAATGTCATATCTCCAGCTGTACTTATTGGATTTTTGTCGTTTCGGTTTCATTTTAATTATTATGCTATACTCTAGTTTTCTAAATTGGTGTGGGATTATTCCTGTGTTGTGTTTTCACTTTATTGCTGTTTGTATGCTGCATAAATACTTAACACAGTGCCTTTAAGTTAAGTCTGGCTGTTTGTATGGCAAGCTATCAGAGGGTTAAGCACAGGTTAATATAGTGACATTTGTGGTTCACCCTGACAAGAATTGTGGTTGTTGCCCAGATGGAGTGTGCACCCCTACTCAACCTATAACCCAATTTTTGATATTGATGTTTAGCGGTGGGATATAGTACATGTATTGTGCAGTACCACTCAGTGTTTCTGTGCTACACTAACAACCCACATGAATTACTTGCTACCATTCTCAACCTCTTTTCAAATTCTCCCTTTTCTATCAATTGCTCATTTGCCCTAAACTTAATTGCCTGCCTCTCCTCTTTGCACTCGCCAGAATGATAATAGATCCCAACTGACTATCATCCTACACTATGAGGGAGCTAAAAGAGTTCTGCAAGGAGAAATGGCTGCCTGTGAAGAAGGAGTCCACTAAACAAGACCTTTGGACAGCCCTGTATGCTTTTTAGTGAGCACACTGGTGGAAGGCTATAACAGAGGACCAAGAGGGTGATGACAATGATGATGGGAAGGAGGTGGGGGATGTCTTGGCAATGGCTCCATAGGAGAGAGGAGGGCCCACAAAGATGGGGTACCCTGCTGAATTCATTGCATTACTTCAACTCATCTCATAACCGGTCTCCTGAAGAGCAGAAGGGAGACAAGCTGAGAAGGACCTGAAACAGCAGCTAGCCAGACTGGCTGCCGAAGAGAAAAAAAGTTGACAGAAAGAGCCTAATCGAAGGAGCTTGCTGAGGCAAAATGTCCCTGGCCAAGGAGAGGTCAAAGGTCGAAAAGGCCTTGGCAGAAAAAAAAAGATTGGTTCTGGCTCATGTACGGAGCCTGGAGCAGCTGAACATAAAGCTCAAACAAGTCTCAACGTCCAGCAGAAATGGTGGCGGTGATACCACAGAGCTAAGTGGGTAGAGGAGGGTCCACATTCCCCATGTCCTTGTTCCTAACATTATTGTGAGGGGCGAAATTGAGAAGTGATTTGAGGCCTATGAGGTTGCCCTAGAGATGCAGAGTCCCTTAGGAGGAGTGGGAGAGCTAGACTCTGAAGGTACATTCTCAGTGCAGTGAGTGCTACACTGTTAGCCCTAGAGAAAAGGGGCAGGATGAGGTATTAACTTATGATGGACACGCTTATCAAGAAATATGGTCTTAGACCTGAAAAGTAAAGGCCAAAGTTTAGGGGCAGCCAAGGGTTGCCCCAACAGACCTAGATGCATTTCGTGGACTACTTTTGTAAGGCACTGGATGGTTGGTTGAAGGGTGGTGAGGTGAACACTTATGACAGGCAGTACATTTTAGTTGCAAGAGAGCACATGTTTAGCCATTGTTTTTCAGAGCTATGCGAAAACCTGATTGACCTCAAGCTCACTGCCCCCTAGACGGTTTGCACTGGAGGCAGACTTCTGGATTAGTAACAGAGTGTCCGGGAAGGTAACTTGGAGTGACCATGAGGAGGGTGAGGTCCAATTTGCCCCTGAGAGGTCCCAAATAGTGTGGGAGAAAAGTGTCCCCATGCACCACCTAGGAATAGGAGGGGGGGTTCTTGTGGACAGTGGCCCAGGGCAGTCCATTTCCAACCTGGGTGGTCTGATTGCTCCCAGTTAGGCCACACACACTGGGACCTGGTCTGTAACAAGAGACCATCCACTGGTGGGAGTTCCAAAAGGGCATGTAGTCCTCTAATTCCCATTGATGGAATTCTGGTAATGAGCTACCAACGGTGTTAGCTGAGCTGAGAGGGGTGACCGCACACAGTTTCCTGGAAGCACAGGGGTTTGGGTGCAGTGTTCCCACAAGGAGGGGCTGAAGCACAGGGAGGTGGAAACAGTCCACAGTGGGACTACCAGTGGGTCAGGGGTGCCAGTTCAGAGAACAAAGAACCCTAGACTGAATATTTCTGTCCTGGCGGTGCTCCCTGCACTGTCATAGAGACAGAGGAGGGAGACCTGCACCAGGCAGACATCCTGAACAACACAGACAGATTGTGTCCCCCTCGAGGTGGGTGGTGGTTCCACCCAGTCCTGGTGTGCCAGGCACTTGTTGACTTTAGATTACTATTTTGAAAATTCCACTACTTTAATGAGGTCTTCTATGAATTTCCAGCTTTCTAGGCCTGTGAATTGCTTCTTCATCATGAATGCGTATTGGGCTCAGATAGGGCACAATAGGACCTAGGTGTAGCTGTGAGACACCATCCTCCAAGAATGGGAGGATGGCGCTGTTCCCTGTCCCACTTACATTTCAAAGGTGCTGCCTCAGCACACTCACAAAAGAACTGGCCACCAGGCTTTTGTCACCCCACGCATCTTGGAAGAAAGGAAATTCCAGTACCATTTTTGTGTGGGATGGGAGTCTAGCGTAGACTCTCAAACCAACTTTTGTGCACTCCTAGTCCTGCACCAGAAGACTACTGAAGGACTGCCTTCTATTCCAGAGGACAGTCCTTCAGCTTGACACCTGCCTAGTTTATCAGAATCTAATGGTCAGCTGGCTGACCGGCTATTTTGATGTACGGGGACACAACAAGCTACAGAGGCGTCTCTGGATCTGCCCAGCTGACCTATTGCAACTGTCCCTGCCACTGGATGCACTCAAGCCCTGCTGGCCTCTGCTGAAGTGAGTACTTTATCTCCATGAGGTGCCTCCCCAGGTACTGGCCCTAGACTGCCTTTTGTGAAATACTGAAGTTTCGAACTCTGCGCTCTGGACCCTGCGAAGGTAACTTTTTCAACTGGACTAACCTGGCCCCTGTATCTGGCCTGAACTGTCCACCACAGTTGGTCTCAACTTGTGACTTTGTCCCGGTCTAGCATTACTAGATACCCACAGTTAGAAATTTCAGCTTTAAGGCTTCATATTTACTTAAACCATATGAAACTTGATTATCTTTGGTACTACTAATTGGATTTTGATGGTGCGTGTTGTAACCTAGTTCTGGTTCCCCCCGGAACCCTAGGCAAGTGGTGCCTACCAGCTCTCCTGCGCGAGAGCATCCATCGTCCCCTACCCTCCTCATTGGTTCCCCAACATTCCACACTGTCCTGGTTCCGTTCCCTTGCCCCCAACTGCCATTATGATTCTGACTAACTGACCTACGCACCGCCTTAAGATGTGGGGCTGATTGAATAAAACTTCAACTTCTTTACTTTACCTTGACTCTGACTTTAATTGCAACAGTGCGGCTCTCAATTTAATTATTGAAATTTACTCTTTTTATTGTAATGGGTTTTTCTTGTATTGCATTTTCACTTTATTACTGCTTGTGTGTTGCAGAAATTTTTAACACAGTTCCTGTTAGTTAAGCGTGACTGATTTTGTGCCAATACTACAGGGTTAAGCACAGGTATATGTAATGACTTTTGTGGTTCACCCTGACGAGGATTATGGTTGTTGCTTGAGAAGGTATTTTCACCACCCTCAATCAGAAAACCCAATTTCTTACTTCAATTTAGTGAACTTGGAAGGATGAAAAACAGAGTCTGTCTTGCCAGATCTAAAGTCCTTTAATGCAGATCACAGCAGCTGACAGCAGGAATCCCATTTGCAGATTCAGCTTCTTTCTGCTTCTACATGTACCCCAGTGCACTATCACCACCTTTGTTTAGTTTCTTTGTGCTGCAGGTCAGGCACCTACTCTCCCTCTGTCCCACGGTTAACTGACCACTTATACCTCTAGTCCCTGCACTACATGATTCTGTTGACTTTTTGTTTCTCTTACCAGCCACATTTTACCCATCTCATCTTATATTTCTGTCCTATATACTAAGCTACTCTATCACACAGGCTTAAATTTTATTTTCAGCTCAATACCTTTATCTTATACCAAATCGGCTTTCCTTAATCCATGGTTCTCCCAATGAGGTCCTTGAGGTCCGGATACAGACAGATTTGAAAGATAACAACATTTTTCTAAATGGGAATATGCTAAAAATCTGGCTTGCGTCTAGCCTTCCAGGACCGACTTTGGAAAACCTGGTCTTAAACCATGGATGGATGAACCGGAGGGACAGACGTTGCTGCGAATTTCTCTAACTATCCTACTAGCCATGACCAGCCAGCCATTCAACTCTCTTGTGTCTTACGTATTGGACTTTTCACTTGTACAAAGCAGAAGCGTCCATTCCCCCTCTCTCGCTCTCTGTACCTTGCTTTACCCTGTCAGGTCTTCCATCTATGTGTCCCATGGTTGTGCCCTTGCGCTCCTTGCACCCAACACACCATCATTCCTAGCGTGCTAGTGATGCCGCCGTCTTACCTGGTGTTTTCCATTACCAATTTATGTCTCTAGTGGTGCTATGCTGATCACTGGCCTTCTGCCCTGGATTTACTCTATTTGCACTCAGTTAATGCATTGACCCTGTGGCATCCTAAAGACCCTACATGCAAGAGTGTGTTCTTCATTAGACGTTTGAAATGGGTAATTTTGCTTATCATGTCACCAGTTAGGGATATTACCCATTTGCCTGCCTGGGCTAGCGCAGTCACGACTGGGCTCACAACATACCAACACAATAGAGATTTTGAACATGCCTTCACCAGTGGGGCTTGCAACATGCCTTCACCAGTGGGGCTTGCAACATGCCTTCACCAGTGGGGCTTGCAACATGCCTGCACCAGTGGGGCTTACAACATGCCTTCACCAGTGGGGCTTACAACATGCCTACACCAGTGGGGCTTACAACATGCATTCACCAGTGGGGCTTGCAACATGCATTCACCAGTGGGGCTTACAACTTGCCTTCACCAGTGGGGCTTACAACATGTCTTCAGCACTGGGGCTTACAACATGCCTACACCAGTGGGGCTTACAACATGCATTCACCAGTGGGGCTTGCAACATGCATTCACCAGTGGGGCTTACAACTTGCCTTCACCAGTGGGGCTTACAACATGTCTTCAGCACTGGGGCTTACAACATGCCTTCACCAGTGGGGCTTACTACATGATTCACTACTGGGGCTTACAAAACGCCTTCACGACTGGGGCTTACAACATGCCTACACCGCTGGGCCTTACAACATGCCTACACCGCTCGGCCTTACAACATGCCTTCACCGGTGGGGCTAACAACATGCTTTCACGACTTTGCCTTACAACATGCCTTCACCAGTGGGGCTCTCATGCCTTCACCACTGTTCCTTACAACACACCTTCACCACTGAGGCTTACAATACGCCTTCACCACTGAGGCTTACAACATGCCTTAAAGAGTGGGGCTTACAAAGTGTCTTCACAACTGAGCGGAGGCTAAGAACATGCCTTCAGGACTGTGGCTAAGAACATGCCTTCAGGGCTGGGGCTTAGAACACACCTTCATGACTGGGGGCTTACAACACGCCTTCAGGGCTGGAGCTTACAACACGCCTTTAGGGCTGGGGCTTACAACACGCCTTTAGGGCTGGGGCTTACAACACGCCTTCAGGGCTGGGGCTTACAACACGCCTTCAGGGCTGGGGCTTACAACACGCCTTCAGGGCTGGGGCTTACAACACGCCTTCAGGGCTGGGGCTTACAACACGCCTTCAGGGCTGGGGCTTACAACACGCCTTCAGGGCTGGGGCTTACAACACGCCTTCAGGGCAGGGGCTGACAACACGCCTTCAGGGCTGGGGCTGAGAACACGCCATCAGGGCTCAGGCTTACAACACGCCTTCAGGACTGGGGCTTACAACACACCTTCAGAACTGGGGCATACAACACGCCTTCAGGACTGCGGCTAAGAACATGCCTTCAGGCTGCTGCTTAGAACACGCCGTCAGGACTGGGGCTTACAACACGCCTTCAGGAATGGGGCTAACAACACGCCTTCAGGACTGGGGCTAACAACACGCCTTCAGGACTGGGGCTTACAACACCCCTTCAGGACTGGGGCTTACAACACGCCTTCAGGACTGGGGCATACAACACGCCTTCAGGACTGTGGCTAAGAACATGCCTTCAGAGCTGGTGCTTAGAACACGCCGTCAGGACTGTGGCTTACAACACGCCTTCAGGAGTGGGGCTTACAACACGCCTTCAGGACTGGGGCTTACAACACGCCTTCAGGACTGGGGCTTACAACACGCCTTCAGGACTGGGGCTTACAACACGCCTTCAGGGCTGGGGCTTACAACACGCCTTCAGGGCTGGGGCTTACAACACGCCTTCAGGGCTGGGGCTTACAACACGACTTCAGGGCTGGGGCTTACAACACGCCTTCAGGGCTGGGGCTTACAACACGCCGTCAGGGCTAGGGCTGAGAACACGCCATCAGGGCTGAGGCTTACAACACGCCTTTAGGACTGGGGCTTACAACACACCTTTAGGACTGGGGCATACAACACGCCTTCAGGACTGTGGCTAAGAACATGCCTTCAGGGCTGGTGATAAGAACACGCCGTCAGGACTGGGGCTTACAACACGCCGTCAGGACTGGGGCTTACAACACGCCGTCAGGACTGGGGAATACAACACGCCTTCAGGACTGTGGCTAAGAACATGCCTTCAGGGCTGGTGCTTAGAACACGCCGTCAGGACTGGGGCTTACAACACGCCTTCAGGACTGGGGCATAGAACACGCCTTCAGGACTGTGACTAAGAACATGCCTTCAGGGCTGGTGCTTAGAACACGCCGTCAGGGCTGGGGCTGACAACACGCCGTCAGGGCTGGGGCTGACAACACGCCTTCAGGACTGGGGCTTACAACACACCTTCAGGACTGGGGCTTACAACACGCCTTCAGGACTGGGGCTTACAACACGCCTTCAGGACTGGGGCTTACAACACGCCTTCAGGACTGGGGCTTACAACACGCCTTCAGGGCTGGGGCTTACAACACACCTTCAGGGCTGGGGCTTACAACACACCTTCAGGGCTGGGGCTTACAACATGCCTTCAGGGCTGGGGCTTACAACATGCCTTCAGGGCTGGGGCTTACAACACGCCTTCAGGGCTGGGGCTAACAACACGCCTTCAGGACTGGGGCTTACAACACGCCTTCAGGAATGGGGCTTACAACACACCTTCAGGGCTGGGGCTTACAACACACCTTCAGGGCTGGGGCTTACAACACACCTTCAGGGCTGGGGCTTACAACACACCTTCAGGGCTGGGGCTTACAACATGCCGTCAGGGCTGAGGCTTACAACACGCATTCAGGGCTGGGGCTAACAACACGCCTTCAGGGCTGGGGCTTACAACATGCCGTCAGGGCTGGGGCTTACAACACGCCTTCAGAGCTGGGGCTTACAACACGCCTTCAGGGCTGGGGCTAACAATACGCCTTCAGGACTGGGGCTTACAACACACCTTCAGGGCTGGGGCTTACAACATGCCGTCAGGGCTGAGGCTTACAACATGCCGTCAGGGCTGAGGCTTACAACACGCCGTCAGGGCTGAGGCTTACAACACGCCTTCAGGACTGGGGCATACAACACGCCTTCACGACTGTGGCTTACAACAAGCCTTCAGGGCTGGGGCTTACAACACGCCTTCAGGACTGGGGCTAACAACACGCCTTCAGGACTGGGGCTTAAAACACGCCTTCAGGAATGGGGCTTACAACACGCCTTCAGGGCTGGGGCTTACAACACACCTTCAGGGCTGGGGCTTACAACACACCTTCAGGGCTGGGGCTTACAACATGCTGTCAGGGCTGAGGCTTACAACACACCTTCAGGACTGGGGCTTACAACACGCCTTCAGGGCTGGGGCTAACAACACGCCTTCAGGGCTGGGGCTTACAACACGCCTTCAGGGCTGGGGCTAACAATACGCCTTAAGGACTGGGGCTTACAACACACCTTCAGGGCTGGGGCTTACAACACACCTTCAGGGCTGGGGCTCACTCCAGCAATAAGAAAATCTTTTGCGGATGGTATGAGGGCGGTTTCAAACTGGATGGCTACAAATTGCCTTCAATGCAATGTAGGCAAAACAGAGGTGATGTAATTCGGAGAGGCCCCGCTTCTTTGGTCCCCAGAATGGTGGCCTCCAGATCTTGGGCCAGTGCCAAGTCCAAAACAGACCATTAAAATCTTGGTGTACGTCTGGATCAGGCACTGGTGTTTAAAGAACATGCCAATCAAGTTGCTGGTCTATGCTTCCACACCATCGGACTCCTGCGACGTATTTTGCCATTTCTGCTTGACTATCATCATAAGACTCTGGTCTAGACGTTGGTGGTCAGTAGATTGGACTACTGCAATGGCCTGTTCATCTTGGCCAATGAGGAACAACTTAATCGTCTGCAAGTGGTCCAGAACACCGCGGCAAGACTGGTGCTCAATGTGTTGCCCAGGACCCCCTCCCGCCTGCTTTTGGACAGCCTTCATTGGCTGCCTGTTCGGCAGCGGGTTAAATACAAAATTTGCTGTACCATACACAAATGTCTCTTTGATACAGGCCCTAAATACTTAACGGACAAGTTCATCCCCTATAGTCCTGTACGTTCTTTGCGTTCAAGTAACCAGCAACTGCTTCAGGTCCCTAAGATTAAGAGGGCAAGACAGGGAGGGCATGCCCTCTCCTATAAAGGTCCCATTCTCTGGAACTAACTTCCACTTGCCCTAAAGACTAATTCAAATTTTCAATCCTTTAGGAAGGTCCTCAAAACTCATCTATACTCGACCTTATAATCTGCTGGTAGTTCAACTATTCAGTTATCAGTCTAACATCTGTACCAATGCGCAAGCATGGAGATACCCCTTTGGGGGTCGAATCCTGCGCTATATAAGAAAGTAAATAAATAAAATAAATAGGGATATATCAAATAGGAGGGTTAACTGAGTTAGGTCTGGATTTATTGCACCAATGTATGAATCTGATTGGCAGATACAAATTATTTGAATAAAAAATATAGCCTGAAATAGTAGGACTATGCTGCCTGACCAATCACAGGACTTCATTGTTCCATCTATAAAGGTAAGACGGATACACGTTGCTATCACACATTGTTTAGAATAAGAACAGATCACGTCTCACCTGGTTAGCAACCCTCTTAAATTAAATGCTGAACAAGGGCTAAAACAGTAGTTTAAGGCACATAAAGCGCCTCTGCCCCAGGCATGGCGCTTTTAAAGACACATAGTATCAGATTGTGACTGTAATACAGGCCATGTCAGTTGTTCTCGTTGTACCCACCATGGAATGATAAAAGGCTGAGCTAAGATTAGAAACTGCGACCAGTGTGCTGGACACTGACTGATCCTGCAGTAGGTGCATGAACTCGACGACCTACAATCTCACCACCTGATGAAAGCGTTTTATTTGTCATTGTAAACGGGTCACAGTCTTAAAGTTGAGCCCTTTGAGAAAACATAAGCAGAGCCCTAGAGAGAGAGAGTAGCAGTGTCTGATTTCAGGTTACAACAAACACTCGAATAACACCCCTAGCCTTCCAAGAAGGAAAACCGATCTAGGACGGAGAGTGCCGTGTCACCTCGCCAGTCTGCAAATACGAATCTGTGCTGAGGGCCACTTGGAAAGAACTATTTTGGGACACATTTCTGGGAAGGTGTGGGAAAGGGCTAGTGGAAGCAGGAAACCGCAGCAAAATAATTGCCACTGAGCGTAAAAAATAAGGGAAAACACGTATAAACCAATCATCCATTAAAAAATAAATGTGTGTCCTAATGTCACCACAGAACATCAGCCTTCTTGATTAGATAGTTTCCTTCTTCTGAGCTTTTGCCATCTACTCTAAAGAAATAGTCATTAATACAGCGTTTTGAACTTTCAGAGAGTACAACAGGCACTGTATAATCAACACACCATCAATGGGGCATATGTATAAAAAAAAAAGTTTTGCGATTATCAAATTTATTTTTAGCGAATCGCAATTAGAGAATCGAAAAATGCAAAGCATGTAGGATTTGCAAAAATTTTTTGTGAATCCTACATATTCCTTGTTTGTGAATCACTAATTGAGATTCTTCTATTCATTCCTATGGGATAGGAGACCCATAGAAATGAATGGGAAGACAGTCGCAATTTACGATTACCAATTAGAGAATCGCAAATTGAGAATGCAATTGCTATGTTGCAAGGGTGCTAAAAGGACATCCTGTTGCACCCCTGAAATATGCATGGGTGCACATTTTGCACACATACGGGCATGTTTGTGCGCCAAATGGCACTTTGAAACAAGCAAACAAGTATTTTTTTCTAGAAAATCTCATATTACCACTAACTTGAAGTTGATAGTAATTGGCGATTCCTTACGACCAAATAGCAAATTTCCGGTGCTTCCAGATCTGCATTTAAAGAATCTTAATTTGCAATTCCTTAATTGCATTCGCAAAATAGAGAATCGCAAATTTTGCGATTCTCTATTTTGCAATGACCTTTTGGGACGATACATCCCAAAAGGCATTTTCCCATTCGCAAACAGGCAGATTCTGAGAATCGGAACATAACGTAGAGTACCTAGGGTGTCAACAACAGATGAACAGAGACAGTATGCAGTACATGGGTTGTCATCAGCGCTTTCGGTACTGGAGCAATAACTGATATACAAAAACTGTAAGTACTACATAGGATGTCAGTACTGCACATGTGCACACAATATAAGATGTAAACAGATAGTGGAGTAAACTGGATGTCAACAATGCAGAGGTATTGGATGAACAGAGAAATAGACTATACAGTGCACAACAAATCAGCACCACTATGCTACTGGACCAGCAATAACTGTACAAACATAGTATACAGTTTCTTAGATGTCAACACCGCTAAGGTACTGGACTCACTATAGGAGTATGAAGACAGTATAGAGTACTTTGGATGCCAACACCCTTAAGGTACTGGACTCACAATAGGTGTACAAATATGGTAGACAGTAAAATAGGATGTCAACACCACTAAAGTACTGGACTCACTAGAGGTGTACAAAGATAGTATACAGCATATAGGATGTTAATACCGCTAGGATACTGGACTCACAATAGGTGAACAAAGATAGTATGGAGCATACAGCAAGTCAAAACTACACCAGTACTGTACCAACAATAGATATACAAAGATGGTATATAAGACATGGGTAGTCATCACCAATTAAGGTACTGGACCAATAATAGCTGTACAACCATAATATGCATTACATAGGACGTCAACACCACACAGTTACTCAGTCAACAACAGATGCACAAACACAGTATGCATTGCATGGGTTGTCATCGCCGCAAAGATGTTAGTTGTACAAAATTAGTATGCATTACAAGAGATGTCCCCAAAGCTAGAAGGGTGTTCCTACAGTGGCCGTATCATTCAGTAATGTGTGTACATCTCTAATTAATCAACAAAAATAGTGACAGAAGGAGATAAAGTGCAAACGACGTTCATTCAAAAAATATATATTTTTATTTACTTATTCTATTTTATTTTTATATGAAGTATAAATACATATGAATTTAATTCTTGATCAGCGAATCTTCTTTTTTTAAAGTTCATAGGTAATACATGAATTGTTTGAGAAAATTCATAAAGGACACAAAAACAGTTCTAAAATCCATAACAAATTAGTAGAAGTTCCCCTGAAAAACAATCATACACAGCAACTCACTCACGTGCTGACAGTCATTCTGCATTCATACCACATACAAAGATGAAAAAAGGAACTGGATTCCAATTAGCAAGATGACTACGCTAATGTGGTTCAAGGGCACCGAGGTGTAGTTGTTGGCCCTTGTGGCGGGTCTACGCGCGTATCGGTGGGCAAGCCACCTTCATCAGGACCTTGTACATCGAATTGTGCAGATAGCAGGGGATCAGACAAAAGAGAAATTGGCCTAAAAAGAAAAGACAAATCTGTCACTGTCACATACACAAAAAATCTATAAACAAGTGAGCATTAATACATTCACTGTTGGGCAAAACCCATGGTTCATTACTCTAGTAAGATAGAAAGTCTACCTCTTAGAGAAGAGAGCAGAAGAATCTAATAGTACGAAAGCAAAATATTGACACAAAGTGACGGGTCACACTATCATTTAATGAGGGACCAATTGTGCAATAAGATATCTATTCTGCACAAGCCGATTGAAGGGGTACTCCATACAAAGACATGTACAATCATTTAGTAATACTTACAAGGTGATAGATCAGCTATCATTAAAACGAGGTCTCTATAAGAGTAGAAGGGTAGGGTCACTCAAGTTGTACCGCATCTATAAAGGGGCCAGGGGAGACTGTTAGAGTAGGTTCTGGTATAAAAAATTCCATGGTATACATACATGGTCCCTAATAATTAGGCTTACCCATAATGCCAAGTCAGATGTGCTAGGTGACCCTCAAAGCTTCATCTTGGTGTCTTAGATATCAGATTCTGTGTAGGAAGCTAAAAGAGAAATGTGTGAAACCCCATGTCAAGGTTATTTCTGGGGGGACCTTAATCCTCTGAATTAACTGGGCTGCCTGTAGATAGCGCTATAAAAAAGACGTACCGAAATGAACAAGTTGTTTCCGTTACAGTGTGGATTCTGAAGAAATACTCCTATTATATAGAGGGTCTCAGGATACTGTAGTCCGCGTAGAGAATTAACTCCTATGTTATTTCGATCTCTAATGTAATAAAAAGAGATACCAACACGTCTGTCAGGGACAACATGGATGTCATTGAATTGTTATACACATGAGAGGCTAGAGATACTATATGAAAAACTTACAATTATTAATGGTGATCATTTGTCATAAGGAAAAGGCATTCTGCGAGGTAATTTAGTACTGTAAAGCCACCGCGACCCTGCAAGACAAAAGTAGTATGTATATATTCCGATTCTAAGATAAGATAGTGGTACAGAATGATGTGCGCTGATTCAGTCATATCACAAAAAAAGTTAAATGGAGGACGCATATACCAGAAAGTCTAGAATTTGTTGCTCGGAATCGGTGATATTTATAGTAAGTTCCCTAGTATACGGGCAAACGCATGGGAATGCAGCAAAGAAGTCCATAGGTCTAAGCTCGCTGCGTGAATAGTCGGCGCCACCACGTCAAAGCGAGTTACGTCTTTAAGTCCGCCCGTACTTATACTATGATGTCAAGATTGAAATTTAAAATACAACCCTCAACACACAACACAACTATTGCAGTTACGACCTCTAAGACGTAGCCTCTCTTTTATTACACCAGAATATACCATTTTCTGTTTTAAAGATCGCAAATATACGAGTTCGGCTGGCTGGGTACACTTAATATGGCCGCCATGATGCAGTCCCTTGTTTATTACTACGCTACAATACTCTCGCGGTCTTTCCCTCTCTTCCGCGATACTTCAATCTTGACATCATAGTATAAGTACGGGCGGACACAAACAATGTCCGACGGAGGGCCTCGGGGACGCGTAGATGCCTGAACGCTGCACGCCGGACTTACAGGTAAACGGAACAGGAATCGAACGTAGTCAGAGGGGTGTAGAGTAGTTTCCTGCTTAGACTTAAAGACGTAACTCGCTTTGACGTGGTGGCGCCGACTATTCACGCAGCGAGCTTAGACCTATGGACTTCTTTGCTGCATTCCCATGCGTTTGCCCGTATACTAGGGAACTTACTATAAATATCACCGATTCTGAGCAACAAATTCTAGACTTTCTGGTATATGCGTCCTCCATTTAACTTTTTTTGTGATATGACTGAATCAGCGCACATCATTCTGTACCACTATCTTACCTTAGAATCGGAATATATACATACTACTTTTGTCTTGCAGGGTCGCGGTGGCTTTACAGTACTAAATTACCTCGCAGAATGCCTTTTCCTTATGACAAATGATCACCATTAATAATTGTAAGTTTTTCATATAGTATCTCTAGCCTCTCATGTGTATAACAATTCAATGACATCCATGTTGTCCCTGACAGACGTGTTGGTATCTCTTTTTATTACATTAGAGATCGAAATAACATAGGAGTTAATTCTCTACGCGGACTACAGTATCCTGAGACCCTCTATATAATAGGAGTATTTCTTCAGAATCCACACTGTAACGGAAACAACTTGTTCATTTCGGTATGTCTTTTTTATAGCGCTATCTACAGGCAGCCCAGTTAATTCAGAGGATTAAGGTCCCCCCAGAAATAACCTTGGCATGGGGTTTCACACATTTCTCTTTTAGCTTCCTACACAGAATCTGATATCTAAGACACCAAGATGAAGCTTTGAGGGTCACCTAGCACATCTGACTAGGCATTATGGGTAAGCCTAATTATTAGGGACCATGTATGTATACCATGGAATTTTTTATACCAGAACCTACTCTAACAGTCTCCCCTGGCCCCTTTATAGATGCGGTACAACTTGAGTGACCCTACCCTTCTACTCTTATAGAGACCTCGTTTTAATGATAGCTGATCTATCACCTTGTAAGTATTACTAAATGATTGTACATGTCTTTGTATGGAGTACCCCTTCAATCGGCTTGTGCAGAATAGATATCTTATTGCACAATTGGTCCCTCATTAAATGATAGTGTGACCCGTCACTTTGTGTCAATATTTTGCTTTCGTACTATTAGATTCTTCTGCTCTCTTCTCTAAGAGGTAGACTTTCTCTCTTACTAGAGTAATGAACCATGGGTTTTGCCCAACAGTGAATGTATTAATGCTCACTTGTTTATAGATTTTTTGTGTATGTGACAGTGACAGATTTGTCTTTTCTTTTTAGGCCAATTTCTCTTTTGTCTGATCCCCTGCTATCTGCACAATTCGATGTACAAGGTCCTGATGAAGGTGGCTTGCCCACCGAAACGCGCGTAGACCCGCCACAAGGGCCAACAACTACACCTCGGTGCCCTTGAACCACATTAGCGTAGTCATCTTGCTAATTGGAATCCAGTTCCTTTTTTCATCTTTGTATGTGGTATGAATGCAGAATGACTGTCAGCACGTGAGTGAGTTGCTGTGTATGATTGTTTTTCAGGGGAACTTCTACTAATTTGTTATGGATTTTAGAACTGTTTTTGTGTCCTTTATGAATTTTCTCAAACAATTCATGTATTACCTATGAACTTTAAAAAAAGAAGATTCGCTGATCAAGAATTAAATTCATATGTATTTATACTTCATATAAAAATAAAATAGAATAAGTAAATAAAAATATATATTTTTTGAATGAACGTCGTTTGCACTTTATCTTCTTCTGTCACTATTTTTGTTGATTAATTAGAGATGTACACACATTACTGAATGATACGGCCACTGTAGGAACACCCTTCTAGCTTTGTGTATTCTTTTTCCCCTCGGTTCCTGGGCCATAATTTACATGTTTGAGGGGGTCCCATTGCTCATGTTTTACAAGGGATGTCAACACTGCACGTGTTGGATCAACAAAGGATATAAACAGGTAGCGGAGTGCACTGAATGTCATCAACACACAGGGAGTGAGTGGACGACATGTGCACATAGCAGTATGGAGTACACAGCATCTCAGCACCACTCTGGAACTGGAACAACAATAGCTGTACAAACACAGCATGCAGTATGCGAACTGTCAACACCACAAAGGTACTAGACTCCCAATAGGTGTACAAAGATAGTACACAGCATGTAGGATATTAATACAGCTAAGGTACTGAACTCACAATAGGTGTACAAAGATGGTAGACAGTATGTAGGATAGTAACACAGCTAGAGTACTGAACTCACAATAGGTGTACAAAGATGGTAGACAGTATGTAGGATAGTAACACAGCTAGAGTACTGGACTCACAATAGGTGTACAAAGATGGTAGACAGTATGTAGGTTGTTAACACCCTAAGGTACTGGACTCACAATAGGTGTATAATGTTGGTAGACAGTTTGTAGGAAGTCAACACCGCTAAGGTACTGAACTCACAATAGATGAACAAAGATAGTAGTCAAAACTACACCAGTACTGTACCAACAATAGATATACAAAGATGGTATATAAGACATGGGTAGTCATCACCAATGAAGGTACTGGACCAATAATAGCTGTACAACCATAATATGCATTACATAGGACATCAACACCACACAGTTACTTGGTCAACAACAGATGCACAAACACATTATGCATTACAAGGGATGTCAACACTGCACGTGTTGGATCAACAAAGGATATAAACAGGTAGCGGAGTGCACTGAATGTCATCAACACACAGGGAGTGAGTGGGTGGACGACATAAGCACATAGCAGTATGGAGTACACAGCATTGTCAGCACCAATCTGGAACTGGAACAACAATAGCTGTACAAACAGCATACATTATGCGGACTGTCAACACCACAAAGGTACTGGACCAGCAATAAGTGTACAATAATAGTATGGAGTGCCCAGGATGCTCACACCACGCCGGTACTGGACCAATAAACAATTTGCAAATATAGCATGTAGTACATAAGATATTGTCACTGCTAAGGTAATGCATCAACAATGGAGGTACACATAGAATATTGAGCACACACCAAGTGCACACCGCATCGGTACTGTACCAATGAAAGATGTACAAAGATAATATGCATCGCTAAGGTACTGAACCAACAACTGATGTGCATAGACTGTATGCAGCACATAGGATGTTGACACTGCTTGGGACAGATGTATAAAGATGATATGGCGCACACAGCAAGTCAGCACCACACCAGTACTGGATCAGCAATAATGTACTAAGATAGTCGGTGGTATACAGGATGTAGACAACACACAGGTGTCCAAGGGTAGCAAATATCCTGTTGACACCTCTCAGATACTAACTCGACTAAAGATTTATAAAGATAGTACTCAGCACATAGACTGCCATAAACCACACGTGATGGACCAAAAATAGATGTACGATCATGGCATATATTATATCTAAAGACTTGTGTAGCACATAGGTCAAAAGTTACATAGGTGATGTACCAACAATAGATGTACAAATATGGCACACAGCAGATCAAAATCACACTGGTATGAAACTCAACAGAAAGCGTTTAAAAGACAGTTTGTACCACAGAGGTAGTAAACCAACAAAAGATGTGCAAAACATTTTCATAGACACAGGCATTTAAGGACGAATAGGTGCCAAAAAAGATATGTGCTGTTTATCATTTATGTGAACTACACCACCTGAGTGCTTATATTGTTGGTCGTGTGATGTATGGCAAGCTACGTACACACATTTGTGTGTGACATATACCCTGTTGACTGCTGTCACTTGGCTCATTGTAGAACATGTATTTTGCAGTAAGGGGCGTGTCGTTGCAGGGCTAGAAAGAGGCGTGCTGGATGGACAGCCGGAAGTCCTGAATTCTAGGATTGTGGAGTAGAGGACAGAATCCCCACTAACTAAGGGATGGGTGAATGGGGCTTGAGTAGGAGGGTCGAGTCACCCTGCATACTCACACAGAAGTGGAATGAGGTATGACCCAGCATTAACCACAAGTGCTGTGTCACTGGATACAGGGGGAGTGTGTGTCACAGAATACAGTGAGAGCCCTCTGGGTATAGTACTTGAGA
Source organism: Lissotriton vulgaris (assembly GCF_964263255.1). NCBI lineage: Eukaryota > Metazoa > Chordata > Amphibia > Caudata > Salamandridae > Lissotriton > Lissotriton vulgaris. The sequence continues at coordinate 201,672,365 of NC_141688.1, forward strand.
GTCTGTTGCCCCAGTTTGCCTTAGGATACAGGAGTCTTTGTCTCATAATACATGGGTACACATGGTGGCTTCACATACAGGTACACATTGGTTCACCAGGTATTTGCCATCACTTTCTTCCTACATGTAAATGAGAGACGTGTATACAAATGAGACACGTGCACCCGGCTACAGTGAAGCCTGGTGTCCCAAGGCACAGAAGATACACAGGATGCACCTGCAGCATATACACTCCCCAGAGTGTAACATTTACAGGTAATCATGTGTTCCAAGGGATAACGAGGGTGCAGCTGTACCCCACAATATATATATAAGTGTAGGCTCCGCACGTGACAAGGTATAACAGAGTCACACTGTGGCACAGAAGGTAGAGGGTGCATGAAACATCAGCAGACATAGCTATGCAGCCCGTGCATGAAGAAATGTGAGACAAGCTTGCTCCAACCCAGGATATATTGGACAATATTCATCACAGGACATTCTGAATGCATCCTGAGCACACGCAGGAGCTGTCAGTCACCCAGTTCCCACGGTCGGGGAGCTGGGTGTGCCGAAGCCCCAGAGTGCCCATGTGCCTGGGTGGAGGTTGTGTGCCAGGATTCCAAGTGTCTGTGTCTTTGGATGTACAGGGCAATGGAGGAAGCACTTGCCACAGGATAAGGAAGTCCTGTGTCCGGGTAAAGGGCAGTGCATGGGCACAGACGGGAGTCAGGGGAAGCGCCATGTGTCACAATGACATGGAGGGGCTCCTCTGTGCCACAATCTCGGGAGAAGCTTCCAGGTGTCAATCACCGGCGCCCCAGGGGGGTGCAGAGAGCAGTGTGTCCTCGGAAGTACCCGGAGCCCACTTCAAGTCTTGGGGAGCCCGGGTGGCAGGACGGAGGCTGCGTCTAAACTCTGTAAACAGTGTGCCCGGCGCCCCCTCCCCCGCGTGTGCCAGTGCCCTCCTTCCCCCATGCCACCTCTCCCCAGAAAGAGCCCGCTAGACTCACCCGCGAGGCCGAGCAGCAGGCAGAGCAGCCACATGTCCCCACCCGGGGAGGGCCCCAGTCCCGAGGGCCACACAAAGTTTCCCGGAGTTGTGGAGCAGCAACGTCGGTCCCAGAGCCCGGGCCTCCTCCTGTTTTTTGTCCCCGGGCTGAGCGAGTCCTGCCCCGGATCCCAGGCTCGGGCGAGGGTGGGAGGAGGGATGGAGGCGGGCTCGGGATGCAGGCCGCGCCCCGCAGCGCAGGTCCAGCCCCGGATCCCCGGGCTCAGGCCGGGGAGGAGGTCCAGACGCCGCTCAGGCCGCGCCCCCGGTGAATGTCCTGCCCTGGATACGGGGCTCAGACCCGGGGAGAGCCGCTGCAGGCTGCGTCACGGTGTGTGTGTGTCCCTTGCACCCCTTGTTGACACTGCCTGGAGGCCGGAGGGATGGAGAGGCCCGGGGCACCAGGCCGCGCCTCTTTCTTTTCTTCTGCAGATCCCAGGATGATTACACGGATGAGGATGGAGCAGAGAACCTGATGTCCAGTCTGCCCCTCCATCCCCCGTGACTCTGGGCCTACCTACCTGGCAACCTTGTGGCTGCAACTCAGGCGTTTAATTTGGTGATCCCTTAAGGCCAAGTGGAAAAGAACACTCTTTTAGAGGGTGATTTGGGTTTGAAAAGTGGATAATTCCATTAAAGTGCATGGGGGAATTTTGTCAGGTGGGTGAGTCCAAGTGAAACAGTGTAAAGTGCATTGGACGAGCCTTAACTTACACAAGAAGGTCCCACAAGGCTCCGAAGAGCAGCCTTCAGGGCGACGTGTGAGCGCCCTTCCACCAAGGAGCGTAAGAGCACATGCTATTTATTGGCTTGTGAGTCTTTTGAAGTCAACTGAGATGAAAAACTAGGAGGGGAGGAAGTTTTTCTCAGTTTTGAAATCTGTTGAAATCGTCTTGCTTGTTGGTCTGATAAAAAGTCCAAGAAAGGTGTTAACCATTATTATGTATTTGCATTTAGACAGCGATTACTACCCCGAAGAAGCGTCAAATCGCTTTTTCAGTGAGTAGCACTCTACTCCGGAAACCAAACAGGATTAGTGGTGAATTAGTATATGGCATGGGTACTCACTAACATTCACCGAGGGGCCACAAAGTACCGTTTGTGGTGTGCCCAAGTGCCGCACTGATGCCAGCTGGGTAGCTGGAGGGGGTCTGGGTGGGTCATGGATTGTGTCAGGAGGTACAAAAACATGTTAAGTACACGGGCAAGCATTTATTTGCAGGTTTATAAATGCTTGTCTATTTATTTAATATATTTTTTCTAAATATTACTGATAGCAAATAAACAGCAGCTCGTGTTGCTGTTCACCAAGGGGGCCGCATTTATAAGTCAAGAGTGCCGCAAGTGGCCCCCGGGCCGTACTTTGAGTATCACTGGTATAGGGAAATATGAAATAAACTTGAGCTGTGTACATCTTAGTCTGTTATTTGGATTGGGGTTTTAAGGGCCATGGCAAACGGACTTTTATTGATTTTGTGTTGATTTCATCCCTCATGCAAACTTTTATAAACTCATTTCTAACTGTTGAGAGGAAATTCAGTGATCATAACTCACTATCATTATATTTAACTGGCCCCTGGGTATCAAAATTAGGATTAAACCCTTAACGAGGAGCACTGAGCACGACTGATGGGAAGCGTAGACTAAGATGGCCTCTAGTAACCCCGGAGTTGTTTTATAACGACATAAAAACTGCATGTGCAGATGAAATAGTCATCTGCACACAGGGGGGACATCAACATACGAAGGTGTTAGTGGCTTTCCAGACTGTCACAGATAGGGTTACTTGCAGAGCTGTTGTCAGCACCAGCTAAGAAACAGATAAATGTGGGCCCGAAATGGTTTGATCAGCAGTGTTCGAAAACAGCAAGGAGTTTGAGGGCTGCCCTAGCCTCTAGCCCCAGAGTGCAAGCTGACGTAATAGTATGTCGCAGGGATTATAAAATAGCGTTAGCCAAACGTAAGGAGGCCTTAAAAGATGAGGCATGGAATGAGTTCTTGGATCCTAAAACTCTTAAGGTTAGCTCAAAGTTTTGGGGTATACTAAAAAAACATTTCTTGTACAAGAGACAGAAGGTGGCCTTGAATGCTACATATCAAAGGAGGAATGGGAGGTCCATTTTGAGCAGATGTATGCTTGTCCCTATGAGAGAATGAAAGACGGGTATCTGATCTCCACATTAACAAAATCAGGTTTGGGAGGGGCGAAATATTGGAAGGAATTGTAGGCTTAACAGCCGGTAAAGCTCCTGGTCCCGATGGGATTCCTCCTGACTTATTTAAATCTGACCCTCCTGTTTGGGCACCAATCTTGGAATCGGTCTTTAATGCCGCGGTTCAACTTGGCTGCCCACAGTCTTGGGGGATTTCTACTATAGTACCTGTTTTTAAAAAAGGGGATAAAAGCAGCCCACACTGCTACAGACCCATTTCTCTCATAGACTCTATGGTGAAAGTAATGGGAAGGGTCCTCCTGCAAAGGCTCACCTTATGGGTAGAGGACAATAACATCATGTCTGACTCCCAGTAAGGGAACCACGACCACTCAATGTCTTAACGTCTACTTGATTGTAAGTAAGTACACTGTGGCACACAAGGGGACCATCCACCTTGGCTTCATGGACTTGTCCTCAGCTGTTGACTGTGTGAACAGGAAGAAGCTTTGGCAGTCCATGAGGGCAAAGGGGATTGATGGAGGCATTGTAGATTTTTTAGAAGATCTACATAGATCCACCAGAGCAGATGTTAGATTTACTTAGGATCTGAGTTTGACGAAGGATTTTAATATTAATAGGTGAGTCCGACAAGGATGTATTTTGGCTCCCTTTTTTAAAATTTTGGTATTAATGATTTAGATAGCGTTTTACAGAGTGAGGCGCCGGGGTATCCTGGTCCTACTATATGCGGACGATGCGGTCCTCATATCTAGGACTGAAAGAGGTCTTCAAGCTCTTTTAACTGCTTTCAAGACCTTCATGACAGACAGGGATTTGACAATAAATTATTCTAAATCATTCATTATGCAGGTAGGCCAGTCACCAAAAAAGAACTTCCAATTTAAAGTGGGAAATGAAAAAATTCCCATTACCAGCAAATTCTCATATCTTGGAGTCCTTTTTGATAATAAATTGAATTGGGGCACTCATGTTTTGAAAAAGAAAGGGGACACTGCTAGGTTGAATGCAGCTATATTTAATTTTGCATCCAAACTGGGAAAAAAGCCTACTGGCGCAATGTAGCAACTGTATAATGCCAAATCAGTGGCTACTGCAACATTTGGAAGTGAAATTTGGGGATATATCTCGGGAGAGCGTTTACAGATTGTGGAGAATATCTTCCTGAAACGTTTATTGTGTCTCCCTCAAGTCATATCTAATCTAGCTGTCCATGAGGAGTTGGGGGTTCAGTATGTCAGTGATATTTTCTCCCTGCGCCCACTGACCTGCTGGTTAAAATTGTGGTTAAACCCTGATATCCCTCTTACGCATATGATTTTAAAAGACTGTCTGTCCATGGACAGCTCATCTGCTGTGTCCTGGCTGAAATATATTAGGAAAGGCTTCTTAAGCTTAGAGCTGGGTGAGTTATTTGAAACCCCTGAATGTATCACCAAGGGGGAAGTGGAGGCAATACAAATGGCTTTCCTCATGGTAAGGAAACTGATGAGGGAAGCTAAAGAGGTACATAAACCGAACGTCAGGACATACGTTATGTTAAAAACAACTCCACATACTGAGCCTTATTTACTGGGTTCCTTGTCCTCATACGAGAAATTTTTATTAACTAGATTTCGGTTGAATCGATTTCATCACCTGCTAGTTAGGCCACATAATTCTGTTTTTAGTAAAGAAGCAGCTTCCTGCGGCTGCGACGGAGAGTCTCCGCAGACATGCTGCATTTTATGTTTTTATGTAAATTCTATGAAATTCCTGCAAACGCTATCCGGTGCCCCTTTTAAAGAAACTTGATTTTTAACAGATCAGACCAGCCATGATGTATTTACAACTATTATATAGTGACAGTATTCTTTTTGTACTAGAGTTCTTAAAATCAGTTATAAAATATAGAAAATGTTTGGATTTATAATGATTTCTTCAACCTTTTTTTTTCTTCTTCAAATAATGCACTGTTACAAATTGCTGCGAACCCAGTACTGACGTATCTTAATGATGGTTCTTTTTAATAATGAATTTTATCCCGTTGTATTTGTGTGTACTTTTATGGTTTGTAAAAACAAAACCGAAATAAAGTTTTATTTGATTTGATTTGATTGGGTTAGTAGAGGGAATGGATTGTATTTATGTAGCTCTTGCTACCCCTGATGGGGTGTTGAAGCGCTTTTCAACGGGTAGCACGCTACTCTGGAACCCAAACTGGATTAGTGTGGAAATAATATAGGAAAATATTAAATTATTTTGAGTGGTGGATATGTTAGTATGGTATTTAGATTGAAAACAATAGTAGAGACATAGAAGAGGGTAGGATTTAGAATTTTGTTTTTTGTTTGAGCAAATAGAGCTAGCGCCGGGACACCTCACCTGAGGTAGCTGTTCTCGCTTTATAAGCATCTGTATCATTAATATTATTATTATTAAATAGCAGTAGACGGAGGTTTGGGATGAGCGTAGGGTAGGTGTAGGAGAGAACAGTCAGAGGGAAGGGTTGAAAAAGGACTATTTTGGGAGATCTGAATACTAAAAGAGGTATGAGATGATGTAAGGAGGGGTAGAAGAGTCTAGAAAGTGTTATTTTGGGGATTACAGCAGTAGAATGGGGTGTGGGTTGAGTGAGAGAGTGATGGTAGAGGATATATTCAGAGAAGTATAGGGTTAGAAATAGGTGAGAGTCTAGAAACGGTTATTTTGGTAGTCATAGCAGTAGAATGGGGATTGGAGTGAGTGCCAGATTAGACAAAGAGAATATATTGATTTTGGTATAGGGTGAGATATAGGGTAGTGCATTGGAAAGAGTGGTAGAATGAGGTTTGAGATGAGTCAGAGAATGGAGGACACTCTTGAGAGTTACCTAGTTGGAAACCACAGATTGCTTAGAATCTATTGGTGGAAGATTGTAATGTTGTGTCCTGCTGGATACCAGGCCTAGCGTCCAAGATGAATTAAAGGGCGTTTTCTATGCACAGATAGGAAAGGAGCAGAAAACTTGCACGGGCGGTATGGAGTCGGAGGGGTCGCTTTGGACTGGGGGCGGTGCTACCGGGACTCTGCTTTGCCCTGCTGCAACCGGGTTGAGCCTGCCTCGGAGCAGTGCAACAACGGAGACGTTCACTAGGGGGCCCCCCGCTGCTTTGGCTCCTTGCACCAGGAACGCAGCGGCTTTCCCCTGCTTTCCCCCCCCTGCATCTGGACCCCCCGCTGCTGGTCAGCCTACGCCAGGGAGGGCCCCGAAGCTCTGTAGTGGGTCCTGAGAGACTGGGCGGCGCCACCCGTTGATCCGCATACTTGGAGCGGGGCCACCCACTCTGGCCCAAGTCTGCCTGGAGAAGCCATGGTCAGGGGGAAAAACACGCAGACCCCGGTCCCCTCCTCCCAGCTACGTATGGACCATTTCGCCAAGATGGACCATGCCATCGGCGCCGGACCCCCGCCTTCCTCGGGGACGACGCCACCCAAGCATCAGTCGAGGCCTGAATCGGGGAGGTGCGTGTGGATGTGGCCCTCATCCGTAAAAGACCTCAGAAATGCCACGGCGCGAATCACCGAAGAGGAATCCCGGATATCTACGGCCGAGGACGACATAGCCGCGCTCAAGACCCAAGTGGCCTGTCTTCAGATACTGACTTCAGATCTCACCATTGGGCGGAGGATGCCAAAAACCGGGCCCGGAGGAACAACCTACGCCTTCTGAGGTTTCCGGAGGGGGTGGAGAAGGGCCCGGTGGTCGAATTCCTCGAAACCTGGTTCCGCTCCTAGATGCCGGCAGGGAAGCTTTCCCCCTGGTTCGCCATAGAGCGGGCCCATCGCTCCTTGGCGCCCCGGCCTCCCCCCGGGAGTCCCGCTAGGCCCTTCATCCTCCGCATCTTCAACTTCAGAGATCGGGACGCCATCCTGGGTGCGGCCAGGGACCTGGGCCCCCTGCTATTTGAGAACTCCAAAATCATGGTCTTCCAGGACTATTCGAGGGAGGTCCAGTCCCAAAGGCGATCCTATGACGAAGTTAAGCAAAAGCTCAGGGCGCTGGGTCTGATACATGGCCTTCTCTTCCCCGCCAGGCTCAAGGTCCTCTTCCAGGGCAAGTTCTTCTTCCCCGCAGGCAGCCTGCACCTGGCTCATGGAGGAGCGTCCCCTTCTTCCTGGGCGGGGGCTCTCCCCTACCCGAGGTCCTGCTTCCCGCCCTGCCCACGAAGGACCCAAGCCAAAGCGACGTCGGACTGGCTCCCGCAGGCGAGGCCGTCTGCGTAGAGACACCTCGCACTCACCAAGGGGTAATGCACGGCGGTAACCTCCCCCTCCTGACCAGGGAGCACCTTCGGCGAGGGAGCCCCCACCGGGGATCGCCATTGACGTGCCCCCTACTTCGGGCACGAACCTGCGCAAATCCAGATCGGACTCGGATCTGTCTGGCAGCCCTATAATCCGGGACTCACTTCAGGATACGGAAGACTGAGCTGGGGCTCCTTGAGGTTTGTCTACTCAAAGCCGCCCTGACCGTTCGTATCGCCCTGTGATGTTCATCTGGGCTCTGTCTGACGCCCGAAGGGCGACTCGCCTGGAGAGGATCCCTTCCAGGAGCTGTAACTCAATCAATGCATACCTTCGTCTTCCCCTCTCCGTTTCCAACCCCCCCTTTTTTTTTTTTTCTTTTTTTTCTTCTCCATCTATTTCTTCTGATCCTAACCTCTTATTTCCCCTGTGCCTCCGTGGACACTTATTTCTGTACGCCATGTCTTCAATAAACCGTGCCTGTTTCCTTGCTGTTGCCTTTCATCCGGCTCCAAGGAGGGTGGGGTCCTCCTTTGTTCGCTCTAAATTAGTGCTACTGCTCCCAACTACTCGTTTTAGCTTAGTACCAGTCCCCTTGTGAGGAGTTGGTTCTCTGGGTTTTTTAGTTTAGGGCGACAGATACTTCCCGCTCCAGAGTGTGGGGAGGGGGGAGTACGGGGGTTCTGGGGGGAGGGGTGGGGGAGGCCGTTGTCTCTCGAAGGTTTTTTGTTTTCAGCCGCCTACGAGCCGCTTTCAGGTTTACTGTGGTTCGGCCGCCCCTCGGCAACTGTTGGTGCTGCTTGTGGGTAGCTGGTTGCAGCTCCCTACCTTGTTACCTTACTGTGGGTCCACCCTTGTCCGACACATGTTTTCAGCTCCCTGATCTCCTGGCTATTCTGGGTCCCCGCAGGCAGCTGCCCCCCTCCCCCTGCCCCGCGCCGGCGTTTTGCTGGCCTACTGCGACTGCCCTGTTATGTTATGTTATGTTATTTTATGTCTTTTATAACGCTCGGCTACTCAAAAGAGTGTCCCGGCGCTTTATTGACAACTTAGGAAGACAAACACAACACAACAGATTAAATGAAAGCAGGGTCAACAGAACACGGAAATCTAGGAGGCAAAAAGCCAGGTTTTCAGGCCCTTCCTAAAAGCCAACAGATTTGAGGTGCTACGTAACGTCAGGGGCAGAGAGTTCCAAAGCTGAGGGGCTCAGAGCATAAAGGAACAACCTCCCATCCGAGCCCTCCTCACACGAGGGACAATGGCCAAGAACTTCCACTCTGACCTCAAGGATCGGGCAGGACGATAGGAAACGAACCTATTCTGAAGGTATTTAGCCCCTGTGGCGTAGAAGGCTTTGTGCGCAAGGGTTAAAGCTTTAAAAACTATCTGCTGTCGGATCGGCAGCCAATGAAGCGACTGCAACAGGCCAGAGACTTTGACTTGTCTATGCAGGCCAAAAATGGCACGCGCTGCCGTATTCTGGACCACCTGCAGCCGTTGCAGGAGATATTCGGGCAGGCCAAGATACAGGACGTTGGAGTAGTCCAATCTTGAACCGATCAAGGCCTGCACCGTAATTCTCCTGTGGTCCTCCGAGAGCAAAGGAAAAAACTTCCGAAGCATGCGGAGAAGTCCAAAGCAGGTACCAGTGAGGGCGAGGATCTGAGATCTTAAAGTTAGACCGTTGTCAACTTTAACCCCCAGATTCTTGACTGACTGGGACGACCGCCCTGGAGAAGACATGTCAGCAGGTCACCATACCTGCCAGTCCGGATCGGATTGACAACCGAAGAAGAGCACCACCGATTTATCTGAGTTGCACTTGAGGCTGTTCAGTTGGAGCTATTTAAAAACAGCCCCAAGGCACTCACGGATATTCTCTCCATTGAAATCCTCTCCTTTCCGGCAGGTAAAGAGTAGCTGGGTGTCATCTGCGTAGGATACGATCTGGGCCCCGAAGGACTCGGCCAAAGCCGCCAGAGGGGTCATAAAGATATTAAAAAGAATTGGGCCCAATACCGAGCCCTGCGGGACTCCAACTCCCAGTGGCGGTATCTCGGCAGAGCAAGAGGAGTCCCAGACCGTCTGACAGCGGCCGGCCAGAAAAGATGTAAACCTGCTGAACACCGTCCCCCTCAGACCGATCTCATGAAGTCTGACGAGCAGATCCTCATGGGGGACGGTGTTGAAGGCCGCTGACAAATCGAGCATGATCAACATAGCTCTACCACCCAAATCTAGCATCTCCTTGATGACCTCAAGGCCCTGCTCCCTTGATCCGATGTGGTGCTGTGGGCCCTTCCCCTCGAGGCGAGTCCCCAGCTGATCCCGCGCTCCCCCATGTCCTCCTCCCTCCGAATGGCTTCCACTCTTACTAGGTCCTTTCACGTTCTCTCCTGGAACGTCAATGGTCTCCTCGACCGTATAAAGCGCGCAGCAGTCCTTCGAGCGGCGCAACGCCACTCGGCGGATGTGCTCCTTCTCCAGGAGACACACCTTCTAGGGACTCAATGTACTTTCTTGGCCCGCTACGGATACGCAATGGTTTGGCACTCTGGGTTCCAACGATGGTCCCGAGGGGTGGCGGTCTTGATACGGAGAGGTCTCCCCATCACCCTGCTCAAGGCCCTCAATGACCCACTAGGGCGCTACCTTGCTGTTTCGGGCGTGCTGGAGGGATGTCCCCTGAATATCCAGAATGTCTATGCCCCACCGTCCCTCCTGTCCCCGACGCTTCGGTGTCTCACCCAGCTCATTCCCACTTTCCCGCTCGGCCTCACAATTGTAGGGGGTGATTTCAACGCCGTATTGCAACCAGGGCGAGACTCCTCTGGTCCCCCCTCGGCGACCGGTACCTCCTCTGCGGCGGCCCTATCGGGCTGGGCCTCGGCCTTGGGACTGTGCGACGCCTGGCGGGTCTGGAACCCGCGCACAACGCAGTACACTTATACTTCGACCTCTCACCACAGTCACTCTCGTATTGACCTCCTCCTGCTCCCGGCCACGGACTGCCATCTGGTCTCCGGAGTCGCCATCTTACCGAGGGGATTGTCGGACCACTCCACCGTCTCCCTTCGCATGGACTCTGCTCCCGGGGGCCCGCGTTCAGTATGGCGCCTTAATGCCTGGTTCCTACAGGACCAGGCGATGGTGGACGATTTGCAGCAAGAACTTACCCTCTACTTCACCGCCAACAAGGGCTCGGTTCCGTCGCCTGGGACCCTGTGGGAGGCCGGGAAGGCTGTGATTTGTGGGGTGGCGAGAGGGCTCGTACATGCCAAATGAGCGTACCGGCTGGCCCGGCTTGAGGAGCTGGAGTCCCAGGCCACCCAGCTTGAACTCGAGCAAGCCGCGCGGGACCTGGGTGACCCGTCCTGGCAATTGGCGCTGATCCGGGAGGAGCTCCGTCAAGTTTCGCTTGACTCGGCCCAACAGCTGTGGCGATCATCTGTGGCGCGGATCTATGGTTGGGGGGACAAAAACAGTAAGCTGCTCCACAACTTGGTCTCATACCCCCAGATCCACTGCGTTATCCCGGAGATCCGCATGCCCGACGGTGCCCTTCTGACGTCCCCCGGGGATATAGCGGGAGCCTTTGCCGACTTCTACACCCGCCTCTACACGGCCCGCCGACCCAACGCACGTCTGCACACCTTCCTGGGCAGGGCCGGCGCCCGGTTGCCCTCTCTTGCTCCAGAGGATTCGGAGGCCCTGGAGAAGCCCTTTACTCAGGATGAAGTCCTAGAGGCTATCCCTCTGCTGCACAGCGGCTAGACACCCGGTCCAGACGGATTCCCTCAGGAATTCTACACGACCTTCCGAGACACTCTGTCCCCCCACCTGTTGACACTCTTTCTCCACGTGATAGAGCGGGGTTCCTTTCCCCCCGAATCGGACCTGGCCACGATTGTAGTCATTCCCAAGACCCATCCGCCCTCCGTGTACTGCGCAGATTTCCGCCCGATCTCCCTTATAAACACCCATATTAAGCTTTTTGCCACCATATTGGTCCAACGGCTCAAGCCCCTCCTGAGAGACCTAGTCCCTCCTGACCAGTGCGGTTTCATGCCAGCCAGAGGTACCCGCCACTGTATCCGCCGCCTCCATTCGGCCCTTGTCCATCGAGCCCGTCTAACGCCCTATCTGGCCCTCCTCTTTCTCGACTTTGAGAAAGCATTTGATACGGTGGGCTCGGATTACCTGCATGCCGTGCTGGAGGAGATGGGCTTCGGCCTGCGGTTCCGCAGCTATGTGGGGGTCCTTTATGCGAGCCCTAAGGCCCGAGTCTGGATCAACGGGACGCTCTCGGAGGCATTCCCGATACGCAGAGGTACGTGCCAGAGGTGTCCCCTTTCTCCACTCCTATTCGCGCTAACGATGGAGCCCCTGGCGACGCTCATCCGGCACGACCACCTTGTCCAAGGGTGGATCTGGAATGAGAGTCCCGTTGATAAAATAGCCCTCTACGCCGATGACGTGCTCCTATATTTGTCGGACCCGGCGATCTCAGGACCCAGGTGTCTGCAGATCCTCCAGGACTTCGAACATGTCTCCGGCCACCGGCTCAACGCAGCAAAGGCTACCCTGGTCCCGCTGCACCCTTCCCGGGAATGTTTCAACTGGCAGTCATCCATCCCTCTTAGACGTCACTCGGTGAAATATTTGGGGATATGGGTGACTCTATTGCCGGAGCTGGAATGGACCTTGAATGTTACGTCCCTAATGAATCGGATGCGATCTGACCTGAAGAAGTAGCAACCCCTCCCCCTTAATCCCTTGAGATGGAGTGCCCTCTTCAAAATGATGATCCTCCCCCGTTTCTTATACATTCTACAGAATACCTCCATCCCCTTTCCCTGGTCCTGGTTCCGGTAGCTGGACGGAGCCCTCACCAGGTTCCTTTGGAATGGTGGGCGGTCACGTATCTCCCTCACACACAGCCGCATCCCCCCCCCTTCGATGGGGGCCTAGGGGTGACTCATCTTTATCTCTACTACCTCACCACCAAGCTGATCGTCATCCACGACTGATACGCGGGCAGCTGGTCCGACCCGGCGTACCGAGTGGAGCTGGAGGAGACGGACTTCTCTCAGCTACAAGCGTTCCTCTATGGCTGCCCTGTTCCGCAACAAATGGCCCCGATTGTGAGAAGGTGGCCTGATATGCAGTGCTCACTATTCTAGTGAACACTATGTATCAGTCCAGCAACCCTTATTGATGATTGGTTGTAAGTCAACCTTATAGACCAGCTATCCTAGTAGCGTGGATACGAGCAGTCTAAGGCTAAAGACTCGAGAGGGCGCGTTAAGCCAGCTGTTTACCACACATATACCCCTTGAATACCAAGTGAAAGGACACCACACAAGTGTTATGAAAATAAACAGTTATTTATTTAAAGATCACAACAGCCCTGTACTCTTTATGAGGACAGGGTACTAAGCACAAACCAAAACTCTTACAAAAATACTTAAGTTCGCACAGTATATACAAATGCCCGAGGGGCACGGAAAACCATATACTCTGAAAGTGGAATGCGAAATTCCTAGCAGGTAAGTACAGTACTAATAGCTTTTGGAATCGCTAGGACTTGACTAGGGAATCGTTAGATTACTTCTAGGAGGCCTAGGGGACCCGGGTGCAGTGTGTGCACTCTCACGCGAGATGCGGGACAAAAGTCTATGGTAGCTAGGAATTAGAAAGTTAGTGTTCTCGGGCGAACCCGACCTGGTAGGGAGAAAACGAAAGTAGATTCTGACCCTTGGATAGTGAGGCTATGCTGGGGCACCGAAATGCCGAAGTTACCTAGCCCAGGGGCTGCAGCTGCATAGGTCTGAAAAGACGTCGGGAATCCTCGTAGACGGACCAGGAGCCGGAAGAAAAGATGCTGGCCGGTGACCAGTGAAGAAAGTTCAGTTGGATCCAAGCCTGGATCTCGAAGATAGATGACACCTGAAAGCAGAGGGGACCAAGTTCGAGACTACTAGCCAGTAGTCAGTGGGCACCAGGAGGGCACCGGATGGTAGCCACCTCGACAAGGTGAGTGGGTGACGCTTGACTCGAAGATCTCACGGACCAGGAGGCGTTGTCGGCGACCAGGATGGAGGATCGAGCTGTCCCACGAAGATAGAAGCTGTCGGCGTCGCTGGACCCAGGATTGGGCAACAAAGCCTTGGCAAATTCAAGCCCACGCGGTGGACCTAAAATGGCGTCTGGAGTGGACCAGGAGGGTCCGGGGTGCCTCTCTTGAACAAGGAAGCAAGGGCCAGCCTGGAGCAACCAGACCAGCAGAAGAGTTGTCGTCGGGCGTCGTTCAGAAGGCCACAAGCCAGCCGGCTAGTAGCCAAACAACGCGGTGCACAGCAAACAGCAGAAGGGCCCCACGCCGATCGTGGAGATGCAGGGAGGCTGATCTTGGGTGCTGGAGCTGCGCAGGGTTGGGGCTTCTCGGACCCCAAAGCACTCACCAGTGGAAGACTCGGTGGGCTTGCAATAAAGATGTCGTGCAGTCTTGGCGATCGTCGGTCCCTTGAGGTCTCGTCGCACTCACGGTTCTCAGCTGGGCTGTAGAGGTGAGTAGAGGTCAGAGGTGCCAGGGAAGCCGGGTCTCGTCGAGCTGGGTCGTCGGATTCGTGATGAAGGACTTGCAGCAGACCGCAGTGTTCTTTAGGATGGTGCCTGCGGATGCAGGGTGACTACTCCTTAGCCACAAGGGAGAATCTTGAAGAAGAAATCGTGAAGTCCTTTCGAAGAAAGTGGTATCTTGATTCCAAAGATGATCTAATTTTAACAGGGGGCCCGCTCCCATCTTTATACTAAAAAAGGGGGCTGACCCGGTGACTAGGTCCTGCCTATGGGTGGGACTAGGTGGGGGGTGGTTACACCCCTCAACCATGCCGGACTTCCCCAGGCCAGGGGCTGGTGTGCCCCTGGAACTGGTTCAGACCGGCCTATGCGTAGTGAGCACCGGGGTGCCACTCAGCAGTCACCTTCCTGTAAAGCCCTGCCTACCCAGGATACACAAAACCATGTCTGGGACGGTGCTAGCACCGCCCCTGACAGGAAACCCTTTGTCCAGGCTCCCCTCGCTGGAAGGACTCCCAGCTGCAGGGGGTCAGACTCGTGTCTGTGGTGGCAGCATCCATTTTGTGGAGCTGAGGCTTCAGTTAACTTTAACCGGGGTTCACAGTTACATACATGTCGTGTCCCTCTAGAAGGGTGGAATGCTAACCCCGTCGCCAGAATTGGCGAGGGGTTAGTATTCCAATTCGTATGACACCTTACTCGACATGTTTTGATAAAGCAATACCAAAGATAGCATTTAACCGCGAGGATTATAATGCACTTAAGAGTATATGGTATGCGATATCATGGAACAGCTATTAGGACTTGACTCCGCAAGCTGTAGACAGGCTCAGCTCATGCCAGAGCACCATCTCACACGATTCCAAGCACTCTGCCTTCAGGATTGTCAAGGCCTGCCATAGGAGTGACTGATAGGAATCTGTGTGTCCATTTTAGGGTTAGGTATAGGTATACTACACCTACAGCAAAGGGTGATTACACGACTTTGCCCCAGCTGTCATGCAGCCAGTTGTGTCAAATTTAGGAGGCCAGCCAGGGGTGGCATAATACATGCTGCAGCCCCTGGTAGCCCTGGGTACACCTATGCCCTGAGTTACAGGGTCTGATAAGGTGGCCCAGTACCAATTGGTAGATGCACCTAGGGTACATGAAGTAATTTAGAAAGAGAACAGCCAGGCTGTGGGTCTGATTGGCAGGCCCACAGCCAGAGAAAGTCGTAAACCAGTGAAACAAAAGCAAAAAATCTGGGTGATCATAGGATTGCAGACCCTACTCTCCTACATGACCCCCCCCCAAACTTTGGGACAATAAGCTAACCTTGACCAGGTGAGTCTTCTTGTTCTAAGTGGAAATATCTGGAGAGCCCATCGGCATTGCCATGATCAGTACCAGGCCTATGTTCCACTGTAAAGTCCATCCCCTGTAGGGAAATGGACCACCTAAGCAGTTTGGGGTTTTCACCCTTCATCTGATTTAGCCACAAGAGGGGCTTATGGTCGGTCTGAATCTTGAAGTGAGTGCCAAACAAGTATGGCCTCAGCTTCTTCAGGGCCCAAACCACAGCAAAGGCCTCCCTCTCAATAGCTGACCAATTCTTCTCTCTGGGGGTCAGCCTTCTGCTTATAAAAGCAATGGGCTGATCCTGACCATCAAAATTCAGTTGAGAAAGAACAGCTCCCACACCCAACTCAGAAGCATCTGTTTGGACAATGAATGGTTTGGAGTAGTCTGGACTCTTAAGGATAGGTGCTGTGCACATGGCCTGCTTTAGGTCATCGAATGCTTTTTGACAGCCTGCTGTCCACTGAACCTTTTTTGGCATTTTCTTACTTGTCAGTTCATTTAATGGTGTCACAATGGAACCATAGTTCCTGACAAATTTTCTGTAGTATCCAGTCAGGCCCAAGAAAGCTCGAACCTGAGTCTGGGTGGTTGGAGGAGCCCAGTCCCTGATTGACTGTATTTTGCTCTCCAGTGGCTGAACCTGGCCTCCACCTACAAGGTGGCCCAGGTATACAACCTGTGTCTGCCCTATCTGGCACTTGGTGGCCTTGATAGTGAGGCCTGCTGCTTGCAGAGCCTCTAACACTTTCCTCAGGTGGACCAGGTGATCCTCCCAGGTGGAGCTAAAGACAGCAATATCATCTAGATATGCTGCACAGAAGTCATCCAGCCCAGTAAGGACTTGATTCACCAACCTTTGGAAGGTGGCAGGTGCATTTTTCAGACCAAAGGGCATTACCACAAATTGATAATGCCCACCAGGGGTTGAAAATGCTGTTTTGGGCTTGGCATCCTCAGCTAACCTGATTTGCCAATACCCAGCTGTTAAGTCAAATGTACTTAAGTAGTTGGCAGAAGCCAATCTATCTATAAGTTCATCTGCCCTTGGTATTGGATGGGCATCAGTCTTAGTGACTGCATTGAGACCCCTGTAGTCTACGCAAAACCTCATCTCTCTCTTACCATCTTGGGTGTGAGGCTTTGGCACTAGAACTACTGGACTAGCCCAAGGGCTATCTGAGGGTTCAATGACTCCCAATTCCAACATTTTCTGCACTTCAGTTTTTATGCAGTCTCTAACATGATCAGGCTGCCTGTAGATTTTACTCTTGACTGGCAGGCTGTCACCAGTGTCAACCTCATGGGTGCACCAATTGGTCTGACTGGGTGTCAGAGAGAACATATGTCTGAAAGACTGAAGAACCTGTTTACAGTCTTTCTGCTGATGTTCAGAGAGGCTGCCACAAAAGACAACACCATCTACTGACCCATCATCAGGATTTTGAGTGAGCAGGTCTGGGAGAGGGTCACTCTCTTCCTCCTGTCCCTCATCTATGGCCATGAGCAAGCTCATGTCCTTCCTGTCGACATATGCTTTGAGCCTGTTGACATGGAGTACCCTGTGGGGACTCCTGGGAGTTCCAAGGTCCACCAGGTAGGTGACCTCTCCCTTTTGCTCAAGAATTGTGTGGGGCCCAGACCATTTGTCTTTGAGTGCTGCTGGGGCCACTGGCTCCAACACCCACACTTTCTGTCCAGGCTGATAAACAGTCAGGACAGCCTTTTGGTCATGCCAAGCTTTTTGAAGTTCTTGACTGGCCTTAAGGTTTTCTGATGCCTTCTCCATATACTCAGCCATCCTGGAGCGGAGACCAAGTACATAGTCCATTATGTTGGTTGCAGGCTTTTTGAGAGGTCTCTCCCATCCTTCCTTCACCAAACACAAGGGGCCTCTCACAGGATGCCCATACAAAAGTTCAAAAGGGCTGTAGCCAACCCCCTTTTGTGGGACCTCTCTGTAAGCAAACAGAAGGCAGGGCATCAGGACATCCCATCTACGCCTGAGTGTTTCAGGTAGTCCATGAATCATCCCTTTTAGGGTCCTGTTGAACCTTTCAACAAGCCCATTGCATTGTGGGTGATAGGGTGTAGTGAATTTGTAATTGACACCACACTCCTTCCACATAGCAGTTAAATAGCTTGACATGAAGTTTGCACCTCTGTCAGAGACAACCTCCTTAGGGAAGCCCACTCTGGAGAACACTCCAACTAGGGCCCTTGCCACCACAGGGGCTGTGGTGGTCCTAAGTGGAATAGCTTCAGGATACCTGGTGGCATGATCCACTACCACCAGTATAAACTTGTGCCCTGATGCTGTCTGGGGTTCCATTGGACCAACAATGTCAATCCCCACTCTTTCAAAGGGCACCCCCACCACAGGCATTGGTATAAGGGGGGCCTTTGTTGTGCCACCTGACTTACCACTGGCTTGGCAAGTGACACAGGAGCGACAAAACTCCTTGGTATCCTCATTCATGTGAGGCCAGTGAAAGTGTGAGACAAGCCTGTCCCAAGTCTTTGTCTGGCCTAAGTGTCCTGCTAAGGGAATCTCATGGGCCAAGGTAAGTAGGAAACCTCTCTGAGACAAGGGTACAACCAGCCTCCTGGTCATGCCAGGCTTGGGGTCTCTTGACTCAGTGTACAGGAGTCCATCTTCCCAGTATACCTTGTGGGTACCTGTGGCGTTCCCAGCAGCCTCAGCAGCAGCCTGCTGTCTGAGGGGTTCAAGAGAAGGGCAGCCTAACTGGTCCTTCCCCAGGTCTTCCCTTGAGGGTCCCCCTGAACCCAAGAATTCAACTTGATCAAGTTCAAACTCTCTAGGCTCAGTTTCCCTCAATTCCTGCAGGTCAGCCTCCTCTGAGACTTGATCCACAACCTGGGGCAAGGGGGAAGGCACAGCCTTAACCCTACTGCTCTTTTTCTTGGAAGGTGTCTGGTCCATTGTTCCAGGATCCAGCACCTGTTCAGTGGGGCATCTTCTGGCCTGTGACCTAGTCACAGCAAACACATGTGCTGGCAAACCTAACATTTCCAGATGAGTCCTCTGCTCCACTTCTGACCATTGTGATGACTCCAAATCATTGCCCAACAAACAATCCACTGGGAGGTCTGAACTAACTACAACCTTCTTGTGGCCAGTTACCCCTCCCCAGGAGAAAGCTACAATTGCCATACTATGATTGGTAGTGACATTGCTTGCATTGGTCACCAGGAATTCTGTACCTGGCATGATCTGTCCAGGGTCCACAAAGCTAGGTGTCACCATTGTGACACTGGCACAAGTGTCCCTATAGGCCTGAGCCATTTTTCCATTAATAAAAGGTGTCTGTCTGTATTTGCCCAAAGTATTGGGACTTATGTCAGGGGACATATCCATATCCCCTGTACTGACAAGGACAGCCTGAGTGAGGGTGCCAACTAAGTTGTCACTCCCCTCAGAACCCAGGGTTAACCCTACTAAACCCTTGGGAGGTGCACTACCACTGCTGGCTGTACTAGGGGGCACAGGTGCCTTAGGGGCTGCAGTGGCAGGAGTCTGCCCTCCTCCTTTCTTGGTGCACTCACTAAACCAGTGAGTTTTACTTTTGCAGTATTGGCACTACCTTTTAGATTGGCCTTCTTTCTTCTTTTGGGGAGCCTGACCCCCACCCTCTTTGGGTTGTTGGGGACCTGTCGAAGACTTCTGGTCATTTTGTTCCCCTTTCGAATCCTTACCCTTCTGGTCTGCTTTCTTCTGACCACCTTGATTCTGGCCCTGGTTCTGTTTAACTCTTGTTCTAACCCATCTGTCTGCCTTCTTTCCCAATTCTTGGGGAGAGGTCAGATCTGAGTCAACAAGATGCTGATGCAACAACTGGTTCTGACAATTGTTTAAAATTTGCTCTCTCATCATCAAATTGTACAATCCTTTATAATCAGTAACCTTACTGCCCAGCAACCAGCCCTCAAAAGCCTTAGTGGCACAATCTACAAAGTCAGCCCAATCTTGAGACTGAGTTTTCTGGGTATCCCTGAACAGCACCCTGTACTGCTCAGTGGTTAGGCCAAACCCATCAACCAGTGCATTTTTCAAGACTTGGTAATCATTAGCATCCTCCACCCTTGTGGTGAGGAGCTTGTCTCTTCCTTTACCCTCAAAGGAGAGCCACAAGATAGCTGCCCACTGACTTGGGGGAACACCTTGCACAGTGCAGGCCCTCTCCAAAGCAGTAATCCATTTGTGGATGTCATCCCCTTGTTTAAAGGGGGGCACTATCTTACCAAGGTGTTTTGTATCAAAACTCCTTTCCCTATTGCTAGGTACAATGCTGCCACCAGTGGGGACTGTCCCACTCAATTGTTGCTCTCTAGCAAAGGCAAGCCTCTCTTTGGCCAGGGCAAGTTCTTCCCTTTCAATCCTCAGATTGGCTGCCTTTTCCTTAGCTTCATACATTCTCCTCTGGGGAGATGTCATTCCCCTTTGAGAGGAACGTTGAGAGCCATTGGTATGAAGGGATCTGATAGAGCCTCTTGATAGAGATCTATCTCGTCCATTCCCAATGTTAAGCTGACCTGAGAGTGGCCCCAAGGGTCCCCTAGTGCCCATCTCATGTCTGCTTAAGTTGGACCTGGTTAGTCTGCTGACTTCTACCTGTTCCTTTTCTGCCTCATCCCCTGATACCAAATCATCATCCTCATCATCAGCATCATCTGCTTCCTGAAGAGGATGGTCCTGGGCATCAAAGGGACCCTGTAAGGAGGGCATGTTGCCATCTGAATTAGAAGGGTCTGGGTTACCAGCCCTCCTTGCATCATGAGTCTCTAAGAGACCAATCAGAAAGGCAGTTGTGGGGTTAGACCCCTGCTTAATCTTCCTAGAGGTACACACTTGTCGTAACTCATGGAAGCTAAGCGCAGTATATCTTGAAGGGATGACCTGTGGAGGGTCAACTGACACAAGGGGAACCTCAGTGTTTCCTCCTTTGTCCGACATACTGTTTCTAGTGTGGTGTAAGTGATGCACCTACCTACACTATGTGTTTACCTACTGATCCCTTGCTAAGAGTTGCAGCCAAGGTGTGCTAAGCCTTGAGGAGCTACAACAGCTGGTTCAGTAGAACTCAGAGTATTCTAAGCTTTAGTTATGTGTACCTAACAGTACTTATGTGATCTTTCAACAAGATATTCTTAGGATACGTGTGGTAAAACAACAGCAAGCTCAAATCCCAACCGCTGCTCACCAATGTGAGAAGGTGGCCTGATATGCAGTGCTCACTATTCTAGTGAACACTATGTATCAGTCCAGCAACCCTTATTGATGATTGGTTGTAAGTCAACCTTATAGACCAGCTATCCTAGTAGCGTGGATACGAGCAGTCTAAGGCTAAAGACTCGAGAGGGCGCGTTAAGCCAGCTGTTTACCACACATATACCCCTTGAATACCAAGTGAAAGGACACCACACAAGTGTTATGAAAATAAACAGTTATTTATTTAAAGATCACAACAGCCCTGTACTCTTTATGAGGACAGGGTACTAAGCACAAACCAAAACTCTTACAAAAATACTTAAGTTCGCACAGTATATACAAATGCCCGAGGGGCACGGAAAACCATATACTCTGAAAGTGGAATGCGAAATTCCTAGCAGGTAAGTACAGTACTAATAGCTTTTGGAATCGCTAGGACTTGACTAGGGAATCGTTAGATTACTTCTAGGAGGCCTAGGGGACCCGGGTGCAGTGTGTGCACTCTCACGCGAGATGCGGGACAAAAGTCTATGGTAGCTAGGAATTAGAAAGTTAGTGTTCTCGGGCGAACCCGACCTGGTAGGGAGAAAACGAAAGTAGATTCTGACCCTTGGATAGTGAGGCTATGCTGGGGCACCGAAATGCCGAAGTTACCTAGCCCAGGGGCTGCAGCTGCATAGGTCTGAAAAGACGTCGGGAATCCTCGTAGACGGACCAGGAGCCGGAAGAAAAGATGCTGGCCGGTGACCAGTGAAGAAAGTTCAGTTGGATCCAAGCCTGGATCTCGAAGATAGATGACACCTGAAAGCAGAGGGGACCAAGTTCGAGACTACTAGCCAGTAGTCAGTGGGCACCAGGAGGGCACCGGATGGTAGCCACCTCGACAAGGTGAGTGGGTGACGCTTGACTCGAAGATCTCACGGACCAGGAGGCGTTGTCGGCGACCAGGATGGAGGATCGAGCTGTCCCACGAAGATAGAAGCTGTCGGCGTCGCTGGACCCAGGATTGGGCAACAAAGCCTTGGCAAATTCAAGCCCACGCGGTGGACCTAAAATGGCGTCTGGAGTGGACCAGGAGGGTCCGGGGTGCCTCTCTTGAACAAGGAAGCAAGGGCCAGCCTGGAGCAACCAGACCAGCAGAAGAGTTGTCGTCGGGCGTCGTTCAGAAGGCCACAAGCCAGCCGGCTAGTAGCCAAACAACGCGGTGCACAGCAAACAGCAGAAGGGCCCCACGCCGATCGTGGAGATGCAGGGAGGCTGATCTTGGGTGCTGGAGCTGCGCAGGGTTGGGGCTTCTCGGACCCCAAAGCACTCACCAGTGGAAGACTCGGTGGGCTTGCAATAAAGATGTCGTGCAGTCTTGGCGATCGTCGGTCCCTTGAGGTCTCGTCGCACTCACGGTTCTCAGCTGGGCTGTAGAGGTGAGTAGAGGTCAGAGGTGCCAGGGAAGCCGGGTCTCGTCGAGCT
Organism: Lissotriton vulgaris; assembly: GCF_964263255.1. Classification (NCBI taxonomy): domain Eukaryota; kingdom Metazoa; phylum Chordata; class Amphibia; order Caudata; family Salamandridae; genus Lissotriton; species Lissotriton vulgaris. Next base: position 201,694,458 of record NC_141688.1, read on the forward strand.
GGGTCGTCGGATTCGTGATGAAGGACTTGCAGCAGACCGCAGTGTTCTTTAGGATGGTGCCTGCGGATGCAGGGTGACTACTCCTTAGCCACAAGGGAGAATCTTGAAGAAGAAATCGTGAAGTCCTTTCGAAGAAAGTGGTATCTTGATTCCAAAGATGATCTAATTTTAACAGGGGGCCCGCTCCCATCTTTATACTAAAAAAGGGGGCTGACCCGGTGACTAGGTCCTGCCTATGGGTGGGACTAGGTGGGGGGTGGTTACACCCCTCAACCATGCCGGACTTCCCCAGGCCAGGGGCTGGTGTGCCCCTGGAACTGGTTCAGACCGGCCTATGCGTAGTGAGCACCGGGGTGCCACTCAGCAGTCACCTTCCTGTAAAGCCCTGCCTACCCAGGATACACAAAACCATGTCTGGGACGGTGCTAGCACCGCCCCTGACAGGAAACCCTTTGTCCAGGCTCCCCTCGCTGGAAGGACTCCCAGCTGCAGGGGGTCAGACTCGTGTCTGTGGTGGCAGCATCCATTTTGTGGAGCTGAGGCTTCAGTTAACTTTAACCGGGGTTCACAGTTACATACATGTCGTGTCCCTCTAGAAGGGTGGAATGCTAACCCCGTCGCCAGAATTGGCGAGGGGTTAGTATTCCAATTCGTATGACACCTTACTCGACATGTTTTGATAAAGCAATACCAAAGATAGCATTTAACCGCGAGGATTATAATGCACTTAAGAGTATATGGTATGCGATATCATGGAACAGCTATTAGGACTTGACTCCGCAAGCTGTAGACAGGCTCAGCTCATGCCAGAGCACCATCTCACACGATTCCAAGCACTCTGCCTTCAGGATTGTCAAGGCCTGCCATAGGAGTGACTGATAGGAATCTGTGTGTCCATTTTAGGGTTAGGTATAGGTATACTACACCTACAGCAAAGGGTGATTACACGACTTTGCCCCAGCTGTCATGCAGCCAGTTGTGTCAAATTTAGGAGGCCAGCCAGGGGTGGCATAATACATGCTGCAGCCCCTGGTAGCCCTGGGTACACCTATGCCCTGAGTTACAGGGTCTGATAAGGTGGCCCAGTACCAATTGGTAGATGCACCTAGGGTACATGAAGTAATTTAGAAAGAGAACAGCCAGGCTGTGGGTCTGATTGGCAGGCCCACAGCCAGAGAAAGTCGTAAACCAGTGAAACAAAAGCAAAAAATCTGGGTGATCATAGGATTGCAGACCCTACTCTCCTACACCGATTACCAGAGGGGTTTATAGGGCTTGGCGCGCCGCCCAACGCCACACAGGATGGTACCGCAGGCTTACCCGTCAGACGCCACTCTGGCATGGGAAATGGCTCCGGGAGGTCTCGTCCCTTAAAGGGTTCCGGTGCTGGGACCTAATTGGGATGTCGGTCCTAGGGGAGGTTTGGGTGGGAGATCACATGCGAGCTTTCGCCGATCTACAGCAGCGGCACGCCCTTCCCCACGCCCAACACTTCCGGTATTTGCAGCTGCACCACGCCTGGTATTTACACCTCCCCACGCCAACCACCCTTCCAGATTTTAGCTCGCTGGAAGCCCAGGTGATGATGGGGGACATGGGTAGGGGAGGGGACTCCCGAATTTACCGGGCCTGGTCAACAATAGCCCTTCGTCCCTTGACCAGCTGCGCACCCGTTGGGAGGGCTGGGTGGGACCCTTGGAGGAGGCTGACTGGAGGGACGCCCTGATGGCCCCACGAACCCTTACCACATCCGCCAAGCTGCAGCTGGTGCAAACATACTATCTACACGCGTCCTACCTCACTCCAGAGAGGCTCTTCCGAGCCCGCCTGCACCCCTCCCTGGACTGCCCGAGGAGTGGACACTCTCCAGCAGACTTCTACCATATGGTGTGGATGTGCCCGGGACTTGCCAGATTTTGGAGGCGGGTGGAGAGGGAACTTTTACAGGCCATGGGCTGGGAGGTCCCTCACGACCCACTGCGGCTTTTGTTGGGTGTCTTCAATGGCCTAGATCGTACCTGGCTACGAGAATTCGCCCCTACGGTGAGGGGATGGAGGAGGGGGGGTGGACTGGTGTGGGGCCCAAGAGGAGGCCCTCTTTGAATCTCGGGGTGCCCCAGAAATGTTCTCTAAAATATGGGGGAAATGGTTTAATTTGCTTCCATCGTGAATCCAGATATGCACATTGTCTTTGTTGTTACTATGCTGAATATGATGTCGGACTGGACTGATATACTGTCACCCATGTGTCTTGATGTTATTATCTCACTATACCTGCTATTGATTGAGCTGCGACCAATTAATTTTTCCCTTTCTGTCCCTGTTTTACAAATGCCAATAAAGTTGATTATCAAAAAAAAATAAAAAAATACATACGATCATATCCGAGACCCATGCAGTGTGTTGAAAAGTGGGGGGGTGGGATAAAAGATGTACCAGTAACAAAGCTTTTATTGCTGCTGACATGGTCGGCGTCTAGCCGTGTCGAGTTTTGCGCCCTCACTAGGGGTTTCCTGTTAACGTACGCTTTCTAAGTGTTCAGAGGTTACGCAACGGCCCTTAAAGGCACATCACAAAATAAAAATTTGAAAAAATATATACAAATGGCTTATGTGTAAACCCTAGTATGTGGCACTACAAAGTCAAGAGAATTTGTAGAAGGCAGATATTAATTTAAGATTCAGACATTTTTACTGATGGAATAAACAACTTGATGTTGAAAGTGTTTTGTCATCCAATGAGTAAATGCCCCTATAGAAAATAATGGAGCTCATCATCCTTGTTGTGCTCCATAGCGACATAACGTCAGCGGCAAATCCAATGCCAACACTCTTTCTCCATCCCTCATCCTTGGTTGTATATGGTCTATCCCGTGGAACCAGATCTCAGGTTTCCCTGCGTGTTGTCCCTACATGTGTGTGGTCATATGTAAAAAAACTATATGAGTGAATTTTGAATTTGAATTTGAATGGGGATTTATAAAACGCGTAGCTACCCAGCGCTGTCAATCGACCTATAGTTCCGGAGGGGGGTAGAGGAGGTGAGGTATTATGGGAAGAGCCATGTTTTTAGTTGCCTACGAAAGGCCAGAAGGTTGTGTTCTCTCCGGATGGAAAGCGGAAGGGAGTTCCACAATTTTGGAGCGTTGTAGGAGAACAATCGACCCCCGGAACGGGCCTTTTTTATTCTGGGGACGCTGGCCAGGGAGAGGGAGTCTGATCTGAGTTGTCTGTTAGAGTGATGGGGTTGGACGAGGGATCTCAGGATCGGCGGGCCTCTGCCATGCATTATTTGTGTGAAATGCAGAGGGTCTTAAAGGTGATCCTTTCCTTAATCGGGAGCCAGTGTAGGCTTTTGAGGGCTGGTTTAGCAGAGCCTCTCGAGTTGGTCCCGGTTAAGAGTCTGGCGGCAGCGTTCTGGGCGCATTGCAGTTTGTTAATGACCGATTCGGGGGCCCCAAGGTAAAGGGTGTTTCCGTAGTCCAATCTGGAGTTCACCAACCCCTGCATCAGCAGTTTCCTGGATTGGAAGGGGATCAAGTGGAGGATTTTCCACGCTGTTCGAATGAGGCCGAAGCAGATGCCTGCGGTTTTTCTGGCCTGGGCTTTGAAATTGAGGTCTTGGTCCAGCCAGATGCCAAGGCTTTTGACTTCGGGTTTGGGGGTGGGAGGTGATCCCATGCAGAGTGGCCATGAGAGGGAGGGAGGGAGTTTACGTGGGTTTCCCAAGAGGAGGATCTCGGATTTTTCTCCGTTTAATTTCAGGCGTGATTCGCACATCCAGTGGAAGATGTTCTCGAGACACACTGCCAGGTTGTCCAGGCTTTTGCTCGACTGGTTTATGGAGACCACCAGTTGGGTGTCATCGGCATACATGACTGTTTTTATGCCGAATGGGGTTATGATGTCCTCTAGAGGGGACATGTAGACGTTAAAAAGTGTGGGGCTCAGGGAGGAGCCCTGGGGGACCCCACACTGTAAAGGCAGAGCTTTGGACATGACTGTGCCATCGGACACCTGGAAGGTTCTTCCTTCAAGGAAGGATTTGATCCAGGACAGGGCGGTGCCGGAGACTCCTACCAGGCTGAGCCGGTGGATGAGGATGGCATGGTCCACCGTGTCGAAGGCGGCACTCAGGTCGAGGAGGATCACTGCCACTGATCCTCCTGCGTCTATGATGGTTCTTGCCTCCTCGACCACGGCTAGTAATGCAGTGTCTGTTCCCTGTCCAGGTCTAAACCCTGTCTGGATGGGAGAGTTGGTGATTGACAATTCGCTCGGCCACTTTGCTGATGGCCGGGAGGAGAGAAATGGGTATGAAATTGGATAGGTCCATTGGATCGAGGTGGGGTTTTTTGAGAAGTGCCCTGACTGTAGCTTTTTTCCAGTTGGCTGGAACAGAGTCTAATGCGAGAGAAGCATTAATGAGGTGGCTGGAGGGAGGGGCGACAGTGGAGGCAACCAGTTTTAGTTTGCTCATAGGAGCTGGGTCTGATGGAGCACCGCTCTTTACGGATTGTAAAGTGGTCAGGAATAGTTCTGTGGTGATCTGGGAGAATGTTTGGAGGCGTGGAGCCTCTGAACAGAGGGGGGAGGTAGCGAGGAGTTGAGAGGAATTGGGAGATGGGAGGGATTTGAGGATGTTATTAATTTTTGTTGCAAAGAACTCAGCTGGCTGGTTGCATCTAGTGCCCGAAGGGTCTGATGTGGGCAAAGGGTCTGGGGTTTTAGTGAGAAGACGTACGATGTGATAGGTTTCTTTGGCAGAGTTTGCTGCCGCTAGTATTTTTTCCTCGAAGAAGGTTGCCTGGGTGTTTTTTATACAGGTTTTGTAGTGCTTGATGGCAGACCCATACTCGTTTTTGCTTTCCGTCGCCCAGTCCTTTCTCCAGCGCTTGAGCTTTTTGCACTTTTTCCTAAGATTACGTAGTTCTTGGGTGAACCAAGGAGATTTAATGGTTCTCTTTTTGCTGGGGAGGGATTTGACAGGAAGGGTAGCGTCAAGGGATTGATCGATCCAGCCGTGTAGTTGGATCTGGGTCCAGCACTGGTGAGGTGGAGGCAAGTGCTTGGGCCCATGAGACCGTATCCAGGTTTTTGCCACGGGCGGGAAGGTGCTTCAGCCGAGAATTGCAGCTTAAAGGGGATTAAGAAATGGTCTGACCAGGGGACGGGGAGGGGAGTATTCACGACTAGTCTCGTGAGGTTAGTGAATATGGGGTCCAACAGGTAGCCCTTGGCGTGGGTGGGCTGGTTACTTTGCAAGTGGAGGTTCAGGGAGGCTAGGTCTTCTTTGAGGTCAACGGCTGTTTTATTTGTTAGGTCGTCGAAATGGAGATTTAGGTCTCCTAAAACCATAAAATTAGGAGACAAACAAGCGAGGGAGGAAATGGTTTCCATAAGGGAGTTGCAGAAAAGTCGTTGCTGTCCTGGGGGATGATAAACTAATATCCCTGAGAGGGTTGTGGATGGGGGGAGGTGGATAGAGAACTGGACATTTTCACAGTCCTGAATTGGGCTGTCCTTAAACTGGAAAGACAGGTAGTTTCGGTAGATGATTGCTATCCCACCACCAGTCTGTCCTGGTGCTTGATAAGGTAGCCCGAGGGGAGTGTTTGAATGATGTCTGGGTCTGAGTTGGAATTGATCCAAGTTTTGGTGAGAAAGAGGATCTCGATCTCAGAGTCTTGCAGAAGCATCTTGATTTCTGCTTGATGTATCGGGAGGGATCTTCAATTAAGTAGAGCCATCCTGAGCCAGCGTGGTTTCGGAGGGAGTCGTGGAGTAAGCCTGTATGGACAGTTTGTGTATAAAAAAGAAAGAACCCACACTTCAGTAATTTCACACCATTCAACTTAAGGTGAAAAAAGAGAGATAAACAAAGTTTAATATGTTTATCCGGGCGATTAGTTGCGCCGTTTTATTTTTTCATTTTTATCAAAAAGTGCTTTGGTCTAAAGAAATCACAGTGTCTTGAACGTACTAGCCACCGGCGTACAACAAGAAACTTAAATCAAACAGTGCATCAAAACACAATAATTTAGCACAACATACAACGTGAAATCTGAAAGCATACTATGAGTGAAACTTACAATGTGTAAAAAACACACAACAAAACACAAAAAATGTGGCAAATTATTACAGCAAAAAGGGGGAAAAAAAGATCTATATAATCATATATTTTAAACATGACATGATCAGAAAATTGTTAATTGTTAAATGTAACCAATAGGGAGTCTATTGATAAATCTCAAGAAGGAACAAGACCACCTCTCGGTGGCCTTATTAGCAGGCTTGTAGTTCCTAACAATTTAGTCTGTTTGTCAGAACTGAGGACTTAATCCTGTCCGCCTACGCGTTTCGAGTTTGTGATGTGTCTTCTCAAACTCTCTTCAGGGCAAATTGAATTCTTTTCCCCGTGTGTTAAACCTATTCATAAAAACATAAAGGTATGGGGGACACTTGTTACTATTAGCTCCCATCAACCTAATCTCGCTTCCTCATGTATACTACTATAAAAATGACACGTACCTCCGGGGAATAGAGGTGGTACAATTCATCCAACCCACATATGTCGGTTTCAAAGTGGTTGGTGGGTTCTGTGCGTGCAGGGAAAATAAATGGTTTTGCTCCGATTTTCAAATCGCTTTCCACATAGTTAACTGCAGGTAAAATGGGCGTATTACTCGCTGTTCTCAATGCGGGAAATATAACACTTTCAGGAGTATTGGAAACCAATGGTCACTTACTTTGTTTACTTTTCTTGTCGAAAATTATGAATGCCTTAGTTCAAAGGGTTGTACCGGTTGTCTTTCAACAGCGACTGGTGCCGTGATTCTGTTGAAAAAGCACGGGCGACAATTAATAATCTCTCGGGAGCCTCGAGCTCCTTTGTAAGTGCACAAAGCGCGCGTTGGGGTTTACCAAAGGCTGCGCTGGAACGGGTCGACTTTTTAATGTTAAACGCTCGTTCCACGATGGAAAGGCGTGTGCGTCTTGTTTGGGCTTCGCTTCGTAACGCGCTGTCAGTTAGCAGAGCGCTTGTCCTACCTGGCCGCTTGGCAGCGTGCTCCACTTCCTCATTCCTTCACTGCGAGTGAATGTGAAGTCGATTACCTCAGTGATTCAAAGGAGTGAGCTCATCATGGCTAAGCCAATCAGAAGAGGATTCTTTTGCGTTCTCGTCTGATGCATTATGGGGCATGAAGTCCCTTTGATGGTGAAGACGGGATTATAATCTAGAGACTTCACTCATTGAGTTCAACCCGGTATTTATGGTATTGAACCGGAGTATCAAGTATGCTTCTTTTCGTAGAAGCGCTTTCTCTACATCTGGTGACCGGTGCTGTGGGTCAATGCCAGATAGGACTGTCCATGTGAAATCAGTTTCCTTGTGATTTGCTAACGTGAAGTGTTCAACCATTGGAGCATTCTGTACTTTTCTCTTGAGCCTAGAGCGATGTTGTGTTATTCTAGCGTTAACCTGCTGGCATGTTTTGCCTATGTATAATTTGTCACAGGCGCACAGGATCCCATAAATTACGTTCCTACTTTTACAGTTGGTTTGCAAACTGTGTCTCCATTTGATGCCATTATGACAAAATTCATCTCCCTCCACTGCACTTGCACAAGCCACACACGTGCCGCATTTATGGTGGCCTGTGATGGGTTTGAGGTTCCATTTCGCAATCAAATCACTTTTGGGTTTTGGTAAAGAGCTGTCAGCTCTAATGATTTGTTGGCCTATACTGGGGTTTTTTTTCAGCGCAAAAATTGGCTTTTGAAGGGGGAAATCTAATCCCTCCAACAAGTGCCAGTTCCGTAGAATAATCTGTCTGAATTTATTCGTGTGAGATCCATAGGTCGTGACACACACGAGTTTGTCCAACTCTTTTTTGGTTTTTATTTGGAGTAACTCTTCTCGGGGAGTGTAGCGTGCTCTTTTTTTCGAGTGTTTGAGGAGTTTGATCGGATATCCTCTTTTGGTCAGTTCATCACAAAAGGTATCAGCATGCACATTAAACTCCTCGAGATCCGAGCAGTTACGCCGAATTCTAAGTAGTTGGCCGTAGGGTAGATTCTGTTTGAGCCCTTGTGGGTGAAAGCTTTTGTAATGTAAGATCGTGTTTTTGTCTGTGGCCTTTTTAAACAAAGTGGTGGTAAACTTGCCACCTTCGGTGCCCACGGCTACATCAAGAAATGTCATTCGCTGATTACTGCAATCAATCGAGAATTTTATGTCAGGATGTCTCTGATTTAACCATTCATGGAATGCCATGAGGTCAGTCTGGCTCCCCTGCCACAGGAGCCAGACGTCGTCAATGTATCTAAGCCATTGTATGATGTTGGCATCATATGGGTTGTCTTTATAAATGAATTTCTCTTCGTACTGTGACATGTACAGTACCGCCATTTCTGGGGCGTAAGGACAACCCATGGCTGTGCCCTTGGTTTGTACAAAGAACTCATTTTCAAATTTGAAATAATTGCTTTTCAGTGTAACCTGGGCCAAAGCTAGAATAAAAGAGGTTGGAACTCTATGTGGTCTCTCACGTTGGTCAAGATAAATTTCCATCACCTCAAGAGCCTCATCTTGAGGAATTTGTGTATACAACGAGGTCACGTCGAGTGTTGCCATCAGCTGTGTGTCAGGGTTGAAAGTCATTTCCTGGAGTTTATTGAGAAAATCAATAGTGTCTCTCAGGTACGATCTAACCCCAGTCAAAAAAGGTTTCAAGAAGAAATCTATATATTTCGAAGCTGGTTCAAGGGCCGAATCACAACCTGAGACAATTGGTCTCCCTGGTGGTTTTGAGCTGTTTTTATGGATCTTGGGAAGGAAGTAGAGAACAGGTGTTCTCGGTGACTTCTTGTTTAGAAATTCATATTCTTTAGAGCCAAGGAAGCCATTCTCTAAGGCCTCTTTAGTGATGGTAAGGATTTTGTTCTGAATTTCGACGACCGGGTCATTTTTGACCACTCGGTACCATTCTAAGTTGTCAACGTGTGTCCTTCCTTCCGACAGATACATAGGGCGCGGCCACACAACCACCGCACCACCCTTATCAGCCTGTTTGATTATAATGGAAGGGTCTGTTTTTAACTCCTTTATGGCTGCGAGTTGTCCCTTGCTTATGTTGTAGTTGACAAATGATTTGCTTTTCTCCAGTTTAGTGAGTGCAGACAACACTGCTTGCTCGAAAGCGTATACCTGTTTCGGGATATTCGTGGTAGGTAAAAAATTAGATTTTACTCGAAGGCCTGTAGTCTCACCTCTTATTGGAGTATCCACGCCGGCAAAGTATGTTTTGAGTCTGATTTTCCTACAAAAATCTAAAGCCTCCAGCTTAAGTTTTGTGAAATCAGTTCGTCGATTTGGGACAAATTTGAGGCCCAAATTGAGGATCATGCTTTCGTCTTTAGTGAGTGGTCTATCGGAAAGATTCACTATTGTTGAGGAATCTAGTTGTTGTAGTACCTGTTCCTCGTCCGCATTTCCCAGCGGGGTTTGAATCGGGCGTTTTGTTGTCCGCCCCTTCCTAAAAAAGGTTGGTTAGAGCCCTTTTTACTTTGCTGACCTTGGTTGGAGTCAGGGGACGATCCTGACGAGGCAGACGAGAAGGTGGTAAATCTCGTCCTTGATCTGCCTTGGTAATTGTTTAAAGCTCTTTTAGACTCTACCGTAGTGTAGTAGTCTTCCTTTAAAAAGGGGTACACTTGTTCTATTTTAAACGCTTTAGAGTCTTTCTCAAATTGAGCGGTTTTGGTGTTGATGGTGATGTCTTTAAATGTTTGAATTTCTTTTTCAATTTTCTCAAGCAGATTTTTAGCTTCTACCTCAGTTTTATTATCAGCAATGGCTTTCAAAAGTTCAGCAATTTCTTTTTCTTCCTCACTACATAAACGTTGTGCCGTCTCAATCGTGTGGACCATGAGGTCTCTACTGCATTTAGTATTTATAAAACTAAAGCCTTTCTTATATTCTGAATCTTCCACAAATATCACTGGTGTGTTTTTGACTTGTAGGCCCCAAGGTATTGTGCCGGCCCGCAAGTGCTGTAAAAGAAAATAACCATGCAATTCTGTCCTAATATGTTTCTTTTGGAGACGAGTTAATTTATCAGCCTCATTTTGATGTTTAGCAGTAGTACTTAGAGAAAGACCCGAGAAGGGATTAGAAGCTATCAAATTCTTTATGTGGCTTTCTGTAAAAGACAGTGTTTCATTCTCTGACATGCTTTAACATTTAAAGACATCACCATCAACACCAAAACCGCTCAATTTGAGAAATTCCTCAACAATAGTGAATCTTTCCGATAGACCACTCACTAAAGACGAAAGCATGATCCTCAATTTGGGCCTCAAATTTGTCCCAAATCGACGAACTGATTTCACAAAACTTAAGCTGGAGGCTTTAGATTTTTGTAGGAAAATCAGACTCAAAACATACTTTGCCGGCGTGGATACTCCAATAAGAGGTGAGACTACAGGCCTTCGAGTAAAATCTAATTTTTTACCTACCACGAATATCCCGAAACAGGTATACGCTTTCGAGCAAGCAGTGTTGTCTGCACTCACTAAACTGGAGAAAAGCAAATCATTTGTCAACTACAACATAAGCAAGGGACAACTCGCAGCCATAAAGGAGTTAAAAACAGACCCTTCCATTATAATCAAACAGGCTGATAAGGGTGGTGCGGTGGTTGTGTGGCCGCGCCCTATGTATCTGTCGGAAGGAAGGACACACGTTGACAACTTAGAATGGTACCGAGTGGTCAAAAATGACCCGGTCGTCGAAATTCAGAACAAAATCCTTACCATCACTAAAGAGGCCTTAGAGAATGGCTTCCTTGGCTCTAAAGAATATGAATTTCTAAACAAGAAGTCACCGAGAACACCTGTTCTCTACTTCCTTCCCAAGATCCATAAAAACAGCTCAAAACCACCAGGGAGACCAATTGTCTCAGGTTGTGATTCGGCCCTTGAACCAGCTTCGAAATATATAGATTTCTTCTTGAAACCTTTTTTGACTGGGGTTAGATCGTACCTGAGAGACACTATTGATTTTCTCAATAAACTCCAGGAAATGACTTTCAACCCTGACACACAGCTGATGGCAACACTCGACGTGACCTCGTTGTATACACAAATTCCTCAAGATGAGGCTCTTGAGGTGATGGAAATTTATCTTGACCAACGTGAGAGACCACATAGAGTTCCAACCTCTTTTATTCTAGCTTTGGCCCAGGTTACACTGAAAAGCAATTATTTCAAATTTGAAAATGAGTTCTTTGTACAAACCAAGGGCACAGCCATGGGTTGTCCTTACGCCCCAGAAATGGCGGTACTGTACATGTCACAGTACGAAGAGAAATTCATTTATAAAGACAACCCATATGATGCCAACATCATACAATGGCTTAGATACATTGACGACGTCTGGCTCCTGTGGCAGGGGAGCCAGACTGACCTCATGGCATTCCATGAATGGTTAAATCAGAGACATCCTGACATAAAATTCTCGATTGATTGCAGTAATCAGCGAATGACATTTCTTGATGTAGCCGTGGGCACCGAAGGTGGCAAGTTTACCACCACTTTGTTTAAAAAGGCCACAGACAAAAACACGATCTTACATTACAAAAGCTTTCACCCACAAGGGCTCAAACAGAATCTACCCTACGGCCAACTACTTAGAATTCGGCGTAACTGCTCGGATCTCGAGGAGTTTAATGTGCATGCTGATACCTTTTGTGATGAACTGACCAAAAGAGGATATCCGATCAAACTCCTCAAACACTCGAAAAAAAGAGCACGCTACACTCCCCGAGAAGAGTTACTCCAAATAAAAACCAAAAAAGAGTTGGACAAACTCGTGTGTGTCACGACCTATGGATCTCACACGAATAAATTCAGACAGATTATTCTACGGAACTGGCACTTGTTGGAGGGATTAGATTTCCCCCTTCAAAAGCCAATTTTTGCGCTGAAAAAAAACCCCAGTATAGGCCAACAAATCATTAGAGCTGACAGCTCTTTACCAAAACCCAAAAGTGATTTGATTGCGAAATGGAACCTCAAACCCATCACAGGCCACCATAAATGCGGCACGTGTGTGGCTTGTGCAAGTGCAGTGGAGGGAGATGAATTTTGTCATAATGGCATCAAATGGAGACACAGTTTGCAAACCAACTGTAAAAGTAGGAACGTAATTTATGGGATCCTGTGCGCCTGTGACAAATTATACATAGGCAAAACATGCCAGCAGGTTAACGCTAGAATAACACAACATCGCTCTAGGCTCAAGAGAAAAGTACAGAATGCTCCAATGGTTGAACACTTCACGTTAGCAAATCACAAGGAAACTGATTTCACATGGACAGTCCTATCTGGCATTGACCCACAGCACCGGTCACCAGATGTAGAGAAAGCGCTTCTACGAAAAGAAGCATACTTGATACTCCGGTTCAATACCATAAATACCGGGTTGAACTCAATGAGTGAAGTCTCTAGATTATAATCCCGTCTTCACCATCAAAGGGACTTCATGCCCCATAATGCATCAGACGAGAACGCAAAAGAATCCTCTTCTGATTGGCTTAGCCATGATGAGCTCACTCCTTTGAATCACTGAGGTAATCGACTTCACATTCACTCGCAGTGAAGGAATGAGGAAGTGGAGCACGCTGCCAAGCGGCCAGGTAGGACAAGCGCTCTGCTAACTGACAGCGCGTTACGAAGCGAAGCCCAAACAAGACGCACACGCCTTTCCATCGTGGAACGAGCGTTTAACATTAAAAAGTCGACCCGTTCCAGCGCAGCCTTTGGTAAACCCCAACGCGCGCTTTGTGCACTTACAAAGGAGCTCGAGGCTCCCGAGAGATTATTAATTGTCGCCCGTGCTTTTTCAACAGAATCACGGCACCAGTCGCTGTTGAAAGACAACCGGTACAACCCTTTGAACTAAGGCATTCATAATTTTCGACAAGAAAAGTAAACAAAGTAAGTGACCATTGGTTTCCAATACTCCTGAAAGTGTTATATTTCCCGCATTGAGAACAGCGAGTAATACGCCCATTTTACCTGCAGTTAACTATGTGGAAAGCGATTTGAAAATCGGAGCAAAACCATTTATTTTCCCTGCACGCACAGAACCCACCAACCACTTTGAAACCGACATATGTGGGTTGGATGAATTGTACCACCTCTATTCCCCGGAGGTACGTGTCATTTTTATAGTAGTATACATGAGGAAGCGAGATTAGGTTGATGGGAGCTAATAGTAACAAGTGTCCCCCATACCTTTATGTTTTTATGAATAGGTTTAACACACGGGGAAAAGAATTCAATTTGCCCTGAAGAGAGTTTGAGAAGACACATCACAAACTCGAAACGCGTAGGCGGACAGGATTAAGTCCTCAGTTCTGACAAACAGACTAAATTGTTAGGAACTACAAGCCTGCTAATAAGGCCACCGAGAGGTGGTCTTGTTCCTTCTTGAGATTTATCAATAGACTCCCTATTGGTTACATTTAACAATTAACAATTTTCTGATCATGTCATGTTTAAAATATATGATTATATAGATCTTTTTTTCCCCCTTTTTGCTGTAATAATTTGCCACATTTTTTGTGTTTTGTTGTGTGTTTTTTACACATTGTAAGTTTCACTCATAGTATGCTTTCAGATTTCACGTTGTATGTTGTGCTAAATTATTGTGTTTTGATGCACTGTTTGATTTAAGTTTCTTGTTGTACGCCGGTGGCTAGTACGTTCAAGACACTGTGATTTCTTTAGACCAAAGCACTTTTTGATAAAAATGAAAAAATAAAACGGCGCAACTAATCGCCCGGATAAACATATTAAACTTTGTTTATCTCTCTTTTTTCACCTTAAGTTGAATGGTGTGAAATTACTGAAGTGTGGGTTCTTTCTTTTTTATACAGTATTTGGGCCCTTACCCCACTTCCGTCCGCATGGGCCAAACTCCCTTTGTTGTTACAAGTGTATGGACAGTTTGAGCAGCAGGAATGTCTCTCCTCTAAGGAGATGACGCTGCGACAAGGCGCGGAGGAGGGGTCCCTTAGATTGTGGAGGGTTTCCTGGGTGTACCTCAATGGTAACGGTGTGAATGAGGCAGGGGTCCTGGGCTCCGGGCTCGGTCTGGCGCGGACGGGGCAGACGGGCTTGCCTTAGGAGCGCCTTCGGCGCGCAGACGGCGCACCCGCGGCGCTCGTCCGCTGCGCTTCCGGCAGATGCACATAATTTATGCAATGGAGGGGGATGAAATGGGATGGGCGTGGCCTAAAAAAGGGGCGTGGCCTCTGTCCTCGCCGGTAAAGGCGTCAGAAGGAGTGTTAAGGGCAGTCTTCGCGGCAGCGCTACCATCCGCTGCGCGAGCCGATCAGTGGCGAGCAAGTGCCCTGAACTGCTTTCACAAGCGTGGTGAGTTTTAAAAATACAAGTAAATGGTGACAGTAGATTTTTAAAAATAACACAAGTCGCGCACCCGGCTTCCGCCTCAGGAGATAGGTTGATCTGGTTCTGGTGCTTGTAGTCAGCGTCTTTTGTACCAGCGGCGGTGGGCGTGGCCTAAAAAAGGGGCGTGGCCTCTGTCCTCGCCGGTAATAGCGTCAGGAGGAGTGTTAAGGTCAGGCTTCGCGGCAGCGCTACGATCCGCTGCGCGGGCCGATCAGTGGCGAGCAAGTGCCCTGAACTGCTTTCACAAGCGTGGTGAGTTTTAAAAATACAAGTAAATGGTGACAGTAGATTTTTTAAAATAACACAAGTCGGGCTCCCGGCTTCCGCCTCAGGAGATAGGTTGATCTGGTGCTGGCGCTTGTAGTCAGCATCTTTTGTACCAGCGGCGGTGGGCGTGGCCTAAAAAGGGGCGTGGCCTCTGTCCTCGCCGGTAATGGCGTCAGGAGCAGTGTTAAGGTCAGGCTTCGCGGCAGCGCTACGATCCGCTGCGCGGACCGATCAGTGGCGAGCAAGTGCCCTGAACTGCTTTCACAAGCGTGGTGAGTTTTAAAAATACAAGTAAATGGTGACAGTAGATTTTTTAAAATAACACAAGTCGCGCTCCCGGCTTCCGCCTCAGGAGATAGTTGATCTGGTTCTGGCGCTTGTAGTCAGCGTCTTTTGTAACAGCGGCGGTGGGCGTTTCCTAAAAAAGGGGCGTGGCCTCTGTCCTCGCCAGTAATGGCGTCAGGAGGAGTGTTAAGGTCAGGCTTCGGGGCAGCGCTACATTCCGCTGCGCGGGCCGATCAGTGGCAAGCAAGTGCCCTGAACTGCTTTCACAAGCGTGGTGAGTTTTAAAAATACAAGTAAATGGTGACAGTAGACTTTTTTAAAATAACACAAGTCGCGCTCCCGGCTTCTGCCTCAGGAGATAGGTTGATCTGGTTCTGGCGCTTGTAGTCAGCGTCTTTTGTACCAGCGGTGGTGGGCGTGGCCTAAAAAAGGGGCGTGGCCTCTGTCCTCGCCGGTAATGGTGTCAGGAGGAGTGTTAAGGTCAGGCTTCGCGGCAGCGCTACGATCCGCTGCGCGGGCCGATCAGTGGCGAGCAAGTGCCCTGAACTGGTTTCACAAGCGTGGTGAGTTTTAAAAATACAAGTAAATGGTTACAGTAGATTTTTTAAAATAACACAAGTCGCGCTCCCGGCTTCTGCTTCAGGAGATAGGTTGATCTGGTTCTGGCGTTTGTAGTCAGCGTCTTTTGTACCAGCGGCGGTGGTTGTGACCTAAAAAAGGGGCGTGGCCTCTGTCCTCGCCGGTAATGGCGTCAGGAGGAGTGTGAACGTCAGGCTTCGCGACAGCGCTACGATCCGCTGCGCGGGCCGATCAATGGCGAGCAAGTGCCCTGAACTGCTTTCACAAGCGTGGTGAGTTTTAAAAATACAAGTAAATGGTGACAGTAGATTTTTTTAAATAACACAAGTCGCACTCCCGGCTTCCGCCTCAGGAGATAGGTTGATCTGGTTCTGGCGCTTGTAGTCAGCGTCTTTTATACCAGCGGCGGTGGGCGTGGCCTAAAAAGGGGGCGTGGCCTCAGTCCTCGCCGGTAATGGCATCAGGAGGAGTGTTAAGGTCAGGCTTCGCGGCAGTGCTACGATCCGCTGCGCGGGCCGATCAGTGGCGAGCAAGTGCCCTGAACTGCTTTCACAAGCGTGGTGAGTTTTAAAAATATAAGTAAATGGTGACAGTAGATTTTTTAAAATAACACAAGTCGTGCTCCCGGCTTCCGCCTCTGGAGATAGTTTGATCTGGTTCTGACGCTTGTAGTCAGCGTCTTTTGTACCAGCGGCGGTGGGCGTGGCCTAAAAAAGGGGCCTTGCCTCTGTCCTCGCCGGTAATGGCGTCAGGAGGAGTGTTAAGGTCAGGCTTCGCGGCAGCGCTACGATCCGCTGCGCGGGCCGTTCAGTGGCGAGCAAGTGCCCTGAACTGCTTTCACAAGCGTGGTGAGTTTTAAAAATACAAGTAAATGGTGACAGTAGATTTTTTAAAATAACACAAGTTGTGCTCCCGGCTTCCGCCTCTGGAGATAGTTTGATCTGGTTCTGGCGCTTGTAGTCAGCGTCTTTTGTACCAGCGGCGGTGGGTGTGGCCTAAAAAAGGGGCATTGCCACTGTCCTCGCCGGTAATGGCGTCAGGAGCAGTGTTAAGGTCAGGCTTCGCGGCAGCGCTACGATCCGCTGCGCGGGCCGATCAGTGGCGAGCAAGTGCCCTGAACTGCTTTCACAAGCGTGGTGAGTTTTAAAAATACAAGTAAATGGTGACTGTAGAGTTTTTTTAAATAACACAAGTCGCGCTCCTGGCTTCCGCCTCAGGAGATAGGTTGATCTGGTGCTGGCGCTTGCAGTCAGTGTCTTTTGTACCAGCGGCGGTGGGGGTGGCCTAAAAAGGGGCGTGGTCTCTGTCATCGCCGGTAATGGCATCAGGAGGAGAGTTGAGGTCAGGCTTCGCGGCAGCGCTACGATCCGCTGCGCGGGCCGATCAGTGGCGAGCAAGTGCCCTGAACTGCTTTCACAAGCGTGGTGAGTTTTAAAAATAAAAGTAAATGGTGACAGTAGATTTTTTAAAATAACACAAGTCACGCTCCCAGCTTCCGCCTCAGGAGATAGGTTGATCTGGTTCTGGCGCTTGTAGTCAGCGTCTTTTGTACCAGCGGCGGTGGGCGTGGCCTAAAAAGGGGCGTGGCCTCTGTCCTTGCCGGTAATGGCGTCAGGAGGAGTGTGAAAGTCAGGCTTCGCAGCAGCGCTACAATTCGCTGCGCGGGCCGATCAGTGGCGAGCAAGTGCCCTGAACTGCTTTCACAAGCGTGGTGAGTTTTAAAAATACAAGTAAATGGTGACAGTACATTTTTTAAAATAACACAAGTCGCGCTCCCGGCTTCCGCCTCAGGAGATAGGTTGATCTGGTTCTGGCGCTTGTAGTCAGCGTCTTTTGTACCAGCGGCGGTGGGCGTGGCCTAAAAAAGGGGCGTGGCCTCTGTCCTCGCCCGTAATGGCGTCAGGAGGAGTGTAAAGGTCAGGCTTCGCGGCAGCGCTACGATCCGCTGCGGGGGCCGATCAGTGGCGAGCAAGTGCCCTGAACTGCTTTCACAAGCGTGGTGAGTTTTAAAAATACAAGTAAATGGTGACAGTAGATTTTTTAAAATAACACAAGTCGCCCTCCCGGCTTCCGCCTCAGGAGATAGGTTGATCTGGTGCTGGCGCTTGTAGTCAGCGTCTTTTGTACCAGCGGCGGTGGGCGTGGCCTAAAAAAGGGGCATTGCCTCTGTCCTCGCCGGTAATGGCGTCAGGAGGAGTGTTAAGGTCAGGCTTCGTGGCAGCGCTACCATCCGCTGCGCGGGCCGATCAGTGGCGAGCAAGTGCCCTGAACTGCTTTCACAAGCGTGGTGAGTTTTATAAATACAAGTAAATGGTGACAGTAGAATTTTTAAAATAACACAAGTCGCGCTCCAGGCTTCCGCCTCAGGAGATAGGTTGATCTGGTTCTGGCGCTTGTAGTCAGCGTCTTTTGTACCAGCGGCGGTGGGTGTGGCCTAAAAAAGGGGCGTGGCCTCAGTCCTCGCCAGTAATGGCGTCAGGAGGAGTGTTAAGGTCAGGCTTCGCGGCAGCGCTACGATCGCTGCGTGGGCCGATCAGTGGCGAGCATGTGCCCTGAACTGCTTTCACAAGCGTGGTGAGTTTTAAAAATACAAGTAAATGGTGACAGTAGATTTTTTTAAATAACACAAGTCGTGCTTCCGGCTTTTGCCTCTGGAGATAGTTTGATCTGGTTCTGGCGCTTGTAGTCAGCGTCTTTTGTACCAGCGGCGGTGGGCGTGGCCTAAAAAGGGGCGTGGCCTCTGTCCTCGCCGGTAATGGCGTCAGGAGGAGTGTTAAGGTCAGGCTTCGCGGCAACGCTACGATCCGCTGCGCGGGCCGATCAGTGGCGAGCAGGTGCCCTGAACTGCTTTCACAAGCGTGGTGAGTTTTAAAAATACAAGTAAATGGTGACAGCAGATTTTTTTAAATAACACAAGTCGCACTCCCGGCTTCCGCCTCAGGAGATAGGTTGATCTGGTTCGGGCGCTTGTAGTCAGCGTCTTTTGTACCAGTGGCGGTGGGCGTGGCCTAAAAAAGGGGCGTGGCCTCTGTCCTCGCAGGTAATGGCGTCAGGAGGAGAGTTAAGATCAGGCTTCGCGGCAGCGCTACGATCCGCTGCGCGGGCCGATCAGTGGCGAGCAAGTGCCCTGAACTGCTTTCACAAGTGTGGTGAGTTTTAAAAATACAAGTAAATGGTGGCAGTAGATTTTTTAAAATAACACAAGTCGCGCTCCCGGCTTCTGCTTCAGGAGATAGGTTGATCTGGTTCTGGCGTTTGTAGTCAGTGTCTTTTGTACCAGCAGCGGTGGTTGTGACCTAAAAAAGGGGCGTGGCCTCTGTCCTCGCCGGTAATGGCGTCAGGAGGAGTGTGAAGGTCAGGCTTCGCGACAGCGCTACGATCCGCTGCGCGGGCCGATCAATGGCGAGCAAGTGCCCTGAACTGCTTTCACAAGCGTGGTGAGTTTTAAAAATACAAGTAAATGGTGACAGTAGATTTTTTAAAATAACACAAGTCGCACTCCCGGCTTCCGCCTCAGGAGATAGGTTGATCTGGTTCTGGCGCTTGTAGTCAGCGTCTTTTATACCAGCGGCGGTGGGCGTGGCCTAAAAAGGGGGCGTGGCCTCAGTCCTCGCCGGTAATGGCATCAGGAGGAGTGTTAAGGTCAGGCTTCGCGGCAGTGCTACGATCCGCTGCGCGGGCCGATCAGTGGCGAGCAAGTGCCCTGAACTGCTTTCACAAGCGTGGTGAGTTTTAAAAATATAAGTAAATGGTGACAGTAGATTTTTTAAAATAACACAAGTCGTGCTCCCGGCTTCCGCCTCTGGAGATAGTTTGATCTGGTTCTGACGCTTGTAGTCAGCGTCTTTTGTACCAGCGGCGGTGGGCGTGGCCTAAAAAAAGGGCCTTGCCTCTGTCCTCGCCGGTAATGGCGTCAGGAGGAGTGTTAAGGTCAGGCTTCGCGGCAGCGCTACGATCCGCTGCGCGGGCCGTTCAGTGGCGAGCAAGTGCCCTGAACTGCTTTCACAAGCGTGGTGAGTTTTAAAAATACAAGTAAATGGTGACAGTAGATTTTTTAAAATAACACAAGTTGTGCTCCCGGCTTCCGCCTCTGGAGATAGTTTGATCTGGTTCTGGCGCTTGTAGTCAGCGTCTTTTGTACCAGCGGCGGTGGGTGTGGCCTAAAAAAGGGGCATTGCCACTGTCCTCGCCGGTAATGGCGTCAGGAGCAGTGTTAAGGTCAGGCTTCGCGGCAGCGCTACGATCCGCTGCGCGGGCCGATCAGTGGCGAGCAAGTGCCCTGAACTGCTTTCACAAGCGTGGTGAGTTTTAAAAATACAAGTAAATGGTGACTGTAGAGTTTTTTAAAATAACACAAGTCGCGCTCCTGGCTTCCGCCTCAGGAGATAGGTTGATCTGGTGCTGGCGCTTGTAGTCAGTGTCTTTTGTACCAGCGGCGGTGGGGGTGGCCTAAAAAGGGGCGTGGTCTCTGTCATCGCCGGTAATGGCATCAGGAGGAGAGTTGAGGTCAGGCTTCGCGGCAGCGCTACGATCCGCTGCGCGGGCCGATCAGTGGCGAGCAAGTGCCCTGAACTGCTTTCACAAGCGTGGTGAGTTTTAAAAATAAAAGTAAATGGTGACAGTAGATTTTTTAAAATAACACAAGTCACGCTCCCGGCTTCCGCCTCAGGAGATAGGTTGATCTGGTTCTGGCGCTTGTAGTCAGCGTCTTTTGTACCAGCGGCGGTGGGCGTGGCCTAAAAAAGGGGCGTGGCCTCTGTCCTTGCCGGTAATGGCGTCAGGAGGAGTGTGAAAGTCAGGCTTCGCAGCAGCGCTACAATTCGCTGCGCGGGCCGATCAGTGGCGAGCAAGTGCCCTGAACTGCTTTCACAAGCGTGGTGAGTTTTAAAAATACAAGTAAATGGTGACAGTACATTTTTTAAAATAACACAAGTCGCGCTCCCGGCTTCCGCCTCAGGAGATAGGTTGATCTGGTTCTGGCGCTTGTAGTCAGCGTCTTTTGTACCAGCGGCGGTGGGCGTGGCCTAAAAAAGGGGCGTGGCCTCTGTCCTCGCCCGTAATGGCGTCAGGAGGAGTGTAAAGGTCAGGCTTCGCGGCAGCGCTACGATCCGCTGCGGGGGCCGATCAGTGGCGAGCAAGTGCCCTGAACTGCTTTCACAAGCGTGGTGAGTTTTAAAAATACAAGTAAATGGTGACAGTAGATTTTTTAAAATAACACAAGTCGCCCTCCCGGCTTCCGCCTCAGGAGATAGGTTGATCTGGTGCTGGCGCTTGTAGTCAGCGTCTTTTGTACCAGCGGCGGTGGGCGTGGCCTAAAAAAGGGGCATTGCCTCTGTCCTCGCCGGTAATGGCGTCAGGAGGAGTGTTAAGGTCAGGCTTCGTGGCAGCGCTACCATCCGCTGCGCGGGCCGATCAGTGGCGAGCAGGTGCCCTGAACTGCTTTCACAAGCGTGGTGAGTTTTAAAAATACAAGTAAATGGTGACAGTAGAATTTTTAAAATAACACAAGTCGCGCTCCAGGCTTCCGCCTCAGGAGATAGGTTGATCTGGTTCTGGCGCTTGTAGTCAGCGTCTTTTGTACCAGCGGCGGTGGGCGTGGCCTAAAAAAAGGGCGTGGCCTCAGTCCTCGCCAGTAATGGCGTCAGGAGGAGTGTTAAGGTCAGGCTTCGCGGCAGCGCTACGATCCGCTGCGTGGGCCGATCAGTGGCGAGCATGTGCCCTGAACTGCTTTCACAAGCGTGGTGAGTTTTAAAAATACAAGTAAATGGTGACAGTAGATTTTTTTAAATAACACAAGTCGTGCTTCCGGCTTTTGCCTCTGGAGATAGTTTGATCTGGTTCTGGCGCTTGTAGTCAGCGTCTTTTGTACCAGCGGCGGTGGGCGTGGCCTAAAAAGGGGCGTGGCCTCTGTCCTCGCCGGTAATGGCGTCAGGAGGAGAGTTAAGGTCAGGCTTCGCGGCAGCGCTACGATCCGCTGCCCGGGCCGATCAGTGGCGAGCAAGGGCCCTGAACTGCTTTCACAAGCGTGGTGAGTTTTAAAAATACAAGTAAATGGTGACAGTAGAGTTTTTTAAAATAACACAAGTCGCGCTCCCGGCTTCCGCCTCAGGAGATAGGTTGATCTGGTTCTGGCACTTGTAGTCAGCGTCTTTTGTACCAGTGGTGGTGGGCGTGGCCTAAAAAAGGGACGTGGCCTCTGTCCTCGCCGGTAATGGCGTCAGGAGGAGTGTTACGGTTAGGCTTCGCTGCAGCGCTACGATCCGCTGCGCGGGCCGATCAGTGGCGAGCAAGTGCCCTGAACTGCTTTCACAAGCGTGGTGACTTTTAAAAATACAAGTAAATGGTGACAGTAGATTTTTTAAAATAACACAAGTCTCGCTCCCGGCTTCCGCCTCAGGAGATAGGTTGATCTGGTGCTGGCGCTTGTAGTCAGCGTCTTTTGTATCAGCGGCGGTGGGCGTGGCCTAAAAAAGGGGCGAGGCCTCTGTCCTCGCCGGTAATGGCGTCAGGAGCAGTGTTAAGTTCAGGCTTCGCGGCAGCGCTACGATCCGCTGCGCGGACCGATCAGTGGCGAGCAAGTGCCCTGAACTGCTTTCACAAGCGTGGTGAGTTTTAAAAATACAAGTAAATGGTGACAGTAGATTTTTTAAAATAACACAAGTCGCGCTCCCGGCTTCCCCCTCAGGAGATAGGTTGATCTGGTTCTGGCGCTTGTAGTCAGCGTCTTTTGTACCAGCGGCGGTGGGCGTTTCCTAAAAAAGGGGCGTGGCCTCTGTCCTCGCCGGTAATGGCGTCAGGAGGAGTGTTAAGGTCAGGCTTCGGGGCAGCGCTACGATCCGCTGCGCGGGCCGATCAGTGGCGAGCAAGTGCCCTGAACTGCTTTCACAAGCGTGGTGAGTTTTGAAAATACAAGTAAATGGTGACAGTAGACTTTTTAAAATAACACAAGTCGCGCTCCCGGCTTCCGCCTCAGGAGATAGGTTGATCTGGTTCTGGCGCTTGTAGTCAGCGTCTTTTGTACCAGCGGTGGTGGGCGTGGCCTAAAAAAGGGGCGTGGCCTCTGTCCTCGCCGGTAATGATGTCAGGAGGAGTGTTAAGGTCAGGCTTCGCGGCAGCGCTACGATCCGGTGCGCGGGCTGATCAGTGGCGAGCAAGTGCCCTGAACTGCTTTCACTAGCGTGGTGAGTTTTAAAAATACAAGTAAATGGTTACAGTAGATTTTTTAAAATAACACAAGTCGCTCTCCCGGCTTCTGCCTCAGGAGATAGGTTGATCTGGTTCTGGCGTTTGTAGTCAGCGTCTTTTGTACCAGCGGCGGTGGGTGTGACCTAAAATTGGGGCGTGGCCTCTGTCCTCGCCGGTAATGGCGTCAGGAGGAGTGTGAAGGTCAGGCTTCGCGGCAGCGCTACGATCCGCTGCGCAGGCCGATCAATGGCGAGCAAGTGCCCTGAACTGCTTTCACAAGCGTGGTGAGTTTTAAAAATACAAGTAAATGGTGACAGTAGATTTTTTTAATTAACACAAGTCGCGCTCCCGGCTTCCGCCTCAGGAGATAGGTTGATCTGGTTCTGGCGCTTGTAGTCAGCGTCTTTTATACCAGCGACGGTGGGCGTGGCCTAAAAAGGGGGCGTGGCCTCAGTCCTCGCCGGTAATGGCATCAGGAGGAGTGTTAAGGTCAGGCTTCGCGGCAGTGCTACGATCCGCTGCGCGGGCCGATCAGTGGCGAGCAAGTGCCCTGAACTGCTTTCACAAGCGTGGTGAGTTTTAAAAATACAAGTAAATGGTGACAGTAGATTTTTTAAAATAACACAAGTCGTGCTCCCGGCTTCCGCCTCTTGAGATAGTTTGATCTGGTTCTGACGCTTGTAGTCAGCGTCTTTTGTACCAGCGGCGGTGGGCGTGGCCTAAAAAAGGGGCCTTGCCTCGGTCCTCGCCGGTAATGGCGTCAGTAGGAGTGTTAAGGTCAGGCTTCGCGGCAGCGCTACGATCCACTGCGCGGGCCGTTCAGTGGCGAGCAAGTGCCCTGAACTGCTTTCACAAGCGTGGTGAGTTTTAAAAATACAAGTAAATGGTGACAGTAGATTTTTTAAAATAACACAAGTCGTGCTCCCGGCTTCCGCCTCTGGAGATAGTTTGATCTGGTTCTGGCGCTTGTAGTCAGCGTCTTTTGTACCAGCGGCGGTGGGTGTGGCCTAAAAAAGGGGCATTGCCACTGTCCTCGCCGGTAATGGCGTCAGGAGCAGTGTTAAGGTCAGGCTTCGCGGCAGCGCTACGATCCGCTGCGCGGGCCGATCAGTGGCGAGCAAGTGCCCTGAACTGCTTTCACAAGCGTGGTGAGTTTTAAAAACACAAGTAAATGGTGACAGTAGATTTTTTAAAATAACACAAGTCGCGCTCCCGGCTTCCGCCTCAGGAGATACGTTGATCTGGTTCTGGCGCTTGTAGTCAGCGTCTTTTGTACCAGCGGCGGTGGGCGTGGCCTAAAAAAGGGGCGTGGCCTCTGTCCTCGCCGGTAATGGCGTCAGGAGGAGTGTGAAAGTCAGGATTCGCAGCAGCGCTACAATTCGCTGCGCGGGCCGATCAGTGGCGAGCAAGTGCCCTGAACTGCTTTCACAAGCGTGGTGAGTTTTAAAAATACAAGTAAATGGTGACAGTACATTTTTTAAAATAACAGAAGTCGCCCTCCCGGCTTCCGCCTCAGGAGATAGGTTGATCTGGTTCCGGCGCTTGTAGTCAGCGTCTTTTGTACCAGCGGCGGTGGGCGTGGCCTAAAAAAGGGGCGTGGCCTCTGTCCTCGCCCGTAATGGCGTCAGGAGGAGTGTTAAGGTCAGGCTTCGCGGCAGCGCTATGATCCGCTGCGCGGGCCGATCAGTGGCGAGCAAGTGCCCTGAACTGCTTTCACAAGCGTGGTGAGTTTTAAAAATACAAGTAAATGGTGACAGTAGATTTTTTAAAATAACACAAGTCGCGCTCCCGGCTTCCGCCTCAGGAGATAGGTTGATCTGGTGCTGGCGCTTGTAGTCAGCGTCTTTTGTACCAGCGGCGGTGGGCGTGGCCTAAAAAAGGGGCGTGGCCTCTGTCCTCGCCGGTAATGGCGTCAGGAGCAGTGTTAAGGTCAGGCTTCGTGGCAGCTCTACGATCCGCTGCGCGGGCCGATCAGTGGCGAGCAAGTGCCCTGAACTGCTTTCACAAGCGTGGTGAGTTTTAAAAATACAAGTAAATGGTGACAGACAGTAGATTTTTTAAAATAACACAAGTCGCGCTCCCGGCTTCCGCCTCAGTAGATAGGTTGATCTGGTGCTGGCGCTTGTAGTCAGTGTCTTTTGTACCAGCGGCGGTGGGCGTGGCCTAAAAAGGGGCGTGGCCTCTGTCATCGCCGGTAATGGTATCAGGAGGAGAGTTGAGGTCAGGCTTCGCGGCAGCGCTACGATCCACTGCGCGGGTCGATCAGTGGCGAGCAAGTGCCCTGAACTGCTTTCACAAGCGTGGTGAGTTTTAAAAATACAAGTAAATGGTGACAGTACATTTTTTAAAATAACACAAGTCGCGATCCCGGCTTCCGCCTCAGGAGATAGGTTGATCTGGTTCCGGCGCTTGTAGTCAGCGTCTTTTGCACCAGCGGCGGTGGGCGTGGCCTAAAAAAGGGGCGTGGCCTCTGTCCTCGCCCGTAATGGCGTCAGGAGGAGTGTAAAGGTCAGGCTTCGTGGCAGCGCTACGATCCGCTGCGCGGGCCGATCAGTGGCGAGCAAGTGCCCTGAACTGCTTTCACAAGCGTGGTGAGTTTTAAAAATACAAGTAAATGGTGACAGTACATTTTTTAAAATAACACAAGTCGCGCTCCCGGCTTCCACCTCAGGAGATAGGTTGATATGGTTCCGGCGCTTGTAGTCAGCGTCTTTTGTACCAGCGGCGGTGGGCGTGGCCTAAAAAAGGGGCGTGGCCTCTGTCCTCGCCCGTAATGGCGTCAGGAGGAGTGTAAAGGTCAGGCTTTGCGGCAGCGCTACGATCCGCTGCGCGGGCCGATCAGTGGCGAGCAAGTGCCCTGAACTGGTTTCACAAGCGTGGTGAGTTTTAAAAATACAAGTAAATGGTTACAGTAGATTTTTTAAAATAACACAAGTCGCGCTCCCGGCTTCTGCTTCAGGAGATAGTTTGATCTGGTTCTGACGCTTGTAGTCAGCGTCTTTTGTACCAGCGGCGGTGGGCGTGGCCTAAAAAAGGGGCCTTGCCTCTGTCCTCGCCGGTAATGGCGTCAGGAGGAGTGTTAAGGTCAGGCTTCGCGGCAGCGCTACGATCCGCTGCGCGGGCCGTTCAGTGGCGAGCAAGTACCCTGAACTGCTTTCACAAGCGTGGTGAGTTTTAAAAATACAAGTAAATGGTGACAGTAGATTTTTTAAATTAACACAAGTTGTGCTCCCGGCTTCTGCCTCTGGAGATAGTTTGATCTGGTTCTGGCGCTTGTAGTCAGCGTCTTTTGTACCAGCGGCGGTGGGTGTGGCCTAAAAAAGGGGCATTGCCACTGTCCTCGCCGGTAATGGCGTCAGGAGCAGTGTTAAGGTCAGGCTTCGCGGCAGCGCTACGATCCGCTGCGCGGGCCGATCAGTGGCGAGCAAGTGCCCTGAACTGCTTTCACAAGCGTGGTGAGTTTTAAAAATACAAGTAAATGGTGACTGTAGAGTTTTTTAAAATAACACAAGTCGCGCTCCTGGCTTCCGCCTCAGGAGATAGGTTGATCTGGTGCTGGCGCTTGTAGTCAGTGTCTTTTGTACCAGCGGCGGTGGGGGTGGCCTAAAAAGGGTCGTGGTCTCTGTCATCGCCGGTAATGGCATCAGGAGGAGAGTTGAGGTCAGGCTTCGCGGCAGCGCTACGATCCGCTGCGCGGGCCGATCAGTGGCGAGCAAGTGCCCTGAACTGCTTTCACAAGCGTGGTGAGTTTTAAAAATTAAAAGTAAATGGTGACAGTAGATTTTTTAAAATAACACAAGTCACGCTCCCGGCTTCCGCCTCAGGAGATAGGTTGATCTGGTTCTGGCGCTTGTAGTCAGCGTCTTTTGTACCAGCGGCGGTGGGCGTGGCCTAAAAAAGGGGCGTGGCCTCTGTCCTTGCCGGTAATGGCGTCAGGAGGAGTGTGAAAGTCAGGCTTCGCAGCAGCGCTACAATTCGCTGCGCGGGCCGATCAGTGGCGAGCAAGTGCCCTGAACTGCTTTCACAAGCGTGGTGAGTTTTAAAAATACAAGTAAATGGTGACAGTACATTTTTTAAAATAACACAAGTCGCGCTCCCGGCTTCCGCCTCAGGAGATAGGTTGATCTGGTTCTGGCGCTTGTAGTCAGCGTCGTTTGTACCAGCGGCGGTGGGCGTGGCCTAAAAAAGGGGCGTGGCCTCTGTCCTCGCCCGTAATGGCGTCAGGAGGAGTGTAAAGGTCAGGCTTCGCGGCAGCGCTACGATCCGCTGCGGGGGCCGATCAGTGGCGAGCAAGTGCCCTGAACTGCTTTCACAAGCGTGGTGAGTTTTAAAAATACAAGTAAATGGTGACAGTAGATTTTTTAAAATAACACAAGTCGCCCTCCCGGCTTCGGCCTCAGGAGATAGGTTGATCTGGTGCTGGCGCTTGTAGTCAGCGTCTTTTGTACCAGCGGCGGTGGGCGTGGCCTAAAAAAGGGGCATTGCCTCTGTCCTCGCCGGTAATGGCGTCAGGAGGAGTGTTAAGGTCAGGCTTCGTGGCAGCGCTACCATCCGCTGCGCGGGCCGATCAGTGGCGAGCAAGTGCCCTGAACTGCTTTCACAAGCGTGGTGAGTTTTAAAAATACAAGTAAATGGTGACAGTAGAATTTTTAAAATAACACAAGTCGCGCTCCAGGCTTCCGCCTCAGGAGATAGGTTGATCTGGTTCTGGCGCTTGTAGTCAGCGTCTTTTGTACCAGCGGCGGTGGGCGTGGCCTAAAAAAGGGGCGTGGCCTCAGTCCTCGCCAGTAATGGCGTCAGGAGGAGTGTTAAGGTCAGGCTTCGCGGCAGCGCTACGATCCGCTGCGTGGGCCGATCAGTGGCGAGCATGTGCCCTGAACTGCTTTCACAAGCGTGGTGAGTTTTAAAAATACAAGTAAATGGTGACAGTAGATTTTTTTAAATAACACAAGTCGTGCTTCCGGCTTTTGCCTCTGGAGATAGTTTGATCTGGTTCTGGCGCTTGTAGTCAGCGTATTTTGTACCAGCGGCGGTGGGCGTGGCCTAAAAAGGGGCGTGGCCTCTGTCCTCGCCGGTAATGGCGTCAGGAGGAGAGTTAAGGTCAGGCTTCGCGGCAGCGCTACGATCCGCTGCCCGGGCCGATCAGTGGCGAGCAAGGGCCCTGAACTGCTTTCACAAGCGTGGTGAGTTTTAAAAATACAAGTAAATGGTGACAGTAGAGTTTTTTAAAATAACACAAGTCGCGCTCCCGGCTTCCACCTTAGGAGATAGGTTGATCTGGTTCTGGCGCTTGTAGTCAGTGTCTTTTGTACCAGCGGCGGTGGGCGTGGCCTAAAAAAGGGGCGTGGCCTCTGTCCTCGCCGGTAATGGCGTCAGGAGGAGTGTTAAGGTCAGGCTTCGCGGCAACGCTACGATCCGCTGCGCGGGCCGATCAGTGGCGAGCAGGTGCCCTGAACTGCTTTCACAAGCGTGGTGAGTTTTAAAAATACAAGTAAATGGTGACAGTAGATTTTTTTAAATAACACAAGTCGCACTCCCGGCTTCCGCCTCAGGAGATAGGTTGATCTGGTTCGGGCGCTTGTAGTCAGCGTCTTTTGGACCAGTGGCGGTGGGCGTGGCCTAAAAAAGGGGCGTGGCCTCTGTCCTCGCAGGTAATGGCGTCAGGAGGAGAGTTAAGATCAGGCTTCGCGGCAGCGCTACGATCTGCTGCGCGGGCCGATCAGTGGGGAGCAAGTGCCCTGAACTGCTTTCACAAGTGTGGTGAGTATTAAAAATACAAGTAAATGGTGGCAGTAGATTTTTTAAAATAACACAAGTCGCGCTCCCGGCTTCCGCCTCAGGAGATAGGTTGATCTGGTTCTGGCACTTGTAGTCAGCGTCTTTTGTACCAGTGGTGGTGGGCGTGGCCTAAAAAAGGGACGTGGCCTCTGTCCTCGCCGGTAATGGCGTCAGGAGGAGTGTTACGGTTAGGCTTCGCTGCAGCGCTACGATCCGCTGCGCGGGCCGATCAGTGGCGAGCAAGTGCCCTGAACTGCTTTCACAAGCGTGGTGACTTTTAAAAATACAAGTAAATGGTGACAGTAGATTTTTTAAAATAACACAAGTCGCGCTCCCGGCTTCCCCCTCAGGAGATAGGTTGATCTGGTTCTGGCGCTTGTAGTCAGCGTCTTTTGTACCAGCGGCGGTGGGCGTTTCCTAAAAAAGGGGCGTGGCCTCTGTCCTCGCCGGTAATGGCGTCAGGAGGAGTGTTAAGGTCAGGCTTCGGGGCAGCGCTACGATCCGCTGCGCGGGCCGATCAGTGGCGAGCAAGTGCCCTGAACTGCTTTCACAAGCGTGGTGAGTTTTAAAAATACAAGTAAATGGTGACAGTAGACTTTTTAAAATAACACAAGTCGCGCTCCCGGCTTCCGCCTCAGGAGATAGGTTGATCTGGTTCTGGCGCTTGTAGTCAGCGTCTTTTGTACCAGCGGTGGTAGGCGTGGCCTAAAAAAGGGGCGTGGCCTCTGTCCTCGCCGGTAATGATGTCAGGAGGAGTGTTAAGGTCAGGCTTCGCGGCAGCGCTACGATCCGGTGCGCGGGCTGATCAGTGGCGAGCAAGTGCCCTGAACTGCTTTCACTAGCGTGGTGAGTTTTAAAAATACAAGTAAATGGTTACAGTAGATTTTTTAAAATAACACAAGTCGCTCTCCCGGCTTCTGCCTCAGGAGATAGGTTGATCTGGTTCTGGCGTTTGTAGTCAGCGTCTTTTGTACCAGCGGCGGTGGGTGTGACCTAAAATTGGGGCGTGGCCTCTGTCCTCGCCGGTAATGGCGTCAGGAGGAGTGTGAAGGTCAGGCTTCGCGGCAGCGCTACAATCCGCTGCGCAGGCCGATCAATGGCGAGCAAGTGCCCTGAACTGCTTTCACAAGCGTGGTGAGTTTTAAAAATACAAGTAAATGGTGACAGTAGATTTTTTTAATTAACACAAGTCGCGCTCCCGGCTTCCGCCTCAGGAGATAGGTTGATCTGGTTCTGGCGCTTGTAGTCAGCGTCTTTTATACCAGCGACGGTGGGCATGGCCTAAAAAGGGGGCGTGGCCTCAGTCCTCGCCGGTAATGGCATCAGGAGGAGTGTTAAGGTCAGGCTTCGCGGCAGTGCTACGATCCGCTGCGCGGGCCGATCAGTGGCGAGCAAGTGCCCTGAACTGCTTTCACAAGCGTGGTGAGTTTTAAAAATACAAGTAAATGGTGACAGTAGATTTTTTAAAATAACACAAGTCGCGCTCCCGGCTTCCGCCTCAGGAGATACGTTGATCTGGTTCTGGCGCTTGTAGTCAGCGTCTTTTGTATCAGCGGCGGTGGGCGTGGCCTAAAAAAGGGGCGTGGCCTCTGTCCTCGCCGGTAATGGCGTCAGGAGGAGTGTGAAAGTCAGGATTCGCAGCAGCGCTACAATTCGCTGCGCGGGCCGATCAGTGGCGAGCAAGTGCCCTGAACTGCTTTCACAAGCGTGGTGAGTTTTAAAAATACAAGTAAATGGTGACAGTACATTTTTTAAAATAACAGAAGTCGCCCTCCCGGCTTCCGCCTCAGGAGATAGGTTGATCTGGTTCCGGCGCTTGTAGTCAGCGTCTTTTGTACCAGCGGCGGTGGGCGTGGCCTAAAAAAGGGGCGTGGCCTCTGTCCTCGCCCGTAATGGCGTCAGGAGGAGTGTTAAGGTCAGGCTTCGCGGCAGCGCTATGATCCGCTGCGCGGGCCGATCAGTGGCGAGCAAGTGCCCTGAACTGCTTTCACAAGCGTGGTGAGTTTTAAAAATACAAGTAAATGGTGACAGTAGATTTTTTAAAATAACACAAGTCGCGCTCCCGGCTTTCGCCTCAGGAGATAGGTTGATCTGGTGCTGGCGCTTGTAGTCAGCGTCTTTTGTACCAGCGGCGATGGGCGTGGCCTAAAAAAGGGGCGTGGCCTCTGTCCTCGCCGGTAATGGCGTCAGGAGCAGTGTTAAGGTCAGGCTTCGTGGCAGCTCTACGATCCGCTGCGCGGGCCGATCAGTGGCGAGCAAGTGCCCTGAACTGCTTTCACAAGCGTGGTGAGTTTTAAAAATACAAGTAAATGGTGACAGACAGTAGATTTTTTAAAATAACACAAGTCGCGCTCCCGGCTTCCGCCTCAGGAGATAGGTTGATCTGGTGCTGGCGCTTGTAGTCAGTGTCTTTTGTACCAGCGGCGGTGGGCGTGGCCTAAAAAGGGGCGTTGCCTCTGTCATCGCCGGTAATGGCATCAGGAGGAGAGTTGAGGTCAGGCTTCGCGGCAGCGCTACGATCCACTGCGCGGGCCGATCAGTGGCGAGCAAGTGCCCTGAACTGCTTTCACAAGCGTGGTGAGTTTTAAAAATACAAGTAAATGGTGACAGTACATTTTTTAAAATAACACAAGTCGCGATCCCGGCTTCCGCCTCAGGAGATAGGTTGATCTGGTGCCGGCGCTTGTAGTCAGCGTCTTTTGTACCAGCGGCGGTGGGCGTGGCCTAAAAAAGGGGCGTGGCCTCTGTCCTCGCCCGTAATGGCGTCAGGAGGAGTGTAAAGGTCAGGCTTCGCGGCAGCGCTACGATCCGCTGCGCGGGCCGATCAGTGGCGAGCAAGTGCCCTGAACTGCTTTCACAAGCGTGGTGAGTTTTAAAAATACAAGTAAATGGTGACAGTACATTTTTTAAAATAACACAAGTCGCGCTCCCGGCTTCCACCTTAGGAGATAGGTTGATATGGTTCCGGCGCTTGTAGTCAGCGTCTTTTGTACCAGCGGCGGTGGGCGTGGCCTAAAAAAGGGGCGTGGCCTCTGTCCTCGCCCGTAATGGCGTCAGGAGGAGTGTAAAGGTCAGGCTTCGCGGCAGCGCTACGATCCGCTGCGCGGGCCGATCAGTGGCGAGCAAGTGCCCTGAACTGCTTTCACAAGCGTGGTGAGTTTTAAAAATACAAGTAAATGGTGACAGTAGATTTTTTAAAATAACACAAGTCGCGCTCCCGGCTTCCGCCTCAGGAGATAGGTTGATCTGGTGCTGGCGCTTGTAGTCAGCGTCTTTTGTACCAGCGGCGGTGGGCGTGGCCTAAAAAAGGGGCATTGCCTCTGTCCTCGCCGGTAATGGCGTCAGGAGGAGTGTTAAGGTCAGGCTTCTTGGCAGCGCTACCATCCGCTGCGCGGGCCGATCAGTGGCGAGCAAGTGCCCTGACCTGCTTTCACAAGCGTGGTGAGTTTTAAAAATACAAGTAAATGGTGACAGTAGAATTTTTAAAATAACACAAGTCGCGCTCCAGGCTTCCGCCTCAGGAGATAGGTTGATCTGGTTCTGTCGCTTGTAGTCAGCGTCTTTTGTACCAGCGGCGGTGGGCGTGGGCTAAAAAAGGGGCGTGGCCTCAGTCCTCGCCAGTAATGGCGTCAGGAGGAGTGTTAAGGTCAGGCTTCGCGGCAGCGCTACGATCCGCTGCGTGGGCCGATCAGTGGCGAGCATGTGCCCTGAACTGCTTTCACAAGCGTGGTGAGTTTTAAAAATACAAGTAAATGGTGACAGTAGATTTTTTTAAATAACACAAGCCGTGCTCCCGGCTTTCGCCTCTGGAGATAGTTTGATCTGGTTCTGGCGCTTGTAGTCAGCGTCTTTTGTACCAGCGGTGGTGGGCGTGGCCTAAAAAGGGGCGTGGCCTCTGTCCTCGCCGGTAATGGCGTCAGGAGGAGAGTTAAGGTCAGGCTTCGCGGCAGCGCTACAATCCGCTGCCCGGGCCGATCAGTGGCGAGCAAGTGCCCTGAACTGCTTTCACAAGCGTGGTGAGTTTTAAAAATACAAGTAAATGGTGACAGTAGATTTTTTAAAATAACACAAGTCGCGCTCCCGGCTTCCGCCTCAGGAGATAGGTTGATCTGGTTCTGGCGCTTGTAGTCAGCGTCTTTTGTACCAGCGGCGGTGGGCGTGGCCTAAAAAAGGGCCGTGGCCTCTGTCCTCGCCGGTACGCTACGATCCGCTGCGCGGGCCGATCAGTGGCGAGCAGGTGCCCTGAACTGCTTTCACAAGCGTGGTGAGTTTTAAAAATACAAGTAAATGGTGATAGTAGATTTTTTTAAATAACACAAGTCGCGCTCCCGGCTTCCGCCTCAGGAGATAGGTTGATCTGGTTGTGGCACTTGTAGTCAGCGTCTTTTGTACCAGTGGCGGTGGGCGTGGCCTAAAAAAGGGGCGTGGCCTCTGTCCTCGCCGGTAATGGCGTCAGGAGGAGAGTTAAGATCAGGCTTCGCGGCAGCGCTACGATCCGCTGCGCGGGCCGATCAGTGGCGAGCAAGTGCCCTGAACTGCTTTCACAAGTGTGGTGAGTTTTAAAAATACAAGTAAATGGTGACAGTAGATTTTTTAAAATAACACAAGTCGCGCTCCCGGCTTCCGCCTCAGGAGATAGGTTGATCTGGTTCTGGCGCTTGTAGTCAGCGTCTTTTGTACCAGCGGCGGTGGGCGTGGCCTAAAAAAGGGGCGTGGCCTCTGTCCTCGCCGGTACGCTACGATCCGCTGCGCGGGCCGATCAGTGGCGAGCAGGTGCCCTGAACTGCTTTCACAAGCGTGGTGAGTTTTAAAAATACAAGTAAATGGTGATAGTAGATTTTTTTAAATAACACAAGTCGCGCTCCCGGCTTCCGCCTCAGGAGATAGGTTGATCTGGTTCTGGCACTTGTAGTCAGCGTCTTTTGTACCAGTGGCGGTGGGCGTGGCCTAAAAAAGGGGCGTGGCCTCTGTCCTCGCCGGTAATGGCGTCAGGAGGAGAGTTAAGATCAGGCTTCGCGGCAGCGCTACGATCCGCTGCGCGGGCCGATCAGTGGCGAGCAAGTGCCCTGAACTGCTTTCACAAGTGTGGTGAGTTTTAAAAATACAAGTAAATGGTGACAGTAGATTTTTTAAAATAACACAAGTCGCGCTCCTGGCTTCCGCCTCAGGAGATAGGTTGATCTGGTTCTGGCGCTTGTAGTCAGCGTCTTTTGTACCAGCGGCGGTGGGCGTGGCCTAAAAAAGGGACGTGGCCTCTGTCCTCGCCGGTAATGGCGTCAGGAGGAGTGTTACGGTTAGGCTTCGCTGCAGCGCTACGATCCGCTGCGCGGGCCGATCAGTGGCGAGCAAGTGCCCTGAACTGCTTTCACAAGCGTGGTGACTTTTAAAAATACAAGTAAATGGTGACAGTAGATTTTTTAAAATAACACAAGTCGCGCTCCCGGCTTCCGCCTCAGGAGATAGGTTGATCTGGTGCTGGTGCTTGTAGTCAGCGTCTTTTGTATCAGCGGCGGTGGGCGTGGCCTAAAAAAGGGGCGAGGCCTCTGTCCTCGCCGGTAATGGCGTCAGGAGCAGTGTTAAGTTCAGGCTTCGCGGCAGCGCTACGATCCGCTGCACGGACCGATCAGTGGCGAGCAAGTGCCCTGAACTGCTTTCACAAGCGTGGTGAGTTTTAAAAATACAAGTAAATGGTGACAGTAGATTTTTTAAAATAACACAAGTCGCGCTCCCGGCTTCCCCCTCAGGAGATAGGTTGATCTGGTTCTGGCGCTTGTAGTCAGCGTCTTTTGTACCAGCGGCGGTGGGCGTTTCCTAAAAAAGGGGCGTGGCCTCTGTCCTCGCCGGTAATGGCGTCAGGAGGAGTGTTAAGGTCAGGCTTCGGGGCAGCGCTAGGATCCGCTGCGCGGGCCGATCAGTGGCGAGCAAGTGCCCTGAACTGCTTTCACAAGCGTGGTGAGTTTTAAAAATACAAGTAAATGGTGACAGTAGACTTTTTTAAAATAACACAAGTCGCGCTCCCGGCTTCCGCCTCAGGAGATAGGTTGATCTGGTTCTGGTGCTTGTAGTCAGCGTCTTTTGTACCAGCGGTGGTGGGCGTGGCCTAAAAAAGGGGCGTGGCCTCTGTCCTCGCCGGTAATGATGTCAGGAGGAGTGTTAAGGTCAGGCTTCGCGGCAGCGCTACGATCCGCTGCGCGGGCTGATCAGTGGCGAGCAAGTGCCCTGAACTGCTTTCACATGCGTGGTGAGTTTTAAAAATACAAGTAAATGGTTACAGTAGATTTTTTAAAATAACACAAGTCGCTCTCCCGGCTTCTGCCTCAGGAGATAGGTTGATCTGGTTCTGGCGTTTGTAGTCAGCGTCTTTTGTACCAGCGGCGGTGGGTGTGACCTAAAATTGGGGCGTGGCCTCTGTCCTCGCCGGTAATGGCGTCAGGAGGAGTGTGAAGGTCAGGCTTCGCGGCAGCGCTACGATCCGCTGCGCGGGCCGATCAATGGCGAGCAAGTGCCCTGAACTGCTTTCACAAGCGTGGTGAGTTTAAAAAATACAAGTAAATGGTGACAGTAGATTTTTTAAAATCACACAAGTCGCGCTCCCGGCTTCCGCCTCAGGAGATAGGTTGGTCTGGTTCTGGCGCTTGTAGTCAGCGTCTTTTATACCAGCGGCGGTGGGCGTTGTAGGAGAGTAGGGTCTGCAATCCTATGATCACCCAGATTTTTTGCTTTTGTTTCACTGGTTTACGACTTTCTCTGGCTGTGGGCCTGCCAATCAGACCCACAGCCTGGCTGTTCTCTTTCTAAATTACGATATGTACCCTAGGTGCATGTACCAATTGGTACTGGGCCACCTTATCAGACCCTGTAACTCAGGGCATAGGTGTACCCAGGGCCGCCAGGGGCTGCAGCATGTATTATGCCACCCCTGGCTGGCCTCCTAAATTTGACACAACTGGCTGCATGACAGCTGGGGCAAAGTCGTGTAATCACCCTTTGCTTTAGGTATAGTAGCCCTATATCTAACCATACAATGGACACCCGAGTTCCTATCAGTCACTCCTATGGCAGGCCTTGACAATCCTGAAGGCAGAGTGCGTGGGCTCGTGTGAACTAGGTTTTGGCCCGAGCCGAGCCCGGTTGCAGCTTGCGGAATCAAGACCCAATGGCTGTTCCATGATAACGCGTACCACATCGGTAACTTCGGTGTCGCGTTATCAAGGCATGTCGAGTAAGGTGTCATACGAATCGGGATGCTGCCCTCTCACCAATTCTGGCGACGAGGTTAGCATTCCGCCCTTCTAGAGGGACACGACATGTACGTAACTGTGAACCCCGGTTAAAGTTAACTAAAGCCTCAGCTCCACAAAATGGATGCTGCCACCACAGACACGAGTCTGACCTCCTGCTGCTGGGAGTCCTTCCAGCGAGGAGCGCTTGGACAAAGGGTTTCCTGTCAAGGGCGGTGTTCGCACCGTCCCAGACAGGGTTTGTGTATTCTGGGTAGGTAGGGCTTTCCAAGAAGGTGACTGCGGAGTGGCACCCCGGTGCTCACTACGCATCGGCCGGCTAGAACCAGTTCCAGGGGCGCGCAGCCCCTGACCTGGGGAAAGTCCAGCAGGGGGGAGAAGGGTGTAACTACCCCCCTTCCTGGTCCCACCCTTAGGGCAGGACCTAGTCATGTACCCACCCCTTTCTTTAGGATAAAGGCCGGAGCGGGGACCCTTCCAAATTAGATCATCTTTGAATCAAGAACTACTTTCTACGAAAGGACATTCGAGACTCTTCTCAAGATTTCTCCCTTGTGACTAAGGAGTAGTCACCCTGCATCAGCGGGCACCATCTAAGAACTATGCGGTTTGCTGCAAGTCCTTCCTCAAGGATCCGACGGCCCAGCTCGACGAGAACCGGCTTCCCTGGCACCTCTGACCTCTACCAACGTCATCAGCTCAGCTGTGATCTGTGGGTGCGACGAGACCTCGAGGGACCGGCCACCATCAAAACCTGCACGCTTTCTTAACCAGCACGACCATCGAAGCAATTCTCTGGTGAGTGATCTGGGGTCCGAGAAGCCCCGACCCTGAGCCGCTCCAGCACCGAAGTGCAGTCTCCCAGCATCTCCACGATCTGCGTGGGGCCCTTCTGCTCGCTGCTCAAGCACGTTGTCTGGTCACTAGCCGCTGGCTTGTGCCCTTCCTTGACGACATCCGACAAACAACACTGCTGGTCTGGTTGCTCCAGATCGGCCCTTGCTCCCTTTTCCGAGAGGAGTACCCCGGACCCTCCTGGTCCATTCAAGACGCCATCTTAGGCCTACCACGTGGCCCTGAGATCTACCAAGGCGTGTTGCCCCAATCCTGGGCCCAGCGACGCCGACAGCATCATCCTTCGTGGGACAGCTCGCACCTCCCTCCTGGTCGCCGACAACGCCTCCGGGTCCGTGAGACTGCAGAGCCTAGCGTCGCCCACTCACCTGGTCGAGGTGACGGCCAACCGGTGCCCTCCTGGTACCCTCTGACTACTGGCTAGTAGTACGAACTTGGTCCCCTCTGCTTTCAGGTGTCATCGATCTCTGATCCAGGCTTGGATCTCTACGAACTATTCATCACTGGTCGCCGGCCAGCAACTCCTTTTCTTCCGGCTCCTGGCTCGTCAGCGAAGACCCCCGACGCCTGTAAGACTTGTGCAGCCGCAGCCCTCGTGGCTAGGTAACTTCGGCATTTCGGTGCCTGCATAGCCTCCTTACTCTAGGGTCCCGAGTCCCTCGCTTCCGACTTGCCTTATCGGGTCCGCCCGAGACCACTAAACCTTCCGTGTCTTCGGACACTTGTTTTAATTGTGCACTTGAAGTATTTTCCTAAGAGATTTGGTTTGTGCTTAGTACCCTGTCCTCATAATGAGTACAGGGCTGTTGTGATTCTTAATAAATATACTGTTTATTTTCATAACACTTGTGTGGTGTCCTTTCACTTGGTGTTCAAGGGGTATGTGATGGTATAACAGCTGGCTTAACACGCCCTCTCGAGTCTTTAGCCTTAGACTGCTCGTATCCACGCTACTAGGATAGCTGGTCTATAGGTTGACTTACAACCAATCATCATAAGGGTCGTTTGGAACGATGCATAGCGGTCGCTGGAATAGCGAACGCTACATATCGGGCCAACTTCTCACAGGCGTGGCCTAAAAAGGGGGCGTGGCCTCAGTCCTCGCCGGTAATGGCATCAGGAGGAGTGTTAAGGTCAGGCTTCGCGGCAGTGCTACGATCCGCTGCGCGGGCCGATCAGTGGCGAGCAAGTGCCCTGAACTGCTTTCACAAGCGTGGTGAGTTTTAAAAATACAAGTAAATGGTGACAGTAGATTTTTTAAAATAACACAAGTCGTGCTCCCGGCTTCCGCCTCTGGAGATAGTTTGATCTGGTTCTGACGCTTGTAGTCAGCGTCTTTTGTACCAGCGGCGGTGGGCGTGGCCTCAAAAAGGGGCCTTGCCTCTGTCCTCGCCGGTAATGGCGTCAGTAGGAGTGTTAAGGTCAGGCTTCGCGGCAGCGCTACGATCCGCTGCGCGCCCCGTTCAGTGGCGAGCAAGTGCCCTGAACTGCTTTCACAAGCGTGGTGAGTTTTAAAAATACAAGTAAATGGTGACAGTAGATTTTTTAAAATAACACAAGTCGTGCTCCCGGCTTCCGCCTCTGGAGATAGTTTGATCTGGTTCTGGCGCTTGTAGTCAGCGTCTTTTGTACCAGCGGCGGTGGGTGTGGCCTAAAAAAGGGGCATTGCCACTGTCCTCGCCGGTAATGGCGTCAGGAGCAGTGTTAAGGTCAGGCTTCGCGGCAGCGCTACGATCCGCTGCGCGGGCCGATCAGTGGCGAGCAAGTGCCCTGAACTGCTTTCACAAGCGTGGTGAGTTTTAAAAATACAAGTAAATGGTGACAGTAGATTTTTTAAAATAACACAAGTCGTGCTCCCGGCTTCCGCCTCTGGAGATAGTTTGATCTGGTTCTGGCGCTTGTAGTCAGCGTCTTTTGTACCAGCGTCGGTGGGTGTGGCCTAAAAAAGGGGCATTGCCACTGTCCTCGCCGGTAATGGCGTCAGGAGCAGTGTTAAGGTCAGGCTTCGCGGCAGCGCTACGATCCGCTGCGCGGGCCGATCAGTGGCGAGCAAGTGCCCTGAACTGCTTTCACAAGCGTGGTGAGTTTTAAAAATACAAGTAAATGGTGACAGTAGATTTTTTAAAATAACACAAGTCGCGCTCCCGGCTTCCGTCTCAGGAGATACGTTGATCTGGTTCTGGCGCTTGTAGTCAGCGTCTTTTGTACCAGCGGCGGTGGGCGTGGCCTAAAAAAGGGGCGTGGCCTCTGTCCTCGCCGGTAATGGCGTCAGGAGGAGTGTGAAAGTCAGGCTTCGCAGCAGCGCTACAATTCGCTGCGCGGGCCGATCAGTGGCGAGCAAGTGCCCTGAACTGCTTTCACAAGCGTGGTGAGTTTTAAAAATACAAGTAAATGGTGACAGTACATTTTTTAAAATAACAGAAGTCGCCCTCCCGGCTTCCGCCTCAGGAGATAGGTTGATCTGGTTCCGGCGCTTGTAGTCAGCGTCTTTTGTACCAGCGGCGGTGGGCGTGGCCTAAAAAGGGGCGTGGCCTCTGTCCTCGCCCGTAATGGCGTCAGGAGGAGTGTTAAGGTCAGGCTTCGCGGCAGCGCTATGATCCGCTGCGCGGGCCGATCAGTGGCGAGCAAGTGCCCTGAACTGCTTTCACAAGCGTGGTGAGTTTTAAAAATACAAGTAAATGGTGACAGTAGATTTTTTAAAATAACACAAGTCGCGCTCCCGGCTTCCGCCTCAGGAGATAGGTTGATCTGGTGCTGGCGCTTGTAGCCAGCGTCTTTTGTACCAGCGGCGGTGGGCGTGGCCTAAAAAAGGGGCGTGGCCTCTGTCCTCGCCGGTAATGGCGTCAGTAGGAGTGTTACGGTCAGGCTTCGCAGCAGCGCTACGATCCGCTGCGCGGGCCGTTCAGTCGCGAGCAAGTGCCCTGAACTGCTTTCACAAGCGTGGTGAGTTTTAAAAATAGAAGTAAATGGTGACAGTAGATTTTTTAAAATAACACAAGTCGTGCTCCCGGCTTCCGCCTCTGGAGATAGTTTGATCTGGTTCTGGCGCTTGTAGTCAGCGTCTTTTGTACCAGCGGCGGTGGGTGTGGCCTAAAAAAGGGGCATTGCCACTGTCCTCGGCGGTAATGGCGTCAGGAGCAGTGTTAAGGTCAGGCTTCGCGGCAGCGCTACGATCCGCTGCGCGGGCCGATCAGTGGCGAGCAAGTGCCCTGAACTGCTTTCACAAGCGTGGTGAGTTTTAAAAATACAAGTAAATGGTGACAGTAGATTTTTTAAAATAACACAAGTCGCGCTCCCGGCTTCCGCC
This sequence comes from Lissotriton vulgaris, assembly GCF_964263255.1. NCBI lineage: Eukaryota > Metazoa > Chordata > Amphibia > Caudata > Salamandridae > Lissotriton > Lissotriton vulgaris. The sequence goes on from NC_141688.1 coordinate 201,734,435, forward strand.
TCAGGAGATACGTTGATCTGGTTCTGGCGCTTGTAGTCAGCGTCTTTTGTACCAGCGGCGGTGGGCGTGGCCTAAAAAGGGGCGTGGCCTCTGTCCTCGCCGGTAATGGCGTCAGGAGGAGTGTGAAAGTCAGGCTTCGCAGCAGCGCTACAATTCAATGCGCGGGCCGATCAGTGGCGAGCAAGTGCCCTGAACTGCTTTCACAAGCGTGGTGAGTTTTAAAAATACAAGTAAATGGTGACAGTACATTTTTTAAAATAACAGAAGTCGCCCTCCCGGCTTCCGCCTCAGGAGATAAGTTGATCTGGTTCCGGCGCTTGTAGTCAGCGTCTTTTGTACCAGCGGCGGTGGGCGTGGCCTAAAAAAGGGGCGTGGCCTCTGTCCTCGCCCGTAATGGCGTCAGGAGGAGTGTTAAGGTCAGGCTTCGCGGCAGCGCTATGATCCGCTGCGCGGGCCGATCAGTGGCGAGCAAGTGCCCTGAACTGCTTTCACAAGCGTGGTGAGTTTTAAAAATACAAGTAAATGGTGACAGTAGATTTTTTAAAATAACACAAGTCGCGCTCCCGGCTTCCGCCTCAGGAGATAGGTTGATCTGGTGCTGGCGCTTGTAGTCAGCGTCTTTTGTACCAGCGGCGGTGGGCGTGGCCTAAAAAAGGGGCGTGGCCTCTGTCCTCGCCGGTAATGGCGTCAGGAGCAGTGTTAAGGTCAGGCTTCGTGGCAGCGCTACGATCCGCTGCGCGGACCGATCAGTGGCGAGCAAGTGCCCTGAACTGCTTTCACAAGCGTGGTGAGTTTTAAAAATACAAGTAAATGGTGACAGACAGTAGATTTTTTAAAATAACACAAGTCGCGCTCCCGGCTTCCGCCTCAGGAGATAGGTTGATCGGGTTCTGGCGCTTGTAGTCAGCGTCTTTTGTACCAGCGGCGGTGGGCGTTTCCTAAAAAAGGGGCGTGGCCTCTGTCCTCGCCGGTAATGGCGTCAGGAGGAGAGTTAAGGTCAGGCTTCGGGGCAGCGCTACGATCCGCTGCGCGGGCCGATCAGTGGCGAGCAAGTGCCCTGAACTGCTTTCACAAGCGTGGTGAGTTTTAAAAATACAAGTAAATGGTGACAGTAGACTTTTTTAAAATAACACAAGTCGCGCTCCCGGCTTCTGCCTCAGGAGATAGGTTGATCTGGTTCTGGCGCTTGTAGTCAGCCTCTTTTGTACCAGCGGGGGTGGGCGTGGCCTAAAAAAGGGGCGTGGCCTCTGTCCTCGCCGGTAATGGTGTCAGGAGGGGTGTTAAGGTCAGGCTTCGCGGCAGTGCTACGATCCGCTGCGCGGGCCGATCAGTGGCGAGCAAGTGCCCTGAACTGCTTTCACAAGCGTGGTGAGTTTTAAAAATATAAGTAAATGGTGACAGTAGATTTTTTAAAATAACACAAGTCGTGCTCCCGGCTTCCGCCTCTGGAGATAGTTTGATCTGGTTCTGACGCTTGTAGTCAGCGTCTTTTGTACCAGCGGCGGTGGGCGTGGCCTAAAAAAGGGGCCTTGCCTCTGTCCTCGCCGGTAATGGCGTCAGGAGGAGTGTTAAGGTCAGGCTTCGCGGCAGCGCTACGATCCGCTGCGCGGGCCGTTCAGTGGCGAGCAAGTGCCCTGAACTGCTTTCACAAGCGTGGTGAGTTTTAAAAATACAAGTAAATGGTGACAGTAGATTTTTAAAAATAACACAAGTCGTGCTCCCGGCTTCCGCCTCTGGAGATAGTTTGATCTGGTTCTGGCGCTTGTAGTCAGCGTCTTTTGTACCAGCGGCGGTGGGCGTGGCCTAAAAAAGGGGCCTTGCCTCTGTCCTCGCCGGTAATGGTGTCAGGAGGAGTGTTAAGGTCAGGCTTTGCGGCAGCGCTACGATCCGCTGCGCGGGCCGTTCAGTGATGAGCAAGTGCCCTGAACTGCTTTCACAAGTGTGGTGAGTTTTAAAAATACAAGTAAATGGTGACAGTAGATTTTTTTAAATAACACAAGTCGTGCTCCCGGCTTCCGCCTCTGGAGATAGTTTGATCTGGTTCTGGCGCTTGTAGTCAGCGTCTTTTGTACCAGCGGCGGTGGGTGTGGCCTAAAAAAGGGGCATTGCCACTGTCCTCGCCGGTAATGGCGTCAGGAGCAGTGTTAAGGTCAGGCTTCGCGGCAGCGCTACGATCCGCTGCGCGGGCCGATCAGTGGCGAGCAAGTGCCCTGAACTGCTTTCACAAGCGTGGTGAGTTTTAAAAATACAAGTAAATGGTGACAGTAGATTTTTTAAAATAACACAAGTCGCGCTCCCGGCTTCCGCCTCAGGAGATAGGTTGATCTGGTTCTGGCGCTTGTAGTCAGCGTCTTTTGTACCAGCGGCGGTGGGTGTGGCCTAAAAAAGGGGCGTGGCCTCAGTCCTCGCCGGTAATGGCGTCAGGAGGAGTGTTAAGGTAATGCTTCGCGGCAGCGCTACGATCCGCTGCGCGGGCCGATCAGTGGCGAGCAACTGCCCTGAACTGCTTTCACACGCGTGGTGAGTTTTAAAAATACAAATAAATGGTGACAGTAGAGTTTTTTAAAATAACACAAGTCACGCTCCTGGCTTCCGCCTCAGGAGATAGGTTGATCTGGTGCTGGCGCTTGTAGTCAGTGTCTTTTGTACCAGCGGCGGTGGGCGTGGCCTAAAAAGGGGCGTGGCCTCTGTCATCGCCGGTAATGGCATCAGGAGGAGAGTTGAGGTCAGGCTTCGCGGCAGCGCTACGATCCGCTGCGCGGGCCGATCAGTGGCGAGCAAGTGCCCTGAACTGCTTTCACAAGCGTGGTAAATTTTAAAAATACAAGTAAATGGTGACAGTAGATTTTTTAAAATAACAGTAGTCGCGCTCCCGGCTTCCGCCTCAGGAGATAGGTTGATCTGGTTCTGGCGCTTGTAGTCAGCGTCTTTTGTACCAGCGGCGGTGGGCGTGGCCTAAAAAGGGGCGTGGCCTCTGTCCTCGCCGGTAATGGCGTCAGGAGGAGTGTGAAAGTCAGGCTTCGCAGCAGCGCTACAATTCGCTACGCGGGCCGATCAGTGGCGAGCAAGTGCCCTGAACTGCTTTCACAAGCGTGGTGAGTTTTAAAAATACAAGTAAATGGTGACAGTACATTTTTTAAAATAACACAAGTCGCGCTCCCGGCTTCCGCCTCAGGAGATAGGTTGATCTGGTTCCGGCGCTTGTAGTCAGCGTCTTTTGTACCAGCGGCGGTGGGCGTGGCCTAAAAAAGGGGCGTGGCCTCTGTCCTCGCCCGTAATGGCTTCAGGAGGAGTGTAAAGGTCAGGCTTCGCGGCAGCGCTACGATCCGCTGCGCGGGCCGATCAGTGGCGAGCAAGTGCCCTGAACTGCTTTCACAAGCGTGGTGAGTTTTAAAAATACAAGTAAATGGTGACAGTAGATTTTTTAAAATAACACAAGTCGCGCTCCCGGCTTCCGCCTCAGGAGATAGGTTGATCTGGTGCTGGCGCTTGTAGTCAGCGTCTTTTGTACCAGCGGCGGTGGGCGTGGCCTAAAAAAGGGGCATTGCCTCTGTCCTCGCAGGTAATGGCGTCAGGAGGAGTGTTAAGGTCAGGCTTCGTGGCAGCGCTACCATCCGCTGCGCGGGCCGATCAGTGGCGAGCAAGTGCCCTGAACTGCTTTCACAAGCGTGGTGAGTTTTAAAAATACAAGTAAATGGTGACAGTAGAATTTTTAAAATAACACAAGTCGCGCTCCAGGCTTCCGCCTCAGGAGATAGGTTGATCTGGTTCTGGCGCTTGTAGTCAGCGTCTTTTGTACCAGCGGCGGTGGGCGTGGCCTAAAAAAGGGGCGTGGCCTCAGTCCTCGCCAGTAATGGCGTCAGGAGGAGTGTTAAGGTCAGGCTTCGCGGCAGCGCTACGATCCGCTGCGCGGGCCGATCAGTGGCGAGCATGTGCCCTGAACTGCTTTCACAAGCGTGGTGAGTTTTAAAAATACAAGTAAATGGTGACAGTAGATTTTTTTAAATAACACAAGTCGTGCTCCCGGCTTTCGCCTCTGGAGATAGTTTGATCTGGTTCTGGCGCTTGTAGTCAGCGTCTTTTGTACCAGCGGTGGTGGGCGTGGCCTAAAAAGGGGCGTGGCCCAGTCCTCGCCGGTAATGGCGTCAGGAGGAGAGTTAAGGTCAGGCTTCGCGGCAGCGCTACGATCCGCTGCCCGGGCCGATCAGTGGCGAACAAGTGCCCTGAACTGCTTTCACAAGCGTGGTGAGTTTTAAAAATACAAGTAAATGGTGACAGTAGATTTTTTAAAATAACACAAGTCGCGCTCCCGGCTTCCGCCTCAGGAGATAGGTTGATCTGGTTCTGGCGCTTGTAGTCAGCGTCTTTTGTACCAGCGGCGGTGGGCGTGGGCTAAAAAAGGGGCATGGCCTCTGTCCTCGCCGGTAATGGCGTCAGGAGGAGTGTTAAGGTCAGGCTTCGCGGCAACGCTACGATCCGCTGCGCGGGCCGATCAGTGGCGAGCAGGTGCCCTGAACTGCTTTCACAAGCGTGGTGAGTTTTAAAAATACAAGTAAATGGTGACAGTAGATTTTTTTAAATAACACAAGTCGCGCTCCCGGCTTCCGCCTCAGGAGATAGGTTGATCTGGTTCTGGCGCTTGTAGTCAGCGTCTTTTGTACCAGCGGCGGTGGGCGTGGCCTCAAAAAGGGGCCTTGCCTCTGTCCTCGCCGGTAATGGCGTCAGTAGGAGTGTTAAGGTCAGGCTTCGCGGCAGCGCTACGAACCGCTGCGCGCCCCGTTTAGTGGCGAGCAAGTGCCCTGAACTGCTTTCACAAGCGTGGTGAGTTTTAAAAATACAAGTAAATGGTGACAGTAGATTTTTTAAAATAACACAAGTCGTGCTCCCGGCTTCCGCCTCTGGAGATAGTTTGATCTGGTTCTGGCGCTTGTAGTCAGCGTCTTTTGTACCAGCGGCGGTGGGTGTGGCCTAAAAAAGGGGCATTGCCACTGTCCTCGCCGGTAATGGCGTCAGGAGCAGTGTTAAGGTCAGGCTTCGCGGCAGCGCTACGATCCGCTGCGCGGGCCGATCAGTGGCGAGCAAGTGCCCTGAACTGCTTTCACAAGCGTGGTGAGTTTTAAAAATACAAGTAAATGGTGACAGTAGATTTTTTAAAATAACACAAGTCGTGCTCCCGGCTTCCGCCTCTGGAGATAGTTTGATCTGGTTCCGGCGCTTGTAGTCAGCGTCTTTTGTACCAGCTGCGGTGGGCGTGGCCTAAAAAGGGGCGTGGCCTCTGTCCTCGCCCGTAATGGCGTCAGGAGGAGTGTTAAGGTCAGGCTTCGCGGCAGCGCTATGATCCGCTGCGCGGGCCGATCAGTGGCGAGCAAGTGCCCTGAACTGCTTTCACAAGCGTGGTGAGTTTTAAAAATACAAGTAAATGGTGACAGTAGATTTTTTAAAATAACACAAGTCGCGCTCCCGGCTTCCGCCTCAGGAGATAGGTTGATCTGGTGCTGGCGCTTGTAGTCAGCGTCTTTTGTACCAGCGGCGGTGGGCGTGGCCTAAAAAAGGGGCGTGGCCTCTGTCCTCGCCGGTAATGGCGTCAGTAGGAGTGTTAAGGTCAGGCTTCGCAGCAGCGCTACGATCCGCTGCGCGGGCCGTTCAGTCGCGAGCAAGTGCCCTGAACTGCTTTCACAAGCATGGTGAGTTTTAAAAATACAAGTAAATGGTGACAGTAGATTTTTTAAAATAACACAAGTCGCGCTCCCGGCTTCCGCCTCAGGAGATAGGTTGATCTGGTTCTGGCGCTTGTAGTCAGCGTCTTTTGTACCAGCGGCGGTGGGTGTGGCCTAAAAAAGGGGCGTGGCCTCAGTCCTCGCCGGTAATGGCGTCAGGAGGAGTGTTAAGGTAATGCTTCGCGGCAGCGCTACGATCCGCTGCGCGGGCCGATCAGTGGCGAGCAAGTGCCCTGAACTGCTTTCACACGGGTGGTGAGTTTTAAAAATACAAATAAATGGTGACAGTAGAGTTTTTTAAAATAACACAAGTCACGCTCCTGGCTTCCACCTCAGGAGATAGGTTGATCTGGTGCTGGCGCTTGTAGTCAGTGTCTTTTGTACCAGCGGCGGTGGGCGTGGCCTAAAAAGGGGCGTGGCCTCTGTCATCGCCGGTAATGGCATCAGGAGGAGAGTTGAGGTCAGGCTTCGCGGCAGCGCTACGATCCGCTGCGCGGGCCGATCAGTGGCGAGCAAGTGCCCTGAACTGCTTTCACAAGCGTGGTAAATTTTAAAAATACAAGTAAATGGTGACAGTAGATTTTTTAAAATAACACAAGTCGCGCTCCCGGCTTCCGCCTCAGGAGATAGGTTGATCTGGTTCTGGCGCTTGTAGTCAGCGTCTTTTGTACCAGCGGCGGTGGGCGTGGCCTAAAAAAGGGGCATTGCCTCTGTCCTCGCAGGTAATGGCGTCAGGAGGAGTGTTAAGGTCAGGCTTCGTGGCAGCGCTACCATCCGCTGCGCGGGCCGATCAGTGGCGAGCAAGTGCCCTGAACTGCTTTCACAAGCGTGGTGAGTTTTAAAAATACAAGTAAATGGTGACAGTAGAATTTTTAAAATAACACAAGTCGCGCTCCAGGCTTCCGCCATAGGAGATAGGTTGATCTGGTTCTGGCGCTTGTAGTCAGCGTCTTTTGTACCAGCGGCGGTGGGCGTGGCCTAAAAAAGGGGAGTGGCCTCAGTCCTCGCCAGTAATGGCGTCAGGAGGAGTGTTAAGGTCAGGCTTCGCGGCAGCGCTACGATCCGCTGCGCGGGCCGATCAGTGGCGAGCATGTGCCCTGAACTGCTTTCACAAGCGTGGTGAGTTTTAAAAATACAAGTAAATGGTGACAGTAGATTTTTTTAAATAACACAAGTCGTGCTCCCGGCTTTCGCCTCTGGAGATAGTTTGATCTGGTTCTGGCGCTTGTAGTCAGCGTCTTTTGTACCAGCGGCGGTGGGCGTGGCCTAAAAAGGGGCGTGGCCCAGTCCTCGCCGGTAATGGCGTCAGGAGGAGAGTTAAGGTCAGGCTTCGCGGCAGCGCTACGATCCGCTGCCCGGGCCGATCAGTGGCGAACAAGTGCCCTGAACTGCTTTCACAAGCGTGGTGAGTTTTAAAAATACAAGTAAATGGTGACAGTAGATTTTTTAAAATAACACAAGTCGCGCTCCCGGCTTCCGCCTCAGGAGATAGGTTGATCTGGTTCTAGCGCTTGTAGTCAGCGTCTTTTGTACCAGCGGCGGTGGGCGTGGGCTAAAAAAGGGGCGTGGCCTCTGTCCTCGCCGGTAATGGCGTCAGGAGGAGTGTTAAGGTCAGGCTTCGCGGCAACGCTACGATCCACTGCGCGGGCCGATCAGTGGCGAGCAGGTGCCCTGAACTGCTTTCACAAGCGTGGTGAGTTTTAAAAATACAAGTAAATGGTGACAGTAGATTTTTTTAAATAACACAAGTCGCGCTCCCGGCTTCCGCCTCAGGAGATAGGTTGATCTGGTTCTGGCGCTTGTAGTCAGCGTCTTTTGTACCAGTGGCGGTGGGCGTGGCCTAAAAAAGGGGCGTGGCCTCTGTCCTCGCCGGTAATGGCGTCAGGAGGAGAGTTAAGATCAGGCTTCGCGGCAGCGCTACGATCCGCTGCGCGGGCCGATCAGTGGCGAGCAAGTGCCCTGAACTGCTTTCACAAGCGTGGTGAGTTTTAAAAATACAAGTAAATGGTGACAGTAGATTTTTTAAAATAACACAAGTCGCGCTCCCGGCTTCCGCCTCAGGAGATAGGTTGATCTGGTGCTGGCGCTTGTAGTCAGCGTCTTTTGTACCAGCGGCGGTGGGCGTGGCCTAAAAAAGGGGCATTGCCTCTGTCCTCGCAGGTAATGGCGTCAGGAGGAGTGTTAAGGTCAGGCTTCGTGGCAGCGCTACCATCCGCTGCGCGGGCCGATCAGTGGCGAGCAAGTGCCCTGAACTGCTTTCACAAGCGTGGTGAGTTTTAAAAATACAAGTAAATGGTGACAGTAGAATTTTTAAAATAACACAAGTCGCGCTCCAGGCTTCCGCCTCAGGAGATAGGTTGATCTGGTTCTGGCGCTTGTAGTCAGCGTCTTTTGTACCAGCGGCGGTGGGCGTGGCCTAAAAAAGGGGCGTGGCCTCAGTCCTCGCCAGTAATGGCGTCAGGAGGAGTGTTAAGGTCAGGCTTCGCGGCAGCGCTACGATCCGCTGCGCGGGCCGATCAGTGGCGAGCATGTGCCCTGAACTGCTTTCACAAGCGTGGTGAGTTTTAAAAATACAAGTAAATGGTGACAGTAGATTTTTTTAAATAACACAAGTCGTGCTCCCGGCTTTCGCCTCTGGAGATAGTTTGATCTGGTTCTGGCGCTTGTAGTCAGCGTCTTTTGTACCAGCGGTGGTGGGCGTGGCCTAAAAAGGGGCGTGGCCCAGTCCTCGCCGGTAATGGCGTCAGGAGGAGAGTTAAGGTCAGGCTTCGCGGCAGCGCTACGATCCGCTGCCCGGGCCGATCAGTGGCGAACAAGTGCCCTGAACTGCTTTCACAAGCGTGGTGAGTTTTAAAAATACAAGTAAATGGTGACAGTAGATTTTTTAAAATAACACAAGTCGCGCTCCCGGCTTCCGCCTCAGGAGATAGGTTGATCTGGTTCTGGCGCTTGTAGTCAGCGTCTTTTGTACCAGCGGCGGTGGGCGTGGGCTAAAAAAGGGGCATGGCCTCTGTCCTCGCCGGTAATGGCGTCAGGAGGAGTGTTAAGGTCAGGCTTCGCGGCAACGCTACGATCCGCTGCGCGGGCCGATCAGTGGCGAGCAGGTGCCCTGAACTGCTTTCACAAGCGTGGTGAGTTTTAAAAATACAAGTAAATGGTGACAGTAGATTTTTTTAAATAACACAAGTCGCGCTCCCGGCTTCCGCCTCAGGAGATAGGTTGATCTGGTTCTGGCGCTTGTAGTCAGCGTCTTTTGTACCAGCGGCGGTGGGCGTGGCCTCAAAAAGGGGCCTTGCCTCTGTCCTCGCCGGTAATGGCGTCAGTAGGAGTGTTAAGGTCAGGCTTCGCGGCAGCGCTACGAACCGCTGCGCGCCCCGTTTAGTGGCGAGCAAGTGCCCTGAACTGCTTTCACAAGCGTGGTGAGTTTTAAAAATACAAGTAAATGGTGACAGTAGATTTTTTAAAATAACACAAGTCGTGCTCCCGGCTTCCGCCTCTGGAGATAGTTTGATCTGGTTCTGGCGCTTGTAGTCAGCGTCTTTTGTACCAGCGGCGGTGGGTGTGGCCTAAAAAAGGGGCATTGCCACTGTCCTCGCCGGTAATGGCGTCAGGAGCAGTGTTAAGGTCAGGCTTCGCGGCAGCGCTACGATCCGCTGCGCGGGCCGATCAGTGGCGAGCAAGTGCCCTGAACTGCTTTCACAAGCGTGGTGAGTTTTAAAAATACAAGTAAATGGTGACAGTAGATTTTTTAAAATAACACAAGTCGTGCTCCCGGCTTCCGCCTCTGGAGATAGTTTGATCTGGTTCCGGCGCTTGTAGTCAGCGTCTTTTGTACCAGCTGCGGTGGGCGTGGCCTAAAAAGGGGCGTGGCCTCTGTCCTCGCCCGTAATGGCGTCAGGAGGAGTGTTAAGGTCAGGCTTCGCGGCAGCGCTATGATCCGCTGCGCGGGCCGATCAGTGGCGAGCAAGTGCCCTGAACTGCTTTCACAAGCGTGGTGAGTTTTAAAAATACAAGTAAATGGTGACAGTAGATTTTTTAAAATAACACAAGTCGCGCTCCCGGCTTCCGCCTCAGGAGATAGGTTGATCTGGTGCTGGCGCTTGTAGTCAGCGTCTTTTGTACCAGCGGCGGTGGGCGTGGCCTAAAAAAGGGGCGTGGCCTCTGTCCTCGCCGGTAATGGCGTCAGTAGGAGTGTTAAGGTCAGGCTTCGCAGCAGCGCTACGATCCGCTGCGCGGGCCGTTCAGTCGCGAGCAAGTGCCCTGAACTGCTTTCACAAGCATGGTGAGTTTTAAAAATACAAGTAAATGGTGACAGTAGATTTTTTAAAATAACACAAGTCGCGCTCCCGGCTTCCGCCTCAGGAGATAGGTTGATCTGGTTCTGGCGCTTGTAGTCAGCGTCTTTTGTACCAGCGGCGGTGGGTGTGGCCTAAAAAAGGGGCGTGGCCTCAGTCCTCGCCGGTAATGGCGTCAGGAGGAGTGTTAAGGTAATGCTTCGCGGCAGCGCTACGATCCGCTGCGCGGGCCGATCAGTGGCGAGCAAGTGCCCTGAACTGCTTTCACACGGGTGGTGAGTTTTAAAAATACAAATAAATGGTGACAGTAGAGTTTTTTAAAATAACACAAGTCACGCTCCTGGCTTCCACCTCAGGAGATAGGTTGATCTGGTGCTGGCGCTTGTAGTCAGTGTCTTTTGTACCAGCGGCGGTGGGCGTGGCCTAAAAAGGGGCGTGGCCTCTGTCATCGCCGGTAATGGCATCAGGAGGAGAGTTGAGGTCAGGCTTCGCGGCAGCGCTACGATCCGCTGCGCGGGCCGATCAGTGGCGAGCAAGTGCCCTGAACTGCTTTCACAAGCGTGGTAAATTTTAAAAATACAAGTAAATGGTGACAGTAGATTTTTTAAAATAACACAAGTCGCGCTCCCGGCTTCCGCCTCAGGAGATAGGTTGATCTGGTTCTGGCGCTTGTAGTCAGCGTCTTTTGTACCAGCGGCGGTGGGCGTGGCCTAAAAAAGGGGCATTGCCTCTGTCCTCGCAGGTAATGGCGTCAGGAGGAGTGTTAAGGTCAGGCTTCGTGGCAGCGCTACCATCCGCTGCGCGGGCCGATCAGTGGCGAGCAAGTGCCCTGAACTGCTTTCACAAGCGTGGTGAGTTTTAAAAATACAAGTAAATGGTGACAGTAGAATTTTTAAAATAACACAAGTCGCGCTCCAGGCTTCCGCCATAGGAGATAGGTTGATCTGGTTCTGGCGCTTGTAGTCAGCGTCTTTTGTACCAGCGGCGGTGGGCGTGGCCTAAAAAAGGGGAGTGGCCTCAGTCCTCGCCAGTAATGGCGTCAGGAGGAGTGTTAAGGTCAGGCTTCGCGGCAGCGCTACGATCCGCTGCGCGGGCCGATCAGTGGCGAGCATGTGCCCTGAACTGCTTTCACAAGCGTGGTGAGTTTTAAAAATACAAGTAAATGGTGACAGTAGATTTTTTTAAATAACACAAGTCGTGCTCCCGGCTTTCGCCTCTGGAGATAGTTTGATCTGGTTCTGGCGCTTGTAGTCAGCGTCTTTTGTACCAGCGGCGGTGGGCGTGGCCTAAAAAGGGGCGTGGCCCAGTCCTCGCCGGTAATGGCGTCAGGAGGAGAGTTAAGGTCAGGCTTCGCGGCAGCGCTACGATCCGCTGCCCGGGCCGATCAGTGGCGAACAAGTGCCCTGAACTGCTTTCACAAGCGTGGTGAGTTTTAAAAATACAAGTAAATGGTGACAGTAGATTTTTTAAAATAACACAAGTCGCGCTCCCGGCTTCCGCCTCAGGAGATAGGTTGATCTGGTTCTAGCGCTTGTAGTCAGCGTCTTTTGTACCAGCGGCGGTGGGCGTGGGCTAAAAAAGGGGCGTGGCCTCTGTCCTCGCCGGTAATGGCGTCAGGAGGAGTGTTAAGGTCAGGCTTCGCGGCAACGCTACGATCCACTGCGCGGGCCGATCAGTGGCGAGCAGGTGCCCTGAACTGCTTTCACAAGCGTGGTGAGTTTTAAAAATACAAGTAAATGGTGACAGTAGATTTTTTTAAATAACACAAGTCGCGCTCCCGGCTTCCGCCTCAGGAGATAGGTTGATCTGGTTCTGGCGCTTGTAGTCAGCGTCTTTTGTACCAGTGGCGGTGGGCGTGGCCTAAAAAAGGGGCGTGGCCTCTGTCCTCGCCGGTAATGGCGTCAGGAGGAGAGTTAAGATCAGGCTTCGCGGCAGCGCTACGATCCGCTGCGCGGGCCGATCAGTGGCGAGCAAGTGCCCTGAACTGCTTTCACAAGCGTGGTGAGTTTTAAAAATACAAGTAAATGGTGACAGTAGATTTTTTAAAATAACACAAGTCGCGCTCCCGGCTTCCGCCTCAGGAGATAGGTTGATCTGGTGCTGGCGCTTGTAGTCAGCGTCTTTTGTACCAGCGGCGGTGGGCGTGGCCTAAAAAAGGGGCATTGCCTCTGTCCTCGCAGGTAATGGCGTCAGGAGGAGTGTTAAGGTCAGGCTTCGTGGCAGCGCTACCATCCGCTGCGCGGGCCGATCAGTGGCGAGCAAGTGCCCTGAACTGCTTTCACAAGCGTGGTGAGTTTTAAAAATACAAGTAAATGGTGACAGTAGAATTTTTAAAATAACACAAGTCGCGCTCCAGGCTTCCGCCTCAGGAGATAGGTTGATCTGGTTCTGGCGCTTGTAGTCAGCGTCTTTTGTACCAGCGGCGGTGGGCGTGGCCTAAAAAAGGGGCGTGGCCTCAGTCCTCGCCAGTAATGGCGTCAGGAGGAGTGTTAAGGTCAGGCTTCGCGGCAGCGCTACGATCCGCTGCGCGGGCCGATCAGTGGCGAGCATGTGCCCTGAACTGCTTTCACAAGCGTGGTGAGTTTTAAAAATACAAGTAAATGGTGACAGTAGATTTTTTTAAATAACACAAGTCGTGCTCCCGGCTTTCGCCTCTGGAGATAGTTTGATCTGGTTCTGGCGCTTGTAGTCAGCGTCTTTTGTACCAGCGGTGGTGGGCGTGGCCTAAAAAGGGGCGTGGCCCAGTCCTCGCCGGTAATGGCGTCAGGAGGAGAGTTAAGGTCAGGCTTCGCGGCAGCGCTACGATCCGCTGCCCGGGCCGATCAGTGGCGAACAAGTGCCCTGAACTGCTTTCACAAGCGTGGTGAGTTTTAAAAATACAAGTAAATGGTGACAGTAGATTTTTTAAAATAACACAAGTCGCGCTCCCGGCTTCCGCCTCAGGAGATAGGTTGATCTGGTTCTGGCGCTTGTAGTCAGCGTCTTTTGTACCAGCGGCGGTGGGCGTGGGCTAAAAAAGGGGCATGGCCTCTGTCCTCGCCGGTAATGGCGTCAGGAGGAGTGTTAAGGTCAGGCTTCGCGGCAACGCTACGATCCGCTGCGCGGGCCGATCAGTGGCGAGCAGGTGCCCTGAACTGCTTTCACAAGCGTGGTGAGTTTTAAAAATACAAGTAAATGGTGACAGTAGATTTTTTTAAATAACACAAGTCGCGCTCCCGGCTTCCGCCTCAGGAGATAGGTTGATCTGGTTCTGGCGCTTGTAGTCAGCGTCTTTTGTACCAGCGGCGGTGGGCGTGGCCTCAAAAAGGGGCCTTGCCTCTGTCCTCGCCGGTAATGGCGTCAGTAGGAGTGTTAAGGTCAGGCTTCGCGGCAGCGCTACGAACCGCTGCGCGCCCCGTTTAGTGGCGAGCAAGTGCCCTGAACTGCTTTCACAAGCGTGGTGAGTTTTAAAAATACAAGTAAATGGTGACAGTAGATTTTTTAAAATAACACAAGTCGTGCTCCCGGCTTCCGCCTCTGGAGATAGTTTGATCTGGTTCTGGCGCTTGTAGTCAGCGTCTTTTGTACCAGCGGCGGTGGGTGTGGCCTAAAAAAGGGGCATTGCCACTGTCCTCGCCGGTAATGGCGTCAGGAGCAGTGTTAAGGTCAGGCTTCGCGGCAGCGCTACGATCCGCTGCGCGGGCCGATCAGTGGCGAGCAAGTGCCCTGAACTGCTTTCACAAGCGTGGTGAGTTTTAAAAATACAAGTAAATGGTGACAGTAGATTTTTTAAAATAACACAAGTCGTGCTCCCGGCTTCCGCCTCTGGAGATAGTTTGATCTGGTTCCGGCGCTTGTAGTCAGCGTCTTTTGTACCAGCTGCGGTGGGCGTGGCCTAAAAAGGGGCGTGGCCTCTGTCCTCGCCCGTAATGGCGTCAGGAGGAGTGTTAAGGTCAGGCTTCGCGGCAGCGCTATGATCCGCTGCGCGGGCCGATCAGTGGCGAGCAAGTGCCCTGAACTGCTTTCACAAGCGTGGTGAGTTTTAAAAATACAAGTAAATGGTGACAGTAGATTTTTTAAAATAACACAAGTCGCGCTCCCGGCTTCCGCCTCAGGAGATAGGTTGATCTGGTGCTGGCGCTTGTAGTCAGCGTCTTTTGTACCAGCGGCGGTGGGCGTGGCCTAAAAAAGGGGCGTGGCCTCTGTCCTCGCCGGTAATGGCGTCAGTAGGAGTGTTAAGGTCAGGCTTCGCAGCAGCGCTACGATCCGCTGCGCGGGCCGTTCAGTCGCGAGCAAGTGCCCTGAACTGCTTTCACAAGCATGGTGAGTTTTAAAAATACAAGTAAATGGTGACAGTAGATTTTTTAAAATAACACAAGTCGCGCTCCCGGCTTCCGCCTCAGGAGATAGGTTGATCTGGTTCTGGCGCTTGTAGTCAGCGTCTTTTGTACCAGCGGCGGTGGGTGTGGCCTAAAAAAGGGGCGTGGCCTCAGTCCTCGCCGGTAATGGCGTCAGGAGGAGTGTTAAGGTCAGGCTTCGCGGCAGCGCTACGATCCGCTGCGCGGGCCGATCAGTGGCGAGCAAGTGCCCTGAACTGCTTTCACACGGGTGGTGAGTTTTAAAAATACAAATAAATGGTGACAGTAGAGTTTTTTAAAATAACACAAGTCACGCTCCTGGCTTCCACCTCAGGAGATAGGTTGATCTGGTGCTGGCGCTTGTAGTCAGTGTCTTTTGTACCAGCGGCGGTGGGCGTGGCCTAAAAAGGGGCGTGGCCTCTGTCATCGCCGGTAATGGCATCAGGAGGAGAGTTGAGGTCAGGCTTCGCGGCAGCGCTACGATCCGCTGCGCGGGCCGATCAGTGGCGAGCAAGTGCCCTGAACTGCTTTCACAAGCGTGGTAAATTTTAAAAATACAAGTAAATGGTGACAGTAGATTTTTTAAAATAACACAAGTCGCGCTCCCGGCTTCCGCCTCAGGAGATAGGTTGATCTGGTTCTGGCGCTTGTAGTCAGCGTCTTTTGTACCAGCGGCGGTGGGCGTGGCCTAAAAAAGGGGCATTGCCTCTGTCCTCGCAGGTAATGGCGTCAGGAGGAGTGTTAAGGTCAGGCTTCGTGGCAGCGCTACCATCCGCTGCGCGGGCCGATCAGTGGCGAGCAAGTGCCCTGAACTGCTTTCACAAGCGTGGTGAGTTTTAAAAATACAAGTAAATGGTGACAGTAGAATTTTTAAAATAACACAAGTCGCGCTCCAGGCTTCCGCCATAGGAGATAGGTTGATCTGGTTCTGGCGCTTGTAGTCAGCGTCTTTTGTACCAGCGGCGGTGGGCGTGGCCTAAAAAAGGGGAGTGGCCTCAGTCCTCGCCAGTAATGGCGTCAGGAGGAGTGTTAAGGTCAGGCTTCGCGGCAGCGCTACGATCCGCTGCGCGGGCCGATCAGTGGCGAGCATGTGCCCTGAACTGCTTTCACAAGCGTGGTGAGTTTTAAAAATACAAGTAAATGGTGACAGTAGATTTTTTTAAATAACACAAGTCGTGCTCCCGGCTTTCGCCTCTGGAGATAGTTTGATCTGGTTCTGGCGCTTGTAGTCAGCGTCTTTTGTACCAGCGGCGGTGGGCGTGGCCTAAAAAGGGGCGTGGCCCAGTCCTCGCCGGTAATGGCGTCAGGAGGAGAGTTAAGGTCAGGCTTCGCGGCAGCGCTACGATCCGCTGCCCGGGCCGATCAGTGGCGAACAAGTGCCCTGAACTGCTTTCACAAGCGTGGTGAGTTTTAAAAATACAAGTAAATGGTGACAGTAGATTTTTTAAAATAACACAAGTCGCGCTCCCGGCTTCCGCCTCAGGAGATAGGTTGATCTGGTTCTAGCGCTTGTAGTCAGCGTCTTTTGTACCAGCGGCGGTGGGCGTGGGCTAAAAAAGGGGCGTGGCCTCTGTCCTCGCCGGTAATGGCGTCAGGAGGAGTGTTAAGGTCAGGCTTCGCGGCAACGCTACGATCCACTGCGCGGGCCGATCAGTGGCGAGCAGGTGCCCTGAACTGCTTTCACAAGCGTGGTGAGTTTTAAAAATACAAGTAAATGGTGACAGTAGATTTTTTTAAATAACACAAGTCGCGCTCCCGGCTTCCGCCTCAGGAGATAGGTTGATCTGGTTCTGGCGCTTGTAGTCAGCGTCTTTTGTACCAGTGGCGGTGGGCGTGGCCTAAAAAAGGGGCGTGGCCTCTGTCCTCGCCGGTAATGGCGTCAGGAGGAGAGTTAAGATCAGGCTTCGCGGCAGCGCTACGATCCGCTGCGCGGGCCGATCAGTGGCGAGCAAGTGCCCTGAACTGCTTTCACAAGCGTGGTGAGTTTTAAAAATACAAGTAAATGGTGACAGTAGATTTTTTAAAATAACACAAGTCGCGCTCCCGGCTTCCGCCTCAGGAGATAGGTTGATCTGGTTCTGGCGCTTGTAGTCAGCGTCTTTTGTACCAGCGGCGGTGGGCGTGGCCTAAAAAAGGGACGTGGCCTCTGTCCTCGCCGGTAATGGCGTCAGGAGGAGTGTTACGGTTAGGCTTCGCTGCAGCGCTACGATCCGCTGCGCGGGCCGATCAGTGGCGAGCAAGTGCCCTGAACTGCTTTCACAAGCGTGGTGAGTTTTAAAAATACAAGTAAATGGTGACAGTAGATTTTTTAAAATAACACAAGTCGCGCTCCCGGCTTCCGCCTCAGGAGATAGGTTGATCTGGTGCTGGCGCTTGTAGTCAGCGTCTTTTGTACCAGCGGCGGTGGGCGTGGCCTAAAAAAGGGGCATTGCCTCTGTCCTCGCAGGTAATGGCGTCAGGAGGAGTGTTAAGGTCAGGCTTCGTGGCAGCGCTACCATCCGCTGCGCGGGCCGATCAGTGGCGAGCAAGTGCCCTGAACTGCTTTCACAAGCGTGGTGAGTTTTAAAAATACAAGTAAATGGTGACAGTAGATTTTTTAAAATAACACAAGTCGCGCTCCCGGCTTCTGCCTCAGGAGATAGGTTGATCTGGTTCTGGCGCTTGTAGTCAGCGTCTTTTGTACCAGCGGCGGTGGGCGTGGCCTAAAAAAGGGGAGTGGCCTCAGTCCTCGCCAGTAATGGCGTCAGGAGGAGTGTTAAGGTCAGGCTTCGCGGCAGCGCTACGATCCGCTGCGCGGGCCGATCAGTGGCGAGCATGTGCCCTGAACTGCTTTCACAAGCGTGGTGAGTTTTAAAAATACAAGTAAATGGTGACAGTAGATTTTTTTAAATAACACAAGTCGTGCTCCCGGCTTTCGCCTCTGGAGATAGTTTGATCTGGTTCTGGCGCTTGTAGTCAGCGTCTTTTGTACCAGCGGCGGTGGGCGTGGCCTAAAAAGGGGCGTGGCCCAGTCCTCGCCGGTAATGGCGTCAGGAGGAGAGTTAAGGTCAGGCTTCGCGGCAGCGCTACGATCCGCTGCCCGGGCCGATCAGTGGCGAACAAGTGCCCTGAACTGCTTTCACAAGCGTGGTGAGTTTTAAAAATACAAGTAAATGGTGACAGTAGATTTTTTAAAATAACACAAGTCGCGCTCCCGGCTTCCGCCTCAGGAGATAGGTTGATCTGGTTCTAGCGCTTGTAGTCAGCGTCTTTTGTACCAGCGGCGGTGGGCGTGGGCTAAAAAAGGGGCGTGGCCTCTGTCCTCGCCGGTAATGGCGTCAGGAGGAGTGTTAAGGTCAGGCTTCGCGGCAACGCTACGATCCACTGCGCGGGCCGATCAGTGGCGAGCAGGTGCCCTGAACTGCTTTCACAAGCGTGGTGAGTTTTAAAAATACAAGTAAATGGTGACAGTAGATTTTTTTAAATAACACAAGTCGCGCTCCCGGCTTCCGCCTCAGGAGATAGGTTGATCTGGTTCTGGCGCTTGTAGTCAGCGTCTTTTGTACCAGTGGCGGTGGGCGTGGCCTAAAAAAGGGGCGTGGCCTCTGTCCTCGCCGGTAATGGCGTCAGGAGGAGAGTTAAGATCAGGCTTCGCGGCAGCGCTACGATCCGCTGCGCGGGCCGATCAGTGGCGAGCAAGTGCCCTGAACTGCTTTCACAAGCGTGGTGAGTTTTAAAAATACAAGTAAATGGTGACAGTAGATTTTTTAAAATAACACAAGTCGCGCTCCCGGCTTCCGCCTCAGGAGATAGGTTGATCTGGTTCTGGCGCTTGTAGTCAGCGTCTTTTGTACCAGCGGCGGTGGGCGTGGCCTAAAAAAGGGACGTGGCCTCTGTCCTCGCCGGTAATGGCGTCAGGAGGAGTGTTACGGTTAGGCTTCGCTGCAGCGCTACGATCCGCTGCGCGGGCCGATCAGTGGCGAGCAAGTGCCCTGAACTGCTTTCACAAGCGTGGTGAGTTTTAAAAATACAAGTAAATGGTGACAGTAGATTTTTTAAAATAACACAAGTCGCGCTCCCGGCTTCCGCCTCAGGAGATAGGTTGATCTGGTGCTGGCGCTTGTAGTCAGCGTCTTTTGTACCAGCGGCGGTGGGCGTGGCCTAAAAAAGGGGCATTGCCTCTGTCCTCGCAGGTAATGGCGTCAGGAGGAGTGTTAAGGTCAGGCTTCGTGGCAGCGCTACCATCCGCTGCGCGGGCCGATCAGTGGCGAGCAAGTGCCCTGAACTGCTTTCACAAGCGTGGTGAGTTTTAAAAATACAAGTAAATGGTGACAGTAGATTTTTTAAAATAACACAAGTCGCGCTCCCGGCTTCTGCCTCAGGAGATAGGTTGATCTGGTTCTGGCGCTTGTAGTCAGCGTCTTTTGTACCAGCGGCGGTGGGCGTGGCCTAAAAAAGGGACGTGGCCTCTGTCCTCGCCGGTAATGGCGTCAGGAGGAGTGTTACGGTTAGGCTTCGCTGCAGCGCTACGATCCGCTGCGCGGGCCGATCAGTGGCGAGCAAGTGCCCTGAACTGCTTTCACAAGCGTGGTGAGTTTTAAAAATACAAGTAAATGGTGACAGTAGATTTTTTAAAATAACACAAGTCGCGCTCCCGGCTTCCGCCTCAGGAGATAGGTTGATCTGGTGCTGGCGCTTGTAGTCAGCGTCTTTTGTACCAGCGGTGGTGGGCGTGGCCTAAAAAAGGGGCGTGGCCTCTGTCCTCGCCGGTAATGGTGTCAGGAGGAGTGTTAAGGTCAGGCTTCGCGGCAGCGCTACGATCCGCTGCGCGGGCTGATCAGTGGCGAGCAAGTGCCCTGAACTGCTTTCACAAGCGTGGAAAGTTTTAAAAATACAAGTAAATGGTTACAGTAGATTTTTTAAAATAACACAAGTCGCTCTCCCGGCTTCTGCCTCAGGAGATAGGTTGATCTGGTTCTGGCGTTTGTAGTCAGCGTCTTTTGTACCAGCGGCGGTGGGTGTGACCTAAAAAAGGGGCGTGGCCTCTGTCCTCGCCGGTAATGGCGTCAGGAGGAGTGTTAAGGTCAGGCTTCGTGGCAGCGCTACGATCCGCTGCGCGGGCCGATCAATGGCGAGCAAGTGCCCTGAACTGCTTTCACAAGCGTGGTGAGTTTTAAAAATACAAGTAAATGGTGACAGTAGATTTTTTAAAATAACACAAGTCGCGCTCCCGGCTTCCGCCTCAGGAGATAGGTTGATCTGGTTCTGGCGCTGGTAGTCAGCGTCTTTTGTACCAGCGGCGGTGGGCGTAGCCTAAAAAAGGGGTCTTGCCTCTGTCCTCACCGGTAATGGCGTCAGGAGGAGTGTTAAGGTCAGGCTTCGCGGCAGCGCTACGATCTGCTGCGCGGGCCGTTCAGTGACGAGCAAGTGCCCTGAACTGCTTTCACAAGCGTGGTGAGTTTTAAAAATACAAGTAAATGGTGACAGTAGATTTTTTAAAATAACACAAGTCGTGCTCCCGGCTTCCGCCTCTGGAGATAGTTTGATCTGGTTCTGGCGCTTGTAGTCAGCGTCTTTTGTACCAGCGGCGGTGGGTGTGGCCTAAAAAAGGGGCATTGCCACTGTCCTCGCCGGTAATGGCGTCAGGAGCAGTGTTAAGGTCAGGCTTCGCGGCAGCGCTACGATCCGCTGCGCGGGCCGATCAGTGGCGAGCAAGTGCCCTGAACTGCTTTCACAAGCGTGGTGAGTTTTAAAAATACAAGTAAATGGTGACAGTAGATTTTTTAAAATAACACAAGTCGCGCTCCCGGCTTCCGCCTCAGGAGATAGGTTGATCTGGTTCTGGCGCTTGTAGTCAGCGTCTTTTGTACCAGCGGCGGTGGGTGTGGCCTAAAAAAGGGGCGTGGCCTCAGTCCTCGCCGGTAATGGCGTCAGGAGGAGTGTTAAGGTAATGCTTCGCGGCAGCGCTACGATCCGCTGCGCGGGCCGATCAGTGGCGAGCAAGTGCCCTGAACTGCTTTCACAAGCGTGGTGAGTTTTAAAAATACAAATAAATGGTGACAGTAGAGTTTTTTAAAATAACACAAGTCGCGCTCCTGGCTTCCGCCTCAGGAGATAGGTTGATCTGGTGCTGGCGCTTGTAGTCAGTGTCTTTTGTACCAGCGGCGGTGGGCGTGGCCTAAAAAGGGGCGTGGCCTCTGTCATCGCCGGTAATGGCATCAGGAGGAGAGTTGAGGTCAGGCTTCGCGGCAGCGCTACGATCCGCTGCGCGGGCCGATCAGTGGCGAGCAAGTGCCCTGAACTGCTTTCACAAGCGTGGTGAGTTTTAAAATTACAAGTAAATGGTGACAGTAGATTTTTTAAAATAACACAAGTCGCGCTCCCGGCTTCCGCCTCAGGAGATAGGTTGATCTGGTTCTGGCGCTTGTAGTCAGCGTCTTTTGTACCAGCGGCGGTGGGCGTGGCCTAAAAAAGGGGCGTGGCCTCTGTCCTCGCCGGTAATGGCATCAGGAGGAGTGTGAAAGTCAGGCTTCGCAGCAGCGCTACAATTCGCTGCGCGGGCCGATCAGTGGCGAGCAAGTGCCCTGAACTGCTTTCACAAGCGTGGTGAGTTTTAAAAATACAAGTAAATGGTGACAGTAGATTTTTTAAAATAACACAAGTCGCGCTCCCGGCTTCCGCCTCAGGAGATAGGTTGATCTGGTTCTGGCGCTTGTAGTCAGCGTCTTTTGTACCAGCGGCGGTGGGCGTGGCCTAAAAAAGGGGCGTGGCCTCTGTCCTCGCCCGTAATGGCGTCAGGAGGAGTGTAAAGGTCAGGCTTCGCGGCAGCGCTACGATCCGCTGCGCGGGCCGATCAGTGGCGAGCAAGTGCCCTGAACTGCTTTCACAAGCGTGGTGAGTTTTAAAAATACAAGTAAATGGTGACAGTAGATTTTTTAAAATAACACAAGTCGCGCTCCCGGCTTCCGCCTCAGGAGATAGGTTGATCTGGTGCTGGCGCTTGTAGTCAGCGTCTTTTGTACCAGCGGCGGTGGGCGTGGCCTAAAAAAGGGGCATTGCCTCTGTCCTCGCAGGTAATGGCGTCAGGAGGAGTGTTAAGGTCAGGCTTCGTGGCAGCGCTACCATCCGCTGCGCGGGCCGATCAGTGGCGAGCAAGTGCCCTGAACTGCTTTCACAAGCGTGGTGAGTTTTAAAAATACAAGTAAATGGTGACAGTAGATTTTTTAAAATAACACAAGTCGTGCTCCCGGCTTCCGCCTCTGGAGATAGTTTGATCTGGTTCTGGCGCTTGTAGTCAGCGTCTTTTGTACCAGCGGCGGTGGGCGTGACCTAAAAAAGGGGCGTGGCCTCAGTCCTCGCCAGTAATGGCGTCAGGAGGAGTGTTAAGGTCAGGCTTCGCGGCAGCGCTACGATCCGCTGCGCGGGCCGATCAGTGGCGAGCAAGTGCCCTGAACTGCTTTCACAAGCGTGGTGAGTTTTAAAAATACAAGTAAATGGTGACAGTAGATTTTTTAAAATAACACAAGTCGCGCTCCCGGCTTCCGCCTCAGGAGATAGGTTGATCTGGTTCTGGCGCTTGTAGTCAGCGTCTTTTGTACCAGCGGCGGTGGGTGTGGCCTAAAAAAGGGGCGTGGCCTCAGTCCTCGCCGGTAATGGCGTCAGGAGGAGTGTTAAGGTAATGCTTCGCGGCAGCGCTACGATCCGCTGCGCGGGCCGATCAGTGGCGAGCAAGTGCCCTGAACTGCTTTCACAAGCGTGGTGAGTTTTAAAAATACAAATAAATGGTGACAGTAGAGTTTTTTAAAATAACACAAGTCGCGCTCCTGGCTTCCGCCTCAGGAGATAGGTTGATCTGGTGCTGGCGCTTGTAGTCAGTGTCTTTTGTACCAGCGGCGGTGGGCGTGGCCTAAAAAGGGGCATGGCCTCTGTCATCGCCGGTAATGGCATCAGGAGGAGAGTTGAGGTCAGGCTTCGCGGCAGCGCTACGATCCGCTGCGCGGGCCGATCAGTGGCGAGCAAGTGCCCTGAACTGCTTTCACAAGCGTGGTGAGTTTTAAAATTACAAGTAAATGGTGACAGTAGATTTTTTAAAATAACACAAGTCGCGCTCCCGGCTTCCGCCTCAGGAGATAGGTTGATCTGGTTCTGGCGCTTGTAGTCAGCGTCTTTTGTACCAGCGGCGGTGGGCGTGGCCTAAAAAAGGGGCGTGGCCTCTGTCCTCGCCGGTAATGGCATCAGGAGGAGTGTGAAAGTCAGGCTTCGCAGCAGCGCTACAATTCGCTGCGCGGGCCGATCAGTGGCGAGCAAGTGCCCTGAACTGCTTTCACAAGCGTGGTGAGTTTTAAAAATACAAGTAAATGGTGACAGTACATTTTTTAAAATAACACAAGTCGCGCTCCCGGCTTCCGCCTCAGGAGATAGGTTGATCTGGTTCCGGCGCTTGTAGTCAGCGTCTTTTGTACCAGCGACGGTGGGCGTGGCCTAAAAAAGGGGCGTGGCCTCTGTCCTCGCCCGTAATGGCGTCAGGAGGAGTGTAAAGGTCAGGCTTCGCGGCAGCGCTACGATCCGCTGCGCGGGCCGATCAGTGGCGAGCAAGTGCCCTGAACTGCTTTCACAAGCGTGGTGAGTTTTAAAAATACAAGTAAATGGTGACAGTAGATTTTTTAAAATAACACAAGTCGCGCTCCCGGCTTCCGCCTCAGGAGATAGGTTGATCTGGTGCTGGCGCTTGTAGTCAGCGTCTTTTGTACCAGCGGCGGTGGGCGTGGCCTAAAAAAGGGGCATTGCCTCTGTCCTCGCAGGTAATGGCGTCAGGAGGAGTGTTAAGGTCAGGCTTCGTGGCAGCGCTACCATCCGCTGCGCGGGCCGATCAGTGGCGAGCAAGTGCCCTGAACTGCTTTCACAAGCGTGGTGAGTTTTAAAAATACAAGTAAATGGTGACAGTAGAATTTTTAAAATAACACAAGTCGCGCTCCAGGCTTCCGCCTCAGGAGATAGGTTGATCTGGTTCTGGCGCTTGTAGTCAGCGTCTTTTGTACCAGCGGCGGTGGGCGTGACCTAAAAAAGGGGCGTGGCCTCAGTCCTCGCCAGTAATGGCGTCAGGAGGAGTGTTAAGGTCAGGCTTCGCGGCAGCACTACTATCCGCTGCGCGGGCCGATCAGTGGCGAGCATGTGCCCTGAACTGCTTTCACAAGCGTGGTGAGTTTTAAAAATACAAGTAAATGGTGACAGTAGATTTTTTTAAATAACACAAGTCGTGCTCCCGGCTTTCGCCTCTGGAGATAGTTTGATCTGGTTTTGGCGCTTGTAGTCAGCGTCTTTTGTACCAGCGGCGGTGGGCGTGGCCTAAAAAGGGGCGTGGCCAGTCCTCGCCGGTAATGGCGTCAGGAGGAGAGTTAAGGTCAGGCTTCGCGGCAGCGCTACGATCCGCTGCCCGGGCCGATCAGTGGCGAGCAAGTGCCCTGAACTGCTTTCACAAGCGTGGTGAGTTTTAAAAATACAAGTAAATGGTGACAGTAGATTTTTTAAAATAACACAAGTCGCGCTCCCGGCTTCCGCCTCAGGAGATAGGTTGATCTGGTTCTGGCGCTTGTAGTCAGCGTCTTTTGTACCAGCGGCGGTGGGCGTGGGCTAAAAAAGGGGCGTGGCCTCTGTCCTCGCCGGTAATGGCGTCAGTAGGAGTGTTAAGGTCAGGCTTCGCGGCAACGCTACGATCCGCTGCGCGGGCCGATCAGTGGCGAGCAGGTGCCCTGAACTGCTTTCACAAGCGTGGTGAGTTTTAAAAATACAAGTAAATGGTGACAGTAGATTTTTTTAAATAACACAAGTCGCGCTCCCGGCTTCCGCCTCAGGAGATAGGTTGATCTGGTTCTGGCGCTTGTAGTCAGCGTCTTTTGTACCAGCGGTGGTGGGCGTGGCCTAAAAAAGGGACGTGGCCTCTGTCTTCGCCGGTAATGGCGTCAGGAGGAGTGTTACGGTTAGGCTTCGCTGCAGCGCTACGATCCGCTGCGCGGGCCGATCAGTGGCGAGCAAGTGCCCTGAACTGCTTTCACAAGCGTGGTGACATTTAAAAATACAAGTAAATGGTGACAGTAGATTTTTTAAAATACCACAAGTCGCGCTCCCGGCTTCCGCCTCAGGAGATAGGTTGATCTGGTGCTGGCGCATGTAGTCAGCGTCTTTTGTATCAGCGGCGGTGGGCGTGGCCTAAAAAAGGGGCGAGGCCTCTGTCCTCGCCGGTAATGGCGTCAGGAGCAGTGTTAAGTTCAGGCTTCGCGGCAGCGCTACGATCCGCTGCGCGGACCGATCAGTGGCGAGCAAGTGCCCTGAACTGCTTTCACAAGCGTGGTGAGTTTTAAAAATACAAGTAAATGGTGACAGTAGATTTTTTAAAATAACACAAGTCGCGCTCCCGGCTTCCCCCTCAGGAGATAGGTTGATCCGGTTCTGGCGCTTGTAGTCAGCGTCTTTTGTACCAGCGGCGGTGGGCGTTTCCTAAAAAAGGGGCCTGGCCTCTGTCCTCGCGGTAATGGCGTCAGGAGGAGTGTTAAGGTCAGGCTTGGGGGCAGCGCTACAATCCGCTGCGCGGGCCGATCAGTGTCGAGCAAGTGCCCTGAACTGCTTTCACAAGCGTGGTGAGTTTTAAAAATACAAGTAAATGGTGACAGTAGACTTTTTCAAAATAACACAAGTCGCGCTCCCGGCTTCCGCCTCAGGAGATAGGTTGATCTGGTTCTGGCGCTTGTAGTCAGCGTCTTTTGTACCAGCGGTGGTGGGCGTGGCCTAAAAAAGGGGCGTGGCCTCTGTCCTCGCCGGTAATGGTGTCAGGAGGAGTGTTAAGGTCAGGCTTCGCAGCAGCGCTACGATCCGCTGCGCGGGCTGATCAGTGGCGAGCAAGTGCCCTGAACTGCTTTCACAAGCGTGGTGAGTTTTAAAAATACAAGTAAATAGTTACAGTAGATTTTTTAAAATAACACAAGTCGCTCTCCCGGCTTCTGCCTCAGGAGATAGGTTGATCTGGTTCTGGCGTTTGTCGTCAGCGTCTTTTGTACCAGCGGCGGTGGGTGTGACCTAAAAAAGGGGCGTGGACTCTGTCCTCGCCGGTAATGGCGTCAGGAGGAGTGTTAAGGTCAGGCTTCGCGGCAGCGCTACGATCCGCTGCGCGGGCCGATCAATGGCGAGCAAGTGCCCTGAACTGCTTTCACAAGCGTGGTGAGTTTTAAAAATACAAGTAAATGGTGACAGTAAATTTTTTAAAATAACACAAGTCGCGCTCCCGGCTTCCGCCTCAGGAGATAGGTTGATCTGGTTCTGGCGCTTGTAGTCAGCGTCTTTTATACCAGCGGTGGTGGGCGTGGCCTAAAAAGGGGGCGTGGCCTCAGTCCTCGCCGGTAATGGCATCAGGAGGAGTGTTAAGGTCAGGCTTCGCGGCAGTGCTACGATCCGCTGCGCGGGCCGATCAGTGGCGAGCAAGTGCCCTGAACTGCTTTCACAAGCGTGGTGAGTTTTAAAAATACAAGTAAATGGTGACAGTAGATTTTTTAAAATAACACAAGTCGCGCTCCCGGCTTCCGCCTCAGGAGATAGGTTGATCTGGTTCCGGCGCTTGTAGTCAGCGTCTTTTGTACCAGCGGCGGTGGGCGTGGCCTAAAAAAGGGGCGTGGCCTCTGTCCTCGCCCGTAATGGCGTCAGGAGGAGTGTAAAGGTCAGGCTTCGCGGCAGCGCTACGATCCGCTGCGCGGGCCGATCAGTGCGAGCAAGTGCCCTGAACTGCTTTCACAAGCGTGGTGAGTTTTAAAAATACAAGTAAATGGTGACAGTAGATTTTTTAAAATAACACAAGTCGCGCTCCCGGCTTCCGCCTCAGGAGATAGGTTGATCTGGTGCTGGCGCATGTAGTCAGCGTCTTTTGTACCAGCGGCGGTGGGCGTGGCCTAAAAAAGGGGCATTGCCTCTGTCCTCGCAGGTAATGGCGTCAGGAGGAGTGTTAAGGTCAGGCTTCGTGGCAGCGCTACCATCCGCTGCGCGGGCCGATCAGTGGCGAGCAAGTGCCCTGAACTGCTTTCACAAGCGTGGTGAGTTTTAAAAATACAAGTAAATGGTGACAGTAGAATTTTTAAAATAACACAAGTCGCGCTCCAGGCTTCCGCCATAGGAGATAGGTTGATCTGGTTCTGGCGCTTGTAGTCAGCGTCTTTTGTACCAGCGGCGGTGGGCGTGGCCTAAAAAAGGGGAGTGGCCTCAGTCCTCGCCAGTAATGGCGTCAGGAGGAGTGTTAAGGTCAGGCTTCGCGGCAGCGCTACGATCCGCTGCGCGGGCCGATCAGTGGCGAGCATGTGCCCTGAACTGCTTTCACAAGCGTGGTGAGTTTTAAAAATACAAGTAAATGGTGACAGTAGATTTTTTTAAATAACACAAGTCGTGCTCCCGGCTTTCGCCTCTGGAGATAGTTTGATCTGGTTCTGGCGCTTGTAGTCAGCGTCTTTTGTACCAGCGGCGGTGGGCGTGGCCTAAAAAGGGGCGTGGCCCAGTCCTCGCCGGTAATGGCGTCAGGAGGAGAGTTAAGGTCAGGCTTCGCGGCAGCGCTACGATCCGCTGCCCGGGCCGATCAGTGGCGAACAAGTGCCCTGAACTGCTTTCACAAGCGTGGTGAGTTTTAAAAATACAAGTAAATGGTGACAGTAGATTTTTTAAAATAACACAAGTCGCGCTCCCGGCTTCCGCCTCAGGAGATAGGTTGATCTGGTTCTGGCGCTTGTAGTCAGCGTCTTTTGTACCAGCGGCGGTGGGCGTGGGCTAAAAAAGGGGCGTGGCCTCTGTCCTCGCCGGTAATGGCGTCAGGAGGAGTGTTAAGGTCAGGCTTCGCGGCAACGCTACGATCCACTGCGCGGGCCGATCAGTGGCGAGCAGGTGCCCTGAACTGCTTTCACAAGCGTGGTGAGTTTTAAAAATACAAGTAAATGGTGACAGTAGATTTTTTTAAATAACACAAGTCGCGCTCCCGGCTTCCGCCTCAGGAGATAGGTTGATCTGGTTCTGGCGCTTGTAGTCAGCGTCTTTTGTACCAGTGGCGGTGGGCGTGGCCTAAAAAAGGGGCGTGGCCTCTGTCCTCGCCGGTAATGGCGTCAGGAGGAGAGTTAAGATCAGGCTTCGCGGCAGCGCTACGATCCGCTGCGCGGGCCGATCAGTGGCGAGCAAGTGCCCTGAACTGCTTTCACAAGCGTGGTGAGTTTTAAAAATACAAGTAAATGGTGACAGTAGATTTTTTAAAATAACACAAGTCGCGCTCCCGGCTTCCGCCTCAGGAGATAGGTTGATCTGGTTCTGGCGCTTGTAGTCAGCGTCTTTTGTACCAGCGGCGGTGGGCGTGGCCTAAAAAAGGGACGTGGCCTCTGTCCTCGCCGGTAATGGCGTCAGGAGGAGTGTTACGGTTAGGCTTCGCTGCAGCGCTACGATCCGCTGCGCGGGCCGATCAGTGGCGAGCAAGTGTCCTGAACTGCTTTCACAAGCGTGGTGAGTTTTAAAAATACAAGTAAATGGTGACAGTAGATTTTTTAAAATAACACAAGTCGCGCTCCCGGCTTCCGCCTCAGGAGATAGGTTGATCTGGTGCTGGCGCTTGTAGTCAGCGTCTTTTGTACCAGCGGCGGTGGGCGTGGCCTAAAAAAGGGGCATTGCCTCTGTCCTCGCAGGTAATGGCGTCAGGAGAAGTGTTAAGGTCAGGCTTCGTGGCAGCGCTACCATCCGCTGCGCGGGCCGATCAGTGGCGAGCAAGTGCCCTGAACTGCTTTCACAAGCGTGGTGAGTTTTAAAAATACAAGTAAATGGTGACAGTAGATTTTTTAAAATAACACAAGTCGCGCTCCCGGCTTCTGCCTCAGGAGATAGGTTGATCTGGTTCTGGCGCTTGTAGTCAGCGTCTTTTGTACCAGCGGCGGTGGGCGTGGCCTAAAAAAGGGACGTGGCCTCTGTCCTCGCCGGTAATGGCGTCAGGAGGAGTGTTACGGTTAGGCTTCGCTGCAGCGCTACGATCCGCTGCGCGGGCCGATCAGTGGCGAGCAAGTGCCCTGAACTGCTTTCACAAGCGTGGTGAGTTTTAAAAATACAAGTAAATGGTGACAGTAAATTTTTTAAAATAACACAAGTCGCGCTCCCGGCTTCCGCCTCAGGAGATAGGTTGATCTGGTGCTGGCGCTTGTAGTCAGCGTCTTTTGTACCAGCGGTGGTGGGCGTGGCCTAAAAAAGGGGCGTGGCCTCTGTCCTCGCCGGTAATGGTGTCAGGAGGAGTGTTAAGGTCAGGCTTCGCGGCAGCGCTACGATCCGCTGCGCGGGCTGATCAGTGGCGAGCAAGTGCCCTGAACTGCTTTCACAAGCGTGGAAAGTTTTAAAAATACAAGTAAATGGTTACAGTAGATTTTTTAAAATAACACAAGTCGCTCTCCCGGCTTCTGCCTCAGGAGATAGGTTGATCTGGTTCTGGCGTTTGTAGTCAGCGTCTTTTGTACCAGCGGCGGTGGGTGTGACCTAAAAAAGGGGCGTGGCCTCTGTCCTCGCCGGTAATGGCGTCAGGAGGAGTGTTAAGGTCAGGCTTCGTGGCAGCGCTACGATCCGCTGCGCGGGCCGATCAATGGCGAGCAAGTGCCCTGAACTGCTTTCACAAGCGTGGTGAGTTTTAAAAATACAAGTAAATGGTGACAGTAGATTTTTTAAAATAACACAAGTCGCGCTCCCGGCTTCCGCCTCAGGAGATAGGTTGATCTGGTTCTGGCGCTGGTAGTCAGCGTCTTTTGTACCAGCGGCGGTGGGCGTAGCCTAAAAAAGGGGTCTTGCCTCTGTCCTCACCGGTAATGGCGTCAGGAGGAGTGTTAAGGTCAGGCTTCGCGGCAGCGCTACGATCTGCTGCGCGGGCCGTTCAGTGACGAGCAAGTGCCCTGAACTGCTTTCACAAGCGTGGTGAGTTTTAAAAATACAAGTAAATGGTGACAGTAGATTTTTTAAAATAACACAAGTCGTGCTCCCGGCTTCCGCCTCTGGAGATAGTTTGATCTGGTTCTGGCGCTTGTAGTCAGCGTCTTTTGTACCAGCGGCGGTGGGTGTGGCCTAAAAAAGGGGCATTGCCACTGTCCTCGCCGGTAATGGCGTCAGGAGCAGTGTTAAGGTCAGGCTTCGCGGCAGCGCTACGATCCGCTGCGCGGGCCGATCAGTGGCGAGCAAGTGCCCTGAACTGCTTTCACAAGCGTGGTGAGTTTTAAAAATACAAGTAAATGGTGACAGTAGATTTTTTAAAATAACACAAGTCGCGCTCCCGGCTTCCGCCTCAGGAGATAGGTTGATCTGGTTCTGGCGCTTGTAGTCAGCGTCTTTTGTACCAGCGGCGGTGGGTGTGGCCTAAAAAAGGGGCGTGGCCTCAGTCCTCGCCGGTAATGGCGTCAGGAGGAGTGTTAAGGTAATGCTTCGCGGCAGCGCTACGATCCGCTGCGCGGGCCGATCAGTGGCGAGCAAGTGCCCTGAACTGCTTTCACAAGCGGGGTGAGTTTTAAAAATACAAATAAATGGTGACAGTAGAGTTTTTTAAAATAACACAAGTCGCGCTCCTGGCTTCCGCCTCAGGAGATAGGTTGATCTGGTGCTGGCGCTTGTAGTCAGTGTCTTTTGTACCAGCGGCGGTGGGCGTGGCCTAAAAAGGGGCGTGGCCTCTGTCATCGCCGGTAATGGCATCAGGAGGAGAGTTGAGGTCAGGCTTCGCGGCAGCGCTACGATCCGCTGCGCGGGCCGATCAGTGGCGAGCAAGTGCCCTGAACTGCTTTCACAAGCGTGGTGAGTTTTAAAATTACAAGTAAATGGTGACAGTAGATTTTTTAAAATAACACAAGTCGCGCTCCCGGCTTCCGCCTCAGGAGATAGGTTGATCTGGTTCTGGCGCTTGTAGTCAGCGTCTTTTGTACCAGCGGCGGTGGGCGTGGCCTAAAAAAGGGGCGTGGCCTCTGTCTTTGCCGGTAATGGCATCAGGAGGAGTGTGAAAGTCAGGCTTCGCAGCAGCGCTACAATTCGCTGCGCGGGCCGATCAGTGGCGAGCAAGTGCCCTGAACTGCTTTCACAAGCGTGGTGAGTTTTAAAAATACAAGTAAATGGTGACAGTACATTTTTTAAAATAACACAAGTCGCGCTCCCGGCTTCCGCCTCAGGAGATAGGTTGATCTGGTTCCGGCGCTTGTAGTCAGCGTCTTTTGTACCAGCGACGGTGGGCGTGGCCTAAAAAAGGGGCGTGGCCTCTGTCCTCGCCCGTAATGGCGTCAGGAGGAGTGTAAAGGTCAGGCTTCGCGGCAGCGCTACGATCCGCTGCGCGGGCCGATCAGTGGCGAGCAAGTGCCCTGAACTGCTTTCACAAGCGTGGTGAGTTTTAAAAATACAAGTAAATGGTGACAGTAGATTTTTTAAAATAACACAAGTCGCGCTCCCGGCTTCCGCCTCAGGAGATAGGTTGATCTGGTGCTGGCGCTTGTAGTCAGCGTCTTTTGTACCAGCGGCGGTGGGCGTGGCCTAAAAAAGGGGCATTGCCTCTGTCCTCGCAGGTAATGGCGTCAGGAGGAGTGTTAAGGTCAGGCTTCGTGGCAGCGCTACCATCCGCTGCGCGGGCCGATCAGTGGCGAGCAAGTGCCCTGAACTGCTTTCACAAGCGTGGTGAGTTTTAAAAATACAAGTAAATGGTGACAGTAGAATTTTTAAAATAACACAAGTCGCGCTCCAGGCTTCCGCCTCAGGAGATAGGTTGATCTGGTTCTGGCGCTTGTAGTCAGCGTCTTTTGTACCAGCGGCGGTGGGCGTGACCTAAAAAAGGGGCGTGGCCTCAGTCCTCGCCAGTAATGGCGTCAGGAGGAGTGTTAAGGTCAGGCTTCGCGGCAGCGCTACGATCCGCTGCGCGGGCCGATCAGTGGCGAGCATGTGCCCTGAACTGCTTTCACAAGCGTGGTGAGTTTTAAAAATACAAGTAAATGGTGACAGTAGATTTTTTTAAATAACACAAGTTGTGCTCCCGGCTTTCGCCTCTGGAGATAGTTTGATCTGGTTTTGGCGCTTGTAGTCAGCGTCTTTTGTACCAGCGGCGGTGGGCGTGGCCTAAAAAGGGGCGTGGCCAGTCCTCGCCGGTAATGGCGTCAGGAGGAGAGTTAAGGTCAGGCTTCGCGGCAGCGCTACGATCCGCTGCCCGGGCCGATCAGTGGCGAGCAAGTGCCCTGAACTGCTTTCACAAGCGTGGTGAGTTTTAAAAATACAAGTAAATGGTGACAGTAGATTTTTTAAAATAACACAAGTCGCGCTCCCGGCTTCCGCCTCAGGAGATAGGTTGATCTGGTTCTGGCGCTTGTAGTCAGCGTCTTGTGTACCAGCGGCGGTGGGCGTGGGCTAAAAAAGGGGCGTGGCCTCTGTCCTCGCCGGTAATGGCGTCAGTAGGAGTGTTAAGGTCAGGCTTCGCGGCAACGCTACGATCCGCTGCGCGGGCCGATCAGTGGCGAGCAGGTGCCCTGAACTGCTTTCACAAGCGTGGTGAGTTTTAAAAATACAAGTAAATGGTGACAGTAGATTTTTTTAAATAACACAAGTCGCGCTCCCGGCTTCCGCCTCAGGAGATAGGTTGATCTGGTTCTGGCGCTTGTAGTCAGCGTCTTTTGTACCAGCGGTGGTGGGCGTGGCCTAAAAAAGGGACGTGGCCTCTGTCTTCGCCGGTAATGGCGTCAGGAGGAGTGTTACGGTTAGGCTTCGCTGCAGCGCTACGATCCGCTGCGCGGGCCGATCAGTGGCGAGCAAGTGCCCTGAACTGCTTTCACAAGCGTGGTGACATTTAAAAATACAAGTAAATGGTGACAGTAGATTTTTTAAAATACCACAAGTCGCGCTCCCGGCTTCCGCCTCAGGAGATAGGTTGATCTGGTGCTGGCGCATGTAGTCAGCGTCTTTTGTATCAGCGGCGGTGGGCGTGGCCTAAAAAAGGGGCGAGGCCTCTGTCCTCGCCGGTAATGGCGTCAGGAGCAGTGTTAAGTTCAGGCTTCGCGGCAGCGCTACGATCCGCTGCGCGGACCGATCAGTGGCGAGCAAGTGCCCTGAACTGCTTTCACAAGCGTGGTGAGTTTTAAAAATACAAGTAAATGGTGACAGTAGATTTTTTAAAATAACACAAGTCGCGCTCCGGGCTTCCCCCTCAGGAGATAGGTTGATCCGGTTCTGGCGCTTGTAGTCAGCGTCTTTTGTACCAGCGGCGGTGGGCGTTTCCTAAAAAAGGGGCGTGGCCTCTGTCCTCGCGGTAATGGCGTCAGGAGGAGTGTTAAGGTCAGGCTTGGGGGCAGCGCTACAATCCGCTGCGCGGGCCGATCAGTGTCGAGCAAGTGCCCTGAACTGCTTTCACAAGCGTGGTGAGTTTTAAAAATACAAGTAAATGGTGACAGTAGACTTTTTCAAAATAACACAAGTCGCGCTCCCGGCTTCCGCCTCAGGAGATAGGTTGATCTGGTTCTGGCGCTTGTAGTCAGCGTCTTTTGTACCAGCGGTGGTGGGCGTGGCCTAAAAAAGGGGCGTGGCCTCTGTCCTCGCCGGTAATGGTGTCAGGAGGAGTGTTAAGGTCAGGCTTCGCGGCAGCGCTACGATCCGCTGCGCGGGCTGATCAGTGGCGAGCAAGTGCCCTGAACTGCTTTCACAAGCGTGGTGAGTTTTAAAAATACAAGTAAATAGTTACAGTAGATTTTTTAAAATAACACAAGTCGCTCTCCCGGCTTCTGCCTCAGGAGATAGGTTGATCTGGTTCTGGCGTTTGTCGTCAGCGTCTTTTGTATCAGCGGCGGTGGGTGTGACCTAAAAAAGGGGCGTGGCCTCTGTCCTCGCCGGTAATGGCGTCAGGAGGAGTGTTAAGGTCAGGCTTCGCGGCAGCGCTACGATCCGCTGCGCGGGCCGATCAATGGCGAGCAAGTGCCCTGAACTGCTTTCACAAGCGTGGTGAGTTTTAAAAATACAAGTAAATGGTGACAGTAAATTTTTTAAAATAACACAAGTCGCGCTCCCGGCTTCCGCCTCAGGAGATAGGTTGATCTGGTTCTGGCGCTTGTAGTCAGCGTCTTTTATACCAGCGGTGGTGGGCGTGGCCTAAAAAGGGGGCGTGGCCTCAGTCCTCGCCGGTAATGGCATCAGGAGGAGTGTTAAGGTCAGGCTTCGCGGCAGCGCTACCATCCGCTGCGCGGGCCGATCAGTGGCGAGCAAGTGCCCTGAACTGCTTTCACAAGCGTGGTGAGTTTTAAAAATACAAGTAAATGGTGACAGTAGAATTTTTAAAATAACACAAGTCGCGCTCCAGGCTTCCGCCTCAGGAGATAGGTTGATCTGGTTCTGGCGCTTGTAGTCAGCGTCTTTTGTACCAGCGGCGGTGGGCGTGACCTAAAAAAGGGGCGTGGCCTCAGTCCTCGCCAGTAATGGCGTCAGGAGGAGTGTTAAGGTCAGGCTTCGCGGCAGCGCTACGATCCGCTGCGCGGGCCGATCAGTGGCGAGCATGTGCCCTGAACTGCTTTCACAAGCGTGGTGAGTTTTAAAAATACAAGTAAATGGTGACAGTAGATTTTTTTAAATAACACAAGTCGTGCTCCCGGCTTTCGCCTCTGGAGATAGTTTGATCTGGTTTTGGCGCTTGTAGTCAGCGTCTTTTGTACCAGCGGCGGTGGGCGTGGCCTAAAAAGGGGCGTGGCCAGTCCTCGCCGGTAATGGCGTCAGGAGGAGAGTTAAGGTCAGGCTTCGCGGCAGCGCTACGATCCGCTGCCCGGGCCGATCAGTGGCGAGCAAGTGCCCTGAACTGCTTTCTTAAGCGTGGTGAGTTTTAAAAATACAAGTAAATGGTGACAGTAGATTTTTTAAAATAACACAAGTCGCGCTCCCGGCTTCCGCCTCAGGAGATAGGTTGATCTGGTTCTGGCGCTTGTAGTCAGCGTCTTTTGTACCAGCGGCGGTGGGCGTGGGCTAAAAAAGGGGCGTGGCCTCTGTCCTCGCCGGTAATGGCGTCAGTAGGAGTGTTAAGGTCAGGCTTCGCGGCAACGCTACGATCCGCTGCGCGGGCCGATCAGTGGCGAGCAGGTGCCCTGAACTGCTTTCACAAGCGTGGTGAGTTTTAAAAATACAAGTAAATGGTGACAGTAGATTTTTTTAAATAACACAAGTCGCGCTCCCGGCTTCCGCCTCAGGAGATAGGTTGATCTGGTTCTGGCGCTTGTAGTCAGCGTCTTTTGTACCAGCGGTGGTGGGCGTGGCCTAAAAAAGGGACGTGGCCTCTGTCTTCGCCGGTAATGGCGTCAGGAGGAGTGTTACGGTTAGGCTTCGCTGCAGCACTACGATCCCCTGCGCGGGCCGATCAGTGGCGAGCAAGTGCCCTGAACTGCTTTCACAAGCGTGGTGACATTTAAAAATACAAGTAAATGGTGACAGTAGATTTTTTAAAATACCACAAGTCGCGCTCCCGGCTTCCGCCTCAGGAGATAGGTTGATCTGGTGCTGGCGCATGTAGTCAGCGTCTTTTGTATCAGCGGCGGTGGGCGTGGCCTAAAAAAGGGGCGAGGCCTCTGTCCTCGCCGGTAATGGCGTCAGGAGCAGTGTTAAGTTCAGGCTTCGCGGCAGCGCTACGATCCGCTGCGCGGACCGATCAGTGGCGAGCAAGTGCCCTGAACTGCTTTCACAAGCGTGGTGAGTTTTAAAAATACAAGTAAATGGTGACAGTAGATTTTTTAAAATAACACAAGTCGCGCTCCGGGCTTCCCCCTCAGGAGATAGGTTGATCCGGTTCTGGCGCTTGTAGTCAGCGTCTTTTGTACCAGCGGCGGTGGGCGTTTCCTAAAAAAGGGGCGTGGCCTCTGTCCTCGCGGTAATGGCGTCAGGAGGAGTGTTAAGGTCAGGCTTGGGGGCAGCGCTACAATCCGCTGCGCGGGCCGATCAGTGTCGAGCAAGTGCCCTGAACTGCTTTCACAAGCGTGGTGAGTTTTAAAAATACAAGTAAATGGTGACAGTAGACTTTTTCAAAATAACACAAGTCGCGCTCCCGGCTTCCGCCTCAGGAGATAGGTTGATCTGGTTCTGGCGCTTGTAGTCAGCGTCTTTTGTACCAGCGGTGGTGGGCGTGGCCTAAAAAAGGGGCGTGGCCTCTGTCCTCGCCGGTAATGGTGTCAGGAGGAGTGTTAAGGTCAGGCTTCGCGGCAGCGCTACGATCCGCTGCGCGGGCTGATCAGTGGCGAGCAAGTGCCCTGAACTGCTTTCACAAGCGTGGTGAGTTTTAAAAATACAAGTAAATAGTTACAGTAGATTTTTTAAAATAACACAAGTCGCTCTCCCGGCTTCTGCCTCAGGAGATAGGTTGATCTGGTTCTGGCGTTTGTCGTCAGCGTCTTTTGTACCAGCGGCGGTGGGTGTGACCTAAAAAAGGGGCGTGGCCTCTGTCCTCGCCGGTAATGGCGTCAGGAGGAGTGTTAAGGTCAGGCTTCGCGGCAGCGCTACGATCCGCTGCGCGGGCCGATCAATGGCGAGCAAGTGCCCTGAACTGCTTTCACAAGCGTGGTGAGTTTTAAAAATACAAGTAAATGGTGACAGTAAATTTTTTAAAATAACACAAGTCGCGCTCCCGGCTTCCGCCTCAGGAGATAGGTTGATCTGGTTCTGGCGCTTGTAGTCAGCGTCTTTTATACCAGCGGTGGTGGGCGTGGCCTAAAAAGGGGGCGTGGCCTCAGTCCTCGCCGGTAATGGCATCAGGAGGAGTGTTAAGGTCAGGCTTCGCGGCAGCGCTACCATCCGCTGCGCGGGCCGATCAGTGGCGAGCAAGTGCCCTGAACTGCTTTCACAAGCGTGGTGAGTTTTAAAAATACAAGTAAATGGTGACAGTAGAATTTTTAAAATAACACAAGTCGCGCTCCAGGCTTCCGCCTCAGGAGATAGGTTGATCTGGTTCTGGCGCTTGTAGTCAGCGTCTTTTGTACCAGCGGCGGTGGGCGTGACCTAAAAAAGGGGCGTGGCCTCAGTCCTCGCCAGTAATGGCGTCAGGAGGAGTGTTAAGGTCAGGCTTCGCGGCAGCGCTACGATCCGCTGCGCGGGCCGATCAGTGGCGAGCATGTGCCCTGAACTGCTTTCACAAGCGTGGTGAGTTTTAAAAATACAAGTAAATGGTGACAGTAGATTTTTTTAAATAACACAAGTCGTGCTCCCGGCTTTCGCCTCTGGAGATAGTTTGATCTGGTTTTGGCGCTTGTAGTCAGCGTCTTTTGTACCAGCGGCGGTGGGCGTGGCCTAAAAAGGGGCGTGGCCAGTCCTCGCCGGTAATGGCGTCAGGAGGAGAGTTAAGGTCAGGCTTCGCGGCAGCGCTACGATCCGCTGCCCGGGCCGATCAGTGGCGAGCAAGTGCCCTGAACTGCTTTCTTAAGCGTGGTGAGTTTTAAAAATACAAGTAAATGGTGACAGTAGATTTTTTAAAATAACACAAGTCGCGCTCCCGGCTTCCGCCTCAGGAGATAGGTTGATCTGGTTCTGGCGCTTGTAGTCAGCGTCTTTTGTACCAGCGGCGGTGGGCGTGGGCTAAAAAAGGGGCGTGGCCTCTGTCCTCGCCGGTAATGGCGTCAGTAGGAGTGTTAAGGTCAGGCTTCGCGGCAACGCTACGATCCGCTGCGCGGGCCGATCAGTGGCGAGCAGGTGCCCTGAACTGCTTTCACAAGCGTGGTGAGTTTTAAAAATACAAGTAAATGGTGACAGTAGATTTTTTTAAATAACACAAGTCGCGCTCCCGGCTTCCGCCTCAGGAGATAGGTTGATCTGGTTCTGGCGCTTGTAGTCAGCGTCTTTTGTACCAGCGGTGGTGGGCGTGGCCTAAAAAAGGGACGTGGCCTCTGTCTTCGCCGGTAATGGCGTCAGGAGGAGTGTTACGGTTAGGCTTCGCTGCAGCACTACGATCCCCTGCGCGGGCCGATCAGTGGCGAGCAAGTGCCCTGAACTGCTTTCACAAGCGTGGTGACATTTAAAAATACAAGTAAATGGTGACAGTAGATTTTTTAAAATACCACAAGTCGCGCTCCCGGCTTCCGCCTCAGGAGATAGGTT
This sequence comes from Lissotriton vulgaris, assembly GCF_964263255.1. Classification (NCBI taxonomy): domain Eukaryota; kingdom Metazoa; phylum Chordata; class Amphibia; order Caudata; family Salamandridae; genus Lissotriton; species Lissotriton vulgaris. Next base: position 201,771,860 of record NC_141688.1, read on the forward strand.
GATCTGGTGCTGGCGCATGTAGTCAGCGTCTTTTGTATCAGCGGCGGTGGGCGTGGCCTAAAAAAGGGGCGAGGCCTCTGTCCTCGCCGGTAATGGCGTCAGGAGCAGTGTTAAGTTCAGGCTTCGCGGCAGCGCTACGATCCGCTGCGCGGACCGATCAGTGGCGAGCAAGTGCCCTGAACTGCTTTCACAAGCGTGGTGAGTTTTAAAAATACAAGTAAATGGTGACAGTAGATTTTTTAAAATAACACAAGTCGCGCTCCCGGCTTCCCCCTCAGGAGATAGGTTGATCCGGTTCTGGCGCTTGTAGTCAGCGTCTTTTGTACCAGCGGCGGTGGGCGTTTCCTAAAAAAGGGGCGTGGCCTCTGTCCTCGCGGTAATGGCGTCAGGAGGAGTGTTAAGGTCAGGCTTGGGGGCAGCGCTACAATCCGCTGCGCGGGCCGATCAGTGTCGAGCAAGTGCCCTGAACTGCTTTCACAAGCGTGGTGAGTTTTAAAAATACAAGTAAATGGTGACAGTAGACTTTTTCAAAATAACACAAGTCGCGCTCCCGGCTTCCGCCTCAGGAGATAGGTTGATCTGGTTCTGGCGCTTGTAGTCAGCGTCTTTTGTACCAGCGGTGGTGGGCGTGGCCTAAAAAAGGGGCGTGGCCTCTGTCCTCGCCGGTAATGGTGTCAGGAGGAGTGTTAAGGTCAGGCTTCGCGGCAGCGCTACGATCCGCTGCGCGGGCTGATCAGTGGCGAGCAAGTGCCCTGAACTGCTTTCACAAGCGTGGTGAGTTTTAAAAATACAAGTAAATAGTTACAGTAGATTTTTTAAAATAACACAAGTCGCTCTCCCGGCTTCTGCCTCAGGAGATAGGTTGATCTGGTTCTGGCGTTTGTCGTCAGCGTCTTTTGTACCAGCGGCGGTGGGTGTGACCTAAAAAAGGGGCGTGGCCTCTGTCCTCGCCGGTAATGGCGTCAGGAGGAGTGTTAAGGTCAGGCTTCGCGGCAGCGCTACGATACGCTGCGCGGGCCGATCAATGGCGAGCAAGTGCCCTGAACTGCTTTCACAAGCGTGGTGAGTTTTAAAAATACAAGTAAATGGTGACAGTAAATTTTTTAAAATAACACAAGTCGCGCTCCCGGCTTCCGCCTCAGGAGATAGGTTGATCTGGTTCTGGCGCTTGTAGTCAGCGTCTTTTATACCAGCGGTGGTGGGCGTGGCCTAAAAAGGGGGCGTGGCCTCAGTCCTCGCCGGTAATGGCATCAGGAGGAGTGTTAAGGTCAGGCTTCGCGGCAGTGCTACGATCCGCTGCGCGGGCCGATCAGTGGCGAGCAAGTGCCCTGAACTGCTTTCACAAGCGTGGTGAGTTTTAAAAATACAAGTAAATTGTGACAGTAGATTTTTTAAAATAACACAAGTCGTGCTCCCGGCTTCCGCCTCTGGAGATAGTTTGATCTGGTTCTGACGCTTGTAGTCAGCGTCTTTTGTACCAGCGGCGGTGGGCGTGGCCTAAAAAAGGGGCCTTGCCTCTGTCCTCGCCGGTAATGGAGTCAGTAGGAGTGTTAAGGTCAGGCTTCACGGCAGCGCTACGATCCGCTGCGCGGGCCGTTCTGTGGCGAGCAACTGCCCTGAACTGCTTTCACAAGCGTGGTGAGTTTTAAAAATACAAGTAAATGGTGACAGTAGAGTTTTTTTAAATAACACAAGTCGTGCTCCCGGCTTCCGCCTCTGGAGATAGTTTGATCTGGTTCTGGCGCTTGTAGTCAGCGTCTTTTGTACCAGCGGCGGTGGGCGTGGCCTAAAAAAGGGGCATTGCCACTATCCTCGCCGGTAATGGCGTCAGGAGCAGTGTTAAGGTCAGGCTTCGCGGCAGCGCTACGATCCGCTGCGCGGGCCGATCAGTGGCGAGCAAGTGCCCTGAACTGCTTTCACAAGCGTGGTGAGTTTTAAAAATACAAGTAAATGGTGACAGTAGATTTTTTAAAATAACACAAGTCGCGCTCCCGGCTTCCGCCTCAGGAGATACGTTGATCTGGTTCTGGCGCTTGTAGTCAGCGTCTTTTGTACCAGCGGCGGTGGGCGTGGCCTAAAAAAGGGGCGTGGCCTCTGTCCTCACCGGTAATGGCGTCAGGAGGAGTGTGAAAGTCAGGCTTCGCAGCAGCGCTACAATTCGCTGCGTGGGCCGATCAGTGGCGAGCAAGTGCCCTGAACTGCTTTCACAAGCGTGGTGAGTTTTAAAAATACAAGTAAATGGTGACAGTAGATTTTTTAAAATAACACAAGTCGCGCTCCCGGCTTCCGCCTCAGGAGATAGGTTGATCTGGTTCCGGCGCTTGTAGTCAGCGTCTTTTGTACCAGCGGCGGTGGGCGTGGCCTAAAAAAGGGGCCTGGCCTCAGTCCTCGCCCGTAATGGCGTCAGGAGGAGTGTAAAGGTCAGGCTTCGCGGCAGCGCTACGATCCGCTGCGCGGGCCGATCAGTGCGAGCAAGTGCCCTGAACTGCTTTCACAAGCGTGGTGAGTTTTAAAAATACAAGTAAATGGTGACAGTAGATTTTTTAAAATAACACAAGTCGCGCTCCCGGCTTCCGCCTCAGGAGATAGGTTGATCTGGTGCTGGCGCATGTAGTCAGCGTCTTTTGTACCAGCGGCGGTGGGCGTGGCCTAAAAAAGGGGCATTGCCTCTGTCCTCGCAGGTAATGGCGTCAGGAGGAGTGTTAAGGTCAGGCTTCGTGGCAGCGCTACCATCCGCTGCGCGGGCCGATCAGTGGCGAGCAAGTGCCCTGAACTGCTTTCACAAGCGTGGTGAGTTTTAAAACGTATAAACGTATAAAGATGCTCTGGCGATCTATAAGAAAGCTATCATTACTCAAAAGAATACTTTCTTTACTGGTCAAATTGAACAGGCTCAGAACTCAGCAAGGATGTTATTCCAGGTGGTGAACTCTCTCTCTACTCCTCCTACTGGCTCTGCAACTGAGCATTCTCAGGAATTCTGTAACTCGTTGGCCAACTTCTTCACCACCAAGGTTATGGACATCTATTCCATTTTCCCACAGCCACCGGCGGAAGTTAGGACTGACCCATCCTCCCATTTGGCTGTGATCCATCCTTCTTTTTCTGGGTTCAAGCCAGTGACAGAAGATCAGGTCAGTAGACTAGCTGTCAAGGTCAAATCAGGCTCTCCGCTTGATCCATGCCCTCCTGATATAATGAATCAACTCCACAATACCATCTCTCAGCTGCTCACCACCACTTGTAATGCCATCTTTAAAACAGGCGTCTACCCGGAGATCTGGAAGAAGGCCATCGTTAAACCTTTGCTTAAAAAGCCTTCCTTAGACCCCACTGTCACAGCCAACTACAGACCCATTGCTTGCCTTCCCTTTCCCGCTAAAATCGTAGAGGCCATCATGACCCAGCAGCTCTCAGAGTTCATTGAACAACACGAACTCCTGGATGAGACGCAGTTCGGCTTCCGGAAGGGACACGGAACCGAAACAGCGCTGATAAAGGCCTCCGATGAAATTAGAAACATCTTGGATTCGGGAGGAGCAGCAGTGCTCATTCTGTTGGATCTATCGGCGGCCTTTGACACGGTCGACCATGCCATCTTGGTCGACCGTGTCATAGCTCTGGGGATTAACAATCTGGCCAAAGATCTTATAGCTTCTTTTTTAGCTAACCGCAAACAGGCAGTTAAACTGGGCAAATATTATTCACCGACTTCTAAACTGCCATGCGGGGTCCCCCAAGGATCGTCGTTAAGCCCTGCGCTTTTTAACATTTATGTTGCAGACCTGGCAAGGGTCATAAAATCTCATGGGATGCGCCTAACTACCTACGCTGATGACACCCAACTTGTGCTGGCGGTGCATAAGAACGGTCCAGTGGTGGCAGCTAATTTTCAGGAGGGGATACTGGAGGTACAAGCTTGGATGCACAGTAATTGCCTAAAACTTAATGCGGATAAAACGGAGGTCATGACCTTCGGTAACATCTCTCCAGAATGGTCCCCGATTTGGTGGCCTACTCAGATGGGTCCTCCTCCGGTCCCAGTGGCAAAGGTCAGGAATCTTGGAGTGATCTTTGACAAACATCTGTCCTTTAAACATCATGTAAATAAGGTTGTTTCAGTTGCCTTTTTTACGTTGAAAAAGATAAAAAAGCTGTTACCGTACTTACCAACATCAGCCGGAAAAACACTAATTACCACCTTGGTGTTTTCCAAGCTTGATTACGGAAATGCCCTCTTTCTCAACACTCATAAAAATATTCTGAACAAGCTCCAATCTGTTCAAAATATGGCAGCCAGAATCCTTCTCAACATTCCAAGGCGCCAGCCCATCTCGGCAGCTATACGCCATCTTCATTGGCTAAGAGTGGAGAGCAGGATCAAGTTTAAGGCCTTATGTATTGCCTATAAGGCCATTCATCATACTGGCCCGAAGTTTTTAAGAGAGGCATTTCAGCTATACACCCCTACAAGAAACCTAAGATCAGCAGCTAGTTGCCTACTATCTGTTCCCCGAACAAGAACCGCCACCTGGGGAGACAGACGATTCTTGGTAGCAACCCCTAGACTGTGGAACTCTCTCCCCTCACATATCAAAACTGCTCCTACTCTCATTTGTTTTCGTAAGGCATTGAAGACTTGGCTCTTCAACCAATAAGTTCATGCGCTGACCACTGTATCCTAAAGTATCATACTGCGCCAAGACACCCTTGGGTAGTAGCTGCGCATTAAAAATTCCATAAAATAAATAAAATAAAAAAAATAAAAATACAAGTAAATGGTGACAGTAGAATTTTTAAAATAACACAAGTCGCGCTCCAGGCTTCCGCCATAGGAGATAGGTTGATCTGGTTCTGGCGCTTGTAGTCAGCGTCTTTTGTACCAGCGGCGGTGGGCGTGGCCTAAAAAAGGGGAGTGGCCTCAGTCCTCGCCAGTAATGGCGTCAGGAGGAGTGTTAAGGTCAGGCTTCGCGGCAGCGCTACGATCCACTGCGCGGGCCGATCAGTGGCGAGCATGTGCCCTGAACTGCTTTCACAAGCGTGGTGAGTTTTAAAAATACAAGTAAATGGTGACAGTAGATTTTTTTAAATAACACAAGTCGTGCTCCCGGCTTTCGCCTCTGGAGATAGTTTGATCTGGTTCTGGCGCTTGTAGTCAGCGTCTTTTGTACCAGCGGCGGTGGGCGTGGCCTAAAAAGGGGCGTGGCCCAGTCCTCGCCGGTAATGGCGTCAGGAGGAGAGTTAAGGTCAGGCTTCGCGGCAGCGCTACGATCCGCTGCCCGGGCCGATCAGTGGCGAACAAGTGCCCTGAACTGCTTTCACAAGCGTGGTGAGTTTTAAAAATACAAGTAAATGGTGACAGTAGATTTTTTTAAATAACACAAGTCGCGCTCCCGGCTTCCGCCTCAGGAGATAGGTTGATCTGGTTCTGGCGCTTGTAGTCAGCGTCTTTTGTACCAGCGGCGGTGGGCGTGGGCTAAAAAAGGGGCGTGGCCTCTGTCCTCGCCGGTAATGGCGTCAGGAGGAGTGTTAAGGTCAGGCTTCGCGGCAACGCTACGATCCACTGCGCGGGCCGATCAGTGGCGAGCAGGTGCCCTGAACTGCTTTCACAAGCGTGGTGAGTTTTAAAAATACAAGTAAATCGTGACAGTAGATTTTTTTAAATAACACAAGTCGCGCTCCCGGCTTCCGCCTCAGGAGATAGGTTGATCTGGTTCTGGCGCTTGTAGTCAGCGTCTTTTGTACCAGTGGCGGTGGGCGTGGCCTAAAAAAGGGGCGTGGCCTCTGTCCTCGCCGGTAATGGCGTCAAGAGGAGAGTTAAGATCAGGCTTCGCGGCAGCGCTACGATCCGCTGCGCGGGCCGATCAGTGGCGAGCAAGTGCCCTGAACTGCTTTCACAAGCGTGGTGAGTTTTAAAAATACAAGTAAATGGTGACAGTAGATTTTTTAAAATAACACAAGTCGCGCTCCCGGCTTCCGCCTCAGGAGATAGGTTGATCTGGTGCTGGCGCTTGTAGTCAGCGTCTTTTGTACCAGCGGCGGTGGGCGTGGCCTAAAAAAGGGGAGTGGCCTCAGTCCTCGCCAGTAATGGCGTCAGGAGGAGTGTTAAGGTCAGGCTTCGCGGCAGCGCGACGATCCGCTGCGCGGGCCGATCAGTGGCGAGCATGTGCCCTGAACTGCTTTCACAAGCGTGGTGAGTTTTAAAAATACAAGTAAATGGTGACAGTAGATTTTTTTAAATAACACAAGTCGTGCTCCCGGCTTTCGCCTCTGGAGATAGTTTGATCTGGTTCTGGCGCTTGTAGTCAGCGTCTTTTGTACCAGCGGCGGTGGGTTTGGCCTAAAAAGGGGCGTGGCCCAGTCCTCGCCGGTAATGGCGTCAGGAGGAGAGTTAAGGTCAGGCTTCGCGGCAGCGCTACGATCCGCTGCCCGGGCCGATCAGTGGCGAACAAGTGCCCTGAACTGCTTTCACAAGCGTGGTGAGTTTTAAAAATACAAGTAAATGGTGACAGTAGATTTTTTTAAATAACACAAGTCGCGCTCCCGGCTTCCGCCTCAGGAGATAGGTTGATCTGGTTCTGGCGCTTGTAGTCAGCGTCTTTTGTACCAGCGGCGGTGGGCGTGGGCTAAAAAAGGGGCGTGGCCTCTGTCCTCGCCGGTAATGGCGTCAGGAGGAGTGTTAAGGTCAGGCTTCGCGGCAACGCTACGATCCACTGCGCGGGCCGATCAGTGGCGAGCAGGTGCCCTGAACTGCTTTCACAAGCGTGGTGAGTTTTAAAAATACAAGTAAATGGTGACAGTAGATTTTTTTAAATAACACAAGTCGCGCTCCCGGCTTCCGCCTCAGGAGATAGGTTGATCTGGTTCTGGCGCTTGTAGTCAGCGTCTTTTGTACCAGTGGCGGTGGGCGTGGCCTAAAAAAGGGGCGTGGCCTCTGTCCTCGCCGGTAATGGCGTCAGGAGGAGAGTTAAGATCAGGCTTCGCGGCAGCGCTACGATCCGCTGCGCGGGCCGATCAGTGGCGAGCAAGTGCCCTGAACTGCTTTCACAAGCGTGGTGAGTTTTAAAAATACAAGTAAATGGTGACAGTAGATTTTTTAAAATAACACAAGTCGCGCTCCCGGCTTCCGCCTCAGGAGATAGGTTGATCTGGTTCTGGCGCTTGTAGTCAGCGTCTTTTGTACCAGCGGCGGTGGGCGTGGCCTAAAAAAGGGACGTGGCCTCTGTCCTCGCCGGTAATGGCGTCAGGAGGAGTGTTAAGGTCAGGCTTCGCGGCAGCGCTACGATCCGCTGCGCGGGCCGATCAGTGGCGAGCATGTGCCCTGAACTGCTTTCACAAGCGTGGTGAGTTTTAAAAATACAAGTAAATGGTGACAGTAGATTTTTTTAAATAACACAAGTCGTGCTCCCGGCTTTCGCCTCTGGAGATAGTTTGATCTGGTTCTGGCGCTTGTAGTCAGCGTCTTTTGTACCAGCGGCGGTGGGCGTGGCCTAAAAAGGGGCGTGGCCCAGTCCTCGCCGGTAATGGCGTCAGGAGGAGAGTTAAGGTCAGGCTTCGCGGCAGCGCTACGATCCGCTGCCCGGGCCGATCAGTGGCGAACAAGTGCCCTGAACTGCTTTCACAAGCGTGGTGAGTTTTAAAAATACAAGTAAATGGTGACAGTAGATTTTTTTAAATAACACAAGTCGCGCTCCCGGCTTCCGCCTCAGGAGATAGGTTGATCTGGTTCTGGCGCTTGTAGTCAGCGTCTTTTGTACCAGCGGCGGTGGGCGTGGGCTAAAAAAGGGGCGTGGCCTCTGTCCTCGCCGGTAATGGCGTCAGGAGGAGTGTTAAGGTCAGGCTTCGCGGCAACGCTACGATCCACTGCGCGGGCCGATCAGTGGCGAGCAGGTGCCCTGAACTGCTTTCACAAGCGTGGTGAGTTTTAAAAATACAAGTAAATGGTGACAGTAGATTTTTTTAAATAACACAAGTCGCGCTCCCGGCTTCCGCCTCAGGAGATAGGTTGATCTGGTTCTGGCGCTTGTAGTCAGCGTCTTTTGTACCAGTGGCGGTGGGCGTGGCCTAAAAAAGGGGCGTGGCCTCTGTCCTCGCCGGTAATGGCGTCAGGAGGAGAGTTAAGATCAGGCTTCGCGGCAGCGCTACGATCCGCTGCGCGGGCCGATCAGTGGCGAGCAAGTGCCCTGAACTGCTTTCACAAGCGTGGTGAGTTTTAAAAATACAAGTAAATGGTGACAGTAGATTTTTTAAAATAACACAAGTCGCGCTCCCGGCTTCCGCCTCAGGAGATAGGTTGATCTGGTGCTGGCGCTTGTAGTCAGCGTCTTTTGTACCAGCGGCGGTGGGCGTGGCCTAAAAAAGGGGAGTGGCCTCAGTCCTCGCCAGTAATGGCGTCAGGAGGAGTGTTAAGGTCAGGCTTCGCGGCAGCGCTACGATCCGCTGCGCGGGCCGATCAGTGGCGAGCATGTGCCCTGAACTGCTTTCACAAGCGTGGTGAGTTTTAAAAATACAAGTAAATGGTGACAGTAGATTTTTTTAAATAATACAAGTCGTGCTCCCGGCTTTCGCATCTGGAGATAGTTTGATCTGCTTCTGGCGCTTGTAGTCAGCGTCTTTTGTACCAGCGGCGGTGGGCGTGGCCTAAAAAGGGGCGTGGCCCAGTCCTCGCCGGTAATGGCGTCAGGAGGAGAGTTAAGGTCAGGCTTCGCGGCAGCGCTACGATCCGCTGCCCGGGCCGATCAGTGGCGAACAAGTGCCCTGAACTGCTTTCACAAGCGTGGTGAGTTTTAAAAATACAAGTAAATGGTGACAGTAGATTTTTTTAAATAACACAAGTCGCGCTCCCGGCTTCCGCCTCAGGAGATAGGTTGATCTGGTTCTGGCGCTTGTAGTCAGCGTCTTTTGTACCAGCGGCGGTGGGCGTGGGCTAAAAAAGGGGCGTGGCCTCTGTCCTCGCCGGTAATGGCGTCAGGAGGAGTGTTAAGGTCAGGCTTCGCGGCAACGCTACGATCCACTGCGCGGGCCGATCAGTGGCGAGCAGGTGCCCTGAACTGCTTTCACAAGCGTGGTGAGTTTTAAAAATACAAGTAAATGGTGACAGTAGATTTTTTTAAATAACACAAGTCGCGCTCCCGGCTTCCGCCTCAGGAGATAGGTTGATCTGGTTCTGGCGCTTGTAGTCAGCGTCTTTTGTACCAGTGGCGGTGGGCGTGGCCTAAAAAAGGGGCGTGGCCTCTGTCCTCGCCGGTAATGGCGTCAGGAGGAGAGTTAAGATCAGGCTTCGCGGCAGCGCTACGATCCGCTGCGCGGGCCGATCAGTGGCGAGCAAGTGCCCTGAACTGCTTTCACAAGCGTGGTGAGTTTTAAAAATACAAGTAAATGGTGACAGTAGATTTTTTAAAATAACACAAGTCGCGCTCCCGGCTTCCGCCTCAGGAGATAGGTTGATCTGGTTCTGGCGCTTGTAGTCAGCGTCTTTTGTACCAGCGGCGGTGGGCGTGGCCTAAAAAAGGGACGTGGCCTCTGTCCTCGCCGGTAATGGCGTCAGGAGGAGTGTTACGGTTAGGCTTCGCTGCAGCGCTACGATCCGCTGCGCGGGCCGATCAGTGGCGAGCAAGTGCCCTGAACTGCTTTCACAAGCGTGGTGAGTTTTAAAAATACAAGTAAATGGTGACAGTAGATTTTTTAAAATAACACAAGTCGCGCTCCCGGCTTCCGCCTCAGGAGATAGGTTGATCTGGTGCTGGCGCTTGTAGTCAGCGTCTTTTGTACCAGCGGCGGTGGGCGTGGCCTAAAAAAGGGGCATTGCCTCTGTCCTCGCAGGTAATGGCGTCAGGAGGAGTGTTAAGGTCAGGCTTCGTGGCAGCGCTACCATCCGCTGCGCGGGCCGATCAGTGGCGAGCAAGTGCCCTGAACTGCTTTCACAAGCGTGGTGAGTTTTAAAAATACAAGTAAATGGTGACAGTAGATTTTTTAAAATAACACAAGTCGCGCTCCCGGCTTCTGCCTCAGGAGATAGGTTGATCTGGTTCTGGCGCTTGTAGTCAGCGTCTTTTGTACCAGCGGCAGTGGGCGTGGCCTAAAAAAGGGACGTGGCCTCTGTCCTCGCCGGTAATGGCGTCAGGAGGAGTGTTACGGTTAGGCTTCGCTGCAGCGCTACGATCCGCTGCGCGGGCCGATCAGTGGCGAGCAAGTGCCCTGAACTGCTTTCACAAGCGTGGTGAGTTTTAAAAATACAAGTAAATGGTGACAGTAGATTTTTTAAAATAACACAAGTCGCGCTCCCGGCTTCCGCCTCAGGAGATAGGTTGATCTGGTGCTGGCGCTTGTAGTCAGCGTCTTTTGTACCAGCGGTGGTGGGCGTGGCCTAAAAAAGGGGCGTGGCCTCTGTCCTCGCCGGTAATGGTGTCAGGAGGAGTGTTAAGGTCAGGCTTCGCGGCAGCGCTACGATCCGCTGCGCGGGCTGATCAGTGGCGAGCAAGTGCCCTGAACTGCTTTCACAAGCGTGGAAAGTTTTAAAAATACAAGTAAATGGTTACAGTAGATTTTTTAAAATAACACAAGTCGCTCTCCCGGCTTCTGCCTCAGGAGATAGGTTGATCTGGTTCTGGCGTTTGTAGTCAGCGTCTTTTGTACCAGCGGCGGTGGGTGTGACCTAAAAAAGGGGCGTGGCCTCTGTCCTCGCCGGTAATGGCGTCAGGAGGAGTGTTAAGGTCAGGCTTCGTGGCAGCGCTACGATCCGCTGCGCGGGCCGATCAATGGCGAGCAAGTGCCCTGAACTGCTTTCACAAGCGTGGTGAGTTTTAAAAATACAAGTAAATGGTGACAGTAGATTTTTTAAAATAACACAAGTCGCGCTCCCGGCTTCCGCCTCAGGAGATAGGTTGATCTGGTTCTGGCGCTGGTAGTCAGCGTCTTTTGTACCAGCGGCGGTGGGCGTAGCCTAAAAAAGGGGTCTTGCCTCTGTCCTCACCGGTAATGGCGTCAGGAGGAGTGTTAAGGTCAGGCTTCGCGGCAGCGCTACGATCTGCTGCGCGGGCCGTTCAGTGACGAGCAAGTGCCCTGAACTGCTTTCACAAGCGTGGTGAGTTTTAAAAATACAAGTAAATGGTGACAGTAGATTTTTTAAAATAACACAAGTCGTGCTCCCGGCTTCCGCCTCTGGAGATAGTTTGATCTGGTTCTGGCGCTTGTAGTCAGCGTCTTTTGTACCAGCGGCGGTGGGTGTGGCCTAAAAAAGGGGCATTGCCACTGTCCTCGCCGGTAATGGCGTCAGGAGCAGTGTTAAGGTCAGGCTTCGCGGCAGCGCTACGATCCGCTGCGCGGGCCGATCAGTGGCGAGCAAGTGCCCTGAACTGCTTTAACAAGCGTGGTGAGTTTTAAAAATACAAGTAAATGGTGACAGTAGATTTTTTAAAATAACACAAGTCGCGCTCCCGGCTTCCGCCTCAGGAGATAGGTTGATCTGGTTCTGGCGCTTGTAGTCAGCGTCTTTTGTACCAGCGGCGGTGGGTGTGGCCTAAAAAAGGGGCGTGGCCTCAGTCCTCGCCGGTAATGGCGTCAGGAGGAGTGTTAAGGTAATGCTTCGCGGCAGCGCTACGATCCGCTGCGCGGGCCGATCAGTGGCGAGCAAGTGCCCTGAACTGCTTTCACAAGCGTGGTGAGTTTTAAAAATACAAATAAATGGTGACAGTAGAGTTTTTTAAAATAACACAAGTCGCGCTCCTGGCTTCCGCCTCAGGAGATAGGTTGATCTGGTGCTGGCGCTTGTAGTCAGTGTCTTTTGTACCAGCGGCGGTGGGCGTGGCCTAAAAAGGGGCGTGGCCTCTGTCATCGCCGGTAATGGCATCAGGAGGAGAGTTGAGGTCAGGCTTCGCGGCAGCGCTACGATCCGCTGCGCGGGCCGATCAGTGGCGAGCAAGTGCCCTGAACTGCTTTCACAAGCGTGGTGAGTTTTAAAATTACAAGTAAATGGTGACAGTAGATTTTTTAAAATAACACAAGTCGCGCTCCCGGCTTCCGCCTCAGGAGATAGGTTGATCTGGTTCTGGCGCTTGTAGTCAGCGTCTTTTGTACCAGCGGCGGTGGGCGTGGCCTAAAAAAGGGGCGTGGCCTCTGTCCTCGCCGGTAATGGCATCAGGAGGAGTGTGAAAGTCAGGCTTCGCAGCAGCGCTACAATTCGCTGCGCGGGCCGATCAGTGGCGAGCAAGTGCCCTGAACTGCTTTCACAAGCGTGGTGAGTTTTAAAAATACAAGTAAATGGTGACAGTACATTTTTTAAAATAACACAAGTCGCGCTCCCGGCTTCCGCCTCAGGAGATAGGTTGATCTGGTTCCGGCGCTTGTAGTCAGCGTCTTTTGTACCAGCGACGGTGGGCGTGGCCTAAAAAAGGGGCGTGGCCTCTGTCCTCGCCCGTAATGGCGTCAGGAGGAGTGTAAAGGTCAGGCTTCGCGGCAGCGCTACGATCCGCTGCGCGGGCCGATCAGTGGCGAGCAAGTGCCCTGAACTGCTTTCACAAGCGTGGTGAGTTTTAAAAATACAAGTAAATGGTGACAGTAGATTTTTTAAAATTACACAAGTCGCGCTCCCGGCTTCCGCCTCAGGAGATAGGTTGATCTGGTGCTGGCGCTTGTAGTCAGCGTCTTTTGTACCAGCGGCGGTGGGCGTGGCCTAAAAAAGGGGCATTGCCTCTGTCCTCGCAGGTAATGGCGTCAGGAGGAGTGTTAAGGTCAGGCTTCGTGGCAGCGCTACCATCCGCTGCGCGGGCCGATCAGTGGCGAGCAAGTGCCCTGAACTGCTTTCACAAGCGTGGTGAGTTTTAAAAATACAAGTAAATGGTGACAGTAGAATTTTTAAAATAACACAAGTCGCGCTCCAGGCTTCCGCCTCAGGAGATAGGTTGATCTGGTTCTGGCGCTTGTAGTCAGCGTCTTTTGTACCAGCGGCGGTGGGCGTGACCTAAAAAAGGGGCGTGGCCTCAGTCCTCGCCAGTAATGGCGTCAGGAGGAGTGTTAAGGTCAGGCTTCGCGGCAGCGCTACGATCCGCTGCGCGGGCCGATCAGTGGCGAGCATGTGCCCTGAACTGCTTTCACAAGCGTGGTGAGTTTTAAAAATACAAGTAAATGGTGACAGTAGATTTTTTTAAATAACACAAGTCGTGCTCCCGGCTTTCGCCTCTGGAGATAGTTTGATCTGGTTTTGGCGCTTGTAGTCAGCGTCTTTTGTACCAGCGGCGGTGGGCGTGGCCTAAAAAGGGGCGTGGCCAGTCCTCGCCGGTAATGGCGTCAGGAGGAGAGTTAAGGTCAGGCTTCGCGGCAGCGCTACGATCCGCTGCCCGGGCCGATCAGTGGCGAGCAAGTGCCCTGAACTGCTTTCACAAGCGTGGTGAGTTTTAAAAATACAAGTAAATGGTGACAGTAGATTTTTTAAAATAACACAAGTCGCGCTCCCGGCTTCCGCCTCAGGAGATAGGTTGATCTGGTTCTGGCGCTTGTAGTCAGCGTCTTTTGTACCAGCGGCGGTGGGCGTGGGCTAAAAAAGGGGCGTGGCCTCTGTCCTCGCCGGTAATGGCGTCAGTAGGAGTGTTAAGGTCAGGCTTCGCGGCAACGCTACGATCCGCTGCGCGGGCCGATCAGTGGCGAGCAGGTGCCCTGAACTGCTTTCACAAGCGTGGTGAGTTTTAAAAATACAAGTAAATGGTGACAGTAGATTTTTTCAAATAACACAAGTCGCGCTCCCGGCTTCCGCCTCAGGAGATAGGTTGATCTGGTTCTGGCGCTTGTAGTCAGCGTCTTTTGTACCAGCGGTGGTGGGCGTGGCCTAAAAAAGGGACGTGGCCTCTGTCTTCGCCGGTAATGGCGTCAGGAGGAGTGTTACGGTTAGGCTTCGCTGCAGCGCTACGATCCGCTGCGCGGGCCGATCAGTGGCGAGCAAGTGCCCTGAACTGCTTTCACAAGCGTGGTGACATTTAAAAATACAAGTAAATGGTGACAGTAGATTTTTTAAAATACCACAAGTCGCGCTCCCGGCTTCCGCCTCAGGAGATAGGTTGATCTGGTGCTGGCGCATGTAGTCAGCGTCTTTTGTATCAGCGGCGGTGGGCGTGGCCTAAAAAAGGGGCGAGGCCTCTGTCCTCGCCGGTAATGGCGTCAGGAGCAGTGTTAAGTTCAGGCTTCGCGGCAGCGCTACGATCCGCTGCGCGGACCGATCAGTGGCGAGCAAGTGCCCTGAACTGCTTTCACAAGCGTGGTGAGTTTTAAAAATACAAGTAAATGGTGACAGTAGATTTTTTAAAATAACACAAGTCGCGCTCCCGGCTTCCCCCTCAGGAGATAGGTTGATCCGGTTCTGGCGCTTGTAGTCAGCGTCTTTTGTACCAGCGGCGGTGGGCGTTTCCTAAAAAAGGGGCGTGGCCTCTGTCCTCGCGGTAATGGCGTCAGGAGGAGTGTTAAGGTCAGGCTTGGGGGCAGCGCTACAATCCGCTGCGCGGGCCGATCAGTGTCGAGCAAGTGCCCTGAACTGCTTTCACAAGCGTGGTGAGTTTTAAAAATACAAGTAAATGGTGACAGTAGACTTTTTCAAAATAACACAAGTCGCGCTCCCGGCTTCCGCCTCAGGAGATAGGTTGATCTGGTTCTGGCGCTTGTAGTCAGCGTCTTTTGTACCAGCGGTGGTGGGCGTGGCCTAAAAAAGGGGCGTGGCCTCTGTCCTCGCCGGTAATGGTGTCAGGAGGAGTGTTAAGGTCAGGCTTCGCGGCAGCGCTACGATCCGCTGCGCGGGCTGATCAGTGGCGAGCAAGTGCCCTGAACTGCTTTCACAAGCGTGGTGAGTTTTAAAAATACAAGTAAATAGTTACAGTAGATTTTTTAAAATAACACAAGTCGCTCTCCCGGCTTCTGCCTCAGGAGATAGGTTGATCTGGTTCTGGCGTTTGTCGTCAGCGTCTTTTGTACCAGCGGCGGTGGGTGTGACCTAAAAAAGGGGCGTGGCCTCTGTCCTCGCCGGTAATGGCGTCAGGAGGAGTGTTAAGGTCAGGCTTCGCGGCAGCGCTACGATCCGCTGCGCGGGCCGATCAATGGCGAGCAAGTGCCCTGAACTGCTTTCACAAGCGTGGTGAGTTTTAAAAATACAAGTAAATGGTGACAGTAAATTTTTTAAAATAACACAAGTCGCGCTCCCGGCTTCCGCCTCAGGAGATAGGTTGATCTGGTTCTGGCGCTTGTAGTCAGCGTCTTTTATACCAGCGGTGGTGGGCGTGGCCTAAAAAGGGGGCGTGGCCTCAGTCCTCGCCGGTAATGGCATCAGGAGGAGTGTTAAGGTCAGGCTTCGCGGCAGTGCTACGATCCGCTGCGCGGGCCGATCAGTGGCGAGCAAGTGCCCTGAACTGCTTTCACAAGCGTGGTGAGTTTTAAAAATACAAGTAAATTGTGACAGTAGATTTTTTAAAATAACACAAGTCGTGCTCCCGGCTTCCGCCTCTGGAGATAGTTTGATCTGGTTCTGACGCTTGTAGTCAGCGTCTTTTGTACCAGCGGCGGTGGGCGTGGCCTAAAAAAGGGGCCTTGCCTCTGTCCTCGCCGGTAATGGAGTCAGTAGGAGTGTTAAGGTCAGGCTTCACGGCAGCGCTACGATCCGCTGCGCGGGCCGTTCTGTGGCGAGCAACTGCCCTGAACTGCTTTCACAAGCGTGGTGAGTTTTAAAAATACAAGTAAATGGTGACAGTAGAGTTTTTTTAAATAACACAAGTCGTGCTCCCGGCTTCCGCCTCTGGAGATAGTTTGATCTGGTTCTGGCGCTTGTAGTCAGCGTCTTTTGTACCAGCGGCGGTGGGCGTGGCCTAAAAAAGGGGCATTGCCACTATCCTCGCCGGTAATGGCGTCAGGAGCAGTGTTAAGGTCAGGCTTCGCGGCAGCGCTACGATCCGCTGCGCGGGCCGATCAGTGGCGAGCAAGTGCCCTGAACTGCTTTCACAAGCGTGGTGAGTTTTAAAAATACAAGTAAATGGTGACAGTAGATTTTTTAAAATAACACAAGTCGCGCTCCCGGCTTCCGCCTCAGGAGATACGTTGATCTGGTTCTGGCGCTTGTAGTCAGCGTCTTTTGTACCAGCGGCGGTGGGCGTGGCCTAAAAAAGGGGCGTGGCCTCTGTCCTCACCGGTAATGGCGTCAGGAGGAGTGTGAAAGTCAGGCTTCGCAGCAGCGCTACAATTCGCTGCGTGGGCCGATCAGTGGCGAGCAAGTGCCCTGAACTGCTTTCACAAGCGGGGTGAGTTTTAAAAATACAAGTAAATGGTGACAGTACATTTTTTAAAATAACAGAAGTCGCCCTCCCGGATTCCGCCTCAGGAGATAGGTTGATCTGGTTCCGGCGCTTGTAGTCAGCGTCTTTTGTACCAGCGGCGGTGGGCGTGGCCAAAAAAGGGGCGTGGCCTCTGTCCTCGCCCGTAATGGCGTCAGGAGGAGTGTTAAGGTCAGGCTTCGCGGCAGCGCTATGATCCGCTGTCCGGGCCGATCAGTGGCGAGCAAGTGCCCTGAACTGCTTTCACAAGCGTGGTGAGTTTTAAAAATACAAGTAAATGGTGACAGTAGATTTTTTAAAATAGCACAAGTCGCGCTCTCGGCTTCCGCCTCAGGAGATAGGTTGATCTGGTGCTGGTGCTTGTAGTCAGCGTCTTTTGTACCAGCGGCGGTGGGCGTGGCCTAAAAAAGGGGCGTGGCCTCTGTCCTCGCCGGTAATGGCTTCAGGAGCAGTGTTAAGGTCAGGCTTCGTGGCAGCGCTACGATCCGCTGCGCGGGCCGATCAATGGCGAGCAAGTGCCTGTAGGAAGGTACATCCTGACTATGGTTGCCCCCAACTTTTTGCCCTGTGTTTTAGCTGGTTTTGGACATAGTCGACCTGGGACCCTGCCAATCAGGACCCCAGGCCTACTGCTCCCTCTTTAAAATGAATTACGAGATGTACCCTAGGTGCATTTACCAATTGGTACTGGGCCACCTTATCAGACCCTGTAACTCAGGGCGTAGGTGTACCCAGGGCCGCCAGGGGCTGCAGCATGTATTATGCCACCCCTGGCTGGCCTCCTAAATTTGACACAACTGGCTGCATGACAGCTGGGGCGAAGTCGTGTAATCACCCTTTGCTGTAGATATAGTAGCTCTATATCTAACCCTCCAATGGACACCCGAGTCCCTATCAGTCACTCCTATGGCAGGCCTTGACAATCCTGAAGGCAGAGTGCATGGGCTCGCGTGAACTGTGTTCTGGCCCGAGCCGAGCCGGTTGCAGCTTGCGGGGAAAAGACCCAATGGCTGTTCCATGATAACGCGTACCACATCGGTAACTTCGGTGTCGCGTTATCAAGACATGTCGAGTAAGGTGTCATACGAATCGGGATGCTGCCCTTTCACCAACTCTGGCGATGAGGTTAGCATTCCGCCCTTCTAGAGGGACACGACATGTACGTAACTGTGAACCCCGGTTAAAGTCAACGAAAGCCTCAGCTCCACAAAATGGATGCTGCCCCCACAGACACAAGTCTGACCTCCTGCTGCTGGGAGTCCTTCCAGCGAGGAGCACTTGGACAAAGGGTTTCCTGTCGAGGGCGGTGTTCGCACCGTCCCAGACAGGGTTTGTGTATTCTGGGTAGGTAGGGCTTTTGCGAGAAGGTGACTGCGGAGTGGCACCCCGGTGCTCACTACGCATCTGCCGGTTAGAACCAGTTCCAGGGGCGACAGCCCTGGCCTGGGGAAAGTCCGGCAGGGGAGAGGGGTGTAACTACCCCCCTTCCTGGTCCCACCCTTAGGGCAGGACCTAGTCATGTACCCACCCCTTTCTTTAGGATAAAGGCCGGAGCGGGGACCCTTCAAAAATTAGATCATCTTTGAATCAAGAATACTTTCTACGAAAGGACTTCAAGACTCTTCTTAAGATTTCTCCCTTGTGACTAAGGAGTAGTCACCCTGCATCAGCGGGCACCATCTAAGAACTCTGCGGTTTGCTGCAAGTCCTTCCTCAAGGAATCCGACGGCCCAGCTCGACGAGAAACCGGCTTCCCTGGCACCTCTGACCTCTACCCACGTCATCAGCTCAGCTGTGATCTGTGGGTGCGACGAGACCTCGAGGGACCGGCCATCATCAGAACCTGCACGCTCTTAAAAACCAGCACGACCATCGAGGTAACTCTCTGGTGAGTGCTCTGGGGTCCGAGAAGCCCCGACCCTGAGCCGCTCCAGCACCGAAGTGCAGTCTCCCAGCATCTCCACGATCTGCGTGGGGCCCTTCTGCTCGCTGCTCAGCACGTTGTCTGGTCACTTGCCGCTGGCTTGTGCCCTTCTGTGACGACGACCAAGAATCAACACTGCCGGTCTGGTTGCTCCAGACTGGCCCCTGCTTCCATCTTTTGAGAAGCACCCCGGACCCTCCTGGTCCACCAAAGACGCCGACAGCGACATCCGTCGTGGGACAGCTCGCACCTCCACCGTGGTCGCCGACAACGCCTCCTGGTCCGTGAGACTGCAGAGCCTAGCGTCGCCCACTCACCTGGTCGAGGTGACGGCCAACTGGTGCCTTCCTGGTACCCTCTGACTACTGGCTAGTAGTACGAACTTGGTCCCCTCTGCTTTCAGGTTTTCATCAATCTCTACGAACTATACACCACTGGTCGCCGGCCAGCAACTCCTTTTCTTCCGGCTCCTGGCTCGTCAGCGAAGACCCCGACGCCTGTAAGACTTGTGCAGCCGCAGCCCTCGTGGCTAGGTAACTCGGCATTTCGGTGCCTGCATAGCCTCCTTACTCTAGGGTCCCGAGTCCCTCGCTTCCGACTTGCCTTAACCTTTCCGTGTCCTCGGACACTTGTCTTTAAACTGTGCACTTGAAGTATTTGCTAAAGAGATTTGGTTTGTGCTTAGTACCCTGTCCTCATAAAGAGTACAGGGCTGTTGTGATTCTTAATAAATATACTGTTTATTTTCATAACACTTGTGTGGTGTCCTTTCACTGGGTGTTCAAGGGGTACATGTGTGGTAAACAGCTGGCTTAACGCGCCCTCTCGAGTCTTTAGCCTTAGACTGCTCGTATCCACGCTACTAGGATAGCTGGTCTATAGGTTGACTTACAACCAAACACCATAAGGGTCGTTGGAACGATACATAGCGGTCGCTAGAATAGCGAACGTTGCATATCGGGCCAACTTCTCACATTGGTGAGCAGCGGTTGGGATTTGAGCTTGCTGTTGTTTTACCACACGTATCCTAAGAATATCTTGTTGAAAGATCGCACAAGTACTGTTAGTACATATAACTAAAGCTTAGAATACTCTGAGTTCTACTGAACCAGCTGTTGTAGCTCCTCAAGGCTTAGCACACCTTGGCTACAACTCTTAGCAAGGGAAAAGTAGGTAAACACATAGTGTAGGTAGGTGCATCACTTACACCACACTAGAAGCAGTATGTCGGTCACAGGAGGAAACATCGAGTCTCCCCTGGTGTCAGTTGACCCTCCACAGGTCATCCCGTCAAGATATACTGCGCTTAACTTCCATGAGTTACGACAAGTATGTACCTCTAGGAAAATTAAGCAAGGGGCTAACCCCACCACCTCCTTTCTGATTGGTCTCCTAGAGACTTATGATGCCAGAAAGGCTGAGAAGCTTCTTAGCCCTTCTAATCCAGAAGGAGACATGCCTCCCCTCGAGGGAACCCGGGACGATCCTGACCTCATTCACCTCGCAACCGAGAACGGGGATGTGGAGGAGGATGAGGATGAGGATCTCTCTGGGGACGAGGCAGATAAGGGACAGGTAGAAGTCGTCAGACTAAGCAGGTCCAACTTAAGCAAACATGATAGCGGTACTGGGGGACCCCTGGGGCCACTATCAGGTCAGCTTAACATTGGGAATGGACGAGTTAGGTCTCTATCAAGAGGTTCTAACAGATCCCTTCGAACCAATGGCTCTCACAACTCTTCTCAAAGAGGGATGACGTCCCCTCAGAGGAGAGTATACGAAGCGAAAGAAAGGGCAGCTAATCTGAGGATCGAAAGGGAAGAACTTGCCCTGGCCAAGGAAAAGCTTGCTTTTGCGAGAGAGCAACAGTTAAGTGGGGCAGTCCCCACTGGTGGCAGCAATGTACCTAGTAATAGGGAAAAGAGTTTCGATACGAAACACCTTGGGAAGATAGTGCCCCCCTTTAAACAAGGGGACGACATCCACAAATGGATTACTGCTTTGGAGAGGGCCTGCGCTGTGCAAGGTGTTCCCCAGAGTCAGTGGGCAGCTATCTTGTGGCTCTCCTTTGAAGGTAAAGGAAGAGACAAGCTCCTCACCACAAGGGTAGAGGACGCTAACAATTACCAAGTCTTGAAGAATACACTCGTTGAAGGGTTCGGCCTAACCACTGAACAGTACAGGGTGCTGTTCAGGGATACCCAGAAAACGCAGTCTCAAGATTGGTCTGATTTTGTCGATTGTGCCACTAAGGCTTTTGAGGGCTGGTTACTGGGTAGTAAGGTTACTGATTTTAAAGGATTGTATAATCTAATTATAAGGGAGCAAATCTTAAATAATTGTCAGAACCAGTTATTACACCAGCACCTGGTAGACTCTGATCTGACCTCTCCACAGGAATTGGGTAAGAGGGCAGACAAATGGGTCAGAACCAGGGTTAGGCCTAAAAACCAGGGTGGTGACCAGAAAAAGGAATCGACCAAGCCTCAAGAGAAGGGTGGGGATAAATCCACAGAGAAGACTTCCCAAGGGCCCCAAGACTCCAACAAGGGTGGTGGGTCCCAGAACACTCCTTCAGAACAGAAGAAACCTTATTGCCATACCTGTAAACAGGTGAGCCATTACAAAAGTGATGCCAAGTGCCCTAAAAATAGCAATAAGGAAAACATACCCCCAAGTAATACTCCTAAACCTCCTGTTACCACTAGTGGTAATCCCCCAGGTGGTGGGAGTGCCCCCAAGAATGTGGTGGGCATTACTTTGGGCAATCAGGAGGACTATGGCTTAGACAGGTTCCCTGACCACACTCTTGTCTGTGAGACTGGCATGGGGTTTGCCAACTTCACTACTGGACCCCACATTTTGGGCAAGTATAGACAAGAAGTTTTAGTGAATGGTCAGAAGGTTGAGGCATTCAGAGACACAGGGGCCAGCCTCACCATGGTGAGTGACCATCTGGTCCCCTCTGCTCAACTGACCCCTGGTTTTACTTATCAGGTGACAGACATTCATGGAGTGAAGAGAAGGCATCCCATGGCAGTAGTCAAGCTCAGTTGGGGTAATGTCACAGGGCCCATGAGAGTGGCAGTGACAGATAACCTACCTGTAGATTGCTTACTGGGGAACGACCTGGAACTCTCAGCATGGGCTGAGGTGGAGCAAGAAACTCACTCCAGAATGATAGGCCTATCCAGACAGGTTAGTGGGGCAGTAATAGCTACAGCCCCAGTCCAAGCACCATTCCTCCCTGAAAAGGTTGGAAGGGCAGTGGTAGCCACTGCCCAGGCTCAGACAGACTTTCCAGAGCAGGATAGGAGGGCTGTGACAGTCACAGCCCAAGCACAGACTGAGTGCCCTCCTGAAAAGGGTGGCAAGGTTGAAATGGTCTCAGCCTCTACTCAGACCGATAGTGAGGTTGTGAAGCCTGAAACAATGGATCACTCCACTCAAACAGAGAGCACCGAGGAGGAAGAAGAGTCTTCCCCCTCCCAGACACTAGGTGAGAGCCAGCCTCCTCAGGGAACTGACTCTACCCCTGTTGAAGGAACTGCCCCAGAGGTAGTCAGGCCTAGCCTGGCAGAGCCCCTGATGGCAGTGGACCCTTCCCAGGTGGGACCCAGTCTGGAGCAGGTAACCTGCACCTCTCTACCCTGTCTCAGTCAGCCCAGGGCTGAAGAGATTAGGGAGGCCAGTGGTGGACCCCAAAGGGCCCCCTGTCCAAAAGAACCCCTTAATCAGAAGATTAGGATCACTGAAGCTGGTAAACCTAGCCAAGTGAGAATAGAACAGACTCCTGAGGGATCCCCCTTAAAAGTAGTTAGGGAACTCCCACAGCTGGACACTGTTGGGCACAGCCAAACATGGGGCCTAAAAACCCCAGACCTGGCCTGTCCCTCCAGTAAGCCAAACAGAGGGACTCAGCCTCCAGCTTTAGGTAGCCCGAGGCTGACCCTGAGAGCTCAGTGCATCTCAGCTAAAGAGAGAAAGGCACGCATGATGAATGGTGATTGGAGGAAGATGAGCCCAAAGGTAGAGGAGCCTTACTTCAGTACTCCATCCCAGCATCAGCCTTCTTCTTTCCCAAGACACACCAGAGACAGAGATTCCCTATGGTGGAGACCCTCAGATACCCTTAGGGTGAGGGGTTGCCTAGTGGACCATGACACAGGGGGAAACCAAGCCAGAACTGGTCCTTCCTTATATGGCCACTTAGGTAATAGAGGCTTACCTGGACAAGGATAGCCTTATCTCCTTTCGTTTGGGGGGGGGTTGTGTAGGAAGGTACATCCTGACTATGGTTGCCCCCAACTTTTTGCCCTGTGTTTTAGCTGGTTTTGGACATAGTCGACCTGGGACCCTGCCAATCAGGACCCCAGGCCTACTGCTCCCTCTTTAAAATGAATTACGAGATGTACCCTAGGTGCATTTACCAATTGGTACTGGGCCACCTTATCAGACCCTGTAACTCAGGGCGTAGGTGTACCCAGGGCCGCCAGGGGCTGCAGCATGTATTATGCCACCCCTGGCTGGCCTCCTAAATTTGACACAACTGGCTGCATGACAGCTGGGGCGAAGTCGTGTAATCACCCTTTGCTGTAGATATAGTAGCTCTATATCTAACCCTCCAATGGACACCCGAGTCCCTATCAGTCACTCCTATGGCAGGCCTTGACAATCCTGAAGGCAGAGTGCATGGGCTCGTGTGAACTGTGTTCTGGCCCGAGCCGAGCCGGTTGCAGCTTGCGGGGAAAAGACCCAATGGCTGTTCCATGATAAAGCGTACCACATCGGTAACTTCGGTGTCGCGTTATCAAGACATGTCGAGTAAGGTGTCATACGAATCGGGATGCTGCCCTCTCACCAACTCTGGCGATGAGGTTAGCATTCCGCCCTTCTAGAGGGACACGACATGTACGTAACTGTGAACCCCGGTTAAAGTCAACGAAAGCCTCAGCTCCACAAAATGGATGCTGCCACCACAGACACAAGTCTGAC
Source organism: Lissotriton vulgaris (assembly GCF_964263255.1). NCBI lineage: Eukaryota > Metazoa > Chordata > Amphibia > Caudata > Salamandridae > Lissotriton > Lissotriton vulgaris. Next base: position 201,795,077 of record NC_141688.1, read on the forward strand.
CTCCTGCTGCTGGGAGTCCTTCCAGCGAGGAGCACTTGGACAAAGGGTTTCCTGTCGAGGGCGGTGTTCGCACCGTCCCAGACAGGGTTTGTGTATTCTGGGTAGGTAGGGCTTTTGCGAGAAGGTGACTGCGGAGTGGCACCCCGGTGCTCACTACGCATCTGCCGGTTAGAACCAGTTCCAGGGGCGACAGCCCTGGCCTGGGGAAAGTCCGGCAGGGGAGAGGGGTGTAACTACCCCCCTTCCTGGTCCCACCCTTAGGGCAGGACCTAGTCATGTACCCACCCCTTTCTTTAGGATAAAGGCCGGAGCGGGGACCCTTCAAAAATTAGATCATCTTTGAATCAAGAATACTTTCTACGAAAGGACTTCAAGACTCTTCTTAAGATTTCTCCCTTGTGACTAAGGAGTAGTCACCCTGCATCAGCGGGCACCATCTAAGAACTCTGCGGTTTGCTGCAAGTCCTTCCTCAAGGAATCCGACGGCCCAGCTCGACGAGAAACCGGCTTCCCTGGCACCTCTGACCTCTACCCACGTCATCAGCTCAGCTGTGATCTGTGGGTGCGACGAGACCTCGAGGGACCGGCCATCATCAGAACCTGCACGCTCTTAAAAACCAGCACGACCATCGAGGTAACTCTCTGGTGAGTGCTCTGGGGTCCGAGAAGCCCCGACCCTGAGCCGCTCCAGCACCGAAGTGCAGTCTCCCAGCATCTCCACGATCTGCGTGGGGCTCTTCTGCTCGCTGCTCAGCACGTTGTCTGGTCACTTGCCGCTGGCTTGTGCCCTTCTGTGACGACGACCAAGAATCAACACTGCCGGTCTGGTTGCTCCAGACTGGCCCCTGCTTCCATCTTTTGAGAAGCACCCCGGACCCTCCTGGTCCACCCAAGACGCCGACAGCGACATCCGTCGTGGGACAGCTCGCACCTCCACCGTGGTCGCCGACAACGCCTCCTGGTCCGTGAGACTGCAGAGCCTAGCGTCGCCCACTCACCTGGTCGAGGTGACGGCCAACTGGTGCCTTCCTGGTACCCTCTGACTACTGGCTAGTAGTACGAACTTGGTCCCCTCTGCTTTCAGGTTTTCATCAATCTCTACGAACTATACACCACTGGTCGCCGGCCAGCAACTCCTTTTCTTCCGGCTCCTGGCTCGTCAGCGAAGACCCCGACGCCTGTAAGACTTGTGCAGCCGCAGCCCTCGTGGCTAGGTAACTCGGCATTTCGGTGCCTGCATAGCCTCCTTACTCTAGGGTCCCGAGTCCCTCGCTTCCGACTTGCCTTAACCTTTCCGTGTCCTCGGACACTTGTCTTTAAACTGTGCACTTGAAGTATTTGCTAAAGAGATTTGGTTTGTGCTTAGTACCCTGTCCTCATAAAGAGTACAGGGCTGTTGTGATTCTTAATAAATATACTGTTTATTTTCATAACACTTGTGTGGTGTCCTTTCACTGGGTGTTCAAGGGGTACATGTGTGGTAAACAGCTGGCTTAACGCGCCCTCTCGAGTCTTTAGCCTTAGACTGCTCGTATCCACGCTACTAGGATAGCTGGTCTATAGGTTGACTTACAACCAAACACCATAAGGGTCGTTGGAACGATACATAGCGGTCGCTAGAATAGCGAACGTTGCATATCGGGCCAACTTCTCACAGTGCCCTGAACTGCTTTCACAAGCGTGGTGAGTTTTAAAAATACAAGTAAATGGTGACAGTAGATTTTTTAAAATAACACAAGTCGCGCTCCCGGCTTCCGCCTCAGGAGATAGGTTGATCTGGTTCTGGCGCTTGTAGTCAGCGTCTTTTGTACCAGCGGTGGTGGGCGTGGCCTAAAAAGGGGGCGTGGCCTCTGTCCTCGCCGGTAATGGTGTCAGGAGGAGTGTTGAGGTCAGGCTTCGCGGCAGTGCTACGATCTGCTGCGCGGGCCGATCAGTGGCGAGCAAGTGCCCTGAACTGCTTTCACAAGCGTGGTGAGTTTTAAAAATACAAGTAAATGGTGACAGTAGATTTTTTAAAATAACACAAGTCGTGCTCCCGGCTTCCGCCTCTGGAGATAGTTTGATCTGGTTCTGACGCTTGTAGTCAGCGTCTTTTGTACCAGCGGCGGTGGGCGTGGCCTAAAAAAGGGGCCTTGCCTCTGTCCTCGCCGGTAATGGCGTCAGTAGGAGTGTTAAGGTCAGGCTTCGCGGCAGCGCTACGATCCGCTGCGCGGGCCGTTCAGTGGCGAGCAAGTGCCCTGAACTGCTTTCACAAGCGTGGTGAGTTTTAAAAATACAAGTAAATGGTGACAGTAGATTTTTTAAAATAACACAAGTCGTGCTCCCGGCTTCCGCCTCTGGAGATAGTTTGATCTGGTTCTGGCGCTTGTAGTCACCGTCTTTTTTACCAGCGGCGGTGGGTGTGGCCTAAAAAAGGGGTATTTCCACTGTCCTCGCCGGTAATGGCGTCAGGAGCAGTGTTAAGGTCAGGCTTCACGGCAGCGCTACGATCCGCTGCGCGGGCCGATCAGTGGCGAGCAAGTGCCCTGAACTGCTTTCACAAGCGTGGTGAGTTTTAAAAATACAAGTAAATGGTGACAGTAGATTTTTTAAAATAACACAAGTCGCGCTCCCGGCTTCCGCCTCAGGAGATAGGTTGATCTGGTTCTGGCGCTTGTAGTCAGCGTCTTTTGTACCAGCGGTGGTGGGCGTGGCCTAAAAAAGGGGCGTGGCCTCTGTACTCGCCGGTAATGGCGTCAGGAGGAGTGTGAAGGTCAGGCTTCGCAGCAGCGCTACAATTCGCTGCGCGGGCCGATCAGTGGCGAGCAAGTGCCCTGAACTGCTTTCACAAGCGTGGTGAGTTTTAAAAATACAAGTAAATGGTGACAGTACATTTTTTAAAATAACAGAAGTCGCCCTCCCGGCTTCCGCCTCAGGAGATAGGTTGATCTGGTTCCGGCGCTTGTAGTCAGCGTCTTTTGTACCAGCGGCGGTGGTCGTTTCCTAAAAAAGGGGCGTGGCCTCTCTCCTCGCCGGTAATGGCATCAGGAGGAGTGTTAAGGTCAGACTTCGCGGCAGCGCTACGATCTGCTGCGCGGGCCGATCAGTGGCGAGCAAGTGCCCTGAACTGCTTTCACAAGCGTGGTGAGTTTTAAAAATACAAGTAAATGGTGACAGTAGATTTTTTAAATTAACACAAGTCGCGCTCCCGGCTTCCGTCTTAGGAGATAGGTTGATCTGGTTCTGGCGCTTGTAGTCAGCGTCTTTTGTACCAGCGGTGGTGGGCGTGGCCTAAAAAAGGGGCATGGCCTCTGTCCTCGCCGGTAATGGTGTCAGGAGGAGTGTTAAGGTCAGGCTTCGCGGCAGTGCTACGATCTGCTGCGCGGGCCGATCAGTGGCGAGCAAGTGCCCTGAACTGCTTTCACAAGCGTGGTGAGTTTTAAAAATACAAGTAAATGGTGACAGTAGATTTTTTAAAATAACACAAGTCGTGCTCCCGGCTTCCGCCTCTGGAGATAGTTTGATCTGGTTCTGACGCTTGTAGTCAGCGTCTTTTGTACCAGCGGCGGTGGGCGTGGCCTAAAAAAGGGGCCTTGCCTCTGTCCTCGCCGGTAATTTCGTCAGTAGGAGTGTTAAGGTCAGGCTTCGCGGCAGCGCTACGATCCGCTGCGCGGGCCGTTCAGTGGCGAGCAAGTGCCCTGAACTGCTTTCACAAGCGTGGTGAGTTTTAAAAATACAAGTAAATGGTGACAGTAGATTTTTTAAAATAACACAAGTCGCGCTCCCGGCTTCCGCCTCAGGAGATAGGTTGATCTGGTGCTGGTGCTTGTAGTCAGCGTCTTTTGTACCAGCGGCGGTGGTCGTTTCCTAAAAAAGGGGCGTGGCCTCTCTCCTCGCCGGTAATGGCATCAGGAGGAGTGTTAAGGTCAGACTTCGCGGCAGCGCTACGATCTGCTGCGCGGGCCGATCAGTGGCGAGCAAGTGCCCTGAACTGCTTTCACAAGCGTGGTGAGTTTTAAAAATACAAGTAAATGGTGACAGTAGATTTTTTAAATTAACACAAGTCGCGCTCCCGGCTTCCGTCTTAGGAGATAGGTTGATCTGGTTCTGGCGCTTGTAGTCAGCGTCTTTTGTACCAGCGGTGGTGGGCGTGGCCTAAAAAAGGGGCATGGCCTCTGTCCTCGCCGGTAATGGTGTCAGGAGGAGTGTTAAGGTCAGGCTTCGCGGCAGTGCTACGATCTGCTGCGCGGGCCGATCAGTGGCGAGCAAGTGCCCTGAACTGCTTTCACAAGCGTGGTGAGTTTTAAAAATACAAGTAAATGGTGACAGTAGATTTTTTAAAATAACACAAGTCGTGCTCCCGGCTTCCGCCTCTGGAGATAGTTTGATCTGGTTCTGACGCTTGTAGTCAGCGTCTTTTGTACCAGCGGCGGTGGGCGTGGCCTAAAAAAGGGGCCTTGCCTCTGTCCTCGCCGGTAATTTCGTTCGTAGGAGTGTTAAGGTCAGGCTTCGCGGCAGCGCTACGATCCGCTGCGCGGGCCGTTCAGTGGCGAGCAAGTGCCCTGAACTGCTTTCACAAGCGTGGTGAGTTTTAAAAATACAAGTAAATGGTGACAGTAGATTTTTTAAAATAACACAAGTCGTGCTCCCGGCTTCCGCCTCTGGAGATAGTTTGATCTGGTTCTGGCGCTTGTAGTCACCGTCCTTTGTACCAGCGGCGGTGGGTGTGGCCTAAAAAAGGGGCATTGCCACTGTCCTCGCCGGTAATGGCGTCAGGAGCAGTGTTAAGGTCAGGCTTCGCGGCAGTGCTACGATCCGCTGCGCGGGCCGATCAGTAGCGAGCAAGTGCCCTGAACTGCTTTCACAAGCGTGGTGAGTTTTAAAAATACAAGTAAATGGTGACAGTAGATTTTTTAAAATAACACAAGTCGCGCTCCCGGCTTCCGCCTCCGGAGATAGGTTGATCTGGTTCTGGCGCTTGTAGTCAGCGTCTTGTGTACCAGTGGCGGTGGGCGTGGCCTAAAAAGGGGCGTGGCCTCTGTCCTCGCCGGTAATGGCATCAGGAGGAGAGTTGGTCAGGCTTCGCGGCAGCGCTACGATCCGCTGCGCGGGCCGATCAGTGGCGAGCAAGTGCCCTGAACTGCTTTCACAAGCGTGGTGAGTTTTAAAAATACAAGTAAATGGTGACAGTAGATTTTTTAAAATAACACAAGTCGCGCTCCCGGCTTCCGCCTCAGGAGATAGGTTGATCTGGTTCTGGCGCTTGTAGTCAGCGTCTTTTGTACCAGCGGCGGTGGGCGTGACCTAAAAAAGGGGCGTGGCCTCTGTCCTCGCCGGTAATGGCGTCAGGAGGAGTGTTAAGGTCAGGCTTCGCGGCAGCGCTACGATCCGCTGCGCGGGCCGATCAATGGCGAGCAAGTGCCCTGAACTGCTTTCACAAGCTAGGTGAGTTTTAAAAATACAAATAAATGGTGACAGTAGATTTTTTAAAATAACACAAGTTGCGCTCCCGGCTTCCGCCTCAGGAGATAGGTTGATCTGGTGCTGGTGCTTGTAGTCAGCGTCTTTTGTACCAGCGGCGGTGGGCGTTTCCTAAAAAAGGGGCCTTGCCTCTGTCCTCGCCGGTAATGGCGTCAGTAGGAGTGTTAAGGTCAGGCTTCGCGGCAGCGCTACGATCCGCTGCGCGGGCCGATCAGTGGCGAGCAAGTGCCCTGAACTGCTTTCACAAGCGTGGTGAGTTTTAAAAATACAAGTAAATGGTGACAGTAGAATTTTTAAAATAACACAAGTCGCGCTCCAGGCTTCCGCCTCAGGAGATAGGTTGATCTGGTTCTGGTGCTTGTAGTCAGTGTCTTTTGTACCAGCGGCGGTGGGCGTGGCCTAAAAAAGGGGCGTGGCCTCAGTCCTCGCCAGCAATGGCGTCAGGAGGAGTGTTAAGGTCAGGCTTCGCGGCAGCGCTACGATCCGCTGCGCGGGCCGATCAGTGGCGAGCATGTGCCCTGAACTGCTTTCGCAAGCGTGGTGAGTTTTAAAAATACAAGTAAATGGTGACAGTAGATTTTTTTTAAATAACACAAGTCGTGCTCCCGGCTTTCGCCTCTAGATATAGTTTGATCTAGTTCTGGCGCTTGTAGTCAGCGTCTTTTGTACCAGCGGCGGTGGGCGTGGCCTAAAAAGGGGCGTGGCCCAGTCCTCGCCGGTAATGGCGTCAGGAGGAGAGTTAAGGTCAGGCTTCGCGGCAGCGCTACGATCCGCTGCCCGGGCCGATCAGTGGCGAGCAAGTGCCCTGAACTGCTTTCACAAGCGTGGTGAGTTTTAAAAATACAAGTAAATGGTGACAGTAGATTTTTTAAAATAACACAAGTCGCGCTCCCGGCTTCCGCCTCAGGAGATAGGTTGATCTGGTTCTGGCGCTTGTAGTCAGCGTCTTTTGTACCAGCGGCGGTGGGCGTGGGCTAAAAAAGGGGCGTGGCCTCTGTCCTCGCCGGTAATGGCGTCAGGAGGAGTGTTAAGGTCAGGCTTCGCGGCAACGCTACGATCCGCTGCGCGGGCCGATCAGTGGCGAGCAGGTGCCCTGAACTGCTTTCACAAGCGTGGTGAGTTTTAAAAATACAAGTAAATGGTGACAGTAGATTTTTTTAAATAACACAAGTCGCGCTCCCGGCTTCCGCCTCAGGAGATAGGTTGATCTGGTTCTGGCGCTTGTAGTCAGCGTCTTTTGTACCAGTGGCGGTGGGCGTGGCCTAAAAAAGGGCGTGGCCTCTGTTTTCGCCGGTAATGGCGTCAGGAGGAGAGTTAAGATCAGGCTTCGCGGCAGCGCTATGATCCGCTGCGCGGGCCGATCAGTGGCGAGCAAGTGCCCTGAACTGCTTTCACAAGCGTGGTGAGTTTTAAAAATACAAGTAAATGGTGACAGTAGATTTTTTAAAATAACACAAGTCGCGCTCCCGGCTTCCGCCTCAGGAGATAGGTTGATCTGGTTCTGGCGCTTGTAGTCAGCGTCTTTTGTACCAGCGGCGGTGGGCGTGGCCTAAAAAAGGGACGTGGCCTCTGTCCTCGCCGGTAATGGCGTCAGGAGGAGTGTTACGGTTAGGCTTCGCTGCAGCGCTACGATCCGCTGCGCGGGCCGATCAGTGGCGAGCAAGTGCCCTGAACTGCTTTCACAAGCGTGGTGACTTTTAAAAATACAAGTAAATGGTGACAGTAGATTTTTTAAAATAACACAAGTCGCGCTCCCGGCTTCCGCCTCAGGAGATAGGTTGATCTGGTGCTGGCGCATGTAGTCAGCGTCTTTTGTATCAGCGGCGGTGGGCGTGGCCTAAAAAAGGGGCGAGGCCTCTGTCCTCGCCGGTAATGGCGTCAGGAGCAGTGTTAAGTTCAGGCTTCGCGGCAGCGCTACGATCCGCTGCGCGGACCGATCAGTGGCGAGCAAGTGCCCTGAACTGCTTTCACAAGCGTGGTGAGTTTTAAAAATACAAGTAAATGGTGACAGTAGATTTTTTAAAATAACACAAGTCGCGCTCCCGGCTTCCCCCTCAGGAGATAGGTTGATCTGGTTCTGGCGCTTGTAGTCAGCGTCTTTTGTACCAGCGGCGGTGGGCGTTTCCTAAAAAAGGGGCGTGGCCTCTGTCCTCGCTGTAGGAAGGTACATCCTGACTATGGTTGCCCCCAACTTTTTGCCCTGTGTTTTAGCTGGTTTTGGACATAGTCGACCTGGGACCCTGCCAATCAGGACCCCAGGCCTACTGCTCTCTCTTCAAAATGGATTCCATGTACCCTAGGTGCATTTCCAATTGGTACTGGGCCACCCTATCAGACCCTGTAACCCAGGGCAAGGGTGTACCCAGGGCCGCCAGGGGCTGCAGCATGTATTATGCCACCCCTGGCTGGCCTCCTAAATTTGACACAACTGGCTGCATGACAGCTGGGGCAAAGTCGTGTAATCACCCTTTGCTTTAGGTATAGTAGCTCTATATCTAACCATACAATGGACACCCGAGTTCCTATCAGTCACTCCTATGGCAGGCCTTGACAATCCTGAAGGCAGAGTGCGTGGGCTCGTGTGAACTAGGTTCTGGCCCGAGCCGAGCCCGGTTGCAGCTTGCGGAATCAAGACCCAATGGCTGTTCCATGATAACGCGTACCACATCGGTAACTTCGGTGTCGCGTTATCAAGGCATGTCGAGTAAGGTGTCATACGAATCGGGATGCTGCCCCCTCACCAATTCTGGCGACGAGGTTAGCATTCCGCCCTTCTAGAGGGACACGACATGTACGTAACTGTGAACCCCGGTTAAAGTTAACTAAAGCCTCAGCTCCACAAAATGGATGCTGCCACCACAGACACGAGTCTGACCTCCTGCTGCTGGGAGTCCTTCCAGCGAGGAGAGCTTGGACAAAGGGTTTCCTGTCGAGGGCGGTGTTCGCACCGTCCCAGACAGGGTTTGTGTATTCTGGGTAGGTAGGGCTTTTGCGAGAAGGTGACTGCGGAGTGGCACCCCGGTGCTCACTACGCATCTGCCGGTCAGAACCAGTTCCAGGGGCACCAGCCCTGGCCTGGGGAAAGTCCGGCAGAGGAGAGGGGTGTAACTACCCCCCTTCCTGGTCCCACCCTTAGGGCAGGACCTAGTCATGTACCCACCCCTTTCTTTAGGATAAAGACCGGAGCGGGGACCCTTCCAAATTAGATCATCTTTGAATCAAGAACTACTTTCTACGAAAGGACATTCGAGACTCTTCTCAAGATTTCTCCCTTGTGACTAAGGAGTAGTCACCCTGCATCAGCGGGCACCATCTAAGAACTCTGCGGTTTGCTGTAAGTCCTTCCTCAAGGAATACGACGGCCCAGCTCGACGAGAACCGGCTTCCCTGGCACCTCTGACCTCTACCCACGTCATCAGCTCAGCTGTGATCTGTGGGTGCGACGAGACCTCGAGGGACCGGCCATCATCAAAACCTGCACGCTTTCTTAACCAGCACGACCATCAAAGTAATTCTCTGGTGAGTGCTCTGGGGTCCGAGAAGCCCCGACCCTGAGCCGCTCCAGCACCGAAGTGCAGTCTCCCAGCATCTCCACGATCTGCGTGGGGCCCTTCTGCTCGCTGCTCAGCACGTTGTCTGGTCACTAGCCGCTGGCTTGTGCCCTTCTGTGACAACATCCGACAATCAACACTGCTGGTCTGGTTGCTCCAGACTGGCCCTTGCTTCCATCTTTGCGAGAAGCACCCCCGGCCCTCCTGGTCCACTCAAGACGCCATCTTAGGCCCACCACGTGGCCCTGAGATCTGCCAAGGCTTGTTGCCCCATCCTGGGCCCAGCGACGCCGACAGCATCATCCTTCGTGGGACAGCTCGCACCTCCACCATGGTCGCCGACAACGCCTCCTGGTCCGTGAGACTGCAGAGCCTAGCGTCGCCCACTCACCTGGTCGAGGTGACGGCCAACCGGTGCCTTCCTGGTACCCTCTGACTACTGGCTAGTAGTACGAACTTGGTCCCCTCTGCTTTCAGGTATCATCAATCTCTGATCCAGGCTTGGATCTCTACGAACTATTCATCACTGGTCGCCGGCCAGCAACTCCTTTTCTTCCGGCTCCTGGCTCGTCAGCGAAGACCCCGACGCCTGTAAGACTTGTGCAGCCGCAGCCCTCGTGGCTAGGTAACTCGGCATTTCGGTGCCTGCATAGCCTCTTTACTCTAGGGTCCCGAGTCCCTCGCTTCCGACTTGCCTTATCGGGTCCGCCCGAGACCTTAAACTTTCCGTGTCCTCGGACACTTGTTTTAATTGTGCACTTGAAGTATTTTCCTAAGAGATTTGGTTTGTGCTTAGTACCCTGTCCTCATAAAGAGTACAGGGCTGTTGTGAATCTTAATAAATATCCTGTTTATTTTCATAACACTTGTGTGGTGTCCTTTCACTTGGTGTTCATGGGGTACATGTGTGGTAAACAGCTGGCTTAACACGCCCTCTCAAGTCTTTAGCCTTAGACTGCTCGTATCCACGCTACTAGGATAGCTGGTCTATAGGTTGACTTACAACCAATCATCATAAGGGTCGTTTGGAACGATACATAGCGGTCGCTAGAATAGCGAACGCTGCATATCGGGCCAACTTCTCACATTGGTGAGCAGCGGTTGGGATTTGAGCTTGCTGTTGTTTTACCACACGTATCCTAAGAATATCTGGTTGAAAGATCACATAAGTACTGTTAGTACATATAACTAAAGCTTAGAATACTCTGAGTTCTACTGAACCAGCTGTTGCAGCTCCTCAAGGCTTAGCACACCTTGGCTGCAACTCTTAGCAAGGGAATAGTAGGTAAACACATAGTGTAGGTAGGTGCATCACTTACACCACACTAGAAACAGTATGTCGGACAAAGGAGGAAACTCTGAGTCTCCCCTTGTGTCAGTTGACCCTCCACAGGTCATCCCTTCGAGATATACTGTGCTGAGCTTCAAGGAGTTAAGACAAGTGTGTCACTCCAGGTAGATCAAGCAGGGGTCTAACCCCACCACGTCCTTTCTGATTGGTCTCTTGGAGACTTATGATGCCAGAAAAGCTGAGACCCTTCCCAGCTCTTCTAATCCAGAAAGAAACATGCCTCCCCTCGAGGGAACCAGAGACGATCCTACCTCATCCACCTCGCAACTGAGAACGAAGATGTGGAGGATGATGAGGATGAGGATCCCTCTGGGGATGAGGCAGATAAGGGACAGGTAGAAGTCGTTAGACTAAGCAGGTCCAACTTAAGCAAACATGATAGTGGTACTGGGGGACCCCCAGCGCTACTGTCAGGTCCGCTTAACCTTGGGAATGGACGAGCCCGATCTCTGTCGAGAGACTCTGGCAGATCCCTTCAAACCAATGGCTCTCACAACTCTTCTCAAAGAGGGATGACGTCCCCTCAGAGGAGAGTGTACGAAGCTAAGGAAGGGCAGCTAATCTGAGGATTGAAAGGGAAGAACTTGCCCTGGCCAAAGAGAGGCTTGCCTTTGCTAGAGAGCAACAGTTAAGTGGGGCAGTCCCCACTGGTGGCAGCATTGTACCTAGTAATAGGGAAAGGAGTTTTGATACAAAACACCTTGGTAAGATAGTGCCCCCCTTTAAACAAGGGGACGACATCCACAAATGGATTACTGCTTTGGAGAGGGCCTGCACTGTGCAAGGTGTTCCCCAGAGTCAGTGAGCAGCTATCTTGTGGCTCTCCTTTGAAGGTAAAGGTAGAGACAAGCTCCTCACCACAAGGGTAGAGGAGGCTAACAATTACCAAGTCTTGAAGAATACACTGGTTGAAGGGTTTGGCCTAACCACTGAGCAGTACAGGGTGCTGTTCAGGGATACCCAGAAAACGCAGTCTCAAGATTGGTCTGACTTTGTTGATTGTGCCACTAAGGCTTTTGAAGGCTGGCTACTGGGTAGTAAGGTTACTGATTTTAAAGGATTGTATAATCTAATTATAAGGGAGCAAATCTTAAATAATTGTCAGAACCAGTTATTACACCAGCACCTGGTAGACTCTGATCTGACCTCTCCACAGGAATTGGGTAAGAGGGCAGACAAATGGGTCAGAACCAGGGTTAGGCCTAAAAACCAGGGTGGTGACCAGAAAAAGGAATCAACCAAGCCTCAAGAGAAGGGTGGGGATAAATCCACAGAGAAGACTTCCCAAGGGCCCCAAAACTCCAACAAGGGTGGTGGGTCCCAGAACACTCCTTCAGAGCAGAAGAAACCTTATTGCCATACCTGTAAACAGGTGGGCCATTACAAAAGTGATGCCAAGTGCCCTAAAAATAGCAATAAGGAAAACATACCCCCAAGTAACACTCCCAGACCTCCTGTTACCACTAGTGGTAATCCCCCAGGTGGTGGGAGTGCCCCCAAGAATGTGGTGGGCATTACTTTGGGCAATCAGGAGGACTATGGCCTAGCCAGGTTCCCTGACCACACTCTTGTCTGTGAGACTGGCATGGGGTTTGCCAACTTCACTACTGGACCCCACATTTTGGGAAAGTATAGACAAGAAGTTTTAGTGAATGGTCAGAAAGTTGAGGCATTCAGAGACACAGGGGCCAGCCTCACCATGGTGAGTGACCATCTGGTCCCCTCTGCTCAACTGACCCCTGGTTTTACTTATCAGGTGACAGACATTCATGGAGTGAAGAGAAGGCATCCCGTGGCAGTAGTCAAGCTCAGTTGGGGTAATGTCACAGGGCCCATGAGAGTGGCAGTGACAGATAACCTACCTGTAGATTGCTTACTGGGGAATGACCTGGAACTCTCAGCATGGGCTGAGGTGGAGCAAGAAACTCACTCCAGAATGATAGGCCTATCCAGACAGGTTAGTGGGGCAGTAATAGCTACCGCCCCAGTCCAAGCACCATTCCTCCCTGAAAAGGTTGGAAGGGCAGTGGTAGCCACTGCCCAGGCTCAGACAGACTTTCCAGAGCAGGATAGGAGGGCTGTGACAGTCACAGCCCAGACACAAACTGAGTGCCCTCCTGAAAAGGTGGGCAAGGTTGAAATGGTCTCAGCCTCTACTCAAACAGATAGTGAGGTTGTGAAGCCTGAAACAATGGATCACTCCACTCAAACAGAGAGCATTGAGGAGGAAGAAGAGTCTTCCCCCTCCCAGACACTAGGTGAGAGCCAGCCTCCTCAGGGAACTGACTCTACCCCTGTTGAAGGAACTGCCCCAGAGGTAGTCAGGCCTAGCCTGACCGAGCCCCTGATGGCAGTGGACCCTCCCCAGGTGGGACCCCGTCTGGAGCAGGTAACCTGCACCTCTCTACCCTGCCTCAGTCAGCCCAGGGCTGAAGAGATCAGGGAGGCCAGTGGTGGACCCAAAAGGGCCCCCTGTCCAAAAAGAACCCCTTAATCAGCAGATTAGGATCACTGAAGCTGGTAAACCTAGCCAAGTGAAAATAGAACAGACTCCTGAGGGATCCCCCTTAAAAATAGTTAGGGAACTCCCACAGCTGGACACTGTTGGGCACAGCCAAACATGGGGCCTAAAAACCCCAGACCTGACCTGTCCCTCCAGTAAGCCAAACAGAGGGACTCAGCCTCCAGCTTTAGGTAGCCAGAGGCTGACCCTGAGAGCTCAGTGCATCTCAGCTAAAGAAAGGAAGGCACACATGATGAATGGTGATTGGAGGAAGTTGAGCCCAAAGGTAGAGGAGCCTCACTTCAGTACTCCATCCCCGCATCAGCCTTCTTCTTTCCCAAGACACACCAGAGACAGAGATTCCCTATGGTGGAGACCCTCAGATGCCCTTAGGGTGAGGGGTTGCCTAGTGGACCATGACACAGGGGGAAACCAAGCCAGAGCTGGTCCTTCCTTATATGGCCACTTAGGTAATAGAGGCTTACCTGGACAAGGATAGCCTTATCTCCTTTCGTTTGGGGGGGGGGGGGGTTGTGTAGGAAGGTACATCCTGACTATGGTTGCCCCCAACTTTTTGCCCTGTGTTTTAGCTGGTTTTTGACATAGTCGACCTGGGATCCTGCCAATCAGGACCCCAGGCCTACTGCTCTCTCTTTAAAATGGATTCCATGTTCCTTAGGTGCATTTCCAATTGGTACTGGGCCACCTTATCAGACCCCGTAACGCAGGGCATAGGTGTACCCAGGGCCGCCAGGGGCTGCAGCATGTATTATGCCACCCCTGTCTGGCCTCCTAAAATTTGACACAACTGGCTGCATGACAGCTGGGGCAAAGTCGTGTAATCACCCTTTGCTTTAGGTATAGTAGCTCTATATCTAACCATACAATGGACACCCGAGTTCCTATCAGTCACTCCTATGGCAGGCCTTGACAATCCTGAAGGCAGAGTGCGTGGGCTCGTGTGAACTAGGTTCTGGCCCGAGCCGAGCCCGGTTGCAGCTTGCGGAATCAAGACCCAATGGCTGTTCCATGATAACGCGTACCACATCGGTAACTTCGGTGTCGCGTTATCAAGGCATGTCGAGTAAGGTGTCATACCAATCGGGATGCTGCCCCCTCACCAATTCTGGCGACGAGGTTAGCATTCCGCCCTTCTAGAGGGACACGACATGTACGTAACTGTGAACCCCGGTTAAAGTTAACTAAAGCCTCAGCTCCACAAAATGGATGCTGCCACCACAGACACGAGTCTGACCTCCTGCTGCTGGGAGTCCTTCCAGCGAGGAGAGCTTGGACAAAGGGTTTCCTGTCGAGGGCGGTGTTCGCACCGTCCCAGACAGGGTTTGCGTATTCTGGGTAGGTAGGGCTTTTGCGAGAAGGTGACTGCGGAGTGGCACCCCGGTGCTCACTACGCATCTGCCAGTCAGAACCAGTTCCAGGGGCGCCAGCCCTGGCCTGGGGAAAGTCCGGCAGGGGAGAGGGGTGTAACTACCCCCCTTCCTGGTCCCACGCTTAGGGCAGGACCTAGTCATGTACCCACCCCTTTCTTTAGGATAAAGACCGGAGCGGGGACCCTTCCAAATTAGATCATCTTTGAATCAAGAACTACTTTCTACGAAAGGACATTCAAGACTCTTCTCAAGATTTCTCCCTTGTGACTAAGGAGTAGTCACCCTGCATCAGCGGGCACCATCTAAGAACTCTGCGGTTTGCTGCAAGTCCTTCCTCAAGGATCTGACGGACCAGCTCGACGTGAACCGGCTTCCCTGGCCCCTCTGACCTCTACCCACGTCATCAGCTCAGCTGTGATCTGTGGGTGCGACGAGACCTCGAGGGACCGGCCATCATCAAAACCTGCACGCTTTCTTAACCAGCACGACCACCGAAGTCATTCTCTGGTGAGTGCTCTGGGGTCCGAGAAGCCCCGACCCTGAGCCGCTCCAGCACCGAAGTGCAGTCTCCCAGCATCTCCGCGAGCTGCGTGGGGCCCTTCTGCTCGCTGCTCAGCACGTTGTCTGGTCACTAGCCGCTGGCTTGTGCCCTTCTTTTGACGACAACCGACAAACAACGCTGCTGGTCTGGTTGCTCCAGACCGGCCCTTGCTCCCTTTTCCGAGAGGAGCACCCCGGACCCTCCTGGTCCACTCAAGACGCCATCTTAGGTCTACAACGTGGCCCTGAGATCTGCCAAGGCTTGTTGCCCCAATCCTGGGCCCAGCGACGCCGACAGCATCATCCTTCGTGGGACAGCTCGCACCTCCATCCTGGTCGCTGACAACGCCTCCGGGTCCGTGAGACTGCAGAGCCTAGCGTCGCCCACTCACCCGGTCGAGGTGACGGCCAACCGGTGCCCTCCTGGTACCCTCTGACTACTGGCTAGTAGTACGAACTTGGTCCCCTCTGCTTCCAGGTGTCATCGATCTCTGATCCAGGCTTGGATCTCTACGAACTATCCATCACTGGTCGCCGGCCAGCAACTCCTTTCTTCCGGCTCCTGGCTCGTCAGCGAAGACCCCGACGCCTGTAAGACTTGTGCAGCCGCAGCCCTCGTGGCTAGGTAACTCGGCATTTCGGTGCCTGCATAGCCTCTTTACTCTAGGGTCCCGAGTCCCTCGCTTCCGACTTGCCTTATCAGGTCCGCCCGAGACCTCTAAACTTTCCGTGTCCTCGGACACTTGTTTTAATTGTGCACTTGAAGTATTTTCCTAAGAGATTTGGTTTGTGCTTAGTACCCTGCCCTCATAAAGAGTACAGGGCTGTTGTGAATCTTAATAAATATCCTGTTTATTTTCATAACACTTGTGTGGTGTCCTTTCACTGGGTGTTCAAGGGGTACATGTGTGGTAAACAGCTGGCTTAACACGCCCTCTCGAGTCTTTAGCCTTAGACTGCTCGTATCCACGCTACTAGGATAGCTGGTCTTTAGGTTGACTTACAACCAATCATCATAAGGGACGTTTGGAACGATACATAGCGGTCGCTAGAATAGCGAACGCTGCATATCGGGCCAACTTCCCACACCTATCCAGACAGGTTAGTGGGGCAGTAATAGCTACAGCCCCAGTCCAAGCACCATTCCTCCCTGAAAAGGTTGGAAGGGCAGTGGTAGCCACTGCCCAGGCTCAGACAGACTTTCCAGAACAGGATAGGAGGGCTGTGACAGTCACAGCCCAAACACAGACTGAGTGCCCTCCTGAAAAGGTTGGCAAGGAGAAATGGTCTCAGCCTCTACTCAAACAGATAGTGAGGTTGTGAAGCCTGAAACAATGGATCACTCCACTCAAACAGAGAGCATTGAGGAGGAAGAAGAGTCTTCCCCCTCCCAGACACTAGGTGAGAGCCAGCCTCCTCAGGGAACTGACTCTACCCCTGTTGAAGGAACTGCCCCAGAGGTAGTCAGGCCTAGCCTGGCAGAGCCCCTGATGACAGTGGACCCTTCCCAGGTGGGACCCAGTCTGGAGCAGGTAACCTGCACCTCTCTACCCTGTCTCAGTCAGCCCAGGGCTGAAGATATTAGGGAGGCCAGTGGTGGATCCAAAAGGGCCCCCTGTCCAAAAGAACCCCTTAATCAGCAGATTAGGATCACTGAAGCTGGTAAACCTAGCCAAGTGAAAATAGAACAGACTCCTGAGGGATCCCCCTTAAAAGTAGTTAGGGAACTCCCACAGCTGGACACTGTTGGGCACAGCCAAACATGGGGCCTAAAAACCCCAGACCTGACCTGTCCCTCCAGTAAGCCAAACAGAGGGACTCAGCCTCCAGCTTTAGGTAGCCAGAGGCTGACCCTGAGAGCTCAGTGCATCTCAGCTAAAGAAAGGAAGGCACACATGATAAATGGTGATTGGAGGAAGTTGAGCCCAAAGGTAGAGGAGCCTCACTTCAGTACTCCATCCCAGCATCAGCCTTCTTCTTTCCCAAGACACACCAGAGACAGAGATTCCCTATGGTGGAGACCCTCAGATACCCTTAGGGTGAGGGGTTGCCTAGTGGACCATGACACAGGGGGAAACCAAGCCAGAGCTGGTCCTTCCTTATATGGCCACTTAGGTAATAGAGGCTTACCTGGACAAGGATAGCCTTATCTCCTTTCGTTTGGGGGGGGGGGGGTTGTGTAGGAAGGTACATCCTGACTATGGTTGCCCCCAACTTTTTGCCCTGTGTTTTAGCTGGTTTTGGACATAGTCGACCTGGGACCCTGCCAATCAGGACCCCAGGCCTACTGCTCTCTCTTTAAAATGGATTCCATGTACCCTAGGTGCATTTCCAATTGGTACTGGGCCACCCTATCAGACCCTGTAACCCCGGGCAAGGGTGTACCCAGGGCCGCCAGGGGCTGCAGCATGTATTATGCCACCCCTGGCTGGCCTCCTAAATTTGACACAACTGGCTGCATGACAGCTGGGGCAAAGTCGTGTAATCACCCTTTGCTTTAGGTATAGTAGCTCTATATCTAACCATACAATGGACACCCGAGTTCCTATCAGTCACTCCTATGGCAGGCCTTGACAATCCTGAAGGCAGAGTGCGTGGGCTCGTGTGAACTAGGTTCTGGCCCGAGCCGAGCCCGGTTGCAGCTTGCGGAATCAAGACCCAATGGCTGTTCCATGATAACGCGTACCACATCGGTAACTTCGGTGTCGCGTTATCAAGGCATGTCGAGTAAGGTGTCATACGAATCGGGATGCTGCCCCCTCACCAATTCTGGCGACGAGGTTAGCATTCCGCCCTTCTAGAGGGACACGACATGTACGTAACTGTGAACCCCGGTTAAAGTTAACTAAAGCCTCAGCTCCACAAAATGGATGCTGCCACCACAGACACGAGTCTGACCTCCTGCTGCTGGGAGTCCTTCCAGCGAGGAGAGCTTGGACAAAGGGTTTCCTGTCTAGGGCGGTGTTCGCACCGTCCCAGACAGAGTTTGTGTATTCTGGGTAGGTAGGGCTTTTGCGAGAAGGTGACTGCGGAGTGGCACCCCGGTGCTCACTACGCATCTGCCGGTCAGAACCAGTTCCAGGGGCGCCACCCCTGGCCTGGGGAAAGTCCGGCAGAGGAGAGGGGTGTAACTACCCCCCTTCCTGGTCCCACCCTTAGGGCAGGACCTAGTCATTTACCCACCCCTTTCTTTAGGATAAAGACCGGAGCGGGGACCCTTCCAAATTAGATCATCTTTGAATCAAGAACTACTTTCTACGAAAGGACATTCGAGACTCTTCTCAAGATTTCTCCCTTGTGACTAAGGAGTAGTCACCCTGCATCAGCGGGCACCATCTAAGAACTCTGCGGTTTGCTGTAAGTCCTTCCTCAAGGAATCCGACGGCCCAGCTCGACGAGAACCGGCTTCCCTGGCACCTCTGACCTCTACCCACGTCATCAGCTCAGCTGTGATCTGTGGGTGCGACGAGACCTCGAGGGACCGGCCGTCATCAAAACCTGCACGCTTTCTTAACCAGCACGACCATCGAAGTAATTCTCTGGTGAGTGCTCTGGGGTCCGAGAAGCCCCGACCCTGAGCCGCTCCAGCACCGAAGTGCAGTCTCCCAGCATCTCCACGATCTGCGTGGGGCCCTTCTGCTCGCTGCTCAGCACGTTGTCTGGTCACTAGCCGCTGGCTTGTGCCCTTCTGTGACGACATCCGACAATCAACACTGCTGGTCTGGTTGCTCCAGACTGGCCCTTGCTTCCATCTTTGCGAGAAGCACCCCGGGCCCTCCTGGTCCACTCAAGACGCCATCTTAGGCCCACCACGTGGCCCTGAGATCTGCCAAGGCTTGTTGCCCCATCCTGGGCCCAGTGACGCCGACAGCATCATCCTTCGTGGGACAGCTCGCACCTCCACCGTGGTCGCCGACAACGCCTCCTGGTCCGTGAGACTGCAGAGCCTAGCGTCGCCCACTCACCTGGTCGAGGTGACGGCCAACCGGTGCCTTCCTGGTACCCTCTGACTACTGGCTAGTAGTACGAACTTGGTCCCCTCTGCTTTCAGGTATCATCAATCTCTGATCCAGGCTTGGATCTCTACGAACTATTCATCACTGGTCGCCGGCCAGCAACTCCTTTTCTTCCGGCTCCTGGCTCGTCAGCGAAGACCCCGACGCCTGTTAGACTTGTGCAGCCGCAGCCCTCGTGGCTAGGTAACTCGGCATTTCGGTGCCTGCATAGCCTCTTTACTCTAGGGTCCCGAGTCCCTCGCTTCCGACTTGCCTTATCGGGTCCGCCCGAGACCTTAAACTTTCCGTGTCCTCGGACACTTGTTTTAATTGTGCACTTGAAGTATTTTCCTAAGAGATTTGGTTTGTGCTTAGTACCCTGTCCTCATAAAGAGTACAGGGCTGTTGTGAATCTTAATAAATATCCTGTTTATTTTCATAACACTTGTGTGGTGTCCTTTCACTTGGTGTTCAAGGGGTACATGTGTGGTAAACAGCTGGCTTAACACGCCCTCTCAAGTCTTTAGCCTTAGACTGCTCGTATCCACGCTACTAGGATAGCTGGTCTATAGGTTGACTTACAACCAATCATCATAAGGGTCGTTTGGAACGATACATAGCGGTCGCTAGAATAGCGAACGCTGCATATCGGGCCAACTTCTCACACTCGCGGTAATGGCGTCAGGAGGAGTGTTAAGGTCAGGCTTCGGGGCAGCGCTACAATCCGCTGCGCGGGCCGATCAGTGGCAAGCAAGTGCCCTGAACTGCTTTCACAAGCGTGGTGAGTTTTAAAAATACAAGTAAATGGTGACAGTAGACTTTTTCAAAATAACACAAGTCGCGCTCCCGGCTTCCGCCTCAGGAGATAGGTTGATCTGGTTCTGGCGCTTGTAGTCAGCGTCTTTTGTACCAGCGGTGGTGGGCGTGGCCTAAAAAAGGGGCGTGGCCTCTGTCCTCGCCGGTAATGGTGTCAGGAGGAGTGTTAAGGTCAGGCTTCGCGGCAGCGCTACGATCCGCTGCGCGGGCTGATCAGTGGCGAGCAAGTGCCCTGAACTGCTTTCACAAGCGTGGTGAGTTTTAAAAATACAAGTAAATGGTTACAGTAGATTTTTTAAAATAACACAAGTCGCTCTCCCGGCTTCTGCCTCAGGAGATAGGTTGATCTGGTTCTGGCGTTTGTAGTCAGCGTCTTTTGTACCAGCGGCGGTGGGTGTAACCTAAAAAAGGGGCGTGGCCTCTGTCCTCGCCGGTAATGGCGTCAGGAGGAGTGTTAAGGTCAGGCTTCGCGGCAGCGCTACGATCCGCTGCGCGGGCCGATCAATGGCGAGCAAGTGCCCTGAACTGCTTTCACAAGCGTGGTGAGTTTTAAAAATACAAGTAAATGGTGACAGTAGATTTTTTAAAATAACACAAGTCGCGCTCCCGGCTTCCGCCTCAGGAGATAGGTTGATCTGGTTCTGGCGCTGGTAGTCAGCGTCTTTTGTACCAGCGGCGGTGGGCGTGGCCTAAAAAAGGGGTCTTGCCTCTGTCCTCACCGGTAATGGCGTCAGGAGGAGTGTTAAGGTCAGGCTTCGCGGCAGCGCTACGATCCGCTGCGCGGGCCGTTCAGTGACGAGCAAGTGCACTGAACTGCTTTCATAAGCGTGGTGAGTTTTAAAAATACAAGTAAATGGTGACAGTAGATTTTTTAAAATAACACAAGTCGTGCTCCCGGCTTCCGCCTCTGGAGATAGTTTGATCTGGTTCTGGCGCTTGTAGTCAGCGTCTTTTGTACCAGCGGCGGTGGGTGTGGCCTAAAAAAGGGGCATTGCCACTGTCCTCGCCGGTAATGGCGTCAGGAGCAGTGTTAAGGTCAGGCTTCGCGGCAGCGCTACGATCCGCTGCGCGGGCCGATCAGTGGCGAGCAAGTGCCCTGAACTGCTTTCACAAGCGTGGTGAGTTTTAAAAATACAAGTAAATGGTGACAGTAGATTTTTTAAAATAACACAAGTCGCGCTCCCGGCTTCCGCCTCAGGAGATAGGTTGATCTGGTTCTGGCGCTTGTAGTCAGCGTCTTTTGTACCAGCAGCGGTGGGTGTGGCCTAAAAAAGGGGCGTGGCCTCAGTCCTCGCCGGTAATGGCGTCAGGAGGAGTGTTAAGGTAATGCTTCGCGGCAGCGCTACGATCCGCTGCGCGGGCCGATCAGTGGCGAGCAAGTGCCCTGAGCTGCTTTCACAAGCGTGGTGAGTTTTAAAACTACAAATAAATGGTGACAGTAGAGTTTTTTAAAATAACATAAGTCGCGCTCCTGGCTTCCGCCTCAGGAGATAGGTTGATCTGGTGCTGGCGCTTGTAGTCAGTGTCTTTTGTACCAGCGGCGGTGGGCGTGGCCTAAAAAGGGGCGTGGCCTCTGTCATCGCCGGTAATGGCATCAGGAGGAGAGTTGAGGTCAGGCTTCGCGGCAGCGCTACGATCCGCTGCGCGGGCCGATCAGTGGCGAGCAAGTGCCCTGAACTGCTTTCACAAGCGTGGTGAGTTTTAAAAATACAAGTAAATGGTGACAGTAGATTTTTTAAAATAACACAAGTCGTGCTCCCGGCTTCCGCCTCTGGAGATAGTTTGATCTGGTTCTGGCGCTTGTAGTCAGCGTCTTTTGTACCAGCGGCGGTGGGTGTGGCCTAAAAAAGGGGCATTGCCACTGTCCTCGCCGGTAATGGCGTCAGGAGCAGTGTTAAGGTCAGGCTTCGCGGCAGCGCTACGATCCGCTGCGCGGGCCGATCAGTGGCGAGCAAGTGCCCTGAACTGCTTTCACAAGCGTGGTGAGTTTTAAAAATACAAGTAAATGGTGACAGTAGATTTTTTAAAATAACACAAGTCGCGCTCCCGGCTTCCGCCTCAGGAGATAGGTTGATCTGGTTCTGGCGCTTGTAGTCAGCGTCTTTTGTACCAGCAGCGGTGGGTGTGGCCTAAAAAAGGGGCGTGGCCTCAGTCCTCGCCGGTAATGGCGTCAGGAGGAGTGTTAAGGTAATGCTTCGCGGCAGCGCTACGATCCGCTGCGCGGGCCGATCAGTGGCGAGCAAGTGCCCTGAGCTGCTTTCACAAGCGTGGTGAGTTTTAAAACTACAAATAAATGGTGACAGTAGAGTTTTTTAAAATAACATAAGTCGCGCTCCTGGCTTCCGCCTCAGGAGATAGGTTGATCTGGTGCTGGCGCTTGTAGTCAGTGTCTTTTGTACCAGCGGCGGTGGGCGTGGCCTAAAAAGGGGCGTGGCCTCTGTCATCGCCGGTAATGGCATCAGGAGGAGAGTTGAGGTCAGGCTTCGCGGCAGCGCTACGATCCGCTGCGCGGGCCGATCAGTGGCGAGCAAGTGCCCTGAACTGCTTTCACAAGCGTGGTGAGTTTTAAAATTACAAGTAAATGGTGACAGTAGATTTTTTAAAATAACACAAGTCGCGCTCCCGGCTTCCGCCTCAGGAGATAGGTTGATCTGGTTCTGGCGCTTGTAGTCAGCGTCTTTTATACCAGCGGTGGTGGGCGTGGCCTAAAAAGGGGGCGTGGCCTCAGTCCTCGCCGGTAATGGCATCAGGAGGAGTGTTAAGGTCAGGCTTCGCGGCAGCGCTACGATCCGCTGCGCGGGCCGATCAGTGGCGAGCAAGTGCCCTGAACTGCTTTCACAAGCGTGGTGAGTTTTAAAAATACAAGTAAATGGTGACAGTAGATTTTTTAAAATAACACAAGTCGCGCTCCCGGCTTCCGCCTCAGGAGATAGGTTGATCTGGTGCTGGCGCTTGTAGTCAGCGTCTTTTGTACCAGCGGCGGTGGGCGTGGCCTAAAAAAGGGGCATTGCCTCTGTCCTCGCAGGTAATGGCGTCAGGAGGAGTGTTAAGGTCAGGCTTCGTGGCAGCGCTACCATCCGCTGCGCGGGCCGATCAGTGGCGAGCAAGTGCCCTGAACTGCTTTCACAAGCGTGGTGAGTTTTAAAAATACAAGTAAATGGTGACAGTAGAATTTTTAAAATAACACAAGTCGCGCTCCAGGCTTCCGCCTCAGGAGATAGGTTGATCTGGTTCTGGCGCTTGTAGTCAGCGTCTTTTGTACCAGCGGCGGTGGGCGTGGCCTAAAAAAGGGGCGTGGCCTCAGTCCTCGCCAGTAATGGCGTCAGGAGGAGTGTTAAGGGCAGGCTTCGCGGCAGCGCTACGATCCGCTGCGCGGGCCGATCAGTGGCGAGCATGTGCCCTGAACTGCTTTCACAAGCGTGCTGAGTTTTAAAAATACAAGTAAATGGTGACAGTAGATTTTTTAAAATAACACAAGTCGCGCTCCCGGCTTCCGCCTCAGGAGATAGGTTGATCTGGTTCTGGCGCTTGTAGTTAGCGTCTTTTGTACCAGCGGCGGTGGGCGTGGCCTAAAAAAGGGGCGTGGCCTCTGTCCTCGCCGGTAATGGCGTCAGGAGGAGTGTGAAAGTCAGGCTTCGCAGCAGCGCTACAATTCGCTGCGCGGGCCGATCAGTGGCGAGCAAGTGCCCTGAACTGCTTTCACAAGCGTGGTGAGTTTTAAAAAAAAAAGTAAATGGTGACAGTACATTTTTTAAAATAACACAAGTCGCGCTCCCGGCTTCCGCCTCAGGAGATAGGTTGATCTGGTTCCGGCGCTTGTAGTCAGCGTCTTTTGTACCAGCGGCGGTGGGCGTGGCCCAAAAAAGGGGCGTGGCCTCTGTCCTCGCCCGTAATGGCGTCAGGAGGAGTGTAAAGGTCAGGCTTCGCGGCAGCGCTACGATCCGCTGCGCGGGCCGATCAGTGGCGAGCAAGTGCCCTGAACTGCTTTCACAAGCGTGGTGAGTTTTAAAAATACAAGTAAATGGTGACAGTGGATTTTTTAAAATAACACAAGTCGCGCTCCCGGCTTCCGCCTCAGGAGATAGGTTGATCTGGTTCTGGTGCTGGCGCTTGTAGTCAGCGTCTTTTGTACCAGCGGCGGTGGGCGTGGCCTAAAAAAGGGGCATTGCCTCTGTCCTCGCAGGTAATGGTGTCAGGAGGAGTGTTAAGGTCAGGCTTCGTGGCAGCGCTACCATCCGCTGCGCGGGCCGATCAGTGGCGAGCAAGTGCCCTGAACTGCTTTCACAAGCGTGGTGAGTTTTAAAAATACAAGTAAATGGTGACAGTAGAATTTTTAAAATAACACAAGTCGCGCTCCAGGCTTCCGCCTCAGGAGATAGGTTGATCTGGTTCTGGCGCTTGTAGTCAGCGTCTTTTGTACCAGCGGCGGTGGGCGTGGCCTAAAAAAGGGGCGTGGCCTCAGTCCTCGCCAGTAATGGCGTCAGGAGGAGTGTTAAGGTCAGGCTTCGCGGCAGCGCTATGATCCGCTGCGCGGGCCGATCAGTGGCGAGCATGTGCCCTGAACTGCTTTCACAAGCGTGGTGAGTTTTAAAAATACAAGTAAATGGTGACAGTAGATTTTTTAAAATAACACAAGTCGCGCTCCCGGCTTCCGCCTCAGGAGATAGGTTGATCTGGTTCTGGCGCTTGTAGTCAGCGTCTTTTGTACCAGCGGCGGTGGGCGTGGGCTAAAAAAGGGGCGTGGCCTCTGTCCTCGCCAGTAATGGCGTCAGTAGGAGTGTTAAGGTCAGGCTTCGCGGCAACGCTACGATCCGCTGCGCGGGCCGATCAGTGGCGAGCAGGTGCCCTGAACTGCTTTCACAAGCGTGGTGAGTTTTAAAAATACAAGTAAATGGTGACAGTAGATTTTTTTAAATAACACAAGTCGCGCTCCCGGCTTCCGCCTCAGGAGATAGGTTGATCTGGTTCTGGCGCTTGTAGTCAGCGTCTTTTGTACCAGCGGCGGTGGGCGTGGCCTAAAAAAGGGACGTGGCCTCTGTCCTCGCCGGTAATGGCGTCAGGAGGAGTGTTATGGTTAGGCTTCGCTGCAGCGCTACGATCCGCTGCGCGGGCCGATCAGTGGCGAGCAAGTGCCCTGAACTGCTTTCACAAGCGTGGTGACTTTTAAAAATACAAGTAAATGGTGACAGTAGATTTTTTAAAATAACACAAGTCGCGCTCCCGGCTTCCGCCTCAGGAGATAGGTTGATCTGGTTCTGGCGCTTGTAGTCAGCGTCTTTTGTACCAGCGGTGGTGGGCGTGGCCTAAACAGGGGGCGTGGCCTCAGTCCTCGCCGGTAATGGCATCAGGAGGAGTGTTAAGGTCAGGCTTCGCGGCAGCGCTACGATCCGCTGCGCGGGCCGATCAGTGGCGAGCAAGTGCCCTGAACTGCTTTCACAAGCGTGGTGAGTTTTAAAAATACAAGTAAATGGTGACAGTAGATTTTTTAAAATAACACAAGTCGCGCTCCCGGCTTCCGCCTCAGGAGATAGGTTGATCTGGTGCTGGCGCTTGTAGTCAGCGTCTTTTGTACCAGCGGCGGTGGGCGTGGCCTAAAAAAGGGGCATTGCCTCTGTCCTCGCAGGTAATGGCGTCAGGAGGAGTGTTAAGGTCAGGCTTCGTGGCAGCGCTACCATCCGCTGCGCGGGCCGATCAGTGGCGAGCAAGTGCCCTGAACTGCTTTCACAAGCGTGGTGAGTTTTAAAAATACAAGTAAATGGTGACAGTAGAATTTTTAAAATAACACAAGTCGCGCTCCAGGCTTCCGCCTCAGGAGATAGGTTGATCTGGTTCTGGCGCTTGTAGTCAGCGTCTTTTGTACCAGCGGCGGTGGGCGTGGCCTAAAAAAGGGGCGTGGCCTCAGTCCTCGCCAGTAATGGCGTCAGGAGGAGTGTTAAGGGCAGGCTTCGCGGCAGCGCTACGATCCGCTGCGCGGGCCGATCAGTGGCGAGCATGTGCCCTGAACTGCTTTCACAAGCGTGCTGAGTTTTAAAAATACAAGTAAATGGTGACAGTAGATTTTTTAAAATAACACAAGTCGCGCTCCCGGCTTCCGCCTCAGGAGATAGGTTGATCTGGTTCTGGCGCTTGTAGTTAGCGTCTTTTGTACCAGCGGCGGTGGGCGTGGCCTAAAAAAGGGGCGTGGCCTCTGTCCTCGCCGGTAATGGCGTCAGGAGGAGTGTGAAAGTCAGGCTTCGCAGCAGCGCTACAATTCGCTGCGCGGGCCGATCAGTGGCGAGCAAGTGCCCTGAACTGCTTTCACAAGCGTGGTGAGTTTTAAAAAAAAAAGTAAATGGTGACAGTACATTTTATAAAATAACACAAGTCGCGCTCCCGGCTTCCGCCTCAGGAGATAGGTTGATCTGGTTCCGGCGCTTGTAGTCAGCGTCTTTTGTACCAGCGGCGGTGGGCGTGGCCCAAAAAAGGGGCGTGGCCTCTGTCCTCGCCCGTAATGGCGTCAGGAGGAGTGTAAAGGTCAGGCTTCGCGGCAGCGCTACGATCCGCTGCGCGGGCCGATCAGTGGCGAGCAAGTGCCCTGAACTGCTTTCACAAGCGTGGTGAGTTTTAAAAATACAAGTAAATGGTGACAGTAGATTTTTTAAAATAACACAAGTCGCGCTCCCGGCTTCCGCCTCAGGAGATAGGTTGATCTGGTTCTGGCGCTTGTAGTCAGCGTCTTTTGTACCAGCAGCGGTGGGTGTGGCCTAAAAAAGGGGCGTGGCCTCAGTCCTCGCCGGTAATGGCGTCAGGAGGAGTGTTAAGGTAATGCTTCGCGGCAGCGCTACGATCCGCTGCGCGGGCCGATCAGTGGCGAGCAAGTGCCCTGAGCTGCTTTCACAAGCGTGGTGAGTTTTAAAAATACAAATAAATGGTGACAGTAGAGTTTTTTAAAATAACATAAGTCGCGCTCCTGGCTTCCGCCTCAGGAGATAGGTTGATCTGGTGCTGGCGCTTGTAGTCAGTGTCTTTTGTACCAGCGGCGGTGGGCGTGGCCTAAAAAGGGGCGTGGCCTCTGTCATCGCCGGTAATGGCATCAGGAGGAGAGTTGAGGTCAGGCTTCGCGGCAGCGCTACGATCCGCTGCGCGGGACGATCAGTGGCGAGCAAGTGCCCTGAACTGCTTTCACAAGCGTGGTGAGTTTTAAAATTACAAGTAAATGGTGACAGTAGATTTTTTAAAATAACACAAGTCGCGCTCCCGGCTTCCGCCTCAGGAGATAGGTTGATCTGGTTCTGGCGCTTGTAGTCAGCGTCTTTTATACCAGCGGTGGTGGGCGTGGCCTAAAAAGGGGGCGTGGCCTCAGTCCTCGCCGGTAATGGCATCAGGAGGAGTGTTAAGGTCAGGCTTCGCGGCAGCGCTACGATCCGCTGCGCGGGCCGATCAGTGGCGAGCAAGTGCCCTGAACTGCTTTCACAAGCGTGGTGAGTTTTAAAAATACAAGTAAATGGTGACAGTAGATTTTTTAAAATAACACAAGTCGCGCTCCCGGCTTCCGCCTCAGGAGATAGGTTGATCTGGTGCTGGCGCTTGTAGTCAGCGTCTTTTGTACCAGCGGCGGTGGGCGTGGCCTAAAAAAGGGGCATTGCCTCTGTCCTCGCAGGTAATGGCGTCAGGAGGAGTGTTAAGGTCAGGCTTCGTGGCAGCGCTACCATCCGCTGCGCGGGCCGATCAGTGGCGAGCAAGTGCCCTGAACTGCTTTCACAAGCGTGGTGAGTTTTAAAAATACAAGTAAATGGTGACAGTAGAATTTTTAAAATAACACAAGTCGCGCTCCAGGCTTCCGCCTCAGGAGATAGGTTGATCTGGTTCTGGCGCTTGTAGTCAGCGTCTTTTGTACCAGCGGCGGTGGGCGTGGCCTAAAAAAGGGGCGTGGCCTCAGTCCTCGCCAGTAATGGCGTCAGGAGGAGTGTTAAGGGCAGGCTTCGCGGCAGCGCTACGATCCGCTGCGCGGGCCGATCAGTGGCGAGCATGTGCCCTGAACTGCTTTCACAAGCGTGCTGAGTTTTAAAAATACAAGTAAATGGTGACAGTAGATTTTTTAAAATAACACAAGTCGCGCTCCCGGCTTCCGCCTCAGGAGATAGGTTGATCTGGTTCTGGCGCTTGTAGTTAGCGTCTTTTGTACCAGCGGCGGTGGGCGTGGCCTAAAAAAGGGGCGTGGCCTCTGTCCTCGCCGGTAATGGCGTCAGGAGGAGTGTGAAAGTCAGGCTTCGCAGCAGCGCTACAATTCGCTGCGCGGGCCGATCAGTGGCGAGCAAGTGCCCTGAACTGCTTTCACAAGCGTGGTGAGTTTTAAAAAAAAAAGTAAATGGTGACAGTACATTTTTTAAAATAACACAAGTCGCGCTCCCGGCTTCCGCCTCAGGAGATAGGTTGATCTGGTTCCGGCGCTTGTAGTCAGCGTCTTTTGTACCAGCGGCGGTGGGCGTGGCCCAAAAAAGGGGCGTGGCCTCTGTCCTCGCCCGTAATGGCGTCAGGAGGAGTGTAAAGGTCAGGCTTCGCGGCAGCGCTACGATCCGCTGCGCGGGCCGATCAGTGGCGAGCAAGTGCCCTGAACTGCTTTCACAAGCGTGGTGAGTTTTAAAAATACAAGTAAATGGTGACAGTGGATTTTTTAAAATAACACAAGTCGCGCTCCCGGCTTCCGCCTCAGGAGATAGGTTGATCTGGTGCTGGCGCTTGTAGTCAGCGTCTTTTGTACCAGCGGCGGTGGGCGTGGCCTAAAAAAGGGGCATTGCCTCTGTCCTCGCAGGTAATGGTGTCAGGAGGAGTGTTAAGGTCAGGCTTCGTGGCAGCGCTACCATCCGCTGCGCGGGCCGATCAGTGGCGAGCAAGTGCCCTGAACTGCTTTCACAAGCGTGGTGAGTTTTAAAAATACAAGTAAATGGTGACAGTAGAATTTTTAAAATAACACAAGTCGCGCTCCAGGCTTCCGCCTCAGGAGATAGGTTGATCTGGTTCTGGCGCTTGTAGTCAGCGTCTTTTGTACCAGCGGCGGTGGGCGTGGCCTAAAAAAGGGGCGTGGCCTCAGTCCTCGCCAGTAATGGCGTCAGGAGGAGTGTTAAGGTCAGGCTTCGCGGCAGCGCTACGATCCGCTGCGCGGGCCGATCAGTGGCGAGCATGTGCCCTGAACTGCTTTCACAAGCGTGGTGAGTTTTAAAAATACAAGTAAATGGTGACAGTAGATTTTTTAAAATAACACAAGTCGCGCTCCCGGCTTCCGCCTCAGGAGATAGGTTGATCTGGTTCTGGCGCTTGTAGTCAGCGTCTTTTGTACCAGCGGCGGTGGGCGTGGGCTAAAAAAGGGGCGTGGCCTCTGTCCTCGCCAGTAATGGCGTCAGTAGGAGTGTTAAGGTCAGGCTTCGCGGCAACGCTACGATCCGCTGCGCGGGCCGATCAGTGGCGAGCAGGTGCCCTGAACTGCTTTCACAAGCGTGGTGAGTTTTAAAAATACAAGTAAATGGTGACAGTAGATTTTTTTAAATAACACAAGTCGCGCTCCCGGCTTCCGCCTCAGGAGATAGGTTGATCTGGTTCTGGCGCTTGTAGTCAGCGTCTTTTGTACCAGCGGCGGTGGGCGTGGCCTAAAAAAGGGACGTGGCCTCTGTCCTCGCCGGTAATGGCGTCAGGAGGAGTGTTATGGTTAGGCTTCGCTGCAGCGCTACGATCCGCTGCGCGGGCCGATCAGTGGCGAGCAAGTGCCCTGAACTGCTTTCACAAGCGTGGTGACTTTTAAAAATACAAGTAAATGGTGACAGTAGATTTTTTAAAATAACACAAGTCGCGCTCCCGGCTTCCGCCTCAGGAGATAGGTTGATCTGGTTCTGGCGCTTGTAGTCAGGGTCTTTTGTACCAGCGGTGGTGGGCGTGGCCTAAACAGGGGGCGTGGCCTCAGTCCTCGCCGGTAATGGCATCAGGAGGAGTGTTAAGGTCAGGCTTCGCGGCAGCGCTACGATCCGCTGCGCGGGCCGATCAGTGGCGAGCAAGTGCCCTGAACTGCTTTCACAAGCGTGGTGAGTTTTAAAAATACAAGTAAATGGTGACAGTAGATTTTTTAAAATAACACAAGTCGCGCTCCCGGCTTCCGCCTCAGGAGATAGGTTGATCTGGTGCTGGCGCTTGTAGTCAGCGTCTTTTGTACCAGCGGCGGTGGGCGTGGCCTAAAAAAGGGGCATTGCCTCTGTCCTCGCAGGTAATGGCGTCAGGAGGAGTGTTAAGGTCAGGCTTCGTGGCAGCGCTACCATCCGCTGCGCGGGCCGATCAGTGGCGAGCAAGTGCCCTGAACTGCTTTCACAAGCGTGGTGAGTTTTAAAAATACAAGTAAATGGTGACAGTAGAATTTTTAAAATAACACAAGTCGCGCTCCAGGCTTCCGCCTCAGGAGATAGGTTGATCTAGTTCTGGCGCTTGTAGTCAGCGTCTTTTGTACCAGCGGCGGTGGGCGTGGCCTAAAAAAGGGGCGTGGCCTCAGTCCTCGCCAGTAATGGCGTCAGGAGGAGTGTTAAGGGCAGGCTTCGCGGCAGCGCTACGATCCGCTGCGCGGGCCGATCAGTGGCGAGCATGTGCCCTGAACTGCTTTCACAAGCGTGCTGAGTTTTAAAAATACAAGTAAATGGTGACAGTAGATTTTTTAAAATAACACAAGTCGCGCTCCCGGCTTCCGCCTCAGGAGATAGGTTGATCTGGTTCTGGCGCTTGTAGTTAGCGTCTTTTGTACCAGCGGCGGTGGGCGTGGCCTAAAAAAGGGGCGTGGCCTCTGTCCTCGCCGGTAATGGCGTCAGGAGGAGTGTGAAAGTCAGGCTTCGCAGCAGCGCTACAATTCGCTGCGCGGGCCGATCAGTGGCGAGCAAGTGCCCTGAACTGCTTTCACAAGCGTGGTGAGTTTTAAAAAAAAAAGTAAATGGTGACAGTACATTTTATAAAATAACACAAGTCGCGCTCCCGGCTTCCGCCTCAGGAGATAGGTTGATCTGGTTCCGGCGCTTGTAGTCAGCGTCTTTTGTACCAGCGGCGGTGGGCGTGGCCCAAAAAAGGGGCGTGGCCTCTGTCCTCGCCCGTAATGGCGTCAGGAGGAGTGTAAAGGTCAGGCTTCGCGGCAGCGCTACGATCCGCTGCGCGGGCCGATCAGTGGCGAGCAAGTGCCCTGAACTGCTTTCACAAGCGTGGTGAGTTTTAAAAATACAAGTAAATGGTGACAGTAGATTTTTTAAAATAACACAAGTCGCGCTCCCGGCTTCCGCCTCAGGAGATAGGTTGATCTGGTTCTGGCGCTTGTAGTCAGCGTCTTTTGTACCAGCGGCGGTGGGCGTGGCCTAAAAAAGGGACGTGGCCTCTGTCCTCGCCGGTAATGGCGTCAGGAGGAGTGTTACGGTTAGGCTTCGCTGCAGCGCTACGATCCGCTGCGCGGGCCGATCAGTGGCGAGCAAGTGCCCTGAACTGCTTTCACAAGCGTGGTGACTTTTAAAAATACAAGTAAATGGTGACAGTAGATTTTTTAAAATAACACAAGTCGCGCTCCCGGCTTCCGCCTCAGGAGATAGGTTGATCTGGTGCTGGCGCATGTAGTCAGCGTCTTTTGTATCAGCGGCGGTGGGCGTGGCCTAAAAAAGGGGCGAGGCCTCTGTCCTCGCCGGTAATGGCGTCAGGAGCAGTGTTAAGTTCAGGCTTCGCGGCAGCGCTACGATCCGCTGCCCGGACCGATCAGTGGCGAGCCAGTACCCTGAACTGCTTTCACAAGCGTGGTGAGTTTTAAAAATACAAGTAAATGGTGACAGTAGATTTTTTAAAATAACACAAGTCGCGCTCCCGGCTTCCGCCTCAGGAGATAGGTTGATCTGGTTCTGGCGCTTGTAGTCAGCGTCTTTTGTACCAGCGGTGGTGGGCGTGGCCTAAAAAGGGGCGTGGCCTCTGTCCTTGCCGGTAATGGTGTCAGGAGGAGTGTTAAGGTCAGGCTTCGCGGCAGCGCTACGATGCGCTGCGCGGGCTGATCAGTGGCGAGCAAGTGCCCTGAACTGCTTTCACAAGCGTGGTGAGTTTTAAAAATGCAAGTAAATGGTTACAGTAGATTTTTTAAAACTAACACAAGTCACTCTCCCGGCTTCTGCCTCAGGAGATAGGTTGATCTGGTTCTGGCGTTTGTAGTCAGCGTCTTTTGTACCAGCGGCGGTGGGCGTGGCCTAAAAAAGGGGCGTGGCCTCTGTCCTCGCCCGTAATGGCGTCAGGAGGAGTGTAAAGGTCAGGCTTCGCTGCGGCGCTACGATCCGCTGCGCGGGCCGATCAGTGGCGAGCAAGTGCCCTGAACTGCTTTCACAAGCGTGGTGAGTTTTAAAAATACAAGTAAATGGTGACAGTAGATTTTTTAAAATAACACAAGTCGCGCTCCCGGCTTCCGCCTCAGGAGATAGGTTGATCTGGTGCTGGCGCTTGTAGTCAGCGTCTTTTGTACTAGCGGCGGTGGGCGTGGCCTAAAAAAGGGGCATTGCCTCTGTCCTCGCAGGTAATGGCGTCAGGAGGAGTGTTAAGGTCAGGCTTCGTGGCAGCGCTACCATCCGCTGCGCGGGCCGATCAGTGGCGAGCAAGTGCCCTGAACTGCTTTCACAAGCGTGGTGAGTTTTAAAAATACAAGTAAATGGTGACAGTAGAATTTTTAAAATAACACAAGTCGCGCTCCAGGCTTCCGCCTCAGGAGATAGGTTGATCTGGTTCTGACGCTTGTAGTCAGCGTCTTTTGTACCAGCGGCGGTGGGCGTGGCCTAAAAAAGGGGCGTGGCCTCAGTCCTCGCCAGTAATGGCGTCAGGAGGAGTGTTAAGGTCAGGCTTCGCGGCAGCGCTACGATCCGCTGCGCGGGCCGATCAGTGGCGAGCATGTGCCCTGAACTGCTTTCACAAGCGTGGTGAGTTTTAAAAATACAAGTAAATGGTGACAGTAGAATTTTTTTAAATAACACAAGTCGTGCTCCCGGCTTTCGCCTCTGGAGATAGTTTGATCTGGTTCTGGCGCTTGTAGTCAGCGTCTTTTGTACCAGCGGCGGTGGGCGTGGCCTAAAAAGGGGCGTGGCCCAGTCCTCGCCGGTAATGGCGTCAGGAGGAGAGTTAAGGTCAGGCTTCGCGGCAGCGCTACGATCCGCTGCCCGGGCCGATCAGTGGCGAGCAAGTGCCCTGAACTGCTTTCACAAGTGTGGTGAGTTTTAAAAATACAAGTAAATGGTGACAGTAGATTTTTTAAAATAACACAAGTCGCGCTCCCGTCTTCCGCCTCAGGAGATAGGTTGATCTGGTTCTGGCGCTTGTAGTCAGCGTCTTTTGTACCAGCGGCGGTGGGCGTGGGCTAAAAAAGGGGCGTGGCCTCTTTCCTCGCCGATAATGGCGTCAGTAGGAGTGTTAAGGTCAGGCTTCGCGGCAACGCTACGATCCGCTGCGCGGGCCGATCAGTGGCGAGCAGGTGCCCTGAACTGCTTTCACAAGCGTGGTGAGTTTTAAAAATACAAGTAAATGGTGACAGTAGATTTTTTTAAATAACACAAGTCGCGCTCCCGGCTTCCGCCTCAGGAGATAGGTTGATCTGGTTCTGGCGCTTGTAGTCAGCGTCTTTTGTACCAGCGGCGGTGGGCGTGGCCTAAAAAAGGGACGTGGCCTCTGTCTTCGCCGGTAATGGCGTCAGGAGGAGTGTTACGGTTAGGCTTCGCTGCAGCGCTACGATCCGCTGCGCGGGCCGATCAGTGGCGAGCAAGTGCCCTGAACTGCTTTCACAAGCGTGGTGACTTTTAAAAATACAAGTAAATGGTGACAGTAGATTTTTTAAAATACCACAAGTCGCGCTCCCGGCTTCCGCCTCAGGAGATAGGTTGATCTGGTGCTGGCGCATGTAGTCAGCGTCTTTTGTATCACCGGCGGTGGGCGTGGCCTAAAAAAGGGGCGAGGCCTCTGTCATCGCCGGTAATGGCGTCAGGAGCAGTGTTAAGTTCAGGCTTCGCGGCAGCGCTACGATCCGCTGCGCGGACCGATCAGTGGCGAGCAAGTGCCCTGAACTGCTTTCACAAGCGTGGTGAGTTTTAAAAATACAAGTAAATGGTGACAGTAGATTTTTTAAAATAACACAAGTCGCGCTCCCGGCTTCCCCCTCAGGAGATAGGTTGATCCGGTTCTGGCGCTTGTAGTCAGCGTCTTTTGTACCAGCGGCGGTGGGCGTGGCCTTAAAAAGGGGCCTTGCCTCTGTCCTCGCCGGTAATGGCGTCAGTAGGAGTGTTAAGGTCAGGCTTCGCGGCAACGCTACGATCCGCTGCGCGGGCCGATCAGTGGCGAGCAGGTGCCCTGAACTGCTTTCACAAGCGTGGTGAGTTTTAAAAATACAAGTAAATGGTGACAGTAGATTTTTTTAAATAACACAAGTCGCGCTCCCGGCTTCCGCCTCAGGAGATAGGTTGATCTGGTTCTGGCGCTTGTAGTCAGCGTCTTTTGTACCAGCGGCGGTGGGCGTGGGCTAAAAAAGGGGCGTGGCCTCTGTCCTCGCCAGTAATGGCGTCAGTAGGAGTGTTAAGGTCAGGCTTCGCGGCAACGCTACGATCCGCTGCGCGGGCCGATCAGTGGCGAGCAGGTGCCCTGAACTGCTTTCACAAGCGTGGTGAGTTTTAAAAATACAAGTAAATGGTGACAGTAGATTTTTTTAAATAACACAAGTCGCGCTCCCGGCTTCCGCCTCAGGAGATAGGTTGATCTGGTTCTGGCGCTTGTAGTCAGCGTCTTTTGTACCAGCGGCGGTGGGCGTGGCCTAAAAAAGGGACGTGGCCTCTGTCCTCGCCGGTAATGGCGTCAGGAGGAGTGTTATGGTTAGGCTTCGCTGCAGCGCTACGATCCGCTGCGCGGGCCGATCAGTGGCGAGCAAGTGCCCTGAACTGCTTTCACAAGCGTGGTGACTTTTAAAAATACAAGTAAATGGTGACAGTAGATTTTTTAAAATAACACAAGTCGCGCTCCCGGCTTCCGCCTCAGGAGATAGGTTGATCTGGTTCTGGCGCTTGTAGTCAGCGTCTTTTGTACCAGCGGTGGTGGGCGTGGCCTAAACAGGGGGCGTGGCCTCAGTCCTCGCCGGTAATGGCATCAGGAGGAGTGTTAAGGTCAGGCTTCGCGGCAGCGCTACGATCCGCTGCGCGGGCCGATCAGTGGCGAGCAAGTGCCCTGAACTGCTTTCACAAGCGTGGTGAGTTTTAAAAATACAAGTAAATGGTGACAGTAGATTTTTTAAAATAACACAAGTCGCGCTCCCGGCTTCCGCCTCAGGAGATAGGTTGATCTGGTGCTGGCGCTTGTAGTCAGCGTCTTTTGTACCAGCGGCGGTGGGCGTGGCCTAAAAAAGGGGCATTGCCTCTGTCCTCGCAGGTAATGGCGTCAGGAGGAGTGTTAAGGTCAGGCTTCGTGGCAGCGCTACCATCCGCTGCGCGGGCCGATCAGTGGCGAGCAAGTGCCCTGAACTGCTTTCACAAGCGTGGTGAGTTTTAAAAATACAAGTAAATGGTGACAGTAGAATTTTTAAAATAACACAAGTCGCGCTCCAGGCTTCCGCCTCAGGAGATAGGTTGATCTGGTTCTGGCGCTTGTAGTCAGCGTCTTTTGTACCAGCGGCGGTGGGCGTGGCCTAAAAAAGGGGCGTGGCCTCAGTCCTCGCCAGTAATGGCGTCAGGAGGAGTGTTAAGGGCAGGCTTCGCGGCAGCGCTACGATCCGCTGCGCGGGCCGATCAGTGGCGAGCATGTGCCCTGAACTGCTTTCACAAGCGTGCTGAGTTTTAAAAATACAAGTAAATGGTGACAGTAGATTTTTTAAAATAACACAAGTCGCGCTCCCGGCTTCCGCCTCAGGAGATAGGTTGATCTGGTTCTGGCGCTTGTAGTTAGCGTCTTTTGTACCAGCGGCGGTGGGCGTGGCCTAAAAAAGGGGCGTGGCCTCTGTCCTCGCCGGTAATGGCGTCAGGAGGAGTGTGAAAGTCAGGCTTCGCAGCAGCGCTACAATTCGCTGCGCGGGCCGATCAGTGGCGAGCAAGTGCCCTGAACTGCTTTCACAAGCGTGGTGAGTTTTAAAAAAAAAAGTAAATGGTGACAGTACATTTTATAAAATAACACAAGTCGCGCTCCCGGCTTCCGCCTCAGGAGATAGGTTGATCTGGTTCCGGCGCTTGTAGTCAGCGTCTTTTGTACCAGCGGCGGTGGGCGTGGCCCAAAAAAGGGGCGTGGCCTCTGTCCTCGCCCGTAATGGCGTCAGGAGGAGTGTAAAGGTCAGGCTTCGCGGCAGCGCTACGATCCGCTGCGCGGGCCGATCAGTGGCGAGCAAGTGCCCTGAACTGCTTTCACAAGCGTGGTGAGTTTTAAAAATACAAGTAAATGGTGACAGTAGATTTTTTAAAATAACACAAGTCGCGCTCCCGGCTTCCGCCTCAGGAGATAGGTTGATCTGGTTCTGGCGCTTGTAGTCAGCGTCTTTTGTACCAGCGGCGGTGGGCGTGGGCTAAAAAAGGGGCGTGGCCTCTGTCCTCGCCGGTAATGGCGTCAGTAGGAGTGTTAAGGTCAGGCTTCGCGGCAACGCTACGATCCGCTGCGCGGGCCGATCAGTGGCGAGCAGGTGCCCTGAACTGCTTTCACAAGCGTGGTGAGTTTTAAAAATACAAGTAAATGGTGACAGTAGATTTTTTTAAATAACACAAGTCGCGCTCCCGGCTTCCGCCTCAGGAGATAGGTTGATCTGGTTCTGGCGCTTGTAGTCAGCGTCTTTTGTACCAGCGGCGGTGGGCGTGGCCTAAAAAAGGGACGTGGCCTCTGTCCTCGCCGGTAATGGCGTCAGGAGGAGTGTTACGGTTAGGCTTCGCTGCAGCGCTACGATCCGCTGCGCGGGCCGATCAGTGGCGAGCAAGTGCCCTGAACTGCTTTCACAAGCGTGGTGACTTTTAAAAATACAAGTAAATGGTGACAGTAGATTTTTTAAAATAACACAAGTCGCGCTCCCGGCTTCCGCCTCAGGAGATAGGTTGATCTGGTGCTGGCGCATGTAGTCAGCGTCTTTTGTATCAGCGGCGGTGGGCGTGGCCTAAAAAAGGGGCGAGGCCTCTGTCCTCGCCGGTAATGGCGTCAGGAGCAGTGTTAAGTTCAGGCTTCGCGGCAGCGCTACGATCCGCTGCCCGGACCGATCAGTGGCGAGCCAGTACCCTGAACTGCTTTCACAAGCGTGGTGAGTTTTAAAAATACAAGTAAATGGTGACAGTAGATTTTTTAAAATAACACAAGTCGCGCTCCCGGCTTCCGCCTCAGGAGATAGGTTGATCTGGTTCTGGCGCTTGTAGTCAGCGTCTTTTGTACCAGCGGTGGTGGGCGTGGCCTAAAAAGGGGCGTGGCCTCTGTCCTTGCCGGTAATGGTGTCAGGAGGAGTGTTAAGGTCAGGCTTCGCGGCAGCGCTACGATGCGCTGCGCGGGCTGATCAGTGGCGAGCAAGTGCCCTGAACTGCTTTCACAAGCGTGGTGAGTTTTAAAAATGCAAGTAAATGGTTACAGTAGATTTTTTAAAACTAACACAAGTCGCTCTCCCGGCTTCTGCCTCAGGAGATAGGTTGATCTGGTTCTGGCGTTTGTAGTCAGCGTCTTTTGTACCAGCGGCGGTGGGCGTGGCCTAAAAAAGGGGCGTGGCCTCTGTCCTCGCCCGTAATGGCGTCAGGAGGAGTGTAAAGGTCAGGCTTCGCTGCGGCGCTACGATCCGCTGCGCGGGCCGATCAGTGGCGAGCAAGTGCCCTGAACTGCTTTCACAAGCGTGGTGAGTTTTAAAAATACAAGTAAATGGTGACAGTAGATTTTTTAAAATAACACAAGTCGCGCTCCCGGCTTCCGCCTCAGGAGATAGGTTGATCTGGTGCTGGCGCTTGTAGTCAGCGTCTTTTGTACTAGCGGCGGTGGGCGTGGCCTAAAAAAGGGGCATTGCCTCTGTCCTCGCAGGTAATGGCGTCAGGAGGAGTGTTAAGGTCAGGCTTCGTGGCAGCGCTACCATCCGCTGCGCGGGCCGATCAGTGGCGAGCAAGTGCCCTGAACTGCTTTCACAAGCGTGGTGAGTTTTAAAAATACAAGTAAATGGTGACAGTAGAATTTTTAAAATAACACAAGTCGCGCTCCAGGCTTCCGCCTCAGGAGATAGGTTGATCTGGTTCTGACGCTTGTAGTCAGCGTCTTTTGTACCAGCGGCGGTGGGCGTGGCCTAAAAAAGGGGCGTGGCCTCAGTCCTCGCCAGTAATGGCGTCAGGAGGAGTGTTAAGGTCAGGCTTCGCGGCAGCGCTACGATCCGCTGCGCGGGCCGATCAGTGGCGAGCATGTGCCCTGAACTGCTTTCACAAGCGTGGTGAGTTTTAAAAATACAAGTAAATGGTGACAGTAGAATTTTTTTAAATAACACAAGTCGTGCTCCCGGCTTTCGCCTCTGGAGATAGTTTGATCTGGTTCTGGCGCTTG
This sequence comes from Lissotriton vulgaris, assembly GCF_964263255.1. NCBI lineage: Eukaryota > Metazoa > Chordata > Amphibia > Caudata > Salamandridae > Lissotriton > Lissotriton vulgaris. Next base: position 201,833,197 of record NC_141688.1, read on the forward strand.
TAGTCAGCGTCTTTTGTACCAGCGGCGGTGGGCGTGGCCTAAAAAGGGGCGTGGCCCAGTCCTCGCCGGTAATGGCGTCAGGAGGAGAGTTAAGGTCAGGCTTCGCGGCAGCGCTACGATCCGCTGCCCGGGCCGATCAGTGGCGAGCAAGTGCCCTGAACTGCTTTCACAAGTGTGGTGAGTTTTAAAAATACAAGTAAATGGTGACAGTAGATTTTTTAAAATAACACAAGTCGCGCTCCCGTCTTCCGCCTCAGGAGATAGGTTGATCTGGTTCTGGCGCTTGTAGTCAGCGTCTTTTGTACCAGCGGCGGTGGGCGTGGGCTAAAAAAGGGGCGTGGCCTCTTTCCTCGCCGATAATGGCGTCAGTAGGAGTGTTAAGGTCAGGCTTCGCGGCAACGCTACGATCCGCTGCGCGGGCCGATCAGTGGCGAGCAGGTGCCCTGAACTGCTTTCACAAGCGTGGTGAGTTTTAAAAATACAAGTAAATGGTGACAGTAGATTTTTTTAAATAACACAAGTCGCGCTCCCGGCTTCCGCCTCAGGAGATAGGTTGATCTGGTTCTGGCGCTTGTAGTCAGCGTCTTTTGTACCAGCGGCGGTGGGCGTGGCCTAAAAAAGGGACGTGGCCTCTGTCTTCGCCGGTAATGGCGTCAGGAGGAGTGTTACGGTTAGGCTTCGCTGCAGCGCTACGATCCGCTGCGCGGGCCGATCAGTGGCGAGCAAGTGCCCTGAACTGCTTTCACAAGCGTGGTGACTTTTAAAAATACAAGTAAATGGTGACAGTAGATTTTTTAAAATACCACAAGTCGCGCTCCCGGCTTCCGCCTCAGGAGATAGGTTGATCTGGTGCTGGCGCATGTAGTCAGCGTCTTTTGTATCAGCGGCGGTGGGCGTGGCCTAAAAAAGGGGCGAGGCCTCTGTCATCGCCGGTAATGGCGTCAGGAGCAGTGTTAAGTTCAGGCTTCGCGGCAGCGCTACGATCCGCTGCGCGGACCGATCAGTGGCGAGCAAGTGCCCTGAACTGCTTTCACAAGCGTGGTGAGTTTTAAAAATACAAGTAAATGGTGACAGTAGATTTTTTAAAATAACACAAGTCGCGCTCCCGGCTTCCCCCTCAGGAGATAGGTTGATCCGGTTCTGGCGCTTGTAGTCAGCGTCTTTTGTACCAGCGGCGGTGGGCGTTTCCTAAAAAAGGGGCGTGGCCTCTGTCCTCGCGGTAATGGCGTCAGGAGGAGTGTTAAGGTCAGGCTTGGGGGCAGCGCTACAATCCGCTGCGCGGGCCGATCAGTGGCGAGCAAGTGCCCTGAACTGCTTTCACAAGCGTGGTGAGTTTTAAAAATACAAGTAAATTGTGACAGTAGACTTTTTCAAAATAACACAAGTCGCGCTCCCGGCTTCCGCCTCAGGAGATAGGTTGATCTGGTTCTGGCGCTTGTAGTCAGCGTCTTTTGTACCAGCGGTGGTGGGCGTGGCCTAAAAAAGGGGCGTGGCCTCTGTCCTCGCCGGTAATGGTGTCAGGAGGAGTGTTAAGGTCAGGCTTCGCGGCAGCGCTACGATCCGCTGCGCGGGCTGATCAGTGGCGAGCAAGTGCCCTGAACTGCTTTCACAAGCGTGGTGAGTTTTAAAAATACAAGTAAATGGTTACAGTAGATTTTTTTAAATAACACAAGTCGCTCTCCCGGCTTCTGCCTCAGGAGATAGGTTGATCTGGTTCTGGCGTTTGTAGTCAGCGTCTTTTGTACCAGCGGCGGTGGGTGTGACCTAAAAAAGGGGCGTGGCCTCTGTCCTCGCCGGTAATGGCGTCAGGAGGAGTGTTAAGGTCAGGCTTCGCGGCAGCGCTACGATCCGCTGCGCGGGCCGATCAATGGCGAGCAAGTGCCCTGAACTGCTTTCACAAGCGTGGTGAGTTTTAAAAATACAAGTAAATGGTGACAGTAGATTTTTTAAAATAACACAAGTCGCGCTCCCGGCTTCCGCCTCAGGAGATAGGTTGATCTGGTTCTGGCGCTTGTAGTCAGCGTCTTTTATACCAGCGGCGGTGGGCGTGGCCTAAAAAGGGGGCGTGGCCTCAGTCCTCGCCGGTAATGGCGTCAGTAGGAGTGTTAAGGTCAGGCTTCGCGGCAGCGCTACGATCCGCTGCGCGGGCCGTTTAGTGGCGAGCAACTGCCCTGAACTGCTTTCACAAGCGTGGTGAGTTTTAAAAATACAAGTAAATGGTGACAGTAGAGTTTTTTTAAATAACACAAGTCGTGCTCCCGGCTTCCGCCTCTGGAGATAGTTTGATCTGTTTCTGGCGCTTGTAGTCAGCGTCTTTTGTACCAGCGGCGGTGGGTGTGGCCTAAAAAAGGGGCATTGCCAATATCCTCGCCGGTAATGGCGTCAGGAGCAGTGTTAAGGTCAGGCTTCGCGGCAGCGCTACGATGCGCGGGCCGATCAGTGGCGAGCAAGTGCCCTGAACTGCTTTCACAAGCGTGGTGAGTTTTAAAAATACAAGTAAATGGTGGCAGTAGATTTTTTAAGATAACACAAGTCGCGCTCCCGGCTTCCGCCTCAGGAGATACGTTGATCTGGTTCTGGCGCTTGTAGTCAGCGTCTTTTGTACCAGCGGCGGTGGGCGTTTCCTAAAAAAGGGGCGTGGCCTCTATCCTCGCCGGTAATGGCGTCAGGAGGAGTGTTAAGGTCAGGCTTCGCGGCATCGCTACGATCCGCTGCGCGGGCCGATCAGTGGCGAGCAAGTGCCCTGAACTGCTTTCACAAGCGTGGTGAGTTTTAAAAATACAAGTAAATGGTGACAGTAGATTTTTTAAAATAACACAAGTCGCGCTCCCGGCTTCCGCCTCAGGAGATAGGTTGATCTGGTTCTGGCGCTTGTAGGCAGCGTCTTTTGTACCAGCGGTGGTGGGCGTGGCCTAAAAAAGGGGCGTGGCCTCTGTCTTAGCCGGTAATGGTGTCAGGAGGAGTGTTAAGGTCAGGCTTCGCGGCAGCGCTACGATCCGCTGCGCGGGCCGATCAGTGGCGAGCAAGTGCCCTGAACTGCTTTCACAAGCGTGGTGAGTTTTAAAAATACAAGTAAATGGTTACAGTAGATTTTTTAAAATAACACAGGTCGCGCTCCCGGCTTCTGCCTCAGAAGATAGGTTGATCTGGTTCTGGCGCTTGTAGTCAGCGTCTTTTGTACCAGCGGCGGTGGGCGTGACCTAAAAAGGGGCGTGGCCTCTGTCCTCGCCGGTAATGGCGTCAGGAGGAGTGTTAAGGTCAGGCTTCGCGGCAGCGCTACGATCCGCTGCGCGGGCCGATCAATGGCGAGCAAGTGCCCTGAACTGCTTTCACAAGCGTGGTGAGTTTTAAAAATACAAGTAAATGGCGACAGTAGATTTTTTAAAATAACACAAGTCGCGCTCCCGGCTTCCGCCTCAGGAGATAGGTTGATCTGGTGCTGGTGCTTGTAGTCAGCGTCTTTTGTACCAGCGGCGGTGGTCGTTTCCTAAAAAAGGGGCGTGGCCTCTCTCCTCGCCGGTAATGACATCAGGAGGAGTGTTAAGGTCAGACTTCGCGGCAGCGCTACGATCCGCTGCGCGGGCCGATCAGTGGCGAGCAAGTGCCCTGAACTGCTTTCACAAGCGTGGTGAGTTTTAAAAATACAAGTAAATGGTGACAGTAGATTTTTTAAATTAACACAAGTCGCGCTCCCGGCTTCCGTCTTAGGAGATAGGTTGATCTGGTTCTGGCGCTTGTAGTCAGCGTCTTTTGTACCAGCGGTGGTGGGCGTGGCCTAAAAAAGGGGCGTGGCCTCTGTCCTCGCCGGTAATGGTGTCAGGAGGAGTGTTAAGGTCAGGCTTCGCGGCAGTGCTACGATCTGCTGCGCGGGCCGATCAGTGGCGAGCAAGTGCCCTGAACTGTTTTCACAAGCGTGGTGAGTTTTAAAAATACAAGTAAATGGTGACAGTAGATTTTTTAAAATAACACAACTCGTGCTCCCGGCTTCCGCCTCTGGAGATAGTTTGATCTGGTTCTGATGCTTGTATTCAGCGTCTTTTGTACCAGCGGCGGTGGGCGTGGCCTAAAAAAGGGGCCTTGCCTCTGTCCTCGCCGGTAATGGCGTCAGTAGGAGTGTTAAGGTCAGGCTTCGCGGCAGCGCTACGATCCGCTCCGCGGGCCGTTCAGTGGCGAGCAAGTGCCCTGAACTGCTTTCACAAGCGTGGTGAGTTTTAAAAATACAAGTAAATGGTGACAGTAGATTTTTTAAAATAACACAAGTCGTGCTCCCGGCTTCCGCCTCTGGAGATAGTTTTATCTGGTTCTGGCGCTTGTAGTCACCGTCTTTTGTACCAGCGGCGGTGGGTGTGGCCTAAAAAAGGGGCATTTCCACTATCCTCGCCGGTAATGGCGTCAGGAGCAGTGTTAAGGTCAGGCTTCGCGGCAGCGCTACGATCCGCTGCGCGGGCCGATCAGTGGCGAGCAAGTGCCCTGAACTGCTTTCACAAGCGTGGTGAGTTTTAAAAATACAAGTAAATGGTGACAGTAGATTTTTTAAAATAACACAAGTCGCGCTCCCGGCTTCCGCCTCAGGAGATAGGTTGATCTGGTTCTGGCGCTTGTAGTCAGCGTCTTTTGTACCAGCGGCGGTGGGCGTGGCCTAAAAAAGGGGCGTGGCCTCTGTACTCGCCGGTAATGGCGTCAGGAGGAGTGTGAAGGTCAGGCTTCGCAGCAGCGCTACAATTCGCTGCGCGGGCCGATCAGTGGCGAGCAAGTGCCCTGAACAGCTTTCACAAGCGTGGTGAGTTTTAAAAATACAAGTAAATGGTGACAGTACATTTTTTAAAATAACAGAAGTCGCCCTCCCGGCTTCCGCCTCAGGAGATAGGTTGATCTGGTTCCGGCGCTTGTAGTCAGCGTCTTTTGTACCAGCGGCGGTGGGCGTGGCCTAAAAAAGGGGCGTGGCCTCTGTCCTCGCCCGTAATGGCGTCAGGAGGAGTGTTAAGGTCAGGCTTCGCGGCAGCGCTACGATCCGCTGCGCGGGCCGATCAGTGGCGAGCAAGTGCCCTGAACTGCTTTCACAAGCGTGGTGAGTTTTAAAAATACAAGTAAATGGTGACAGTAGATTTTTTAAAATAACACAAGTCGCGCTCCCGGCTTCCGCCTCAGGAGATAGGTTGATCTGGTGCTGGTGCTTGTAGTCAGCGTCTTTTGTACCAGCGGCGGTGGTCGTTTCCTAAAAAAGGGGCGTGGCCTCTCTCCTCGCCGGTAATGGCATCAGGAGGAGTGTTAAGGTCAGACTTCGCGGCAGCGCTACGATCCGCTGCGCGGGCCGATCAGTGGCGAGCAAGTGCCCTGAACTGCTTTCACAAGCGTGGTGAGTTTTAAAAATACAAGTAAATGGTGACAGTAGATTTTTTAAATTAACACAAGTCGCGCTCCCGGCTTCCGTCTTAGGAGATAGGTTGATCTGGTTCTGGCGCTTGTAGTCAGCGTCTTTTGTACCAGCGGTGGTGGGCGTGGCCTAAAAAAGGGGCATGGCCTCTGTCCTCGCCGGTAATGGTGTCAGGAGGAGTGTTAAGGTCAGGCTTCGCGGCAGCGCTACGATCCGCTCCGCGGGCCGTTCAGTGGCGAGCAAGTGCCCTGAACTGCTTTCACAAGCGTGGTGAGTTTTAAAAATACAAGTAAATGGTGACAGTAGATTTTTTAAAATAACACAAGTCGTGCTCCCGGCTTCCGCCTCTGGAGATAGTTTTATCTGGTTCTGGCGCTTGTAGTCACCGTCTTTTGTACCAGCGGCGGTGGGTGTGGCCTAAAAAAGGGGCATTTCCACTATCCTCGCCGGTAATGGCGTCAGGAGCAGTGTTAAGCTCAGGCTTCGCGGCAGCGCTACGATCCGCTGCGCGGGCCGATCAGTGGCGAGCAAGTGCCCTGAACTGCTTTCACAAGCGTGGTGAGTTTTAAAAATACAAGTAAATGGTGACAGTAGATTTTTTAAAATAACACAAGTCGCGCTCCCGGCTTCCGCCTCAGGAGATAGGTTGATCTGGTTCTGGCGCTTGTAGTCAGCGTCTTTTGTACCAGCGGCGGTGGGCGTGGCCTAAAAAAGGGGCGTGGCCTCTGTACTCGCCGGTAATGGCGTCAGGAGGAGTGTGAAGGTCAGGCTTCGCAGCAGCGCTACAATTCGCTGCGCGGGCCGATCAGTGGCGAGCAAGTGCCCTGAACAGCTTTCACAAGCGTGGTGAGTTTTAAAAATACAAGTAAATGGTGACAGTACATTTTTTAAAATAACAGAAGTCGCCCTCCCGGCTTCCGCCTCAGGAGATAGGTTGATCTGGTTCCGGCGCTTGTAGTCAGCGTCTTTTGTACCAGCGGCGGTGGGCGTGGCCTAAAAAAGGGGCGTGGCCTCTGTCCTCGCCCGTAATGGCGTCAGGAGGAGTGTTAAGGTCAGGCTTCGCGGCAGCGCTACGATCCGCTGCGCGGGCCGATCAGTGGCGAGCAAGTGCCCTGAACTGCTTTCACAAGCGTGGTGAGTTTTAAAAATACAAGTAAATGGTGACAGTAGATTTTTTAAAATAACACAAGTCGCGCTCCCGGCTTCCGCCTCAGGAGATAGGTTGATCTGGTGCTGGTGCTTGTAGTCAGCGTCTTTTGTACCAGCGGCGGTGGTCGTTTCCTAAAAAAGGGGCGTGGCCTCTCTCCTCGCCGGTAATGGCATCAGGAGGAGTGTTAAGGTCAGACTTCGCGGCAGCGCTACGATCCGCTGCGCGGGCCGATCAGTGGCGAGCAAGTGCCCTGAACTGCTTTCACAAGCGTGGTGAGTTTTAAAAATACAAGTAAATGGTGACAGTAGATTTTTTAAATTAACACAAGTCGCGCTCCCGGCTTCCGTCTTAGGAGATAGGTTGATCTGGTTCTGGCGCTTGTAGTCAGCGTCTTTTGTACCAGCGGTGGTGGGCGTGGCCTAAAAAAGGGGCATGGCCTCTGTCCTCGCCGGTAATGGTGTCAGGAGGAGTGTTAAGGTCAGGCTTCGGGGCAGTGCTACGATCTGCTGCGCGGGCCGATCAGTGGCGAGCAAGTGCCCTGAACTGCTTTCACAAGCGTGGTGAGTTTTAAAAATACAAGTAAATGGTGACAGTAGATTTTTTAAAATAACACAAGTCGTGCTCCCGGCTTCCGCCTCTGGAGATAGTTTGATCTGGTTCTGACGCTTGTAGTCAGCGTCTTTTGTACCAGCGGCGGTGGACGTGGCCTAAAAAAGGGGCCTTGCCTCTGTCCTCGCCGGTAATGGCGTCAGTAGGAGTGTTAAGGTCAGGATTCGCGGCAGCTCTACGATCCGCTGCGCGGGCCGTTCAGTGGCGAGCAAGTGCCCTGAACTGCTTTCACAAGCGTGGTGAGTTTTAAAAATACAAGTAAATGGTGACAGTAGATTTTTTAAAATAACACAAGTCGTGCTCCCGGCTTCCGCCTCTGTAGATAGTTTGATCTGGTTCTGGCGCTTGTAGTCACCGTCTTTTGTACCAGCGGCGGTGAGTGTGGCCTAAAAAAGGGGCATTGCCACTGTCCTCGCCGCTAATGGCGTCAGGAGCAGTGTTAAGGTCAGGCTTCGCGGCAGCGCTACGATCCGCTGCGCGGGCCGATCAGTAGCGAGCAAGTGCCCTGAACTGCTTTCACAAGCGTGGTGAGTTTTAAAAATACAAGTAAATGGTGACAGTAGATTTTTTAAAATAACACAAGTCGCGCTCCCGGCTTCCGCCTCCGGAGATAGGTTGATCTGGTTCTGGCGCTTGTAGTCAGCGTCTTTTGTACCAGCGGCGGTGGGCGTGACCTAAAAAAGGGGCGGCGTGGCCTCTGTCCTCGCCGGTAATGGCGTCAGGAGGAGTGTTAAGGTCAGGCTTCGCGGCAGCGCTACGATCCGCTGCGCGGGCCGATCAATGGCGAGCAAGTGCCCTGAACTGCTTTCACAAGCTAGGTGAGTTTTAAAAATACAAATAAATGGTGACAGTATATTTTTCAAAATAACACAAGTTGCGCTCCCGGCTTCCGCCTCAGGAGATAAGTTGATCTGGTGCTGGTGCTTGTAGTCAGCGACTTTTGTACCAGCGGCGGTGGGCGTTTCCTAAAAAAGGGGCGTGGCCTCTGTCCTCGCCGGTAATGGCATCAGGAAGAGAGTTAAGATCAGGCTTCGCGGCAGCGCTACGATCCGCTGCGCGGGCCGATCAGTGGCGAGCAAGTGCCCTGAACTGCTTTCACAAGCGTGGTGAGTTTTAAAAATACAAGTAAATAGTGACAGTAGATTTTTTAAATTAACACAAGTCGCGCTCTCGGCTTCCGTCTTAGGAGATAGGTTGATCTGGTTCTGGCGCTTGTAGTCAGCGTCTTTTGTACCAGCGGTGGTGGGCGTGGCCTAAAAAGGGGCGTGGCCTCTGTCCTCGCCGGTAATGGTGTCAGGAGGAGTGTTAAGGTCAGACTTCGAGGCAGTGCTACGATCTGCTGCGCGGGCCGATCAGTGACGAGCAAGTGCCCTGAACTGCTTTCACAAGCGTGGTGAGTTTTAAAAATACAAGTAAATGGTGACAGTAGATTTTTTAAAATAACACAAGTCGTGCTCCCGGCTTCCGCCTCTGGAGATAGTTTGATCTGGTTCTGACGCTTGTAGTCAGCGTCTTTTGTACCAGCGGCGGTGGGCGTGGCCTAAAAAAGGGGCCTTGCCTCTGTCCTCGCCGGTAATGGTGTCAGTAGGAGTGTTAAGGTCAGGCTTCGCGGCAGCGCTACGATCCGCTGCGCGGGCCGTTCAGTGGCGAGCAAGTGCCCTGAACTGCTTTCACAAGCGTGGTTAGTTTTAAAAATACAAGTAAATGGTGACAGTAGATTTTTTTAAATAACACAAGTTGTGCTCCCGGCTTCCGCCTCTGGAGATAGTTTGATCTGGTTCTGGCGCTTGTAGTCACCGTCTTTTGTACCAGCGGCGGTGGGTGTGGCCTAAAAAAGGGGCATTGCCACTGTCCTCGCCGGTAATGGCGTCAGGAGCAGTGTTAAGGTCAGGCTTCGCGGCAGCGCTACGATCCGCTGCGCGGGCCGATCAGTGGCGAGCAAGTGCCCTGAACTGCTTTCACAAGCGTGGTGAGTTTTAAAAATACAAGTAAATGGTGACAGTAGATTTTTTAAAATAACACAAGTCGCGCTCCCGGCTTCCGCCTCAGGAGATAGGTTGATCTGGTTCTGGCGCTTGTAGTCAGCGTCTTTTGTACCAGCGGCGGTGGGCGTGGCCTAAAAAAGGGGCGTGGCCTCTGTACTCGCCGGTAATGGCGTCAGGAGGAGTGTGAAGGTCAGGCTTCGCAGCAGCGCTACAATTCGCTGCACGGGCCGATCAGTGGCGAGCAAGTGCCCTGAACTGCTTTCACAAGCGTGGTGAGTTTTAAAAATACAAGTAAATGGTAACAGTACAGTTTTTTAAAATAACAGAAGTCACCCTCCCGGCTTCCGCCTCAGGAGATAGGTTGATCTGGTTCCGGCGCTTGTAGTCAGCGTCTTTTGTACCAGCGGCGGTGGGCGTGGCCTAAAAAAGGGGCGTGGCCTCTCTCCTCGCCCGTAATGGCGTCAGGAGGAGTGTTAAGGTCAGGCTTCGCGGCAGCGCTACGATCCGCTGCGCGGGCCGATCAGTGGCGAGCAAGTGCCCTGAACTGCTTTCACAAGCGTGGTGAGTTTTAAAAATACAAGTAAATGGTGACAGTAGATTTTTTAAAATAACACAAGTCGCGCTCCCGGCTTCCGCCTCAGGAGATAGGTTGATCTGGTTCTGGCGCTTGTAGTCAGCGTCTTTTGTACCAGCGGCGGTGGGCGTGACCTAAAAAAGGGGCGTGGCCTCTGTCCTCGCCGGTAATGGCGTCAGGAGGAGTGTTAAGGTCAGGCTTCGCGGCAGCGCTACGATCCGCTGCGCGGGCCGATCAATGGCGAGCAAGTGCCCTGAACTGCTTTCACAAGCTAGGTGAGTTTTAAAATACAAATAAATGGTGACAGTAGATTTTTTAAAATAACACAAGTTGCGCTCCCGGCTTCCGCCTCAGGAGATAAGTTGATCTGGTGCTGGTGCTTGTAGTCAGCGACTTTTGTACCAGCGGCGGTGGGCGTTTCCTAAAAAAGGGGCGTGGCCTCTGTCCTTGCCGGTAATGGCATCAGGAAGAGAGTTAAGATCAGGCTTCGCGGCAGCGCTACGATCCGCTGCGCGGGCCGATCAGTGGCGAGCAAGTGCCCTGAACTGCTTTCACAAGCGTGGTGAGTTTTAAAAATACAAGTAAATAGTGACAGTAGATTTTTTAAATTAACACAAGTCGCGCTCTCGGCTTCCGTCTTAGGAGATAGGTTGATCTGGTTCTGGCGCTTGTAGTCAGCGTCTTTTGTACCAGCGGTGGTGGGCGTGGCCTAAAAAGGGGCGTGGCCTCTGTCCTCGCCGGTAATGGTGTCAGGAGGAGTGTTAAGGTCAGACTTCGAGGCAGTGCTACGATCTGCTGCGCGGGCCGATCAGTGACGAGCAAGTGCCCTGAACTGCTTTCACAAGCGTGGTGAGTTTTAAAAATACAAGTAAATGGTGACAGTAGATTTTTTAAAATAACACAAGTCGTGCTCCCGGCTTCCGCCTCTGGAGATAGTTTGATCTGGTTCTGACGCTTGTAGTCAGCGTCTTTTGTACCAGCGGCGGTGGGCGTGGCCTAAAAAAGGGGCCTTGCCTCTGTCCTCGCCGGTAATGGTGTCAGTAGGAGTGTTAAGGTCAGGCTTCGCGGCAGCGCTACGATCCGCTGCGCGGGCCGTTCAGTGGCGAGCAAGTGCCCTGAACTGCTTTCACAAGCGTGGTGAGTTTTAAAAATACAAGTAAATGGTGACAGTAGATTTTTTTAAATAACAGAAGTCGTGCTCCCGGCTTCCGCCTCTGGAGATAGTTTGATCTGGTTCTGGCGCTTGTAGTCACCGTCTTTTGTACCAGCGGCGGTGGGTGTGGCCTAAAAAAGGGGCATTGCCACTGTCCTCGCCGGTAATGGCGTCAGGAGCAGTGTTAAGGTCAGGCTTCGCGGCAGCGCTACGATCCGCTGCGCGGGCCGATCAGTGGCGAGCAAGTGCCCTGAACTGCTTTCACAAGCGTGGTGAGTTTTAAAAATACAAGTAAATGGTGACAGTAGATTTTTTAAAATAACACAAGTCGCGCTCCCGGCTTCCGCCTCAGGAGATAGGTTGATCTGGTTCTGGCGCTTGTAGTCAGCGTCTTTTGTACCAGCGGCGGTGGGCGTTGCCTAAAAAAGGGGCGTGGCCTCTGTACTCGCCGGTAATGGCGTCAGGAGGAGTGTGAAGGTCAGGCTTCGCGGCAGCGCTACGATCCGCTGCGCGGGCCGATCAGTGGCGAGCAAGTGCCCTGAACTGCTTTCACAAGCGTGGTGAGTTTTAAAAATACAAGTAAATGGTGACAGTAGATTTTTTAAAATAACACAAGTCGTGCTCCCGGCTTCCGCCTCTGGAGATAGTTTGATCTGGTTCTGGCGCTTGTAGTCACCGTCTTTTGTACCAGCGGCAGTGGGTGTGGCCTAAAAAAGGGGCATTGCCACTGTCCTCGCCGGTAATGGCGTCAGGAGCAGTGTTAAGGTCAGGCTTCGCGGCAGCGCTACAATTCGCTGCGCGGGCCGATCAGTGGCGAGCAAGTGCCCTGAACTGCTTTCACAAGCGTGGTGAGTTTTAAAAATACAAGTAAATGGTGACAGTACATTTTTTAAAATAACAGAAGTCGCCCTCCCGGCTTCCGCCTCAGGAGATAGGTTGATCTGGTTCCGGCGCTTGTAGTCAGCGTCTTTTGTACCAGCGGCGGTGGGCGTGGCCTAAAAAAAGGGGCGTGGCCTCTGTCCTCACCCGTAATGGCGTCAGGAGGAGTGTTAAGGTCAGGCTTCGCGGCAGCGCTACGATCCGCTGCGCGGGCCGATCAGTGGCGAGCAAGTGCCCTGAACTGCTTTCACAAGCGTGGTGAGTTTTAAAAATACAAGTAAATGGTGACAGTAGATTTTTTAAAATAACACAAGTCGTGCTCCCGGCTTCCGCCTCTGGAGATAGTTTGATCTGGTTCTGACGCTTGTAGTCAGCGTCTTTTGTACCAGCGGCGGTGGGCGTGGCCTTAAAAAGGGGCCTTGCCTCTGTCCTCGCCGGTAATGGCGTCAGTAGGAGTGTTAAGGTCAGGCTTCGCGGCAGCGCTACGATCCGCTGCGCGGGCCGTTCAGTGGCGAGCAAGTGCCCTGAACTGCTTTCACAAGCTAGGTGAGTTTTAAAAATACAAATAAATGGTGACAGTAGATTTTTTAAAATAACACAAGTTGCGCTCCCGGCTTCCGCCTCAGGAGATAAGTTGATCTGGTGCTGGTGCTTGTAGTCAGCGACTTTTGTACCAGCGGCGGTGGGCGTTTCCTAGAAAAAAGGGGCGTGGCCTCTGTCCTCGCCGGTAATGGCATCAGGAAGAGAGTTAAGATCAGGCTTCGCGGCAGCGCTACGATCCGCTGCGCGGGCCGATCAGTGGCGAGCAAGTGCCCTGAACTGCTTTCACAAGCGTGGTGAGTTTTAAAAATACAAGTAAATAGTGACAGTAGATTTTTTAAATTAACACAAGTCGCGCTCCCGGCTTCCGTCTTAGGAGATAGGTTGATCTGGTTCTGGCGCTTGTAGTCAGCGTCTTTTGTACCAGCGGTGGTGGGCGTGGCCTAAAAAGGGGCGTGGCCTCTGTCCTCGCCGGTAATGGTGTCAGGAGGAGTGTTAAGGTCAGACTTCGAGGCAGTGCTACGATCTGCTGCGCGGGCCGATCAGTGACGAGCAAGTGCCCTGAACTGCTTTCACAAGCGTGGTGAGTTTTAAAAATACAAGTAAATGGTGACAGTAGATTTTTTAAAATAACACAAGTCGTGCTCCCGGCTTCCGCCTCTGGAGATAGTTTGATCTGGTTCTGACGCTTGTAGTCAGCGTCTTTTGTACCAGCGGCGGTGGGCGTGGCCTAAAAAAGGGGCCTTGCCTCTGTCCTCGCCGGTAATGGTGTCAGTAGGAGTGTTAAGGTCAGGCTTCGCGGCAGCGCTACGATCCGCTGCGCGGGCCGTTCAGTGGCGAGCAAGTGCCCTGAACTGCTTTCACAAGCGTGGTGAGTTTTAAAAATACAAGTAAATGGTGACAGTAGATTTTTTTAAATAACACAAGTCGTGCTCCCGGCTTCCGCCTCTGGAGATAGTTTGATCTGGTTCTGGCGCTTGTAGTCACCGTCTTTTGTACCAGCGGCGGTGGGTGTGGCCTAAAAAAGGGGCATTGCCACTGTCCTCGCCGGTAATGGCGTCAGGAGCAGTGTTAAGGTCAGGCTTCGCGGCAGCGCTACGATCCGCTGCGCGGGCCGATCAGTGGCGAGCAAGTGCCCTGAACTGCTTTCACAAGCGTGGTGAGTTTTAAAAATACAAGTAAATGGTGACAGTAGATTTTTTAAAATAACACAAGTCGCGCTCCCGGCTTCCGCCTCAGGAGATAGGTTGATCTGGTTCTGGCGCTTGTAGTCAGCGTCTTTTGTACCAGCGGCGGTGGGCGTGGCCTAAAAAAGGGGCGTGGCCTCTGTACTCGCCGGTAATGGCGTCAGGAGGAGTGTGAAGGTCAGGCTTCGCAGCAGCGCTACAATTCGCTGCACGGGCCGATCAGTGGCGAGCAAGTGCCCTGAACTGCTTTCACAAGCGTGGTGAGTTTTAAAAATACAAGTAAATGGTAACAGTACAGTTTTTTAAAATAACAGAAGTCGCCCTCCCGGCTTCCGCCTCAGGAGATAGGTTGATCGGGTTCCGGCGCTTGTAGTCAGCGTCTTTTGTACCAGCGGCGGTGGGCGTGGCCTAAAAAAGGGGCGTGGCCTCTGTCCTCGCCCGTAATGGCGTCAGGAGGAGTGTTAAGGTCAGGCTTCGCGGCAGCGCTACGATCCGCTGCGCGGGCCGATCAGTGGAGAGCAAGTGCCCTGAACTGCTTTCACAAGCGTGGTGAGTTTTAAAAATACAAGTAAATGGTGACAGTAGATTTTTTAAAATAACACAAGTCGCGCTCCCGGCTTCCGCCTCAGGAGATAGGTTGATCTGGTTCTGGCGCTTGTAGTCAGCGTCTTTTGTACCAGCGGCGGTGGGCGTGACCTAAAAAAGGGGCGTGGCCTCTGTCCTCGCCGGTAATGGCGTCAGGAGGAGTGTTAAGGTCAGGCTTCGCGGCAGCGCTACGATCCGCTGCGCGGGCCGATCAATGGCGAGCAAGTGCCCTGAACTGCTTTCACAAGCTAGGTGAGTTTTAAAATACAAATAAATGGTGACAGTAGATTTTTTAAAATAACACAAGTTGCGCTCCCGGCTTCCGCCTCAGGAGATAAGTTGATCTGGTGCTGGTGCTTGTAGTCAGCGACTTTTGTACCAGCGGCGGTGGGCGTTTCCTAAAAAAGGGGCGTGGCCTCTGTCCTCGCCGGTAATGGCATCAGGAAGAGAGTTAAGATCAGGCTTCGCGGCAGCGCTACGATCCGCTGCGCGGGCCGATCAGTGGCGAGCAAGTGCCCTGAACTGCTTTCACAAGCGTGGTGAGTTTTAAAAATACAAGTAAATAGTGACAGTAGATTTTTTAAATTAACACAAGTCGCGCTCTCGGCTTCCGTCTTAGGAGATAGGTTGATCTGGTTCTGGCGCTTGTAGTCAGCGTCTTTTGTACCAGCGGTGGTGGGCGTGGCCTAAAAAGGGGCGTGGCCTCTGTCCTCGCCGGTAATGGTGTCAGGAGGAGTGTTAAGGTCAGACTTCGAGGCAGTGCTACGATCTGCTGCGCGGGCCGATCAGTGACGAGCAAGTGCCCTGAACTGCTTTCACAAGCGTGGTGAGTTTTAAAAATACAAGTAAATGGTGACAGTAGATTTTTTAAAATAACACAAGTCGTGCTCCCGGCTTCCGCCTCTGGAGATAGTTTGATCTGGTTCTGACGCTTGTAGTCAGCGTCTTTTGTACCAGCGGCGGTGGGCGTGGCCTAAAAAAGGGGCCTTGCCTCTGTCCTCGCCGGTAATGGTGTTAGTAGGAGTGTTAAGGTCAGGCTTCGCGGCAGCGCTACGATCCGCTGCGCGGGCCGTTCAGTGGCGAGCAAGTGCCCTGAACTGCTTTCACAAGCGTGGTGAGTTTTAAAAATACAAGTAAATGGTGACAGTAGATTTTTTAAAATAACACAAGTCGCGCTCCCGGCTTCCGCCTCAGGAGATAGGTTGATCTGGTTCTGGCGCTTGTAGTCAGCGTCTTTTGTACCAGCGGCGGTGGGCGTGGCCTAAAAAAGGGGCGTGGCCTCTGTCCTCGCCGGTAATGGTGTCAGGAGGAGTGTTAAGGTCAGACTTCGAGGCAGTGCTACGATCTGCTGCGCGGGCCGATCAGTGACGAGCAAGTGCCCTGAACTGCTTTCACAAGCGTGGTGAGTTTTAAAAATACAAGTAAATGGTGACAGTAGATTTTTTAAAATAACACAAGTCGTGCTCCCGGCTTCCGCCTCTGGAGATAGTTTGATCTGGTTCTGACGCTTGTAGTCAGCGTCTTTTGTACCAGCGGCGGTGGGCGTGGCCTAAAAAAGGGGCCTTGCCTCTGTCCTCGCCGGTAATGGTGTCAGTAGGAGTGTTAAGGTCAGGCTTCGCGGCAGCGCTACGATCCGCTGCGCGGGCCGTTCAGTGGCGAGCAAGTGCCCTGAACTGCTTTCACAAGCGTGGTTAGTTTTAAAAATACAAGTAAATGGTGACAGTAGATTTTTTTAAATAACACAAGTCGTGCTCCCGGCTTCCGCCTCTGGAGATAGTTTGATCTGGTTCTGGCGCTTGTAGTCACCGTCTTTTGTACCAGCGGCGGTGGGTGTGGCCTAAAAAAGGGGCATTGCCACTGTCCTCGCCGGTAATGGCGTCAGGAGCAGTGTTAAGGTCAGGCTTCGCGGCAGCGCTACGATCCGCTGCGCGGGCCGATCAGTGGCGAGCAAGTGCCCTGAACTGCTTTCACAAGCGTGGTGAGTTTTAAAAATACAAGTAAATGGTGACAGTAGATTTTTTAAAATAACACAAGTCGCGCTCCCGGCTTCCGCCTCAGGAGATAGGTTGATCTGGTTCTGGCGCTTGTAGTCAGCGTCTTTTGTACCAGCGGCGGTGGGCGTGGCCTAAAAAAGGGGCGTGGCCTCTGTACTCGCCGGTAATGGCGTCAGGAGGAGTGTGAAGGTCAGGCTTCGCAGCAGCGCTACAATTCGCTGCACGGGCCGATCAGTGGCGAGCAAGTGCCCTGAACTGCTTTCACAAGCGTGGTGAGTTTTAAAAATACAAGTAAATGGTAACAGTACAGTTTTTTAAAATAACAGAAGTCGCCCTCCCGGCTTCCGCCTCAGGAGATAGGTTGATCTGGTTCCGGCGCTTGTAGTCAGCGTCTTTTGTACCAGCGGCGGTGGGCGTGGCCTAAAAAAGGGGCGTGGCCTCTGTCCTCGCCCGTAATGGCGTCAGGAGGAGTGTTAAGGTCAGGCTTCGCGGCAGCGCTACGATCCGCTGCGCGGGCCGATCAGTGGCGAGCAAGTGCCCTGAACTGCTTTCACAAGCGTGGTGAGTTTTAAAAATACAAGTAAATGGTGACAGTAGATTTTTTAAAATAACACAAGTCGCGCTCCCGGCTTCCGCCTCAGGAGATAGGTTGATCTGGTTCTGGCGCTTGTAGTCAGCGTCTTTTGTACCAGCGGCGGTGGGCGTGACCTAAAAAAGGGGCGTGGCCTCTGTCCTCGCCGGTAATGGCGTCAGGAGGAGTGTTAAGGTCAGGCTTCGCGGCAGCGCTACGATCCGCTGCGCGGGCCGATCAATGGCGAGCAAGTGCCCTGAACTGCTTTCACAAGCTAGGTGAGTTTTAAAATACAAATAAATGGTGACAGTAGATTTTTTAAAATAACACAAGTTGCGCTCCCGGCTTCCGCCTCAGGAGATAAGTTGATCTGGTGCTGGTGCTTGTAGTCAGCGACTTTTGTACCAGCGGCGGTGGGCGTTTCCTAAAAAAGGGGCGTGGCCTCTGTCCTCGCCGGTAATGGCATCAGGAAGAGAGTGAAGATCAGGCTTCGCGGCAGCGCTACGATCCGCTGCGCGGGCCGATCAGTGGCGAGCAAGTGCCCTGAACTGCTTTCACAAGCGTGGTGAGTTTTAAAAATACAAGTAAATAGTGACAGTAGATTTTTTAAATTAACACAAGTCGCGCTCTCGGCTTCCGTCTTAGGAGATAGGTTGATCTGGTTCTGGCGCTTGTAGTCAGCGTCTTTTGTACCAGCGGTGGTGGGCGTGGCCTAAAAAGGGGCGTGGCCTCTGTCCTCGCCGGTAATGGTGTCAGGAGGAGTGTTAAGGTCAGACTTCGAGGCAGTGCTACGATCTGCTGCGCGGGCCGATCAGTGACGAGCAAGTGCCCTGAACTGCTTTCACAAGCGTGGTGAGTTTTAAAAATACAAGTAAATGGTGACAGTAGATTTTTTAAAATAACACAAGTCGTGCTCCCGGCTTCCGCCTCTGGAGATAGTTTGATCTGGTTCTGACGTTTGTAGTCAGCGTCTTTTGTACCAGCGGCGGTGGGCGTGGCCTAAAAAAGGGGCCTTGCCTCTGTCCTCGCCGGTAATGGTGTCAGTAGGAGTGTTAAGGTCAGGCTTCGCGGCAGCGCTACGATCCGCTGCGCGGGCCGTTCAGTGGCGAGCAAGTGCCCTGAACTGCTTTCACAAGCGTGGTGAGTTTTAAAAATACAAGTAAATGGTGACAGTAGATTTTTTTAAATAACACAAGTCGTGCTCCCGTCTTCCGCCTCTGGAGATAGTTTGATCTGGTTCTGGCGCTTGTAGTCACCGTCTTTTGTACCAGCGGCGGTGGGTGTGGCCTAAAAAAGGGGCATTGCCACTGTCCTCGCCGGTAATGGCGTCAGGAGCAGTGTTAAGGTCAGGCTTCGCGGCAGCGCTACGATCCGCTGCGCGGGCCGATCAGTGGCGAGCAAGTGCCCTGAACTGCTTTCACAAGCGTGGTGAGTTTTAAAAATACAAGTAAATGGTGACAGTAGATTTTTTAAAATAACACAAGTCGCGCTCCCGGCTTCCGCCTCAGGAGATAGGTTGATCTGGTTCTGGCGCTTGTAGTCAGCGTCTTTTGTACCAGCGGCGGTGGGCGTGGCCTAAAAAAGGGGCGTGGCCTCTGTACTCGCCGGTAATGGCGTCAGGAGGAGTGTGAAGGTCAGGCTTCGCGGCAGCGCTACGATCCGCTGCGCGGGCCGATCAGTGGCGAGCAAGTGCCCTGAACTGCTTTCACAAGCGTGGTGAGTTTTAAAAATACAAGTAAATGGTGACAGTAGATTTTTTAAAATAACACAAGTCGTGCTCCCGGCTTCCGCCTCTGGAGATAGTTTGATCTGGTTCTGGCGCTTGTAGTCACCGTCTTTTGTACCAGCGGCGGTGGGTGTGGCCTAAAAAAGGGGCATTGCCACTGTCCTCGCCGGTAATGGCGTCAGGAGCAGTGTTAAGGTCAGGCTTCGCGGCAGCGCTACAATTCGCTGCGCGGGCCGATCAGTGGCGAGCAAGTGCCCTGAACTGCTTTCACAAGCGTGGTGAGTTTTAAAAATACAAGTAAATGGTGACAGTACATTTTTTAAAATAACAGAAGTCGCCCTCCCGGCTTCCGCCTCAGGAGATAGGTTGATCTGGTTCCGGCGCTTGTAGTCAGCGTCTTTTGTACCAGCGGCGGTGGGCGTGGCCTAAAAAAAGGGGCGTGGCCTCTGTCCTCGCCCGTAATGGCGTCAGGAGGAGTGTTAAGGTCAGGCTTCGGGGCAGTGCTACGATCTGCTGCGCGGGCCGATCAGTGGCGAGCAAGTGCCCTGAACTGCTTTCACAAGCGTGGTGAGTTTTAAAAATACAAGTAAATGGTGACAGTAGATTTTTTAAAATAACACAAGTCGTGCTCCCGGCTTCCGCCTCTGGAGATAGTTTGATCTGGTTCTGACGCTTGTAGTCAGCGTCTTTTGTACCAGCGGCGGTGGGCGTGGCCTTAAAAAGGGGCCTTGCCTCTGTCCTCGCCGGTAATGGCGTCAGTAGGAGTGTTAAGGTCAGGATTCGCGGCAGCGCTACGATCCGCTGCGCGGGCCGTTCAGTGGCGAGCAAGTGCCCTGAACTGCTTTCACAAGCTAGGTGAGTTTTAAAAATACAAATAAATGGTGACAGTAGATTTTTTAAAATAACACAAGTTGCGCTCCCGGCTTCCGCCTCAGGAGATAAGTTGATCTGGTGCTGGTGCTTGTAGTCAGCGACTTTTGTACCAGCGGCGGTGGGCGTTTCCTAAAAAAGGGGCGTGGCCTCTGTCCTCGCCGGTAATGGCATCAGGAAGAGAGTTAAGATCAGGCTTCGCGGCAGCGCTACGATCCGCTGCGCGGGCCGATCAGTGGCGAGCAAGTGCCCTGAACTGCTTTCACAAGCGTGGTGAGTTTTAAAAATACAAGTAAATAGTGACAGTAGATTTTTTAAATTAACACAAGTCGCGCTCCCGGCTTCCGTCTTAGGAGATAGGTTGATCTGGTTCTGGCGCTTGTAGTCAGCGTCTTTTGTACCAGCGGTGGTGGGCGTGGCCTAAAAAGGGGCGTGGCCTCTGTCCTCGCCGGTAATGGCATCAGGAGGAGTGTTAAGGTCAGACTTCGAGGCAGTGCTACGATCTGCTGCGCGGGCCGATCAGTGACGAGCAAGTGCCCTGAACTGCTTTCACAAGCGTGGTGAGTTTTAAAAATACAAGTAAATGGTGACAGTAGATTTTTTAAAATAACACAAGTCGTGCTCCCGGCTTCCGCCTCTGGAGATAGTTTGATCTGGTTCTGACGCTTGTAGTCAGCGTCTTTTGTACCAGCGGCGGTGGGCGTGGCCTAAAAAAGGGGCCTTGCCTCTGTCCTCGCCGGTAATGGTGTCAGTAGGAGTGTTAAGGTCAGGCTTCGCGGCAGCGCTACGATCCGCTGCGCGGGCCGTTCAGTGGCGAGCAAGTGCCCTGAACTGCTTTCACAAGCGTGGTGAGTTTTAAAAATACAAGTAAATGGTGACAGTAGATTTTTTTAAATAACACAAGTCGTGCTCCCGGCTTCCGCCTCTGGAGATAGTTTGATCTGGTTCTGGCGCTTGTAGTCACCGTCTTTTGTACCAGCGGCGGTGGGTGTGGCCTAAAAAAGGGGCATTGCCACTGTCCTCGCCGGTAATGGCGTCAGGAGCAGTGTTAAGGTCAGGCTTCGCGGCAGCGCTACGATCCGCTGCGCGGGCCGATCAGTGGCGAGCAAGTGCCCTGAACTGCTTTCACAAGCGTGGTGAGTTTTAAAAATACAAGTAAATGGTGACAGTAGATTTTTTAAAATAACACAAGTCGCGCTCCCGGCTTCCGCCTCAGGAGATAGGTTGATCTGGTTCTGGCGCTTGTAGTCAGCGTCTTTTGTACCAGCGGCGGTGGGCGTGGCCTAAAAAAGGGGCGTGGCCTCTGTACTCGCCGGTAATGGCGTCAGGAGGAGTGTGAAGGTCAGGCTTCGCAGCAGCGCTACAATTCGCTGCACGGGCCGATCAGTGGCGAGCAAGTGCCCTGAACTGCTTTCACAAGCGTGGTGAGTTTTAAAAATACAAGTAAATGGTAACAGTACAGTTTTTTAAAATAACAGAAGTCGCCCTCCCGGCTTCCGCCTCAGGAGATAGGTTGATCGGGTTCCGGCGCTTGTAGTCAGCGTCTTTTGTACCAGCGGCGGTGGGCGTGGCCTAAAAAAGGGGCGTGGCCTCTGTCCTCGCCCGTAATGGCGTCAGGAGGAGTGTTAAGGTCAGGCTTCGCCGGCAGCGCTACGATCCGCTGCGCGGGCCGATCAGTGGAGAGCAAGTGCCCTGAACTGCTTTCACAAGCGTGGTGAGTTTTAAAAATACAAGTAAATGGTGACAGTAGATTTTTTAAAATAACACAAGTCGCGCTCCCGGCTTCCGCCTCAGGAGATAGGTTGATCTGGTTCTGGCGCTTGTAGTCAGCGTCTTTTGTACCAGCGGCGGTGGGCGTGACCTAAAAAAGGGGCGTGGCCTCTGTCCTCGCCGGTAATGGCGTCAGGAGGAGTGTTAAGGTCAGGCTTCGCGGCAGCGCTACGATCCGCTGCGCGGGCCGATCAATGGCGAGCAAGTGCCCTGAACTGCTTTCACAAGCTAGGTGAGTTTTAAAATACAAATAAATGGTGACAGTAGATTTTTTAAAATAACACAAGTTGCGCTCCCGGCTTCCGCCTCAGGAGATAAGTTGATCTGGTGCTGGTGCTTGTAGTCAGCGACTTTTGTACCAGCGGCGGTGGGCGTTTCCTAAAAAAGGGGCGTGGCCTCTGTCCTCGCCGGTAATGGCATCAGGAAGAGAGTTAAGATCAGGCTTCGCGGCAGCGCTACGATCCGCTGCGCGGGCCGATCAGTGGCGAGCAAGTGCCCTGAACTGCTTTCACAAGCGTGGTGAGTTTTAAAAATACAAGTAAATAGTGACAGTAGATTTTTTAAATTAACACAAGTCGCGCTCTCGGCTTCCGTCTTAGGAGATAGGTTGATCTGGTTCTGGCGCTTGTAGTCAGCGTCTTTTGTACCAGCGGTGGTGGGCGTGGCCTAAAAAGGGGCGTGGCCTCTGTCCTCGCCGGTAATGGTGTCAGGAGGAGTGTTAAGGTCAGACTTCGAGGCAGTGCTACGATCTGCTGCGCGGGCTGATCAGTGACGAGCAAGTGCCCTGAACTGCTTTCACAAGCGTGGTGAGTTTTAAAAATACAAGTAAATGGTGACAGTAGATTTTTTAAAATAACACAAGTCGTGCTCCCGGCTTCCGCCTCTGGAGATAGTTTGATCTGGTTCTGACGCTTGTAGTCAGCGTCTTTTGTACCAGCGGCGGTGGGCGTGGCCTAAAAAAGGGGCCTTGCCTCTGTCCTCGCCGGTAATGGTGTCAGTAGGAGTGTTAAGGTCAGGCTTCGCGGCAGCGCTACGATCCGCTGCGCGGGCCGTTCAGTGGCGAGCAAGTGCCCTGAACTGCTTTCACAAGCGTGGTGAGTTTTAAAAATACAAGTAAATGGTGACAGTAGATTTTTTAAAATAACACAAGTCGCGCTCCCGGCTTCCGCCTCAGGAGATAGGTTGATCTGGTTCTGGCGCTTGTAGTCAGCGTCTTTTGTACCAGCGGCGGTGGGCGTGGCCTAAAAAAGGGGCGTGGCCTCTGTACTCGCCGGTAATGGCGTCAGGAGGAGTGTGAAGGTCAGGCTTCGCAGCAGCGCTACAATTCGCTGCGCGGGCCGATCAGTGGCGAGCAAGTGCCCTGAACTGCTTTCACAAGCGTGGTGAGTTTTAAAAATACAAGTAAATGGTAACAGTACAGTTTTTTAAAATAACAGAAGTCGCCCTCCCGGCTTCCGCCTCAGGAGATAGGTTGATCTGGTTCCGGCGCTTGTAGTCAGCGTCTTTTGTACCAGCGGCGGTGGGCGTGGCCTAAAAAAGGGGCGTGGCCTCTGTCCTCGCCCGTAATGGCGTCAGGAGGAGTGTTAAGGTCAGGCTTCGCGGCAGCGCTACGATCCGCTGCGCGGGCCGATCAGTGGCGAGCAAGTGCCCTGAACTGCTTTCACAAGCGTGGTGAGTTTTAAAAATACAAGTAAATGGTGACAGTAGATTTTTTAAAATAACACAAGTCGTGCTCCCGGCTTCCGCCTCTGGAGATAGTTTGATCTGGTTCTGGCGCTTGTAGTCACCGTCTTTTGTACCAGCGGCGGTGGGTGTGGCCTAAAAAAGGGGCATTGCCACTGTCCTCGCCGGTAATGGCGTCAGGAGCAGTGTTAAGGTCAGGCTTCGCGGCAGCGCTACAATTCGCTGCGCGGGCCGATCAGTGGCGAGCAAGTGCCCTGAACTGCTTTCACAAGCGTGGTGAGTTTTAAAAATACAAGTAAATGGTGACAGTACATTTTTTAAAATAACAGAAGTCGCCCTCCCGGCTTCCGCCTCAGGAGATAGGTTGATCTGGTTCCGGCGCTTGTAGTCAGCGTCTTTTGTACCAGCGGCGGTGGGCGTGGCCTAAAAAAAGGGGCGTGGCCTCTGTCCTCGCCCGTAATGGCGTCAGGAGGAGTGTTAAGGTCAGGCTTCGCGGCAGCGCTACGATCCGCTGCGCGGGCCGATCAGTGGCGAGCAAGTGCCCTGAACTGCTTTCACAAGCGTGGTGAGTTTTAAAAATACAAGTAAATGGTGACAGTAGATTTTTTAAAATAACACAAGTCGCGCTCCCGGCTTCCGCCTCAGGAGATAGGTTGATCTGGTGCTGGTGCTTGTAGTCAGCGTCTTTTGTACCAGCGGCGGTGGTCGTTTCCTAAAAAAGGGGCGTGGCCTCTCTCCTCGCCGGTAATGGCATCAGGAGGAGTGTTAAGGTCAGACTTCGCGGCAGCGCTACGATCCGCTGCGGGGGCCGATCAGTGGCGAGCAAGTGCCCTGAACTGCTTTCACAAGCGTGGTGAGTTTTAAAAATACAAGTAAATGGTGACAGTAGATTTTTTAAATTAACACAAGTCGCGCTCCCGGCTTCCGTCTTAGGAGATAGGTTGATCTGGTTCTGGCGCTTGTAGTCAGCGTCTTTTGTACCAGCGGTGGTGGGCGTGGCCTAAAAAAGGGGCATGACCTCTGTCCTCGCCGGTAATGGTGTCAGGAGGAGTGTTAAGGTCAGGCTTCGGGGCAGTGCTACGATCTGCTGCGCGGGCCGATCAGTGGCGAGCAAGTGCCCTGAACTGCTTTCACAAGCGTGGTGAGTTTTAAAAATACAAGTAAATGGTGACAGTAGATTTTTTAAAATAACACAAGTCGTGCTCCCGGCTTCCGCCTCTGGAGATAGTTTGATCTGGTTCTGACGCTTGTAGTCAGCGTCTTTTGTACCAGCGGTGGTGAGTGTGGCCTAAAAAAGGGGCATTGCCACTGTCCTCGCCGCTAATGGCGTCAGGAGCAGTGTTAAGGTCAGGCTTCGCGGCAGCGCTACGATCCGCTGCGCGGGCCGATCAGTAGGGAGCAAGTGCCCTGAACTGCTTTCACAAGCGTGGTGAGTTTTAAAAATACAAGTAAATGGTGACAGTAGATTTTTTAAAATAACACAAGTCGCGCTCCCGGCTTCCGCCTCCGGAGATAGGTTGATCTGGTTCTGGCGCTTATAGTCAGCGTCTTTTGTACCAGTGGCAGTGGGCATGGCCTAAAAAGGGGCGTGGCCTCTGTCCTCGCCGGTAATGGCATCAGGAGGAGAGTTGGTCAGGCTTCGCGGCAGCGCTACGATCCGCTGCGCGGGCCGATCAGTGGCGAGCAAGTGCCCTGAACTGCTTTCACAAGCGTGGTGAGTTTTAAAAATACAAGTAAATGGTGACAGTAGATTTTTTAAAATAACACAAGTCGCGCTCCCGGCTTCCGCCTCAGGAGATAGGTTGATCTGGTTCTGGCGCTTGTAGTCAGCGTCTTTTGTACCAGCGGCGGTGGGCGTGACCTAAAAAAGGGGCGTGGCCTCTGTCCTCGCCGGTAATGGCGTCAGGAGGAGTGTTAAGGTCAGGCTTCGCGGCAGCGCTACGATCCGCTGCGCGGGCCGATCAATGGCGAGCAAGTGCCCTGAACTGCTTTCACAAGCTAGGTGAGTTTTAAAAATACAAATAAATGGTGACAGTAGATTTTTTAAAATAACACAAGTTGCGCTCCCGGCTTCCGCCTCAGGAGATAAGTTGATCTGGTGCTGGTGCTTGTAGTCAGCGACTTTTGTACCAGCGGCGGTGGGCGTTTCCTCAAAAAGGGGCGTGGCCTCTGTCCTCGCCGGTAATGGCATCAGGAAGAGAGTTAAGATCAGGCTTCGCGGCAGCGCTACGATCCGCTGCGCGGGCCGATCAGTGGCGAGCAAGTGCCCTGAACTGCTTTCACAAGCGTGGTGAGTTTTAAAAATACAAGTAAATAGTGACAGTAGATTTTTTAAATTAACGCAAGTCGCGCTCTCGGCTTCCGTCTTAGGAGATAGGTTGATCTGGTTCTGGCGCTTGTAGTCAGCGTCTTTTGTACCAGCGGTGGTGGCCGTGGCCTAAAAAGGGGCGTGGCCTCTGTCCTCGCCGGTAATGGTGTCAGGAGGAGTGTTAAGGTCAGACTTCGAGGCAGTGCTACGATCTGCTGCGCGGGCCGATCAGTGACGAGCAAGTGCCCTGAACTGCTTTCACAAGCGTGGTGAGTTTTAAAAATACAAGTAAATGGTGACAGTAGATTTTTTAAAATAACACAAGTCGTGCTCCCGGCTTCCGCCTCTGGAGATAGTTTGATCTGGTTCTGACGCTTGTAGTCAGCGTCTTTTGTACCAGCGGCGGTGGGCGTGGCCTAAAAAAGGGGCCTTGCCTCTGTCCTCGCCGGTAATGGTGTCAGTAGGAGTGTTAAGGTCAGGCTTCGCGGCAACGCTACGATCCGCTGCGCGGGCCGTTCAGTGGCGAGCAAGTGCCCTGAACTGCTTTCACAAGCGTGGTGAGTTTTAAAAATACAAGTAAATGGTGACAGTAGATTTTTTTAAATAACACAAGTCGTGCTCCCGGCTTCCGCCTCTGGAGATAGTTTGATCTGGTTCTGGCGCTTGTAGTCACCGTCTTTTGTACCAGCGGCGGTGGGTGTGGCCTAAAAAAGGGGCATTGCCACTGTCCTCGCCGGTAATGGCGTCAGGAGCAGTGTTAAGGTCAGGCTTCGCGGCAGCGCTACGATCCGCTGCGCGGGCCGATCAGTGGCGAGCAAGTGCCCTGAACTGCTTTCACAAGCGTGGTGAGTTTTAAAAATACAAGTAAATGGTGACAGTAGATTTTTTAAAATAACACAAGTCGCGCTCCCGGCTTCCGCCTCAGGAGATAGGTTGATCTGGTTCTGGCGCTTGTAGTCAGCGTCTTTTGTACCAGCGGCGGTGGGCGTGGCCTAAAAAAGGGGCGTGGCCTCTGTACTCGCCGGTAATGGCGTCAGGAGGAGTGTGAAGGTCAGGCTTCGCAGCAGCGCTACAATTCGCTGCGCGGGCCGATCAGTGGCGATCAAGTGCCCTGAACTGCTTTCACAAGCGTGGTGAGTTTTAAAAATACAAGTAAATGGTAACAGTACAGTTTTTTAAAATAACAGAAGTCGCCCTCCCGGCTTCCGCCTCAGGAGATAGGTTGATCTGGTTCCGGCGCTTGTAGTCAGCGTCTTTTGTACCAGCGGCGGTGGGCGTGGCCTAAAAAAGGGGCGTGGCCTCTGTCCTCGCCCGTAATGGCGTCAGGAGGAGTGTTAAGGTCAGGCCTCGCAGCAGCGCTACGATCCGCTGCGCGGGCCGATCAGTGGCGAGCAAGTGCCCTGAACTGCTTTCACAAGCGTGGTGAGTTTTAAAAATACAAGTAAATGGTGACAGTAGATTTTTTAAAATAACACAAGTCGCGCTCCCGGCTTCCGCCTCAGGAGATAGGTTGATCTGGTTCTGGCGCTTGTAGTCAGCGTCTTTTGTACCAGCGGCGGTGGGCGTGACCTAAAAAAGGGGCGTGGCCTCTGTCCTCGCCGGTAATGGCGTCAGGAGGAGTGTTAAGGTCAGGCTTCGCGGCAGCGCTACGATCCGCTGCGCGGGCCGATCAATGGCGAGCAAGTGCCCTGAACTGCTTTCACAAGCTAGGTGAGTTTTAAAAATACAAATAAATGGTGACAGTAGATTTTTTAAAATAACACAAGTTGCGCTCCCGGCTTCCGCCTCAGGAGATAAGTTGATCTGGTGCTGGTGCTTGTAGTCAGCGACTTTTGTACCAGCGGCGGTGGGCGTTTCCTAAAAAAGGGGCGTGGCCTCTGTCCTCGCCGGTAATGGCATCAGGAAGAGAGTTAAGATCAGGCTTCGCGGCAGCGCTACGATCCGCTGCGCGGGCCGATCAGTGGCGAGCAAGTGCCCTGAACTGCTTTCACAAGCGTGGTGAGTTTTAAAAATACAAGTAAATAGTGACAGTAGATTTTTTAAATTAACACAAGTCGCGCTCTCGGCTTCCGTCTTAGGAGATAGGTTGATCTGGTTCTGGCGCTTGTAGTCAGCGTCTTTTGTACCAGCGGTGGTGGGCGTGGCCTAAAAAGGGGCGTGGCCTCTGTCCTCGCCGGTAATGGTGTCAGGAGGAGTGTTAAGGTCAGACTTCGAGGCAGTGCTACGATCTGCTGCGCGGGCCGATCAGTGACGAGCAAGTGCCCTGAACTGCTTTCACAAGCGTGGTGAGTTTTAAAAATACAAGGAAATGGTGACAGTAGATTTTTTTAAATAACACAAGTCGTGCTCCCGGCTTCCGCCTCTGGAGATAGTTTGATCTGGTTCTGGCGCTTGTAGTCACCGTCTTTTGTACCAGCGGCGGTGGGTGTGGCCTAAAAAAGGGGCATTGCCACTGTCCTCGCCGGTAATGGCGTCAGGAGCAGTGTTAAGGTCAGGCTTCGCGGCAGCGCTACGATCCGCTGCGCGGGCCGATCAGTGGCGAGCAAGTGCCCTGAACTGCTTTCACAAGCGTGGTGAGTTTTAAAAATACAAGTAAATGGTGACAGTAGATTTTTTAAAATAACACAAGTCGCGCTCCCGGCTTCCGCCTCAGGAGATAGGTTGATCTGGTTCTGGCGCTTGTAGTCAGCGTCTTTTGAACCAGCGGCGGTGGGCGTGGCCTAAAAAAGGGGCGTGGCCTCTGTACTCGCCGGTAATGGCGTCAGGAGGAGTGTGAAGGTCAGGCTTCGCAGCAGCGCTACAATTCGCTGCGCGGGCCGATCAGTGGCGAGCAAGTGCCCTGAACTGCTTTCACAAGCGTGGTGAG
The DNA here is from genome assembly GCF_964263255.1 of Lissotriton vulgaris. Lineage (NCBI taxonomy): Eukaryota > Metazoa > Chordata > Amphibia > Caudata > Salamandridae > Lissotriton > Lissotriton vulgaris. The sequence goes on from NC_141688.1 coordinate 201,861,021, forward strand.
TTTTAAAAATACAAGTAAATGGTAACAGTACAGTTTTTTAAAATAACAGAAGTCGCCCTCCCGGCTTCCGCCTCAGGAGATAGGTTGATCTGGTTCCGGCGCTTGTAGTCAGCGTCTTTTGTACCAGCGGCGGTGGGCGTGGCCTAAAAAAGGGGCGTGGCCTCTGTCCTCGCCCGTAATGGCGTCAGGAGGAGTGTTAAGGTCAGGCTTCGCGGCAGCGCTACGATCCGCTGCGCGGGCCGATCAGTGGCGAGCAAGTGCCCTGAACTGCTTTCACAAGCGTGGTGAGTTTTAAAAATACAAGTAAATGGTGACAGTAGATTTTTTAAAATAACACAAGTCGTGCTCCCGGCTTCCGCCTCTGGAGATAGTTTGATCTGGTTCTGGCGCTAGTAGTCACCGTCTTTTGTACCAGCGGCGGTGGGTGTGGCCTAAAAAAGGGGCATTGCCACTGTCCTCGCCGGTAATGGCGTCAGGAGCAGTGTTAAGGTCAGGCTTCGCGGCAGCGCTACGATCCGCTGCGCGGGCCGATCAGTAGCGAGCAAGTGCCCTGAACTGCTTTCACAAGCGTGGTGAGTTTTAAAAATACAAGTAAATGGTGACAGTAGATTTTTTAAAATAACACAAGTCGCGCTCCCGGCTTCCGCCTCAGGAGATAGGTTGATCTGGTTCTGGCGCTTGTAGTCAGCGTCTTTTGTACCAGCGGCGGTGGGCGTGGCCTAAAAAGGGGCCTGGCCTCTGTCCTCGCCCGTAATGGCGTCAGGAGGAGTGTTAAGGTCAGGCTTCCCGGCAGCGCTACGATCCGCTGCGCGGGCCGATCAGTGGCGAGCAAGTGCCCTGAACTGCTTTCACAAGCGTGGTGAGTTTTAAAAATACAAGTAAATGGTGACAGTAGAATTTTTAAAATAACACAAGTCGCGCTCCCGGCTTCCGCCTCAGGAGATAGGTTGATCTGGTGCTGGCGCTTGTAGTCAGCGTCTTTTGTACCAGCGGCAGTGGGCGTGGCCTAAAAAAGGGGCGTGGCCTCTGTCCTCGCCGGTAATGGCGTCAGGAGCAGTGTTAAGGTCAGGCTTCGTGGCAGCGCTACGATCCGCTGCGCGGGCGGATCAGTGGCGAGCAAGTGCCCTGAACTGCTTTCACAAGCGTGGTGAGTTTTAAAAATACAAGTAAATGGTGACAGACAGTAGATTTTTTAAAAAATAACACAAGTCGCGCTCCCGGCTTCCGCCTCAGCAGATAGGTTGATCTGGTTCTGGCGCTTGTAGTCAGCGTCTTTTGTACCAGCGGCGGTGGGCGTTTCCTAAAAAAGGGGCGTGGCCTCTGTCCTCGCCGGTAATGGCGTCAGGAGGAGTGTTAAGGTCAGGCTTCGCGGCAGCGCTACGATCCGCTGCGCGGGCCGATCAGTGGCGAGCAAGTGCCCTGAACTGCTTTCACAAGCGTGGTGAGTTTTAAAAATACAAGTAAATGGTGACAGTAGATTTTTTAAAATAACACAAGTCGCGCTCCCGGCTTCCGCCTCAGGAGATAGGTTGATCTGGTTCTGCCGCTTGTAGGCAACGTCTTTTGTACCAGCGGTGGTGGGGGTGGCCTAAAAAAGGGGCGTGGCCTCTGTCCTCGCCGGTAATGGTGTCAGGAGGAGTGTGAAGGTCAGGCTTCGCGGCAGCGCTACGATCCGCTGCGCGGGCCGATCAGTGGCGAGCAAGTGCCCTGAACTGCTTTCACAAGCGTGGTGAGTTTTAAAAATACAAGTAAATGGTGACAGTAGATTTTTTAAAATAACACAAGTCGTGCTCCCGGCTTCCGCCTCTGGAGATAGTTTGATCTGGTTCTGGCGCTTGTAGTCACCGTCTTTTGTACCAGCGGCGGTGGGTGTGGCCTAAAAAAGGGGCATTGCCACTGTCCTCGCCGGTAATGGCGTCAGGAGCAGTGTTAAGGTCAGGCTTCGCGGCAGCGCTACGATCCGCTGCGCGGGCCGATCAGTAGCGAGCAAGTGCCCTGAACTGCTTTCACAAGCGTGGTGAGTTTTAAAAATACAAGTAAATGGTGACAGTAGATTTTTTAAAATAACACAAGTCGCGCTCCCGGCTTCCGCCTCCGGAGATAGGTTGATCTGGTTCTGGCGCTTGTAGTCCGCGTCTTCTGTACCAGTGGCGGTGGGCGTGGCCTAAAAAGGGGCGTGGCCTCTGTCCTCGCCGGTAATGGCATCAGGAGGAGAGTTGGTCAGGCTTCGCGGCAGCGCTACGATCCGCTGCGCGGGCCGATCAGTAGCGAGCAAGTGCCCTGAACTGCTTTCACAAGCGTGGTGAGTTTTAAAAATACAAGTAAATGGTAACAGTACAGTTTTTTAAAATAACAGAAGTCGCCCTCCCGGCTTCCGCCTCAGGAGATAGGTTGATCTGGTTCCGGCGCTTGTAGTCAGCGTCTTTTGTACCAGCGGTGGTGGGCGTGGCCTAAAAAAGGGGCGTGGCCTCTGTCCTCGCCCGTAATGGCATCAGGAGGAGTGTTAAGGTCAGGCTTCGCGGCAGCGCTACGATCCGCTGCGCGGGCCGATCAGTGGCGAGCAAGTGCCCTGAACTGCTTTCACAAGCGTGGTGAGTTTTAAAAATACAAGTAAATGGTGACAGTAGATTTTTTAAAATAACACAAGTCGTGCTCCCGGCTTCCGCCTCTGGAGATAGTTTGATCTGGTTCTGGCGCTTGTAGTCACCGTCTTTTGTACCAGCGGCGGTGGGTGTGGCCTAAAAAAGGGGCATTGCCACTGTCCTCGCCGGTAATGGCGTCAGGAGCAGTGTTAAGGTCAGGCTTCCCGGCAGCGCTACGATCCGCTGCGCGGGCCGATCAGTAGCGAGCAAGTGCCCTGAACTGCTTTCACAAGCGTGGTGAGTTTTAAAAATACAAGTAAATGGTGACAGTAGATTTTTTAAAATAACACAAGTCGCGCTCCCAGGTTCCGCCTCAGGAGATAGGTTGATCTGGTTCTGGCGCTTGTAGTCAGCGTCTTTTGTACCAGCGGCGGTGGGTGTGGCCTAAAAAAGGGGCCTGGCCTCTGTCCTCGCCCGTAATGGCGTCAGGAGGAGTGTTAAGGTCAGGCTTCCCGGCAGCGCTACGATCCGCTGCGCGGGCCGATCAGTGGCGAGCAAGTGCCCTGAACTGCTTTCACAAGCGTGGTGAGTTTTAAAAATACAAGTAAATGGTGACAGTAGATTTTTTAAAATAACACAAGTCGCGCTCCCGGCTTCCGCCTCAGGAGATAGGTTGATCTGGTGCTGGCGCTTGTAGTCAGCGTCTTTTGTACCAGCGGCGGTGGGCGTGGCCTAAAAAAGGGGCGTGGCCTCTGTCCTCGCCGGTAATGGCGTCAGGAGCAGTGTTAAGGTCAGGCTTCGTGGCAGCGCTACGATCCGCTGCGCGGGCGGATCAGTGGCGAGCAAGTGCCCTGAACTGCTTTCACAAGCGTGGTGAGTTTTAAAAATACAAGTAAATGGTGACAGACAGTAGATTTTTTAAAAAATAACACAAGTCGCGCTCCCGGCTTCCGCCTCAGCAGATAGGTTGATCTGGTTCTGGCGCTTGTAGTCAGCGTATTTTGTACCAGCGGCGGTGGGCGTTTCCTAAAAAAGGGGCTTGGCCTCTGTCCTCGCCGGTAATGGCGTCAGGAGGAGTGTTAAGGTCAGGCTTCGCGGCAGCGCTACGATCCGCTGCGCGGGCCGATCGGTGGCGAGCAAGTGCCCTGAACTGCTTTCACAAGCGTGGTGAGTTTTAAAAATACAAGTAAATGGTGACAGTAGATTTTTTAAAATAACACAAGTCGCGCTCCCGGCTTCCGCCTCAGGAGATAGGTTGATCTGGTACTGCCGCTTGTAGGCAACGTCTTTTGTACCAGCGGTGGTGGGGGTGGCCTAAAAAAGGGGCGTGGCCTCTGTCCTCGCCGGTAATGGTGTCAGGAGGAGTGTGAAGGTCAGGCTTCGCGGCAGCGCTACGATCCTCAGCGCGGGCCGATCAGTGGCGAGCAAGTGCCCTGAACTGCTTTCACAAGCGTGGTGAGTTTTAAAAATACAAGTAAATGGTGACAGTAGATTTTTTAAAATAACACAAGTCGTGCTCCCGGCTTCCGCCTCTGGAGATAGTTTGATCTGGTTCTGACGCTTGTAGTCAGCGTCTTTTGTACCAACGGCGGTGGGCGTGGCCTAAAAAAGGGGCCTTGCCTCTGTCCTCGCCGGTAATGGCGTCAGTAGGAGTGTTAAGGTCAGGCTTCGTGGCAGCGCTACGATCCGCTGCGCGGGCCGTTCAGTGGCGAGCAAGTGCCCTGAACTGCTTTCACAAGCGTGGTGAGTTTTAAAAATACAAGTAAATGGTGACAGTAGATTTTTTTAAATAACACAAGTCGTGCTCCCGGCTTCCGCCTCTGGAGATAGTTTGATCTGGTTCTGGCGCTTGTAGTCACCGTCTTTTGTACCAGCGGCGGTGGGTGTGGCCTAAAAAAGGGGCATTGCCACTGTCCTCGCCGGTAATGGCGTCAGGAGCAGTGTTAAGGTCAGGCTTCGCGGCAGCGCTACGATCCGCTGCGCGGGCCGATCAGTGGCGAGCAAGTGCCCTGAACTGCTTTCACAAGCGTGGTGAGTTTTAAAAATACAAGTAAATGGTGACAGTAGATTTTTTAAAATAACACAAGTCGCGCTCCCGGCTTCCGCCTCAGGAGATAGGTTGATCTGGTTCTGGCGCTTGTAGTCAGCGTCTTTTGTACCAGCGGCGGTGGGCGTGGCCTAAAAAAGGGGCGTGGCCTCTGTACTCGCCGGTAATGGCGTCAGGAGGAGTGTGAAGGTCAGGCTTCGCAGCAGCGCTACAATTCGCTGCGCGGGCCGATCAGTGGCGAGCAAGTGCCCTGAACTGCTTTCACAAGCGTGGTGAGTTTTGAAAATACAAGTAAATGGTGACAGTACATTTTTTAAAATAACAGAAGTCGCCCTCCCGGCTTCCGCCTCAGGAGATAGGTTGATCTGGTTCCGGCGCTTGTAGTCAGCGTCTTTTGTACCAGCGGCGGTGGGCGTGGCCTAAAAAAGGGGCATGGCCTCTGTCCTCGCCGGTAATGGCGTCAGAAGGAGTGTTAAGGTCAGGCTTCGCGGCAGCGCTACGATCCGCTGCGCGGGCCGATCAGTGGCGAGCAAGTGCCCTGAACTGCTTTCACAAGCGTGGTGAGTTTTAAAAATACAAGTAAATGGTGACAGTAGATTTTTTAAAATAACACAAGTCGCGCTCCCGGCTTCCGCCTCAGGAGATAGGTTGATCTGGTGCTGGTGCTTGTAGTCAGCGTCTTTTGTACCAGCGGCGGTGGTCGTTTCCTAAAAAAGGGGCGTGGCCTCTCTCCTCGCCGGTAATGGCATCAGGAGGAGTGTTAAGGTCAGACTTCGCGGCAGCGCTACGATCCGCTGCGCTGACGGATCAGTGGCGAGCAAGTGCCCTGAACTGCTTTCACAAGCGTGGTGAGTTTTAAAAATACAAGTAAATGGTGACAGTAGCTTTTTTAAATTAACACAAGTCGCGCTCCCGGCTTCCGTCTTAGGAGATAGGTTGATCTGGTTCTGGCGCTTGTAGTCAGCGTCTTTTGTACCAGCGGTGGTGGGCGTGGCCTAAAAAGGGGCGTGGCCTCTGTCCTCGCCGGTAATGGTGTCAGGAGGAGTGTTAAGGTCAGGCTTCGCGGCAGTGCTACGATCTGCTGCGCGGGCCGATCAGTGGCGAGCAAGTGCCCTGAACTGCTTTCACAAGCGTGGTGAGTTTTAAAAATACAAGTAAATGGTGACAGTAGATTTTTTAAAATAACACACGTCGTGCTCCCGGCTTCCGCCTCTGGAGATAGTTTGATCTGGTTGTGACGCTTGTAGTCAGCGTCTTTTGTACCAGCGGCGGTGGGCGTGGCCTAAAAAAGGGGCCTTGCCTCTGTCCTCGCCGGTAATGGCGTCAGTAGGAGTGTTAAGGTCAGGCTTCGCGGCAGCGCTACGATCTGCTGCGCGGGCCACTCAGTGGCGAGCAAGTGCCCTGAACTGCTTTCACAAGCGTGGTGAGTTTTAAAAATACAAGTAAATGGTGACAGTAGATTTTTTAAAATAACACAAGTCGTGCTCCCGGCTTCCGCCTCTGGAGATAGTTTGATCTGGTTCTGGCGCTTGTAGTCACCGTCTTTTGTACCAGCGGCGGTGGGTGTGGCCTAAAAAAGGGGCATTGCCACTGTCCTCGCCGGTAATGGCGTCAGGAGCAGTGTTAAGGTCAGGCTTCGCGGCAGCGCTACGATCCGCTGCGCGGGCCGATCAGTAGCGAGCAAGTGCCCTGAACTGCTTTCACAAGCGTGGTGAGTTTTAAAAATACAAGTAAATGGTGACAGTAGATTTTTTAAAATAACACAAGTCGCGCTCCCGGCTTCCGCCTCCGGAGATAGGTTGATCTGGTTCTGGCGCTTGTAGTCAGCGTCTTTTGTACCAGCGGCGGTGGGCGTGGCCTAAAAAGGGGCGTGGCCTCTGTCATCGCCGGTAATGGCATCAGGAGGAGAGTTGGTCAGGCTTCGCGGCAGCGCTACGATCCGCTGCGCGGGCCGATCAGTGGCGAGCAAGTGCCCTGAACTGCTTACACAAGCGTGGTGAGTTTTAAAAATACAAGTAAATGGTGACAGTAGATTTTTTAAAATAACACAAGTCGCGCTCGCGGCTTCCGCCTCAGGAGATAGGTTGATCTGGTTCTGGCACTTGTAGTCAGCGTCTTTTGTACCAGCGGCGGTGGGCGTGGCCTAAAAAAGGGGCGTGGCCTCTGTCCTCGCCCGTAATGGCGTCAGGAGGAGTGTTAAGGTCAGGCTTCACGGCAGCGCTACGATCCGCTGCGCGGGCCGATCAGTGGCGAGCAAGTGCCCTGAACTGCTTTCACAAGCGTGGTGAGTTTTAAAAATACAAGTAAATGGTGACAGTAGATTTTTTAAAATAACACAAGTCGCGCTCCCGGCTTCCGCCTCAGGAGATAGGTTGATCTGGTGCTGGCGCTTGTAGTCAGCGTCTTTTGTACCAGCGGCGGTGGGCGTTTCCTAAAAAAGGGGCGTGGCCTCTGTCCTCGCCGGTAATGGCGTCAGGAGGAGTGTTAAGGTCAGGCTTCGCGGCAGCGCTACGATCCGCTGCGCGGGCCGATCAGTGGCGAGCAAGTGCCCTGAACTACTTTCACAAGCGTGGTGAGTTTTAAAAATACAAGTAAATGGTGACAGTAGATTTTTTAAAATAACACAAGTCGCGCTCCCGGCTTCCGCCTCAGGAGATAGGTTGATCTGGTTCTGGCGCTTGTAGGCAGCGTCTTTTGTACCAGCGGTGGTGGGGGTGGCCTAAAAAAGGGGCGTGGCCTCTGTCCTCGCCGGTAATGGTGTCAGGAGGAGTGTTAAGGTCAAGCTTCGCGGCAGCGCTACGATCCGCTGCGCGGGCCGATCAGTGGCGAGCAAGTGCCCTGAACTGCTTTCACAAGAGTGGTGAGTTTTAAAAATACAAGTAAATGGTTACAGTAGATTTTTTAAAATAACACAAGTCGCGCTCCCGGCTTCCGCCTCAGGAGATAGGTTGATCTGGTTCTGGCGCTTGTAGTCAGCGTCTTTTGTACCAGCGGCGGTGGGCGTGACCTAAAAAAGGGGCGTGGCCTCTGTCCTCGCCGGTAATGGCGTCAGGAGGAGTGTTAAGGTCAGGCTTCGCGGCAGCGCTACGATCCGCTGCGCGGGCCGATCAATGGCGAGCAAGTGCCCTGAACTGCTTTCACAAGCTAGGTGAGTTTTAAAAATACAAATAAATGGTGACAGTAGATTTTTTAAAATAACACAAGTTGCGCTCCCGGCTTCCGCCTCAGGAGATAGGTTGATCTGGTGCTGGTGCTTGTAGTCAGCGTCTTTTGTACCATCGGCGGTGGGCGTTTCCTAAAAAAGGGGCGTGGCCTCTGTCCTCGCCGGTAATGGCATCAGGAGGAGTGTTAAGGTCAGACTTCGCTGCAGCGCTACGATCCGCTGCGCGGGCCGATCAGTGGCGAGCAAGTGCCCTGAACTGCTTTCACAAGCGTGGTGAGTTTTAAAAATACAAGTAAATGGTGACAGTAGAGTTTTTTAAATTAACACAAGTCGCGCTCCCGGCTTCCGTCTTAGGAGATAGGTTGATCTGGTTCTGGCGCTTGTAGTCAGCGTCTTTTGTACCAGCGGTGGTGGGCGTGGCCTAAAAAGGGGCGTGGCCTCTGTCCTCGCCGGTAATGGTGTCAGGAGGAGTGTTAAGGTCAGGCTTCGCGGCAGCGCTACGATCTGCTGTGCGGGCTGATCAGTGGCGAGCAAGTGCCCTGAACTGCTTTCACAAGCGTGGTGAGTTTTAAAAATACAAGTAAATGGTTACAGTAGAATTTTTAAAATAACACAAGTCGCGCTCCCGGCTTCTGCCACAGGAGATAGGTTGATCTGGTTCTGGCGCTTGTAGTCAGCGTCTTTTGTACCAGCGGCGGTGGGCGTGACCTAAAAAAGGGGCGTGGCCTCTGTCCTCGCCGGTAATGGCGTCAGGAGGAGTGTTAAGGTCAGGCTTCGCGGCAGCGCTACGATCCGCTGCGCGGGCCGATCAATGGCGAGCAAGTGCACTGAACTGCTTTCACAAGCGTGGTGAGTTTTAAAAATACAAGTAAATGGTGACAGTAGATTTTTTAAAATAACACAAGTCGCGCTCCCGGCTTCCGCCTCAGGAGATAGGTTGATCTGGTTCTGGCGCTTGTAGTCAGCGTCTTTTGTACCAGCGGCGGTGGGCGTGGCCTAAAAAAGGGGCCTTGCCTCTGTCCTCGCCGGTAATGGCGTCAGTAGGAGTGTTAAGGTCAGGCTTCGTGGCAGCGCTACGATCCGCTGCGCGGGCCGTTCAGTGGCGAGCAAGTGCCCTGAACTGCTTTCACAAGCGTGGTGAGTTTTAAAAATACAAGTAAATGGTGACAGTAGATTTTTTTAAATAACACAAGTCGTGCTCCCGGCTTCCGCCTCTGGAGATAGTTTGATCTGGTTCTGGCGCTTGTAGTCACCGTCTTTTGTACCAGCGGCGGTGGGTGTGGCCTAAAAAAGGGGCATTGCCACTGTCCTCGCCGGTAATGGCGTCAAGAGCAGTGTTAAGGTCAGGCTTCGCGGCAGCGCTACGATCCGCTGCGCGGGCCGATCAGTGGCGAGCAAGTGCCCTGAACTGCTTTCACAAGCGTGGTGAGTTTTAAAAATACAAGTAAATGGTGACAGTAGATTTTTTAAAATAACACAAGTCGCGCTCCCGGCTTCCGCCTCAGGAGATAGGTTGATCTGGTTCTGGCGCTTGTAGTCAGCGTCTTTTGTACCAGCGGCGGTGGGCGTGGCCTAAAAAAGGGGCGTGGCCTCTGTACTCGCCGGTAATGGCGTCAGGAGGAGTGTGAAGGTCAGGCTTCGCAGCAGCGCTACAATTCGCTGCGCGGGCCGATCAGTGGCGAGCAAGTGCCCTGAACTGCTTTCACAAGCGTGGTGAGTTTTGAAAATACAAGTAAATGGTGACAGTACATTTTTTAAAATAACAGAAGTCGCCCTCCCGGCTTCCGCCTCAGGAGATAGGTTGATCTGGTTCCGGCGCTTGTAGTCAGCGTCTTTTGTACCAGCGGCGGTGGGCGTGGCCTAAAAAAGGGGCATGGCCTCTGTCCTCGCCGGTAATGGCGTCAGAAGGAGTGTTAAGGTCAGGCTTCGCGGCAGCGCTACGATCCGCTGCGCGGGCCGATCAGTGGCGAGCAAGTGCCCTGAACTGCTTTCAAAAGCGTGGTGAGTTTTAAAAATACAAGTAAATGGTGACAGTAGATTTTTTAAAATAACACAAGTCGCGCTCCCGGCTTCCGCCTCAGGAGATAGGTTGATCTGGTGCTGGTGCTTGTAGTCAGCGTCTTTTGTACCAGCGGCGGTGGTCGTTTCCTAAAAAAGGGGCGTGGCCTCTCTCCTCGCCGGTAATGGCATCAGGAGGAGTGTTAAGGTCAGACTTCGCGGCAGCGCTACGATCCGCTGCGCTGACGGATCAGTGGCGAGCAAGTGACCTTAACTGCTTTCACAAGCGTGGTAAGTTTTAAAAATACAAGTAAATGGTGACAGTAGCTTTTTTAAATTAACACAAGTCGCGCTCCCGGCTTCCGTCTTAGGAGATAGGTTGATCTGGTTCTGGCGCTTGTAGTCAGCGTCTTTTGTACCAGCGGTGGTGGGCGTGGCCTAAAAAGGGGCGTGGCCTCTGTCCTCGCCGGTAATGGTGTCAGGAGGAGTGTTAAGGTCAGGCTTCGCGGCAGTGCTACGATCTGCTGCGCGGGCCGATCAGTGGCGAGCAAGTGCCCTGAACTGCTTTCACAAGCGTGGTGAGTTTTAAAAATACAAGTAAATGGTGACAGTAGATTTTTTAAAATAACACACGTCGTGCTCCCGGCTTCCGCCTCTGGAGATAGTTTGATCTGGTTGTGACGCTTGTAGTCAGCGTCTTTTGTACCAGCGGCGGTGGGCGTGGCCTAAAAAAGGGGCCTTGCCTCTGTCCTCGCCGGTAATGGCGTCAGTAGGAGTGTTAAGGTCAGGCTTCGCGGCAGCGCTACGATCTGCTGCGCGGGCCACTCAGTGGCGAGCAAGTGCCCTGAACTGCTTTCACAAGCGTGGTGAGTTTTAAAAATACAAGTAAATGGTGACAGTAGATTTTTTAAAATAACACAAGTCGTGCTCCCGGCTTCCGCCTCTGGAGATAGTTTGATCTGGTTCTGGCGCTTGTAGTCACCGTCTTTTGTACCAGCGGCGGTGGGTGTGGCCTAAAAAAGGGGCATTGCCACTGTCCTCGCCGGTAATGGCGTCAGGAGCAGTGTTAAGGTCAGGCTTCGCGGCAGCGCTACGATCCGCTGCGCGGGCCGATCAGTAGCGAGCAAGTGCCCTGAACTGCTTTCACAAGCGTGGTGAGTTTTAAAAATACAAGTAAATGGTGACAGTAGATTTTTTAAAATAACACAAGTCGCGCTCCCGGCTTCCGCCTCCGGAGATAGGTTGATCTGGTTCTGGCGCTTGTAGTCAGCGTCTTTTGTACCAGCGGCGGTGGGCGTGGCCTAAAAAGGGGCGTGGCCTCTGTCATCGCCGGTAATGGCATCAGGAGGAGAGTTGGTCAGGCTTCGCGGCAGCGCTACGATCCGCTGCGCGGGCCGATCAGTGGCGAGCAAGTGCCCTGAACTGCTTACACAAGCGTGGTGAGTTTTAAAAATACAAGTAAATGGTGACAGTAGATTTTTTAAAATAACACAAGTCGCGCTCGCGGCTTCCGCCTCAGGAGATAGGTTGATCTGGTTCTGGCACTTGTAGTCAGCGTCTTTTGTACCAGCGGCGGTGGGCGTGGCCTAAAAAAGGGGCGTGGCCTCTGTCCTCGCCCGTAATGGCGTCAGGAGGAGTGTTAAGGTCAGGCTTCACGGCAGCGCTACGATCCGCTGCGCGGGCCGATCAGTGGCGAGCAAGTGCCCTGAACTGCTTTCACAAGCGTGGTGAGTTTTAAAAATACAAGTAAATGGTGACAGTAGATTTTTTAAAATAACACAAGTCGCGCTCCCGGCTTCCGCCTCAGGAGATAGGTTGATCTGGTGCTGGCGCTTGTAGTCAGCGTCTTTTGTACCAGCGGCGGTGGGCGTTTCCTAAAAAAGGGGCGTGGCCTCTGTCCTCGCCGGTAATGGCGTCAGGAGGAGTGTTAAGGTCAGGCTTCGCGGCAGCGCTACGATCCGCTGCGCGGGCCGATCAGTGGCGAGCAAGTGCCCTGAACTACTTTCACAAGCGTGGTGAGTTTTAAAAATACAAGTAAATGGTGACAGTAGATTTTTTAAAATAACACAAGTCGCGCTCCCGGCTTCCGCCTCAGGAGATAGGTTGATCTGGTTCTGGCGCTTGTAGGCAGCGTCTTTTGTACCAGCGGTGGTGGGGGTGGCCTAAAAAAGGGGCGTGGCCTCTGTCCTCGCCGGTAATGGTGTCAGGAGGAGTGTTAAGGTCAAGCTTCGCGGCAGCGCTACGATCCGCTGCGCGGGCCGATCAGTGGCGAGCAAGTGCCCTGAACTGCTTTCACAAGAGTGGTGAGTTTTAAAAATACAAGTAAATGGTTACAGTAGATTTTTTAAAATAACACAAGTCGCGCTCCCGGCTTCCGCCTCAGGAGATAGGTTGATCTGGTTCTGGCGCTTGTAGTCAGCGTCTTTTGTACCAGCGGCGGTGGGCGTGACCTAAAAAAGGGGCGTGGCCTCTGTCCTCGCCGGTAATGGCGTCAGGAGGAGTGTTAAGGTCAGGCTTCGCGGCAGCGCTACGATCCGCTGCGCGGGCCGATCAATGGCGAGCAAGTGCCCTGAACTGCTTTCACAAGCTAGGTGAGTTTTAAAAATACAAATAAATGGTGACAGTAGATTTTTTAAAATAACACAAGTTGCGCTCCCGGCTTCCGCCTCAGGAGATAGGTTGATCTGGTGCTGGTGCTTGTAGTCAGCGTCTTTTGTACCATCGGCGGTGGGCGTTTCCTAAAAAAGGGGCGTGGCCTCTGTCCTCGCTGGTAATGGCATCAGGAGGAGTGTTAAGGTCAGACTTCGCTGCAGCGCTACGATCCGCTGCGCGGGCCGATCAGTGGCGAGCAAGTGCCCTGAACTGCTTTCACAAGCGTGGTGAGTTTTAAAAATACAAGTAAATGGTGACAGTAGAGTTTTTTAAATTAACACAAGTCGCGCTCCCGGCTTCCGTCTTAGGAGATAGGTTGATCTGGTTCTGGCGCTTGTAGTCAGCGTCTTTTGTACCAGCGGTGGTGGGCGTGGCCTAAAAAGGGGCGTGGCCTCTGTCCTCGCCGGTAATGGTGTCAGGAGGAGTGTTAAGGTCAGGCTTCGCGGCAGCGCTACGATCTGCTGTGCGGGCTGATCAGTGGCGAGCAAGTGCCCTGAACTGCTTTCACAAGCGTGGTGAGTTTTAAAAATACAAGTAAATGGTTACAGTAGAATTTTTAAAATAACACAAGTCGCGCTCCCGGCTTCTGCCACAGGAGATAGGTTGATCTGGTTCTGGCGCTTGTAGTCAGCGTCTTTTGTACCAGCGGCGGTGGGCGTGACCTAAAAAAGGGGCGTGGCCTCTGTCCTCGCCGGTAATGGCGTCAGGAGGAGTGTTAAGGTCAGGCTTCGCGGCAGAGCTACGATCCGCTGCGCGGGCCGATCAATGGCGAGCAAGTGCACTGAACTGCTTTCACAAGCGTGGTGAGTTTTAAAAATACAAGTAAATGGTGACAGTAGATTTTTTAAAATAACACAAGTCGCGCTCCCGGCTTCCGCCTCAGGAGATAGGTTGATCTGGTTCTGGCGCTTGTAGTCAGCGTCTTTTGTACCAGCGGCGGTGGGCGTGGCCTAAAAAAGGGCGTGGCCTCTGTCCTCGCCGGTAATGGCGTCAGGAGGAGTGTGAAGGTCAGGCTTCGCAGCAGCGCTACAATTCGCTGCGCGGGCCGATCAGTGGCGAGCAAGTGCCCTGAACTGCTTTCACAAGCGTGGTGAGTTTTAAAAATACAAGTAAATGGTGACAGTACATTTTTTAAAATAACAGAAGTCGCCCTCCCGGCTTCCGCCTCAGGAGATAGGTTGATCTGGTTCCGGCGCTTGTAGTCAGCGTCTTTTGTACCAGCGGCGGTGGGCGTGGCCTAAAAAAGGGGCGTGGCCTCTGTCCTCGCCCGTAATGGCGTCAGGAGGAGTGTTAAGGTCAGGCTTCGCGGCAGCGCTACGATCTGCTGCGCGGGCCGATCAGTGGCGAGTAAGTGCCCTGAACTGCTTTCCCAAGCGTGGTGAGTTTTAAAAATACAAGTAAATGGTGACAGTAGATTTTTTAAAATAACACAAGTCGCGCTCCCGGCTTCCGCCTCAGGAGATAGGTTGATCTGGTGCTGGCGCTTGTAGTCAGCGTCTTTTGTACCAGCGGCGGTGGGCGTGACCTAAAAAAGGGGCGTGGCCTCTGTCCTCGCCGGTAATGGCGTCAGGAGGAGTGTTAAGGTCAGGCTTCGCGGCAGCGCTACGATCCGCTGCGCGGGCCGATCAATGGCGAGCAAGTGCCCTGAACTGCTTTCACAAGCTAGGTGAGTTTTAAAAATACAAATAAATGGTGACAGTAGATTTTCTAAAATAACACAAGTTGCGCTCCCGGCTTCCGCCTCAGGAGATAGGTTGATCTGGTGCTGGTGCTTGTAGTCAGCGTCTTTTGTACCAGCAGCGGTGGGCGTTTCCTAAAAAAGGGGCGTGGCCTCTGTCCTCGCCGGTAATGGCATCAGGAGGAGTGTTAAGGTCAGACTTCGCGGCAGCGCTACGATCCGCTGCGCGGGCCGATCAGTGGCAAGCAAGTGCCCTGAACTGCTTTCACAAGCGTGGTGAGTTTTAAAAATACAAGTAAATGGTGACAGTAGATTTTTTAAATTAACACAAGTCGCGCTCCCGGCTTCCGTCTTAGGAGATAGGTTGATCTGGTTCTGGCGCTTGTAGTCAGCGTCTTTTGTACCAGCGGTGGTGGACGTGGCCTAAAAAGGGGCGTGGCCTCTGTTCTCGCCGGTAATGGTGTCAGGAGGAGTGTTAAGGTCAGGCTTCGCGGCAGCGCTACGATCTGCTGTGCGGGCCGATCATTGGCGAGCAAGTGCCCTGAACTGCTTTCACAAGCGTGGTGAGTTTTAAAAATACAAGTAAATGGTTACAGTAGAATTTTTAAAATAACACAAGTCGCGCTCCCGGCTTCTGCCACAGGAGATAGGTTGATCTGGTTCTGGCGCTTGTAGTCAGCGTCTTTTGTACCAGCGGTAGTGGGCGTGGCCTAAAAAGGGGCGTGGCCTCTGTTCTCGCCGGTAATGGCGTCAGGAGGAGTGTTAAGGTCAGGCTTCGCGGCAGCGCTACGATCCGCTGCGCGGGCCGATCAGTGGCGAGCAAGTGCCCTGAACTGCTTTCACAAGCGTGGTGAGTTTTAAAAATACAAGTGAATGGTTACAGTAGAATTTTTAAAATAACACAAGTCGCGCTCCCGGCTTCCACCTCAGGAGATAGGTTGATGAGTGGCTACAGGAAGTTTTGGTATCCTAATACCACTAAGAATGATACAACAGCACAAAAGAAAACAGGCTCCTTGGAGATAGGCAGAGATAAAAGAGATAAGCCAGCACATTAGAAACCTAAAACATATCTAGTTCAAAACAAATGCAAATGTTGACAAACTTTAGCTACAGAAACTAAAAAGATTATGCAAGCCAACGAACAAAAAAGTAAAAAATGATTCTATTCAGACAGAATTCAAAATGCTAAATGTGCAAATAAAGAATTCTATAAAATTCTCACAGAATGTCATGAACCAAATTGCATAGAAGGGGCTCATCCCAGTACTAAGGCATTTACAGACAAACTGGAAAATCAACATACAGCCAAAGCAGACACATTGTACTACTATTTAAAAGAAAGAAATACCACCAACACCGAGACTTTTCCCACACAACAATCCAAGTGAAAGCTAACCCAGCCTCTCCATTCCTTCCAACAAATCTCACATGATAAATTTATAGACCTGGTCAAAGCAATCAGGCCTGCTGGCAGACCTTCTGACCCATGTTCACCCCAACTCTTCAAGACAATTCTTCTAACTACCTGGGCTGCCACACCAGTAAGAAAAATCAGCAATAATTCTATAACTACCGGACTATTTCCAGAAGAACTAAAAAAGTCATAAATACGCCCATTACTAAAGAAAACAAACCTGGATCCGCTTAACCCAGACAGTAACAGACCGATTTGAAATGGACCTTTCCTGGATAAAATGAAAGAAAGAGCGTTCACCCAGATGTCACAATTAATTTAGGAAAATTCCATACTTTCAGACTTCCAAACAGGATTCTGTCAAAGGAAGAGTCACAGAATCGGCCCTCATTGGGATGACCTTAAGAACACAGTTGACCAGAACAGGGTTGCTGCGCTACTTTTCTTGGACCTCCCGGCTGCCTTTGACACGGTTTATCATTACACTCTAATACAAAGACTCAATGAAGCTGGCCTAGAGGGGTCTGTTCTCGACTGGATCATATCCGACCTTCAAAACTGAACTAATGTCATCCATAGCTCCCTTTCTCATTCAAACCAATAGCAGTGGTCTCTCAAGGCTCTAACATCTCACCCAAGCGTTTCATCATCTACATGAAGTCATTACCGGCACTGATCAACTAATTTAACCTCAAATGCAAGAACTATGTAGAAGACACACACATACTCCTTAAACTGGAAAGCCCCAAAGACATCGGAGACTCACAAATATTTTGTTGTCTCAGAGCCGTGGATCAGTGGACGACATGGAGCCATCTCAAACTGAATGCTTCCATAACAGAAATACTCACATGTGGAAAAATTATGCCCACTCGCCGCCTGGCCAGATGGCCTGGGAACACCGCCTAAAGTATCAAAGAAAATAAGAAACCTCAGAATTACCATGAACTCCAAGCTAACAATGAATGCGCAAGGGGAAAAACTAGAAAGATCACATTCCTTTACTATGAAAACTCTGCAAAGCATCTACCCCCACCTGGGGTTTCCACACAAACTCCAGGCTACTATCTCTCATTTTCTATCTAAACAAGACTAAGCCAATAGCCTCTACCCTCTATCAGGAAGAACTATGAAAGGACTACAAAGGATTCAGAACTCTACTCCCAGAATACTCTTGCATATAAAGTAAAAGCCCGCATCTCCTATGCTGTGAAGGCACCACAGTGGTCACTGGTTGTCAGAAGATTCACATTCAAGCAGCTTTGTATCACCCACAAAGCGATACATGGAACAGGATCGCTTATCATCACAAATAAAATCCCTCGATACAAGAAAAGACCCATAGGTGGCACATCTTTGTCTGTTCAAGCAGCAAAAATATGGAACTATTTACCCTCAAACATAAGATCCACGGATAACTACCTTATCTGCAGAAAACTACTCAAGAGTTAGGTCTTCCCCACATAACCGGCAAACTCTCAAACATAAATATACAGCAAATCCCACTGTATATAAACATTTATATGAACTATAGATGAGTTCCTACATATGTGTATTGCTTTGTATAAACATGTACAACAAATAATGTTTGTAAATATATAGATGTTCGTTAGTATAGTGAATACATTTACATATTACTTATCGTTATATTATTCTATGTTTAACATGTCTTTAGGTAACTGCATAAATAAATACATCTTTTATCATATCATAGCAATTTGTCTACAATTGTTTCACTATTGAATTACAAAATAAAATGAAAAAATAAAAAAATACTTTAAATACAGCAAAACTTGAAAGTCTGAGTTTATTAAATACAACTTAAATAAACACATATTACCTTCTCTATACATATATACCTGCCATGAACTTATGTAGCTTTATATTTATTACTTTGCTTCTAAGTCAGCATCTCCAGTGCACTATCCTATATCTCCCCCTATAACCCTCACAATATATCTACTACTTCCACTCTTACTCACCTCTAACCTCATTCTACTACTCTCTCCAATGCACTACCATATTATTCACACTATACCTTTCTCAATATATCCACAATTGTGAATGAATCTTTCTTTCCTCCTAAGAATAAAAAAATGAGTGCCAATCAGTTGGCAGTATTACAGCCTCTTAATTGCTCTGGTAGGAATCTGTACTACCAAAAGCCAAATAAAATATTTGTAGTTAGCAAATCACATTTAGCGGTTCTCATGTGAGATAAATGGCCTATATCTATGTGGGAAACCACTAGGCATAAATAGTTGTCAAACAATATAGGTAGCTTGAAATAATTTAGCAACAAATTGTGTTCAAGCATACTATGGGAACAAGTATTGCTACAAGCTCTGGAACTTCTTCATTGTGTGGCTTCTGTGAAAAATCATACAAAGAGGTAATTCCCACAGAAATAGAAACAGTGCCACTTAATAGCGCATGTTAGAAAGACTACAACCATGCTTTCAATTCTGTTCTAAAGCCGCAAGCACATAATGTGTCAAACCCACTAAAATATAAATGTGTTTTTTAAATCCAGCAGGGGCACATTATAAAATGCAATATTTATTACAAATTCCTCTTACATTCCTTTCAGAAGAATGAACAATTCTCTATATTGGTTGTACCGCTTTGTGTAAACTAACTATAGCAATTAGCCTCGCCTAGATAGAGAAAAAGATAACCTTGAATGGGGCTCAAGAGAAGCATTAGGAAGACTGCATGATTTCTAAATTGTCATTGTAACACTGGAACAAGTGGTAAGCATAGTAATGTTTTCATCATGCTTTTTTTTCGGCATCAGTATCCTATTATACACAATATCAGAGTTATACTGCTGTTGACAGAGCCAGGCTTAGTTTGACATCAGAAGACGTTTTATAAGAATTTTGTTTCCAAGTAAATTTTACATCTGTCTCACAACGCTCTCTGAGGAACTGATAGTAGAGGTTGTTGTGTAGTTCCTACCAATTTTTGTAGGACCTGTGCATTGTTCAGAACTAAGGGCTAGGTGTCAAGACTGCTTCCAGACACGCCCACAGAATATGTTGGTCTATAGACCAGCTCGCTCACAGTGCCACTGTAAGCCTTCCTAACCTACCAGAGATCGTACAGTTTCTGGCAATCACTGAACACGACAATCCTGATTCCTCAGGAATCGTGGATACAGATCTTTTCGCTCAGTCACTCGTGGTCACTTATTCTCAGAGAAATATATAGAGGATACAGAGTGGGATGTTTTCAGTAATATTTATTGAACCAATGTTGGTCTTGCATAAAATATGTGTGCTGCAATAGTGGACAGAAGCAGATAAACATAATTACAAGCACCAACTATGTAAATAGTAGATATAGTTCCACCATGGGGCTAAACAGTTATACATATATGCAGCCAACCCCATTACCCATTACCTGATAGGATAGAGTGGAGGACCTGTTTTGGTCTTGAGTTGGACACCCCTCACGGAATGTCATACCAGTGCGTGGTGGATTCTCAACATTCATGGACCCTCAGTGTCAGCAGAAGTACCTCCTCTGCTAATCTATCAGGATGTCTATTATTCATAATAAAAGTCGGGCTCACAATGTGCGTACTCAGTGCATAGAGAGGCCTAGTACATGATTTTCAAGGTGTTGTGATAATATTGTGCAAAGCTGTATGTGTAAACAAAGTAGTTTCAGAGAAACAAATCCAACATTATCGTTCAGGCAAATGTGTGCAAAAGGTCACAGCAGAAATGTTATTTTCTAGGGCAATGTAAGAAATAAGCTGCTACACAACATGGGCCTAACTCAGGAATATAACAAGTTGTTTGCTTTCAGCCGCAGAGGTATGTCACTCGGTAGATATAACTTATAAGCTCAGGCTTCACGTAGCTGTACTATTTGTCAGTCTACTCAAAGGTCTGGCACCAGACACCTGAACAATCCCTCATACGACAACGATCCATCCCCAAAGAGCAAGGGCCATAACCGCCATCATTCTCCTAGATTTCTACTAAAATAGCTACCAGCTCTGACTTAAGTGTCTGAAGGCACCCACTTAATATTTTGAAAACGAACATATGAAAGATATGTTTGAGTTGTTACTTATAACGTGCTACAGATCCCTGAGGCATCTTGGTGCTGAACTAACAAAAATTGATGTTTACCACATCTTTAATATGCATTTATTGATTTGCATTTATGTCTTAGAATTTTCTCTGATAGTTCTTCTTTTCTGGTGAAATGTGTCTGGAGTAATTTTCGTAGTGCACAACTCAAAATTTTGATCTGTGTGAAAACATCCATTTGAGCATCGACTTGATTTAAAACACAACTTTAAGTCTGGGTCTGAGCAAAGTATGAAAGTTTACAGAAGGCAGAGATGTTATGTCAATAGATATTTGCCCAGCTCTATTTTGAGATTATTATGGCCTCACAGCGTCGTCGGGCTAGAGTATATTGATTTGTATTAGTTTGTATAGTTCTAATAAGGCACCGACGTGCATTTGCCGAGTAGTGGTACGCTACTCCATAGATGGAACATTGCTCATTGTGTCGCCTATATGGGTGGTTTTTTTGGTGTCATGCGTTAGGATCAGAGTTGTGTTTCGTGACTATGGCTCTGCATGAATGTGAAGAGAAAATGAATGAGAGATAGGTTACTTAAGCATTAGATTCTAATTGAAGTATGAGGTCCAAGAGGGCATCCAGGCACTCCAACAACAGCGTCTGTGGAAGGAAAAATCCATATGAAATTCACAGTACAGGTGGACTACAGCACCTACAATACACTTTGCTTTAGACAATGCCCGCGATCACGAAAGCAGATTGGCTTTTAAGGGATGGGGCATTTATTACAAACTGTAAGAAAACCTGATGACATAATATTTCATTTTTCTGTTTAGTTGCTGTTTGAATGTTGTCTGATTTGATGAATAGGTTAATAGCATTAAGAAAATAAAACAAAGCAACGTTTCTGCCATATCTGAGCTTTGGGCTTCTTAAGGGTTAGAAAGTGCTATACAAATGACAATACAGTACAATATCACTGCCTCTCCCGATTACATTCTGACAGGTGCTTGCCTTCTCTCTCTTTTGTTGTAGTTAAAGTATGGCGCAGTACACTTTCTGTGTATTTGTAGATGTGGTGGGATATGATGACTTGTCTTTACATCCCTGTCCCTCTATTCCCAGACTCTGTCAGTAACCCACCATAGGCTGGTTACAAGTTTAAGAGTTTTGGTAGGGTGCGAAATCCACACCAGTAATTAGAGGGTACTCTCTGGTACTACACGCTCTGGACCACAATGAAACATGCCCATTAGTTCTTCTTGACCTGTCTTCTGCATTTGACATAGTAAATCATAAAAAATTACTAGCCCGGCTTGAAGACAGGATGGGATTATCTGGAAAGGTATACTGACATGGTTTAGATCTTTTCTACAAAATAGAACAGAAAAACTCTTGGTCAACCAGGCGATATCCCCGCCACGCCCAAATACGATTGGAGTTCCACAAGGATCAACACTATCCCCATCACTATTCAACCTATATGTCGAACCCCTTACAGAAATTCTCCGGCACGCAAACATCTCCTATCACATGTACGCAGATGACACTCAGATCTACTCAGATGTCAAGATTTCGTAACTGGAGGAGAACAAGACAATAAACGAGGCCTTTAAAAAGTAATTACATTGGTAAATACTGGGGAATTACTTGCAGGCCCAGATATACCAGGAGGGATTTTGCATTGTATTCCCTTGTCTGTAGAGTTTAACACACACATTTACCTGCAACTCTGAACAGGTGGTAAAAGTGAGCAGAGTCTGCTGTTAGATGCTGGTGGAGGAAAGTGGTGAGGAGGACTGAAGGAAGGAGTGTAGAATGTTAACAGGCAGGCAGGAGCATATAATTCTACTCTATGCCTTGACCCGGCATTTTCCCACCGTACGTTTACCAGCTGAATTTTGCAGCCAGTAAAATAAGGTTAATTGTTCAAGCACCAAGTACATTTAGATGCATGAATGCCAAACCTTTCATAATTGTGTGCAGTAGAATTTCCCTCCGGATTTACTCTCTGTACTGTTTCTCTTAGGTTCCTGTGCCTTGTATAAGCTCTTTGCCAGTCAGCTGGTTAGGGAGAGAGGGTGTCGAAAAACAATAAAAACAAAACAAAGTGACAACAGCGGTTGAAGTGGGCAGGATCAGTTGGAAATAATGTTCCTAATATTTATTAAATTTCACAATAAAACTTTCTGTACTTTTTGATAGAAAAACATCAATTTTTCTATCTGACATTCAAGTGCCTCTGGCTGAAAGGGATAAAGGGAGCCTCTTGCTCTTAGAGGTAGGCGAACGACTGACAGCACAAGCCAAGCTCGAGTCAGATGTCTGGCTCTGGCTGAGTACTAGGTCCACTTGGCCACTGAAACCCATATCAAGCTGAAGCTGACCTTTCATGTGGGATCTGCCTGCTACACATCCTCTAATCTCATGCACAAAGAATTGTAATAGCAGTTGCCTAGCCAGGGCTTTATTTTAAAAAAGAAGAAAATGTTAGGGTACAACTATTTCTCAGATGACCACTGCACCTAGTTGCAACACCTATTGCCCCCTCCCAGCACTTCCAAACATGAGTGCAAAGGCTAATACCAATCATAACACTTCTAATAAGCATTTGCAATGCAATAGGTCTTGAATTAGGAAAGTGTGAGCTATTGGTATTGTACATGACAATTGTTTTTAATATGTGTTGGCTTTGAAAATATATAAATAATTAGCATTGTTATTCATAAAGCCAATAGCTTACATTTTCCTAATGCGAGTCCTATTGGCTATGGCAATGCTTGTTGGTAGCAAGCAAGGACAGTGCTGTTGGGTGCTAAGTGATGCTATTGTGGTGCTGAGTATTGATGTGGTTGGGCTGAGTGATGTGGTGGTGTATTAGAGTGATGTGGTGGTGTCCCTGAGTGATGTGGTGGCGTGCAGCAGTGTGTCGTGCAGCAGTGTGCAGCATGCAGCAGTGTGAGGTGTGCAGCAGTTTGTGGCGTGCAGCAGTGTGTGGCGTGCAACAGTGTGTGGTGTGCAGCAGTGTGCAGCATGCAGCAGTGTGAGGCGTGCGGCAGTGTGCAGCATGCAGCACTGTGAGTAATGCAGCAGTGTGCAGCAGTGTGAGGCGTGCAGCAGTGTGAGGCGTGCAGCAATGTGAGGCGTGCAGCAGTGTGGAGTGCAGCAGTGTGTGGTGTGCAGCAGTGTGAGGCATGCAGCAGTGTGAGGCGTGCAGCAGTGTGAGGTGTGCAGCAGTGTGAGGGGTGCAGCAGTGTGAGGCATGCAGCAGTATGAGGCGTGCAGCAGTGTGAGGCGTGCAGCAGTGTGAGGCGTGCGGCAGTGTGAGGCGTGTGGCAGTGTGCAGCATGCAGCAGTGTGAGTAATGCAGCAGTGTGCAGTGAGTAATGCAGCAGTGTGCAGTGTGCAGCAGTGTGAGGCGTGCAGCAGTGTGAGGCATGCAGCAGTGTGAGGCGTGCAGCAGTGTGTGGCGTGCAGTAGTGTGTGGCATGCAGCAGTGTGTCGTGCAGCATGCAACATTGTGAGGCGTGCAGCAGTGTGAGGCGTGCGGCAGTGTGCAGCATGCAGCAGTGTAAGTCAAGCAGCAGTGTAAGTGTTTTGATACTAGAGTATGCATGCTCTCGTATCATGGCGGGCACGCTCTGCTGCAACAGTGTGCATGTTCCATTCTCAGGGTGAGTGCGTTTCGGGTTCTTAGTCACAAACAGTATGAATGATTGATGAAAACAGGAAGAAGGGCAGTCATGCGGGGCGGGGCGTGCGTGTTTTCTAATCGGAAATTGTGAGCGAGTAAACCAACGCAATGGTTTGTAAACTACAAGAAAAGCGGACATCAAAGGAAGGGTGGGAGGGAACAAGCATATGGGGTGTGAGCGATAACGAAAGTTAATTGTTGTAAGAGGGGGAGCAGGAAGTGAGCCAGAGCGTGCCAAGGGCGAAAGTAGTCTGCTGCTTTCAGTCCGAAGCCAGATGACAGCTTCGAGCTTGAATGCCTCACATGCACTGGCCATAAACCACATTCCAAAGGTCTATGGGAGCATTTTCTGGTGCTCCTTATTAAATCTCTCGCATAGCGATCGCTTACACGATAGCTAGGCGAGACCTAAAAATGTGACAATTTGATGTATTCCCAGTTACCCAAAAAAGTAAAAACTGCCATGAACACGCTGATATTATTTCTTCTGTTTTTGTAAGGAATATTGAAATTTGAAAGAATCGTATGTTCTTGGCTCAAAAATAAGCAGAAAATACCACCATGTAGTGAGCCATCATAAATAAGTGTCTGTGCTAAGAATCAAGTACCAAAAGCAACATCAAAAATAAGGCCCTATACCTAGCACTTACTACCTCTGACTCAGGATTGAAGTACTTAATGCTGAGCTGCACTCCACTCCAGGACACAAGGTGAGTGGTTAGTTCAATATTATTAGTTACTGGGATTATCTTTGTGTTTAAGATCACCATTCTATGCATTCATTCCAGTTTGTTTGTGGTGGATTTAATTAATAAAATGTAGTTGTGATCATTAGTTGGGGGGGGTCTGATCTCATACAGATGGTTGGTGTGATTAACAGGTGAGCTGGATGAGATCATATATTGTTAGGTTGCAGTGGTATGAGTCTTAGAGGAGGAGAGATAGTGGTGTGAATGAGTTTTGGGCAGTTTGCAGAACTACAGCAATAGAGATTATGACAGGATATGCACAGTGAAAGGAGACATACTGGGGATGAAAGAAAAGGGAAGGAAAGTGCAGGGTATGACAGGACAGGACAGGAAAGGACAAAGGAGAGGTGAACAATGTAAGAAAAATATACGGGTACCAGATGCAAACATTGAAAATGATGGGGTGGGTTTCTCCTGTATCCCCTCCTGTTTGGTTTGCAGTAACAATTACAAAAGCTAAGAGGAATACAAATAAATGTTAACAATTTCTAAAGTATTAGGATTTGTATGCGTATTTTGTTTGAAATCTACCAACTGGAACTTGACTATTGTGTCACCGAAGCCATATCAGTTCTTTTACTTGCATTTCTTGTTGAACTGGAATAAATGTTAATGGAATCAAAGCAGTGAACTTGGATGTAGAAAAGGAGAGAGTAAGAGATCCCCATCTAAGTAAGGACTCAGTTGCACAGTAGCCTTCTTACTTGGCCGAAGTGTGTGATCCTAGGCAAATATTTTATTTCACGGAACCACCTTTTTCATCCTTATCACTTACGAAAGCACCTTCAAATACGTGAGTTCAGGGTGTGAGCTGTAAAAAAACCCCTTTTGTTTTTAGACTATTATGTTAGTCCATGCATAATAAGAATCTAGGCCACATATAGGATGCACCTGACAAATGACTTGCCTTTTACTAATGTTACTGCCGTCATTTTGGGAGTTTGGAAGATTTCCACATGCAAATTTAAAAACTATCACTTTTAATAAATGCCACTCAATGCAGTGATATAATCTGATTTACTAAGGCAAACATTTCTGCATGTTAAGGAAGTAGATGATATCCGTCACTTTATTTACATGCCAAATATTTTCAAGGCTCAGCTTTTGATAGGGCTCTTTGATCCAAACCATATCCTAGGCTAGGCTCTCCCTGTTAATTTGTTGGCTCACCCACCTCTACCTCTTCTGTGAAGCCAAGGGAGAGGTAGACATTGAAGAAGAAACACTCCTTCTCACAGGGATGCGTGCTACCTGAAAGAAATGTATGTGTGTGCTACGGGTTAATCAGTAGATCAAAAGGCTGCTGGCTGGCAGGCCGGCTTTAATTGATGCGGTCATTTGATGGTGCATGGTGACAAAGGTTCTTTGAGAGGTAATGTAAGGTGGCTCCAAAGAGTTCTGAAGTGCACCCATCCAATGGAAACATATAATAAAAAAAAGGTTTGCACTTGGTACAGTCTCAAAGCATTTTAAAATACATGTTTTTTCTTAAACACCAAGAAATTAATTCTGATTTTGTCTGAATCTTTTTTTCCACCAGATAAATAGTGATACCGTGAGGTATACCCTGAGGTATGTTAATTATTGTGTGAGATGAAAAGCACCTTGTCAAGTTTATATTAAATCACATTCAGATCTTGCTGCTTACCGCATCAAAATACGCATATCCACTGGTCGGATTGCAAAACACTTTGTAAGTGGTTGTCACTGAGGCCAAAATTTCAGTGCAGGTCAGCACACATCAGCTGAAGAATTGCACATCTGTAGTAACCAAAGGCTGGGACACGAAGATCGAATGATAACTAAAGGCTCTTTAGTACAGTGGGCTTGCACACATGGGAGCCATTATTACCCCAAAGCCCAGTATTCTGGGGTTCTCTTGCACATCTCGCTAGGGGGTGAGGTGACTCTACCGGCAGCATGAAGCGACTGGAGAGAAGGCCATCAATGCAACTTCTGAGATGGACCAGACGCAGATGGCTACTGCCAATAAACAGCCTAGATGAGAAGGGGACGTGGATGAAGACCAAGCTAATAGATGTTATCTTCTGAAGGAAATCAAACACTGACCCCTGCCTTAATGAAAGCACTGTGAATCCAGGATAGCGTTCCACCTTGACTTCCAGCAGATCCCCTACAACCTCTGAAGGAGGGGAGCGAGGGTGGAACTTGGTATGACTGTGCTGCTATCTTCAACAGAAAGCTTGAAAACTGTGTTGATTTGTCACTAAGCAAAGTGAAAGAGATGTGGACAGCAACCAGGGAAACGACGTGCACGGTGAAAAAATGGTCAACGCGCAAAGGGTGAACTTGGGATGAAAACCTGGGCGGGCCACGAAGCTTAAGGACAACCAGGCGTGTCACCAGGCCAATAATAGGGATCAGGATATCTGAGAAGGGTTTGCATGCGGCTTTAGTCACAGGTAAGATTTTTCACAAGCGATAGTGAGTTTGAAAGTGCTAGCCATAAGATGAGTAAAATGGTGTAGAGACCAAACAAAAACCAAAGACAGCTCATCTAGATGAAAACCAAGTGTACAGAAAAAAAGACGTCACCTGAGAGCCAAGTGATTAATTGGTGTATAGGAATTCTCCAATGGGACTCCATTCCTGTTAATAATGGGTCAATAAACAACACAGATTATGTTCAATTGATGTATTGATAAAGTGACCCAATTTGGTTGAGCTATCAGCTTTTAGGGTGTTGCTCTACTGGCAAGGAGGTAAATCTACTTGGAAGTCCATTGATATGTATACCTAAGGCTGAGTGGATGAAGAGTCATATAGGCATCGCTATCGTCCATCAGAAATCAATCCGCATCTCAACCAGCTCTGACACCAACCTCGCCAACTCCGAACACCTTCACTTCCAAATACACATCGACCCCAAGACCACACTCAGAGGCACCCTCCTCTACAGACCACCAGGACCCCGCGCAAAATTCAGTGAAGACATCACGGACTTCATCACTCCACACGCGCTCCCCTCCAAAGACTACATCCTTCTGGGAGACCTCAACTTTCCCCTCGAAAAGATCAACGACCGCAACACCACCACCCTCTTGGACAACCTCGCCAACCTCGGACTTAAACAACTAGTCACTTCCCCCACCCACATCGCAGGTCACACACTCGACCCCATCTTCACCTCCAGCAATCATGTCTCCTTCAGCCACACTACGGATCTCCTCTGGACTGACCACAGCTGCGTTCACTTCACCTACAACAAGCCAAAACCCACTAACCACCTCCAACCAACTCTGCAAAGAAACTGGAACAAGATCACCACCGACCAGATCTCCGCATCGCTCCTTCTAAACACCCCAGCCCACTCTTCTAACCCAGACCAAGCCGCCGCCAACTTCACCCTATGGTTATCCAACACCGCCGACACCTTAGCACCACTGAAAAAACGTCAAAGAAAACCTGGCAACAAGAAGGCCTCATGGTTCAACGATGATCTTAAGAAGTCCAAGAAACTCTGCCGCTCCCTTTAAAAGGCTTGGAAAAAAGAGCCAACCACTAGCACCAAGGACGCCTTCAAAAACGCCACCCGCACTCACCACCAACTAATCCGAAAGGCCAAGAAAACAGCATTCAAGGATCGACTTGACAACAACGCCCACAACAGCAAGGAACTCTTCAACATCGTCAAGGAATTTTCCAACCCCTCAGCCAACTCCAACGACATCACCCCCTCTCAAGCCCTCTGCGACTCCCTAGCCTCATTCTTCCACAACAAGATTGCAGACATCCACAACAGCTTCAACAACCAACCCGGAGACCAACCCACCCAACCATTTGCTGAACACTCTCCCCCCGTGAACACCCTCAACGACTGGAACCCAATCTCTACTGAGGACACAATCCGCCTGATGAATTCCATCCACTCAGGCTCCCCCACAGACCCATGTCCTCATCACATCTTCAACAAAGCAGACTCCGTCATAGCACCGCACCTCCGAGACGTCATCAACTGCTCCTTCAACTCCGCCACCTTCCCGGAAAGCTGGAAACACGCTGAACTCACCGCCCTTCTGAAAAAACCCACAGCGAACCCCACCGAACTCAAAAATTACCGCCACATTTCGCTCCTTCCATTCCCAGCCAAAGTCATCGAGAAAGCCGTCAACAACCAGCTCGCCGCTTTCCTCGAAGCCAACAAATCCCTCGACTCCTCACAATCTGGCTTCCGAGCAAATCACAGCACTGAGACCGCCCTCATCGCAGCAACAGACGACATTCGAACTCTATTGGACAATGGAGACACAGTCGCCCTCATCCTCCTCGACCTCTCGGCAGTTTTCGACACAGTTTGCCACAGCACCCTGTTACAACGCCTCAATAACATCGGAATACAAGGAAAAGCACTTGAATGGATCACCTAGTTCCTCACCGGAAGAACCCAGAGAGTCCGCCTCCCACCATTCAAGTCCGAGGCCACTGAAGTCATCTGTGGTGTACCTCAAGGATCCTCACTCAGCCCCACCCTCTTCAACGTTTACATGAGCCCCCTCGCGGCCATCGCCCGCCAACACAACCTCAACATCATCTCTTACGCGGATGACACTCAACTAATCCTTTCTCTCACCAATGACCCCAGCACCGCCAAAACTAACCTACACGAAGGAATGAAAGAAGTTGCCGAATGGATGAAACAAAGCCGTCTGAAACTGAACTCAGACAAAACAGAAGTCCTCATCTTAGGTACATCCCCCTCTGCATGGGACGACTCTTGGTGGCCGGAAGCCCTTGGAAAAGCACCCATCCCGACAGACCACGCACGGAACCTAGGCGTCATCCTGGATTCTTCACTCTCAATGAACAGACAAGTCAGCGCCGTTTCCTCATCCTGCTTCAACATTCTTCGCATGCTCAGAAAAACATTTCGCTGGATCCCCACCGAAACAAGGAAAACAGTCACCCATGCTCTAGTCACGAGCCGTCTGGACTACGGAAACACCCTCTACGCAGGTACGTCTGCTAAACTCCAGAAGAAACTCCAACGAATCCAAAACGCCTCAGCCAGGATCATATTAGACATCCCGCGCAACGAACACATCTCTGGTCACCTGAAAGACCTCCACTGGCTACCCGTCAATAAGAGAATCACCTTCCGACTGCTAACCCACGCACACAAATCACTCTACGACATCGGACCAGAATGCCTCAACTCACGACTATCCTTCTACACCCCCTCCCGCCAACTTCGCTCTTCCAGCCAAGCCCTCGCCACTGTACCTCGCATTAACAAGACCACCATGGGAGGCAGATCCTTCTCATACCTGGCTGCTAAAACATGGAACTCACTCCCCGCTTACCTTCGCCTCACCCAGAACCACCTAGCATTCAGAAAGCAACTTAAAATGTGGATATTTGACAAGTAATCCTCCTCCCATTTCTAAGCGCCTTGAGACCCTCTGGGTAGGTAGTGCGCTATATAAATTCTCTGACTTGACTTGACTTGACATGATCACTTTTCACTTCAGCACAAAGGACATATATATTGACAGAATTGAGTACTTGTTGTCAGAAATGGGATCAAGATATGAATTGGCTGATTTAGAGTTTAGCAGATGAATGCAGGCCATCAAAAAACATCTGTTTACCAGTCCGCTACCCTACCCTACCAACTACAACCACAATACTCTGTCACCATGTCCCAGCTACTCCAAGGCCCGGGGCTCGATCTGGCAATACTGACTGAACAACTGCACAATGCAAAACAAAATAGAAGCTAAGTTCAATGTGTAAACTTATTTAAATGCACTATGTTAACTATCAGTGGTGCAAAGTATTACTTTATGTACACCACACCATATCTAACAGCAGTTTACCCTGTCTCCCTGACTAACACTACATACCCATATTAAATATTCACCAAATACACTTTTACTACCACTCTCTACACCTGAAGGCAGTAGGTGAATGCACATTTTTAATACATCTACGTGGTCCCACAGTCACATAATGCTAACACTCTATAACTAAGTGATTTAAATGTTTGATAAAAATGTATAATAATATATTTCCACAGTAACGTGTTTAACATAAATGTACCTAGATGTACCTTACGTAGATAGGGAGTGTAAACCCTAGTATGTGGCACTCCAAAGTCAAGAGAATTTGTAGAAGGCAGATATTAATTTAAGATTCAGACATTTTTACTGATGGAATAAACAACTTGATGTTGAAAGTGCTATGTCATCCAATGAGTAAATGCCCCTACAGAAAGTAATGGAGCTCATCATCCGTGTTGTGTTCCATAGCGACACAACGTCAGCGGCAAATCCAGTGCCAACACTCTATTTCCATCCCTCATCCTTGGTTGTATATGGTCTATCCCATGTAACCAGATCTCAGGTTTCCCTGCGTGTTGTCCCTACATGTGTTTGGTCATATGTTAAAAAACTATATGAGTAGCTACAGGAAGCTTTGGTATCCTAATACCAATAAGAATGATACAACAGCACAAAAGAAAACAGGCTCCTTGGAGATAGGCAGAGATAAAAGAGATAAGCCAGCACATTCGAAACCTACATCATATCTGGTTCAAAACAAACACAAATGTTGATAAACTTTACCTACAGAAACTTAAAAGATTATGCAAGCCAACGAACAAAAAAGTTAAAAAAATGATACTATGCAGACAGAATTCAAAATGCTAAATGTGCAAATAAAGAATTGTATAAAATTGTCACAGACTTTCATAAACCAAATTGCCTAGAAGGGGCTCATCCCAGTAATAAGGAATTTACAGACAAACTGGAAAATCAACACACAACCAAAACAGACACATTGGACTACTATTTAAAAGAAAGAAACACCACCAGCACCGAGCCTTTTCCAAAACTACAATCCAAGCGAACGCTAACCCAGCCTCTCCATTCCTTCCGACAAATTTCACACGATAAATTTATGGACCTTGTCAAAGCAATCAGGCCTGCTGGCAGCCCTACTGACCCATGTTCACCCCAACTCTTCAAGACTATTCTTCTAACTACCGCAGCTGCCACACCAGTAAGAAAAATCAGCAATAATTCTTTAACTACCGCACTATTTCCAGAAGAACTAAAAAAGTCGGAAATACGCCCATTACTAAAGAAAACAAACCTGGATCCGCTTAACCCAGACAGTTACAGACCGATTTGAAATGGACCTCTCCTGGATAAAATGAAAGAAAGAGCAGCATTCACCCAGATGTCACAACTAATTTAGGAAAATTCCATACTTTCAGACTTCGAAACAGGTTTCTGTCAAAGGAAGTGTCACAGAATCAGCCCTCATTGGGATGACCTTAAGAACACAGTTGACCAGTACAGGGTTGCTGCGCTACTTTTCTTGGACCTCCCGGCTGCCTTTGACATGGTTGTTCATTACACTCTAATACAAAGACTTTATGAAGCTGGCCTAGAGGGGTCTGTTCTCGACTGGATCATATCCTACCTTCAAAACTGAATGTCTGACATAATATCGACAGACAAAATATCGAAATGCAAAAATATCGGAGCAAAAATATCGACAGCAAAAATATCGGAATCCTATCTTCATTAAGGTAAGTACAAAAATATCGAAAAAATAATATCGTAGTACAAAAATATCGTAATCAAAAATATCGTTTTTTTAAATGTATTAATAATAATGTAAAAATAAATTTAAAATACATATAATTTTACAAATATTACATAAAAATATTAAAACAAAATTAAAACGAATACATATACATTTAAAATAAATAAAACAGTTAATAATTTAATGTAATTTTAATTTTTTTCATGTAATTTATTTGATTTAATGTAATATTTTTTTTGTTTTTACCCTGTACGCCTATACCCCAAAAACCCAAAACTGACCCTGAACCCTAAAAATATCCCTGTACCCCAAAAACCCAAAACTGACCCTGAAACCTAAAAATACCCCTTTACCCAAAAACTGAAAACTGACCCTTATCCCTAAAATACCCCTTTACCCAAAAACTGAAAACTGACCCTGAACCCTAAAAATACCCCTTTACCCAAAAACTGAAAACTGACCATAAACCCTAAAAATACCCATTTACCCAAAAACTGAAAACTGACCCTGAACCCTAAAAATACCCCTTTACCCATGAACTGAAAACTGACCCAGAACCCTAAAAATACCCCTTTACCCAAAAACTGAAAACTGACCCAGAACCCTAAAAATACCCCTTTACCCAAAAACTGAAAACTGACCCTGAACCCTAAAAATACCCCTTTACCCAAAAACTGAATACTGACCCTAAACCCTAAAAATACCCCTTTACCCATGAACTGAAAACTGACCCTGAACCCTAAAAATACCCCTTTACCCAAAAACTGAAAACTGACCCAGAACCCTAAAAATACCCCTTTACCCAAAAACTGAAAACTGACCCTGAACCCTAAAAATACTCCTTTACCCAAAATTAATTAATATTATTTATTTACCAATTAATTAATAATTAACAATAAAGTAAATATATTAGCGCATTTGCTGTAATTAATTTAATTTAATAATTAATATTATTTTTCCCAATTAATTAATTAAGAATAACAATAAATTATATTAAAAAAATTACTATAATTAAATAATTAATATTAATTAATTACCAACTATTTAATAATTATAAATATGTACAAAATTATATTAATTAATTAACTAATTAATAAAAATTAATTACCAATTAATTATTAATTAAAATATGTAGAAACATATATCAATTAATTAATTATTATTAAATTACTTCCCACCCTATTCCCCTACAAACCCATAACCCGCTGCAGACTATATTTATCAATTAATCAATTAATTAAAAATAATTTAAAATTATTTCTCAATTAATTAATTAATAATTCCTACTAATTAATAATTAATTTAACATAATTAAATTACTTCCCACCCTATTCCCCTATAAACCCACAACCCGCTACAGTAGTAAAAGACAATATTTAATTAAATTACATTAAAAATAAATAATAAAACATAATAAATACAATATAATATACACTAAATTTATTTAAAAATTGATATTAGTAACATCGAAGTTATTAATTTCGATATTATTGACATCGATATTTACAACTTCGATATTACTGATATCATACTAATATCGATATTAAGACTGTCGATATTACTTACCTTCAATATTTTGTCCCATCGATATTTAAACTTCGATATTTTTGTATATCGATATTTAAAAATCGATATTTTGTCTGTGTA
The DNA here is from genome assembly GCF_964263255.1 of Lissotriton vulgaris. Taxonomy (NCBI): domain Eukaryota; kingdom Metazoa; phylum Chordata; class Amphibia; order Caudata; family Salamandridae; genus Lissotriton; species Lissotriton vulgaris. Next base: position 201,894,267 of record NC_141688.1, read on the forward strand.
CCTTCAAAACTGAACTAATGTCATCCATGGCTCCCTTTGTCATCCAAACCATACTACACATTAGCAGCGGTCTCTCAAGGCTCTAACATCTCACCCAAGCATTTCATCATCTACATGAAGTCATTACCGGCACTGAACAACTAACTTAACTTCACATGCTATAACTATGTAGAAGACACTCACATACTCCTTAAACTGGAAAGCCCTAAAGACATTGGAGACTCACAAATATTTTGTTGTCTCAGAGCTGTGGATCAGTGGATGATATGGAGCCATCTCAAACTGAATGCTTCCATATCAGAAATACTCATGTGTGGAAAAAGTATGACCCACTCACCGCCTGACCAGATGACCTGGGAACACTGCCTAAAGTATCAAAGGAAATAAGAAACCTCAGAATTACCATGAACTCCAAGCTAACAATGAATGCGCAAGGGGAAAAAACTAGAAAGATCACGTTGATTTACTATAAAAACTCTGCAACGCATCTACCCCCACCTGGGGTTTCCACACAAAGTCAAGGGTACTATCTCTCTTTTTCTATCTAAATAAGACTAGGCCAATAGCCTCTACCATCTATCAGTAAGAACTATGAAAAGACTATAAAGGATTCAGAACTCTGCTGTCAGAATACTCTTGCATATAAATCACAAGCCCACATCTCCTATGCCGTGAAGGCACCACAGTGGTCACTGGTTGTCAGAAGATTCACATTCAAGCAGCTTTGTATCACCCACAAAGCGATACATGGAACAGGATCGCTTTTCTTCGCAAATAAAATCCCTCGAAACAAGAAAAGACCCAAGGTGGCACATCTTTGTCTGTTCAAGCAGAAAAAATATGGAATTATTTACCCTCAAACATAAAAGCCACAGATAACTACCTTATCTTCAGAAGACTACTCAAGAGTTAGGTCTTCCCCACATAACCGGCACACTCTCAAACATAAATATACAGCAAATCCCACTGTATATAAACATTTATCTGGACTATAGATGAGTGCCTACATATGTGTATTGCTTTGTAAAAACATGTACAACAAATAATGTTTGTAAATATATAGATGTTCTATAGTCCTGCTGAATACATTCACATATTACTTATGGTTATATTATTCTATGTTTAACATGTCTATAGGTAACTGCATAAATAAATACATCTTTTATCATATCATAGCAATTTGTCTACAATTGTTTCACTATTGAATTACAAAATAAAATGAAAAAATAAAAAAATACTTTAAATTCAGCAAAACTTGAAAGTCTAAGTTTATTAACTACAACTTAAATCAACATATATTACCTTCTCTATACATATATACCTGCCATGATCTTATGTAGCTTTATATTTATTACTCTGCTTCTATATCAGCATCTCCAATGCAGTACCCTTTATCTCCACCTATAACCCTCACAATATATCTACTACTTCCACTCTTAGTCATCTCAAACCTCATTCTACTATTCACTACCATATTAGTCACACTATACCTTTCTCAATATATCCACAATTGTGAATTAATTTTTCTTTCCTCCTAAGAATAAATAAATGAGTGCCAATAAGTTGTCAGTATTAAAGCCTTTTAATTGCTCTGGTAGGAATCTGTACTACCAAAAGCCAAATAAAATATTTGTAGTTAGCAAATCACATTTACAGTTTCTCATATGAGATGAATGGCCTCTATCTATGTGGGAAACCACTAGGCGTAAATAGTTGTCAAATAATATAGGTAACTTGAAATAACTTAGCAACAAATTGTGTTCAAGCATACTCTGGGAACAAGTATTGCTTCAAGCTCTGGAACTTCTACATTGTGTGGCTTCTGGGAAAAATCATACAAAGAGGTAATTCCCACAGAAATAGTAACAGTGCCACTTAATAGCGCATGTTAGAAAGACAACAACCATGCTTTCAATTCTGTTCTAAAGCCGCAAGCACATAATGTGTCAAACCCACTAAAATATAAATGTGTTTTTTAAATCCTGCAGGGGCACATTATAAAATGCAATATTTATTACAAATTCCTGTAACATTCCTTTGAGAAGAATGAACAATTCTCTATATTGGTTGTACCGCTTTGTATAAACTAACTATAGCAATTAGCCTCGCCTAGATAGAGAAAAAAATAACCTTGAATGGGGCTCAAGAGAAGCATTAGTAATACTACATGATTACTAATTTGTCATTGTAACACTGGAACAAGTGGTAAGCATAGTAATGTTTTCATCATGCTTTTTTTCAGCATCAGTATCCTATTATACACAATATCAGAGTTATACTGCTGTTGACAGAGCCAGGCTTAGTTTGACATTAGAATACGTTTTATAAGAATTTTGCTGGCAAGTAAATGTTACATCTGTCTCACTACGCTCTCTGAGGAACTGATAGTAGAGGTTGTTGTGTAGTTCCTACCAATTTTTGTAGGACCTGTGCATTGTTCAGACAACCTTAACTAAGGGCTAGGTGTCAAGACTGATTCCAGACACGCCCACAGAATATGTTGGTCTATAGACCAGCTCGCTCACAGTGCCACCGTAAGGCTCCCTAACCCACCAGAGAGCGAACAGTTTCTGGTAATCACTGAATATGACAACCCTGATTCCTCAGGAATCGTGGAACAAATACAGATCCCTTCGCTCAGTCACTCGTAGTCACTTATTCTCAGAGAAATATATAGAGGATACAGGATGGGATGTTTTCAGTAATATTTATTGAACCAATGTTGGTCTTGCATAAAATATGTGTGCTGCAATAGTAGAAGCAGATAAACGTGATTACAAGTACCAACAATGTAAATAGTATATACAGTTTCACCATGGGGGTAAACATTTATATATATATATATATATATATATATATATGCATCCAACCCCATTACCTGATAGGATAGAGTGGAGGACCCTGTCTTGGTCTTGAGTTGGACACCTCTCACGGAATGTCAGACCAGTGCGTGGTGGATTCTCAACATTCATGGACCCTCAGTGTCAGCGGAAGTACCTCCTCTGCTAATCTATCAGGATATCTATTATTCATAATAAAAGTCGGCCTCACAATGTGCGTACTCAGTGCATAGAGAGGCCTAGTAAATGATTTTCAAGGTGTTGTGATAATATTGTGCAAAGCTGTATGTGTAAACAAAGTAGTTTCAGAGAAACAAATCCAACATTATCGTTCAGGCAAATGTGTGCAAAAGTTTACAGCAGAAATTTTATTTCTAGAGCAATGTAAGAAATAAGCTGCTACACAACATGGGCCTAACTCAGGAATATAACAAGTTGTTTGCTTTCAGCGGCAGAGGTTTGTCACTCGTTAGATATAACTTATAAGCTCAGGCTTCACACAGCTGAACTATTTGTCAGTCTACTCAGAGGTCTGGCACCAGGCACCTGAACAGTCCCTCATATGACAACGATCCATCCCCAAAGAGCAAGGGCCATAACCGCCATCATTCTGCTGGATTTCTATTAAAATAGCTACCAGCCCTGACGTAAGTGTCTGAAGGCACCCACTTAATATTTTGAAAACGAACATATGAAAGATATGTTTGAGTTGTTACTTATAACATGCAACAGATCCCTGAGGCATCTTGGTGCTGCACTAACAAAAAATGGTGTTTACCACATCTTTAATATGCATTTATTGATTTGCATTAATGTCTTAGCATTTTATCTGATAAATCTTCTTTTCTGGTGAAATGTGTCTGGAGTAACTTTCATAGTGCACAACTCAAAAATTTGATCTGTGTAAAAACATCTATTTGAGCATCGACTTGATTTCAAACACAACTTTAAATCTGGGTCTGAGCAAAGTATGAAAGTTTACAGAAAGCAGAGATATGTTATGTCAATAGTTATTTGCCTAGCTCTATTTTGAGATTATTATGGCCTCACAGCGCTGTCGGGCTAGAGTATATTGATTTGTATTGTAGTTTTATTTATGCAGGGCTTCCTGGTTCTAATGAGGCACCAGCGTGCATTTGCCGAGTAGTAGTACGCTACTCCATAGATGGAATATTGATCGTTGTGTCGCCTATATCGGTAGTTTTTTTGGTGTCATGCGTTAGGATAACAGTTGTGTTTCGTTACTATGGCACTGCATGAATGTGAAGAGAAAATGAATGAGAGATAGGTTACTTTAGCATTAGATTCTAATTGAAGTATGAGGTCCAAGATGGCAACCAGGCACTCCAACAACAGCATCTATGGAAGGAAAAATCCATATGAACTTCACAGTACAGCTGGACTACAGCACCCACAATACACTTTGCTGAAGACAATGCCCGCAATCACGAAAGCAGATTGGCTTTTGAGGGATGGGGCATTTATTACAAACTGTAAGAAAACCTGATGACATAATATTTCATTTTTCTGTTCAGTTGCGTTTTCAATGTTGATAGATTTTATGAATAGGTTAATAGCATTAAGAAAATAAAACAAAGCAACGTTTCTGCTATATCTGAGCTTTGGGCTTCTTAAGGGTTAGAAAGTGCTATACAAATGACAATACAGTACAATATCACTGCCTCTCCCGATTACACTCTGACAGATGCTTGCCTTCTCTCTCTTTTGTTGTAGTTAAAGTATGGCGCAGTACACTTGCTGTGTATTTGTAGATGTGGTGGGATATGATGACTTGTCTTTACATTCCTGTCGCTCTATTCCTAGACACTGTCAGTAACCCACCATAGGCTGGTTACAAGTTTTAGAGTATTGGTAGGGTGCGAAATCCACACCAGTAATTAGATGGTACTCTCTGGTACTACACGCTCTGGACCACAATGAAACATGCCTATTAGTTCTTCTTGACCTGTCTTCTGCATTTGACATGGTAAATCATAAAAAATTACTAGCCCGGCTTGAAGACAGGATGGAATTATCTGGAAAGGTATACTGAAATGGTTTAGATCCTTTCTACAAAATAGAACAGAAAAATTCTTGGTCAACCAGGCGATATCCCCGCCACGCCCAAATACGATTGGAGTTCCACAAGGATCAACACTATCCCCATCACTTCTTTTTAACCTGTATCTTCGACCTCTTCTCTTTTCTCTGAGGCAGTGGGACGTCACCGTCTTTAACTACGCAGACGACCTGCAACTCATCTTTCCTCTCAATTCTTCTTCTGCTATCACTAATTTTCAGGCGGTCATGTCCCACATTCTTCAGTGGATGAGCCAGAATCAACTCAAACTGAATCCCGGGAAGACGGAGCTCCTTCTCCCTGGTAAGAGCTCTATCCACTGGGGATAGCACTTCTGGCCGGTAGAGCTAGGCCCTCCTCCCACCCCTGTGGCCTCGGTGAAGAGTCTCGGGGTCATTATTGACTCCGAGCTATCCCTTAAGCCCCAGATAGGGGCGGTGGTTTCCTCCTGCATGTACCAGCTGCGCAGGATCAGGAAGGTGGCCTATCTCCTGACTCCCGAAGTTCTGATTCAAGTCATCATGGCTCTTGTCCTCTCCCGCTTGGATTTCTCGAATTCCCTCTATCACGGTCTGCCCAAGGCCCTTCTTTCTAGGCTACAGATCGTCCAGAACCAAGCGGCGAGATTGGCCTTCGGGATCCTGAAATGGCAATCCGCTAAACCTCTTCTTACCAACTTGCATTGGCTTCCTGTCATTTCGAGGGTAGCCTTTAAGATCGGCTGCCTTGCCTTCAAATCTCTAACTGGTCCCTGCCCCGCATTCCTGAAATCCCTTATCAGTCCCTATTGTCCCTCACGCAACCTCAGATCCTCTCACCTCCGCCTCCTGGTTGTTCCCTCTTTCAAACTCTGCAGAATCGGAGGTCGGAGATTTGCACATTTGGCCCCTAAATTCTGGAATTCTCTCCCACCCTCACTTAAATCCTCCAATTCGCTCTTCCAATTCCGCAGATCTCTGAAAACATGGCTCTGACCACAATCTGGCTAACTCCCCCTGTCCACCCCCAGCACCAGGTCAGCGCCAGGAAACCCACGGTGACAGAGCGCTCTATACCTTAACATCACCTTAACATAACATAACTATTCTACCTATATGTTGAACCGCTTACAGACATTCTCCGGCACGCAAACATCTCCTATCACATGAACGCAAATGACACTCAGATCTACTCAGATGTCAAGATCTCGTCACTGGAGGAGAATAAGACAATAAACGAGGCCTTTAAAAAGTAATTACATTGGTTAACTAGCAATAACCTGAAACTGCGTCCATCCACCACCCCAGAGGTGGAGGGACCGTCCGCAGGGGTAGCTGCGGTCCCTCCGGGCGAATTAGGATATGACCGCCACCCTGGTGGTCACATCCTGTATTTTTAACATTGTGGCGGGTGCTACTTAAAGCAGCACCCGCCGCAATTTTAAAACTGCATGCAGTGCATTTGCATGCACAAAGCAGCAGGCACCGTGCGGTGCCTGCCGCTATGCGCAAGCATATGCAGGGGGGTACCATAGGTACCCTCCATGTGCACCCCCCCCCCTTCACCCTGGGGGCCCTCAACGGGCCCCCAAAGAAAAGACCGTATGCCTATTCGTGGCGGCATTGCCGCCGCGGAAAGGCATGTCCCAAGGCTAATCCTAATATGGCTGGCGGTGTCTGACAGACACCTCCACCATATTAGAGCTTTTCCGCTGCACGCTGCGGACGGTCTTCCCGACCCCCATGCCATCCAAATCTGGCGGGGTGGTCTTTTCTGACAACGCAGCGGTGAATCTGCATCCTCCGGGCCGGCGGTGGCTTCCGCCAGCCCGGAGAATGCGGATTCACTGCAATCCTAATCGGCCCCTAAATGTGCAAAAAACAGAATTCCTATTAATATCCCTCCAAAATGCTCCGTAAATGTGAAGTAACAGACCAAACTGATCACAGTGCTAAACTGCACTCCTACTATTGTTGACGGTACACAGACAAAATATCGAGTTTTAAATTTCGATATACAATTATATTGAAGTTTAAATATCGATGGGACAAAATATCGAAGTAAATAATATCGACAGTCTTAATATCGATGTTAGTATGATATCAGTAATATCGAAGTTTTAAATATCGATGTCAATAATATCGAAATAAATAACTTCGATGTTACTAATATCAATTTTTAAATAAATTTAGTGTATATTATATTGTATTTATTATGTTTTATTATTTATTTTTAATGTAATTTAATTAAATATTGTCTTTTACTACTGTAGCGGGTTGTGGGTTTATAGGGGAATAGGGTGGGAAGTAATTTAATTATGTTAAAATAATTATTAATTAGTAGGAATTATTAATTAATTAATTGAGAATTAATTTTTAATTAATTTTAATTAATTGATTAATTGATAAATATGTTCTGTAGAGGGTTATGGGTTTATAGGGGAATAGGGTGGGAAGTAATTTAATAATAATTAATTAATTAATATATGTTTGTACATATTTTAATTAATAATTAATTGGTAATTACTTTATATTAATTAGTTAATTAATTAATATAATTTTGTACATATTTTTAATTATTAATTAGTTGGAAATAATTAATATTAATTAGTTAATTACATTAATTAGAGTAATTTTTTTATATATAATTTTTTGTTATTCTTAATTAATTAATTGGGAAAAATAATATTAATTATTAAATTAAATTAATTACAGCTAATGTGCTAATATATTTACTTTATTGTTATTGTTAATTAATAATTAATTGGTAATTAAATAATAATATTTGATTTTGGGTAAAGGGGTATTTTTAGGGTTCAGGGTCAGTTTTCAGTTTTTGGGTAAAGGGGTATTTTTAGGGTTCAGGGTCAGTTTCCAGTTCTTGGGTAAAGGGGTATTTTTAGGGTTCAGGGTCAGTTTTCAGTTTTTGGGTAAAGGGGTATTTTTAGGGTTCAGGGTCAGTTTTCAGTTTTTGGGTAAAGGGGTATTTTTAGGGTTCAGGGTCAGTTTTCAGTTCTTGGGTAAAGGGGTATTTTTAGGGTTCAGGGTCAGTTTTCAGTTTTTGGGTAAAGGGGTATTTTTAGGGTGCAGGGTCAGTTGTCAGTTTTTGGGTAAAGGGGTATTTTTAGGGTTCAGGGTCAGTTTTCAGTTCTTGGGTAAAGGGGCATTTTTAGGGTTCAGGGTCAGTTTTCAGTTTTTGGGTAAAGGGGTATTTTTAGGGTTCAGGGTCAGTTTTGGGTTTTTGGGTAAACGGGTATTTTTAGGGTTCAGGGTCAGTTTTGGGTTTTTGGGGTACAGGGATATTTTTAGGGTTTAGGGTCAGTTTTAGGTTTTTGGGGTACAGGGATATTTTTAGGGTTCAGGGTCAGTATTGGGTTTTTGGGGTACAAGCGTACAGGGTAAAAATAAAAAAAAATTACATTAAATCAATTAAATGAAATTAAAAAAAAAATACATTAAATTATTAAGTGTTTTATTTATTTTAAATGTATATGTATTAGTTTTAATTTTGTTTTAATATTTTTATTTAATATTTGTAAAATTATATGTATTTGAAAATTATTTTTACATTATTATTAATACATTTAAAAAAACAATATTTTTAATTTCGATATTTTTGTACTACGATATTATTTTTTCGATATTTTTGTACTTACCTTTATGAAGATATGACTCTGATATTTTTGATGTCGATATTTTTGTGCCGATATTTTTGTATTTCGATATTCTGTCTGTCGATATTATGTCAGACATTCGTGCAGCAGTGTGTCGTGCAGCAGTGTGCAGCATACAGCAGTGTGAGGCGTGCAACATTGTGAGGCATGCAGCAGTGTGAGGCTTTCAGCAGTGTGTGGCATGCAGCAGTGTGCAGCATGCAGCAGTGTGAGGCGTGCAGCAGTGTGAGGCGTGCAGCAGTGTGCAGCATGCAGCCGTGTTAGTCAAGCAGCAGTGTAAGTGCTTTGATACTAGAGTATGCATGCTCTCTTATCATGGCGCGCACGCTCTGCTGCGACAGTGTGCACGTTTCATTCTCAGGGTGAGTGCGTTTCGGGTTCTTAGTAACAAACAGTATGAATGATTGATGAAAACAGGAAGAAGGGCAGTCATGTGGGGCGTGCGTGTTTTCTAATCGGAAATTGTGAGCGAGTAAACCAACGCAATGGTTTGTAAACAACAAGAAAAGCGGACACCAAAGGTAGGGTGGGGGGGACCGACGATATGGGGGTGAGCGATAACGAAAGTTAATTGTTGTCAGAGGGGGAGCAGGAAGTGAGGCCGAGCGTGCCAAGGGCGAAAGCAGTCTGCTGCTTTCAAGTCGGAAGCCGATGCCAGCTTCGCGCTTGAATGCCTCACATTCACTGGCCATAAACTGCATTCCAAAGGACTTTGGGAGCATTTTCTGGTGCCCATTACCAAATCTCTTGCATAGCGTTCGCTTACGCGATAGCTAAGCGAGACCTAAAAATGTGATAATTTGATGTATTCCCAGTCACCCAAAGAAGTAAAAACAGCCTTAAACACGCTGATATTATTTCTTCTGTTTTTGTAAGGAATATTGAAATTTGAAAGAATTGTATGTTCTTGGCTCAAAAATAAGCAGAAAATACCACCATGTAGTGAGCCATCATAAATAAGTGTCTGTGCTAAGAATCAAGTACCAAAAGCATCATCAAAAATAAGGCCCTATGCCTAGCACTTACTACCTCTGACTCAGGATTGAAGTACTTTATGCTGAGCTGCACTCCACTCCAGGACACAAGGTGAGTGGTTAGTTCAATATTATTAGTTACTGGGATTATCTTTGTGTTTAAGATCACCATTCTATGCATTCATTCCAGTTTATTTGTGGTGGATTTAATTAATAAAATGTAGTTGTGATCATTAGTTGGGGGGGGTCTGATCTCATACAGATGGTTGGTGTGATTAACAGGTGAGCTGGATGAGATCATATATTGTTAGGTTGCAGTGGTATGAGTCTTAGAGGAGGAGAGATAGTGGTGTGAATGAGTTTTGGGCAGTTTGCAGAACTACAGCAATAGAGATTATGACAGGATATGCACAGTGAAAGGAGACATACTGGGGATGAAAGAAAAGGGAAGGAAAGAGCAGGGTATGACAGGACAGGACAGGAAAGGACAAAGTAGAGGTGAACAATGTAAGAAAAATATACGGGTAACAGATGCAAACATTGAAATTATGGGGTGGGTTTCTCCTGTATCCCCTCCAGTTTGGTTTGCAGTAACAATTACAAAAGCGTAGAGGAATACAAATAAATGTAAACAATTTCTAAAGTATTAGGATTTGTATGCGTATTTTGTTTGAAATCTACCAACTGGAACTTGACTATTGTGTCACCGAAGCCATATCAGTTCTTTTACTTGCATTTCTTGTTGAACTGGAATAAATGTTAATGGAATCAAAGCAGTGAACTTGGATGTAGAAAAGGAGAGAGTAAGAGATCCCCATCTAAGTAAGGACTCAGTTGCACAGTAGCCTTCTTACTTGGCCGAAGTGTGTGATCCTAGGCAAGTATTTTATTTCAAGAAACCACCTTTTTCATTCTTATCACTTACGAAAGCACCTTCAAATACGTGAGTTCAGGGCATGAGCTGTAAAGAAACCTCTTTTGTTTTTAGACTATAATGTTAGTCCATGCATAATAAGAATCTAGGCCACATATATGATGCACCTGACAAATGACTTTGCCTTTAAGTTTACTAGTGTCACTGTCGTCATGTTGGGGGTTTGGAAGATTTCCACATGCAAATTTAAAAACTATCACTTTTAATAAATGCCACTCAATGCAGTGATATAATCTGATTTACTAAGGCGAAACATTTCTGCATGTTAAGGAAGTAGATGATATCTGTCACTTTATTTACATGCCAAATATTTTCAAGGCTCAGCTTTTGATAGGGCTCTTTGATCCAAACCAGATCCTTGGCTAGGCTCTCCCTGTTAAAATTGTTTAAAATTACCCCTGTTTTTAAATTCTGCTATTTGCAGCTAGCGCCCCGCTCCCCTTACCGCATTTAAAACGTGCACCTCTGTGCCTCAAAAGCACCACCACTTTGGTGGGTCCGGGTTCCTGGGCTCCATTTCACGCGCCATTTTGGATTGGGGATTGTTGTTTGCCGACGGCCGCCATTTTGGACTGGTCGCGCGCGCCAAGGGCTCACTGGAGAGCCTATTTAAAGTCGCTCCCCACGCGCAGCGGGACGCGCAGGTGGACGCCTTCGCTTAGCCTGAGTCGTGCCGGAGTCCTGCCCGTCTGCGCCCTTCAGCGTCCCGGAGGCGGCAGGGCGGCGTAGGACTCTGGTCTGACGAGGATGATCCTTTATTCTTCGGCGACGCTCCGCGCCTTGCGCACTTCATCTTGCCAGTGTCGCTCAGTCTTCCCTGGTCGGTACAAGGGTAAGCGACACTGTCCGTCTTGCGGTTGGTCGCCCGTGAGGACGCTGGGCACCGCCCCTTTGGGGACCGAGGTGCATGCCAAGCATCTTTGTCTGTTGCTTAATACAAGGTCGGTAGGAAGACATGCTCTGCACATCTATGATCTTCTGGTCAGGGATAATCCTCTTTGTCTACTCCTGACCGAAACTTGGCTAGGAGAGGCGTCCAACCCGGACATCTTTACTGCGATCCCTCCTACCTATACCATCTTTCGCCAAGACAGAGCTAAGGGCAGGGGGGGCGGAGTCGCGGTGGTGGTGAGGAAGAACGTTTCTTGCTCTGTTCTTCCCGTGAACTCCATTGGGGGCTCTGAATCCCTCGCTTTCATGCTTAAACTGTCCCCGGGCCAAGCGCTCAAGGGTCTGTTGGTTTATAGGCCTCCTGGCCCGGTGGGCTCCTTTTGGGAGGACCTACAGACAGCCATCTCGGAGCTGGCGCTGTCTGCACAGCACTGTTTGCTGGCAGGCGATTTCAATTTTCATCTAGATGTCGCGGACGATTCGGATGGGGCAAAATTGCTGGATATTACATCACCGCTCGGCCTGGCACCGTTTGTGTCGGGGCCTACACATGATAAAGGGCATACCCTTGATCAGGTGTTTTCCTCTGTCCCTATTGTCGACATTGAAACGTGGCCTGTGCTTTGGTCGGATCATAAGCTGATTTGGTGCTCTGTGCTAGAGAAGGGGCGGGCTGACATCTGCGCTCCCTCGGTGCCCAGATCGGCCTCGAGAGCATTACATAGAGTGACGCCAGCCATGCTAGAGCAGGCGCTCACGGAACATCCTTGCTCTCTCTCGGGAGATCCGGAAAGAGACACGGAGGCCTTGCAGCAATGGCTGACTGAGAGGTTGGATGACCTTGCTCCCAGGGTAACCCCCCAGTCCTCGGTGAAACGGCAATCTGCGCCTTGGTTCACAGAGGCGCTACGCATGGCTCGCAGCCTATGTAAGGTTGCTGAGCGGGCCTGGCGCCATCAATATGATGGAGAGGCCAAACTCGCCTATAGGTCGGCGGTGAAGGCCTATCATCGTGATATTCTTGGTGCCAAGCGGGAATACCTCGCCAGGAGGATTGAGGCATCAGCGAACTCCTGCAAGGAGATCTTCACGATTGTGAAGGAGTTCACGTCTCCCTCCTCTTATTCACCCCCGCCTGTGTCACCTGGTGCGTGGGCGCGTGATCTTGCCACCTTTTTCACCGACAAGATTAAGGCTATTCAGGCCTCCTTCTCGGAGAGCACGGCGGAGGCTTGCTGTGATCCTGGGGCAGGACTTGGAACACCGGCCATGCCTATGGCTATCCTGGAGGACTTTCCATCTGTCTCCAGTGACATGTCCCGGACTTTGCTAGCCAGTCTTAAATCTGGATCCCCACTCGACCCCTGCCCCGCCAAATTTTTGGCTGGGATGGCGGCAGTGGTGAATCCCCTGGTCAACCCGATCCTCAATGCCTCCTTGAGTGAGGGGAGTGTCCCACGCTCCTGGAAAAGGGCGATGGTGATCCCCCTCCTGAAAAAGCCTGGTCTTGATGCCGAGGTCTTGGCCAATTATAGGCCAATTTCACTTCTCCCGGCCTTGGCCAAGATTACTGAGAAACATGTTCATGGCGTCTTGTCGAACTTCTTGGAGTCTAACAATCTGCTCCATCCATCCCAATCCGGTTTCCGTCCGAATTTCAGTACGGAAACAGCGTTGGTGGAGGTCTCTGAGATCATCAGGGAGACCTTGGATGGGGGCGGCAAGGCCATGTTAGTCATGCTGGACCTGTCGGCGGCTTTCGACACCGTCCCCCATAAGGCGCTGCTCGCCAGGCTTTACGACATCGGCCTAAGGGGGACGGTGCTCAGGTGGTTTACATCTTTCCTGGAGGGCCGCCGCCAGACGGTCTGGGTATCCCAGAGCTCAGCCGAGATGCCGCCATTGGGTGTTGGGGTTCCACAGGGCTCTGTGTTGAGCCCGACATTATTTAACATCTTTATGTCCCCTCTGGCGGCTGTGGCTGAGGCTTACGGTGCCCAGATCGTGTCCTATGCCGATGACACACAACTCCTCTTCACTTGTGAAAAAGACCAGACATTTGATGGGGAGAGAATCCGGGACTGCTTGGACAGGGTCTTCAGCTGGTTCCAGCTAAATTGTCTGAAGGCCAACTCCAGCAAGTCGGAGGTTCTATTCTTTGGCTGTGCCTCCGATCCCGAGTGGCGGCAGTGGTGGCCGGCCGCCATGTGTCCTCCGGCACAATCATCCCTGGTTGCCAAGGACCTGGGTGTTAAGCTTGACAACAAACTTTCTCTGAGAGCGCACATCCTTGGCCTGTCCGGCACCTGCTTCGGCATCCTCAGAATGCTCCGCAAGTTTCTTCCCTTACTGTCTGCAGAACACAGACGGATTACGGTGCAGGCGCTCATCGGATCTAGGCTTGACTATGCCAATGCCCTTTTCTTAGGCCTTCCGGATTACTTGGTTCAGCGTCTGCAGGTGGCACAGAACTCGGCAGCCCGCGCAATCTTTGGTCTGCATAGACGAGCACGGGCTTCTGTGTTGCTGCAGACGCTCCACTGGCTTCCAATTCGGAAGCGGATTGTTTTCAAATCTATGACGCTGATGCACAAGGCCTTATTTGGCTCAGGCGCCGGATATCTGAAGAAAAGATTAGTTTTCTATCGCCCGGCTCGCTCTCTGCGTTCAGAATCCCTTTTCACTGCTGTGGTTCCACGCGTGAGGAAGGCACGCACTGGGGGGCGCTCTTTCAGCTTCAAGGCCTCCCAGTTGTGGAATTCGCTTCCATTGGCACTGCGTAGCACCCCCAACCTGCTTCAATTTAGGAAGAATTTGAAGACGTGGCTTTTTAATCACTTTGCTTAGGTGGTTTTCTTTTTCTTTCTCTTTCGGGTTCTGTTCTTACTTGTTATGTTGATTTTACACTGTAAGTTGCTTGTGGAAAGCGCCGGGACACTCTTTTAGAGTAGCCGAGCGCTATAAAAATGCACTTTAACATAACATAACATAACATAACAATTCGTTGGCTCACCCATCTCTACCTCTTCTGTGAAGCCAAGGGAGAGGTAGACATTGAAGAAGAAACACGCCTTCTCACAGGGATGCGTGCTACCTGAAAGAAATGTATATATGTGCTACGGGTTAGTCAGTAAATCAAAAGGCTGCTGGCTGGCAGGCCGGCTTTAATTGATGCGGTCATTTGATGGTGCATTGTGACGAAGGTTCTTTGAGAGGTAATGTAAGGTGGCTCTAAAGAGTTCTGAAGTGCACCCATCCAATGGAAACATATAATAAAAAAAAGGTCTGCACTTGGTACATTCTCAAAGCATTTTAAAATACTTGTTTTTTCTTAAACACCAAGAAATTAATTCTGATTTTGTCTAAATCCTTTTTTTTCCACCAGATAAATAGTGATACCGTGAGGTATACCCTGAGGTATGTTAATTATTGTGTGAGATAAAAAGCACCTTTTCAAGTTTATATTGAATAACATTCAGATCTTGCTGCTTACCGCATCAAAATACGCATAACCACTGGATGGATTGCATAACACTTTGTAAGTGGTTGTCACTGAGGACAAACTTTCAGTGCAGGTCAGCACACATCAGCTGGAGAATTGCACATCTGTAGTAACCAAAGGCTGGGACACGAAGATCGAATGATGACTAAAGGCCTTTTAGTACACATGGGCTTGCACACATGGGAGCCATTATTACCCCAAGGCCCAGTATTCTGGGGTTCTCTACAACACCCCGCTAGGGGGTGAGGTGACTCTACCGTAGTATGGCGGGACTGGAGAGAAGGCCATCAATGCAACTTCTGAGATGGACCAGACGCAGATGACTACTGCCAATGAACAGCCTAGATGAGAAGGGGACGTGGATCAAGACCAAGCTAATAGATGCTATCCTCTGAAGGAAATCAAACACTGACCCCTGCCTTAATGAAAGCACTGAGAATCCAGGATGGTCAACGCGCAAAGGGTGAACTTGGGATGAAAACCTGGGCGGGACACGAAGCTTCAGGACAACCAGGCGGTATCACCAGGCCAATAAACGGTATCAGGATATCTGTGAAGGGTTTGCATTCGGCTATAGTCACAGTTAAGATTTTTCACAAGCGATAGTGAGTTTGAAAGTGCTTGCCATAAGATGAGTAAAATGGTATAGAGACCAGCCAAAAAGCGTAGAACCAAGTGTACAGACAAATAGACGTCACCTGAGAGCCAAGTGATTAATTGTTGTATAGGAATTCTCCAATGGGACTCCATTCCTATTAATAATGGGTCAATAACCAACACAGATTATGTTCAATTGATGTATTGATAAAGTGACCCAATTTAGTTGAGCTATCAGCTTTGAGGGTGTTGCTCTCCTGGCAAGGAGGTAAATCTACTTGGAAGTCCATTGATAAGGCTGAGTGGATGAAAAGTCACATATGCTTTCCATGATCACTTTTCACTTCAGCACACAGGACATAGAAATTGACAGAATTGAGTACTTGTTGTCAGAAATGGGATCAAGATATTAATTGGCTGATTTAGAGTTTAGTAGATAAATGCAGGCCTTCAAAAAACATCTGTTTACCAGCCCGCTACCCTACCCTACGAACTACAACCACAATACTCTGTCACCATGTCCCAGCTACTCCAAGGCCCGGGGCTCGATCTGGCAATACTGGCTGAACAACTGCACAATGCAAAACAAAATAGAAGCTAAGTTCAATGTGTAAACTTGTTTAAATGCGCTATGTTAACTATCAGTGGTGCAAAGCATTACTTTATGTACACCACACCATATCTAACAGCAGCTTACCCTGTCTCCCTGTCTAACACTACATACCCATATTAAATATTCACCAAATACACTTTTACTACCACTCTCTACACCTGAAGGCAGTAGGTGAATGCACATTTTTAATACATCTACGTCGTCACACAGTCACATAATGCTAACACTCTATAACTAAGTGCTTTAAATGTTTGATAAAAATGTATAATAATATATTTCCACAGTAACGTGTTTAACATAAATCACACAACTATTCAGAGACTAACCTGTAACCCTCTTAACCCACTTACCGCACACTCCACAATCATATGAGGCAACCATACACCCCAAGTACATATTTACAATTCTCTGTCACTACCGTGGCACAAAATATCAAGAGCTGGACACACACTCACATGCCAGACTTTGCATTTTAATCCTTAAACTAGTAGTCAGAATATAAAATGCATGGCATGAGTAATACGCACACCCTAGTATCTCAAGTTATTTCTATTATTAATCACAAAAAATGGACTTAACTGTAGTCACACATACTATGTTTCTGAATGCCACTTACACTATCCCCTCACAACAAGACTACCACTTCTTTTAACCCATTTTCTCTAACATAAGTGAAAAAAGGGAATGTACTACATCTACTACAGTGCAACACACAACAAATTTCAAGATCTGGAAATAGTAATAATTGTTTAATCTATTCAACATATCTGAATCGCAATAACATATGGCAAATATAATATTTTATATAGGTACGGCTGCAAGTAAAGAACAGACATAAAGGTTTCATTATCCTTTTTTTAAAAAATAAAACAAAATAGGGACAGCAAAAATCTTCCTGTAGTTAATTAAAATACTTTTAAACAAAAATGAATACAAATAAAAGACTGTGGGTGTGATAGAAGAAAATAGTGTTTTATCACGTACTATATATATATAATTGCTACCAGGCAATCTGCTTGTCTCCCACCATTTACAGTAATGTCCTCCTAAGGGGACATCCATCGTCCTGGAGCAGATGGATAACTGAGTTTTTGGTGAAGGGTAGGTTTTTGGGGGGTTTCTTGGGTGGGAAGTGTAAGAAAGGATTAATATGTGTGGTGATTGACTTACCTCCTCGGTGAATAATCACAACCCTTGTCTGGATGAACCCTCAAAGTCACTAAATGAAATGGAGCACAACCCCCTGGTAGTTATGGCACACAGAAGGCACGCTTGACTTGGAGCATTGTACAAAGTATTTATGCAGTACCAAAACAATTATAAAGTCGAAATACAAAACAGTAAAGGTACCAAACTGAATTGGAAAATAGAGTGCATTTTAATAAACAAAATGATACCAAAATGACAAAAAGTTAATAAGGGGAACTAGAATTTACATTTTAAAAGGTTTAAATAGAAATAGCATAACAAAAAGAGGAAATTCCTTTCTGTGTATTGCAACTTAAAACATTAATATAATTTGTAAACAATGACACCTGTTTGAATCAATTATATCCCCAACTAATCAATATATGATTAGTTGGGATATAATTGATTCAAAAAGGTGTCATTGTTTACAAATTATATTAATGTTTTAAGTTGTAATACACAGAAAGGAATTTCCTCTTTTTGTTACGCTATTTCCCGGTCCTTTCTGGGTTGAGTAGGGAAAACTCTCTCTTTTTTCTGCCTTAAATAGAAATAGCAACACAAAGCACAAAGGGGCATATTCACAAGAAGGTGGCAAAGCGTGCCGTTAAACCAAGAAGGCTAGCGACACGCTTCGTCACTTTTGAAATGCAGGGCTGCACCGTATTTACTATACTATAGTGCAGCCCTGCATTTCCGCATGCACTGGCGCCAAATTTAGCTGCCTAGCACCATCGCAGGCATCCTTGCAACATAGTGCAAGGGTACCTGTGTTGAGCGGAATATTGTTTATGTGCAGGTAGGGGCCCCTGCCTGCACATAAACATTAATTGGTGCGTTGCTGGTACTATGTGTGCTGCACAATGCAGCACACATGGAAACAGCAAAAACGAGGGGAAATACAGCATTTCTCCTTGTTTCACTTGTTTAAGGCCAGGTTTTCCCTGGTCTTAATTTTGCCGCTGCCTCTTATTGCTTTTCATAATAGGGGGCAGCTTCAAAACCAATGGGTGCTGCAGTGGAACGCCCACCACATCACCCATCGCCCGCTCCTTTCAGCCTAAGTGTAACATGAAAGGGTGCCCTATTTTTAAGGCAGCATTAAGCCACTTTAATTAAATAAGGCAAAAGCCCCTATCGCCATCAGAACGTTACTGAAAGTGACATTGTGATGGCGCTAGGGGCTTGTAAATATGCCCCACATTGTCAATGATAGTCACAGTAGATCAGGACCAAGGCGCAATTTGATGCTGAGTGCAGGCCGAATACACCAACCAGATTTGTCCTGGCCGAAGGCTTTACATTATGACTTTAGTCCTTCAACTTTCAGACCACTACAGACGGCACTTAGAGACTCACAGAGTTGACACCCTCGTCGCCATGAAAAGTGTAGTAATCACACTTAAATTGTTGATTGTCGAGCTTGTTTATTCAGGATATATAAGATGCAGCTTATCAGTAACCTCCAGCTAACAACTGCTCTTCATTAGAATTCCCCGTGATGTCACCACCAACATCGTTACAATTCCATCTTAAAGAAGACATTACCACATCTCCCCCTCCTACAATAATACTATTAATAAAAAAAGAGAATACAGTTTCAGGCAGTGGCTAAACAGTAGGGACTAGTCCAGGTCGAGTTGCCACTGGTCGGCTGGGTAGCTGCAGGAAAAGGCCTCTTGTTGCTTGTAGTGTCGCTGTAGCTATAACATGACATTAGCCTTATGATCCACCTCTTTGTCCTGGGTAGAAGAGTTTAGGAAGATAATTTCCTTTTGAATGGTTACCCCAACTGGTGTAGAGCTGTTTTTGACTAGTCTGACTGGGATCCTGCTAATCAGGACCCTACTCTCTCTGCTTTCTCTCTCAAATTGTTATGTTCAGTACTAAGGTACATACCATATTGAATATTAAGGTAACCTTATCAGTCCCTAGTATATGGTACAAAGGTACCCAGGGAATAGGTACTCCAGAGGTCCCCCATGGGCTGAGGCATGTATTATGCCACCCTTGGGAGACCATTAAAACTGTAACTACAGGGCTGCCATTGCAGCCTGTGTAAGCTGATGCTAGCACCACTTACTAAAGATATAGGTTTCCTATATCTAGGGTCACTGCACTTAAAATCTAGAAGTCACCCCTTAGCAGGCCTTTGCAATCCTGTAGACAGGGTGCTTGGTTCTAGGTTTGAGGGTGGCACTGCATGAGCAGGACACCCTTATGGCCTACGGAGTTCATTATCCCTGGTCGTAAGTGAAGCAGCTATATACAATATAGGGGGGCACCGTGTAATTACGCAATGACCATCTTGAAATCGCCAGCAACAAATCCTATCATGTTTGGTATGAAACATTTTGGAATCATACCCCCATACCACACTGTAAACAGTGTGGAGGTATGATTCCAAGCACTGGAACGGGCCTTCATTAGGCTCTCAGTGCTCCCGGTGCCAGTCTTCTAGACTTGGACAGCACAACATGGCTGCTGCTGACCAGAGACATGGTTCTGCCTTCCTGCTACTCAACCAAGCTTGAGCAGGGATAGGTAGAACAATAGGTCTCCTGTCACAGGGAGTTATGACCACATCCCAGACAGGATTTTGTGTATTAGGACAGGATCAGTCTGCATGAGGGGCACAGTTGGTGTCCCCCTGCAAAGTCCAGTTCAAAACAGCTCTGCGAGCCGTTGGCATCCGCCATGCAGGTGGTGGCGATCCGCCTGACATTCTAATGGGCCTCCTAGTGTTTTCTTCGAAAAAGCCAGCTTTGCTACAGTGAAAATAGCTTTTTTCTCTGTAAGGGCATTTTTAGCATTACATTCCTACATATCCTACTTTTGTATACCATGCACCTTGCCTTATGGGCAATAAGTCCTACATAGGAGTGTCTTATACATTTTTAAAGGGAAGGTTTGACCTATCCAAATAGGTAATTTGGACGAGTCAAATTCACAGTTTAGAACTGCAACACAGAGGCTACAAATGGTAGGCATACAGACATGTTTGCACAGTCAGTGTAATGGATGGCACAATAGGTGCCATCCAATAGTGACATTTTACGTACTAGCCCTGGGTGCCCTTTGTACCATATACAAGGGACCTACCTGTAAGTAAAATGTGAAAATGAGGGTTGTGCCAATTTCACTATTTTGTAAGGGGGGACACAGGCACGCTATCACTGGTTAGCAGGAGTAAAGGGCACAGATCAAAACTACAGGCCCCAGCAAAAGGTGAAACATCTGGGGTGGCCCTGCAGAAAGGGAAAATTTCCTATTGGAGGTTGGGTCCGGTGGGTCCAGGTTGGGATACAAACAGGAATGATGTGGTTTTGGGGTGTAGGAGTGGGGGTGTGGAATGTTAAAGGGTTTGGGGTAATAAGATATGTGGAATAGTTGAGGAAGGTGAAGGGATTGGGTCATTGAAAGAATTTGGAGTGATCTATGCAACAGGGTCAGGACAGAGTAGGAGGACAGGTGGTGAAATTGTTTCAAAACATTTAATAGGGACAGGAGGTAGAATGATGTCAGGGAGAAATTGTGAAGGAGGAATAGGGGAAAGTATGACAAAACCACTGGTGCCAGCTGAGGTACCAGGAGAGAGATAACCTATCTTTAAGGCAGACAGGACAGAGTGCATACCATTCAGAATGTCATTCCAGTGTGTAAGTTGCTGACTGACACCCGACTGGCATGCACCAATACTGCATGTCCCACAAAGAAGTTCTTTAAACTTCAGGTGCCTCCTCTAACACCACTGTCGGCCTGATGGAGGTGGGGGTTAGATGACCAGAGCAAATAAGACCCCTGCTCATTTATGGACTAGGTGCTGATGCTAGTAGTAGTGGTTGTGGACTTAGAAACGGATGTATGTTGTTACAACGCATACTTTTACAACGCATACCTTTACAACGCATTTTTTACACCGCAACATCCATTAAAACGCAATCCATCACAACACATGCCATTACAACGATTTCTTTGAAACTACCTTTACAACGCATTCCACTACAACGCATACTACATTTACAACGCATACCATTACAACGCATACCATTACATTGCATGTATGGTAAGTATTGGATAGTGTAGGGGTAAAAATTACTATTCTAACTCCAGGGGGTGCAGCAGTAGGGTAAGTGTTGGATAGTGTAGGGATAAAAACTACTATTCTAACTCCAGGGGGTGCAACAGTAGGGTAAGTATTGAATAGTGTAGGGGTAAAAATTACTATTCTAACTCTAGGGGGTGGAACAGTAGGGTAAGTGCTGGATAGTGTAGGTATGCATTGTAATGGTATGCGTTGTAATGACTGCATTGTAATGACATGCGTTGTAGTGGTATGCGTAGTAGTGACATGCGTTGTAATGGTTGCGTTGTAATGGTATGAATTATAATGGAAGTTGCGTTGTAAAAGTTTTGTTGTAATGGTAGTGCGTTGTAAAAGTTGCATTGAAAGTGTTGTTTCCCCTTAGAAACAGATGCATTTTGTGTTGGTTCATCTGCCACCATGAGGGTCTGGCCCAGGCTGGAAGCCTCATCACCCTCATTGTCACTGGGAATCTGGGTGTTAGTAGCTTCACCTTCTGACTTCTAGTGGCTCTCCTTCATGTTATGTTATGCTATGTTGTGCTATGCAGATTTGTAGAGCACACTATCACCCATGAGGGTATCCTGCCCTTGTGCATGTGTGAGTTTAGCCACACCAAGGGCCTAGTGGGCCTACTCGAAGGCCAGGTCTTCAGCTTCATGCGGAATTCTATAATATAGGAGTAGGCTCTTATGTGTAGTGGCTGATCGGTCTACACTTTAGGAGCGATGTTGGAGAAACATTTATTGCTAGATCTGGATTTCCGTATGCAATGGGTGTGTGCAAGTACAAGTCTAGATGAGTAGAGGTGTCTGGAAGGACTGTGAAAGCAGATAAGATTGTTGAGGTATGCTGGGCGTGTGTTATGTAGTGCCTTGAAAGAGTGGGTAACTTGCATGTATTGTGCTTGTTTGTGAACTTGAGGCCAGTGGAGCTCCTGCACATGTGGTGTGATGTGAGTGCAAAGTGGGAGGTTGAGGGTGATTCTGGTTCTAAATGGTCCCAGTAAACAGAAGATGATGGGCAGACCACTGTAACTTTCAGACACTCACCCTGAATCACAGATGTGGGTTGAATCCATCATTGTTTCTTAGTTCACTTCGCCACCCCAGTTCAGACACAATATATGCAAATCAATCTTGACCCTGTGCCTCATGGGAACAGTCCAGTACGAACTGCCAAGCCATGTCTTCCCTGGCCCGGATACAAGCATCCTAAGACCAATTTCAGACTAACAGCCCTCATCAGCCAGGCTAAGGAGGCTAAAAAACGATGATGGATTCAACCCAGATCTGTGACTGGGGGTGAGTGTCTGAAAAATGTCAGTGCTCCATCCATCATCTCCTTGTGTGTGCTGAGTTCTGAGGTCTGCAGCCTTCTGGTGAGTTTTTTGTTGACCTGACATAGAGGGAGTTCCCGTAGTCCAGTTTGCTTGTGTCCAGTGCATGCATGATAGTTTACTGGGTGCTGATTGGAAACCATTTGAAGATATTTCCCAGCATCTTCAGGGTATGGAAGTATGAGGTGGTGATTGCATTGACTTGGGAAGTCATGTCGAGTTTGCGGTTGATGATGAGTTTGTAGTTCATGGCATGGGTGTTGAAGTGCATGTTCCTGTAGTTGGGCCAGTGTCTCTCTTCAGAAGAAGTGGAGAGCACAAAATGCACACATGAGTTCAACAGTAGAGAGGTAAAAAATAAGAGGTACTCACATCAGAAAGGGCCAAACATAAAACAAACGACAGTACTAATCTCAATAAAGGCCATGCAAGACGTTCCCGTCATAACCCTCATCAGCAATTGTTGTCCTCAATCATGAGTGTACCCCCCGTCCATCTCTAATGGCGTACAATCCTAAATATGGCTGATAGGTATCTGCCATACAAACGATGATGGAGTGGTGTCAGTCAATAAAGAATGAGGGAACCAACAACAGAGGACTATGGGGCATATTACCAAGGGCTAGTATCGCCGCTTTCTCTGCGAATTGTGCCGAGAAAGAGGCGATACAGCTAGAGCCTTATTACCAAGGGCATTTTAAAGCCTGGGCCGGGCCCATCTTTGCATGTCGGCGATAAACATCGCTAATGACATGCAAAGTGGGTGTTCCCACGTCCAACCACATGTAAAATGTGGTTGGAGATGAGAACACCCTATTACCAAGGCAGGCGTTAGGAGACAAAAACCTGCGATAAACTCATTTATCGCAGGTCTCCCAACGCCTGCTCCGACCAGGCGTTAGGCATTGTTAACATGGGGGTGTGGATCATAAAGCTGAATCCACCACCCCATATTATCAAGGCCCACATTAGCGCATGAAAACAACGTTTGTTTTCATGCGCTAATGTGGCATATCGCCGACTATCGCCGGATTTCTAATCGCCTGCCTGGTGCGCATTGATATTTGCGCGCTAATTAGGCGATGAAATCCGGCGATAGCCGGCGATACGGAGATATGCGTTGTGCGTTTTGCAACGCACACCTCGGTAATATGCCCCTGAGTTTCCTCCAATGGATGCACCTCCAGTATGATGGACAGTGGTCCGTCAAGCCAAACCCTAAATACAACAGATGGCTCTCCGCGAGCCAAATGGATGGATCAGTCTCTCCGTGACCGAGGACTGATGGTCCACCTGCAAAACTCTAAATCAGGTCTTAAATCGATTGCGATGCATATTACAAGATTTCCAGCCAACGGTCCATCAGGACACTATTTAGTCACTTTTTTCCGTAGGATGCGGTTAGTGACGGATATTTTCTTGTTTTTTGCTGCATTGCTGGAGAGTCTTCCTGTTCTCAGGTTCTTGATGTTTCTACTACTTAAAATGTTGATTCTGCTTGATTTACTCGCAGTAAGAAAGCAATTCCTGTGCTTTGTATGAAGGATATGGATGAAAGGATATTCTTCTCCTGTTCCCATGTCTGTAGGGAAAAGTGAAAAGTGTAAACAACAAACTAAATCATCCCTAGGTATTTCTGTGTTTCAAGAAATGTATTTATTTAAAGAACCCCATGTCATTATAATAAGTCAATCCTGTTACATCTTGCACAGCTCCTGTCAAGTAATGCAGGCAGTGTGAGATTATTTAGTCAATATATTTATTTTCTGATATTGTCAAGGACAGGCACAAATAAGACAATGGATGTAGTGTTCCTACCGCGATGCCGTTTTTATGCATTGTAGAGGCATCAGTTTCTACAGTAAAAGCAAAGGCCATGTCTGGATAATGAGGCTTTGGTGGTTCAATGAAGCCTTCCTGTAATTCCTGAGATGCAATTCCTGTTGCAGCCTGAATCCATAACCTGGGGAGTTACATGTTTATAAGGGTGCAATATTCTTCAATCAATGGTGAATAACTACACTGTCATCCAGGTATTCAACGATGGTGGAATTCGAAATGTCTCTGAACACATTGGGGATACAATTGTAAACTCCTAAACACAGTCTTCAATTCATTCCCCCTTCACATATTGTTAGCAAACTATAGCAGTGGTGCTTGGACAGTTTTCAAAGTTGGGGTGCTGGCCAATGACTACACATCACTAAAGTCACTCTAGCATGGGGGTACAGTATTGGATTTTTGCAGCACCTATTACAAATATGAATACAAGTTGGTAGGGTATTGTCATTTATAGTAAGCACTTTCTTCATCAAAATGATATATCATCAAATTGGCCGAAGGGCATTAGAGCATTTTTAATGAGCCCCAGATTACATCACAGAAGATCAGGTTCACTTTTCTGTGTAATTATATCATCAGAAACAACCTCCGAACACAAGCAAAGTTTTGATTGGAGGAAAGTGAGGTCCTAATTGCCTTTAGCAATTTACTGTTGTGTCTTTTAAGCCACTGTGTGGACACAAATTGACACTGCTATGAACCTTCTGCTCTGTATAAACAAGTTTCACTTCTCTTAAGTGTTTGTGTAACTGCATGTGGACTCACACAGGTTGTGGATTGCTCTGCCATATAGTATTGTGGAAGTCGCAGAAATAACAGTTAGCAAAAACTGAAGCCATTTTGTTTGTGGCAGCCCTTTTAGGTAGCCTTGTGCTCGCCATGTGCTTCTCCCTCTTCACTGTAGCCTGCCCTTGTATTTCGACTGAGTCATCAACTATAATTTACTCCTTCAGCACGGAGCCAGAGCAATGTATGATCAGAAAGGCCTGTAACTGCTAGAATGCATTCGTCTTAGAATATAACTGTCAGGCTATTCCACCTGATGTAAGGATTGTTGTTTCTACTCCCACTCTGTTGACTAAGTAGTTTTTAGTTGTACATATATGTAAATAACTATTCTTGGGTATACTTGTACCGCCTCTTTTTGAGTCTTTATGCATACTCAGTTTTAAACTGGCCATAGAAGGCCCATGGTTTCTGTATTCCTGAGACATAGTCTCCCTCATGATAGGTTAATAAATCTATTTGCTTTGATATTACAGCTTCTGTGCCAATCTCTCTTTTGTTAGTCTAAGGACCTAAGGACGAAGAAGGGCGAACCCCTGCACCAGTGGGCCCCTGAAAAGGCTCACCCTCACAGTATGACATGCTTTATCACAGGAATCGCCAACCTAGCACTGGGGAAGCAACCTGTGGATCTTCCATGCAGCTCCTATGTGAGTCAAGTCAAGTCAAGTCAAGTCAAGTCAAGTCAAGTCAAAAGGATTTATATAGCGCACTACATACCCAGAGGGTCTCAAGGCGCTTAAGGAGGGGTGGGGAATTACTTGTCAAATATCCACGTTTTAAGTTGCTTTCTGAATGCTAGGTGGTTCTGGGTAAGGCGAAGGTAAGTGGGAAGTGAGTTCCAGGTTTTAGCTGCCAGGTAGGAGAAGGATCTACCTCCCATGGTGGTCTTGTTGATGCGAGGTACAGTGGCAAGGGCTTGGTTGGAAGAACGAAGCTGGCGGGAGGGGGTGTAGAAGGACAGTCGTGTGTTGAGGCATTCTGGTCCGATTTCGTAGAGTGCTTTGTGTGCGTGGGTTAGGAGCCGGAAAGTGATCCTCTTATTGACGGGAAGCCAGTGGAGGTTTTTCAGGTGACCAGAGATATGTTCTTTACGCGGGATGTCTAATATGAGCCTGGCTGAGGCGTTTTGGATTCGTTGGAGTTTTTTCTGGAGTTTAGCGGTAGTCCCGGCGTAGAGGGTGTTTCCATAGTCCAGTCGGCTCGTGACCAGAGCGTGGGTGACCGTTTTCCTAGTTTCGGAGGGGATCCAACGAAATGTTTTTTTTAACATGCGAAGAATGTTGAAGCAGGATGAGGAGACGGCGTTGACTTGTCTGTTCATTGAAAGTGAGGAATCCAGGATGACGCCCAGGTTCCGTGCGTGGTCTGTCGGGATGGGTGCTTTTCCCAGGGCTTCTGGCCACCAAGAGTCGTCCCATGCGGAGGGGGAGGTACCTAAGATGAGGACTTCTGTTTTATCAGAGTTCAGTTTCAGACGGCTGTGTTTCATCCATTCGGCTACTTCTTTCATTCCTTCGTGTAGGTTAGTTTTGGCGGTGCTAGGGTCATTGGTGAGTGATAGGATCAGTTGAGTGTCATCCGCGTAGGAGATGATGTTGAGGTTGTGTTGGCGGGCAATGGCCGCGAGGGGGCTCATGTATACGTTGAAAAGGGTGGGGCTGAGTGAAGATCCTTGTGGTACGCCGCAGATGACTTCAGTGGCCTCTGACTTGAATGGTGAGAGGTGGACTTTCTGGGTTCTTCCGGTGAGGAACGAGGTGATCCATTCCAATGCTTTTCCTTGAATTCCGATGTTTCTGAGGCGCTGTAGAAGGGTGCTATGGCAGACTGTGTCAAAGGCTGCGGAGAGGTCGAGGAGGATGAGGGCGACTGTGTCTCCATTGTCCAGTAGGGTTCGAATGTCGTCTGTTGCTGCGATGAGGGCGGTCTCAGTGCTGTGTTTTGCTCGGAAGCCTGACTGTGAGGAGTCGAGGGATTTGTTGGCTTCGAGGAAGGCGGCGAGCTGGTTGTTGACAGCTTTCTCGATGACTTTGGCCGGGAATGGAAGGAGCGAGATGGGGCGGTAATTTTTGAGTTCGGTGGGGTCCGCTGTGGGTTTCTTCAGAAGGGCGCTGAGTTCAGCGTGTTTCCAGCTTTCCGGGAAGGTGGCGGATTTGAAGGAGCAGTTGATGACGTCTCGGAGGTGCAGAGCTATGATGGAGTCTGCTTTGTTGAAGATGTGGTGCGGGCATGGGTCTGTGGGGGATCCTGAGTGGATGCAGTTGATCAGGCGGATGGTGTCCTCAGTGGAGATTGTGTTCCAGTCATTAAGGATGTTTGAGGTGGGTGAAGGTCCAGCAGATGGTTGGGTGGGTTGGTCTCCGGGTTGTTTGTCGAAGCTGTTGTGGATGTCTGCAATTTTGTTGTGGAAGAATGAGGCTAGGGAGTCGCAGAGGGTTTGAGAGGGGGTGATGTCGTTAGAGTTGGCCGAGGGATTGGTAAATTCCTTGACGATGTTGAAAAGTTCCTTGCTGTTGTGGGCGTTGTTATCTAGTCGTTCCTTGAAGGCGGTTTTCTTGGCCTTTCGGATCAGTTGATGGTGTATGCGGGTGGCGTTTTTGAAGGCGTCCTTGGTGCTGGTCATACGGCCATCTTAGGTCTTGATTTAACTGAGGTCTGAATCCTTAATGGTGTTGTTTATTGATGCCAAGTGCAGTACTATAGAACCGCATAAAAAAAAATTGTCCTCCAGCCCATGATTATAAACCACAATATAAACAAAGAGATTCTATCAAGAAAAAAGTGCAAGTGTTTATTATTAAGGGTTTTTTTTATAAATATATTTTTGAAAGGGAGGTTGGCTCTTCATCTTCATCTAACCGGTGGGATGAAGGCACTATGTGCTTTTAAAATACCCCTCACACACTAAGAGTCCCTTAGTGTCATGCTTCATCATGGGGGTCTTCCTGTCCCTCTACGGGGCGGGGCGGGCTGCGACCTACGAGCTACGCTGGAGCACTATAGTTTTGTGGTGAAAGGCTATGTGTTTGTGCAGTGACAGTGGAGGTGGTGAGGTGTAGGGACCTAAGGAAGTGATTAAAAAAGATTAAAAATTCCCTGGCTAGTGGAAAAAATAATTTTATTCGCTTCCCTGGCTGGGAATGTTAAAAAGGGGTTGTGGGGTAGGGCTGTTTAGCAACTACCGGGTCGACATGTTTCACAGACAGTCCCCTACTGTCTGATCATCAGGACCAATGGTGGTCCCTACTTGGAGGTACTCAGTTCTAAGTAGTATAGCCTAGAGTCCTGCAAACTGATAGCAAAAATCGGCTAACAGTTTGTGCTTCGGAGCTTGAGTTGGCCCAATGTGAAGCGTGAAAAATGAAAAAAGACGCAGTGGTCTCTGCAAGAGAAAGGAAAAAATAATAACAAAATGAAGTAACAACATTCGTGGCACATGGTTAGACTCAGATTTGTCATTGAATTTTTTAGGACATATGCATATCTAACAAAAATTTGAAGATAGCTTTTGCCAAATGTACTCCTGATTGCAGAGCTTAATTCTTCGGCAAGACAAACATACATAAAGTCTCAATACACATATAACAGTGACTCACAGAGAAGGACTGACACCCATTTCTACCAATGTCTCTGTTCTCTTGACTGATAGGAGATTGTGCAATCGGTTTACTCGTTTTCTGAGTTGCGATTGCAAATGATAGGAAAGGCACAGAGATATATATAGATGGTATACATACTTTCCCGGTTCAGAAAACGTGCCTCATGAGCCGGCAGATACGAGGGTTTTTCGATGCGGTCAAATAAAAAAGGGGGATAGACAGAGCTGCATACTCTCATTAGATTGCTTGGTTCGTGGGAGCTTGTTTTACCTTTTCGTTTCTGAAGGTCTGTCAACCTTGGCTATTAGTTCGTAGTTGATTTTACTTACGTAACTGCTGCTCGACAGTGCTTTATTCCTACCCCCGTGCCGCTCCGAGGAGAACATCAGCTTCATCTCCCCTTCGTCTATTTATACATATGCAGGTAATGCACTGTCATCGTCGTATGTATTATTTCCAACTACTAGTCTGCTAACTCAAAATGGCCGCTTGTTTTTGGAACACTTCCTTGTTGGACCGGAAGTGTTGTTTTTTGGTAAGGCGTTGGTAAAAGACATTGGCTAGGATGGATGGATGGAGTTTTTGAAACATTGGAGATTTTTTAGGAAGAGGTCTTTAGTTTTTCAGTACTACCTCACAAACGGCCCCAGGGTATGTCATCATTAAGGCCGTTCTTATGGGATTTGATTCTGAAAACCCATCTTTGTTCTTTTTCCAATAGTTGTTCTTCTCTGGCGACCAATTCAATTATTGTCCATGACATTTCTTCAGGTTTGTGGCCCATTTCAAGGAAGTGGTTGGTCAGTTTTGTGCTTGATTTTTTGCATTTGACGGTGCTCTTGTGCTCACCTATCCTTGTCTTAATGGCTCTGCTGGTCATTCCTACATATTCCATATTACATGGACATTTTATCAGATATATGGCATTCGAGCTGTTGCAGTTGCTGAAGTTTCTTTGCTCCCACACTGTGCCGTCGTTGAATGTGATGGATGTGCTCTTTTTTGTCAGGCAACATACTTTGCAATTACCACAGGGATGTTGACCATGTACAAAATGTACATTTCTGGCTTGATTGCTGATAGTAGTCCTAGGTCTAGTGTGGACTAGTATGTCTCGGATGCTTTGTGCCTTTTTGTGCGAGAAAATTGGTTTCGGTATTTGTAGATTGCCACTGTTTAAGATTTTCCAGTTCTTGTTTATTATTTTTGTCACCTGGTTGGAGCTTGTGTTAAATGTGGTGACACAAATAGGTCTTTGCTCTTCCTCTTTTTGGATTTTATCTTCGAGAAGGCTTTCTCTGCAGTTATTCCTTGCCCTTTTGTAGGCCTGTTCAATGATTCTCTTTGGATATTGGCGATCTTCCAGTTTTCTCTTGAGCTCTTTTGATTGAGTTTTAAAATTGCTGGTCTCAGTGCAGTTTCTACGTAGCCGCAGAAATTGGCCATAAGGTAAATTGTCCCGCAGGTGTTTAGGGTGGAAGCTTTGGTACATTAGCAAGCAGTTTTTTGATGTGTTTTTGAAGTGGGTGGTAGGCACCAGTTTGCCATCTTTCGGAAAAATGTTTAGATCTAGCAAGACCAGATTGCTTTTTGAGATTGTGCTTGTGAAGTTCAAAAAATCGTCCTGTAGATTTAGCCATGTGAGGAACTGTTTGGAGGATTTTTCATCTCCATCCCAGATGATCAGGATATCATCGATGTATCTCTTCCAGGTCTTTATGTGATGCCTGAAGGGATTTCTGGGGTTCAGGATTTTGCTGACCTCAAGATGGTGGACATAGAGACCGGCTATGCTCGGCGCAAATGTGCTCCCCATACTTGTCCCATGTTTTTGGAGGTATATGGTCCCTTCATATTCAAAAAAATTCTCTTTCAGAGCCAGAGAGCAACATTCCATAACCACATTTCGTGGGGTTTGATAGTCCCATAGTCCCATTCATCCTGGAACAGTACATCCTCTAATATTGTTAGGGTCTCTTGATGTAGCAAGCTTGTATAGAGGGATTCCACATCGCAGCTTATTAGAAGCTGTGTTTCTGGATTGAAATCTTGATCTTTGAGTAAATTAAGGACATCTTTTGTGTCTTTCAAATACGTCGAGGTACGTTGGACCATTGGTCTCAAGAATGCATCAGCGAATTTAGACACTGGTTCCAAGATTGAGCCGATCCCTGACACTATCGGTCTTCCTGGGGGATTTTGGAGATTTTTATGAATCTTCGGTAGTGTATATAGGTAGGGGGTCCTTGGATTCTTTTGGCATAGAAATTCACCTTCTTTCTTCGTTATCCAATCGTGTGCCAATGCTTCCTCCACCATGGTGTTGATTTTGGTCCGTATTTTTTCGGTTGGGTCCTCGTGTAGGATCTCGTAGTTCCGTCGGTCATTTAGTAGTCGCATGCACTCATTAAGATACAGTACTTTGTTCTGGATTACGGTCGCGCCACCTTTGTCCGCAGGTTTTATTACCAGCTCTTTGTTACTGATTAGTTCTCTGAGGGCTATGCGTTCATCATTAGAGATGTTCTGGTATACTCGCTTGTCAGTAGGGTTCAGTTCTTCTAGTTCCTTCATGACTGCGTTTTCAAACGCAAGCAGTTTAACAGGTAATGTGCTATTCATGGGAGTGAAGCTGGATCTCGGCTTCAGTCCTGTGTCTCCCTGATTTTGGTTGTCTTCCTTGTCTCTGAAGAAAACTTGGAGTTAGAGGCGTCTCATAAACTCCTGCATCTCTTTGCAAAGGTGGAATTTATCCAGATTTGATGTTGGGACGTAGCCAAGTCCTTTTTCCAAAACTTTTTTCTGGGACGTAGATAGTTCGGTGTCTGTGAGGTTTACTATTAGGCTCATTTCTTCGTTACTCCCGTCATGCTCCTCGTCGACACTCTCGGTGGATCCTCTGTTGTGGTGTCCCAGTGTACGTTTGTACCTCTTCTGTTCCTTCCTTTGTTCCGTCCTTGGCGTGCCCCTAAAAAAGACCCGTGATCGAAGAAACCGTAATCCTGCTGTTGGTAGCCCCAGGGGTGGAGTGGTCCTTGGGGGTGCTGGAATGGCGGCATCCCATATCCCTGCTGTGGAAACATTATGTGGGGAGGGTAGTTGTTCCATCCCCTCGTACCTCTGTAATCGGGCCGGCGGAGGTTTCTGCCCCTGCCTCGTTGTCTTGGACTTCTGTTTCTACTCGAGCCAGAGCTGCTGGAGCCAGTGTCGGACGATTCATCGTCAGTGGTGTTTTCACGGGTTTGTTTGTAGTCGTCTTTGATGTAAGTGTAGACTTTTTCTTTTGACCATCTGCTTGTGTCCTTCTTGAGTTTGTCGAATTTGCATTGTTTCAAAGTTTCTTCAAATTCATTAAGTATCTGATTCATTTCATCGAGATATTTCTTTATGTTTGCAGGAGATTCGTAGCTCTTTATTCGTACCTCGATTGCTTGTATTTCTACTTTTAGTTCTGTGGCTAATCTGCTCGCAGTCTTTATTATTAGTACGATCCAATCTCGTGTGCATCTCCATGATATTTGAGACCAATCGATCTTGAAGGTCTTGTCGTCTAGAAAGATGAATGGTTCATTGCGTACTATGAGGCCAGCAGGGGCAGTGTTGGCCTTCAAGTATTGGGACATCAGTAACCCATGAAGTGCTGTTTTAATTTGCGTCCTTCTCAATTCTTCCAGCTCATTCCAATCATTGTTTTTAGTACTTGGTTCTCCACAGTTTAGGCCCTCGAAGATTCCTAATGATGCCATTAGGTTTGAGATTTCTTCCTCGGTGAAAGCTAATCCTAGGTCAGCCATTCCTGAATTGATAGTAAGTTGTTGATGAGTGCCTATCCAAAGTAGAGAGTCACAACATGTGTTTTGAAAAAAATGTAGTTCTTTATTTTATTTTGTGAACTTCCGCAGCTGCACGCTGCCGTAAACTGTTAATCAAGGGAGGAAGTGTAGAGGAATCGATAGAATCACCCTCCTGGAAGACTCATATAAACAAAGAGATTCTATCAAGAAAAAAGTGCAAGTGTTTATTTTTAAGGGTTTTTTTTATAAATATATTTTTGAAAGGGAGGTTGGCTCTTCATCTAACCGGTGGGATGAAGGTACTATGTGCTTTTAAAATACCCCTCACACACTAAGAGTCCCTTAGTGTCATGCTTCATCATGGGGGT
The DNA here is from genome assembly GCF_964263255.1 of Lissotriton vulgaris. Taxonomy (NCBI): domain Eukaryota; kingdom Metazoa; phylum Chordata; class Amphibia; order Caudata; family Salamandridae; genus Lissotriton; species Lissotriton vulgaris. The sequence continues at coordinate 201,927,353 of NC_141688.1, forward strand.
CTTCCCGTCCCTCTACGGGGCGGGTCGTGCTGCGACCTACGAGCTACGCGGGAGCACTATAGTTTTGTGGTGAAAGGCTATGTGTTTGTGCAGTGACAGTGGAGGGGGTGAGGTGTAGGGACCTAAGGAAGTGATTAAAAAAGATTAAAAATTCCCTGGCTAGTGGAAAAAATAATTGTATTCGCTTCCCTGGCTGGGAATGTTAAAAAGGGGTTGTGGGGTAGGACTGTTTAGCAACTACCGGGTCGACATGTTTCACAGACAGTCCCCTACTGTCTGATCATCAGGACCAATGGTGGTCCCTACTTGGAGGTACTCAGTTCTAAGTAGTATAGCCTAGAGTCCTGCAAACTGATAGCAAAAATCGGCTAACAGTTTGTGCTTCGGAGCTTGAGTTGGCCCAATGTGAAGCGTGAAAAATGAAAAAAGACGCAGTGGTCTCTGCAAAAGAAAGGAAAAAATAATAACAAAATGAAGTAACAACATTCGTGGCACATGGTTAGACTCAGATTTGTCATTGAATTTTTTAGGACATATGCATATCTAACAAAAATTTGAAGATAGCTTTTGCCAAATGTACTCCTGATTGCAGAGCTTAATTCTTCGGCAAGACAAACATACATAAAGTCTCAATACACATATAACAGTGACTCACAGAGAAGGACTGACACCCATTTCTACCAATGTCTCTGTTCTCTTGACTGATAGGAGATTGTGCAATCGGTTTACTCGTTTTCTGAGTTGCGATTGCAAATGAAACGAAAGGCACAGAGATATATATAGATGGTATACATACTTTCCCGGTTCAGAAAACGTGCCTCATGAGCCGGCAGATACGAGGGTTTTTCGATGCGGTCAACTAAAAAAGGGGGATAGACAGAGCCGCATACTCTCATTAGATTGCTTGGTTCGTGGGAGCTTGTTTTACCTTTTCGTTTCTGAAGGTCTGTCAACCTTGGCTATTAGTTCGTAGTTGATTTTACTTACGTAACCGCTGCTCGACAGTGCTTTATTCCTACCCCCGTGCCGCTCCGAGGAGAACATCAGCTTCACCTCGCCTTCGTCTATTTATACATATGCAGGTAATGCACTGTCATCGGCGTATGTATTATTTCCAACTACTAGTCTGCTAACTCAAAATGGCCGCTTGTTTTTGGAACACTTCCTTGTTGGACCGGAAGTGTTGTTTTTTGGTAAGGCGTTGGTAAAAGACATTGGCTAGGATGGTTGGATAGGGTTTTTGAAACATTGGAGATTTTTTAGGAAGAGGTCTTTAGTTTTTCAGTACTACCTCACAAACGGCCCCAGGGTATGTCATCATTAAGGCCGTTCTTATGGGATTTGATTCTGAAAACCCATCTTTGTTCTTTTTCCAATAGTTGTTCTTCTCCTGCGACGAATTCAATTATTGTCCATGACATTTCTTCAGGTTTGTGGCACATTTCAAGGAAGTGGTTGGTCAGTTTTGTGCTTGATTTTTTGCATTTGACGGTGCTCTTGTGCTCACCTATCCTTGTCTTAATGGCTCTGCTGGTCATTCCTACATATTCCATATTACATGGACATTTTATCAGATATATGGCATTCGAGCTGTTGCAGTTACTGAAGTTTCTTTGCTCCCACACTGCGCCGTCGTTGAATGTGATGGATGTGCTCTTTTTTGTCAGGCAACATACTTTGCAATTACCACAGGGATGGTGACCATGTACAAAATTTACATTTCTGGCTTGATTGCTGATAGTAGTCCTAGGTCTAGTGTGGACTAGTATGTCTCGGATGCTCTGTGCCTTTTTGTGCGAGAAAATTGGTTTCGGTATTTGTAGATTGCCACTGTTTAAGATTTTCCAGTTCTTGTTTATTATTTTTGTCACCTGGTTGGAGCTTGTGTTAAATGTGGTGACACAAATAGGTCTTTGCTCTTCCTCTTTTTGGATTTTATCTTCGAGAAGGCTTTCTCTGCAGTTATTCCTTGCCCTTTTGTAGGCCTATACGATGATTCTCTTTGGATATTGGCGATCTTCTAGTTTTCTCTTGAGATCTTTTGATTGAGTTTTAAAATTGCTGGTCTCAGTGCAGTTTCTACGTAGCCGCAGAAATTGGCCATAAGGTAAATTGTCCCGCAGGTGTTTAGGATGGAAGCTTTGGTACATTAGCAAGCAGTTTTTTGATGTGTTTTTGAAGTGGGTGGTAGTCACCAGTTTGCCATCTTTCGGAAAAATGTTTAGATCTAGGAAGACCAGATTGCTTTTTGAGATTGTGCTTGTGAAGTTCAAAAAATCGTCCTGTAGATTTAGCCATGTGAGGAACTGTTTGGAGGATTTTTCATCTCCATCCCAGATGATCAGGATATCATCGATGTATCTCTTCCAGGTCTTTATGTGATGCCTGAAGGGATTTCTGGGGTTCAGGATTTTGCTGACCTCAAGATGGTGGACATAGAGACCGGCTATGCTCGGCGCAAATGTGCTCCCCATACTTGTCCCATGTTTTTGGAGGTATATGGTCCCTTCATATTCAAAAAAATTCTCTTTCAGAGCCAGAGAGCAACATTCCATAACCACATTTCGTGGGGTTTGATAGTCCCATTCATCCTGGAACAGTACATCCTCTATTATTGTTAGGGTCTCTTGATGTGGCAAGCTTGTATAGAGGGATTCCACATCATAGCTTATTAGAAGCTGTGTTTCTGGATTGAAATCTTGATCTTTGAGTAAATTAAGGACATCTTTTGTGTCTTTCAAATACGTCGAGGTACGTTGGACCATTGGTCTCAAGAATGCATCAGCGAATTTAGACACTGGTTCCAAGATTGAGCCGATCCCTGACACTATCGGTCTTCCTGGGGGATTTTGGAGATTTTTATGAATCTTCGGTAGTGTATATAGGTAGGGGGTCCTTGGATTCTTTTGGCATAGAAATTCACCTTCTTTCTTCGTTATCCAATCGTGTGCCAATGCTTCCTCCACCATGGTGTTGATTTTGGTCCGTATTTTTTCGGTTGTGTCCTCGTGTAGGATCTCGTAGTTCCGTCGGTCATTTAGTAGTCGCATGCACTCATTATGATACAGTACTTTGTTCTGGATTACGGTCGCGCCACCTTTGTCCGCAGGTTTTATTACCAGCTCTTTGTTACTGCTTAGTTCTCTGAGGGCTATGTGTTCATCCTTAGAGATGTTCTGGTATACTCGCTTGTCAGTAGGGTTCAGTTCTTCTAGTTCCTTCATGACTGCGTTTTCAAACGCAAGCAGTTCAACAGGTAATGTGCTATTCATGGGAGTGAAGCTGGATCTCGGCTTCAGTCCTGTGTCTCCCTGATTTTGGTTGTCTTCCTTGTCTCTGAAGAAAACTTGGAGTTTGAGGCGTCTCATAAACTCCTGCATCTCTTTGCAAAGGTGGAATTTATCCAGATTTGATGTTGGGACGTAGCCAAGTCCTTTTTCCAAAACTTTTTTCTGGGACGTAGATAGTTCGGTGTCTGTGAGGTGTACTATTAGGCTCATTTCTTCGTTGCTCCCGTCATGCTCCTCGTAGACACTCTCGGTGGATCCTCTGTTGTGGTGTCCCAGTGTACGTTTGTACCTCTTCTATTCCTTCCTTTGTTCCGTCCTTGGCGTGCCCCTAAAAAAGACCCGTGATCGAAGAAACCGTAATCCTGCTGTTGGTAGCCCCAGGGGTGGAGTGGTCCTTGGGGGTGCTGGAATAGCGGCATCCCATATCCCTGCTGTGGAAACATCATGTGGGGAGGGTAGTTGTTCCATCCCCTCGTACCTCTGTAATTGGGCCGGCGGAAGTTTCTGCCCCTGCCTCGTTGTCTTGGACTTCTGTTTCTACTCGAGCCAGAGCTGCTGGAGCCAGTGTCTGACGATTCATCGTCAGTGGTGTTTTCACGGGTTTGTTTGTAGTCGTCTTTGATGTAAGGGTAGACTTTTTCTTTTGACCATCTGCTTGTGTCCTTTTTGAGTTTGTCGAATTTGCTTTGTTTCAAAGTTTCTTCAAATTCATTAAGTATCTGATTCATTTCATCGAGATATTTCTTTATGTTTGCAGGAGATTCGTAGCTCTTTATTCGTACCTCGATTGCTTGTATTTCTACTTTTAGTTCTGTGGCTAATCTGCTCGCAGTCTTTATTATTAGTACGATCCAATCTCGTGTGCATCTCCATGATATTTGAGACCAATCGATCTTGAAGGTCTTGTCGTCTAGAAAGATGAATGGTTCATTGTGTACTATGAGGCCAGCAGGGGCAGTGTTGGCCTTCAAGTATAGGGACATCAGTAACCCATGAAGTGCTGTTTTAATTTGCGTCCTTCTCAATTCTTCCAGCTCATTCCAATCATTGTTTTTAGTACTTGGTTCTCCACAGTTTAGGCCCTCGAAGGTTCCTAATGATGGCATTAGGTTTGAGATTTCTTCCTCGTGAAAGCTAATCCTAGGTCAGCCATTCCTGAATTGGTAGTAAGTTGTTGATGAGTGTCTATCCAAAGTAGAGAGTCACAACATGTGTTTTGAAAAAAATTTAGTTCTTTATTTTATTTTGTGAACTTCCGCAGCTGCACGCTGCCGTAAACTGTTAATCAAGGGAGGAAGTGTAGAGGAATCGATAGAATCACCCTCCTGGAAGACTCATATAAACAAAGAGATTCTATCAAGAAAAAAGTGATAGATGGTATACATACTTTCCCGGTTCAGAAAACGTGCGTTTTCTGAACCGGGAAAGTATGTATACCATCGATATATATCTCTGTGCCTTTCCTATCATTTGCAATCGCAACTCAGGAAACGAGTAAACCGATTGCACAATCTCCTATCAGTCAAGAGAACAGAGACATTGGTAGAAATGGGTGTCAGTCCTTCTCTGTGAGTCACTGTTATATGTGTATGGAGACTTTATGTATGTTTGTCTTGCCGAAGAATTAAGCTCTGCAATCAGGAGTACATTAGGCAAAAGCTATCTTCAAATTTTTGTTAGATATGCATATGTCCTAAAAAATTCAATGACAAATCTGAGTCTAACCATGTGCCACGAATGTTGTTACTTCATTTTGTTATTATTTTTTCCTTTCTCTTGCAGAGACCACTGCGTCTTTTTTCATTTTTCACGCTTCACATTGGGCCAACTCAAGCTCCGAAGCACAAACTGTTAGCCGATTTTTGCTATCAGTTTGCAGGACTCTAGGCTATACTACTTAGAACTGAGCACCTCCAAATAGGTGTGGAAAATTAATACGGTTTGGTAAACATTATCTGCGCCATCTTGCCTTTTCCCCCGATGCCACACTTTTTGTCGTGCACACCCGCCATTTTAGGTGCCTTGGTCAGAACCACTCTCTGCACACCACTGACCCCCAGCACGGCTCTTCGCCCTCACAAGCACCCCCCACGCACTGGTCACCCCCCGCTCTCACATGCCTTGGGTCATAAACCCCTCTTCTGCGCAGCTCTGCCTCGGAATCCCATCCTGTTCCCAGCGCGACACCTCCCTTCATTCCTTTCATGGTCCCGGGTACTTTGATACAACCCCCCTTTTCCTGTGTGCCCGTTTGTCTTCCTCGTTCCCAGGCCGCCACCTGGCCCTGCGGATACTGTTTATTGCCCCCCGTACAGTAGGAAGCTTCCCCCCATCAAAAGACCCTCGAGTTGATCAAAACCCCCGCACCCTATGAGATCCGATCAATCCCACACATTCCGTGAATCGGCGGAATGTCCAGCTGCGCGATAATTATCACCTGTTGTGACCAGGGTGGGGACTTCAACTGTAAATGTGTGTGGGAACGGGCCTGAAGGGGAGATTCCGAGGATGTCCTTTCATACTTCAAAGCATTGCAAGAATGTGTTACCTGCAATAAAGATCATAAACCTGTGTATAAGAGGCCAGGCCTCAGAGATGCGGTTAGAGCACCTCGTGACGATACTTGCTGTCCGAACTGATGTGTTCTCCTCTGGAGAGAATAAACCCTTGTTTCCTGCCTTCCAGTCTCCAGCGCCTGCCTCTTCATTGATTAATATTTTATGGGTTAAAGAGGCGACACCGCCGGGCAATACTTAAGGATCTTTGTTTATTGGTTGCTTCCCACCTTTTTACATAGGGACCACCATTGGTCCTGATGATCAGACAGTAGGGGACTGTCTGTGAAACATGTCGACCCGGTAGTTGCTAAACAGCCCTACCCCACAACCCCTTTTTAACATTCCCAGCCAGGGAAGCGAATAAAATTATTTTTTCCACTAGCCAGGGAATTTTTAATCTTTTTTAATCACTTCCTTAGGTCCCTACACCTCACCACCTCCACTGTCACTGCACAAACACATAGCCTTTCACCACAAAACTATAGTGCTCCCGCGTAGCTCGTAGGTCGCAGCACGACCCGCCCCGTAGAGGGACGGGAAGACCCCCATGATGAAGCATGACACTAAGGGACTCTTAGTGTGTGAGGGGTATTTTAACAGCACATAGTGCCTTCATCCCACCGGTTAGATGAAGAGCCAACCTCCCTTTCAAAAATATATTTATAAAAAAAACCCTTAAAAATAAACACTTGCACTTTTTTCTTGATAGAATCTCTTTGTTTATATGAGTCTTCCAGGAGGGTGATTCTATCACTTCCTCTACACTTCCTCCCTTGATTAACAGTTTACGGCAGCGTGCAGCTGCGGAAGTTCACAAAATACAATAAAGAACTACATATTTTTCAAAACACAAGTTGTGACTCTCTACTTTGGATAGACACTCATCAACAACTTACTACCAATTCAGGAATGGCTGACCTAGGATTAGCTTTCACCGAGGAAGAAATCTCAAACCTAATGGCATCATTAGGAACCTTCGAGGGCCTAAACTGTGGAGAACCAAGTACTAAAAACAATGATTGGAATTAGCTGGAAGAATTGAGAAGGACGCAAATTAAAACAGCACTTCATGGGTTACTGATGTCCCAATACTTGAAGGCCAACACTGCCCCTGCTGGCCTCATAGTACGCAATGAACCATTCATCTTTCTAGACGACAAGACCTTCAAGATCGATTGGTCTCAAATATCATGGAGATGCACACGAGATTGGATCGTACTAATAATAAAGACTGCGAGCAGATTAGCCACAGAACTAAAAGTAGAAATACAAGCAATCGAGGTACGAATAAAGAGCTACGAATCTCCTATAAACATAAAGAAATATCTCGATGAAATGAATCAGATACTTAATGAATTTGAAGAAACTTTGAAACAAAGCAAATTCGACAAACTCAAAAAGGACACAAGCAGATGGTCAAAAGAAAAAGTCTACCCTTACATCAAAGACGACTACAAACAAACCCGTGAAAACACCACTGACGATGAATCGTCAGACACTGGCTCCAGCAGCTCTGGCTCGAGTAGAAACAGAAGTCCAAGACAACGAGGCAGGGGCAGAAACTTCCGCCGGCCCAATTACAGAGGTACGAGGGGATGGAACAACTACCCTCCCCACATGATGTTTCCACAGCAGGGATATGGGATGCCGCCATTCCAGCACCCCCAAGGACCACTCCACCCCTGGGGCTACCAACAGCAGGATTACGGTTTCTTCGATCACGGGTCTTTTTTAGGGGCACGCCAAGGACGGAACAAAGGAAGGAACAGAAGAGGTACAAACGTACACTGGGACACCACAACAGAGGATCCACCGAGAGTGTCTACGAGGAGCATGACGGAAGCAACGAAGAAATGAGCCTAATAGTAAACCTCATAGACACCGAACTATCTACGTCCCAGAAAAAAGTTTTGGAAAAAGGACTTGGCTACGTCCCAACATCAAATCTGGATAAATTCCACCTTTGCAAAGAGATGCAGGAGTTTATGAGACGCCTCTAACTCCAAGTTTTCTTCAGAGACAAGGAAGACAACCAAAATCAGGGAGACACAGGACTGAAGCCGAGATCCAGCTGCACTCCCATGAATAGCACATTACCTGTTGAACTGCTTGCGTTTGAAAACGCAGTCATGAAGGAACTAGAAGAACTGAACCCTACTGACAAGCGAGTATACCAGAACATCTCTAAGGATGAACGCATAGCCCTCAGAGAACTAAGCAGTAACAAAGAGCTGGTAATAAAACCTGCGGACAAAGGTGGCACGACCGTAATCCAGAACAAAGTACTGTATCATAATGAGTGCATGCGACTACTAAATGACCGACGGAACTACGAGATCCTACACGAGGACCCAACCGAAAAAATACGGACCAAAATCAACACCATGGTGGAGGAAGCATTGGCACACGATTGGATAACGAAGAAAGAAGGTGAATTTCTATGCCAAAAGAATCCAAGGACCCCCTACCTATATACACTACAGAAGATTCATAAAAACCTCCAAAATCCCCCAGGAAGACCGATAGTGTCAGGGATCGGCTCAATCTTGGAACCAGTGTCTAAATTCGCTGATGCATTCTTGAGACCAATGGTCCAACGTACCTCGACGTATTTGAAAGACACAAAAGATGTCCTTAATTTACTCAAAGATCAAGATTTCAATCCAGAAACACAGCTTCTAATAAGCTGCGATGTGGAATCCCTCTATACAAGCTTGCCACATCAAGAGACCCTAACAATAATAGAGGATGTACTGTTCCAGGATGAATGGGACTATCAAACCCCACGAAATGTGGTTATGGAATGTTGCTCTCTGGCTCTGAAAGAGAATTTTTTTGAATATGAAGGGACCATATACCTCCAAAAACATGGGACAAGTATGGGGAGCACATTTGCGCCGAGCATAGCCGGTCTCTATGTCCACCATCTTGAGGTCAGCAAAATCCTGAACCCCAGAAATCCCTTCAGGCATCACATAAAGACCTGGAAGAGATACATCGATGATATCCTGATCATCTGGGATGGAGATGAAAAATCCTCCAAACAGTTCCTCACATGGCTAAATCTACAGGACGATTTTTTGAACTTCACAAGCACAATCTCAAAAAGCAATCTGGTCTTCCTAGATCTAAACATTTTTCCGAAAGATGGCAAACTTGTGACTACCACCCACTTCAAAAACACATCAAAAAATTGCTTGCTAATGTACCAAAGCTTCCATCCTAAACACCTGCGGGACAATTTACCTTATGGCCAATTTCTGCGGCTACGTAGAAACTGCACTGAGACCAGCAATTTTAAAACTCAATCAAAAGATCTCAAGAGAAAACTGGAAGATCGCCAATATCCAAAGAGAATCATCGAACAGGCCTACAAAAGGGCAAGGAATAACTGCAGAGAAAGCCTTCTCGAAGATAAAATCCAAAAAGAGGAAGAGCAAAGACCTATTTGTGTCACCACATTTAACACAAGCTCCAACCAGGTGACAAAAATAATAAACAAGAACTGGAAAATCTTAAACAGTGGCAATCTACAAATACCGAAACCAATTTTCTCGTACAAAAAGGCACAGAGCATCCGAGACATACTAGTCCACACTAGACCTAGGACTACTATCAGCAATCAAGCCAGAAATGTAAATTTTGTACATGGTCACCATCCCTGTGGTAATTGCAAAGTATGTTGCCTGACAAAAAAGAGCACATCCATCACATTCAACGACGGCACAGTGTGGGAGCAAAGAAACTTCAGCAACTGCAACAGCTCGAATGCCATATATCTGATAAAATGTCCATTTAATATGGAATATGTAGGAATGACCAGCAGAGCCATTAAGACAAGGATAGGTGAGCACAAGAGCACCGTCAAATGCAAAAAATCAAGCACAAAACTGACCAACCACTTCCTTGAAATGGGCCACAAACCTGAAGAAATGTCATGGACAATAATTGAATTGGTCGCCAGAGAAGAACAACTATTGGAAAAAGAACAAAGATGGGTTTTCAGAATCAAATCCCATAAGAACGGGGGCGCTAGAGGGCGCACTACGGAATGGCTGGCTAGTCAGACAGCTCCGCCGGACGGTTCCGTTTATCTGCTAAAACAGCGCGTATGGGGTCACGGAACCTGCTGACAAGCGGCAGCACCAGACAGCGGAGGATGATTGGCGCACACTGATATAATTTTCATCGATCTACGAGCTGCTGGGACGATGGTAAAAGTAGCTGAGGTGCGCGACCTCTGCGGGTAAAATGGTGACTACCTGTAACCGGTCGGAGCAGTAGACGTCGGAGGCGCATGAAGCACACACCACGGAGCCCTGTAACAACCCGGCCACGGACCCGTGAGTAACTGTACCAACACAATGCACCATAGGAGGCCATAAAAGGTCTAGAGAGTTCAACTGCGGCGAAAACACTGACTGTATTAAGCGCGGAGACTCGTCACTAAACTCCTGCCGCTTTCTGGGTGCATGTCGCAAATCGGACTTCACATACTGTATCTGGGGTCTATATAACACATTGCGGCGGGGGAGGACACTGCCATAACTACCGCCACGCAGCGACTCAGCGGCAACGCGATCTTACCCTGATTTGAAACACCATTGCTGTATGAGGCTGAAGGCGCGAAACGTATCACCCAGCATGGCGGCGCCCGTCCTGGAGTACTACGTTTTTGGCGTCTGATCGCTCCCCGAGGCGCCGGTTTGTGGCTGCAGAAAACGCACACGCACAGAGAGGTGTGTAAACCCATGAGCCCCACAGGCATATCCTTGCGTGCGATCTACACAACATATGCAAAAACGACCATGCTGATCACACTGGTGTGGCAGTTGTAACTGTGCAGATTGGTGTGCCCGAGGCGTCCATCTTACCACGCAATACAGCTTTTAACTGCCAAACTGATGTCAGTACAGTCCCCACGGCTGTCCCCACTGTATTCAGTAATTATTTGCGTTATACAGCGGATTTTCTGTGCAGCGGAGACAGTTACATTCAAATCTTAACTCTGACAGCATGGGTCTAAATTGACTGCACACAAGACAAGCGCTGTGGCTGCTGAGCCTCTGCATGGTGTCGACCAGCCTCCACTCAACTTTACCGGGGGACGCTGATGTACCACGTGGCGATGGAGTGCATCGATCTTCACACGACTGGTAAATAGGGGCTTTCACTGTAATAACCGAAGAACGAAATTGGGGAACTACACGCCGGGAGGTGCATAAATGCTTAGCGCCACAACGTTGAGTTTTTTACCGTGATATACACCAAAATTAGCCAGTGTGTCATCATCCGTGGTCATGCATGCTGCTCTCTTGAGACAATAACTGCCGGGTGTATAACCTTCACGTCCTCTAGCCCTGCTACGTCCGGTCCTACTACACCGCACCACCACAGATGCTGAGTCTGCCACATTGATCACGACCCTACATGCCGACAGGACGCCATTGCTAAACGCGCCTGCTCTACGAACCTGTAGTAGCAGAATATACTGTCATCACAGCATAGTTAGGAGCAGATACCTTGCGAGATGGGGAAACCGGACAAACAACAACCCAAACTCAACTTTGAACAACGCCGAACAGTGAGAGGATCCCATCCCCACTCGGACACAGAGACTGAATCAGAGCGCACACCACCCAAAAGCATGGAGGTGATGTTGAAAGCAATACAAGACAGTCTGCAGGATATGCACTGTAAAATGGACCATCTAACAACACGGTTGGACAACATGGCGGCCAAAGTTGACCGACATGGGGAGCGACTGGACGAAGCAGAGACAAGACTGTCCGCAGTAGAAGATGAATCGCGTGCAAGCACCTCTAAATGTTCAGGATTTGAGAGGGTTCTAGACGTCATTAAATCTAAGTCCGAGGATTTGGAAGCGAGATCGCGCCGAAATAACATACGCGTAGCGGGCGTGCCTGAATCAACGAACATTGGTAATATGGAGGCATATGTGGAGGAAATGTGCCTTTCCCTGTTCGGCAAGGACAAACTGTCCCAAGTTTTCATTGTGGAAAGGGCGCATAGAACATTAGCACCACGCCCACCTCCAGGTACACCTCCAAGACCAATAGTTGCCCGCATACTAAACTACCGCGACAGAGATGCGATTCTACCTATGGCACGTGAGCACAAAGATCTTCAATATCAATCCAACAAACTTGCATTCTACCCCGACTACACGCAAGCAGTCCAGCAGGCCAGAAGGGAATTCAATGGAGCGAAATCAAAACTACGGGAACTCCAGGTGGAATACGCCATGCTCTACCCGGCGAGGCTGAAAGTCAACTGGGAAGGCAAGTCCACTCTGCTTACCTCGCCCAAAGCAGCAAATGATTTCATAAAGAAAATTACGAGCCACCGGAAAAATGATCAGCAACGACAGCAGGATCAAGAAGGGGACTGATAGCGGAGAGAGGATATGGCGCACCATCTGACCGATCCGCTGGACAGGACACAACCGCAGGTTGGTGATGGCACAGGCTCCTGGCCGGTGCCAGAAAACAGGTCTAAGCATAGCATCGGCAGATGGGGTTCAATTGCGCTGCAATATTAACGGTCACTGCGTGATCTACTCCCTTCACCAGGTATGTTGGAATATGCAAACTGTTTGGTGTATACGACATAACAAATCTGGAACACAGAGTGGGACACGGTCAGACTGACAGCTCTTTACTAAACACTGTAACATATTGTTCTTCTGCACCATTTGAGACTAATGCATTCTTTGTTGCAATTGTACATAAACTGACCCAATGACGCTCATCTACATAGCAGAGTAGACATTGGACCTACAAACATCTGCTTTATAGTCGCTATCGATCTAACTGTTGACATCCGCTGCTGATATACAGTTGTGCCAAAAACTAATGGTTTCCGACCCTACAGCAGTGTGCTAGAGCACAAATCTGTACTGCACCGCTTCTCGGTCGCATAGCCCAGGTAAAACAGGGTTAAATGTTGATGCATCATATAGTCTGCATGGAGCTGCTCCATCCGTTATTGTAACTATACAACCTACACAAACTACACAGCTCCAAGAATCTGTGGTAAAATGTATACTGCATACTGAACGTAGTTACACTAGATATATATGAAGATGCATGTAAGTTATGTTATAGTTCTGTTTATACTCCTATTCACATTTCGGGAGGGCTGTGTGGAAATATTGCTGCACTCTTGATGGCTTCTTGTAGCAATGTAGTTGTTATGCATCGCTGTAGCAATCATGGCAGGTATACTGTGACCTTATAAGTTTATGTAACCGTCCACGTCCGTTATCTCGGACGGTGATGTGCAGTTCAGGCGGGCCCCCACATGGGTGACCCCCAACACAGTTCGCATATTAATGGGATGTTCATTACGGGTATGGCCTCAGCAGGTTTGGGCTGCTGTTGTGGGGCGGAGGGAGGGCGGGGGGGGTTGTTCTAGTTGTTTATAGATCGGACCGCTTGAGATGCATTGCCTATAGCCAGTTGTACCACTATCATCACTGCAAAAACGGAAACCACTCACATTACACTTACAAGTCAGCGAAGTTCCCCCTGGATGGGACACGGAGGACACATGCATTTAGACACGACCCCTATCATGGCTAATCCCATATCTCAATCCAGAACCCTGAACGTCCTCTCATGGAATATTAGAGGGTACACAAACCCAAAGAAAATTCGTCGTATATTCGCCTGTCTAGACAGATGGAATACAGACATAGTCATGTTTCAGGAAACACATGAATCTCCACACACACACGCCCACGTGGGGCGCAGATGGGCGGAATCCATACACTGTTCGAGATATTTGTCCTTCGCTAGGGGTGTTTCTATATTGGTTAAAAAAGGCACGAACTTTAAAGTGAACGCAACAAAACTAGACGACGGTGGGAGATATGTCATGGTTCAGGGTGACATTCGGGGTAGGCAAATCACACTAGTAAACACATATGGTCCAAACACGGATACACCGGAATTCTTCCGCGAAATTTGGCACTATCTAAACACTGATACTGATCAAACAATACTGTGGGGCGGAGATTTCAACATTGCTCTAAATGACGCCCTCGATAGATCGGAAGGCACGATGGAACACCACACACGTGCCAGGACGGAATTGCTAGACATTATACGGGATCTATCCCTACAAGATGTCTGGCGGGTACGACATCCTGGAATTACTGAAGCTACGCACACATCGGTACATCACGCTAGCTGGTCTAGGATAGATTATTGGTTGGGGAGAGCTGACATTTCGCTATGGACACACAAAGTAACTCACATGCCCAGGACGCTGTCTGACCACAACCCTGTCAAACTGTCATTACTCATCCCAAATTACATACCGCCGCCATACAGTTGGCGTTTCAATTCCGCCGCACTTACAGACTCACTGTACGTAGATACCATTGGTAAGGCTATTAAAGATTACTTCAGTCTCAATGTTGACACCACGGAAGACGCTGGACTTTTATGGGAAGCATTTAAGGTGACCATACGAGGGGTCTGTATAGGTACAACCGCTGGTATACTAAAAGACATCAGAGTACAGATTGCCCGCTGTGAGTCTACACTCCGAGCTCTAGAACGACAATACGAAATAACTCCGACACAAAACATACTAAGCGACATAAGAAATACACTCACTGAACACCAAAAATTCACCGCTGACGAAATCAAATATCTAAACAAACGACATGTGGCCAGAGCATACGGGGAAGGGGGCAGACCAGGTAGAGCGCTAGCTACTAAAATATGCACTGGGCACAAACGAAACATCATTACAAAGACTGTTGGAGAGGATGGGCAAACTTACACCGACCAGGCAGGCATACTCCAGAGCTTTGTACGCACCTATCAGGACCTCTATACATCACGACCCATTGCCACACAACGCGATACACTACAATACCTTGATGACATTGCTATTGGCTGGTTGTCGGATAACCAGAGACAATATTTGGCCCAACCACTGACAAAGGAGGAGATTGCTGAAGTGATAGCCACTTTACCGAACGGGAAAGCACCTGGACCCGACGGATTCACTTGTGAATTCTATAAAACTTTCAGCGAATTACTGTCTCCATATCTAGTAGATATGTTCGGTGAGGCACTAGAGGCCCAAATTCTTCCGGCCACACTACGTGAGGCGGTGATTATAGCATTATTGAAACCGGGTAAGGATCCCGAGACCTGCGCTTCCTATCGCCCTCTGTCGCTCTTAAATGTCGACTCAAAAATACTAGCTAAAATTCTTGCCACCCGATTGCAACCGCTAATGGCCACACTAGTTCTCCCAGATCAATCGGGATTCATCCCCTCTAGAAACACCACGCACAACACCAGAACTTTATTTGCCACCGCACATTATCTTACACCATCCACCAAGGCAGCAGCAATCATGCTTGACGCTGCTAAAGCATTCGACTCGATTGAATGGTCGTACCTCGTAACCATATTGCATAGAATGGGTTTTCCTCAGGTCTTCGTCCAGTGGGTGCAACTACTTTACACCAGGCCAGTGGCTAGAATCAAAATAAATGGTTATGTATCGGAAACCATAGTCATAGAGAGAGGGACGCGACAGGGTTGTCCCCTATCCCCTCTCCTATTTGCGCTCGCGCTCGAACCTCTGGCCTGCATAGTCAGACAGAAACATCACCACCTTGCACTTCAATTCCCGAATAGGCCTCTACATATATCCCTATATGCAGACGACATGTTATTATATGTCAGGGACCCAGCTATTAATCTGGACCCACTACTAAGAGTATACATCCGATTCGGTGGGTACTCGGGCTTGCACATCAACTGGGATAAATCCTCCATATTTCCATTGACCGACTCCACCCAACAACATACGACGGAATACCCACTGGAGTGGCAGACAGACCCTGTCCGATATTTAGGTATTTGGTTCCACCGAGACCCAGAGGTGGTTATCAGAACCAATTATGGTAGGGCGATTGACACACTTGAAGATAAAATCACAAGATGGATCCAACTCCCACTGTCGCTGGCCGATAGGATGGCGATTGTGAAAATGGTAGAACTCCCTAAATTACTTTACCTTTTCAATAACGTTCCGATACAACCACCTAGAGAGGTGTTCAAACGCATCACGTCCATGATTTTGAAGCTAATTTGGGCAGGTAAAAAAGCACGCATAAAACTAGACACATTAACGCTACCGATTCATAAGGGAGGTTGGGGTGTACCAGATTTTTGGCTGTACTACCTATGCGCACAGGCCCAATTTGCCACACATTGGTACCACGCGACACCATATCTGACTCATGTAGCAGTGGAGGAAGGCGATGCAGCCCCGATCCCATTGGACGCTATCATAACCCATACCAGACCTCCACTCCACAATAAGGATATTAATACAATAGACACCACCAACGCTGCCTGGAGAACCCTAGGCCACATGATGCATAAACTCCCACTATACGCTCCGGCACTGCCATTGCATCATCACCCCAACCTATCTGTCACTGGTGAAAAAGTAGGCATGGGCCTATTGGAACAAGTGGGTCTCTGTACGATGGGCGACGTCTATAAGAATGGGGTCTTTCTCACAGACCAAGACTTAGCTTTTATTCAAAATCGAACGACACTCTTCCGCTTTACTTTCTACAGACTTAAAAAAGCGATGAAGGAACACTTTCCCACATTCCCGAACGAACCCCAGACGATGGACACCCTACAACTACTGATCACCTCCAAAAACACTTCACACTTGGTCTCGCGGCTTTATTCTCAGGCACAAACAGAACTAGATCGCAGGGCTACCAGGGCACTGGAAAGATGGAATACGCTTTTAGACGCCCCTCTCACAGACAAAGACTGGGAAACCACATGCTCACTCACGGAAATGCTAACGCCAAATGGCAACCTGCGTATAATCCACTTCAAATACCTCCACCAGGTCTATTACACTCCTGCCCAATTATATAGATACGGTCTGCGCGAGGAAGCGCGATGTAAAAGATGTGGTCAAGACCAAGCAGATTTTATACACTTGGCTTGGAATTGTGAAAAGGTGCAGGCTTACTGGGCAGAAGTGACCGAAAAACTGACAGAAATGGTGGAAGTACCGATTGCATGTACACTTACAGGTTGTCTACTGGGCCTGCTACATAACTTGAAAGGAACGCGACGTAAATTCTGCGTCATAGCATTATTATTAGCCAAACGCAGACTCTCACTATGTTGGGATAGCTCACACACACCCCAAGTCAAACATTGGATGCAGGATATGGCGTATTGCCAGGATACACTTAGGACATACGAGGAGTCCCTCCCACTCAGATCTAGACCCAGAGACTACTGGTCGTACTTCACAGCATACCTGAACGCACAACTAGAGGACTAAGGGATACACATCATCACTGGTATTAAATGACGACTAACATGTGTCTTACTGAATAGTGGTTTCATGTATAACGCGTTATTGCAATGTGGGGCTGGAGTTGGAATGCGGTAGTGGTCTGATTAAGGTATGTTGAGTATTTTGTTACTTAAATAAAATTAGACAAAAACTAAGACCAACTGAGTTTGTAAACGCGGCCAGCCCACAGTGGTTGTAGGCGACTTGCTGTGTACTTTCACGTATGTTATGCATGCAACTTGCTTATGTTTACCTGCTTCAACAACACGCCGCCGGCCTTCTCTTGTAAGGTTGTGGGCGCTAAGCTGTGTAACTTGTGTGCATACTGACAATAAAGGTCTTGGAACAAAAAAAAAAAATCCCATAAGAACGGCCTTAATGATGACATACCCTGGGGCCGTTTGTGAGGTAGTACTAAAAAACTAAAGACCTCTTCCTAAAAAATCTCCAATGTTTCAAAAACCCTATCCATCCATCCTAGCCAATGTCTTTTACCAACGCCTTACCAAAAAACAACACTTCCGGTCCAACAAGGAAGTGTTCCAAAAACAAGCGGCCATTTTGAGTTAGCAGACTAGTAGTTGGAAATAATACATACGCCGATGACAGTGCATTACCTGCATATGTATAAATAGACGAAGGCGAGGTGAAGCTGATGTTCTCCTCGGAGCGGCACGGTGTAGGAATAAAGCACTGTCGAGCAGCGGTTACGTAAGTAAAATCAACTACGAACTAATAGCCAAGGTTGACAGACCTTCAGAAACGAAAAGGTAAAACAAGCTCCCACGAACCAAGCAATCTAATGAGAGTATGCGGCTCTGTCTATCCCCCTTTTTTAGTTGACCGCATCGAAAAACCCTCGTATCTGCCGGCTCATGAGGCACGTTTTCTGAACCGGGAAAGTATGTATACCATCTATATATATCTCTGTGCCTTTCCTATCATTTGCAATCGCAACTCAGAAAACGAGTAAACCGATCGCACAATCTCCTATCAGTCAAGAGAACAGAGACATTGGTAGAAATGGGTGTCAGTCCTTCTCTGTGAGTCACTGTTATATGTGTATTGAGACTTTATGTATGTTTGTCTTGCCGAAGAATTAAGCTCTGCAATCAGGAGTACATTTGGCAAAAGCTATTTTCAAATTTTTGTCAGATATGCATATGTCCTAAAAAATTCAATGACAAATCTGAGTCTAACCATGTGCCACGAATGTTGTTACTTCATTTTGTTATTATTTTTTCCTTTCTCTTGCAGAGACCACTGCGTCTTTTTTCATTTTTCACGCTTCACATTGGGCCAACTCAAGCTCCGAAGCACAAACTGTTAGCCGATTTTTGCTATCAGTTTGCTGGACTCTAGGCTATACTACTTAGAACTGAGTACCTCCAAGTAGGGACCACCATTGGTCCTGATGATCAGACAATAGGGGACTGTCTGTGAAACATGTCGACTCGGTAGTTGCTAAACAGCCCTACCCCACAACCCCTTTTTAAGATTCCCAGCCAGGGAAGCGAATAAAATAATTTTTTCCACTAGCCAGGGAATTTTTAATCTTTTTTAATCACTTCCTTAGGTCCCTACACCTCACCACCTCCACTGTCACTGCACAAACACATAGCCTTTCACCACAAAACTATAGTGCTCCCGCGTAGCTCGTAAGTCGCAGCACGCCCCGCCCCGTAGAGGGACGGGAAGACCCCCATGATGAAGCATGACACTAAGGGACTCTTAGTGTGTGAGGGGTATTTTAAAAGCACATAGTGCCTTCATCCCACCGGTTAGATGAAGAGCCAACCTCCCTTTCAAAAATATATTTATAAAAAAAACCCTTAAAAATAAACACTTGCACTTTTTTCTTGATAGAATCTCTTTGTTTATATGAGTCTTCCAGGAGGGTGATTCTATCGCTTCCTCTACACTTCCTCCCTTGATTAACACTATAAACCACAATATCCATAAATGAATTCTGTAAATTTTGTCAGTCTAAATGTTTCTGCACTAAGTTAGCCAAATAGTCAGACACATTTGTCAACACTGGTGTGTTTCTTATCAAGTAATGCCTGTCAAGTTCCTGTATAACAGTAGAAATAATGTCCGCTAACTTCCACAATTCAAGGGAACAATGGGTCCGCTTTACAAGCCCCTTACAACACTTTTGGGCCGCCGTTGCGTCACTTTTCTGATGCAGTGTATAAAATGCAGACAATTTACAACATGACATATCTAGGGAGATGTGTCATGTTGTAAAGCCCTAAGTCACATTATACCTGAGTCAGGGTGGGAAGGGTGGGCATTCCCACGCAGGAAGGCCTCGTACGTTACAGTGATGCCGTGAAATCTATGAGATTTCACAGCATCACATCTGGGACGCCACTGCGTCAAAACCTTATGCCTGCTTGAAGCAGGCATTAGGAGTGATGCAGTGTTGTGGGAATAGACCTCAAAATACATTGCTGGAGTTGCGTCGTGCTTGCAAAACGACTCCAGCAATGCATGACTTTTGCCCAAACAATTTCTGACCCATCTGTCAATACTTGCATCATGGTGCACCGTATTGTAAATACGATGCATCCATGGTTGCGCAAGGGTTTCTTAGGGTGTTGCAGGGAAAGTGATGCATCTGTACAGATGCGTCACTTTCTTGAAACCTACCCCATAGTACTTTAGCATTGCAGAAAGTAACTGTGTTTCCAAACATATGTCACATTATCAGAGACATTTTTCAATTAAACAGAGGTTTTAGAGTTAACACTGTCTCTTACTGTGTAGGTTGAAATGTAAGACCTCAACATTTTGGCAGGACAGCATTGCCCATATAAAGAAAAGGTCCACTAAGAAGCAAAAGCTCACTGCGTCTATTTTTGTACCTACTATTTTTGTACCTACTATTTGACCCAACCATAAACGGATTGCTGGTCGATGCCAATGTGTGTGATGTTCCATTATTTAAATTGGTAGCACATCTATTTTGTGCGTATGCTCATTACATATTATTGATGGAATAAGCAATAAAAATGTGTGTGGCAAACGCAACGGCTCTTTGGATTTAGTGTTGGTCTGTGAATACAGCTCAACTACATTTTATGTTCTTCAAAAGCATTCTTGATTCTCTACTCTGTACAGGATGTTTTATTTTTCTCATACGTGAAGTGTAATGTTTTACGGCTAAACTACATCCCTTATGCAGTTGTACTACCAAACTTGTGGAAAAAATGACTTTCCACAAATATTTACCACTTGCACAGCATTTAAAGAAAGTGAGAAACGGTTAAAAAAAAGATAAACTGCATCATAGATATGTCTGTTATGTCACAAAATACAATTGCTTATAAACAGAAAAGTTTGGGAATAAATGTACATTTTCATCTGACCATACATTTCTATTTACTTCCTGTTCCCTAACTTGTTTCGTACTAAGGTTCGTCCCAATTGCGGTCGAGTACACTTGCCGCCAATATAGTGATCCACCTGCCGGATGCAGGCGGTCTTTTAGTTTGGCTAGGGCGGTAATTACTCTGTCTCCATCATAGCCAAACCACTCTGATGGCCCGAAGGAGTAAGGACCATCAGAGGATTGGCTATATGCTCATCCAGCCAATGAGGATGGTCAGATATATAGCTGCTTTTACTGTCTATTACTGGCAGGCACCCCCTGGCGGTGAGGGACAGCAGCCCCCTTTGCCATACTAAATGGCTTCCAAGGCGAGAGGTGCATAATCTTTTTTATTTGCAAAAAGAAAGTCCCGTTTGGGGATTTTCCTTCTGAAAAAGAAAAAGAAAAAACAATTTGGTGCAAGGCCCGTCATGTTGACGTTGCCTTGCACAAAACTGTTCAAAGTATTGACAGGAACTGCCATTACAATGCCTCCCGGCAATACCTTACAGATGACCGCTAATTCGTCATTTATACCTCTAGTGGGAAGTCCCTTCATCGGGGCGTGTGAGTAAGTAATTCCCTGGAAGAACAACAGGCCATCTACCAGAATATAAATCAGAAGATTTCCAGATGTACTGCCAAGATTGTCAGGTGACTTTTTAAAAAGTCTGCCATTCCCCCTGTGCATATTTCTCAACGTTCAGGAAGCCTTTTCTCATACACACCTGCCCTGGAAGGGGTGTACTCCAGCAAATTGCTGGAGTCAATCCATAACCATTTCCAGGGAAGACAGGTTATTGAGCGGAGGTTGGTAATGCCAGCAAAAGTTGGTGGGCCTCCTCAAACTCCTAAAGAAAATCTTACCTTTGAATGCCCTGTACCACCACTGAGTCAGATTTACAAGAGTTACAGAGAAATCCACACTAGGAAATGGACGTGAACCTCCCAGGGATCCTGTCAGGAACCCCTTGACTCCACGGAGGAAATAGAGGAGAATGAATATGGAGACGCGATTCCCTCATATTTGTCCCTGCCCCCATCTTCATTTACAGCCCCTCTTGATACAGTGGCATGATAACCATTGTCTGAAAGCAGAAGAGGTCCCTTTAAACAGAGCCCAAAAGAACCAGAGACCGCTGGCGTCACGGAACACATGGAACAGAAAAGCTAAAAGCCATGTTCTGAGGTGACCTTAAGTGCACCAATTTTCTTTGGAGTGTTATCACTCCCTATGTCTTCTGTCAATGTATTTAATAATGTTAGTGATCTCACAGTGCACTACAAATCATGTCTAGAGTAAAGTAAAAAAATGCTTTATTGAAAAAGACCTCCCAATGGGTTACAATCTAAAACAATTATATTTCTATTATCATATAAAGAAATATTGAATATTAAAAATAGTCTCGTAAAAACAGTTGACGCGGCGTTTCGGCGTACAGTTTATCTTTTCACCTTCATCAGGACGAGAACATGTTAAAATCTAGACAAAGAATAAAATGACATTTTAAATACCTAGTACAGTCTGTAAATTCCATAGATCATCTATACGACATTATAGTGTATGTGCATCATTCAATATTCTCTACCCTCTTAACAGTTTTTTATAAGGAACACCCACATTAATCCTGAATAGTATATGGGGTTATCCCCATCTTAGGCTCTCTATTTAGCTCATACAGATAGAATTAATACCACTTATGTGGCATGAACAGTTATAATTCCAAATGTGATGACATTTTTACCTGATCGGTTTATTGCGAATTTCTGATTCTTCAAATTCAGAATTTCTCCAGAGCTCAGTACATCTTTCACCTTTATGTTTCTTCTAGTTATTTTAATTGTGCCTTAAAGGGTGAATAAATATAGATCATATTATTCACTCTATATTTGACCAGACTTGGGCTGCCATTAATATAGTGATACCCTCTTTCAGGTTTAAGTTTACCTTAAGATAATTGTCTTTAAGGTATAGGCAGTTACTGCTGTGTGTTTATTGCCATACTCATATGTATTGAGTTATAGGTAGAGGCGAGTTCTCAATCGTGATAGATATTCTGAAAAAAGAATGAGCCTTCTGATTAAATAACTACCTATTTACAAATTATCTCGTAGTTTGTTATATTCCATATATTGCTTACTTACCCCAAATTAATAATCTTGCCCATACGCTGTCGTTTCTTCTTTGTAATTTGTATGTCGTAATAAGGCAGTCCTTCTTCATTAGGGTATTTGTGGGAAATCTAAAATAATGAACGATAGTCATATGTCGTTTATCTATTACCCACAAACTTGAGACAGTTTATTAAATCTTAGTCTCAGTTTTTCCAATAACGGGCTAGTCTATTATTATTATTAGTCTATTATTATGTTATCAATACGTTGCCCAGTTTTTATGCATATTAGTACTAGTTCATCAATATTCTTGAATTACCTGCAGTAATTTGTTAGCGTATTAGGCGCTTACTACTGCGATCTTAGTATTATGATCATGCTTGTTTAAATTAATTTGAAATTTCTAGGTGTTTACGTTAAAGGTATCACTGCGGTTCCGCACATGGCCCTCGATAGATAGTGGTGCGCGTGATGGAAGTCGCACTGGTTGATTCCTGCTTTAATCTTGCATTTGTCTCCATGCAATATTATTAAGAAACTACAAATTCATTATTACTCTAAAAGATCGACTATTCAGTTAATTTAATACAGACAATCTATAGCTCGTTCTTTCACATATGACCGGTCTCAATCGCCCATTGCTTCTCATATGCGCCGGTATCCTTATCGTGCTGCCCTATCTAACGTGCGTACCTGTTTATTCCATGTTGCCTCCTTGTTCACAGCGATCTGCCTCGGAAAGAACTACTTCCGGGACAGAGCTTTATATATTCTCACGCGAGCTCCGTCAACCCGGAACTTAAAAGTTGAACATATTTAATCGTGTACATTCCACTACCCCTGGGATATATACATTTTATGGTTGTATAAATTTTGCCAAAACTTCATTTAGCTCTATACACTCAGCCTTTGATGTTTAAAATTAGACGTTATTTCGGCATTCACCAATGACTAATATTAACATATGATCGCTTTCAATGGCCGCCATCTTAAGATGGGTTCAGAGTCGTTTTTTGCCCGATTCTTAATTCAGCTTGTTATAACCTACCCTAGTAGCTAACAGGACTAAAAAGAATTTCGCATTGAATATCGGAAAACGGTGTGCCACAACATATGAGTAGTCAGATTATGTACTCTTACGTAAATAAATGTAATAATTAGATAGGGTGACTACGTAAAAATTATTGTTTTGTATAAAATGACATGTTTAACCATGGATATAAATTGTATTAATGTTCTGAATTAAATGGTGCGAACATTGCAGTGAATGATGAACAATAATATATCAGTAAATAAATAATGCATATTGCTGCCAAGGTTTATAAATACGATTGTGTTTTTGACATACAGAGGTACAAATAGGAATTTGTAGTTCTGTTAGCTACTAGGGTAGGTTATAACAAGCTGAATTTAGAATCAGGCATAAAAGGACTTGAGCACATCTTAAGATGGCGGCCATTGAAAGCGATCGTTTGTTAATAATAGTCATTGGTGAATGCCGAAATAACGTCTTATTTTAAACATCAAAGGCTGAGTGTTTAGAGCTAAATGAAGTTTTGGCAAAATGTATACAACCATAACATTTATATATCCCTGGGTAGTGGATTGTACACAATTAAATATGTTCAACTTTTAAGTTCCGGGTTGACGGAGCTCGCGTAAGAATAAGTAAAGCTCTGTCCCGGAAGTAGTTCTTTCCGAGGCACTTCCGAAACAGATATCTGTGAACAAGGAGAAAACGTGGAATAAACAGGTACGCACGTTAGATAGGGCAGCACGATAAGGATACCGGCTCATATTAGTAGCAACGGGCGATTGAGACCAGTCATATGTGAAAGAACGAGCGATAGATTGTCTGTATTAAATTAACTGAATAGTCGATCTTTTAGAGTAATAATAAATTTGTAGTTTCTGGATAATATTGCATCAAGACACATGCAAGATTAAAGCAGGAATCAACCAGTGCGACTTCCCTCACGCGCACCACTATCTATCAAGGGCCATGTGCGGAACTGCAGTGATACCTTTAACGTAAAAACTTAGAAATGTCAGAATTAATTTAAACAAACATGATCATAATACTAAGATCGTAGTAGTAAGCGCCTAATACGCTAACAAATTACTGCATGTTGATGAACTAATACTAATATGCATAAAAACCGGGCAACGTATTGATAGCATAATAATAGACTAGCCCGTTATTGGAAAAACTGAGACTAAGATTTAATAAATTGTCTCAAGTTTGTGGGTAATAGATAAACGACATTTGATTATCGTTCATTATTTTAGATTTCCCACAAATACCTTAATTAAGAAGGACTGACTTATTACGACCTACAAATAACGAAGAAGAAACGACAGCGTATACGCAAGAATATTAATTTGGGGTAAGTGAGCAAAATATCGAATATAACAAACTACGAGATAATTTGTAAATAGGTAGTTATTTAATAAGAAGGCCCATTCTTTTTTCAGAATATCTATCACGATTTGAGAACTCGCCTCTACCTATAACTCAAAACATATGAGTATGGCAATACACACACAGCGGTAACTGCCTATACCTTAATGACAATTATCTTAAGGTAAATAAAAAACTGAAAGAGGGTATCACTATATTAATGGCAGCCCAAGTCTGGTCAAATATAGAGTGAATAATATGATCTATATTTATTTACCCTTTAAGGCACAATTAAAATAACCGGAAGAAACATAAAGCAATAAGATTTACTGAGCTCTGAAGAAATTCTGAAATTGAAGAATCAGATATTAGCAATAAACTGATCAGGTAATAATGTCATCACATTTGAAATTATAACTGTTCATGCCACATAAGTGGTATTAATTCTATCTGTATGAATTAAATAGAGAGCATAAGATGGGGATAACCCTATATACTATTCAGGATTAATGCGGGTGTTCCTTATTAAACTGTTAAGAGGGTAGAGAATATTGAATGATCCACATACACTATAATGTCGTATAGATGATCTATAGAATTTACAGACTGTACTAGGTATTTAAAATGTCATTTTATTCTTTGTCTAGATTTTAAAATGTTCTCGTCCTTATAAAGGTGAAAAGATAAACTGTACACCGAAACGCCGTGTCAACTGTTTTTGTGAGACTGTTTTTAATATTCAATATTTCTTTATATGATAATAGAAATATAATTGTTTTAGATTGTAACCCATTGGGAGGTCTTTTTCAATAAATGCATTCTTTTACTTTACTCTAGACATGATTTGTAGTGCACTTTGAGATCACTAACATTGTTAATTACATTGACAGAAGACATAGGGAGTAATAGCACTTCAAAGAAAATTGGTGCACTTAAGGTCACCTCGGAACAGGCTTTTTAGCTTTTCTGTTTGATAACCCCCTCCCTGACAATAAATACAGGGGTACCTTCTTTCTTTTTTGTTGTGTCACGGATCACATGACCTGCGTGATTACGCAAAGGGAAGAGAGAACGCCAGGAGTGGCGTTCGGGAGCCAGAGAGAAAGGACGTTGAGCCTGGAAAACCATAGACCTAAGGAAGAAGCAACATCCATAACCGGAGGCGTACCTGCACCCAAAGTAGACTACGCCTGTTCCGGAGGAACCACAGCCAAGTCCAGAATCGAAGCAGGAGTGAAAGTAGGTGATAATCAGGTGTCATAGAGCCGAACAGAAGCACCCCTCCACGGCCCTGGAGGGTCGTGGCTCTATTAGGTACATGGGCGTCTGTGGGAATATTTAGTTGGAAATAGAGCCGGATGCAAGGGGGGAGGTGGGAATGAGAAGTGAAGGAAAACGTATTACTGGAAGAATTGAGAGATTGCAGATCTTTCTACTGACGTATTTCGTTTTCTTTATTGTCCATCACTTTCCTCTCCCCTCACGTTTTGGCTCTTATTTCATTTATCTCCTCACTCCTTCCCTAAAAATTAAAACAACACTCACACAAAAGCTGACCTGAGCCTTTATTCTGTTTGAGGGACGACGTTGGCCAGGAGATTCCTCAAAGTTACTGAATAAGAAGACCCTGTGAAGATATAAAAAAGGAAACCAAGACAAATCAGAAGTGGACATTAAAGACGAATGAACTTCTAACTAAGTCCTAATAAAGTCTTTATGTAGAAACATCGCATACACAGAATTGATTTCTTTTATCAACTTCTCACAGATTCATTTGTGGAATTTTTACAGTTGCAGGAAAGCTAAACTTGTGTTTATGGCTGAGTCTTACTTTGTGAATTGGCCCCAGTGATTTTAGTGTTTGCAAAGGTATAATTCATTTAAATTCAAAAATGATTATTTAAAATAGAGAGATAAAACATCAGAGGTTTGGTTAGACCAGTGGTCTTCAATCTGTGGGGCGCGACCCCCATGGGAGCCATTGAGTTATGGGAAGGGCGTGCACCATTCCTCAGCCTCTTCAGCTGAAGTGTCATTCAGGGACTCTCCTTTGCTTTAAAACCAAAGCCTGGCAGGCAGCCGAACACGCCTTTCTGCCGGCGTGCTGCTTGCCTGAGAGAAATGCAAATCAGCACAGTGAGTTTATCTGCAATTGTGAAGGGAAATCTGTATTGTAAATGATTTTTGGGAGCGTATTCTTCCTTTCATTCACTGAATTACTTGAAGCGTCTTTTTGAGTGGTAGTAAAAAGAGTTAACAACTGATCTGTGAAGTGGGCGCTGTTAATTGTCTTTGTATCTACTATCCCTAAGGAAGGAACAGTTATGTAAAAGAAAGTAGAATTACGTACGGTCTGGGTATTACTAAAATCTATATTTTGGAGGCACCAATTTATCTTAAAACTTTTTGCAGGGCGTGGCCAAGAGCGTCAAGTTGGCGGTCGTACCTTAGGAGTGCTCCGGACCCCTCCGTCATCCACTCTGCAATCGTCAGACATCGGGACCCTAGTGACCCATAAATCGTCAGCCTGCTTACCTGGGAGTCCGGAGGGTTCCGCTGAAGTGGTGCCTGGTGTTCCTGAGTGCGACGGGCGACCTCATACCCTCGAGCCTGCCTCGCGGCCTTTTCAAGATGGTGGCCGTTACCACGTTTGCCTGGGCCCTGACTGTTCTGCCTGGAGGGTGCTGGGGCTGCCGGCCTTCCAGGGCCGCCTGGCAAGATCGTGAGTCTGCCTCCCCGCTGCTGACTGCCGCTTGGCTCCAGCACGGCGGTGACTTGGGAGGCCGCCTGCCCTGCTTCAGTGTGCTTCCCCTGCCTATTGGGTAGTCCCGGGGCCTGCCTAGGCCCAATCCCGGGCCCTGACCGCTTGGCCTGAGGAGTGCTGTCAACCTTCTGATGCTGCCCGGCGGGACCGTGTGCCCGTCTTCCTGCTTCTGACTGCTGCTTGGGTTCGCTGATCGGGTGATCTGGGGAGGTCACTTGCCTAACTCCGGTGCGCTCCCCCGGCCAGTGGGGAGCCCAGAGGCCTGTCCGACTGTCAGTCGTGCAGTGGAGAGCAAATGTCTGTGGCCCCTATCGGAGGCCCTGCGGCGCTGCTGGGGGCTGCAGCTGTAAGACTGACTCCGCCTTCTGGCCCGCCACTGAGACTCCCCGGAGGCCTTGGTGCCTCCCCATTAAAGAGACCCTGCGACCTCTTGGGGCTGTCCCATGCCCTACTAGCCCCCCCCTAGGCTGCAGTGGTGCAGGCGCACCTCGACTACCATCTCGGGCAGTGGCGCTTCTGTTGTTTGGTGGGAGCCAGAGGACGCGACCCGCAGCGCCTGTGGCCGGGCCTGTGGCTCTGTTCTCTCCCTGCACCTGGTGGGGCCCTACATTGACCCTAACCGCCTGGATTCGCTCTAATGGCCTGGTGCATCTGGCTGGAATGACATGCCTGGGCTGGGGGCTGCCGACTGGGAGAAGGAATCGGCCGCACTAACCAAGCAGCGTGAGGTCCTGGGCATGGGCCCTGTCAGCGCCTCCCGTCCCCAAACCCTGAAGCGTCCTGTAAACATATTGGACCTCTGCTGAAGGGGCTGAGCGGCCTGTGTTGACCTTCCAGCTTGAGTTGCGCCCAATGACCCAAGGCGTGCACCACCAGCGCTGTAGCTCCTGGTTGGTTCCTGCGGGCCCTAGATTGGGGTGGTCCCTGGTGCCGCCTGGCCAGCATGTGGGGGTGCCTGAGTGTTGTGGCTGGTCTGCTGTGGTACCCTCCTCCCTCTGGTGCCTGAGGGAGGTGGAAGGGGGGTTTCGACTACCAGCTCGGGCAGTGGTGGCTCTGTCTCCGTTGGGTCCTGCGGTGGCGGCCGGCCATGGCCCACCTGGAGGCTCTCAGCGGCGACATCGAGCAGCGGTGCTCTCTTGGCCTTGGCTTGCCCGGGTCCCTGCCGAGGCTCGGACTACCTCTTTGACTGGGCATCAGGTGGCTGACCTTGTTCCCCCTGCTCTGACGGGCCCGGAGGTCTGGGGCTGTCCTGCGGACCGGAGAGCCTGGAACTGTTCTGCTGCCACTGGGGCCCCTTGCGAGGACCGTTGAGACTGATCTCAGAGCGGCGTGGTTTAGACGCACCTTGCCCCGCTCCTACCCTCTGACCTAACCTTCCTGCTAGTCGGCCTACCCCCGTGGCCCACACCTCATTTTCTCCTTATTCTAAGAGAATCATGGTCAGGAACCGGGTACCCAAGACTCCTGCCACCCAAACTAAGATGGGTCGGTTTAACACCATGGATGCCGGAGCTACCGGTGGTTCCGCGGCCACAGGAACTCTTGTTGCGACCGACCTCTCCACCACCCTCCAGGCTATGCAGGCGTCGCACAACCACAAAGAAGGGGGACCCCACATCAGATGAAGGCAGGCAGACAGGGAAAGAACACACATCAAAGCAGAAAGGAATTACCTGCCCAAACAATTAAAAAATGACCTAAACAAGAGTCCAAATAAATTTATACTGACCTCAAACCACATAAGAAATTCCCGAACACAGGTTTATAAAGATATAAAAAAGTTTTTTTTTTAATTTATTTTTTACGGTCTTATTTTCCATTTCAAAAACTCAATCAAGGTTGATTTCATGAAAGTCATAAATATTAGATACAGAGAAAATACAGAAGATAAAAATAATGATACCTCATTTACATTCTCATCATAACCCTCACACCAAGCAACACTATCATACCAACATGCATACAAAACAAATCATTCACATTCAACAGATTCATATATCACTCCACAAAGATGTTATAATCTGGGATCAATAGGGGACAGTTGGAACAATATCCCAAATCGCTCAGATGGTCTCCAGATGGTGACAAACGCCAACGCGCGTTTCGGTGTGTAGCCCAAGTAAGGGCTGCACCTTCTTCAGGGCGGGAGTGTGGATGGGTGAGGGAGATACAAAAAAGCAGAATATCTGAAAGGAAAATATTTACACATTTTAAGTTTCAGGAATTATCAGATGTGGTATTTAGGGTCAGTTACATTAAGTCTGAAAAATATTAAAAACAAGGGCGAGACTCCCAGAGGTTCAAAGAGAAAGGGTCAAAGGAACGGGACTCTATATACCGAAAGAGCACAGACAGGCCACTCAAAACCCATCAGAGTAGGGGGTGCAGAAGAAAATAACAATCGGTCAATGCTGTATCACAGAACAAGCTTGTCTAATAAAGATACCAGGTTAATTCTTAACCTGTAGGCCCCTGGGGATTATTCCCTTCTTGCAGTATTCAATTAAGAAATCAGAGTGTAATTCTGTCCTTATGCACTTTTTTTTATTATTCCACAATTCTTTCCATTTCTCTTCGTCGCCATTAGATGTGGAGACAGAGGAGAAGTTTTTTGATGTACCGTTTATTATTTTGTTAAACTGTTCTTCTGATAATTCGTATGTTTTTAAAGCGTCCTTAGTTAATTAGGACAGCTTCTTCCTATATTGATGAAGGGTATGATAAAATAGATTTCACACTTTCCAGCTCAAAAGCTGTACTATTTGTCCAGAAACACGAGGAAAATACCCCTAAATGTTTTACAGGGAAGGGGTAAATGTAAACTTCAAAAAAACCTTGTCCCTGTCAGTTCTTTTTGTACATTCAGTAATTACTCTACCAAAGACACAAGAGTCACCTGTTTAATGTCACAGCGGACTCACTAAACATTTGGGCAAAAGGCAAAAAGGCAGACTTAAACATTAGATTTTGGGTCACTATACATATTACAAACACTTCCAGAGATATATTTAAAAAAAAAATGTAATCATAAAAATGGATCTTGAACCTGGGACCTCCCTAATGGTTACAATCTAATTAACAGTTAAAAATCACTTTTGATACATTTAATACATAAATCATTTCAACAATTTAAAAACAGTCGACGTGGCGTTTCGGTGTGTGTTTGTTTCCATCTTCATCAGGACTTTAAAAGTGTCTTTGTTACAATCTAGAAGTGAAAAACAATTCTTTTAACTTTCATATAATGATTACAGACCCTATTTTATTTCCTGCCTACTCACTTTAAAAAAAAATACTATTGTTGTTTAGCCCACTGGTGTTATATTCCTTTTACTCATAACTATGAGTACCTCTTTATGTTATATAGATGGAGGTATATTCTTAATTTATCAGAATTCCACAGTTTCTCCCTACTATGGCCTTATTGATAGATAACTGTATTTCATACCTCGATGCCCTTCAGCAATTCAATACCCGATGCTGTGAAGGTCTATGCCTTTAAATTAAGGGCAGAAGAAAAAAATAATATACATTTTAGAACTATATTCGTTCTAATTATAATTTCATCAACCCTAGTAACCGACTATTAATTTGATACCTTATTATATGGGACTTCTCTCCTTGGTATACATTGGAGCCACCGTGCTATCATTCATTGATAATTCTGTTAGGTCACCTACAAACGTTAAAGAGAATATAAAATTATATTCTGTCCCGTGTTCCCTCTCATGTACTCTTAGTTGCTGATGAGTATCAATATTTACAGAATGCTTACCACAGTTATGTATCTGGTTAGTATATTCTTTATTTATTCAATTCCAATTTAGAGATGGTCTATTCATCAATTTAGACTTTGATCTCTGAAAATATAAAGTAATGGCAGATTTTTAATTCTCCCCATAGTCGTTCACTAGTAGTGCGATTTTATTTTTCATTATCGCTCCTTCTCTTTGTGAATTTGTATTATAGTTAGACGCACTCCTCATACTCGTCATTGTATTAAAAAGGGAGGAGATTGCCTCATCATGCAATACGCTCTTTTGTTTTAATAAAGCGGCCGTATCGCATGATGTCATGATATTGTTCAGGTCTTGCAATATTTATATCAGGTCACAGCAATGTCATTACCCTCTTATGTGCTGACATCGATATTATGTTCTAGCCACTTCGATCTTTTTCTCACATCTAATAATCTTACAAGGGGCGTGTCATGTCGCAAAGTGACGCCACTGCAGCACCACATAACCCAATCGCATTATTGTAACTGTTATGTACAGCATGCGTGCAACTCATTAGTAATTTTTAATTTACCACGTTATATGTATTTTCATTTAGGTGGTATGACAATATTTTATAATACGTATGTGCTACTGATTCCCAATCAGTGATGCTATACGCATTACAAATGTACTCTACGCCTTCATTTAGCTGTAATGGCTATATTTGAGGAGATGCATTTGCTATCAATTCCTAGTACAGCATGCTCCGTGCATTTTTTAAGGGCTCTACACAAATATGCTATTTCATACCTCCTCTTCATTTGGCGGCCTCCCTGCTCCAACGTAACACTCCGGAAGTCTTTTCAAGAACCGCTTCCGTTGGTCCGTCTTTTATATATACTCCCGAAGTTGATGTTTACTCGGAAGTTGAAAAAAAATCATGACGTATATTTTCTGAATGGTATATTTATATTCGACTCTGTTTAATGCAATAATCTACCTTATGTTACAATGAACTTATCTTTATCTTAGAGTTTCTCTATTGTAATTAGAATTTCTCTGACATTCCTAATGATATTTACAAAAGAGGCCCTATCGATATCGGACCGCATCTTGGATCGGGCAGACAATATTACTACTGCTTTGAGAATGGGTAGTCACATTATATCAAATAATCTTACGATTAGGTAACAAATATGCACTTTCTCGAAAAGAATTTCTATTTTTATGTTCAATGCTAGTGAAGATGACCTTTCTAGATAAGACACTAGAGGCCCGATGTAGGAGCCCTAATACCGGTCGGAAACGGCCGAATTCGGCCGTTTCCGACCGGTATTACGGTTTTCTTTTGTAGGGGGCTACATAAGTACAGATTCTGGAATTTTACCGATTCTGTACATTTACCGATTCGGTAAAATACCGAATCGGTATATGTACAGAATCGGTAAATAGAGATGTAGGTGGCACTCTGAAGAGTGCCACAGGCCTACAGGAGTCGGTATTTTACCACCCAATCCAATTGGGTGGTAAATACCGAATCCAGGTGTGCATGCACATCTGTGCATGCACACCTGTGCCATGTGACACACAGACATGCCCTTAGGGCATGTCTGTGTGCCACATGGCACACAAGCCTGTAATTGGGGTGCTAAAGGATGTTAAAGTGACACCCCCTGCACCCTTGCAATAATAGGTAAATACCGAATCGGTAAATACCGATTCGGTATTCCACATTGATTCCTATGGGCTTCAAGGCCCATAGGAATCAATGGGGGATACCAATTTGGTATTTACAGAATCGGTAAATACCAAATCTTACAGATTCGGTATTTACCGAATCAGAATTACCTACATTTCCCCCCCTCTAATTTACCACTAATTAAATACCGAATCGGTATGATTCGGTATTTTAGAAGTGGTAAATTAGATTTCCCTACATCGGGCCCAAGATCTTTCCTTTTACCCATTCTGAATATATCGCAATCAAGTTTGATACAAAGTCTAACAACTTTTCAGTCATTGTGTACAATTTACTTACAGTATGTTAACAATATTTCACTTTCAATTAAAAGTGGTACTTATAGCTTGCGAAAATTACACACAATCTTTTTCTTCTTTCAAAGTAGCAAACACATCTCAATAACGTTTTATCCTTACATTCAAATTTGAGCAACTTTCTCGATTGTCATAATTAGAGATATACCAAAATATTGGAAACAAATCTATATTCACGTACGGTTAACAATAGTTGAGTTTTTCTTTTAGGTACCTTGTGCACATCAACTAACAGCGACCTCTAGTTCTGTACCCTCTTTATTCTAAAACATTCTTTTATGTTACTTCCACCTCTAAACATAGATTCTCACAGATTATTTTGTCTTTTGCATTGTATACATTTGTCCTTCTTACACCTAACTTTTGCTGGCTGCTACTATTACAACAAAACATTTTTCTTGTGCTAGTCAATTCAATATCTCTGCTACAGTTACGACAATGCATTTTCAGCGTACTCTTTGGTTCAGTATGTCTATTCTATAGCCTGAATATTACTCGTGACTAATGATCACTGTAGTGATCTAGGATGGTTCATTGTATCTATCTCAGTAAATTACTTCATTAGATTAATCTCTCCCATTCCTCTTCGTTGTTGAGGCCATTTTTATAGGTGTTAAAGTAAGACATATAAAATTGTTCATGCTTTTTCCTTTTTACAAAGCTGTCCCCGCCTCGTATACTATGTTCCATAATTTCAATCCCGCACCACTTGAGATCATCTATTCTATAATTCTTAGATATCTAATGTTCTACAAGGGGTGCTGTCAGTTTACTCGTTCTTAAGGCTGATTTATGTTCTGTTATTCGTGTCCTAAGTTCCCGGGACGTTTCCCAGAGAGGCCAAACTTCGTCAATGTCGGGCTGGGTCCATCGCCCCTATGGGGGGAGATTAAAACACCAAGTTTACAACCTCCGACATGAAAGGAGGTTCAAACAGACAAAAGCAAGGACCAACCCTCCCACACATAGTCGATGGACCAAAAAAAACCAATGTATACCCACAATACCAGACCCCTACGGGGAAAGGACTCTCAGCAGAGAGAGTGGGGAAAAATACAGGTTCCCCGATGGATTTGTTAAGCCAGCCACTTGCAGTTCTAATGAGTCCCTCATTAGAACTGCAAGCGACCTCTCTGCCACTCCCTGCCGCTATCTTGGCTAGTGCGGAACGCCTCAGAAATTGACCCCCAGAAGGGAAGTGGGGCTGGAATCCTTTCTGGTACGAGTCTGAAGTCCCTTTCTCGTCTCTTTTCTGTCGTAATATGGCGTATAGGGGTGTACTAGCGAGTGTGGTTTCTCCCCTTGTTTACATAGCTGAGATGATATTCTCCCTCCGTGAGGTTCCAAAAATTAAAATTATTGCTCCCATTGGAAATAATACCGAGACCCTGCCTGTAGAAGACAGGTACCGGTTTATAACCAGTATTTTATCTGTTGGATCATTCTTACGCATGTTTGGCATCACCTTACTCGGGAAACTGTTTCTGAGATGTTTGGCCTACCTTATGACCTTGGGTGTGTCTCTGATGAGCTTCCATTTTATTTGGCGCTGGTCATTTTTTCTGTACATTTTCTATCTTGTCATAACCTATACTGAGGTATTTCTGGAATGTATTGTTCTGTGATACAGCACTGACCGATTGTTATCTTCTTCTGCACCCCCTACTCTGTAGGTTTTGAGTGGCCTTTCTATGCTCTTTCGGTGTATAGAGTCCCGTACCTTTGACCCTTTCTCTTTGCACCTATGGGAGTCTCGCCCTTGTTTTTAATGTTTTTCAGACTTAATATAACTGACCCTAAATACCACATCTGATAATTCCTGAAACTTAAAATGTGTAAATATTTTCCTTTCAGATATTCTGCTTTTTTGTGTCTCCCCCACCCATCCACACTCCCGCCCTGAAGAAGGTGCAGCCCTGACTTGGGCTACACACCGAAACGCGCGTTGGTCACCATCTGGGGACCATCTGAGTGATTCGGGATATTGTTCCAACTGTCCCCTATTGATCCCAGATTATAACATCTTTGTGGAGTAAAATATGAATCTGTTGAATGTGAATGATTTGGTTTGTATGCATGTTGGTATGATAGTGTTGCTTGGTGTGAGGGTTATGATGAGAATGTAAATGATGTATCATTAATATTATCTTCTGTATTTTCTCTGTATCTAATATTTATGACTCTCATGAAATCAACCTTGATTGTGTTTTTGAAATGGATAATATGAGCATACAAAATAAAATTTAAAAAAACTTTTTTATATCTTTATAAACCTGTGTTCGGGAATTTCTTATGTGGTTTGAGGTCAGTATAAATATAATTAGACTCTTGTTTGGTCAATTTTTTAATTGTTTGGGCAGGTAATTCCTTTCTGTTTAGATCTGTATTCAGGCGTCGCAGTCCTCGGTTGAGGGCAAGATAGCAGAGGTACACGTACACATGACCCTTATCCGGCAGTACCTTTGCAACACTAACGCCCAGATTAAAGAAGCGGAGTCCTGTGTGTCTGTCGTGGAGAACAATGTCCATCAGCTTAAATGCCAGGTGACCCAACTGCAGTTCCACACGCAGGAGCTACATCGGCGGGCTGAAGATGCTGAAAACCGAGCCCGCCGCAACAATCTCTGCCTGATTGGATTTTCTGAGGGTATGGAACAGGGTCAGGAGGTGGACTTTGTGGAGCGCTGGGTACGCTCCTGCTTGCGAGAGGGCTCTCTCTCCCGATGGTTCACGATCGAGAGGGTGTATCGCTCGCTCGCTCCCCGCCCTCAGCCAGGTGCCCCTCCCCGACCAATCGTCCTGCAAATCCTCAACTTGAGGGATAGGGACGCTATCATGGCCGAGTCATGGAAAAAGCAGCCTCTCAAGCATGAGACACTGACGACAATGGTTTTCCCTGACTACACCCAGTTAGTACAGACTCAGCGTCGTTTCTTTGGTGAGGTCAAGCAAAAACTACGCCCGCTTAACATTCAGTACAGGCACCTCTTCCTGGCCCGGGTGCAAGTGGTTTTCCAAGACAAATTTCTCTTCTGCGACACGCCTGAGGAGGCATGGCCATGGGCAACAGAGGGACGTCCGTTGCGACTGAACGTCCAGAATCCTGCACCACCCAGCAGCACTGAGGGCGCTCGGCGGGACATGCCGACCCTCCGACCACGTCGCAAGCACTCCGGAAGGCGGAGGGGCCAACGATATGCTCGCTCGGACTCTCCGATGGGCCCTTCGCTGGGACACACGCCTGGGCCACCCGGGGAGACCTCCCCTGCCAGACGGCGCTCTGGCTCCTTGGGCAGCCCTGATCCCGGATCAGCCTCGCCTCACTCATCCTTGCTGTACCTCCCATGTCTGTTCTTTCCCGCACACCGACGCTTCTCTCAGGGCCGGTATGAGCCCATCGCTGCAATGTCAGCTTTTTTGTTGTCTCAGATATTGTCTGGTGTCAACCAAGCCTAGGATGTCCATATCTATAGCCATCGGTGACCAGTTAGTTATTAGGCAAGGTTCTAACCTTGCCTAATAACTAACTGGTCACCGATGGCTATAGATATGGACATCCTACTATGAGGAGGGGTCCTCCATGACTTTCCCTGTTTCCAAGCATTTTAGCTGTTTACTGTTTGGGTGACAGATGCTTCAGTTCCTGAAGTGTAGGGTGGGGGGTTGGGAGAGGTTGGCGCTCCTGCTCCTGTTTGTTCTGTTTTTATCTTCTATGTTTTCTGCACCACCTTTGTTCCATTATATCTGGGTTAACACATTTCAGGCACTGCTACGACACCCAGTGGCGTAACGAAACATGAGGGGGCCCCCTGCAAACTACATGGAGGGGGCCCCCCTCCCATCCTCCGTGCCAGTCTAGAGCTCTGAGGCTAGCGACCCGCCATACTGCAGCGGAAGCGGGGCGATTGTTACGCCACTGTCACCAATGCAGCCGTTATAAGTAACACTGGATGGTGGAGTTAAAGGTTGGGCTTAGTCTGCCAGCAGGCTGTCATAGGGCGTAGTCCATCCCTTACAGGGCCCCTGCCATCAGTAGGCCGGGGAAGTTTGCCCAATTTTAGGTGGGTTTCCTGATGCAGACTCCTGTCATGATATACAACACCGGGCCCACTTATCGTTCAGTTTTGACAAAAGTGCATCCACTGCTCCTTCTCGTTTCCGTTTAAAAACATTAGACAATGCGACAATGCAGTATTTCAAAAGCAGATGTAACTACCACTGCTCCTTCTCGTTTCCGTTTAAAAACATTAGACAATGCGACAATGCAGTATTTCAAAAGCAGATGTAACTACAAAGAGCGCATTTTGATAATACATTTTTATTTTTATTAGACAATAGCAATCTTGAGAGGCATTGCATAGGTTCATACACACTTTGACCCCAATTCCATCACAGTCTCTCTCTCTCTCTCTGTCAGTCAGTATCTCTCTTTCAGTCAGTCAGTCTATCTCTCTGTCATTCAGTCTCTCTTAGTCAGTCACTCTCAGTCAGTCAGTCTCTCTCTCTCTCTCTCTGTCTCTCTCTGTCAGTCAGTCAGTCAGTCCCTCTCTGTCAGTCAGTCTCTCTCGGTGTCAGTCAGTCTATTTCTCTCTGTCATTCAGTCTCTCTCAGTCAGTCTCTCTCAGTCAGTCAGTCAGTCTCTCGCTCTCTCTCTGTCTGTCAGTCAATCTCTCTCTGTCAGTCTCTCTCAGTCAGTCTCTCTCAGTCAGTCTCTCTCAGTCAGTCTCTCTTAGTCAGTCTCTCTCTCTGTCAGTCAGTCTCTCTCTCTCTGTCAGTCTCAGTCTCTCTCTCTGTCAGTCAGTCTCTCTCTCAGTCAGTCTCTCTCAGTCTGTCTCTCTCAGTCTGTCAGTTTTTCTCTTAGTCAGTCTCTCTCTCTGTCAGTCAGTCTCTCTGTCAGTCAGTCAGTCTCTCTCTGTCAGTCAGTCTCTCTCTGTGAGTCTCTCTCTCTCAGTCAGTCTCTGTCAGCCAGTCTCTCTCTCTCTCTGTTAGTCAGTCTCTCTTTCTCTGTCAGTCTCTCAGTCTCTTTCTCTCTCTGTCAGTCTTTGTCAGTCAGTCTATCTCTCTCAGTCAGTCAATCTCTCTCTGCCAGCCAGTCTCTCTCTCCCAGTCAGCCTCTCTCTCTCCCAGTCAGTCAGTCTCTCTCAGTCAGTCATTCTCTCTTTACCCCAGTCAGTCAGTCTCTCTCTCTCTCAGTCAGTCTCTCTCTCAGTCAGTCTCTCTCCAAGTCAGTCTCTCTCCAAGTCAGTCTCTCTCAGTCAGTCTCTCTCAGTCAGTCTCTCTCAGTCAGTCAGTCTCTCTCACAGTCAATCAGTCTATCTCTCTGTCAGTCAGTCTCTGCCTCTCTCTCTCAGTCTCTCTTTCTCAGTCAGTTTCTCTCTACCTTAGTCAGTCTCTGTCAGTCAGTCAGTCTCACTCTCAACCAGTCTCTCTCTCTCTGTCTGTCAGCCAGTCACTCTCTCTCTTAGTCAGTTTCTCAGTCAGTCAGTCTCTCGGTCAGTCAGTATTCAGTCTGAGTCAGTCAGTCTCTACTCTCTCTCCATTCTCTCTCTCAACTCTGTCCACTCTATCTCTGCTGTCTCTCTCTCCACTTTCTCTCTCCACTGTCTCCCTCCACTGTCTCCCTCCACTGTCTCCTTTCACTGTCTCCCTCCACTCTCTCTCTCTCCACCCTCTCCCCCTTCTCTCTCTACTTTCTCTCCACTCTCTCTCTCCACTCTCTCTCTCTCTCCACTCTCTCTCTCCACTCTCTCTCTCCACTCTCTCTCTCCACTCTCTCTCCACTCTCTCTCTCTCCACTCTCTCTCCACTCTCTCTCTCTCCACTCTCTCTCTCTCCACTCTCTCTCTCTCCACTCACTCTCTCTCCACTCACTCTCTCTCCACTCACTCTCTCTCCACTCACTCTCTCTCTGCTGTCTCCCTCCACTGTCTCTCTCTCCACTGTCTCTCTCTCCACTGTCTCTCTCTCCACTGTCTCTCTACTCTCCACTCTCTCTCCACTCTCCA
The DNA here is from genome assembly GCF_964263255.1 of Lissotriton vulgaris. Taxonomy (NCBI): domain Eukaryota; kingdom Metazoa; phylum Chordata; class Amphibia; order Caudata; family Salamandridae; genus Lissotriton; species Lissotriton vulgaris. The sequence goes on from NC_141688.1 coordinate 201,967,027, forward strand.
CTCTCTCTCGACTCTCTCTCTCTCTCCACTCTCTCTCTCTCTCTCTCTCTCTCTCTCTCCACTCTCTCTCTCTCTCTCCACTCTCTCTCTCTCTCTCCACCCACTCTCTCTCTCTCCACTCTCTCTCTCTCCACTCTCTCTCTCTCTCTCTCTCTCCACACTCTCTCTCTCTCCACACTCTCTCTCTCCACACTCTCTCTCTCTCCACTCTCTCTCTCTCTCCACTCTCCACTCTATCTCTCTCCACTCGGTCTCTCCCCTCTCTCTCTCCACTCTCTCTCCACTCTCTTTCCACTTGCTCTCTCCACTCGCTCTCTCCACTCGCTCTCTCCACTGTCTCTCTCTTCACTGTCTCTCTCTCTCTCCACTCTCTCCAGTGTCTCTCCATGCTCTCTCCACTCTCTCTCCACTCTCTTTCTCTCCACTGTCTATCTCCACTCTCTCTCCACTGTCTACTCTCTCTCCACTGTCTCTCTCCACTCTCTCTCTCTCTAGCTACTCTCTCTCTCCACTGTTTCTCTCCACTGTTTCTCTCCACTCTCTCTCTCTCCACTCTCTCCCACTCTCCCTTACAAAGTAGTGTGCGTTCCATGGTTGTCTGCAGAAATGTTTCCAGGGGGGGCACATTTTTAACTTCATCACCATCCCCCTTGCACCCTTCTCTCCTCTGCCTTGCTCTCTTCTTGCCCTCCCTCTTGCACCTTTCCCCCCCTCCCCCTTGCATCCTTCTCCTCCTTCCCTTGTACCCTAGTCCACCTCCACCTTGCACCCTTTTCTACCTTGCACCATTCTCCCTCTGCCTTGCACCCTTCTCCCCTCTGCCTTGCACCCTTCTCCCCTCTGCCTTGCACCCTTCTCCCCTCTGCCTTGCACCCTTCTCCTCTCTGTCTTGCACCCTATTCCACCCCCGCCTTGCACCCTTCTCTACCTTTGACCCTTCTCCTTTCTGCCTTGCACCCCTTCCCCCCTCCGCCTTGCACCCTTCTCTACCTTGCACCTTTCTCCTCTCTTCTTTCCACCATTCTCCTCTCTGCCGTGCACCCTTCTCCCCTCTGCCCTGCACCCTTCTCCCCTCTGCCTTGCACCCTTCTCCCCCTCCACCTTGCACCCTTCTCCCCCTCTGCCTTGCACCCTTCTCCCCTCTGCCTTGCTCCCTTCTCCCCTTTGCCTTGCACCATTCTCCCCTTTGCCTTGCACCCTTCTCCCCTTTGCCTTTCACCCTTCTCCCCTTTGCCTTTCACCCTTCTCCTCTCTGCCTTGCACCCTTCTCCTCTCTGCCTTGCACCCTTCTCCCCTCTGCCTTGCAACCTTCTCCCCCTCTGCCTTGCACCCTTCTCTACCTTGCACCCTTCTCCTCTCTTCCTTGCACCCTTCTCCCCTCTGCCTTGCACCCTTCTCCCCTCTGCCTTGCACCCTTCTCCCACTCCACCTTGCACCCTTCTCCCCCTCCGCCTTGCACCCTTCTCTACCTTGCACCCTTATCCTCCCTTCCTTGCACCCTTATGCCCTCTGCCTTGCACCCTTCTCCCCTCTGCCTTGCAACCTTCTCCCCTCCGCCTTGCACCCTTCTCCCCTCCGCCTTGCACCCTTCTCCCCTCCGCCTTGCACCCTTCTCCCCTCTGTCTTGCACCCTTCTCCTTTCTGCCTTGCACCCTTCTCCCCTCTACCCTGCACCCTTCTCCCCCTCCGCCTTGCACCCTTCTCTACCTTGCACCCTTCTCCTCTCTTCCTTGCACCCTTCTCCTCTTTGCCTTGCACCCTTCTCTTCTCTGCCTTGCACCCTTCTCCCCTCTGCCTTGCACCCTTCTCCCCTCTGCCTTGCACCCTTCTCCCCTCTGCCTTACACCCTTCTCCCCTCCGCCTTGCACCCTTCTCTACCTTGCATCCTTCTCCCCCTCTGCCTTGCACCCTTTTCCCCTCTGCCTTGCACCCTTCTCAGCCCCCCTCCTTCCCTCCTTCCCTCCTGCGGATGCCCATGGTGTGTTCTAACAAGAGGGCTTACCTGAGGGCACCATTTTGTTGCCTCATCCCTTCTCATGTGAGCTTTGCCCTGGAGAATGCTCTCTCTAGGGGCCCCCACTCCCACCCTTGTCAGGGTCCAGAGCACTGCTCTGTGCTGTCTCCTGCTCTTGCTCTCTGAGGCCCCCACCCCATCCTTGTCCCTGTCTCTTCTCTTCTCTTGTGGGGTGGGCTTTGCTTATGGAGAGGAGAGAGTGGGGGCCGGGCTCTGAGCTGCCTCAGAGGAGCAGTGGAGAGCGCTGTCTCTGGGGCCCCCACCCCACCCCATCCTTGTCCCTGTCTCTTCTCTTCTCTTGTGGGATGGGGCCCCCAGCCCATCCTTGTCCCTGTCTCTTCTCGGGTGGGGGCCTGTCACTGTCTCTTCTCTTGTGGGTTGGGGCCCCCACCCAAAAATTGTCCCTGTCTCTTCTCTTCTCTTGTGGGGTGGAGCCCCCACCCCATCCTTGTCCCTGTCTCTTCTCGGGTGGGGGCCTGTCACTGTCTCTTCTCTTGTGGGATGGGGTACCCACCCCATCCTTGTCCCTGTCTCTTCTCGGGTGGGGGCCTGTCACTGTCTCTTCTCTTGTGGGATGGGGCACCCACCCCATCCTTGTCCCTGTCTCTTCTCTTCTCTTGTGGGGTGGGGCCCCCACCCCATCCTTGTCCCAGTCTCTTCTCGGGTGGGGGCCTGTCACTGTCTCTTCTCTTGTGGGATGGGGCACCCACCCCATCCTTGTCCCTGTCTCTTCTCTTCTCTTGTGGGGTGGGGCCCCCACCCCATCCTTGTCCCTGTCTCTTCTCTTCTCTTGTGGGGTGGGGCCCCCACCCCATCTGTGTCCCTGTCTCTTCTCTTGTGGGGTGCGCTTTGTTTATCGAGAGGAGAGAGTGCCGGGCTCTGTGCTGCCTCAGAGGAGCAGTGGAGACTGCTGTCTCTGGGGCCCCCACCCCACCCCATCCTTGTCCCTGTCTCTTCTCTTCTCTTGTGGGGTGGGGCCCCCACCCCATCCTTGTCCCTGTCTCTTCTCTTTTCTTGTGGGGTGGGCTTTGTTTATCAGAGGAGAGAGTAGGGGCCGGGCTCTGTGCTGCCTCAGAGGAGCAGTGGAGACTGCTGTCTCTGGGGCCCCATCCTCTTTCCGGGACTGCCTCTGGCTCTGACTGAAGTGAAACAATGTATATTGATACTTTGTTTCTCTACAGTCAGAGGGAGGGGGCGAGCAGGCTGCACCTGCTTCAGACAGAGGGAGAGAGGCTTGCTTCATCGCAGGCCTCTCTCACAGCCCTCAGAAGAGCTGAGGGGGCCGGGGTCCCCTGGGGGCCCCCTTCATTAACTGTAGAGAGTGAGGCCCCCCCCCCCCCGCACTGCGGGGGCTGCGGGGCATTTGTTACGCCCCTGACGGCACCATGTCCACGGGCTCTGGGCAACACCTCATTTCCACTATCTCTGCCATGCTGCTAGGCGGCCCAGCTCCCTCCACGACCTCCTCCGGTCTGGCAATTCTAGCGGGGTGTCATCGCTCCATATAATGTTCTGGAATGTTAATAGCCTGCTGGACAAGATCAAGCGCACAGCCGTCCTGGGATGTACCCAGCGTTAGGTCGCAGACATACTCCTGCTTCAGGAGACCCATCTGCTAGGCCACCACTGTCCCTTTCTTGCATGCTATGGCTATGGAGCTGTTTGGCATTCTGGATTTAGTAGGGGGTCAAGAGGGGTGGCTATTCTGGCGCGTCACACTCTTCACCTGATAGCGGGTAAAGTGACGCACGACCCTCCGATGTTTTATTCTTCTAGAAGGGACTCTTGGGGATCGCCCATTTAACCTACTGGCTGTTTATTTCCCTCCTGCCCTGTTGGCTCCCACGCTCGGCAGACTTACCTCGCCGGTCGCTGCCTTGCCCCTGGGACTGACCGTTGTGTGGGTTGACTTCAATGCAATTATGGACCCCGGCCTTGACACCTAGTCTCCTCCTTCTGCCTCTAGGACTACCTAATCTGGTCTCCTCTCAACATCGGCTGCTAGCCTGGGTCTCGGGGACGCATTGAGACTTTGGTACCCGACTGCGTGACAATACGCTCATTCCTCGGCCACGGTGGTACACATGCACGCCTAGACTACGTTTTTCTGATGGCCCAGGATTGCCGAGCGATTCAAGAAATCTCTATCCTCCCTATGGGCCTGTCAGACCATTCTCCAGTGATGCTACACGTAGGGCCCCTCCCCCCATCCTACCATCCACTTTGGTGACTAAACGCCTGGTTCCTCCAAGACGAGGAGTTCAAGGACCACATAGGTGCCGAACTCCGCCTTTATTTCACTACTAACCAAGGCTCGATATCCTCTTCCCGTACCCTCTGGGAGGACGGAAAAGCCACCATTCAGGGGTTCACCAAGGGCCAACTTAAATTCACCTGTGCGGCGCGTGACTCCCAGCTCACGCTTCTGGAAGCGCAGGCCGGCCAGCTCGAGCCACTGCACCCTGAGGATAGATCTGATGCCCAGGAAAGGAGACTTGCATTCCTAAGGGATGACAGAAGACAGACCACCCTAGAAGCCGCCAAACTGCTCTGGCATTCATCCATGGCCCGAGTATATGGCTGGGAAGATAAAAATGGGAAGCTCCCCCATCGCCTCTCCACCTACCCTATGGCCAACTATATAATACCGGCAGTGGCTGATAAGAGCGTTGAGCTCCATTGTGCTCCGTTAGTGGTGGCTAAATGCTTTGCCATATACTATGCTACCCTCTATTTGGCACGGACACCTGCTCTTTCACTCTCCGAGCTCCTCCGGTGAGAAAGGTTCCCCCTTCTGCATAGTGACTCTGAAAGGGCAGCATTGGACTTTCCGCTCACCCCTGAGGAGGTATCTGTTGCCCACTCACGCCTGGCAGCCGGTAAGACACCAGGTCCGGACTGGCTCCCCCAAGAATTTTATTCGTCCTACTGAGATACCTTGGTCTCGCCTCTCATAGCGATGTACAATGAAGCAGTGGAGTGCGGCTCTTTCCGTCCGGAGACGGACCTAGCGGCCATCGTAGTGATCCCCAAGTCCCAGCCCCCCTCGAATTGTTGCTCGGACTTTCGTCCCATTTCACTCATCATTACTGAGCTTAAAAATCTACGCCTCCGTCTTGGCCAACCGCATACGACCGCATCTAGCTAAGTTGGTTTACCCAGACCAATGCGGCTTTATGCCTCTCTGAAGGACTAGACATTGTCTTAGGCACCTTCATCTTGCTCTTGAAAATCGGCACTTGCTAACCCCCTACTTGTCTCTCCTTCCTGTAGACTTTGAGAAGGCTTTCGATTCGGTTGACTGGGGCTATTTGGGGGCTGTATTGGAACAGATGGGCTTTGGCATTGCTTTCCGCAACTTGGTGAGAACGCTCTACCACCGACCCTGGGCACAGGTCCTTGTCAATGAAGCTCTATCCCTCCCGTTCCCCATTAGACGGGGTTACAGCAGGGATACCCCTTCTCCCCGATCCTATTTGCTTTGGCAATGGAACCCCTTGCCTGCCTTATACGATGTAACCACTCTCTCACTAGCTGGAAGTGGCCCGGCTTTGCAGAAGATAAAATCGTGCTCTATGCAGATGATGTATTGCTGTTTCTGTCTGGCCTGGCCCAATCGGGGCCCAGATTCCTGCGAGCACTGAACCTCTACGAATGCTTCTCCAGCCTTCGGCAAAACCCGGCCAAGTCCATTCTTGTGCCCCTCGTGCGAGTGCTTTGACTGGCAGTCGACGATCTCCCTTCGACGGCAGTCCTTCAAATACTTGGGGATCTGGACTTCCCTTCTCCCCGAACTCATGTGGTCACTCAACGTCACCCCACTGGTTAAGCGGTCCGTGCCGACCTCCTTACATGGCGCACACTGCCCCTGAACCCTCTAGGCAGGATAGCCCTGTTCAACATTATGATTCTACCTCGCTTTTTGTATATGCTTCAGAATACACATCTCTACCTTGCTAGGTCTTGGTACCGTGAAATAGATGATCTGTCCGCTAAAGTTTATCTGGGGGGGCCTGAGGCCCAGGCTGGCCCTGGCCCAATGCTGAATCCCACCTTTTGATGGAGGTCTTGGAATGACAAGCCTCTATCTCTACTAGCTAGCGACGCGACTCCTTACGATCCACGACTGGTTTAATGGCGGCTGATCCGACCCGGCGAATCGCTTGGAATTGCGCACCATGAGCTACTCCTCTATCCAGGGGACGCTTTACCGAGCCTTTGTTCCTCGGGCTCTCCCCAAAGTCACGCGTGGAGTATTCCTGGCTTGGAGGTCATCACTACGTCAATACCGCTGGGCGGGCAGGCTGACCCAATACACTCCCCTGTGGTGGGGCACCAGGCTCTGGAGCGGTATCCATCTACGCTCCTTTCAGAATTTGCAGACCAGGCACTCACTCCACCCCTCTAAATTTTTCGCATATTTGCAGCTGCACCATGCCCTCCGCTTCCACATCCCAGATGGCACCCCCTTGCCTGAGTATAGTTCACCTGAGGCTTAAGTCATGACCAGCGATTTGGGGAGAGGAGGGATCTCCCGGATTTATCAATCACTCACCAACAATACCCCCAACTCCCTCTCCCAACTCCGAGATAAATGGGAGGGCTGGTTCGGGGCTCTGGAAGATGAGGACTGCAGAGACGCCCTGATGGCCCCTAAAACAATTGCGGTTTCAGCGAGGCTCCGGCTGGTCCAAGTATACTTTCTGCATGCTGCCTATCTTACACCGCTGCGTCTCCACCGAGCGGGGCTTCGGCCTGGTGCTCTCTGTCCCCGCTGCTCCCACTCCCACGCAGACTTCCATCATATGGGTTGGCTTTGCCCTGCGAAACAGTGGTATTGGGAGTCTTTAACACAAGAACTGACTGTGGTCTTGGGCTGGGTAGTTCCTCTCGACCCTACATGTGTTCTGCTGGGCATCACCGATGGGTTGGATGGCAACAGGGCTGAGAAACTCTTCCTTAATACGGCACTGGTGGTAGCCAAGAGGGACATTGCTGACCTCTGGTTGGATAATACTGCACCCACATTGGTGCGCTGGCACAGGGGGGTGGACTGGTGTGCCGCGCAGGAGCTGCCTCTTTTTGTAGCCAGGGGGTACCCTAAGAAATTTTGTCACGGATATCGTATTCCTCAGGATCAGGGCGATGCTTATAGGGGTCCACCACCTGATTTCCACAAACTCTAAGTACATTCACAGAGCATAGAGGTAATCGAGCAAGGGATGGGATAGGGAAGGAGTGGCAACGGAAGGGATACCTGAAACGAGAGATGGAAAGGTGAGCATACATTAAAGACTGACTACTCTCAGTTAGTCTCGCTAGTAAGAACACACACCTAGAGTTTTTTCTTCGAGAGGTGAACCCTTCCTCATTTGTCGTGGTGAAGTAAATACGCCTCTGTTACCTTGATCAGAACTCTCCTACAAGACAAAGCAAACATTAGCCTCCTCCTCAAGCATTCAAGACTATAATGGGAACCCCTCATATTACCACATACATAACCCTCTCTTACACTCCCAGATATCCAAATAATAACTCTCTCAGAAAAATAAAGACTGAGATGAAAGCAAAACAAAAAAGAAATGAGGGGGTCTAGTCGTTCCTTAACCAAGACCGTTGCTACTCCAAATAGTCTCAGTAAATTCCAAGAATAATCTACAGTTCAACCAGCTTGCCCAGCAATAAAGTTTTGTTGAGAAAATGGAAGTTTGTTTTCAGCACAAAAATAGCAGCGTACTGGAATACTGAACAATCTTACCAGATCGCCAGAGTAGAGCCCCTTGTCTGAACTTAACTGTTTGTCCCGAAGAAAAAGTTGTCCTGCCAAATTCTCTCGGTAAAGCTCTGCTGAAGAACCCACTCCGGGAAAACAAAGGAATCAGTATGCCATCACTGACGTCCGTAGCGAAGAGATTCTTGAAATCACCTTTTCTCAAGAACCCAAATGCAGCCGCAGACGGAAGGGGAAATCCAACTATTCTTGCTCAGCCGAGCAAGATCACAATGCAATGCCCTGGAGAAACTGACAAAATGCCAGCTCCACCCTCGACGCGTCTCAGCCGAGAATGCGGAAGTAGCGGTGAACGAAACTGAAGCATGCGCCCCCCCAGAGCGACCGGCTCAGTAACACACTACGCGTCTCCGCCGAGAACGCGAGAAGACTGGAATCAAGAAATAAACACTCGAAAACAGAGCGGAACTGCTCTGCACTCCAGAAAGCCGAAATTGACATCAGGAATGAATCACGTACGGCGCTGCCTGCCCGGTATGTGTTTAAATACAGTTACTCCTCCCAGAAGGAAGGCATCCTGGGAAATGTAGTTCGGCTGATACCGCCAGACTGGTAGGCGCCGTTACTCAAGTCCTGATAAATTTCGCCGCATGTGGGGCAAATGGGTTGGAGTGATAGTAGACTATCTGGAGTGGTTTAGTCTTCAGATTAGAAGTGGAAATGTTGATACAGTATTTACATGTGTATAACCTTGATGCCAATGTGAAGTGTTATTCCCTTGGTCTTACCTTATATGATGTAGCTCTGAATGGTGCTGTTTGTTTTTGTTACATTCAAAATTCAATAAAAATTGATTATCAAAAAAAACTTTTTGCAATTTTTGTATCAGTCTGTCTTACTGTGTGTAGATCATGACTTACAAATACACAGTGCTTTCTGCCACAAGCTGTGACCTCCTAGCACTAAAAATACACCAATCACTATTTCCCACTGCACTAACCAAGATTTAACTCTGTGGCTCTCTGGTTACACACAGACCTCTGCAGTGCATTATCTAATAGAGGTTTCATAATGTAGTATAGGGCATTTCTCACAGAGTAACAGCGTTTTATATTTATTTATTTCTCATTTAAGCTGCCTGTTATTTTTATGGAAAAACCACAGTTGATGGACAGAATGCAGAACAGTGTCATACATTCACCCCAGTACAGAAATCTGGGTCTAAATCCATCATTTTTTTGCACTCCACACCACCCCAGTTCAGACATGGCTATATGCAAATCAGCCTCGATCCTGTGCCTCATGGGAACAGTCCAGCCCGAACTGCCAAGCCATGTCTTTCCTGGACCAGAATCAAGCATCCTAGGACCGGTTTCTGGCTATCAGCCTTCTTCAGCCAGGATAGCTTGACTCCAGTAGTGTGGAGAGCATGGGACTCACGTCTGAGCACACCCATCCCACTCGGGGTGACGAATGCAAAAACCACAGTTGATGGACAGAAGGCAGAACAGTGTTATTTTCATGGAGCTACCCGATGGTGAAAGACCTAAAATACATACAGAATATTTTGTTTTTAGCCACATCTTTGACTCATCCCCATGTTAAGACTCTCAAGGCCCTTTAGCCCACCCCAAACTTGACGGAAGTGAGCAACAGCAGCAAACTAATATGGCCAGGAGTCTGTTTTTGCTAAAATAGTAGTGTCTGTTTTCATAATGCTAAAAATAACCTTTTTAGAAAAACAGTATGAAGGAACCACTTCCTCCCTGGAATCAAAGAAAGCAAACAACCTAGACCTCACTGTTCACCATTAATAATTGTAAATGATGTGTTTTAATTATGATGAATATTGCCAACAACCTCCAGTTCCATGCAGCTGTAAAAGCCAAGCAATCAGCATCCCATAAAATATAGTATGGTCTACTTGGATGCCTTGCACCAAAGTAGCAGTCGCACTACAGCCTTAATACCCAGGGCCACTGGAAATATGCGAATATTACTATAATAGCAGCAACACGTGTTGCCGTGCAGGTGAAGGCCCTTTGCAGAGCTGGACAGTCACCTTTTCATTGTGTAATGCTATTTGTGTTTGTTAAACTGGTACTAAGGAGGTACAACCACGGATCAACTTTTTCTCTTGATAAGAAACAGCACACTCGTCACATTAGTTCAGAAACGTGTCATCATCTGAATAAGTTTTGTCAAATTATGTTTTGTTTGTGAAAAATAATTTATGATTGTCGATGGTTGTCAATGATGAGGAGAACCAGGTTCTAGAAATGTTTGTGACGAGGGGGTCCTTATACCTAAATAATGTAGACAATGGGGTCTCAGTATCACAATGTTTGAAGACTCTTCTAAAATATTTATTCACAACATATTTTTCCAATTAAGAGAAGTGTGCCTCTTTGTATTTCACCTGTTAATTGTATATTTGAAATACTTTTAAAGTTCAATTTGGAAAGTAAGCAAATGATTGTATTTAAATACTATCATGCCAGCCTACTAAGTACTACAACTTGATCGATGGTACACTCCTGCAGCACAGCACAGTGTTGCCAGGCTGAAGTCACAGGGCCACCGTGAGATTAAGGCGTTTGCCCTGGTGCGTGGTGCTAGGAAAGTAGAAACCAACACTAACCGATCGCCATTAGAGCCGGGTGCTGTTTAACATCAATGCGGGACATCCATGGACTGAGGAGGCCATTGTGTCAGCTGAGAAAGACCATGAGAGGTCAGAAGCCCTCAATGGTGGGGGACCAAAGCTCACAGAAGTGCATCGCTGTCACCAGCTCTTCCAGGTTGTTGAGACTGTTATAAACTTTCGTGAATTTAGCACCTAGACACTTATCAACAAGTAGTCTTATAGTACAGCATAAGACTTTGGGGTGCATAGGACTAGCATGGGCCAAATCAGGGAGTTCCCTCCAGTACAGAATAAGGGATAACTACAAATACTAGATGAGCCCAAGACACATGGGAGCTCGGAGTATTCCGGCCAGTATAGGGCTATGTTGATTATTTAGTATCCCTGCTGGTTCCAGGAAGGCACGGGCTGTGTCGGTCATGGCTTCTGCTCCTCTGGGAGAGAAGAGTGTATCTCCTGAAGAGGCCAGGTGCAGGAGTGTGAGTTATTGCCTGAGATGTAGGGGTTGCTAGCTACTAGAGGACCTAGACAGGATGAATTCTGTAGGGCACAAGAAGTGTGCCCTACATTTGTAGGACTTCAGAAAGAAGTCCTACAAATGAAGGCCATCAAAGATGTGGTTGGTAAACATAAAGTTGGTTGAGAATATGACTTATTTTATACTGAACAGCAGAATCCTGAGCCATGTGTTTTCTAGAGGCTAGTGGTTCGGTTAGTGCACAGGAACATTCTGTTGTCACTGGCCACAATGTGCCTATAGCAGGGTACTTAACTTAATGTAAGATAATTGTGAAGCACAGGTCACCTCATTCTAGTTTCTTAACACTGACTGGAATAACATGTTTATGGGACTTGGACATTAGAAAACCGGTTGTTTTACTGGACAGGGATGCGTAGAGATAAAAAGAGTTTTTGTAGAACCTGCCCCACTTTCCATATGAGTGGTAAGACAGTAGGGAGGACTAAGGTACAGCTAATGCCTCGACCAGGTGCAGGTGTTCCATTGAACAGGTGGAAATAGACATAGTTGGTCCATTGACTTCAGCCCCCTGAGCCTGACTGTCAGGGGGCTAAAGTTTATGTCGCCAGGTACCCCGAGGCAGTACCTCTGAGGAGCATGACTGCATGGGTAGTGGTGAGAGTTCTCCTGGTGATTCTTTCTAGTGCATGAAATCCGAGGATGTTGATTTCATACCAGGGAACTTATTTTATTTTCTCACACATGAGAGAGATGTGGGAACAAGCTGGTGTGACATACGACTTCTCCACGACTTACCACCCACAGACAAATGGTTTTCTGGAAAGGTTCAACAAGATACTGAAAAGTATGAAGGGAACTCTGTCAGACAAACTACGGAGAAAGTGGAATCTTCTTCTGCCATGTCTAGTTTGCTTACAGCGAGATTCTGTAGAATGGGGTAGAGTTCAGTCCCTTTGAGCCTCTTTATGGATACTCAGTGCACAGTCCCCTCACCCTGGTCATAGAAAGGTGGGAAGGAACATCAGAGTCTCCACAGAAGAATGTGGTGGACTGTGTGATTGATTTTAGGTAATTGATGGTGTAATACATGAGTCAGGCAAAGGAAAGCCTACAGACGAAGCAAGAAATAACAAAGGACTTTGATGGTATATATGTAATAGGATGGCAAGGAGGTGTTGGTAATAAAGCCTAATTGTCCCCATGCTATGGAGGACAAATGGTGTGGGTCATAAAAGGTAGTTGAGAAGATTTCTGTAGTCAACTACTCGATTGACACAGGTACCACAAGGGAACCCACAAGGGTGCTTCATGTGAATAGGCTGAAGCTACACCGCCGGCAATTTTATACAGTGATTGAGTTGGCTATGACAGAGGAGGTCAAGTAAGACAGGGAGCTTCTTCTTGACCTGCTGCATAGAGACATGAAGGATAGCACTGGCGGAGTATGCCTGCTGTATTTAGATGGTGAGCAATCTTGGAGAAGTCTGCGAGACATGGGCAGTCTTACGTCCATAGACCCACTAACATTTCAATACAGTGGGCAGACCGGAAAGTAGGTGGGTGGGGAATCCAACAGCCAAGTGATAGTGGGACTATTACAGCTAAAATCTAATTCAGGCCCTATGCCCAATCAACCAGAGTACAGTCTGGACCACCCGCGGACAGGCCCTGTCCGTGATAATAGATCCCATTTTCCCCCAGCGTGCTCCTCCAGAGCTCTGACCAAGGATGTGACCACGGTCTTCCTCGCTGCCGAAGTAGGTGTTTCACAGCCTGCCACTTCCCTTTGCCAGGCCTCGCTAGTTCTTAGCTGTCTGTACTGCCCGACCGGAACCGAGGAGCTCCTTTCACCAATTTTCCCCACACGTTTTGTGACATGGAGGGCCAGTGCATGGGGCACAGGCCCTGCCCGAGCGCAGACAGGGTGTGCAACCATGCCCTCCTTCCCTGTTGAAGAGGGAGAGGGCTTCATGGGCCTGCCTCTTCACCTACGCCAGGCCTCACCAGTTCTTAGGAGAACAGTAAGACTTGCCTCATGATGGGCCCACCTGGGGGGTGCGGAACATCGACCGTCACTGCCATTCAAGACTGGACCAGGCACCTGCTGAGTGCTTCTTAGAGTGTTCTACTGCTTGTATTTCAGCTTAGCACCCCGGGGTTGGTCCTTCCTGTAGGGCTGGTCTCTACTCTTTACCCTAAATCCATTGGGGGAGAAAAAGAGTCCTCCCTGGTCTGCAGCCATCCTGCCCTGGGTAGTGACTGTTGCCGCCATACCGTTGGCGCAGGGTGCTGCCTTGGGTCGGGTCTGGTGGTGCAGTGGACAAATGCTTCCACTGTAGGGGCCTCTGTTTGACCTAATGGTCACAGATACTAATCCCGTTTGGTCCACTCAGCCTTTCATTTATCTGGGTAACAATATACACCTGTTATTCAGCGCCTTGAGACCTTCAGTGATACGTGCGCTTTACAAATGTACATGTTATGTTATGGGTGCCTTTCACCTTCCTGGAGCCTAAGCGTGGGATGTCAAGGAGGTTTTAGCTCAACCCACTCCACATCATCTCCACATGGGCCTGCCTGGAAAGTACATTGTCATCGACTATTAACCCCCCACAAAGTGGGGGCTCACAGAACAAAAGGAACAAAAGTTGGAGTTAGCTAGTCGGCCAGGCCATCTGGTCACCAAGCCTGGTGAACAGATGGCCCGGGAGGACTCAGTGACCACATAGCTGTAGACGACCCAGCAACCACATGTCTCAGAACGCAGGATCTAGGCCCCAGGACTCACGTCCCAGGCCACAGGTCCTAGGCCCCAGTCACATGGCTAGAAGAGTGCACTGTGACGCTGGTGCTCGGCCAGCGCTCAGGAGGTACCTTCCGACAGCTACTTGCCTAGTAGTGACTTGCGTGGGAGGATAGAGATCCTGCTCCGGACATCTGGTCAACCTGCTGACCTGCAAGGGACTGTGCGACTGTCCTTGCACTCAGCAGCACAGGGCGGGAGTGGAAGGCCCCACGTGCCAAGTGGCACGTGATGGAAAAAACCCTCTGTGGCTGTATCCCCCTCCTCTGCAGGCCGGCAGCAGAGGGACTCACCCCCTGGTGGGGTGGAGAGGGTGCTGTGGGTATCCACGGACTGAGACAAAGGATTCGTTCAGAGGATGCATTCCATTAGATTTCAGCGAGGTAGCTGCTCTGCTACTACCAAAAAAAACCTGACCCAGAATCAGGTTGTCTACAAATGATTAGGACCGGGTGCCCCACAAACATACAGTGAACTAAGGGTGATGGAAGCAGCCTTCTTCCACCGGTGCTTTGGTCCCCAAGCGAGCAGCTCAATGCACCAGCCTAAGAGGCGTGGTATCCCAGGCCAACCGAGGTTCGATGGCACTGTGGTATTCTTACGGTTTAGGGGGGATTCTGACTAAGAGGCGTTCAGTCATAATCCCACAGATGGCAGCTTAACCCTATTGGTTCATAGGCCAAGCACATACATCAAATGTGTGAACCTGCAATTCCTCTTATACTGAGCAGTATTACTATTGCAACAACACATCATCAGTAGGGTAAAACTAATGTGTCTCACGACGGTCTACATCCATCTCACATGATCTATTAGTGGGTGAACAATCCACCCCTTGATGAATTCTGCTTCTGAAAGATAAGAAGAGCTGACATCGAATGATCAAAAAGTTATGTTGCTATTAACGTTTTACTGCCATCAGCCAGTCATCCCTGTGGTATCTTTTCTGACACCCCCTGCTTGAAAACTTAAAAGTCAGAAGGATTGTGTGGCCCCGCTTTCAAAATCTGTATTCATACTGAAATTTAGATCAAGCATGCTTTTCCCCTTCTGTTCTGCGGAAGGTTTCTGTCCTCCCAGAGCTCGCCTTAGGACACCTGCATTAACATTTGACAGTTGTACCCCCCGTAAAACTCACCTCCTGCCACTGTCACCATTGTCGGTTGTGCATGGAGCCCGAAGCGATAGCCCACGGGACACACATCCTGTATCACCGGCTAAGTGAAAAAGCATTAATAGTAGTGGTATTTTGCCAGCGGGTCAAGGACTTCTCACTTATCCTCCACCTCTCTTGCAGTCGCAGTGTCAGACTAGAGTACAGCTGAATGGAGCTTCTTTACCTATTACTGCATAACCCGTTCTCTTGGCTGTCGTTTCGCTAGATGACGAGGCATTTTAGTATTTCTGTACCATAACACTGTGGCTTATTCTGGGTTATTATTGCTGCCTATGTTATGTAATGTTAATAACAACTTATAAAGCGCACGGACACCCATGGGTTTCATGGCGCTAAGTCTGAGGGAAGTTGCCAAAAGTTCCTATGCATAGGCTTGCTCAAATAGCGAAGTATTAAGGGCTTTCATGAAGACCAGAAAATTGTCACAACTCCTGAGTGTCAGGGGAAGAGAGTTCCAGAAACTGGGGCCCAGATAAGAGAAGCAGCATCCTTCTTGCTGTTTCCGTTTGAATGGGGGATTGTTACTAGATGAAGGTGGGCTGAACGGAGGTTGTGCGGGGGTTCGTATTTAGTGTTCATGTTTTTAATAAATCTGGGGCTGTTACCGTGCAGGGCCTTAAAAGCTAAGCATCCCGTCTTAAAGGCTGCCCGTTGGGCCATCGGTAACCAGTGAAGTTTCGACAGTCCCGTTCTAGCTGACTGCTATTTAGGCTGTTTCCAGATGAGTCTTGCTGCCTGGTTATGAACAATCTGTAATCGTTTCAATAACCCCACTGGCAGACCAAGGTAAAGTGCGTTAAAAAAATCGATCAGCGAAAGTACCAGGGCTATCACCACCTGTATGAGGGCTGAGTATGTCAGCAGGTGGTCAATTTTCTTGATTTTCCGTTGTTGGAGAAAACTGGAAGAGGTCACTGCTAACACCTGTCTTTTGAGTGAGAGATCGGCATTAAGAATAATCCCTAACCTTTTAACCGAGGGGTACAGAGTGGGAGGAGACCTCAGGTCCTCCGACCAGTAATGCGGGCCCCAGCTGATCTCGCTCTTCCCAGGCAACACTAATACTGTCTTGCCTGGGCTGAGTTTCAGGTGGTTCAAGTCCATCCAACGCTGGATGTGAGACATGGTCGCCTGGAACTCAGCCGCAGAGTCAGGGGAACCCAGTGGGATTATAAACTGAAGATCATCTGCGTAATTGAAAATGGTCCTCTTCCTGTTTTTTAGAGAATGAATCAGGGGTCTGAGATATAAATTAAACAATAGCGGTGATAGAGACGAGCCTTGAGGTACCCCACAGTTGGAAGTAAGTTTTGGAGCAGTGAACGTTCTGTGCCTGACTGATTCAGTCCGGTCGGCAAGGAAAGATTCTATCCATCTGAGTTCGGGTCCCCTCAGGCCAGCCTGCTCGACACGGTTCAACAAGATGTTATGGTCGACCGCGTCAAACGCGGCCGGCAATTCCAGACGCACCAGAGCCTGGTGGTTGGGTACTAAGTAGTCAGAACGTTCGCTGAAATTCGAGAGACACCTCGACACATGGGCCTTCAGTAGTTTCCGCGAACCAACGTATCATAGCACATAGTTTAGTTGCAATGTATATTTAACCACTATGGGCACAAGTTAGCCGACGTTTTACCATTCCAAGATGGATGATGTTTTCCAGTCCTATTACTCTGTCCATGGCTCTTAGGTGGGATGGATGATGTTTTCTAGTCCTATTACTCTGTCCATGGCTCCAAGGTGGGAGGTCACGAGTATACAACTCTAGCAGTCCTGTTTCACTGTCGACCAAACAAATGTGGGTATATAACACCGCAACATGCTGTCAGAAGTTTAGTTCGTGGTAGAGTTTGGAAGCACAACGGCGTCATTTTGAACAGTCAGAGGTGAGTCTATGTCTGGTTGAGCTAGTATAGGCCTAGAGCGCGTGTAATCTTAGAATTTTACTAGTAGACTTGCTTTCTTTGCAGATAGTAACTAAGAAGCCCAGATTCTTAATGGAGAGGATAACGCAACTTTGGTGAGCTTATATACATAAAGGGGGTTACAGCACTCGATACAGTGCCAGTGTTTAAGTTTGACAGATTTAGTGTGCAAAGAGGGAAGAGCAGTTCCATTGGTCACCGAGATAAGTGGAGATCAGATTTTCTTAGTAGCATAAGAAGGTGGCTCAGTTTATTTTGGGCAGTGGCTAGTGTTAATGCATGCAATTAAGATGTGTTATTGTATTGGTTAAGTTCAAACAGTATTCAAGAACGATGTTGTTGATACGTGTGGTGTAGTAATTTTCCGGTTCTTTACTGAGTCATGAATTTTTTGAGAATATCAATTTTGCTGGCAAGACAGGAATTTTCTAATATACCCTTGCTTTTTTGCATCTTAGATAGTGAAATATCAAGAAGCATTCCCCGCAGGTGCCGGTACGTGCTCGAGTACAGATGGCTTCGGTGCTCACGCACGAGTGATTATTGTCTTTCCACTTAGACTTATTTCTTTCAGTCACAGCTACTTAGTATCAAGTAAGTGAACATTTAGAGGAATAGATTCCCCATCAGGCTTCTGAACAAATTGATGTCTAGGTTGTGATGCATATATATCTTGTCGTTTTCGTTCTCAGCTGAGAGATTGAGATTTATCAACTTTACATGTTGGAGCACTTGAATTCTGATAAATGACATTGAGGAGTTGAGATGTGAGTACCTTTCTTACTATTTTTGCCCCTACAACATACGCAGTATGGTGGCACACTTACCATTAACATCGAGTTTATCCCTTGTTGCGCCCTGAATTTTGTAAATTAACACTGTAACGCAAGACACATTGATAGCGGTAGAGAAGTTTTCTCCAGTTTAGTTTTTACCTCTTTTCTCTTTCTATTTTTTGACCTGGATCAATTGTCCGATGTTTATATCATTTATGTAATCAACTGTTCAAATTAGATGCCAGAACACATATATCTAGCTTCAGTGTTTTTCATGAACTGCCTTCGCAAATTATTTAATGAGATGTTAGTTGAAGTTCTTTGTAAACAAATGAAATGTTAACACGGATTATTGATACGTTGTCTCATTCTTACAGTGCCCCTGAAGAAGGGAACCCCCCGAAATGCATTGGGCTTATTTCTCAACTATGTCTTCACCTTCATCAAAAAGTTTTTCAACATCAGAGTTATTACAACAAATTTATAATGTGATGACATTTACTTGTTAATTTTCAGATTGTGTATTGATTTCAAAATGAATATGTTGAAATGAACAAGATTTACAAGCAAAAGATTATATAAAGCTACGTTTTGAAAAAGAATTTCTTTCTTTGAATTTTCTCTTCGAGTGATAACATTGAAATATTATAGGTTATCAATTGTTCACATTGGTTATACTTTATACATATAGGAGTGCGCTTGGTAAACTAGTGGAATTTTCCACCAGAGGTTGATTATTCCTCCAGTATTTTGGCCATGAAGGGAAGAAGAGAAATAGGGTGATTATTAGAGGGATTTATGGGGCCTGCCCCTGTTTTTTTATAAGGGGAACGACAGTCGCGTTCTTAAAGGCGCTGGGAACCTTGCCTTGAGCGAGAGATTCATTAAGGAAGGGGACTACACTCTGAGGCAGGACAGAAAATACATCTTTTAAGACATTTGGTGGGCAACTGTCATTAGTACACCCAGAATTGACACGGGTCATTAGCTCCGAAAGTATTTTATGGCAAATAGGTTGGAGGGCGTCTAAAGAGAAGTGGTAGTTGAAAGTATCATCCAGTGGCTCCCAGCTAGAATAATTAGGGAGGCTGTCTTTGATGAAAGAGATTTTATCCATAAAAAAGTTGTTCAGAGAGTTGCAGAGCTCTTGAGTAGCAGCCTGAGTGGATGAGGTTCTCTCATCATTACATAAATCATTCACTATCTTAAAAATGTCTTTGGATTTGTTATGAGAATTTAATATTTTGGTAGAAAAGTAGGCGCTTTAGTATTCTGAATGGTTTTTTAATATTCCCTGCGAGCTATAGAAAATTGTCTTTAGTGGAGTAGTTTGATCTCCATTTTCTCTCTGTTTGACGCAGCTCAAGTTTTTGTTTTTTGAGGTCAGAGGTGAACCATTTATGGGCATCCGTGTGGTGTGCGTGGGAAAATTTAACGGGCGGAGCATGAGCGTTGCTGGCCGATGATAACCACTCAGCGATCTTTCCTTGCATAATATTGACTTCCGTGCAAAAGGTGGGCAGAGAGCTCGTCAAAGTGTAGACGAAGTCTAGCTTATTTAAGGATTTCCATTTCCTGGTCACAACTCCCTCCAGGGGCCAGGCCTTAATATAGCCATTAATAGGGGTTGTAAACTGGATCAGATGATGGTCTAACCATATGCATGGCGCAATAGTGGGCGTAGAGAGTGTGAGATTAGGGGACCAGATCTGGTTCAGGATGTGTCCCTTTTCATGAGTGGGGGAGTATATATGTTGAGCCATGTTCAAGTTCAGGAGGAGCTCGGAGAGTTGAGGTCCACCTGAGGCATCGTAAAACCAGTAGTTCAGGTCTCCGATTAGGAGGACTTTAGCATAGTTTACCACTAGGGAGGCTATCTGCTCACCCAGGGCAATATGGAAAGTGGGCATAGCTTGGGGGGGACGATAAATAAGCACAAGTGCCAGGGACCCTATGTACGTGTTGAGTTTAATGACTAAGTTCTCGACCTCCGGAAGGATAAGGGAGGTTAGGGTACTGAACTTATGGTTTTTGTGGATTATTGCTGCCACCCAGTTTTCCCGGTGGACGGTTGGCCGATAAGATGTAGTAGTCTAAGGCGAGTGCTGCTAGGATGTCGGGTAGTGTGCCTGGGTTAGCCATGTTTCAGTAATTAGTAGGCTATCAGGTTTATCGGAGGTGAGTAACAGGAAATTATCGAGTTGATGTTTTACCAGAGAACGTGTATTGAGGTAAAAACAACGGAGAGTCATTTGCGTGTTAGTGGTGGGATTAATGACAGCGGGAGAATAAGAATTTAGAGCAGCGGGGATGTGCTCTGATTGAGGTTTTGAGAAATCATTAGTAGAGATACTATGATAAGTAGTGGAGTCCATAAGAGCACAGAATTGTGTCAGTGGTCTTAATGATTTTAATTTTCTAGGTGAGTAAATCGTGATTTGGCCATAGTCCATGGCCTCTGGGCCCGGCCAGGCGCGGCAGGGCGCAGACGGGCTTTCCTTAGGCGCGCCTTCGGCGCACCGGCGGCGCGCCCGCTGCGCGTTAGCTCCATGTTGTAATTTATATAGCTAGCTACTTGTGAAGCACTAGAGCGTCACCCTGCCACAATGGCCGCTCTGAAGTGCTCAGCCGAAAGTAGATACTATTGTGCCTCCCTCCACACAAACAGCACGAGATTGCTGCGGTGGACCAGGGAGTATCGACCAAGAACAAAGCAGGTGAAATGCGAATTAGTCAAGTGCAATTTAAAAAATGTTAGAAACAAGTAGCATTTAATTTGCAATGCGGAGCTAGCACGAGTTAATCTTGGCATACTATCCTCTGAGCATCGGCTCCGAACTGATCTTAAATACCCTTCTACTGGTGAAACACTAGAGCGTCTCCCTGCCACAATGACCGCTCTTTAGTGCTCACCAGGAAGTGGATACTATCGTGACTCCCACCACACAAACAGCACGAGATTGCTGCGGTGGACCGGGGAGTATCGACCAAGAACAAAGCATGTGAAATGCGAATTAGTCAAGTGCAATTTAAAAAATGTTAAAAACAAGTAGCATTTATCCGCTACACTTAAAGCTTCCCTCACAGGAACGGGAATAACATATTGGAAAGAGATAGTACACCCTCTAGTACTTTTCTTACAATATACATTGTCTATATTGTCCTGAGAAAAGTATGGTATGATTGGCACGTCATTAATAATCATTATGTGTTGTGTACTGATTATCTTTATATACACATGTATATCTTGCTTTAAACACATAGCTATTATAATACTAAATACTAAAGTTAGTTAACACACATTCCTAATTCTAAATCGATGATTCAATTCTAAACATGTTAACTGTGATCAACTTCAAAGTTAAACTCTTAATGTGTCAATTATAAAAACTAAATGTCAAGTAGATTTAAATAGGTAATCGTCCATGAACACTTGGCTCCGTTTAAGAGTGTCCATTAAAGCAGTCAGACAAACATTTTGCTTCAATGGGAAAAAGACATTTGAAGTCCTAGATTATCTGGAGTAACATCATTACACTGAGGCCAAATACATCAACATTCTACAATAAAACCATAAACTGTCACATTGGTACAATTTGCTAGATTTTTGATTTCCTGAGAGAAATCCTGATAGCATTTAACTTTACTTTCAAATGCTAGTTCAAGTGAATTTTGTGAGCTTTCATGTCTATTGGATCATCAATTGCTACAGCAGTATCATCTTTGGTGGACTCTTCATCCGTCTTTTGTAGATCTCCTCAACTATTTTTAACATGAGGTTCCCTACATATCATCCAACCACACCCTTTCACAATTTTTTTATAAAATGTAGTTATGTCACTGATCCTTATGTCCTTTATTTTAGGACATGCAACAGAAATGTGAGCAATTGTTTCACAATCATCTTTACAATATCTACAAGTAGCAAAGGTACACTTTCTTACTCTAGATAGGAATTCTCTGATGTACAAAACATTCGGTCTTAGCATTAACGCAGCAATATATTTTCTTTCAGTTTCTTGCGCCTGTTGGTCAAGAAATGTGAGGTTGGAATGTTTTTCTAGATATTAATACATTCACCTTGGACATGGAGATTTTTCCTTTTCTCATATTCCTCTTTTTTTCAGTCATAAGCTGCTAACAGTTGCAAATCATTGCATAGGAATCTACTGTCCATAATATTACGTCTGTGGGTTTTGATGAACTTATCGATTTATTCTTTAATTTATTTCCCTGCATGCATGTAAGAGTGAGCAATGTACAAATCTGGTATTTCTCTGCAATATAGTAGATAGTTGATTTTGTTGAGTCTGATGGTTGTATTTGGTATGGTATAGCTTTATTTCGAAATGTTTCATTTCATAAAAGCATTACAGAGAAAATCAATATGAGCATAAAAACAATTACACAACAAAGCTGACAGAATCACAATAAAAATGCTTAAAGTATGCCACTTAGTAACAAGAATTATTCTAAAAACATTAGTGCAAGTGCATAATTAGCAGCTTTTGGATGAGTAAAATGGGAAGGGGACACATACAGGGAAGGGCCAGGCTACTGGAATACCGATTGGCATCCTTACTGGAGGACCATTCTCCTCGCGGTTCTTATCCTCCATGCCCACCCCAGGAATTTGGCCAAGCCACATGCAAGTAGTGGGTGAGGATCTGCTCTTAGAAACTGTAAAGCCTCCAAATATGACCGAGTGCCCAGCCTCACGCAGAGCGGTTTCAACCATCTGCGACGAGGAGCAGCATAGGCTGGGCATTCGAACAATAAATGGGGAATGGATTCATCCCTGGTTGGGCAAAAAGGGCAAGTTGCTATGGTTTGCCATGGTGGTTTCCATTTGGCTGTCCTTGTGCCTAGGGGCAAAACCCCTGCCCTGAATTTGAAATACAGCGCCCTATCTGTTGTGTTCAAAATCACATCAAGGTAAGGTTCTCTGAAGGGACTGCATTTGATGGTCAAGAACTCCTCTGCTGATCGGCACAGATTCAATTGAGACACTCTCTCGCTATCCACCCATGCCCAAAATATTTTCTTCAGCAGCTGTTTAGGAGGTGATGATCTGCTGGCCCAAGCGTCCTCCAGGCCTAGATCGCACAGAAGGCGTTTTACTCCAAGGAGCCAACCAATCTTATTCCAGCCAGGGGTTGAAAGAAGTTCGTTTAGCGCATCCGCATAACTTGAAAGTTCAGGAACATTCCATATGCGGGCCCACAAAAGGAGGGGACGTAACTTAGCCTGATCGGCTATGGCTCGTGTTCCTGTATCTAGTAAAAGGGGTAGGGTGGGAGTGCTGTAGGGGAGCCGCATTAGGTCTTTGTGGAACTTATTCTCCAGATGAGATAGGGTGTCAAATTTCTGGGTGCCCCACAACTCGGCCCCGTACAATGCCGCACTCACAGCCTTTGCCTTATAGATGTCAAGTATCACCCCGATTGGTTTAAGGGGTGAAGCGCGATGTTCTTTTAGGAGGGCGCCCGTAACCCTCCTATGTGTCAAGATGGTTTTCTGACAGTGCGCCTTCCAACACATGGAGTCACAAAGCCTGATTCCTAAATAATCGAATTCCCTGACCCTTTCTAAGGGTACAGCGTCTATAGATGGAGGGTGGACTGTTTTCCTGGGGGGATTCAGCACAAGGAACTTGGTTTTGCTGATGTTAATAGCCAAGCCCCTTGTTTCACAAAAGCCCTGGAACCTTGTTAGCAGGGTTTGGAGGCCCTTCGGGGATTTTGAAATCAGCAGGGTATCATCTGCGAACAGGAGCGTTGGTATCTTTCTGCCCGCCAGGGAGGGAGCATCTGCTGGTAGTTGGAGAAGATGCTCAACCACTCCGTTTAGATATAGGGAAAACAGAGTGGGAGCTAGCACACACCCCTGGCGGACGCCCCTGTCAACAGGTATCCGAGGTGTTTTTTGGCCCTGCTGACCCCATCTAATTTGGGCGAAGTTGTTTTCGTGAAATTTAATGATTAAGGCCAGCAAGTACGCGGGCATGCCCATGCCCTCAAGTACAGCCCACAGTTGGTTGCGTGGAACGAGGTCAAAGGCAGTCCGTAAATCGATGAAGGCGAGATACAGACTGCCTTTGCCCAGTTTGACCACTTTCCAATGGAGCATTAGGAAACGGAATGTCTGCTCAATCGTGCCGGTTCCAGATCTGAAACCGGCCTGAAAGTCAGACAAAACCTGCATTTCCTCAGCCCACTGCAGGATCCTGCCCAAGACCACCTTCCCTGCTGCCTTCTGGGTGGAATCAAGCAGGCTTATGGGTCGGTAGTTGGCAGGATCATCCCTGCAGCCCTTTTTAAAGATGGGCACGACTTCCGCGCCCCTCCAGGAATCCGGGAAGTCGCCACCCGCCATTGCCTCATTCAGGAGTTTAGCAATAAGTGGGCTCCAGACCTCAGCGTTGTTACGAAGCAAGTCACCGGGGACTCCATCTGGGCCTGCCGCCTTGTTGGAAACTATAGACCTGATTGCTATTTCCACCTCCCTAGAAGAAAAAGTGGGGCCAGGGTGAGAGCTATTAGCTGACACTATATGGCTAAAGACCCTGCTTGAGCCCAAGGCCCCCAAGGAGTTGGAGTTGGAGTAGAGTTTGGAGAAGTGGGCTAACCAAACTTCCCCTGTAATATTGCACGTTAACAGGGAGTCAACAGGCCTGTCCCTGCCTCTAATCAGGGCCCAGAAAGCCCTTGAGTCCTTTCTGGAGCCAGCCTCCATTAAATCACTCCAAAAATTGGTTTCGTGCGTGGCCTTTGCCACGGCCTGGGTCTTCTTGTACTTTTTCCTAGCTACTGCAATCAAGGCCGGATCTTTGGCGCTAACCGCCAAGATTAGCTCACTTTTTGCTAGACGGCAGTCGTGGGAATACCATTGATCTCTTCCCCTTATTTCTTTTTTCCGCTTGGACCCTCCCCTCCCCTCAGGAACCATAAAAAGGTTGCTAAGTGATACAATAGTCTCTACGAAAGGCACGAGGATAGGAGTGTCAGAGTCCAGCGTGCCCACAATACACGTAGCTTCCTTTAAGATGGTCTTTACTTGGGCCATTCTTTTGGCATCAGAAGCGACCTTAGCCCACTTCAGTCGCCTCCCACAATTAGATGGAACGACTTCGTGGGATGATTTCCAGGTTAGCCGGGATGGTACTAGGGCCCCTGGGTCCCACAGGAGAGCAAGCGAGAGGACCAAAGGATTGTGATCACTATCCGTGGAATGTTGGACAACCATATCAAGAACGTATTCCCACAGATTATAATTTAACAGCACATAATCAATTCTGGAGGTATGTCCAGTCCTATTAAAAGTATGCGCACCCCCAGTATCTGACTTGCAGCGACCATTGGTTGCTCTAAGGGCGTGTTCTAGGCAAAGTGCATTTATATCAATGGCATTCTGTGTCCATTTCTTGATGGGGTCAAGACTAAGCAGGGGAATGCCTCTCTTGATATCGTCTTCCCATGTGTCCAAGATGTCATCGCTGGCCAGAGGCTCGAAACAACAATTGAGATCCCCAGCCAGAATTATGAAGGAATCGATGTTGCAGCCAGTTAGCTCCTCTTCAACGCCGGTCATGGACAAAGTGCTCGAGTTCCCCGCCCTGGCCCCCCTTAGGTACAGGTTAAAAAGCTCCAAAATTTTACCTCCCGGACATTGGATAGTAAGTCTCAAGAGATCTGGGGATGGAGAATTTATATATTTTACTGTGAGCCCCAACGATACACTAAGCCAAATAAGAAGGCCACCAGAGGGACGGCCTTTGCTGCCTTTGGGCCTGGAAGCCGGCACTATATAGGTGGTGAAGCCAACCCTGTGCATCGGCTCCAGGCACCAAGTTTCTTGTAGGAGGCAGATCCCAAAAGGCTCCATAAAGGAGATCCAATCAGGTTTGTCAAAATTCCGGGCAAGCCCTGCCACGTTCCAGCTCAGAATTTTAAGCTGGGGAACACCTGCCAGGATTTTGCCCAACTGGGGCTCAGGAACTGGAGAAATGATATGAATGTCATTGGCCCTGGGAGATTGAAGAAGGGCTGGAGGTAGCAAAGCATCGGATGCAGTCAGTTTTAAGGCTAAGGTGGTAATAGGGGAACAAACAGCTGGGGGAGAGTACACCGAGTCCTGTATAAAAGGGGTCTGAGTTGAGGGCTGGGACGGAGGAGAAGTACTAATCACACCCACCATAGTCGCCAAAGGCGATCTCCCTATCTCCGATATAATACTATTGGGATTGCTAAGTAGTACAATTGGTGGGGGCGTTAGGAGTCAGTCGACATCCTCCAGGCTGCCAAACCTATTTGAATTTACAGTTCCAAGCCAGCCACTGTTTGGATTGTAGACCGTAGGAGGATAACCCCAACTAGACTGTTGGGGAACTGTAGGCCAGAGACCCCCCTGCGGGCATACTGCACGGGGGGGATAGAAGAATGACAAAGGCCTAGGAACAATGGAAGAACCCCAATCTTGGTTCCCGGGAGACCAAATATGTTTGGCCGTATGCGCATCATCAAAAGTTACGACTATACAGTCACCGGGGGTCATTTTCCTCGTGGTGCCCACCCATGGGACTCTTCGTGTCGTTAAGACTCTACTCCTCCTACCATTGGGGATAGGTCTATAGGTATTGAGCCAGTGCATAACTTTATTGCGTAAGGAGTGCTGGTCCTCATATTGGCCATTCTCTAATTCCGGGACACCCGTTAAAACCACCATATAGTCATTTGCTTCAGGAGGAAGGTCAATATAGCCTCCTCGAAAATTACTCCTGGTGTGGGAGCCCCCAGCAGAGTGGATAGGGGGTTTGTTCCAGAGGGCCTTGGCAGGACGAGAACCAGTGCCAGCTGCGCTCTTGGCTCTCGGTGCTGGTGGATTGTTGTTCCGAGAGGCCTGGGCAGAGCGGGAGCTAGCGCTAGCTTCGTTCTGGGCTCTCGGTGGTAGTGTAATGTCATTCAGAGGGGCCTGGTCGGGGCAGGAGCTAGAGCTAGCTGAGTTCTGGGCTCTCGATGCATTTGGAGTGGTAGCCCTGGCCTGAAGGGGCGGATTTGCAGCAATACAACTCCTGGTACGGGGTTTGGGAATGGGATGGGTCGGACGGGAAGCAGTGGGATTAGGGGGCAAACCAGGGATAAGTGCAGGAGGTGGGATAGGGTCCTGTAGAGCCATGTTACTATCGATCAAACCCTGGCGTTCGAGGCCTCTCAGGCCAAGAGTGGCCAAGGCGATGATGCTTTTCTCCATCTCGAGGAGATTATTCTCTATACGAGAAAGCCTTAAATCCAGGGGAGATAGAAGATTTTTTAGGGACTCCCATACCACTCCTATGAATTCCCTCTCCCTCCCTTCTTGGTTAGTCCAACCCGGGTCTGTTCTCTCAGGTAATAGCGTGCTTCCAGGATCTAAAGGTACTTGCCCCACGCTATTATCGGCACGGGAAATCAATGGGGAGGAAAGGGACGTGACCGAACTAGCATCATCTATAGTTTTATCAATGGTGGACATGTTGGCCCCCTGTGCTAGTGTTTTTTTCCGTGGGGAGGTTGGACTAGGGGAGCGTTTTCTCTTATTGGGGTTCGCCAAAATATTATCGAGGCCGCCATATAAAGTGGAGGCCAAGGATACGTCAAGGGATTGTGGGGAAGAAATGGGAGGAACAGGTGGGCTACCCTCTGCAAAGGGCGGACCGTCAGTCGATGCGGGTAAACCTAGAAGTGGCGAGGGGATGGGTAGAGCAGGTATATCATGAACATCAGCCAGCGCTATAACACCCTCCTCTAAGGAAATGTGATTGGGGGAAACAGCAGTAGCTATATGGCCAAGAGAAGATTTTTTATGGGAAGCAAATTCGAGTGACAGCTTCCTAGCCGCTTCCAAGTCAAGGGACACTCTAGTTTGCAGTTTGTTAATTTCGTGATCTATCGCCTTACTTGTCCTCGTAATGAAATCATCCATAGGCCCATTTGGTGCCACCCCTCCCTTAGCTGCTCTATTACGTGTAACACGTGTACACATGAGGGCTGCCTATGGCTAACAACCCGGGCAACAGAAATAGGCAAACTCTAAACCCAGGAAACAGAGCACGGATGAAAGAATAGGGGCCCAGACCAGACCGCTCAGACCTCGAACGGCCTCAAACGGCCCAGTCTTTGCCCTGTCTTCGCCCCGGGCTGCGTCCCGCGCTGCGGGAGTGCTGGGCCAATAAATAAGCAGTAGAGTACAACAAGGGGGCGTGGCAGCAGGGAGAGCGGACCGGATGTTAGCAATGGTCTAGCAGGGACTCCTGGGCAATGGAGTCCCCTGCACGCTCGCAGCCCCGCTGACCGCACTCACCCGGTAGCCTGTGGTCAAAGCAGCGAAGCGGCACCCGCGGAGCGGGTGCGGCGAGTCGTCCTGCAAGGCCCTGGTAAGTCCTGGCGGGTACAGGGAGTTCCGCTGTGGTTCCAAGGTCCGTGAACCGATGAGCCTTCAAAGTGCCTCAGTGCTTGTCAGTGCGTCCCGCAGATGGCAAGGAGAATGGAGTTCTTATGCGGCGGTGGGCGGGGGGCGGCAGCAGGGAGAGCGGACCGGATGTTAGCAATGGTCTAGCAGGGACTCCTGGGCAATGGAGTCCCCTGCACGCTCGCAGCCCCGCTGACCGCACTCACCCGGTAGCCTGTGGTCAAAGCAGCGAAGCGGCACCCGCGGAGCGGGTGCGGCGAGTCGTCCTGCAAGGCCCTGGTAAGTCCTGGCGGGTACAGGGAGTTCCGCTGTGGTTCCAAGGTCCGTGAACCGATGAGCCTTCAAAGTGCCTCAGTGCTTGTCAGTGCGTCCCGCAGATGGCAAGGAGAATGGAGTTCTTATGCGGCGGTGGGCGGGGGGCGGCAGCAGGGAGAGCGGACCGGATGTTAGCAATGGTCTAGCAGGGACTCCTGGGCAATGGAGTCCCCTGCACGCTCGCAGCCCCGCTGACCGCACTCACCCGGTAGCCTGTGGTCAAAGCAGCGAAGCGGCACCCGCGGAGCGGGTGCGGCGAGTCGTCCTGGCGGGTTCAGGGAGTTCCGCTGTGGTTCCAAGGTCCGTGAACCGATGAGCCTTCAAAGTGCCTCAGTGCTTGTCAGTGCGTTGTATTTAGCTTTGGTATACTGAGGCCCCCCTGAAAAGATGCGGTCTGAAAGATGAATAAATTGTTTTCTGGTGAAGTAATCCAGTTATTTTCTTTAGCTTTAGAAATGCAAACCAGCAGGGCAACAGGAAAACCAGCAACTTACCCGCACATTCCAGATCTCGACATACCAGTTCTATTTCACGCAGGGAACCAACACAACTTCCCCTTTTTTAACAAAAAAACCCAAATAAAACACAAAAGAGAATAATACTAATATGAAAAGCACTAAAACAAGCACTTGTCATGATGAAGGTAACAACACATAAGAGAAGGTAACATATCAAGACACATAATCTTGTAACCACTTAGGTTGTACCCTCTCCCTGCATGATCTCACAGATGAGAGCCTCATTGGTCCAGCATCATCACATATGAAATCTGATTTCTTTTGTATGGCCAACTACTCCTTATTCCACCATTTGACATCTTCCAACCGAACCACATTTCTTTTCACACATACAAACTTTTTAGGTTCCGAGAATTTCGAAGGCCCCTAGGCAATGATCCCCAGAACCTGCCTCGCACACAGTCCACTTTCTTCACTTGCAATTGCTAATCACTTTCTATGGCAACATATATACTCTGTGCATTCTCCCATTTACTAGCCACCATGGACCACTTCTCATCCAACCCCGTAGAACTGCACATCCATGGACGCACCAGTCTATTAGCCGCTAGCCTCCTGTTCAACACAGGAAAAGGGGAAAACCAGTAGAGATACATGGTGTGGTGCGAAAGCCCATATAAGATCCTCTAATTCCTTACGCCAATCCAAACCACTGGCCAAAGACAATTATATGTTGTCTTTAATTACACGATTATAGATCTCCACTTAGCTATTGCTTCTAGGATGGTACAGCGAGGTAGTAACATGGTCCATGCCCTACTTTTTCATGCACTTTCCAGACTCTTCAGAGTTAAACTGAACACCATTGTCTGTGACAATTTCCATGGGAGCACCTTCCTGCATAAAAAATAATGTAAGAATTTCATTACTGCCACAGTGTTGGCACTGCCCACTAATTTCACCTCAGGCCAATGTGAACAATAATCTACTAGGACAAGACCTTCCCTCAGCACGATCATGGGACCAATATTGTCTATTCCTAGTTTGACCCATGGTTTCCTGGTACCAGAACCGCCTCCACAGGACTGGGAACCGTTAACTGAAACTTATCACTGAGGGCAAAAGCCAGACCCTCCCTCACACAGTGCTCCACAACTCTGTCTACACCAGCCACCAAAACTTATCTCTGCTTCTCCTCTACGTGGCCTTCATTCCTACATGATCTTCGTGAGCCAACTCACACATTTTTCCACGAATTACCCGAGGAATAACTAGCACACAGGCTCTACTTACTATGCCATCAGACACACTCAATTCCTCAAAAATGTCTTTATACGCTTTATGTGTATCGTTCACATTTCCTTAGGGTAAGCCTATATCCAAATAGTAGATTAACTCTTGCAAAACCACATCTTGTCTAACAGCTTCCTTACATTCCTCTTCCTCAGTGTAACCCACCTCATTAGCTATTGTACAATCTACTTGGCTCCATTCATCAACTTTGTTAATCTCTTCTACCATTCCCATTCTCAAGGGCAATCTAGATAAACAATCTGCAAAAATATTCGCCGACCAGGAACATACGCAAGTTTGAATTGAAAATCTTGCATGCTATAGTCTCATTTAGCAATCCTGAGTGTGGCTTTACCAGCGCCTTTTATGGTGAACAGGTTGAGTACTGGTTTATGATCCATATGCAAAGTAAACTCTACACCCCACAAGTACTGCCTGAACTGGTCTACTCCCCACCAACACGACAATGCCTCTTGAACGATAACTGAGTAAGTGCTTTCAGCACGACGCAATGCTAGTGATGCAAAAGCTACAATGTTATCCTTACTATTCCTTGTCTGCACGAGTACTGCACCCAGTCCATGTTGACTAGCATCCGTTACAATAACACAAGGATCGTGAGTGTTGAAAACTTTGAGGGGAACGGCACCTGCAACTGCACTCTTGTTTTCATCATACTCTTTGTTCACCTCATCTGACCATTCAAACTTGACAATATTTTTGGGAAGCATCCTCATTCCTTTGGTTCTTTCAGCACATATCAGTACAAAACTAGCATAAAATTCCAACATGCCATAGAAGGACCTTAATTGCTCCTTGCTATTGGGTGATGGAAACTCCTCAATGGCCTTAACCAGAGACTCCTTAGGCGTGACCCCCTTAGCTGATAATTTGTGCCCTAAATAATCCACACTGGACGTTCCAAACTTGCACTTAGAGGACTTAAGGGTAACTCTCATATCTTTTGAATTATTAATATCTGTGCTAATGTTGCATCGTGCTCTCTTTCATTTGCACCATACTCTAAGATGTCATCTTGGAAACACCTAACGGCGTCCACACCCTTGAACATAGCCTCAATAACTCTCTGAAATACTGACGAGGCTTAGGATAATTTAAAAGGCATGCGCTGAAATCTGTAAGCCCCACAAGGTATAATAAAGAACAACAAATTACATCAATCTCTGTGTAGTGAAATTATTTGATATGCGGAAGACATATTGAGGGTAGAAAACACTTTAGCTCCTCCTAAGTATTTCAGCAATATTTGACAAAAGATGCCTATCAAACCATATCCTCTCGATCAAGTCTCACAAATCAATGCACATCCTTAAGGACCCATTGGAGTGTCTAGCTAAAACTGTTGGCGAAAGCCATTCTAATCTCTCAATGGGCTCAACTTTGCTCTGCCAACATAGTTTTTCCAATTATTTTTTTAGTTCATCTTTCATGGAAACAGAAATGTGTCTCACCTTATGCACCACAGGTCTCATCCCCAGTTTCCAACTGAATTTGGAGTAAAGCCTTTGATTTTCCCAAGTCTTTCTTCAAACACATTGGGAAATGCTTGAGTTCAAACACAATTTTCTACAGACATAATATGGGCCACTTGTTTACACAGGAGAACTTGTTCACAATTGTTGGGTACCAGCACAATTGTCAGTAAATTCGATCCATCAACTGCTATATACACAGTACTTTTAGTCACACTCCCTTTAACTCTATACAAGAACCAAACTCAACCAACACCTCAATAGGTTTTCCTATATAGGCCACTGGTTTCACCTTTAATTTCCTCAACTGTATACCATTCAATTACTTCCACTCGTCAACACCTATTAAAGTAAAGAGACATCCTGAATCATCCATCATTTTGATTGCCGTACCATTACCTAAAATGATACAGTGAGGCAATGTGTTGTGTGGCTCATTTACAGAGATGATCTCATTACCTACATTTTTTTCAATAATGCCTTCACAGTTCTCCTCTTCACCCACCATGCACACAATATTTCTCTTATCTGAATCAGTGTGATAAGTAACATCGAAATTCCCATCAACAATATTCACGGACTTAGAGACTTTCAGACCCTTATTAAATTTAGGTTTACTTACTATCATGAAGTGTCCTTTTTTGTACAATTAATACATCATTTGTCTAAGGCAGGGCACGTGGGAGAGTTTCCTAAATGAAATTTGCTGCTACATCGATAAAAATCAAATGTTTATGTCTTTTCTTCAGGTTTGGACCAAACTCTCTTAGTTTTATCTTGTGCCTGTACAGACTGAAAATGGGTACTAATATTCATCTGTTCCATAAATGTTGTGGTAGATTAAATTGCACTTGCCAACTCAATAGCTTTCTCCTAGGTCAAATTGTCAAATGTAAAAAGTTTTTCTTGAACCTTTTTACTACTCGACTTCTCCATCACTTGATCACGAAGGACTTCCTCTACAAATATCTTGAACTCACACGTTGCAGCAAAAACCCTTAAATTGCTAACAAAACTTTCGACCAATTCACCAGACATCCGATGTTTTTTGTAGAATTTATGTTGTTCTATTATGACATTCCTTTTTATTTATAGCAGATGCATATTCATCAATGACATCACCCTCTCCCATTACAGGTGCAGTCGGCAGGTGTTTCACAATTTTTCGATTTTACTCCCTTCCACCTCAAGAAAATGAAGCAAAACTGCACATTTCTTCTTTTGTGTGAAAACCTAACTATCAATTGTCTCCAAATAACCCTCACTTCATTGTCGGCACTCAACTAAAGGTAAACCAGGTGTAGAAAGGAAAGGAGCAGGAGGATTTAAAGATTGTTGCATATTTAGAATATGATATAGTGAGGTATACAATTGCCTGAGTGATAAAATGCACAGTCCACAGTATAAATTCAAAACAGTGTCTTTTGCTGCTGACAGTATTGCAGCAAAAGCCAGAAAGCAGATGCTATCCAGATAGTTACCTATCACCCAAATTAATGCTTCCTTAAATTTAGTAATTGATGCCACTGAAAATCATCCTCTAAACATAGATGTAAAAGAAGCTAATGGGCGTAGTTATCACTAAAGATCGTTGTACACTGGGAAGCACTAAATATGATAGCCATGTAAAGTAAAGAGGTGTGCCAATTGCCGAAAATGTATCTTCCAACCTTTGTAAGCACTTAAGGAGAAAGACGTGCCTATCACTGAGTAGAATTGTCTGAGTACTGGAGTCCCTGTTGACGATAGGCTATTAACATAAAAGGCGTTCCTATCGCTGATAAATATGTGCTGGTCAGAAGACAAGATAAAATCTCCCAAATTGGCCGTCGATGTGTATATGAGCACCTTTGGGAAGTCGATGCTGCTTGTTAAGGCCCCGTCTTAAAATGGCTACTATGTGACGTGAAAATGGAGAAAGAGGTAGGCACGGCGCACTACAAAGTTGATCAAAAGTTCAAGAGGACGGTGGTTAATGGTGGTGGATTTCAAGGTGCTCCCACAGGTGACGCAACTGTTCCAGTGCGTCTAAAATTGACAGCAAGGGTGAGTGCGCTACAGGAAATGTAGGCGCATCCCTGTATAGGGCACACTTATTCTGGTTCTGAGTGTCAAAGACACTGTAGATTCCAAAAGTTTCAATAAATTTCCAAAATTTATAGTTAAAAGACGTGATGTGCTTCCCTTGTACCTAGCCAGTTACCCTTTCATTCCCTCCGTTTTTTCACCTCACGCGCTAACTGCTAGCGGTTCACTTCTGTTTATTTTAGCTGCTGTTCCCGCTATGCGGAGAGTACCCTAGAAGCCTCGCGGTTTGAGGTTTGTTTTCACCCGTTTTTTGTTTACCCGTCTGTTTTTTACCCGCCTGTTTTTCTACCCGCCTTTACATATTCACATCTCACTTAGTTCTGTTGTAGTCACTCGGTCCGTTTTTGCATGTTAATTTCACTTCGAGCATGGTTCGCTTGTATACTGTTCTCGCACCATCACCATTATTCCGTGGCCTTTATTTGCTTTTGAGCCTCGTTCACCATTCTCACCGTGATCACCTAAGCACATCACGTCTTTTAACTATAATGTTCACAATTCACCTTTGGTCAGCATGAGGTTTCATCACTCAGTCACCTTCATTTATACAAACAATATGACTTATTTGTTGCATTGATTTGGGCTATGTTTTCATATTCTGTTGTAGTGCTCCTGGACAAAGGACTTGGATAGTCCGAAATGCATCGGAGCTTGGAGCTTTTTCATTATTTGATGTCTGAAATGAAACATTGAGACATAAGAAAATCATGGATTGATAAATGTACTTAATAAACGAGCACAAACAGCAAATTTTGGAAATGTATTGAAACTTTTGGAATCTACAGTGTCTTTGACACTTAGAACCAGAATAAGTGTGCCCTATACAGGGATGCGCCTACATTTCCTGTAGCGTACTATGTGACGTGATCACGATTGTTCGGTGCAAACAGGCAAGAAGACAAAATAGATTACACGTACTGACGCTGCAGCGCTCCAGTTTGTTCTAGTGACATAATACAAATTTCTCAAATTTAAGAGGTTTCCCTCAAAACGCACGACTCACCGCCCTGCTGAGTGTGGATTGCACACTGGCCATGAAGAGTACAAGTCTCTTGACGGCACAGCTGTAGCACGGTGTAGGCGGTGACGTGAGGTTTATAATGAGGCCTTAACAGTGAGCACGCGTTTTTAAACAGTGGAAGAGATGTGATAGTGGTCTTGGCAGTAAAGGCGAGAACCTCTTTTATAGAAAACGGGGCGAATAAACAACGCTCGACCCTGACCCAAAAAGGGGCATAGGGAGAATCATCCATAAGTAGCCAGAGAGAAGCGTGTTTAAGGCAAAAAGCTTTATAATATAAACAAAAGTATGGAAAGTTTACACCTCTGGTAGATTTTGGCCTTATAAGATGAGATAAAGAAATTATAGATCTCTTATTGTTCCACAAAAGTTTAGAAATAAGGTAGTCTAGTTTTATAAAATAAATAAAAGGGATATGAACCGGGAGCATCGAAAAGAAATATAGTAGTCATCATCTTTATAGAATTGATGCGACCCCACCGGGAAAGGAAAAGAGGATTCCAGGAGGAAAGAACATCGGAAATGAGATCAAGAGCATCCTTCACGTTGATTTTGACTGAATCTTAAATGGAGTTAGGAAACTATATACCGATGTATTTAATTCTAGATCTATTCCAGCGAAAACCAGTTTGAGTCAAATGTTCCTTAAGACAAAATTTGGAAAAAGGAAGGTCTCCGTTTTGTCAGAATTAATTTTATAACCAGACACCGCTAAAAAATCTGAGATTTCTTGTAGTAACGGGGACATAGAGGTTTCTGGGTTTGAAAAAAAAGAGTAGAATATTGTGTGCATAGGCAGAAAGCTTCAAGTGATGATCTCCAAAAGTAAAACCAGAAATCAAGGTATTGTAACTAATATGAGATAGAAAGGGTTCAGGAGATAAGATAAATAAAAGAGGAGAGAGGAGCAACCCTGTCAGACACCACGATGTAGTGAAAAACATTGTGAGACAAGGCCATTAATTATGGTGGATGCAGTAGGTGTCAAATAAAGTAATGAGACAAGAGAAATAAAATAAGGTCCGAAACCATGCCAATGAAGTGCATTAAAAAAAAAAGAAAAGTCCACCCTGTCAAAGGTTTTTTTCTGCATCAATAGAGATCGCAGCTAAACAATAAGATAGAGAAGATGCTTTATTCATAACTGTAGGAAGGTGGCTACCTGACTATGGTTACCCCAGATTTTTTGCCCTGTGTTTAGCTGGTTTTCGACTTAGTTGGCCTGGTTCCCTGCTAATCAGGGCCCCAGGCTATCTGCTCTCTCTGTAAAATGGATTCCATGTACCCTAGGTGCATAACTAGATTGGCTTGGGTCACCTTATCAGCCCCTGTACAGAGCACTATAGGTGCCCAGGGCATAGGTGCATCCAAGGCCTACCAGGGGCTGCAGCATATCTTTTGCCACCCCTGGCTGGCTATCTAAATTGACACAACTGGCTGATCACTCAGCTGGGGCAAGTGGGTGTAATCACCCCTTGCTTAGATATAGTATACCTATATCTAAACCTATATCTGGACACATATATAGCCTGTAAGCCACTCCTATGGAAGGCCTCATCAATCCTGGAGGCAGAGTGCGTGGTTTTATGTGAGATGGTGCTCTGGCATGAGCTGAGCCTGTCTGCAGCTGTCGGGAACAACTCCCTAAGCTGATCCGGGATAATGCCAAACCATATACTATTAAGTGCATTATAATCCTCGCGGTTATATGTCAACTTTGGTTTGGCTTTATCAAAACATGTCGTGTAAGGTGTCATACGATTTGGAATACTACCCCCTCGCCAGTCCTGGCGACGGGGGTAGCATTCCACCCCTCTAGAGGGGACGACATGTTACTTTTGCTAAAACGCGGTTGATTTTTAAAAGAGCCTCAGATCCACAAAATGGATGCTTCTGCCACAGACACATGTCTGACCTCCTGCTGCTGACCGAAACTCAGCAGAGGAGGCCTGGAAAAGGATTTCCTGTCACAGGGAGGTGTGACACCACCCCAGACAGGAGATAGTGGATTGTAGCAGGTAGGTTTGAATGAAACCAGACAGTGCCTGGGGAGCACAAGGCTTCCCCTTGCATAATCCTGTCAAACCGGTTCTGGGGCAGCCCAGCCCCAGCTCCAGTGAGACCTGGACAAAGGAAAGGGGGTGTAACCACCCCCCTTCCTGGTCCCACCCATAGGGGAGGGACCTAGCAGGAGATCCACCCCTCAGATTGGAATAAGAGGGGGAGCAGTGCCAATGCAACTCAGATCATCCTGACGAAACATAAGAAACGAAATCTGGACCCCTTCGACTTTCTACACGACGTGAGAAGACTGAAGAATCTCCCTTGTGGTCAAGGAGTGACCACCCTGTGCAAACAGGCACCATCCAGCCCTCGACCCTTGCTTTGTTGCAGTTCCCGCCGGAACTCGAGCGACAGAGATCGACGAGATCAAGCTTGCCTGCCTTCTACCTGCCCGATCCACAGTCCCTGCAGAGCTGAGACCCGTGGAGGTGACCGGAAGCGTGGGGCACGCCATCTTGAAAAGGCCACGAGACGATGACCGTACGGCCCACGAGTGACCCTCGAAGCTGTACACCGGGGTTTGAGAAGCCCCAGCCCCGAGCTCCACTTGCACCAAAGCTCACCCCTCCACACTCGACGAGTGCTGCGTGGGGCCCTTCTGCTTGTGTGCGCTCGACGCGTTGGCCCGGTCACTTGCCAGCTGGCTTGTGGCCCCTGTGCCGACGAACTTTGAAATCCGACTTGCTTTTCTGGTTGCTCCAGATCTGCACCAGCTCCTGTGAAAAGGAGCACCCACTCTGACCCTCCTGGTTCGAGTGATAAGCAATCTCCCGGTTCCGCGTGGATTGCTTTTGCCAAGTGCTGTTTGCTGCAATCTTGAAGCCGACGGTGCTGACGGCGAGAGCCTATGTGGGACAGATCGTGACCTGCTCCTGGACGTCGCAGATGCCCCAGAGCCCACGTGACAGCGGAGAGAAGCCTATCGACAACCGCCTGATTGCGCCCGACATTGCCTGGTTCCGTCCTGGTTCCACCCTGGTCACTGCTGAGTGACCCAGACTCTGTCCCCTCTGCTTTCAGGTACTTTTCTACTTCGATCCACCCTTGGATCGCACCGGACACTTCTGCTTCACAGCGCCTGCAGCTGCAACAGCTCCAAGCACCAAGAACCTGCGTGACAGAACCCGACGCCACTTCGACCCTGTGCACCCACGGCCTGTGGGTGAGGTAACTTTGCAACGCCGGTGTCTTTACACTGGTACACACCTCTAGGGTCTGTGTCTAAAGTTTTGTGTTCCTAGGTTCAGCGGAAGTATCTTTTAATTCACTTTAATTGACTTTTACGCACCATTGACAGTGCATTGGTGCGCGCCGCACTTTCCGTGCTGCACCCGTCTCCTGTGGGCTACTCCCGACTTCTTCATTGCTTGTCCTGACTGCTCCCAGCGAATCTCTAGGCCCTAGGCCTAACCATTGTTCGATAAGTGTTATTACTTATACCACTTTTTTAATATATGGTCTGAGTGGCCACCCGCCCTCATCCATAAACGTGCAACTTTATATGTGTAACAGTGCTTTTGATTTAACGCTTGTGCCCCTTTCCTCATAAAGAGTACTGGGGAGTAATTTAGAAATAAATACATATATTTTTATAATATATACTTGTGTGGTGTCCTTTCATTTGATTACAGGATTGTATGTGGTAAAACAGCTCGCTTAACACGACCTCTTAAGTTAAGCCTTTAAGGCTGCTTAGTCCATGCTACCACTAGGATAGCTTGTCTACAAGGTTGACTTACAACCTGACATCTTTGGGGTTTGTTTGGGCTGATACCCAGTGGTTCCAGAATTGGAAACACTACATATCAGGCCAACTTCTCACATTGGTGTGCAGCGGTGCGGATTTGAGCTTGCTGTTTGTTTTACCATTGCAATCTTTATCAAATTGAAAGATCACATCAAGTACCTCTAGGTACATATAAATCAAAAGCTTAGCATATTAAGTTCTACTGAACTTAGTAGTTGTAGATTAAAGGGATTAGCACACCCTGACTACAACTCACTAGCAAGGTACAGTAGGAAACCACTTAGTGTAGGTAAGTGCACCACTTACACCTCACTAGCAGTCATGTCTGATACAGGTAGAGCTTCAGGCTCTGCTCCTGTAATAGTTGATCCTATAGGGACAACATCCAGATATGACAACCTTAGCCACAAAGACCTGAGTGCCTTGTGCACAGCCAGGGGGCTAAAAAAGGGCAGAGGCCCTACCATTCCTTCCCTAGTAGCTCTCCTAGAAAAGGATGACCTAGATAAGGTGAGTCAGACTCCCTTAGAAACAGAGGAAGGGATAAACTCCCCTGAGAATGAGGATCTTCAAGATGATGTAGTGGAGGAGGAAGAAGAAGAAGAAGGCTCTGAGTTAGATGAGCCTGAAGATCAGGATCAGGAGGGAAACCAGGTACAGGTTGCCAGGCTTAACCAGGCCAACTTGGACCTACATGGGAATGGAGGGGCCAGCACCACTCCAGATCTCATAACCAAATTCTCCCAGGTAATAGGAGGGTGAGATCTCTGTCAAGGGATTCTCATCTTTCTAGTGCCTCAAGAGAATCTCAAAGAGGAATGACTTCCTCCCAGAGAAAAGAGCATAGGGCCAGGATGAGGGCTGTCCAACTCCAAATAGAAAGGGAAGAGGTAGCCTTGGCTCAAGCTAAACTTGCTTTAGCAAGAGAGAAAAAATTGTGTGGCTTAGATGCCACTGGTGGCAGCAAAGTTCCTAAAGAGAAACCCAGGTCCTATGATAGTAGAAACCTGACAAAGATTGTGCCCCCCTATCAGGAAGGGGATGACATCCACAAATGGATGACTGCTCTGGAGAGAGCCTGCATGGTACAGCAGGTTCCTGAAGAACAGTGGGCAGCAATCTTATGGTACTCCTTTTCAGAGAAAGGGAGGGATAGGCTCCTCACTGTCAGACATGAGGATGCCAGCAATTACAAAGTCCTGAAGAGTGTTCTGATAGATGGGTTTGGCTTAACCACTGAACAGTACAGGTTAAAGTTCAGAGATACCCAGAAGACACAGACTCAGGACTGGACTGATTTTGTTGATTGTGCAACTAAGGCTCTGGAGGGTTGGCTGAATGGCAGCAAAGTACATGACTTCACAGGATTGTATAATTTGATTATGAGGGAGCAGATCCTTAGTAATTGTCAGAACCAGCTCTTACACCAGCACCTGGTGGACTCAGATTTGACCTCTCCCCAAGAATTGGGAAAGAGGGCAGATAAGTGGGTCAGAACCAGGATTAGGCCTAAGAATCAGGACAATAACCAGAAGAAGGAGTCTACCAAGCCTCAAGATAAGGGTGGGGATAAAAGTAAAGAAAACACTTCCCCAGGGCCCCAAAACTCCAAGAAGGGGGGTGGGTCCCAAGACACTTCTTCAACAGAGAAAAAGCCTTATTGCCATGCCTGTAAACAGGTTGGGCATTACAAAACAGACAGCTGTTGTCCCAAGAATGGCAATAAAGAAAACATACCTCCAAAGCCAACTCCAACATCTCCTGTTACTGTCAGCAGTAATCCCCCAGGAAGTGGGAGCACACCCAGGAATCTGGGTGGGTTTACTTTTGGAGCCCAAGGGGACCCTGGCCTATCCAGGTCTCCATCCCCAAATGATCTTGTCTATGAGACTGGCATGGGGTTTGCCAACTTCTCTGTTTGCCCAAATACCTTGAGCAAATATAGACAGGAACCCATCATCAATGGTTTGAAAGTTGAAGCTTTTAGAGACACAGGGGCTAGCATCACCATGGTGGCTGACTGTATAGTCCCCTCTAAGCAACTTTTACCAGGTGCCACATACCAGGTAACAAACATTGATGGCATCCAAACCAATCATCCCATGGCAGTAGTAAGTCTCAGCTGGGGAGGTGTCATTGGCCCAAAGAGAGTGGCAGTGTCACCAAACTTGCCTGTAGACTGTCTACTGGGTAATGATTTGGAAATCTCAGCCTGGGCTGAGGTTGAACAGGAAATCCATTCTAGAATGGTAAATTCCAATGGAAAGGTTAGTGGGGCTGTACTGGCTATAGCCCCAATTCAAGATGTCCTTCCTGAAAAGGTTGGTAGGGCTGAGCAACTCTCTGCCCCATCTTTACCAGAAGCTCTTCCAAGACAGAGTAGCAAAGCTGTTATGATAACAGCAGAAACCCAAACTGAGTCTCCTCCTGAAAAGGTTGGTGGGGCTGTGATGGCCACAGCCCAAACTCAAACAGATATGTGTGTTGTGAAGCCTGAAATGATGGATCACTCCACCCAAACTGAGAGCATGGAGGAGGAAGAGAAATCTCCCCCTCACCAGACATTAGGACAGGATCAGCCTCCTCAGGGACCTGATCTTACCCCTGATGAAGGAACTGCCCCAGAGGTTGTTAGGCCTGGCCTGACAGAGCCTCTGATGGCAGTGGACCCTTCTCAGGTGGGATCCAGTCTGGAGCAGGTAACCTGCCCCTCTCTACCTTGCCTTAGCCAGCCCAGGGCTGCAGAGGACAAGAAGGACAGTGAGACCCAGAGGGCCCCCTGTCAAATAAAGCACCCCCATCAACAGATTAGGGGCACCAAAACTAGTAGGCCTAGTAAGGTGAAAACTTTAAAAACTCCTGAGGGAGCCCCCTTAAAAACAGTTAGGGACCTCCCACAGATGGATTCTGTTGGGCACAGCCAAACCTGGGACCCAAAGGGCCCAAACCTGAACTGTCCCTCCAGCAAGCCAAACAGAGGGACCCAGCCTCCAGCTTTAGGTAGCCAGAGGTTGACCCTGAGAGCTCAGTGCAACTCAGTTGAAGAAAGAAAGGCACACATGGTGGAAGATAATTGGAGGAAGTTGAGCCCAAAAATAGTGGAGCCTCACTTCAATACTCCATATCCAAACCAGCCTTTAACTTTGCATAAACACACCCAAGGTAGTGATTCCCTATGGTGGAGACCCTCTAATACCCCTAGGGTGAGGGACTGCTTAGTGGACCATGAGACAGGGGGTACCCATGCTAGTGCAGGTACTTCCTTATATGGCCACTCAGGCAATAAAGGCTTACCTGGCCAAGGATAGCCTTATCTCCTTTCGTTTGGGGGGGGGGGTTATGTAGGAAGGTGGCTACCTGACTATGGTTACCCCAGATTTTTTGCCCTGTGTTTAGCTGGTTTTCGACTTAGTTGGCCTGGTTCCCTGCTAATCAGGGCCCCAGGCTATCTGCTCTCTCTGTAAAATGGATTCCATGTACCCTAGGTGCATAACTAGATTGGCTTGGGTCACCTTATCAGCCCCTGTACAGAGCACTATAGGTGCCCAGGGCATAGGTGCATCCAAGGCCTACCAGGGGCTGCAGCATATCTTTTGCCACCCCTGGCTGGCTATCTAAATTGACACAACTGGCTGATCACTCAGCTGGGGCAAGTGGGTGTAATCACCCCTTGCTTAGATATAGTATACCTATATCTAAACCTATATCTGGACACATATATAGCCTGTAAGCCACTCCTATGGAAGGCCTCATCAATCCTGGAGGCAGAGTGCGTGGTTTTATGTGAGATGGTGCTCTGGCATGAGCTGAGCCTGTCTGCAGCTGTCGGGAACAACTCCCTAAGCTGATCCGAGATAATGCCAAACCATATACTATTAAGTGCATTATAATCCTCGCGGTTATATGTCAACTTTGGTTTGGCTTTATCAAAACATGTCGTGTAAGGTGTCATACGATTTGGAATACTACCCCCTCGCCAGTCCTGGCGACGGGGGTAGCATTCCACCCCTCTAGAGGGGACGACATGTTACTTTTGCTAAAACGCGGTTGATTTTTAAAAGAGCCTCAGATCCACAAAATGGATGCTTCTGCCACAGACACATGTCTGACCTCCTGCTGCTGACCGAAACTCAGCAGAGGAGGCCTGGACAAAGGATTTCCTGTCACAGGGAGGTGTGACACCACCCCAGACAGGAGATAGTGGATTGTAGCAGGGAGGTTTGAATGAAACCAGACAGTGCCTGGGGAGCACAAGGCTTCCCCTTGCATAATCCTGTCAAACCGGTTCTGGGGCAGCCCAGCCCCAGCTCCAGTGAGACCTGGACAAAGGAAAGGGGGTGTAACCACCCCCCTTCCTGGTCCCACCCATAGGGGAGGGACCTAGCAGGAGATCCACCCCTCAGATTGGAATAAGAGGGGGAGCAGTGCCAATGCAACTCAGATCATCCTGACGAAACATAAGAAACGAAATCTGGACCCCTTCGACTTTCTACACGACGTGAGAAGACTGAAGAATCTCCCTTGTGGTCAAGGAGTGACCACCCTGTGCAAACAGGCACCATCCAGCCCTCGACCCTTGCTTTGTTGCAGTTCCCGCCGGAACTCGAGCGACAGAGATCGACGAGATCAAGCTTGCCTGCCTTCTACCTGCCCGATCCACAGTCCCTGCAGAGCTGAGACCCGTGGAGGCGACCGGAAGCGTGGGGCACGCCATCTTGAAAAGGCCACGAGACGCTGACCGTACGGCCCACGAGTGACCCTCGAAGCTGTACACCAGGGTTTGAGAAGCCCCAGCCCCGAGCTCCACTTGCACCAAAGCTCACCCCTCCACACTCGACGAGTGCTGCGTGGGGCCCTTCTGCTTGTGTGCGCTCGACGCGTTGGCCCGGTCACTTGCCAGCTGGCTTGTGGCCCCTGTGCAGACGAACTTTGAAATCCGACTTGCTTTTCTGGTTGCTCCAGATCTGCACCAGCTCCTGTGAAAAGGAGCACCCACTCTGACCCTCCTGGTTCGAGTGATAAGCAATCTCCCGGTTCCGCGTGGATTGCTTTTGCCAAGTGCTGTTTGCTGCAATCTTGAAGCCGACGGTGCTGACGGCGAGAGCCTACGTGGGACAGATCGTGACCTGCTCCTGGACGTCGCAGATGCCCCAGAGCCCACGTGACAGCGGAGAGAAGCCTATCGACAACCGCCTGATTGCGCCCGACATTGCCTGGTTCCGTCCTGGTTCCACCCTGGTCACTGCTGAGTGACCCAGACTCTGTCCCCTCTGCTTTCAGGTACTTTTCTACTTCGATCCACCCTTGGATCGCACCGGACACTTCTGCTTCACAGCGCCTGCAGCTGCAACAGCTCCAAGCACCAAGAACCTGCGTGACAGAACCCGACGCCACTTCGACCCTGTGCACCCACGGCCTGTGGGTGAGGTAACTTTGCAACGCCGGTGTCTTTACACTGGTACACACCTCTAGGGTCTGTGTCTAAAGTTTTGTGTTCCTAGGTTCAGCGGAAGTATCTTTTAATTCACTTAAATTGACTTTTACGCACCATTGACAGTGCATTGGTGCGCGCCGCACTTTCCGTGCTGCACCCGTCTCCTGTGGGCTACTCCCGACTTCTTCATTGCTTGTCCTGACTGCTCCCAGCGAATCTCTAGGCCCTAGGCCTAACCATTGTTCGATAAGTGTTACTTATACCACTTTTTTAATATATGGTCTGAGTGGCCACCCGCCCTCATCCATAAACGTGCAACTTTATATGTGTAACAGTGCTTTTGATTTAACGCTTGTGCCCCTTTCCTCATAAAGAGTACTGGGGAGTAATTTAGAAATAAATACATATATTTTTATAATATATACTTGTGTGGTGTCCTTTCATTTGATTACAGGATTGTATGTGGTAAAACAGCTCGCTTAACACGACCTCTTAAGTTAAGCCTTTAAGGCTGCTTAGTCCATGCTACCACTAGGATAGCTTGTCTACAAGGTTGACTTACAACCTGACATCTTTGGGGTTTGTTTGGGCTGATACCCAGTGGTTCCAGAATTGGAAACACTACATATCAGGCCAACTTCTCACATTGGTGTGCAGCGGTGCGGATTTGAGCTTGCTGTTTGTTTTACCATTGCAATCTTTATCAAATTGAAAGATCACATCAAGTACCTCTAGGTACATATAAATCAAAAGCTTAGCATATTAAGTTCTACTGAACTTAGTAGTTGTAGATTAAAGGGATTAGCACACCCTGACTACAACTCACTAGCAAGGTACAGTAGGAAACCACTTAGTGTAGGTAAGTGCACCACTTACACCTCACTAGCAGTCATGTCTGATACAGGTAGAGCTTCAGGCTCTGCTCCTGTAATAGTTGAT
Organism: Lissotriton vulgaris; assembly: GCF_964263255.1. NCBI lineage: Eukaryota > Metazoa > Chordata > Amphibia > Caudata > Salamandridae > Lissotriton > Lissotriton vulgaris. The sequence goes on from NC_141688.1 coordinate 202,011,879, forward strand.
CCTATAGGGACAACATCCAGATATGACAACCTTAGCCACAAAGACCTGAGTGCCTTGTGCACAGCCAGGGGGCTAAAAAAGGGCAGAGGCCCTACCATTCCTTCCCTAGTAGCTCTCCTAGAAAAGGATGACCTAGATAAGGTGAGTCAGACTCCCTTAGAAACAGAGGAAGGGATAAACTCCCCTGAGAATGAGGATCTTCAAGATGATGTAGTGGAGGAGGAAGAAGAAGAAGAAGGCTCTGATTTAGATGAGCCTGAAGATCAGGATCAGGAGGGAAACCAGGTACAGGTTGCCAGGCTTAACCAGGCCAACTTGGACCTACATGGGAATGGAGAGGGCCAGCACCACTCCAGATCTCATAACCAAATTCTCCCAGGTAATAGGAGGGTGAGATCTCTGTCAAGGGATTCTCATCTTTCTAGTGCCTCAAGAGAATCTCAAAGAGGAATGACTTCCTCCCAGAGAAAAGAGCATAGGGCCAGGATGAGGGCTGTCCAACTCCAAATAGAAAGGGAAGAGGTAGCCTTGGCTCAAGCTAAACTTGCTTTAGCAAGAGAGAAAAAATTGTGTGGCTTAGATGCCACTGGTGGCAGCAAAGTTCCTAAAGAGAAACCCAGGTCCTATGATAGTAGAAACCTGACAAAGATTGTGCCCCCCTATCAGGAAGGGGATGACATCCACAAATGGATGACTGCTCTGGAGAGAGCCTGCATGGTACAGCAGGTTCCTGAGGAACAGTGGGCAGCAATCTTATGGTACTCCTTTTCAGAGAAAGGGAGGGATAGGCTCCTCACTGTCAGACATGAGGATGCCAGCAATTACAAAGTCCTGAAGAGTGTTCTGATAGATGGGTTTGGCTTAACCACTGAACAGTACAGGTTAAAGTTCAGAGATACCCAGAAGACACAGACTCAGGACTGGACTGATTTTGTTGATTGTGCAACTAAGGCTCTGGAGGGTTGGCTGAATGGCAGCAAAGTACATGACTTCACAGGATTGTATAATTTGATTATGAGGGAGCAGATCCTTAGTAATTGTCAGAACCAGCTCTTACACCAGCACCTGGTGGACTCAGATTTGACCTCTCCCCAAGAATTGGGAAAGAGGGCAGATAAGTGGGTCAGAACCAGGATTAGGCCTAAGAATCAGGACAATAACCAGAAGAAGGAGTCTACCAAGCCTCAAGATAAGGGTGGGGATAAAAGTAAAGAAAACACTTCCCCAGGGCCCCAAAACTCCAAGAAGGGGGGTGGGTCCCAAGACACTTCTTCAACAGAGAAAAAGCCTTATTGCCATGCCTGTAAACAGGTTGGGCATTACAAAACAGACAGCTGTTGTCCCAAGAATGGCAATAAAGAAAACATACCTCCAAAGCCAACTCCAACACCTCCTGTTACTGTCAGCAGTAATCCCCCAGGAAGTGGGAGCACACCCAGGAATCTGGGTGGGTTTACTTTTGGAGCCCAAGGGGACCCTGGCCTATCCAGGTCTCCATCCCCAAATGATCTTGTCTATGAGACTGGCATGGGGTTTGCCAACTTCTCTGTTTGCCCAAATACCTTGAGCAAATATAGACAGGAACCCATCATCAATGGTTTGAAAGTTGAAGCTTTTAGAGACACAGGGGCTAGCATCACCATGGTGGCTGACTGTATAGTCCCCTCTAAGCAACTTTTACCAGGTGCCACATACCAGGTAACAAACATTGATGGCATCCAAACCAATCATCCCATGGCAGTAGTAAGTCTCAGCTGGGGAGGTGTCATTGGCCCAAAGAGAGTGGCAGTGTCACCAAACTTGCCTGTAGACTGTCTACTGGGTAATGATTTGGAAATCTCAGCCTGGGCTGAGGTTGAACAGGAAATCCATTCTAGAATGGTAAATTCCAATGGAAAGGTTAGTGGGGCTGTACTGGCTATAGCCCAAATTCAAGATGTCCTTCCTGAAAAGGTTGGTAGGGCTGAGCAACTCTCTGCCCCATCTTTACCAGAAGCTCTTCCAAGACAGAGTAGCAAAGCTGTTATGATAACAGCAGAAACCCAAACTGAGTCTCCTCCTGAAAAGGTTGGTGGGGCTGTGATGGCCACAGCCCAAACTCAAACAGATATGTGTGTTGTGAAGCCTGAAATGATGGATCACTCCACCCAAACTGAGAGCATGGAGGAGGAAGAGAAATCTCCCCCTCACCAGACATTAGGACAGGATCAGCCTCCTCAGGGACCTGATCTTACCCCTGATGAAGGAACTGCCCCAGAGGTTGTTAGGCCTGGCCTGACAGAGCCTCTGATGGCAGTGGACCCTTCTCAGGTGGGATCCAGTCTGGAGCAGGTAACCTGCCCCTCTCTACCTTGCCTTAGCCAGCCCAGGGCTGCAGAGGACAAGAAGGACAGTGAGACCCAGAGGGCCCCCTGTCAAATAAAGCACCCCCATCAACAGATTAGGGGCACCAAAACTAGTAGGCCTAGTAAGGTGAAAACTTTAAAAACTCCTGAGGGAGCCCCCTTAAAAACAGTTAGGGACCTCCCACAGATGGATTCTGTTGGGCACAGCCAAACCTGGGACCCAAAGGGCCCAAACCTGAACTGTCCCTCCAGCAAGCCAAACAGAGGGACCCAGCCTCCAGCTTTAGGTAGCCAGAGGTTGACCCTGAGAGCTCAGTGCAACTCAGTTGAAGAAAGAAAGGCACACATGGTGGAAGATAATTGGAGGAAGTTGAGCCCAAAAATAGTGGAGCCTCACTTCAATACTCCATATCCAAACCAGCCTTTAACTTTGCATAAACACACCCAAGGTAGTGATTCCCTATGGTGGAGACCCTCTAATACCCCTAGGGTGAGGGACTGCTTAGTGGACCATGAGACAGGGGGTACCCATGCTAGTGCAGGTACTTCCTTATATGGCCACTCAGGCAATAAAGGCTTACCTGGCCAAGGATAGCCTTATCTCCTTTCGTTTGGGGGGGGGTTATGTAGGAAGGTGGCTACCTGACTATGGTTACCCCAGATTTTTTGCCCTGTGTTTAGCTGGTTTTCGACTTAGTTGGCCTGGTTCCCTGCTAATCAGGGCCCCAGGCTATCTGCTCTCTCTGTAAAATGGATTCCATGTACCCTAGGTGCATAACTAGATTGGCTTGGGTCACCTTATCAGCCCCTGTACAGAGCACTATAGGTGCCCAGGGCATAGGTGCATCCAAGGCCTACCAGGGGCTGCAGCATATCTTTTGCCACCCCTGGCTGGCTATCTAAATTGACACAACTGGCTGATCACTCAGCTGGGGCAAGTGGGTGTAATCACCCCTTGCTTAGATATAGTATACCTATATCTAAACCTATATCTGGACACATATATAGCCTGTAAGCCACTCCTATGGAAGGCCTCATCAATCCTGGAGGCAGAGTGCGTGGTTTTATGTGAGATGGTGCTCTGGCATGAGCTGAGCCTGTCTGCAGCTGTCGGGAACAACTCCCTAAGCTGATCCGAGATAATGCCAAACCATATACTATTAAGTGCATTATAATCCTCGCGGTTATATGTCAACTTTGGTTTGGCTTTATCAAAACATGTCGTGTAAGGTGTCATACGATTTGGAATACTACCCCCTCGCCAGTCCTGGCGACGGGGGTAGCATTCCACCCCTCTAGAGGGGACGACATGTTACTTTTGCTAAAACGCGGTTGATTTTTAAAAGAGCCTCAGATCCACAAAATGGATGCTTCTGCCACAGACACATGTCTGACCTCCTGCTGCTGACCGAAACTCAGCAGAGGAGGCCTGGACAAAGGATTTCCTGTCACAGGGAGGTGTGACACCACCCCAGACAGGAGATAGTGGATTGTAGCAGGGAGGTTTGAATGAAACCAGACAGTGCCTGGGGAGCACAAGGCTTCCCCTTGCATAATCCTATCAAACCGGTTCTGGGGCAGCCCAGCCCCAGCTCCAGTGAGACCTGGACAAAGGAAAGGGGGTGTAACCACCCCCCTTCCTGGTCCCACCCATAGGGGAGGGACCTAGCAGGAGATCCACCCCTCAGATTGGAATAAGAGGGGGAGCAGTGCCAATGCAACTCAGATCATCCTGACGAAACATAAGAAACGAAATCTGGACCCCTTCGACTTTCTACACGACGTGAGAAGACTGAAGAATCTCCCTTGTGGTCAAGGAGTGACCACCCTGTGCAAACAGGCACCATCCAGCCCTCGACCCTTGCTTTGTTGCAGTTCCCGCCGGAACTCGAGCAACAGAGATCGACGAGATCAAGCTTGCCTGCCTTCTACCTGCCCGATCCACAGTCCCTGCAGAGCTGAGACCCGTGGAGGCGACCGGAAGAGTGGGGCACGCCATCTTGAAAAGGCCACGAGACGCTGACCGTACGGCCCACGAGTGACCCTCGAAGCTGTACACCGGGGTTTGAGAAGCCCCAGCCCCGAGCTCCACTTGCACCAAAGCTCACTCCTCCACACTCGACGAGTGCTGCGTGGGGCCCTTCTGCTTGTGTGCGCTCGACGCGTTGGCCCGGTCACTTGCCAGCTGGCTTGTGGCCCCTGTGCCGACGAACTTTGAAATCCGACTTGCTTTTCTGGTTGCTCCAGATCTGCACCAGCTCCTGTGAAAAGGAGCACCCACTCTGACCCTCCTGGTTCGAGTGATAAGCAATCTCCCGGTTCCGCGTGGATTGCTTTTGCCAAGTGCTGTTTGCTGCAATCTTGAAGCCGACGGTGCTGACGGCGAGAGCCTACGTGGGACAGATTGTGACCTGCTCCTGGACGTCGCAGATGCCCCAGAGCCCACGTGACAGCGGAGAGAAGCCTATCGACAACCACCTGATTGCGCCCGACATTGCCTGGTTCCGTCCTGGTTCCACCCTGGTCACTGCTGAGTGACCCAGACTCTGTCCCCTCTGCTTTCAGGTACTTTTCTACTTCGATCCACCCTTGGATCGCACCGGACACTTCTGCTTCACAGCGCCTGCAGCTGCAACAGCTCCAAGCACCAAGAACCTGCGTGACAGAACCCGACGCCACTTCGACCCTGTGCACCCACGGCCTGTGGGTGAGGTAACTTTGCAACGCCGGTGTCTTTACACTGGTACACACCTCTAGGGTCTGTGTCTAAAGTTTTGTGTTCCTAGGTTCAGCGGAAGTATCTTTTAATTCACTTTAATTGACTTTTACGCACCATTGACAGTGCATTGGTGCGCGCCGCACTTTCCGTGCTGCACCCGTCTCCTGTGGGCTACTCCCGACTTCTTCATTGCTTGTCCTGACTGCTCCCAGCGAATCTCTAGGCCCTAGGCCTAACCATTGTTCGATAAGTGTTACTTATACCACTTTTTTAATATATGGTCTGAGTGGCCACCCGCCCTCATCCATAAACGTGCAACTTTATATGTGTAACAGTGCTTTTGATTTAACGCTTGTGCCCCTTTCCTCATAAAGAGTACTGGGGAGTAATTTAGAAATAAATACATATATTTTTATAATATATACTTGTGTGGTGTCCTTTCATTTGATTACAGGATTGTATGTGGTAAAACAGCTCGCTTAACACGACCTCTTAAGTTAAGCCTTTAAGGCTGCTTAGTCCATGCTACCACTAGGATAGCTTGTCTACAAGGTTGACTTACAACCTGACATCTTTGGGGTTTGTTTGGGCTGATACCCAGTGGTTCCAGAATTGGAAACACTACATATCAGGCCAACTTCTCACAATAACATTAATAAATAACCGGGAATTATCAGTAGTTACTCTACCTTTGACAAAATCATACTGTTCCGAACCAATTAAGGGGGTCATTAGGATGGGGGATTTTCCGCATCCTCCGGGCCGGCGGAAGCCACCGCCGGCCCGGAGGATGCGGAAAATCCTCTGCGGACCCACCAGGACCCACCGCCACATTAGGATGGCTGGTGGGTCATGGTTTAGGTCCGCAGCTTTTCCGCCGCGGCTGGCTTACAACCGTGGCGGAAAAGCACTAAAATGGTGAAGGTGTCTCATAGACACCGTCAGCCAGATTAGGATGTGCTTGGGAACATGCTTTTCCGCGGCGGCTTTTCCGCCGTGGAAAAGCATGTGTAACTGCACTGCAGGGGCCCGTTGTGGGCCCCCTAGGTGTAGTGGGGGGTGGGGGGTGCACATGGGGGGTACCTATGGTACCCCCCTGCATTTGCGTGCACAATGCAGCAGGCACCGCGCGCTGCCTGCCGCTTTGTGCACGCAAATGCTGTGCATGCATTTTTAACATTGCTGCGGGTGCAGCTTGAAGCTCCACCCGCAGCAATGTTAAAAATAGAGGATGTGACCGCCACCCTGGCGGTCACATCCTAATCTGCACAGAGGGAACGCCGCAGCCCATGCGGACGTTCCCTCATACTCTGGGGTCGCGGACGGACTCAAGTCCGTCCGTGATCCTAATGATCCCTTTAATGTGGTAGTAGAGATTCTAGACATAATATCAATAGTTTCGCAAACATTTTATAATCTACATTTTTCAAGGATATAGGGCGATAATTCTTGCAAAATTTTGGATCTTTTCCTTCGTTATGGATATAGATGCCTCTAAGAAGGTACCACCTGCCGTACCAGTAGTGCAGAAATATTGAGACAGTTTAATGATTTTTGGGAGCAACAATTTTGAAAAATGCAGGTAAAATTTGACCAAAAAACCATCAGGGATAGGAGATTTATTTTTCTTTAGGGAGTTCAAAGTAGTAGAGATTTCATGTATCTAAAGGTCAGTATCTATGGAAGCAAAATTGAGATCTGTAGAGGAAGGGGTGGAATATTGCTAAGATAAGTGTCAATAAGAGAATCCAATGTGGGTCTTTTCTGGAGTATATTCATTTTTTAGAACATTGTAAATTCGTCCTGAATTTCCTGATCTTTAAAAAGCTGTTTACCATCACTCTCTCCCTACTAGATTTGAGATAGTTAGCTAGGATTGGTCCCACTTTGTTTCGACTGCCACAATAACGGGCGCTGCTTCGAAGGAGAGTAGAGGAGGCATTATCAGTAGATATTTTGTTAAAGTCCATCTTAGCATGGATAACCTTCTGTAAGGTGGTGTCTGATAATGAAGTATAAAATTGGTGTTCTAAATGTTTGATATTTGTTAGTAGGGCTTTATGTTGATTAAGGGTTTGTTTCTTTTTCCTGGGAGCAAAGTCAATGATACAGTCCGACAGTTGCCTGAAAACTATCTCATACCAGAGCAGGAGAAACAGAAGGGTTTTCATTGAGGGAAAATAATTCTTCGCCACAGGTAATAAAGGAGGAGGAAAAAACTGGATCTTGTAAAAGGAAGTTATTAAATGTCTCCTAGAAGACTTGGATTGCGAGCGGAGCAAATCAAAATCAACAATCACCTGAGCATGATCCAAGATCAAAATGGGCTCTACTAAGGAATTAATTTGATTTTTAGCTAGGGGGTTGGAGAGAAAAGTATAATCTAATGTGTTTAGGTAACCGTGTGGAGGGGACAAAAAAGAAAATTCTGTCTGGTCTTGGTTACATAAAGTTTGCCCTTGATCAAGGCAAGGAGGCAGTACTGATTCTGTTGGACCTGTCGGCGGTGTGCGACAACGTATCACAAAATATCCTGGAAGACAGATTAGAATGCAGCAGAATAAAAGATAAGGCTTTTCCTAAATAAAAGGCATCAGATCGTCACACTGGGAAGTTACAAATCAGGAGAGAAGTGGAAGTCATCAAGGGTCCCTCAGGGCTTTCCCTGAGCCCTACCCTGTTTAACCTTTATATGACACCACTCCTCTCTCTCATAGCCCCTTTTGACATTGAGTCAATTGCATACGCCGATGACACCCAACTGATCCTCACTCTGGATAAAAACTCCTCAGCGGCAGAGGAAAAGTTCCATTACTGACTCACGGCAGTAATGAATTGGATGAAACAAAATCACCTAAAATGTAATAGCTCCAAAACCGAAATTATGCTGTTTGGAAAATCAAACGTTTTCAGACCCCATCAATGGTGGCCCTCAGACTGCAATGTCCCGCCCACAACAGCAGATACAGTCAAAAACCTAGTGAAAAAATTCGACCCCACACTTTCCTTTCACAAGCATGCGCTCGCAACTGCAGGCATCTGTTTCCAAATCATCAAAACCCTCAGGAAATTCTTTGATCTACTTCCAGTAGCTGCTAGGAAAACTGTTGCAGTGGCCCTAATCCTATCTCACTTGGACTACTGCAACAGTATCTATGCAGGAACAAAAAAGTTAGTAGTGAAAAGGCTACAAGTGGTCCAAAATTCTGTGGCGAGACTGGTGCTGAAGCTCCCCCGGGACTCCTTATCAGCTGCAGCACTTAAAAAGCTTCACTGGCTACCGGTTCACAAAAGGATTCTCTTTCAGATCCTAACCACCACATACAAAGCCATAAACAAAACTGGACCAGAATATCTAAGATCCAACATCAAGCCTCATAGAACCAAACGCATTCTGCGGTCGACATCAGAAAATCTACTAACTGTCCCCAACTTCAAATGGACCACACCGGGGGAAGACTATGGCGGTACTAGGGACAAAGGCGTGGAATGCCCTACTCTCTCATTTGAGGCACACACACATGGAATTAACTTTTAGGAGCCTTCTCAAAACATGGATCTTTGCTTTCCCAGATCACTTAGCTCTATCTTTGATCTACAGTCTCTTCTTCATCACCCCGTCCTCTGTAATATATTACCAGTTGTTTCTTTTTCTTTCGGCAGAGCGGGGAGACGTTCAGCGGCTGGAGCTGCTGAGGAGGCGGTCCTACGGAGAGGCTGGGAGAGCTCGCCCGGCAACTCGCAAACACGCTACAGCTGAGTCGAGAGCTGTGCAGAGTGGAGGACTTGGCTGCGCTAGGTCGGAGAGGGACATCATTGCGAAAATTGCTGGCGGTGATTAAACTGAACAATACGGTGAGCTAAGCAGTAGAGGATAAAATTGACTCGCTGCTTCTGTGGTTGTATACCTGCTATCCGATAGACACGCCTGAAGTATAAGACGTCTAGGAAAACTATAAGTAGTGGAAAAAAACGCCCAACTGCACTGAGGCTTGACATTTGCATTTTCCACTTTTGAAAGACTGAATACAATGGCGAGGGGTAGAGGGGGCACGAGGAATCGAGGAGCAGCTGCTGCCTCAGCATCCATGAATACTCCAATGGTGGGGAACATTACAGGAAATACCTTAGGGAATATTACTGTTGGTTTAATACAGTCCCCTGTCGGGGATGAAACGGTGGGGTCAGCAGTTAATAGTGGACAATTGAAGGGAGTAATTAACACGCAACAGGATGTTTTACTCGTAGCAACAACCCCCAGTGCTCAACCTCCTCAGAAAAATGCGGTAGTACCCTCAAGTAAAGGCCCACAAGATGGGGCACAAGATGGGGCAGAAAGACAGCGAGTTGTACCAGCAATCTTTAATAAAAAAAACAATAAATCTAAGGGAGATGTATCTAATGTGGAATCTAACAATGCTCAAATGATGCCTGGACTTCAGAAGGATGCGCAACAAACCCCGCTGCCTGATAATGATTTACTTATAATTTCCCAGCTTGAAACAACACAGGAAATTGAAATTGAAATAGAACAAGTTAATGGTGAAGATGAAGTCGTCAACGTTCCAGGGCCAAATATTAATTCGGAGGTTGAGGGTTGTAATGGCTCCGAATATGCTGGCTCGGAAGGTAAATTCTATTCAATGTCGGACCTGACTTCTCCATCAGACAAGGAAAATAAAGGAAATGATGAGGACAGCCTAAGCAATCTGGGAGATTGGGGGACAACGCCAGATGAAGAAGAACAGGATGGCTACGAGCATGGTATCTCATGTGAGACAGTCAGGAAATTACCAGAAGAGGTGTCTGCTTAATTGTATTGTGAAATTGTTTGTGTGTTTTATGGGAAATAAAACATACCTGGGATTTACGGTCGATAAAGTGGGCTATAACTTGGTTACAATCGCCTCCAAGTATAAAAAATTAATCTCTGTGTTGAATACACTTAATTGTGTAATAGTGGGCCTAATGGTATAATCTGGTTGGGTTGGACCATATATATTAAATACAGTTAAAGAAATCCATCTATGTGTCTATGTCTTGCGTAACAACAGAGAATTTCAATTTTTTATGGCATAAAATAATGACACCATTCTTTTTTGTATTCGTGAGGGAAACACGCACTAGACCAACCCAATTACGTTTAGGCTTAAGAACCTCAGCCTCTGTCAAGTGGGTCTTCTAAATCAGGATTGTAGGTAGCTAAATGGGAAATAATTCTCTGCCTTATGATAGGATTAATAAAACCCTTTACATTTCATGTAACAGCTCTGAATGAAAGAAAATAACATTGTATATTCAACAAAAAGGTTAAAGAAAATAGAGGAGTATAAGAAAATGAAGAGGTAAAGTAGGGATGAAGAAAGAAAGCAGAATAAGAGACATAGAAACAGATTAGAAAATAGATAATGGTAGTGAATAGGGGAAATAGAATAGGACAGAAGATTTTATGATATAATACAGCGAAGAAAAAGATCACTGCAGAGCAAAAACAAGAGGGAGAGGAAGAAGGGAAAGGATGAAAGGAAACAGAAAACAGAAAAGGGAAAGATGAAAAAGGGAAGTAGAAAAGCCAAAAGAGGAGACAGTACATATTAATAAAGGACGATTGAAAAATCAAACCTATAAAAGACAAGAACGAAATAACACGGGTGGTGACGACACACGAGACGTTGACACTGATCGAGGTGGGAGAGTCTGAGCAACACCATCGTTGAAAAGACAAAACCTTGAGGAAAACGGACCAAACATACTAAATACATCGGACGAACCTGCAAGGAGAACAACATAAGACTTATCAAATACAATGAAACATTCGAAGAATTATCGTCTGAGCCATGCAAAAAAAATTACAAACTGAAATATATTGAGGAAAATAGAACTACAATTCAATATCATTGGCGGACCCAATAGTTACAAGCAAATAAAAATCTATCAACCATTAGAAGGACAAGCAGTATCCATATTACTTAAAGTATTGAAATGTATAAACATCTTCATGGATCTTCAAACGACATAGTATTATTTTGGAAAGTCACTTTGAAAATGCAAGGACGAAATAGGCCATATCTGGCTCCGAAAGAATGAAGAGGAGCCCGAAGATTAAGAAATTATTTTCTTCTATCTGCCGTAGCATTGAAGAAATCCTGAGAGAGGACCACCCTTTGACCCAGCCAAGACACTTGACGCTTAGCCGTAGCTGCAGAAATAACCCGACAAGTCAGTAAATTTCAAAAAGAGGATGATGACACCCCTAGGCTTGACCAGAGATGTAGACAATGGTGGGCGATGACCAAGTCTGTGGACTCTCTGAATATTGAACAAGGTTGAGGAGGGCATGTCCAGCAACTTTGGCAGGAAGGAGGAGAAAAAGGAGACAGGGTCATCTCCTTCCAAAGCTTCAGGCAGACCATAAATGCGTAGACTGTTCCCCCTATTCTGGTTCCCTGAATCTTTAGTGTGTTGTTGTAGCCTGTGCACCTCCTTTTCCAAAGAGTTAATCCTGTGAGTCTCACCTTGGACATCCAAAAGTTGCTGCTCCATCACAGACACTCTACTTTCCATTGAAGACCACTTATTGTCTAGAAGCTTGCTATTTGTTTCCTCTACAAAAGGACGCAAAGCCCAAATCTCCTACAGCAAAAGCACCAAGGAAATAGGCGGTGACGGCTTGTCAGGAGAGGGAGGATCCTGCTACAACCGTTTTGACGCAGAAGAAGGTGGTTAGGTACTACTGCTGACAAGGAGATACAGACCTCATCGAAGACTGCCCTTTAGGGATAAATACAAATTTTGGTTTCCTTAATTTACCCATAAAAGAGATCCATACAACTAAATTGTAATTCCACAAGTACATTTCTGTTGTCACTAGCAGCAAGAAAGTGCTACCACAAAGTACTATATAGCTTCCATGACATTCAATCTCCCACAGAGAAGCGCTAGTAGATAGCACTAAGCTGAAGCACAATAAAAACCACTGTCAGTAAGCTGCCACCACTAGGGTATGACCAAAATAATGTTGAGCTTCCACATCCAAAAAGGAAATTCCCTGCTTATGAAGGGTTTCCTGTTAAAAAACCACAAGCCAGTTAATTATAAGGTGTTCTACTAATTTCCTGGACTGATGAGTGACCACCTCAGAATATCATAAATCCTTAGAAAGAAACATAAGAGATACACATTTCCAGCATGAAGCGCAAAGAACCAGTTACAAATTAAGCTGAAGAATGAAGCAGAGAAAAAATGATGTAAATCCCCTCATATTCCTGCAGGAATCATATAAAAATGCAGGAATTACACCTCCCAGTGTGCTACCTGAAAGGCTCTTACTTATGTGGAAAAGACGCTGGGATGGACAAAATGGCGGTCGTTCTGTGAGGCAGCCCTGATGACCAGAAAATTAAGAGTAGTGCAGGGCGCTTCATTTCACCAAGCAGCTCCTCATTATGCCCCCAGTTTCTAATGCAGGATCAACCGTTTTCCCGGAACTGGAAGGTACCAACCAGCGCCAAAAGACAGCGACTTGTGCCCGGTGCGGTGGAGCTGCCCCGTCAAGCGGCAATCTCAAGAGGTGCCGAAACCACGCGCTCGGGTCTTTGTAACATTTAGTTTTAGTGTAAAGTAAAGCAAAAAGTTTTTCCTATGGGAAGTATTATTTCCTGCTCCTAAATCAGGACTCAAATAGACAAATTCAATCCACTACATTCATTCATCTTGCATTTTGTTGGTTAGGAAAACACTCACCAGAAGGGAACGAAAACAATCTGTTTATGAAAATATACAATTTATTTTAAATTAAAGCATATGGATTCCTATGTGTAACAGGTTAAAAACATAAAATACACAAATAAAACCACCTAATGTGGATGTGGAGAAAATTTTTCAAAAAAGACACTATTATCTGTCTTAGTTATGTCATTTCGGACCCTCGTTTGACAACAGTGGGGGAAACTTTTTTCTTTTCCTTCAACCAGGTTGTTTGTTGACAACACCGAATATGACTGGATGTAAAAGCGTCGACGCGTTTCGGAAGCTTAAGTTGATAATGGCTTCCTTCTTCAGGACAGTCTCTATATGTTTTCTCCAACACTTTTTGTATCACACCAATGCAGGTATCTACGTGGTCCGTAGTATTCCTTTAGCAGTCGCCTTCTGTTATTCGCAGACTACCACAGTCCTATTACCTCAATATATCAGAGAACTTCCGTTTCAAGTTCTTTAAAGCTGATTTCGCTGTTGTATCTTAATCAAAGTCCTACATGGGTTAGAGAATTCCTTATACAATTCTCAAGGGGCGTATATATTTCTCAGTGCCTCCGAGCGAATGTCTGTTCTTTAGTGATACGGTAATATAAAACGATAAGATTCATAAAGGGGGTTCTTTCACGCAGCCGGGTAATCTTATGCACGTGGCTATTGATTGCGCACGGCTGTCTTTCCTGGACTGCAAAACGTGGCGTCTTTACGATCACCGCTCGTATAGAACCACTATACGAGCGGTGATAAGATTACCCGGCTGCGTGAAAGAACCCCCAACACTGGGGATAATGAGACACCTTGTTTTACTCCACATTTCATTGTTATTTCTGGTGTCTATTCATTATTATCTCCCTTGTAAAATATTGATGAATCTGTGTATGAGTCTTTTGTTACTTCTCGGATGTATGATGTATGATGGAACCCTATGCCTTTTGACACTCTGTAAAATGTGACCATGGCTGACTAAAGATTTTGAGATGTCTATGAACACCACTGAAAGTGAGTATATATTCCTAGGTGCCCCTTTGATCGATATTCTGAGATAGAGGCAGGGATGATGTGGTTGGTGCTAATAACAGGCGTTGGCGAGGATACAGGAGTGAAACTGACCGTCAAGGCAAGAAAGTGTCAGGTGACGCAGTCCTCTGTAGTCTACCTTGACCAGGTGGTGGGTGATGAACAGGAGGTTTGGCAGTTGAATGCCAAGATCCAGTCTGTGATGGAAAGGGAGGTGCCCACTACTTAGAGTGGTATGAGAGCCTTTTTAGAACTCACCAGGCACTACACTTTGCCGTGAACTATGGATACAGCTACTCCATTGACTGCATAGGCATCCAGGTAAATAATCTGATCTGAGGCGTGCCAAAGGTCATTTGAAGAACTGAGCACCTGTACCAAAAGCACCTGACTACAGTTAGTTTTGAATTGTACAGACGGATGTCTGTGAGAAAGGAGCTGAAGCTGTATTTGATTGACTGATTAACAAGGGCATCGAGCATCCCTTGGCTTTTATTTGTAGTAGATTACAGCCCAGGGAAAGGAACTGGGAAACCATTAAGGAGTGCTTCATGATAGTGTGGGCTACTGAAAAGATTGAGGGTTATGAATGGAGAGAATCTCAGGTTGCTGAGATGGTAAATGTCTCTGAAAAGATTAGATTTTATGGTGGAGCATAATGCTGGACTAAACTAGGGAAATGCAGATGGACTTTACTGTAGGTTATGCCAATCTGATGACCCACACTCTCGAGGTTAGAAGTTTTTTTTGCAGGGTAGTTTGATCTGGTGGGGATTCTGTTGAGCTGGAAAAGCCCCCTGTCTGGAGATGGACGTGCAACCCTGCCCTAAGTGCCCCAGCTGCAATACCGGAATCCTTAGTACTGATTGTTACTCATGTGTGAACATAAACCATTTATGCCATGATCTAGGCATGTCCCATGGTAATGCAGTCTGTTTAGACTAAGAGTGGTGCACCAAGCTTGATACAGGCACAGTAGTGGCAGCATACACATTTTTCTATTTCAGTAGAATCAATAATAATAAGCCTTTTTACTTGTCTCACAGGAGTGGGGCATGCTGGCCCACTTGTGTAAAGTTTTGTGGCTGCGTACTTAACTCATCCTTGGCATTCATGGGTTGGGGCCAGTGCTGCATAGTGCTTGATACTTGTGTCTGTGTACTGGGTTACATGGAACATAATATGGAGTCCTCTGGGTTTTGTTTTTAGTAGCACAATCCATGCAGAGTCTAGAGAATGTAAGGACTGCACCTCCAAGAAAGGAGATCTGTGTTGCTGACATTCCTGAGGGCTGGAATGGTCATGCATACTGAAGGGTAAGGAGCCGAGCATTCTCTGTGCACATCAAAAGTCTCTGATTCCAGACAGCGGTACCCATCAGTGAGACTTGGTCTCATTGTCAGGTGGATGGTCTGACTGATATGATTGGAACTACCAGGGAATCTGAACGATGAAGGCTTAGTCCTTTGAATGAATATGGGTATAGTTCAGTAGATGCTGACAGCCATTTGTGAGCCCCAGTTGCTCTCCCATGGTCTGTGCTGTGGGTCATTCAGAATTAGACACACTTGTGCTTTGGCAGTGTCCCTGTGACAAAGGGTAGTGCACAGGAGCTAACACCTTGGCACAAAGATCAAAGGCTGGACACTGACTCATATATGTGTCTGGATACAGAAGCAGGTGCCCTATTCTAATTGAGCAGCACCGTCTCATCAGCAGAGTGTATATTGGCAAGACATCTATGCTTCTGCAACCAGGACAGGAGAACAACGTCTACCTCTCTCTCTGCTCGGTGATGGGACATCACCAGGGGTTCCAAGACCACTTGCCCTGAGCCTGAAGCACCAGATCTCAGCCTGCCTGTCAAGAATAGAGTCCCATGTGAGGAGGGAAAGCCTAGAAACTGCCTGCCTTCCAAAGCCAGAGTCTCATGTGAGGAGGAGAGAGCCTAGTACCTGTCTGTCTGCCAAGACCAGAGTCCCATGTGAGGAGGAGAGAGACTAGAACCTGTCTGTCTGCCAAGACCAGAGTCCCATGTGAGGAGGAGAGAGCCTAGAACCTGTTTGTCTGCCACGACCAGAGTCCCATGTGAGGAGGAGAGAGACTAGAACCTGTCTGTCTGCCAAGACCAGAGTCCCATGTGAGGAGGAGAGAGCCTAGAACCTGTTTGCTTGCCTAGACCAGAGTCCCATGTGAGGAGGAGAGAGCCTAGAACTTGTCTGTCTGCCAAGACCAGAGTCCCATGTGAGGAGAAGAGAGCCTAGTACCTGCCAAGACCAGCAAGCTCTGTAAGGAGAAGGTAAGTGCCTAGAGGATTCCTGCCTGCAAAGAGCAACACACCCTGTGAGGAGGAGGCAAGCACCTGGGGGGAGCAAGACTCAGCGGGGATCCTGACGACTGGATCTTGGTGACCAAAGCATGAGACTGATCCGTCTGGTCAGGCGTGACGGCTGCCCGCACTGATCCTGCAAAGTTAAGTAGGTGGTCACCTCATGGAAGGGGATCCCCACAAAGATCTGGTCATCACCCGTGTGTATGCCAGAGTCAGCGACCACATTGTGAGCAGGAAGAGAGCTACAGTGTAGTGCGTACCGTTGCCCCTACTGGCACCGAAGTCAGACCCGGAAGAGGATCATTATGTAAATGTAAATGTAAATGTAAATTCCGTGCTTATATAGCGCACGACTACCCGGAGGCATCTCGGCGCTTGCTTAGGGAACCCGTCCTGGTATTCCCCTGCGAGATAACCCAACAGGGCATCCGCAGGGTGAAAGCCAGGATTATGCAGTTCAGGCTCACCTGCATGTGTACCAAAGCCAGCGGCCCCCATGTTGCCAGTAAAGAGGCCACTGTGAGGATCAAGAAGAATCAGGCTATCACCCATTTGTGTGGCTAGGTTGGAGACCCCCAGAAATGGGGGCTACCGTGAGATCTAGCCTATTGCCCTGGTTCATCGTGCCAAGACAGCAGGAACAAACACTTACCGATCGCTGGCGGAGTCGAGTCAATGTGGGCCGGTCCAAGAACAGAGGAGGCTACCACGTCAGTGGGAGAAAGAACGCAAGAGGTCGCAGACCCACAGTGGAGACCGGAGCTCATAGAGGGCATCGCAGGTCTCCTCCAAATGCTGGCTGCTGTCAGATCTTGTAAGACTACTCCAGGCTGTAGGCGGACATGCATGAACCTTGCACCTAGATGCTGCTAAACCTGACTTCTTCAGGCAGAGCAAGAGACATTGGGGTTTGTGGGACTAGAGTGGGGCTCATCAGGGAGTCACCTACAGTTTATAATAGCGAATAACCACCACTACTAGAAGGCTCTGAGGATTCTGCCCAAGAGAGCACTAGCACTCTAACCTTAAGAGTGCTAAGTGGATTATTCACCACGTTGTTTCCTTAAACGCATGAAATTTGATTGGGCAATGAAGTGGTTGCTGCTACTGTTTATATGTTGAGTTATGAGCCTGTGTTGCCTAGCACCAGCCTCCCACTGGGATGCCTTTGATTGCCCGGCCTGTGGTCCCACTGAGAATCAAGTGCTGAGTAGGCCCACTTACCTCGGACCCATAATTGGTTGGGCCCAAGACCATCAAGAGTAAAAGGCCCAACTGTGGGGGTAAGACCCCCACAGTTGCACCCAGTAGCTCCTGTTTGCCCTGTGACCCTATGAAAGAGGTTCTGACAATGACCCTTCATCAAAGATCAATCAAGGGATGCTCTCTCACCCTTACTTATATTGTTAAGGCCTCCTTTACTCAGGGCTCTTCCCAGGAGCTCTCAAGACAGGCCATATCCTCCCATTTCTAATAAAAGCCATATTAGGTCTGATGACCTTGCCAACTACCGGCCAATCACTCCCCTACCATGCATCAGCCAGATCATTAAAACCCCAGTCTATGATCAACTCTAAGGAAAGGAAGTGTGTGACAGAGGCCACACTGATTCCGGTTGGGGAGTGGGGCAGTGAGAGGTCGCAAAAAAAAACAATGCACAGGGGCTGTTGGTCATTAATGGCATTTATGGGATTCCATTCTATATTGTATTTCCTTAAATTTAGGCTTTAGTTTCTTTACAGACAGTGAACAAACACTGGGTTTATAATGTGTCAATTCTGTATCCGAGTTACCACTCCGTGGAGTTAGCCTTGGATGTGAAACCAGAACAGATGGTTTAAAATCCCAGTCTCCCCTTGTGACCAGTTTGTGTGATCTTGGACAAGCACATATTTAACACATTTCACTGCTCAAGTTTTTTTGTGAAGATTATAAGTAGTTAGAATAAGGATAAGTGCTGGTAATAAGTGTGTGGTAAAAACACAGGAATGTACCAGAGTAAGACAGCACACTTACTAAAATGTGTTGTAATGGAAAACGTACAGAAACAACAATCGTGCACTGGAATCCTGGTTCAATTGCCTGAATAGACTGGTTGATCCTGAGCAAATCAATCAGATTATCTCTTTGTTCCCTGATCTGCATTTTATGAAGAATGTGAAAGATGCTCAATGCAGGAAATGAGCACCAAAGCCAATTTCCCAGGAAAGGCCCCTCTGTCGGTTTCACTCATGCATGGCTGTGAATAATCATAACTGAACAGTGGAGAGATTAGTGCTTAATTTGAGCCGGTGATTTCCGGTGTGCTCGAGACCAGCTCTTAATTATCAGAACTGGGGCCTGTGACAGTCTATCACAAGGTGGTACTTGCATGGCTAATTTAGAGATTATCTCAACAACAGTTAATTATTAATTCAATCTACAATAAAAAAAAATACCTATTACCTTCCGTCCAAGCTCTTCTTATAGCTATCGGGGCCTGAATTAGTCAGAACTGTTTCACTTGGAGGAGTGTGATGGTTAGTGGGTGTGTTGTTAGTACCACTGGCAGTGCGGCATGTGTGGTGCGTGCAAGCTGCAGTTGCCCCCTGACGAGACCCTGGCACGCATGTTTTTTTTACGAATACAGCGCCGTTTGTCTGGGGTAGTAAGCGCTATATAAATACAATTTACAGTTACAGTTTGTGCTGTCGAGTGTGCAGGTGGGCGAGCTGCTGCGATTTTACTAGCGCCATCTTGTGTTGAGGGAGGACGTGCTGTATTTTGTGGCCTGCCGGGTGCAAATTGAAATTAAACTAAATACAGTTAACGGGCTCGAAAGCCGCCCAGCTTGGATAAATGAATGACCAATGTCGAGAGGGCTTCTCCTCGGGTGCTGGTGTGAAAAATGAAGGTCGGGAGAATGAATACTATTACATTATTACCACGGTCGCTCTGGTCATCGCATTAAACATATTTCGTAGAACGAATTAATCAAGCGGGCTGTGCTGCGGGAGTCACTCGCATAAATAACAGACTTATAGCGCTTTCTGCGATCGAAGGCGCTGCTCTGCTAATGAGACTTCTTCTATAACCTCGTGCGGACAGAGGGCACGAGGGGTGTGCCAGGAGAGGGCAGCGAGTGCGCTACTTGAAAAGAGTTTATTTTCATATCATATTAATTTAAATTATTGGTCACTGATAATTAGTCTGTAAAATAAATGTTCATTACCGTTGGCAGTCCCATACAAGAAAGCTATTAGTGCTGCTAATTGGTTGTATCGCAGTAACTTTTAAAAAACACGACAAACTGATTTTGCTGCACCTGCAATAGGCCAGGGCAAAGAGGAGAACATTGAATACGAAATCTTTGCTAATTGGATATAGCACACTTTTAGCCTATATATCGTTTTACATGTTTCAAAGAGATTTTTTTTGTTAAATGAATGTTTATTGATGATGTAAACAGCAATAGAAAAAGTGGTGTATTTTGTAATAAACGAGATTTTAATTTGGAATATTTCGTTAATTGCACTCGCTAAGGGCGCTCTCTTCCTATAGGGCCCGTGTCACTAACCAGCATTCTAGAATGTTGCTTTATATCATGACCTCAGCTGCTGTTTTATGAACTATTGTGTCAGAAACAGTAGGGCAGCTGTTCCTAATAGAATGTGTGAACAGGTGGACAGTCATTACTAGGGAAGGAACTTCCTTTTTGGGAAGTGATTCCCTCACACACCTTTGTAGGTGTCTAGCTTCTTCATCAGCCGTGTGCTACTCGCTGGGTAGGCGCTGCAATACCCCATGGATGACTAGAGAGGGCTCTTTGGTGGAGATCTTTTATGTAACAAGTACTGGCGTTGCCAATAGGTCTCGCAGTAGGAAAGTTGGAGCTATTGGTTTTGTAAATGCAATTTTATATTTATATATCGTTATTGGCACTGTCAATAACAATACATAAATATAAAATGTCATTTACAAAACCAATAGCTCCAACTTTCCTACTGCAAGACCTATTGGCAACGCCAGTGCTTGTTTAAAGAGGCAGGCGTGGTGGGGGTAAAGGACTGAAGTTGGTGGCCCCATTAAAGATAAGCTACCCTCCCATGTTTTACGGCTCCATGTGGCTTTCTACCAGTGACAGAGGTGCTCTCGCCCCCGGCAACAGTTTCCCAAACGATGTCATTGAAATGCCACGGTCTGCAAACGCCATAAACGCGCGCTTTATGTGGCGTGAGTTTGCCTTTCACAGAATTCAGCGATGGTGTGAGCGGCGCCGAGGTGTTTGAGGGACGGGTTCTCACCGTCTGCTCTCTCAGGCTGATCGCTTCCCACCTCTGGTGGGGAAGCGTCATCCAGTGTACCCCGCGCTTTTACCTGGCGTGCCCAGTGAGGTTAGGGGCACGTCGCTTACTGACCTCCAGGGTGGGATTGCCACATGTAAACAAGGTGCCGGCGCACCTTGTTTACATGTGGTAGGCTACGGGCATGTCATTTACCTGCGGTGAGGTAGGTTACCGGCAGCAACGGTGAGGTTACCGGCACATCATTTACTTAGGGTGCGGTAACTGGCCCATTACCCGGCAGTCGTTTACCCTTGGTGCCTGGTGGGTTACCTGCACGGCGTTTACATGGTGTGAGGTATTCCGACAGAACCTCACCCCAAATCCCCCCATCCCAGTCATTATGCGATCAACTTAACACTTACTTCCTGGATAAAATCGTCACCATCAAGGCCAACATCCCCCCCCCTCGCCCGCCTTTGTTGACCCCTCCCCTCCCACTGTTCAAAGTCATCTTACTTCCATTCCCCCCCTCACTGAGGCAACATTCCTGGAGATACTCCCTAAAGTAAAGTCGGGTTCTCCGGCAGAAATCTGCCCGACACGCATCCTGCAACAAATCTACTCTTCTTGCCCTGAACCCCCTATTACTTTCCTCAACAGCTCTCTTGCGCAGGGAGTAGTGATCCCCGCGCTTAAATCAGCCACCATAGTGCCCATTTTAAAAAAACCTGGCGCTGATCCGTCCAACTCAGCCAATTATCGCCCCATTTCCCTGCTGCCCTATTTGGGCAAGGTGCTGGAACGCCACGTCACCGCAGTACTCAGCGCCCACGTAGAGGCCAATGGGGGACTGCCGCTCGCCAGGCCGGTTTCCGCCCCAGACACTCGACCGAATCAGTTGTGGTATTGGTCTTGGATAAACTCAGGAAGGGCATGGATAATAACAAACACCAGGCGCTGGTACTACTCGATCTCTCCGCCGCCTTTGACACGGTGGACCATACCTTCTTACTGTCCCGTGTCAAGGCGGCTGGAATTGAGGGCTCAGCCCTGATTTGGCTTTCCTCCTTCCTGAGGGACCGCACCCAGGCGGTCCGGCTAGGAGACTTCACAACCACCCCACTCCCTGTCACCTGTGGGGTCCCCCAGGGTTCCTCTCTTTCCCCCTTGCTATTCAATCTGTATATCTTTCCTCTCATTTTCGCTCTTCAGCAGCTGGAGGTCACCGTGTACAATTATGCGGATGACCTCCAGCTCATCTTTGATCTCTCCTCTTCCCCCCTCTCTGTCTCTAATTTCCAACTCACCATGACATTCATCAGGGACTGGATGAACCACAACCATCTTAAATTGAACCCGGATAAAACCGAGTTGGTTCTCACCGGTGGTTCCTCCAGTCCCTGGAACTCTCTCTTCTGGCCCCCCACCCTTGGCCCCTCCCCCACTCCCTCAACCACGGTCAAAACACTGGGTGTTAAAATGAACAACCAGCTCACTCTCCATTCACAAATTAGTTCGGTAGTCTCCTCCTGCATCCTCACCCTCCGAACTATCCGCACTGTCTCCCGTTTCTTTTCTCCCCAGGCACTTAAGGTGATCATGGCCGCTCTGGTGATATCTCGGCTGGACTATGCCAATGCCCTCTACAACGGCATCCCTGCATACAGCCTGCGAAGGCTTCAGATGGTCCAGAACCAGGCGGCCCGATTGGTCTATGGTCTTCCACGCTATCATCACTCCACACCCCTTCTCAGGGAACTTCACTGGCTTCCTGTCAAGGAACGCTCCCTGTTTAAGATCGGCTGCATGGTCTTCCAGGCCCGTCAAGGCACTGCCCCTGCCTTCATTTCTTCACTAATAAAAGATTACGTCCCCACGAGAGAGCTTCGTTCCTCCTCCAAGTCTCTCCTTCAAATCCCGTGATTCAAACGGAAAAAGTGGGGTGGAACTACCTTCTCCACTTTGGCGCCCACTTTCTGGAATTCCCTCCCCGATCATCTTCGCTCTCCCACACATTATCTCTCTTTTCGGAAAGACCTTAAAACGTTTCTTTTCCGACAGGCCTTTTCCGTGTAACTTCCCTTCTTCTCTACGACAGATTTTATTTCTTTGACTCAGTGACCCAACTCTCTACAAGCGCCAAGAAACCGTACGGTGCACGCTGCGCTCTATAAATGTTTTAAATTAGAAATTAGAGGTTACTGGTACATTTACATATAGTGAGGTTAACGGGTCGTCATTTACTGATGTGCCTGGTGTGGTTACCTGCAGTCATTTACTGACGTGCGGGGTTACCGGCAAGTTCTTCGCATGTGGTGGGTTTCGGGCATGCCGCTTACCTGGGATGCCTGGTGGGGTTACCGGCAAGTTCTTTACATGTGGTGGCTACCTGCACGTCGCTTTCCTGGGGTGCCTGGTGGGGTTACCGGCAAGGTCTTTACATGTGGTGGCTGCCTGCACGCCGCTTTCCTGGGGTGCCTGGTGGGGTTACCGGCAAGGTCTTTACATGTGGTGGCTACCTGCACGCCGCTTTCCTTGGGTGCCTGGTGGGGTTACCGGCAAGGTCTTTACATGTGGTGGCTACCTGCACTTCGCTTTCCTGGGGTGCCTGATGGGGTTACCGGCAAGTTCTTTACATGTGGTGGCTACCTGCACGTCGCTTTCCTGGGGTGCCTGGTGGGGTTACCGGCAAGGTCTTTACATGTGGTGGCTACCTGCACGTCGCTTTCCTGGGGTGCCTGGTGGGGTTACCGGCAAGGTCTTTACATGTGGTGGCTACCTGCACGCCGCTTTCCCGGGGTGCCTGGTGGGGTTACCGGCAAGGTCTTTATATGTGGTGGCTACCTGCACGCCGCTTACCTGGGGTGCCTGATGGGGTTATTGGCACGTCGATTGCCCGGTGTAACAGGCACTCGATTTCCTGACGCGTCTGGCGGGATTACGGTAAGGAGGGGAAAAGTGGCAAGAGAAAAGGGATGCCTTTTTTTTTGTAATTTTACCTGTATCTACATTTCCCACTAAATACTAAACCTTAACACAAGCACATAATTGTCTTGAGTAAATAAATACACAAAAAAAGAAATAATAAAGACTGCTCTTCAACAGAACTCGTGTTGATTATGGTCCGATTCAATTTGTGTACGTTAAGCAAAAAGTTATTCGTGTAATGGGTCGAACTTTCAACAAAAAAATGGGCAAAAAAAGTAAATTGCAGAGATGGTGTACTGCTTACTCGCACGTATATTACGTAATATTATCCAAAATTTAAATGTTGTTGTTTGATTACATGTTTTACAATTCAACCGGCAATTTTGAACAGAAAACTGAAAGTACGGCCGGCTGAAATGTTTACTTTTTCCGATTCAATTTGTGTACGTTAAGCAAAAAGTTATTCGTGTAATGGGTCGAACTTTCGACAAAAAAATGGGCAAAAAATGTAAATTGCAGAGATGGTGTACTGCTTACTAGCACGTATATTACGTAATATTATCCAAAATTAAAATGTTGTTGTTTGATTACATGTTTTACAATTCAACCAGCAATTTTGAACAGAAAACTGAAAGTACGGCCGGCTGAAATGTTTACTTTTTCCGATTCAATTTGTGTACGTTAAGCAAAAAGTTATTCGTGTAATGGGTCGAACTTTCGACAAAAAAATGGGCAAAAAATGTAAATTGCAGAGGTGGTGTACTGCTTACTCGCACGTATATTACGTAATATTATCCAAAATTAAAATGTTGTTGTTTGATTACATGTTTTACAATTCAACCAGCAATTTTGAACAGAAAACTGAAAGTACGGCTGGCTGAAATGTTTACTTTTTCCGATTCAATTTGTGTACGTTAAGCAAAAAGTTATTCGTGTAATGGGTCGAACTTTCGACAAAAAAATGGGCAAAAAATGTAAATTGCAGAGGTGGTGTACTGCTTACTCGCACGTATATCACGTAATCTTATCCAAAATTAAAATGTTGTTGTTTGATTACATGTTTTACAATTCAACCGGCAATTTTGAACAGAAAACGGAAAGTACGGCCGGCTGAAATGTTTACTTTTGTAAAGAGAGAGCGGCCAGGAAACTGAAAGTACGGCCGGCCGGCCAGCCATGATGAATTAGGGGAGGAGAAGCGTGGTAGGGGAGGAGAAGCCGCAGAGCGCACGCTGGGCGAAGCCCTTTGATGTGCTGTGCGGCCGTGAATGCGCGTGCTTGTTTGGTCACGTGATTCACGTAAACTTAAACAAAACCGCACGAACAAAACCCTTGGTTTCACGAGCGTTTTGAGGACATGAATTCTTGCTACGCTTAATGCGCTTGCGCGCATTGATAGGTCGCGAGACCTAAAAAGCTGTGATGGCGAGTGCAGGCGTGTGGGACAAGTGAAACGGTGGATTAAAAATACCACGAGTATCCAAAAAACGCTTTATTCCAGGGTCCCTATGGTAATGGTTAAAACAATGTATAAATTGCTAGCTCTTAATAACGAGGAGACACCATTTAGTGACAAGTGCAGGTAGTGTGGTTTGACAAGTTTCATGCCTCAATGGGCCAGGAAGGATCCTTGGTGCTTCATCAGGACCGAAGGAGAGGTAAAAGCGAAAGACTTATTAGAGTTAGGACAGAGGCGGCTCTTCCATTAGGGCTCCTCCATTAGGGTTTTTTGAATAACATTTTATGTTTCTGCTACTCGCACAGTGAGAAAGCAGAACGGTATACCTGGTTGTGGGCCGGTGGGAGGGTATGCCTGGTTGGGGGGATCAGGGAGGAGTTGCGTGCCCACTGTTGTGGGCCCTGACTGTTTGGTCGGCCCTCTGGTTCCGACCAAACCAGTCATGCGCACGCTATATTTTCTCTGTAAAGGCTGCATGCAGCCTACAAAGAGAAAATGGCCTCCCTGCAGGCGCCCAGGTTGTCGCCCTCTGCACCAATCACAATGCTGCCATTGCAGCATTGTGATTTGCTTAGGGGAGGGGAGGGAGGATGCCCGCTTCCTGTTTTCCTGAAGCAGCAGGAAAACAGGGAACCCGACCAGCAGCGGAGGCGGCCGGGACCCGGTGAGGTAAGTTTAAATAAAAGTGAGTTGATAAAAATACCTCGTAGAGGGTGAACCTAATGCGGTTATCCTATAATAAAGCCTGTAAGAGAGGGGGAAGATATTCAATCATTAAAAAGTACCTCAGTTTACCCACAGGGCGTCAATCATAAGATTTCATGAAGCATTTGGGAGTACACATGCTTGGAGTGCAATGCCGACATGCATAGTGTCACACAATCCTAGGTATATGAATTAGTGACATAGGTAATGTGGAATTGCAAAAAGATATATATACAGCAGACGCACATACACAAAAAGTTAACAAAAACAACACGCAGCAAAGTATTCTTATTGAAATGGGTAG
This sequence comes from Lissotriton vulgaris, assembly GCF_964263255.1. NCBI lineage: Eukaryota > Metazoa > Chordata > Amphibia > Caudata > Salamandridae > Lissotriton > Lissotriton vulgaris. The sequence goes on from NC_141688.1 coordinate 202,037,711, forward strand.
TGATATCACCTTACCCTACAATTGCGAAATATGTGCCTCTGAGCTCAGAGCATAAGCCCACATCAATGCTATGGCGTAAAGTCTGCAAAAGTGGGTGTGTAAGAGATAGTCATCATTAGGTATAGCGGACGAGCAGTAGAAATGGAAAGAGCCGCTCGATTAGTCAGGTACTTACATTTCCAGTGCGGTGTGAGGCCTAGTCACCTACCCCTGCGTCTGCTTGCTCAGAGAGGTCGTAGTTCCGACGGGTCTTAAAAAAAGCTTGTTCTGGGTGCTGGCAGGGAGGGTGTACGTCCCTCCTCACGTGACTCGTCAGCGTGTACTCGGGGCCATGTGAGGACACTGTGTGGATGCGGCGAGGAGTCAGATCTGTAGCTGGCTAAGGTGGCAGCCATATCGGAGTAGTAGCTATTTGGGACTCTACAGAAGTTATTAAAAATGATGAGCGTTAGACATCACTTTCAAGCACCAATGGGTGATACATCATCGGATGAGGGCTCCTCTACTTCCTTTAGGAATACTGGCTCATTCAGCAACACCTCCAGCAGCGATAGTTGTGGAAATTAAAGTAGGCAAAAAGGGATTCAACTACCTCTCGTACCTTACTATCCGATGCCTTCTTTTCACACAACAAGTAAGGGGGCCCTGTATGGGACCACCACCAGTGTGGCGCCCAATGTATCAAACACCACCACAGTCACATTTTCCATTATATCAACAATTTCCTCAACCCCCATTTTTTAACAGAGGGAGGGACAGAGGAAAAGGCAGAAGTAGAGGTAACAACAAAAAAGTACAGTGGTAGGAGCCAGAACACCAAATACTACGGAGAAGTCACATGACGACAACAAATCACTAGTAGTCAACATATCCTCTCTCACATTGATGAGTGATGAAACAATCGTTCTTGAGAAAGGTCTTGGTGTCGTCCCTACCGCCAAGGAAGGCTATTTCCGATTGAATATGGTACTACAACAGTACTTTTGTAAAATAAGATTGCAAGTATTCTTTCAAGACAAACCACAACCAGTATGAGAAGACTCAGGTTTACACAATCGCTCCAGGTTTCCGACAAATACACCAGTAAAGCCTAGTAAAGTCATCACTTTTGAAAAAGCAGTCCTGCATGATGTGGGCAGGATGACCGCTCGTGTCCCTTGCAGCAACCTATCCACTCAGGAGAGGGAGACTATATGAGGCACCACAGAAGATTCCTCTATAATAATCAAAGCTGCTGAGGTGAGAGGAGCTATTATACTCAAAGAAATCACGGCCTATGAGGAATAATGCTTACAGCAACTAGATAGCAACCAGTATTACTGCCCCATCGATGCAGGTCCAACTACGAGCCTCTCTACCAAGATCAAACAACCGGTCAGTGCAGCAGAGTTGGAAGGATTGATCTCTAGAAATGAAGCAGATTTTCTGGTCAACTTGAAACCCAGGATGTCATATTTCTATAAATTCACAAGATCCACAAGGGGACTAGACCAATACCAGGTAGGCCTATTGTTTCTAGCATTGACTCACTTCTTAACCCTTAAGTAAATTCTGTGAGCACTCCCTTAGACACCTACATATATGAAGGACACTACGGATGTACGCAATCTTGTACAGAACTACAACGAGCCGTACGGTATCGATCTCCTCATCACGCTTGACGTAGATGTCCTGTACACTAACTCACCACACGACGCCACCATAGAAGTTTTGGAGACCAACTAGATGGCAAGGCCGCCTTGGGTATTCCCCACCCCCATCAGTTTTATTTACATTTTTTCTCCTGCGCTTTAAAAGAGTATTCTTTAACCCCTCCCACGCTCATGACGAGCTCAGCACGTCATGAGCCACGGTTCTCGTGTGCTAATGACGAGCTGAGCTCGTCATGACCGTTAGAACGCTCGCACGCTGAGCAAATTGCCCTACTGTGCGAACGTTCTAATGGCCAAGGTTTGGACTCTTTGTAGACGTTCAATCAAACATTTTGGGGCCTCCAATAGTAGGGCGTTGCAATAATCTAACCTACTGCGGATAATACTTCCAACTATCAGCGTTCTGGCGGTCCTTGGCAACAGTGGGAGGATCTTCGTCAAAGCTCTGATCAGGGGAAAACAGTTCCCCGCCAGCTTGTTAACATGTATTTCCAGATTTTAGTTAGCATCAAGCATAACTCCATGATTACGTACTGCTGTTGCTGGGACCAGAGTAGAATTAGTTGGAGCAGGCCAAAAATTGTCAGGAAATGTGGGGTAACTATCCCCACAGCACAGTATAAAACTTCAGTCTTGTCTGAGTTAAATTAAAGTGAGTTGGCTCGTAGCCGGTGGGCAGTGTCCCGCATGAATTTGTGAACTATTGCCAGGGAGATTGACTGTTTTCCCTCAAGGGAGAAGAAAAGCTCAGTGTCGTCGGCATAGTTCACCAATTTCACACCCTGCGCCTTTATGATTTCAATCAAGGGTCTCATATAGATGTGAAAGAGAATAGGGCTAACCGCCGATCCCTGAGGAAAGCCACGATGGATATTGGAAAACTTAGATTGATACGGTGAAAGAGAGACCACCTGGCATCTGCTGCATAAATAGGAGCGGTACCATTCTAGAGCCATCCCCGACACCCCAACCTCTTCAACCTGATCAACAGAATATCATGGTTGACCGTGTGAAAAGCGGCAGACAGATCAAGCAAAATAGGAATGCCAGATTGTCCCCTGTCTACCCGCAATCGAAGATCGTCTCACACGGTCACCAGAGAAGTCTCAGTTCCATGGCCAGGACAAAAACAAAACTGAACATCATCCAGCCTGGAGTTCGACTCCAGAAATTGAGACAGGGTTTTGCTGACCAGTCATTCAATGAGTTTAATCGGATATGGCAATAGAGAAATCGGTCTGTAATTACCAGCGCAGGTCAGGTCGAGTGTCACTTTTTTCAAGAGTGGAGTAACCACAGCCCGTTTCCAACAGGCTGGTACTAATCCAGAAAAGACGGTATTATTGCAGGTCTGACGTAGAGTGGGAAAAGCTCAGACCCCAATTCTCTTCAGATTTTGTGCGGGAGAGTGTCTAGAGGGGAGCCTGATGACACACTCCCAAGGAAATGCTGTTAAAAATCTCCTCTGAAGGTTGTACACAGTAATTCATTGAGGTCGGTGACCCTGGCTCTACCCCATTTTCCTTTCCTATATCTTGCGTCCTGTTGGTATTAGCAGTGTGGCCTTCTTCCTTAGAAAGGTTATTCCACTTCAATCCATCAATAATGTTACTTCTTTTTTTCATGAAGAAAGTTGCTAAACTATCACACAGAGCTTGAGTTGGGTGGAATTAGGATTGTGTACCATCAGGAGCAGCTATATCCTGTACTATTTTAAAAATTGTCCTGGAATTGAATTTAGATTTTACAATGATATTAGCAAAGTATTCTGATTTTGCTATTTCAATGAAATGCTACATCATTGTAGCCTTCCATCGAGATTTATCCTCGTCCGAGTAAATCTTCCTCCATTTCCTCTCTGTCTGACGGCAGATCAGTTTTAAGGATTTAATATAATCATTGTACTAGCTGGCTGACGGCCGGCCGGACTTCTTACAGTTCTTTATGGGGGCGATCTAATCATGACTAATTTTAATCTGGTCACAAAAGTCTATATAATTGTCTTCCACTGACCTACCATAGTTAAAGTCCTTTCCAAAGAAGAATACAGAGGATGGGATGGCCTTTCTGTTTAGAAGTCCCTACCAATCTCTACTCCTGAACGTCCTTACCTCGCTAGTGGTTGATCGTGACTTCCTAAGGTCAAATATCTGAAATTTGCCCAAATAAATGGTCAGACCAGCAGACCGGAAGGATTTCTATTGCTCCCAGGGTCTGTTCTTTAGAAAAGACCAGGTACAATATGTTTCACGCTGTATGAGTGGCTTCATTGATCCATTGTTGTAAGCTCAGGCTCTCACAAGACTGAATTAGGTCCCTGTATCCTGACTCCAAATTCCCTTTAAGCCATAGGTTAAAGTCGCCAATAATAAATCAATTAGAATGAGTTAGGGCCATGTTACAGATAGCATCTACCAGTCCCTGCATATGGAATGAGCTAACCGCTCCTGGGGGTCTGTAACAGATAATGCCCACCGGTGAGCAGCCTCTAGGGTCTTTAAGTGAGAAACCCAAAAGTTCAAAACCTACAACTACGTCGATATCTAATTGAGGGAAGTCCAGAGTTTCCCTAAATATAATCCCTAACCGCCTCCTCGTCCTCTGGGTTTATGTAGAATTTTGTAGCCTGGGGGACATGCCAAGCCTTATTCTACCTCCAATCCCAAGTGTGTCCAAGTTTCGGTCATAAAGAGGACATCTAGACAGTGAGAGTCAAGTAACAGCTGGAACTCCCCATGGTGTTTGGGTAGGGTTCTTACTTTAAGCAGCCCTCCTGCCAGGACATCTTTCCTAACAAAGTCAGTCACTTGGCCAGCCGTTTCCTCCAATCGAAATATGCTAATCCTGTCACTCAATTGTAATACAAAGAACTGTATTTATCTTATCACTTGCCCCTGAGAACTAAGTAATGTATTAATGCCTACGAGTATGATCAAAACCAGAATCACTGCACAGCGGAGTAACATGCGCTGCAAGAATGCCACCATAAAGACGTCTTTGCACTTTTTAGAACTGAGCCACACACCAGACACCATGAGGTGGGATTAACGATGACATACCGTGGTCAGAAGGCATTAGGTAATTCCCTATTTCACACTGGAATTTTCCTATATTAGTTCTCCTCCAAAAAACCCCCATGAAGCGTGTCAACATTACCTACTCAATCTAATGATATCATTTTAAGCCCTATTAATTACAGAATAGTGTACAAGGTACCTCCAACCCTAGTTGCAACATATTTAAGGGCTTCCTCCCTCTGTGACACAGTTTTTATCCCCTTTTCATATAGCCATACTCACACATTGTTCTATCTGGGTTAAAGAAATACTACCCTTTTGCCTTTTCTTACGTCCAAACATTACAAGCAACTCTCTCTGACACACGAGTGGCTCCATGAACACTCTAATATGACTGCCACCTCAACTGGCCTCATATCTGCACCTTCCACTCACACATTTTCCATCTATTTTACACATGACTTTATTTATGTTGTATTGATTACCATAGCACCTATTTCTTGGGCTAATGCATTACTGCCCTTTATTCTGGTCTTATATCCTAACGCTCATAATTTTGAACAACTTTTGTAGAGTCACAAGTATTTACTCTACTACTCCAATAAGGCTGCTACTGGAACTCGGAAGATCCCTTTTAACAGACCTGGTTTGGAGCTTCGACCACTCCAGACAAGCAGATGCAGGGGTAGGTGACTAGGTCTCACACCACACTAGCAATGTAAATACATGACTAATCGAGCGGCTCTATCCATTTCTACCGCCTGTCCGCCATACCTTTCAAGGACCTACTCTTCTTACACACCTGCTTTTGCAGCATTTACGCCACAGCATTGACACAGGCTTCTGCTCTGACCTAAGGGGCACATATTTCACAATTGTAGGGTAAGATGGTATACCCTATTCAATAAGGATGATTCACTGCCTATTATATTTGTCAACTTTTTGTGTATATGTGTCTGCTGTCCATATATCTTTTTGCAATTCCACATTACCTATGTTACTCATGCATATTCATGGGATTGTGTGACACTATGCATGTCAGCAGCTCTGCATTGCGCTCCAAGCATGTTTACTCACAAATGCTTCATGAAATGTGATGACAAACTCCCTGTGGGTAACCCAGGGTACTTTTCAATGATTGAATATCTTTCCACTCTCTTCCAGGCTTCATTATAGGATAGCTGCATTAGGTTCACCCTCTACTAGGTATTTCTTATCAACTCACGACTGCGTGTGAATATAGTTTGGTAATCATTTGATACCTTTACTCTTATTCCCAACCCTAAGTAAGGGTAGGGATACTCTCCTTTAACCTCTCCTTCAATCCTGACGAAACGCCAAGGATCCCTTCTGGACTACTGAGGCAAGAAACATGTCACACCACCCTGCCTGAACTAATCATTAAATGTTGTCTTCTCATTAGTATGACCTAGTAATTTATACATTGTTTTTAGCCTTACCAGGGGGACCCCGGAATAAACCGGTTTTTGGGTACCCTGTGATATTTTTAACCCACCATTTCACTGTCCCACACACCTACACTCAACATCATGACTTCTTTACTCCATAAGCAGTTACACTGGCGAGCCATCATTAACTCCCTTCAACTTGAGCTGCCTCTAACTGTCAATTCCCTAAATCCCTCCTCGAGCATGGAAGCCAATTACTGGATTCCATGCACAACATTCTAATCAAGTCGAGGAGGTGAATGCTACACAGCGTCGACTCCTCGAGGAACAAACGCCCGAAGGTGTAACATGACACCTTCACTGGTGTGTGAGGGCACCACTTCCCAAAAAGGAAGATCCGCTCCCTAGTATTAACAGTCCACCTGTTCACACACTGTATTAGGAATAGCTACCTTACTGTTTTTTACATACTTTTTGATCGAGAGCAAGGATACTGGACCTCTCTGTGGCTACATGTGCCTTTCTTATTATATATTTTATGAACTATTGTGACACCATTCACCGATGGGCCTTTAAAAAATGGAGCCAAATTGCTACACGATGGCACCTACCAACCACGTAAATTCCTAAACATTTATTTATGCAAAGTTGTGAGTTGTTCACAGTTTGAAAATTCAAAACAACATGTTAAAAAAGTATTATTTGAAATATATATACGTTTTCTGGCTGGTGTCAAGAATATAGTAGTAGGGCACGACACATGATGTGAGCAAATACAGAACCTCAGTTGGGGCCCTAATACAGACAACCCTGAGTTCTTCCCCACTCTATTGGGGGAAAATTATATCTCTCGGCTCCGATCACATCATATGGGGGGGGGGGGGGGGGAGATTTTAACGTCACAATATACCCAGCCATAGATAGGGCGCTCCCCAGCCGTACCACCACTCTAAAGCCCAACGCGGCCTACAGTACCTCATAGCAGATAATGGCATGAGCAACGCACAGCACCATCTCCATCCCACGGCTAGAGAGGGCACCTGCTCCTCCATGGTGCTCTCGTTATGGTCTTGAATAGACGGATGGCTACTATCACGATGGATGATACCTTGGCTCACATACGCTACTCACCTGCTACGTACCTACTTCGAACATTCGCCTGTCACAAAAACAGTCACCCCATATGGAACCCCATATAGAGCTAGGAGGCAACCTACTCTGGCGCTACTCGACCTAGTGTTTAAAGCGGACCTAGAAACTGAAATCAAGGCTTTTTCACCTGAAATATACAATCGGTAGTGTACTATGCCACGGTCTGGGAGGCTATTACAGGCTCCATCCGTGGTATATGTATTGTTAAGGGAGGAGAGAACTAAAATGATATATGTGGTTCCCTAGACAAACTAGATAAAGACCTTTGCCACATATATCGCTAACACTACTGATCGCTAAACGCAGGGTGACGTGTCGATGGGGGAGAGAGAGGGCGCCCAAATTTAAAGAATGGATGTAGGACAGCACATTCTTCCAAGAACAACTGAGTACTTATGCAGAACTATTGCCTATATCATCGCGCCCGCGGGACTGATGGAGCCCCTAACAACACTACTTGTAGGCACAACAAACAGTTGCGACAACAGAACTGAAAACTGACCACAACACCACATAAAATTCACATATCCACCCAGAGGGCTCCATGCCCCATAGAGGGCAGAAGGGGTCTTATATCAAGGGAGGTGGGCACTCGCAGTACAGTTTTAGCAATGTGATTAATCAAAATGAATTGCTTTGTAACCACAGCAGGTGTAATTTTATTTCTCCTCATACGACGTTTGCTGTGTCACACGATGTATTGATGTCCTTATTTGTTCTGGATATATGGAAAAACAATAAAAACTATTTTTAATAAAAAGCTAAGACAGGTTGCACATTGGTTTGGGTGGGTAATGTGAATTCATAAATGTAAGATATCTTGCCCACACTAATTCTAGTACCATAATACTCAGCTGTCAGCATCCACTGTAACATACCTTCTTACAGTCACATAAGATATATCTACTACAGGGTGTGTCCATCTCCAGGACTATCAGCAAATAAGCAAACAAAAAGGCATGGAGAAACTGAAGAGAATCAGAAACTACTACACCATTAGATAACTTTTATCCATTCCACTACTGCAGGTCCAAAATAAACATGACCGCTTCTTTACAACTCACATTGACACTCAGATATGGAATGATAGTAACAATAGCCCATTCCCGTAGATCTCTCCACATTTTTCTCTCTTTCCAACCTTAGGAGTTCAAGTACATCGCTACAAACAAAATTTCAGGATGAACAAATGCAGCAGCAGTACCATCTAAGTATACTAGAATGACACCACAATGGGACCCGAAGAGCTGCTCAAATCTGCCTGCTTACTGAAATCCATAAATGCGGGTCTATCTTTCATACCTCATCATCCACCACACTGGTAAGGACTGCCTCCCAGGATACCCATACCTCGGTGGTCATCACGCAAGACAAATAGACACTACCCACATAGCCATAGTATCACAGAACAAAGACAATAACCTTCTGAGCATACACCCTTGAAGGTGTGGGTTGCTGCCTATGTAGGCAAGTGCTTCAGTACCCCACATAGAGGTAGAAAGCGCTATAAAAAGTCTGAAATGCAATACAATGATATATACGCTTAGTTTTTTTTTGGTAGTACGACCCTATTAAGTGGCAGTTTACAACAGAAATAGACAGTATACAGTTCATTAGTTTTAAGTACAAGACAATCAAATTATTTGCCTTGAACCACAGGGTGTTACGTCCACGGCAGGAATCGATCCTGTGTTCCCAGTTTCAAGGTCACTATCTCTAGTCACTATGTCACAGATCACTGATACAACATCGACTCCTACGAACTACAAAAATATTGAGTAAACAATATCGTATACAAAAATATCAACACCCAATACACAAAACAAAAGTAATGCAAACATCAATAAAAAATATTGTTAAAAAATGCTTTGACAAAAATAAAGAATACAAACATAACGATAACATTAAAATAAAATATAACACAACAAAAACAGCAATATAAATAATATTAACAACACAAACATCGATAAAATACATATAAACTATACCAAAAATAACAATTAAACATACAAATAAACTATTTTCAATAATACAATGAAATAAAATATTCCAAACATTATAAACAAACACTAAAAAAATTACAAAATGTATAAAATTAAATAAAATAAAAACACTGAAAATCCCAAAACAAATAAATAAACAAACAATACAACATAAAAAAATATTACAACTACCAAAAATAAACAAACATAAATATATATCACATATAAAAGGATATATAAGTTATCTACATATACGTTTTAATACGTATACGTATAAACAAAATAAAAACAAACATTAAATAAATATAATAAATACTAAACAAAATAAATAGTAACTGCCAAAAAATTCCAAAAAGCTATTTCAACCAATACATTTAAACTATACCAACAGAAACAAATAGAAAACTCTAATGACTTAAATAAACACTATAAAAACACTCAATGGATTAACACAAAATGTACCATATAACGGACAAACACGGATGAAGCACGTACCTTAGAGAGACACAAAAGAGAACGAAAAAGAACTACACAATCAACTATTCAGAAAAATTCTCATTAAAGGTAAGAACAAAACTTAGTAACTAAATAAATTAAATTAGCTTAAAAATAATTAACTAATACTATAACATGTTAACCTTTATATGTCACAGATTAAACTACACTAAAACACCACCTAGAAAATTAAAATCAGAAATGTACATCAAAACAATAAAAAAATCAATATTAACAATATATAACAAAGTAAATATATGACTTAACTGACAAATAAAGTAAACAAATTAAAAACTAATACATTTAATAAAAAAGCAAAACATAGTTAACAAATACTTTCTTTTACTACAGTAGTCAACAAAACAGCAACATCATTGAAAGAAACGTAATCATAATTAAAAATAGTAAATATATTTTTTTACAACTAAATAAACATAGAGTAAATAATAGAAATAATCAAATCAACTAAAACTATAACATTTTCCTTTATGTTTCACAGATTACACCTCTCTAAAACTCCACCTTAAAAACTCAAAACAACGATTAACTACGAAAACAAAGACAAAACCAACATGTAGAAAAATATAAAGTTTTGGTAGAAACGTTACCTTTACTCACCCCATATAAATCACAGATTAAATCCTGCCAGACCCTAAACACTTGACAATTGTTGATATTGACAAAAACTGCAACTGTCTACAACACCCACAATGCATCATAACAGACCATGGGGGTGTCTTTGTATAAATTTGCAAAACTAACAAGGGACTATTGTTTGTATACCGTGACCAGGGACTGGGAAAGCCCGAAACGCGTAGGGAGGGAGAAAACCTACAGAAAATAAAGCACTAAAAACCATCTTGAAGTGGTGCGCGGCGTCTTCTTTATTGAGGATTATGTTTCGAAAAATACAGCGAGGCTGCCCCATTCCTCGCCGCCAGCGCCAGCTATTGATTGTTCCCCCCGTGTAAAAATATAAAACTATGTAAGAATATACATTTACCAACAAATATAACACTAATAAAAAATAATAATAATAAATTAAATAAAAAAGAAAAATATAATTAACAAATCCTTTTCTCAACACAGCTTCTACAAACTTTAACAACACAACAACATCTACGAAATAAACTTAATCAAACAAAAATAGTAAATATTTTATTTCTCAACTAAATAAAAATAGAAACTAACTAAACGAAATAAGTAAATTAAATGTAACACTTAAATAAAAATGATATTTTCCTTTTAAAACAACAGAAAAAAAAACAGGGAATCACCCCCATCGAAAAAATATCCAACAAGAAAATTAAAGCAAAACAAATGTTAGTTTATTTTCAAATATAATAATTATACAAACATGTTTACTATTCAAGACCTTACAATTAATAAATAGCTATATAGAAATATACATATATTCACAGATGGACAAGAAAATGGCAGAAGGAGAAAATGTCATCACATCATATTGCGCAAGAAAAAATAACAGGTAACAAAACCCATTGTTAATGTAGTTAATACTACTCCAATTCTTGTTATGGAAGACCCACAATAGTAAAAACTAAATATTGTTCATGACAGGAAACACAACTAACCACCCAATGTGATAGAAATCAAAATTAGAGATGTTCTACAAACAATCAGAAAAACAAGGACCAGCGCCCAACAAACCAGCACCCAAAAACTAAGAAACGCATTAACTAGGGTACCTGTACATGTCACAGTACATTCCTACTCTAAAAAGATTAATAGCCAGAACTAAAAGTGCTACTGCTTAAACACCCACCACCTCCCAAATATTTACAGAAATAGACATCTTACCGGAATACACTGTCACCCACAAAGATGAGAAATTACATTTTCATGACAATAATAGTCATGAAAAAATAATAATTATCTTTGCCACCAACAACAAAATACAAAAATAAAAAAACTGCGAAACGTGGATGAGGATGGTACATTCATAGTTTTGCCCAAGGCTTTTTACCAACTATATACCATCCATGGCGAATATGAAGACACTAACGGCCACGGTTGCCGTCACATCATAATCCTAATGGCTGGATCGCCGCATTACTAGCAGATGGTCCCATGTCCTGGCACGATGACGGACGGACGGAAGTACGTCCGCCAACGTAATGACCCGCTATGTTTTCAATATTTTCAAAAATAGTATAACAAAACCAAATAAAAATAATTTAATTGTGAACAACAAAAAACAATATGTGTGTGCAAATAAAAACGTAAACAATAAAGACTAACACACGTCTCATTTTTTATTTCAATATGCATATAACCTCTAAAAAACTAAATAACCATAAAAATATACTGTTTGTGACTCCAAAACCACCTAAACTCAGAGAAACTGCTGGATAATAAACCATAAAAAAATACTATTCCAACTCCAAAACCAACTTTACTCAGGGAGTGCTGGATAATACACCATGAAAAATTGCTATTCCAACTCCAAAACAAACTAAACTCAGAAAAAGTGGTAGACAATAACCCCTCCCCCTCTAGTTTACTATTTCAACTCCAAAACCAACTATACTCAGGGAAAGTGCTGGACAATAAACCATTTAAAATTACCATTACAACCACAAAACTAACTAAACTCAGGGAAAGTGCGGGATAATAAACCAATAGAATGACTATTCCCACTGCAAAAAGCAACTAAACTCAGGGGAAGTGCTGCATAATAAACCAAAAGAAATTACTATTCTACTCTAAAACCAACTAAACGTAGGGAAAGTGCTGGATAATATACCAAAAACAATTACTAATCTAACTCCAAAACTAACTAAACTCAGGGAAAGTGCTGGATAATAAACCAAAAAAAATTAGTATTTCAACACCAAAACCAACTAAACTCAGGCAAAGTGCTGGATCATAAACCAAAAGAAAATTACTATCCTAACTCCAAAACAATCTTAACTCAGGGAAAGTGATGGATAATAAACACATAAAAGAAACTACTATTCCAACTCCAAAACCAACTAAACTCAGTGGAAGTGCTGAATAATAGACAAAAAAAATACAATTTCAACTCCAACAGCAACTAAACTCAGGGAAAGTGGTGGATAATAAAAAAATAAGTACTATTCCTAACATCAAAACAAAAAAACTGAAGGAAACAGCTAAATATTTTAAAAATTAGAAATATATAAATATATTTAAAAAAATTCAAAACTATCATAAAAACAAATATTTAGAAAAACGTTCATTTTTTTATCAAATTTAACAAACAAAAATGAAAACATTTGTCCAGATAAAAAAAGAAAAAGAAACATTATTATAAAATACAATATATAAAAATTTATAAAAAAATTTGAGATAGAATTTTAAAATTCTAAATTATCTAAATTTCACAAAATGTAACACTAAAATAAGAGCTATGCATTTGGTATTCCGTATCTGCTGATGGCAGCCTAAGGGCTGACTTGAAGATATCGTCATCTGCGGTGTCTTGATTTTCTCTCCAATTGCCCTCTAGTTGCTTGTAGTGATGTTTCATTAGCCTAAGTACCTCTGTGTATCAGCTGGCCTGTGGTCGTGCTCTAAGCTTTGGGTTGCACTTGAAGGGAGCCAAAGTATTGGTGCATGCAGTAATCCAGGAGTTGAGATTTGTGATGGCTTTCAGCAAGGTACTTGTGAGTGTGTACCAGTGCTTGGAGAGTGCGGTAGCCCACTCCTCTTCTGACATGCTATTCCAGCTGTGCTGGGCAGTTCCGATGGTGGTAGGTCTGTGATGTTACGGGATGGGTATACTGAAACTGGTGTGGGTAGGTCTTTTCAGGTAATAGTAGCTGGCTTGCGAACTGTGATGTTGCTGATTAAGGAGAAAAACAGATCCAATAGGTGTCCGGCGGGTGAAACAGCATTTACAATGCAGTCATAACATCGCAGTGCCTTTACTACACGGTTCTTGCAACAACCATGTGATAGCTGTACATCGCAAGTCATTAGTATGACTTGCTGTAGGGGGCGCTGAGGTCCTGGAAATGAAATCCAACACCTTCACTGATGTTGTGCAAACTGGAGTAGGAATTATAAATAATACTATTCGTAAGTCCAGTGCGCCCCCTACAGCAAGTCATGCTAATGACTTGCGTTGTAAATGTATTGCGTGCTAATAACGCTGTCGTTGTAACGACCGCGTTGTAATAGCACACTATGTAATAGCATGCATTGCAACATGCTATATTTGTCCGGCGGTGTGGGTGGGTAGGGTAACATGCTGGTTGAGGCCAAGGTTTCTGAGGTTTTCTAGAAGGGCTGCAAATTCTAGATCAGGGGTCTCCAACCGGTCGATCGTGAGCTACCGGTAGCTCGCCGAGACCCTGCGAGTAGCTCGCGCTGCCTGGTGCTCAATTTAGTATCCCTTTAGTGTTATTTGAGCAATTAGGTCGTTTTCAGGGTCCGATTCCCGCCCTCACCCAATCCAGCTGCTCAGATTGGCTCGAGTTTAGCTGGGGAGGGGCGGGCCGAAGAGGATGACAATCCTCTCTAAACACTGCCCTGATTGATATACATTGTACAGATACACTGGCTGGCTGCAGACACGGCACTGGGTGTAGCACTCAGTGCACCCGGACAGAAAAACAGGCTGTAAAGTAACAGTGACTTGATTATACCACACCGTGCTTGGGTAGACAGTCAAGCTCTACAATGGACTTGAGAGAGCGCAATTTGAATGAAAAATATGTATACGTCATATTTACAAGCCTGTGGCGTAAAGTTAGCTAATGTAACTTAAGAAGTGAGAAAATGTATCTGTATTTACTCTAGAGTGTTTATTAGAGTTAGAAAAGTCCGTATAGAGTGTGGGCTAATGTAGAAATGTGTGGGAATGCTTAGAAACATTAGATGTGTTAATCAGGTTCCATGTATGTAGCTGCTAAATGAAGAAAGATGTAAAGCGTAAAATGAAGAAACCTGCAGACCACATGGCACTGTGTGAGAACGAAATGTACCATTGCATCTTTTACACGACATGGATTCATTATAATCAATGATTTTGCTTATCTATATATGTTAAAGGCAATGTTTTATAGAAGTGTTTTTGTATAACTTTAGTGTGGTATGTTAGCATATTATTTTAAAGCTGAAGAAATAAGAGTTCGTAGAGTGCAGACTACTGCACATAATTTAGTGGGCCAGGAGAAATAGTGGGTTGTCTTTGATCTGCACGTGTGAGCTAAAAGTCAAAAGCCTCGTTAAAATAAATTGCCAATGCTGGCCGAAGTTTTACGGCCTAGTAAGATAAGGGGAGCCTGGAATTTGGGGCCCTGTTTCGAAGTGTCTGTTTGCAGGTGCGAGGGGGGTACCAATCAAAAGCTTGATGAATAGAGCTTTGTTTGAGGAGATAGGCTCGGGTCCGGAGGAGTCGACCGGAATGTCAGGGGGGTACCGGCACGATGGAGACGGCGCCTGGGAAGCAAGGTCAACTTAACAGACGATCCAAAGAAACAAAACTATGGAAAAAACCAGAAGCAAGACCACGTGAAGTGTATACGTGGTGGGCGTCCCAAAGGGGCGTTCCACCCATACTGTGATTTTGTATTAGGGACAGCACCCCGGGGAGAAGGTAGAGCAGATGGCCTGAGGACCCTTAGAGAGCGGATGGGTAGGCAGAAAGGGTACTGCTATACGACATAGGTTTCCATCTGAGACTAAGAGAGATTGAGCTTCTTTGGAAGTCCAACAGCTGACACCTTTTTAGGTAAAGAACTTGTCGAGTAGGGATGTCATCTAGCATAGTGTAGGGACAGTTTAACCTGTTTCATTTTCTTTCTGTAAATGACGCTTCAGATTCACTTTGTGTCAATGATATTCAACTTATTGATTTTTGAATTGGTCTTAGTAGTTTTCTTTTGTCGATTGAGATCTATTAGAGAGTTCATGTTCATTCTGTTTCCTGTATACCTTTTGAACCTTATATTGAGGTGTTTGTACTTGCAACTGATTTTGGCTTTATATAAATCTTTAAACTTTTCAGTCGCAAGTGGTTCTTTAGAGTTGCGTCAGTCTATGGGGTTGATTTAACCTATGTGGGTTTGCCTTTTACTCAATGACAGTCAATAACCGATCCAAAAGGGACTCAAGTGAGATAAGGATCAGAGTGATCAGATAATCGATCAAAATCTCACGCCCGCAGTTGGTAGCAGAGAAAGATGGTTGGCTTCTTGAGGAAGGCGACCTAGGTTAGGTCTAGATTACCCCAAGGCCCCTAGCCATCGATGACCAGAAGAAGAGCTACCTGCCGAAGAAGGTGCTGATGGTGCGAGAGAGAAAAAGCAGCAGAGTCGGTCGAGAGTGAGTATAAGGGTCATGCGTTGCCAGATTGCGTGTTTTGTGTTGTACCTGTGTTGTAATGTCAAGCGGAGTTGAATGCCTGTAGTGTGATAGTGAGGCGGTTGTGAGCGCGCGCAACCGGTGAAAACCTTAAGTCCAGGGAAGGGCTTAAGTGGTTCGGGTGTATCGGACATCCAGAGTAATTGTCTACCATTGTGAAGGGGGTCATGAGGTACCATTGATCGCCCGTAGGACCGTGATAGGGGGAGCGTAAGAGTGAGTGTATGAGTAAACGGACGCTGGTCGGACGTTTACTGTGTGTAAGTAACCTATCAGTAAGGCGATCGTCTGAACGTTTGTGAAAGACGTTACGTCAGGTGAGGTGACAATTACAGTTAGACTGTGGACGTACAGTCAAGAAAAGTGATCGCTTGGTCGGAAGTAGTCATTTTTCGGTGTATGAATGAGACGCATGCATGACCGGGAGACGAGCTGAGAAAGGAGGGGAACTGCTGCAAAGGGGACGAGTGACGTCAGAGCGAGCCGCGCTGTGATAGGCCGGTTGGTGTAGAGCCGCGCTGGGATAGGCTGGTCAGCGAGAACCGCGCTAGGATAGGCTGATCAGCGAGAGCCGCGCAGGGATTGGTGGTTCGCCATCGGGAAGGAAACAAGGAAGTGAATTAAGGAAAATCGTAGATTTTGAAAATGAAGTGTTTTAAATGTTTGAGGGCGATCTTTAAGAGAGACAGAGGGAACTCATATGCTGGGGAAGAGGCCCCACCGGAGGGTACACCAGCTCATTATATGGCTGTGAATGTTGGGTTACACACTATATTGTGGATCTCCGAGTGGAGCAAGATAACAGAGGGAAATGAGGAACTGATGTTCCCGAGATACGGAACGTTTAGGTTAGAAGCATTGAACCAGCTGAAAGCAGTAATGCTCGCAACGAGACCTCTACCCAGGCCAACACAGTTCGAAGCCCTCAATGCGTGGTTCAGGGCGGCGTACGACCGGAGCCTGAACAGACGCCAAGAAAGAGTGAAACGATCGGTAAGAGCAGTACAGGACGCCAAATGGGATGATGAAGCTAAAAAGTGGAGGGTGCAGAGAATAGAAGCAGATAAACTGTACCCGGTGATAGAAGTTACTGGAGAAAAGAAGCCTCCAGAGGAGGATGAGGAGAGCGAGACGGATGATAGTCTGATAAATAGGTTATTATTAGACAGACCACCTCCGTACAATAGAGAGGCCGAACGTCCCGAGCTCCAGCAGGGGGACGGGGCCGGAAGGGGGGAATATAGACCACTCCCAATATCGGATTGGGAACCAAAGAAAGGCGAGGAAATACCCCAACCTAGTCCAGTACAGAGAGTAGTCGGAAGGTTTGTGGTACAAAAAGTGCCGGAAACAGAGTGTGCAAGGTCGTATCAGCTGCCAGATGCTTTACAAGTACCTGTTACCATAGGTCCTGTAGTGTCAATATACAACCCAGAGAGAGCACAGGAGGAGGAACAGGCACGTTGGGACAGGGAAAGAGCAGAGATGGAAAGCAGGAATAATACGATTAATTCACAAAGGCAGTTGCTAGGACCAAGAGGTCGGAGTACCCCATTCGATTCAGTAACAGATCCCATAATAGAACAGGGGGGTCAGAGAAGACTGATGGATCTGAGGGGACCACGACCGAAATCTTTTAAGGAGTTAAGGGAGTACTTGACAGAATGGGACACTGCCGTAGAGACTCAGAATAAAAGAATAGAAACGGAAGCCGAATGGAGAGGCCAAGATAACAGGACCCTCTCTCACTGCGGAGCTGGCGAAAGTAGTCCAGAGTGGGACGGAAAGAGTCAAGAAAGCAAAGGAGATACCTGCCATATCACCGGTAGCAATAGACAAACGTGTGAAGACAAGAGTACAGGATGTGGGGGGGTGTCTCGCCCTATCCTCAGTGAGGGAGATCGAAGGACACAGGAGTACAGAAATAGTTACAGGTGCACTCACCATACACCGGGCGAAAATGTGCAACATTGGAGTCGCGGGAGTATGGAGAGTCGCGAAGGGTCTCACCATGTATCCAGTGATCACGGACGAGATCGCGGGAACATGGAGAGCTGTGAGGGACCTTATCGTTTACTGAGTGACACCAGACAGCAAGGGAATTGCGGAGACCTAGAAAATAACGGGGGATCTTATCATGTGTTTTGAGAGACAGAGCAGAAGAGACAGATTGGGGTGGTGGAAAATAGAACATTGTTCCACCATACACCTAGGGAAGATGGAAGAGCATGGGATTTAGAAAGATGGGAACAAAGGAGGACTCCCCATAGCTCACCTGTACCTAGACGTAGGACTCGGAGTTGGGACGAGAGGGATGTAAACGGACCATCTAGGAGCGAGGTACTGAGAGCTGAGGTAAAGGCAAAAAGACTCGATGTAACCAGTCTAAAATCGGATCTAGATGAAATAATAGACGGCACATTGCCAATGGAGAGAATCGACCTGTATGAACAAGATGAGGTACTGTTTATGGCAAAGGATGTCACTCGGAAGGCGAGGTCAGTACATGAAAAATTATCTGAGTTGGCAACCAGGTACATGATAGACTTATCAAGAACTAAAGCATTACAGGGTAACCATAGGCTGAATTGCACGGATCAGGACCTAGATGAACGGAGGACGATTGGGTTGAAAATACACATAAAGGAACTGATCCTGGGTATAAGAACGTGGAGGGATTTGGATAAATGGGAGGAAAGATGGTCCAAGAGGGGGACCGTCAGAAGGAGTACAATTGGAATGTCCCCAGAGGGAGGGCCACCGAGAATGGAAGCTTTCCCTTTGTGAGAAATTGCGAATGGAAAGTACGTACATGTGCCCTGGAGTAGGGGGGACTTAGCGGCATTTACCAATTCTTTTCCTAAGCTGAGGGAGAATCCCGTGGAGTGGTATAAACAGGTAGAGAGGTTTGTAAAGATCTCCAAAGTACTGTGGGTCGATTTGAACACCCTGTTTGACATTGTAGTACCAGGGGATTTGTGGACGGCATGCAAGCTTAGTGTTGAATGGCCCATTTCTGAACCGGATAGGGACGCCCGGACAAACGGGCTATCAGAGAAAGTCATGGAAAAGTACGAGAGGGTAATGGCATGGTTGAAAGGGAAGGTGCCGTTGCAGGACATAGACTGGGTTAAGATAGATCGAACCACTCAGGAACCTAAGGAGACTGTCCATGAGTATTATGAGAGATTGCTGAAAGCGTTCAAACAGTACAGTGGATTGGATGTGATGGACAGTTTGTGTCAAAGTTCATTCTGGGTCTGAGACCTGACATCAGCTTGATGATTCAGCAGCATTTAATTTGTTGGCAGAACAAACCATTAGATGAAATTCTGAGATATGCAAGGTACTGCAGCGATGAAATAGACTCGAAAGCAAAGAAACTTAAGGAAAAACTGATGTTGGTACAGATGCAGTCAGCTGGAAAGGGTGGACAGCGGCAACAGGGAACAGGAACCCTAGGGAAAAAGCAGAATAATCAAATTAAAGACGATGAGGAAAAACAGAGACCTAGGATAGATATTGCGACATTGAAAAAGACGACTAGGTGCCACCAGTGTAACGAGGTGGGACATTGGAAACGCGAGTGCCCCTATAATATCGAGACTGGGGAATTAGAACCTGAGGAAGACGATGTCCAGAACAGTCTGGTGAAGGGAACAACGATACCGAAGGGAAAGTTTATCAAAGGGGGTACTCCGACTCCTCGAGCCCAGTTCCCTCAACCACCTCGTATTGCGAACGGAGGAAAAACCTATAGACAACTGCCACTGTTCGTAGGAGGAGAGGAATGCTATTATGTTGATCCCCTTACAGGACAGCGAGGGAATAGAGAGGAAGATTGTACCCTAGGGGCAGCCTTAGAGGTAGACCAGAGGGGACCATACGTGGAGGCTGAAGTGGCAGGGTGTCCTACGATCTTTTTGGTGGACACGGGGGCCACTCGATCCACTCTGAGATCAGCGGTGGTCCCAGGCCTGCCAATGTCAGGAGAAACGATCCAGGTAGTAGGAGTTGCAAATAGGAGAATGACGAATCCTCTGACTGAACCAGTGTCGGTGAAAATAGGGAAATACAGCGATGAGCACCAGTTTGTAGTTTGCGATTCCAGTCCTGTGTGTCTGTTAGGAAGGGACCTGTTATGCAAACTGAATTGTACGATATATTGCACACCTCAAGGAGTAGAAGTGCAGACTAACGATGATGATGCCGATTTTAAGGTTGCAAACTCGCAGGTATGCGTGGAGCTATATCCTACCTTGACGGTGGAGGAGCTTCCATGGGACTTGAGAGGTGCGGTGTCATCTGAAGTGTGGGATTTCACTGGGGAAGAAATAGGACTGATCAAAGGGGTAGAGCCAGTAAAGATCATGGTAAAACCAAATGCTGAGTACCCAAGAACACCCCAATACAAGTTGACCCCGGAGACGATTGCAGGAATAAAGCCTGTGATCGAATCCATGATTAAGCAGGGAATACTGAAGGAAATCGTGGGAAGCCCATGTAACTCCCCGATTATGGGTTTGCAGAAGCCTAGTGGGAAATACAGAATAGTGCAGGATCTTCGAAAGATTAATAATATAGTTGTTTCATGTTGTCCAGTGGTACCGAATCCATCAGTGATACTGTTTCAGATACCATTCCAAGCTGAGTGGTTCACGGTGATAGACCTGTGCCAGGCCTTCTTTTCAATCCCCTTAGATGAGGAAAGCCAATATCTTTTCGCTTTTAAGCTGGAAAATCGCGTTTTAACATGGTGTCGTATCCCACAGGGGTATACAGAAAGCCCATCGATTTTTAACCAGCTGCTGAAGAAAAATCTTGAAAGTCTAGTACTACCCATGAACTCGGTTCTGGTTCAGTACATAGACGACCTACTTGTGGCGTCAGAAACTGAAGAAGCTTGCAAAATAGACACCATCACCTTACTAAATCACTTGGCAGAGAACGGACACAAGGTGTCTCCAAGCAAATTGCAGTATTGTTTGACAGAAGTGCAGTACTTGGGTCACAGGATTGAAAAGGGAAAACGGAAGGTGTCACCAGACAGAATAGAGGCGATCATGAAAATGAATTCGCCCACAACACAAAGAGAAGTCAGGATGTTCCTAGGAATGGTTGGTTATTGCCGGCAGTGGATAGCTAACTTTTCACTGAAGGCAAAACCTTTACAAAAGCTGACGCACAAGGGGGTGAGTGATCCGGTACCATGGGACAAAGATTGTTTGATGGCGTTTCTGCAGCTGAGGGAGGACTTGTGTCGTGCCCCGGCTTTAGGAATGCCTGATTACGAAAAACCATTCTTACTTTACTGCTGTGAAAGGGAAGGCTGTGCATTGTCAGTTTTGGCCCAGATACACGGAAATGCCCGTAGACCAGTTGCATACTTCTCGGCTACCTTAGATCCAGTAGCCGCAGCGTTGCCCGGATGTCTGAAATCCGTTGCTGCAACGGGTGTCAGCATTGAACGTTACGAGAACATT
This sequence comes from Lissotriton vulgaris, assembly GCF_964263255.1. Classification (NCBI taxonomy): domain Eukaryota; kingdom Metazoa; phylum Chordata; class Amphibia; order Caudata; family Salamandridae; genus Lissotriton; species Lissotriton vulgaris. Next base: position 202,059,252 of record NC_141688.1, read on the forward strand.
GTAATGGGACACCAGTTAGTGGTGTATGTGCCTCATTCTGTAGAATTGTTAATGACCAGGACCAAGACACAGCATCTGACGAATAGCAGGCTCACGCGCTATGAGCAAGTCATTTTGGCTGCCGAGAACGTGACCCTCAAGAGATGCTCTGTTTTGAATCCTGCCACTTTGATGCCGCTTCCAAATGACATTGATGATGATGTATGTACAGATCATGACTGCCTTGATGTGACTTAACTATGCACCAAACCAAGACCAGATATCGTAGATGAGCCATTGACCGACCCCGATGAAATATTCTTTGTTGATGGCTCATGCGTAAGAGACGATATTGGTCAGCTGAGAGCAGCATATGCCGTTTGTACCATTACCGGAGTTATGGAAGCCACCTGCCTGGAAGGAGTACATTCCGCTCAGGTAACTGAAATCATTGCTTTGACCCGTGCCTGTTTAGCAGGTAATAAAATTCGAGTCACCATTTACACCGATAGCCAGTATGGTTTAGGGGTAGTTCATGACTATGGGCAGTTATGGTCTCAAAGAGGTTACATGACCTCCTCATGTTCTCCTATTAGGAATGGAGAGTTTGTGCGATTATTGTTAGAAGCATTACAAGGTCCAGCAGCTATTGCAGTGGTTAAATGTACAGCTCATACAAGGAATACGGATTTTGTGTCACAAGGCAACCGGTATGCAGACGAAGTTGCACGTTATTGTGCGGAACAAGGGTATTCCTTTACAGAGGTAGAAGTGGGGGGAATTCAGGGAAAACCCGAGTTAACCATGTTGTTGGAAACTGTAGACACTTGGGATGAGTTGAAATGTGTACAAGAGAATGCACCTGATTTCGAGAAAAAGGCTTGGGAATCAGCTGGTTGTACCAAGAGTGAGATGGACTTTTGGATCTCTGCAGATGGGAGGGCAGTGTTACCAAACAAACTTGTCAGTCCTATGGCAAGGAGATTGCATGGACCAGCACACATAGGTAGAGATGCCATGGTAAGGGTATTTAGGCAAACCTGGTACAACCCAAAGTTTAGAGTAGCGGCAGAAGCAGTATGTCAACGTTGTGTGATCTGTCAACAACTGAATGTAGGGAAGAGAACACCAGTCACATTGAGCCACTTAGGGAGGTCTGGGGGGCCGTTCAATAGAATGCAATTAGATTTTATTGAAATGCCAAAGTGCAATCGCCTCAGATACGTCCTAGTGATTGTCTGTATATTTTCCAGATGGGTTGAGGCTTACCCCACACGTAGGTGTGACACACTTACAGTAGCAAAGCTATTGCTTCGAGAACTGATACCGCGCTTCGTGGTGCCGGCCTCTTTGGAATCAGATAGAGGAACACATTTCAACAGCGAAATTGTGAAGATGCTATGTTCAGCCCTAAGTATAGACCAGAAGCTGCACTGTAGCTATCGACCAGAAGCCTCAGGGATCGTGGAGCAAATCAACAGCACTATTAAGTCCCGACTTGCCAAAGTTTGTTCGTCGACATCCTTGAGCTGGCCTGATGCACTTCCACTGGTCCTTATGAGCATACGTAGCACACCAGACAGAAGGACAGGTCTCTCCCCACATGAGGTGCTAATGGGGAGGGCTATGAGACTACCATCCGTTCCAACTGCAGCATTGTTGAACATCACAGATGATTTGATCCTGGACTATTGTAAGGGACTCTCTGACGCCATTCATTCTGTGTCTCTTCAGGTGCAGGCTGCTGAAGTTCCATCGCCTCATGACCTGTGCCACGATCTGTGTCCGGGGGACTGGGTCCTGGTGAAGAAACACGTCTGGAAGAATTGTCTAGACGTGCGCTGGCGAGGACCTTTCCAAGTCATATTGATCACGAACACTGCAGTGAAGTGTGGAGGCTTGCCCAACTGGATCCACGCCTCACACACTCGAAGAGTTCCAGCTCCTGCGGAAGAAGCAGCTCCTCTCTCGGATGAAAACCCAGCTGAATGCGGAGAAGCCACAGAGGGGATCAGCCAAGCTGCAGAGGTGTCAGAGGAGACTGAGAGTGTGTCTGACCAGGCCGAGGACGGTCAATACACCAGTGAAACTGAGGCTGCTACGGAAGGAGAAAGTAGCTGGGAGTACGAATCAGACACTGATCAAGCTGCAAGTGGTCAAGAGTTGAGTGCAAGAACAAGGAGCAGGAGGACAAGGAGTGGAGAAGCTAGCTGGCCGGAAAGAAGGAGAAGGCCAAGCCTGAGAGCAAATCCAGAGAGAACTCTTGTCCCGATTTCTGAAGACTCAGACCTAGACGAAGCTGCAGCGGACTCAGGCTCTGAGAGTCCAAGAAGATCAAGGAGGGTACGAGTGCCCTGCAGAAGGTACGCCACTCCTGAGTGGACCTACCTGGCGGCAGATGTCTTGGGGACAGAGATCCGGGAGGGTGAGGGAAGTGCAAGTGACCAATCTCGATCCAATTGTAACGGTGGAAGTACGGCTGTTGACACCTGGAATCGAAACTGAGGGGTTGCTAACGTTCACACTCCCCGTCCCTCTGTATCTAAGCCGGATAAAGGACTTGGTATTAAATAGATTAGAGTTTCCAACCTTGGGTCATCCAGTACCAGCACATGAAGAAACCATCCTTCGCTTAGAACTGTTGGAATACGCCATTAGAGCTGCTGGCACCAGAATTATTGTAGATACCTAAAGACTTTGTAATTAAACCAGTGAGAAAGAAGATAACCTAGCGCCTAGTGGAAAGAAGAAGAAAATTAGGGATTTTATTTAGTGGATGGAGAAGGGCTAGGGTTGTCTGTTGCTGAAAAATAAGGATACTTTGTTGAAAGGAGACTTTGTCGTTTTAAGTGTGGTACACAGACTGAGAAATCAAATGTAAGCTGAGTGAAGAAATCAAAAGAGACTTTTTCAAAGAAAGCTACGCTGTCTGATAACATGGAGACCGGCAGTTCGAATCGCAAAGCAAAATGCATAGTAGGCACACTTATAGCAGTAGTAATTTCTCTTATAATCATAGTAGTTACTGTATCATACATAGTGGGACATGCAAGTGTAACTGAGACAGCAGATGTAAAGCCTGTAACGACTTTGAAACCTGATCTTGTTGGAAAGAAAGAGGAGAACAAGGTAATACAGGAAAAGGCTTTATTGGCAGCTGAGGCCCGTAGGTTACACATAGATGAGTCGCAGGGAAATTTCAGAACAAACGCATATGCCAAACTATTGTATGAGTATATTGATGCCATGGAGGCCAAGGATTGTTATGTCTGCATGCAATTGCCAGCTTCCGTAGATGAAGGCATTCGATATCATCATCTTCCATTGACATATGGGATAACATGTAGTTTATTGCTCAGTATATTTTATGGTCGAGAGGGGTTTGAGTACTATTTTTCAAATTATGACTCGGTACTGCCCGAAGTCCCGAATTATAAGCAAATGAATAAGTGGGACTATTACAAGAAGGAAGATAGATTGGCTAAATTCCTCCTTCCTTGGGATACATTAGATACTTCATATGCACGCCGAAATAATTTGACTTGCAAAGTGTCAGAGATCGAGAAAAAGTTTATTGGACAAGTTGATGACCGTTACAGGAGGCAGAAGATTTTAAAAATGTCAGGACAATGGAAAACAGATTGGACCGAAGAGGAAAAGGCACACAAAAAGAAGGGTAGTAATGGTCCGATAGCTTTAGATCGAACACAGAAAGGAAAGTTATGCCTGACCCGAAGCAAAACGTATTATGAGAGTGTATTTGTAGGTGAAGTTAGTTGTGAACATGCTTTTCGGTTAGAATATTATACGAAAGACTTCTTGAAAGGGATGCAAGTGATTCCTAATGTATATTTTGTATGTGGAAGAAGTGCCTATGTAAAATTGCCTGACAATTGGTATGGTTCATGTTATTTGGCAATTGTCTTCCCCAAAATATACCATGCAAAGGATTTAGAGATCATAGAGGGAAAGGCTTCGGGAAGAGGGAAACGGGATGTAGGAGATGCTGAAGTAGTTGGAGACGTATTTGGAGCAATGTTTCCTCTTTTAGGTTTAATACTTAATGATGTTAAGACCAGGAGACTAGCTACAGTTGTGGATAGATTGTCTGCTAGTACTGCAAGGTCATTAATGTTAGTAGAAGGAGAGATGCAGTCGATTAGAGCAATGGTTCTTCAGAACCGTCTTGCTTTAGATGTTCTGCTAGCGAAAGAGGGCGGAGTTTGCAAGGCTTTGAAGGTCCAGGAATGCTGCACTTACATGCCAGATAATTCAAAACCTCTTGAGAAGACTATACAGAATATTACTAAGATACATCGAGAAATTGAAGACCTAACAAGGGCAAATGTTTGGGAAAAAGTAGGTCACGGAATGGGTAAAGTTGGAGGTTGGTTTGCCAATCTCGGGAAGAGCTTTGTCTGTTATATTCTGAAGCCTATCTTCATAATTTTAATTTGCATAATCATATTGTGGGGTTTAGTGAGACTGTACAAATGGTATACATCAAACAGGTTGCAAAGGTCCATGAGAGAACAGGAACGGAGATTAGCTGCTATGCAAGATCATCAATATAGAAGTCTGAGAGCTCTAGAAACGATAAAAAGAGGGAGCCTTGCAACAAGTTCTGTGTGACATTCAAATTGTTGTACTAGTGATGACCCCTAGAGGTCATCAAAGGGGGGAACTGAGAGAGCGCAATTTGAATGAAAAATATGTATACGTCATATTTACAAGCCTGTGGCGTAAAGTTAGCTAATGTAACTTAAGAAGTGAGAAAATGTATCTGTATTTACTCTAGAGTGTTTATTAGAGTTAGAAAAGTCCGTATAGAGGGTGGGCTAATGTAGAAATGTGTGGGAATGCTTAGAAACATTAGATGTGTTAATCAGGTTCCATGTATGTAGCTGCTAAATGAAGAAAGATGTAAAGCGTAAAATGAAGAAACCTGCAGACCACATGGCACTGTGTGAGAACGAAATGTACCATTGCATCTTTTACACGACATGGATTCATTATAATCAATGATTTTGCTTATCTATATATGTTAAAGGCAATGTTTTATAGAAGTGTTTTTGTATAACTTTAGTGTGGTATGTTAGCATATTATTTTAAAGCTGAAGAAATAAGAGTTCGTAGAGTGCAGACTACTGCACATAATTTAGTGGGCCAGGAGAGATAGTGGGTTGTCTTTGATCTGCACGTGTGAGCTAAAAGTCAAAAGCCTCGTTAAAATAAATTGCCAATGCTGGTCGAAGTTTTACGGCCTAGTAAGATAAGGGGAGCCTGGAATTTGGGGCCCTGTTTCGAAGTGTCTGTTTGCAGGTGCGAGGGGGGTACCAATCAAAAGCTTGATGAATAGAGCTTTGTTTGAGGAGATAGGCTCGGGTCCGGAGGAGTCGACCGGAATGTCAGGGGGGTACCGGCACGATGGAGACGGCGCCTGGGAAGCAAGGTCAACTTAACAGACGATCCAAAGAAACGAAACTATGGAAAAAACCAGAAGCGAGACCACGTGAAGTGTATACGTGGTGGGCGTCCCAAAGGGGCGTTCCACCCATACTGTGATTTTGTATTAGGGACAGCACCCCGGGGAGAAGGTAGAGCAGATGGCCTGAGGACCCTTAGAGAGCGGATGGGTAGGCAGAAAGGGTACTGCTATACGACATAGGTTTCCATCTGAGACTAAGAGAGATTGAGCTTCTTTGGAAGTCCAACGGCTGACACCTTTTTAGGTAAAGAACTTGTCGAGTAGGGATGTCATCTAGCATAGTGTAGGGACAGTTTAACCTGTTTCATTTTCTTTCTGTAAATGACGCTTCAGATTCACTTTGTGTCAATGATATTCAACTTATTGATTTTTGAATTGGTCTTAGTAGTTTTCTTTTGTCGATTGAGATCTATTAGAGAGTTCATGTTCATTCTGTTTCCTGTATACCTTTTGAACCTTATATTGAGGTGTTTGTACTTGCAACTGATTTTGGCTTTATAATAAATCTTTAAACTTTTCAGTCGCAAGTGGTTCTTTAGAGTTGCGTCAGTCTATGGGGTTGATTTAACCTATGTGGGTTTGCCTTTTACTCAATGACAGTCAATAACCGATCCAAAAGGGACTCAAGTGAGATAAGGATCAGAGTGATCAGATAATCGATCAAAATCTCACGCCCGCAGACTGCTTATCTCCCGTGCTTAGAAAAGGGAGACACACAGCAGCCATTGAAGAGACCTAGAGCTCAGGATTTACTGTTGTGCGAAACGTTTCCTTTCAGAGGCCCTGGGAGGCGCTTGTTCTGGGATTATCAATGAAGACGGTGGGCAGAGAGGGGCGGCCTGCCATGGAGGAGAGCCCATTCAGCTCCCTGGGGCCCCCGGCTAGGCCAAGGACAGAGGTACTGAAGCCGCTTTTATGCTGCCTTAGGGCGGGCTATGCAGGCGTCAGGGACGGGGCTCTGGGCGCTGCGTGTAACAGTATGCGCTTTATGCGGCGTGGGGAGGAGGATACCTTTGCAGACACTAGTCCCTCTGGCTGGAAGCCCAAGACCATGGCGCTGAAGGTCAGGCCTGGTCTGGACGGGACAGCAACCCACCCCCGCGTGCAATGGAAGAAGCCTCTGAGTGACGCATCTGCCTCTTGCAAGGAGCCATAACACCATAGCGCCTCCAGTGAGGGTGGGGCAGATTCGTAACAATGGCCCACGGAGCCAGGCCCGGACCCTCTTTTTATTCTATCGTGTATTCTGTTTCCCCGCTGGTCTGGAGCCCTTGGAGGCCGGTGTTGAAGGCACAGGGCCTCTCTGGTGCCTCTGTCACCTTTCCCTGCTTTCCGAGATGAACTGCAGCAAGCAGAGGAGGCTTCAAGAGAGACAGCAAGAGAGGGAGGGAGGTGGAGAGAAAGCTATCAGAGGTGGATAGAGGAGAAAATAAGAGAGGGAGAGCGGATGGATGTTTGGAAAGTGGGAGGTTCCACAGTAAAACAAAGGGAACCAGGCAGGTTTGAGCATTTTTGCCAGGGCTGTTTTTGTTTCCCCCACTTTGGCCCTGCATGCAGCCCCCACGATGCAACGGGAAGTCCAGCCTCCAGAGCCCCCAAACGCGTGGGGTGTGGGGGAGGGGGGGGGCAGTTAGTTGAAGGCCATTGAACCTCATCACATTCTGTGGGGGAACATCATTTTACACGGTTACCCCAGTGGGACAGGGGCTTCACTCCTTCACGAGGACACTCCCTGCATGAAGTGAAGGAAGCCATCACTCTATAAGAAAATACCTTCCTGGAAGCTGCAACGCCGCAACCCCGTGTCTTAAGTGAACGGTACGTTTTCTCTGCCCCTTTCACAGAAAATCAAGCGCCTTCTTTCTCATGTTTTACTGGTCCTGCTTTGCCTGGGTCTATCTCTCCCTATCTCGCATGCCTGGCAGTAGTCTGGGCCTGTCCCAGCTCATCGTGCATGTCTAACTGTGCTCTTGGGCTTTCCCAGACCACCTGCCCTGACTAGCTGTGATCTGGGGCTCTCTCCGCTCAAGTCGCTTATCTGTTCTCTGGGCAGTTTCAGGCGATCTCCCATGCCAGACAGTAGTCTAGGGCGCTTTCAGTCCGTCTCACCTGCGTGGCTCTGCCCTGGGGCCTTTTCAGCCCACGCAGCTTGTCTCTGACTGGCTCATCACCTGCCCCTCGGTGTGGTCTTCCTGCCTCTCCCACCCTTCTCAAGCACCTCACTTTAATATTAGAGCGCCGCTTCAGCCCATCTTATCTCACAGCGGTCGGCGCTGTCTTGGACCGTCTCATGTGCCTCGTTATGGACTTCTTGCCGCCTCCATTTCTCTCGAGCACCCCACATTGTTAAGAGCGCTACCTTAGCCCGTTTCCTCTCTCTGTGGAATCAGCGCTGCCCCTGTGGCACCGATGTGCTTAGAGGGGTCTGTTTCTCTCGTGGCGCTCAGTTGTGTATGAAATTACTTTTAGGTCTAGCTAGGACGAGGCCTGATATTCCATAATCTAATGTTAAGGCAAGAAGAAAGGACTAAAAAAAAGGAACACTCACGTGACTGGAAGCACTGTGCCTAACAAAGGCCTGACTGTTCCAGAGGACACCAGGTGGTGCCCCCCCCCCCCATTTCTGATCATTATGACAAAAGTGTTGTAATCTTTTATGGAAGGTAACTGTAAAGTAGCAAAGTGTGATGTATGTCTGTGCAATCTTGAGATCTGGCTTGGGTGCAGAGTTGCCTTCACATTATTGCCTTGTGGCAGGCAATCACCATACCCTCAATTAGGCTAAAACCTCCTCACTCTGATTATCTATCTTCCCATCAACACCACCAAAGGCTAGAGTAGACTAGGAGGCCATCATTTTCTTCAGTGTCTCTTTCTTAAGCTTTTACGCTCCAGTAATGAAATGTTCAAACTCTTCGAATGACATTTTGCTGCGGTCTCCTTCCTTGCCAGCGTATGGGTGAAAAGTGGTGATCGGGTATTCCATGTAGCGCTCCATTTCTGAAGCTCCATTCGGAACTGTACACATCTGTGCCATTGTGAAAGTCTGGAAAGGGCTGGCCGTTTGTGTCCGAACTGTCTCTGGACTAGGAGCAACGAGCATCAGGCAAGCAGAAAGCTTTCCAGCTTTATTGAGCCACACAGCCAACCTACATCTTCCTCTGATGACCTCGAGGCAGGTCCAGAGCAATTCAGGGGTCATTCCTCCTCCCCAAAACCTGTCCTCTGGTGTCTACAAAAAGTGTGCCTACACAAGCATACTCAGTAGTTATGCATGGACTCTGGAGTTTATCAACACAGACCTGAGGGACTCAGGAGGTACTGGCACTTGCTGCAAGACTGTGTGTCACACCAGCCGGGCGAGGCCTCAGTTTGGTAAGGCAAACTTAGCCTTCAACCTTCCTGAAGTTGATAAAAGGGTAACGCAGAGTTCTGACATATTAGCAGTACGAAGCCACTGTACAGTACCAGTAAGAACTATAAAAACATAATATTTGGGAACTCTCTAGTATTGTGTTCAAACCACAGTATGGGCTCTGAAGAAATTAGGTTTAACACCAATGAAATGGGGCGCGGGAGGTCTCTCAGAAAAATGCGCGAGCTGCTTGGGGTTTAGTAGCTCACGACAATTTTCACTGACCAGATGTAGCTCTCACTACATAAAAGGTTGGAGACCCCTGTTCTAGATCATGCAGTCTACTAGGTGAGGGTGAAGGTCTCTGAGAAAGATGAAGGGGCTGGCTCTGATGATGTAGGGAATGACAAAGTACTTGTTGTTGCTGACGTAATTGTTTTGGGGTACTGGCGGTCTGTATACGAGGGTCTACCGAGGGAGAAGTAGGCAGTGATGGTGTGCCATGTATCTAATGAGAGTGTCCATGTACGTGGTGCAGCCAATGGCATCTTTGAATATGATGGTTACATCATGTTTGAGCTTGTGCTGAGGCTCTTGCCAAACCATCTTGTTACTAGCGGAGATAGCCGTAGCGATGTCTGGTGAGATTTTCGCAAACAAACTTTGACATTATACCCAGCTACGGTAGGTCCTGAGATATGCTTGTTCTATATCTTGGAGGGCTTGTGCCTGTTACTAAACTTTAACTAAACTAATATATAAAAATATTACTATTTCAGGGCACCTGAAGGAATTTTTTCTCAAAGTTGGTCTGTAAAGAATGTTAACATCTGAAGGATCAGGACATGAAAACAATAAATATTTGTTTATTGTTCAGTTAATAATTACAATTTGCACTGATTAACAGTAAAAACAGATGAGGGTCCACTTGATAAGACACGTAATAGTGGTAGATCCTTTGTAAAGTCTTTATGTTATCTGTGATGTTGGATACCTAAGTATAGTTAACCAGCGGTCAGAAATAATTTATGGAATTCCAGTTATCTTAATAGCTACATTTGTAATAATGTAAGAAATTGTTTTCTACGACATTTTTCTCACACTGTCTTGTACCCAGAAGTAAAGGATGAAGTGACTAACACAGGCAAGGAGTTTCCATGGCAATGACAAGAGTTAGCCAGATACAGTTCAAGAAGAAGGATAAACAAATTTGTGTTAATTTGGCTACATTCCTTTGATTCTGAAGGAACACCTATAGAGAGTTTTCAAATAATGTAACCACATTACAAACATAGTGCAGCAGGTGCCAGATGCTGATGAAGAGCTTAGATGAGTTTTACAGGAGGACATGTGACAATAAATACATAATACATACATCTCTACCAGGAAGGGCCAAAACACACAGGATAAGTTGCAGGCAGAGTTAGCAAATTAGAAAGTGTTACATAAGAATATATTTGATGAACTTATTACCCTACCTAAGACTCCTGTTGATGGTTTGATAGCAGTTTGGTCCATAAGCTTGACTACACACTTTCTGGCCTACTAAAACATAGATATTTATTCACCACTGTGAGCCACTAAAATGATATTGAACCCCACAATTTACCTAGTAAAATGTTACAAAAGTAACTCATCTCATCATAAGAAGAGAGTACACTGACCAAAATTGAAGTAAAATTGACAAAGAATCAACTGTAGTCAGTGTCTTTAAAAAGATATGCTTTGACACAAAATACTGAGAATTTAGGCAGGGACTTGTGTTAGACCAGTGGTTCTTAACATGTGGCCCGGAGCCCTCTAGGGGTCTGCAAAGTCTACTCAGGGGTTCCACGACTACTTAGAAAATGAAAAAAATGTAACATATTTACACAGTGTATATCTATGAAGTAGTACAATTGAAAATATTTAAATTGTCTGTTGATGTGAAGGAATTTGAAATCGGAGTCTAAAATGAAAGTTTTCATCCTCGGATTGGTTCATGAGCAGGCATGTGCAACAAATGGAATATACCTAGTTTGGGAGTGACCTCAAAAGCACTGACCTTCTTATTTAAATGAAAGGTTTGATTTTCTTAATTTTTTTTGTGAATTAAAGTAAATATTTCAATTATTTTTGATGAATTGCTTGTTTCTGTATTTTCTGTGTGTTCTTGTGTAGTTTCAATGACCAAAAGTGCTTAGGCCATGTTCTCTAGCATCCATTAATGATTATGTGGGATCCCTAAATTCCAATAATGAATACGTGGTGGTCTAAAGAAGAGAAAAGGATTAGACCATAGAGGCAATGGATCAACATAATCACATGATATGTATTAAAGAGTAGAAGATGCCACAAATGGTCAAAAACCACTGAACGGCAGAAAGAGAGACTTAAAAGATAGAGGGGAAAAACAACAGTGTGGTATGACATCATCAGTAAGTAAGAGGTGGTGGTTAAGTACCAACATTTCAAACTGATAAACATAATTTAGTTTTAAATTGCAGTCAATGCACCAGATCACTGAGAACTTTAAGAGAAGAGTTGCAAACACCATGAGGGAAACTGATTCCTGATACCAATCACAGCATAATACAATAAATGGAAGTTGCAAAGTAACAGAACAGCAAAGCAGTTTTTGAATCAACTTCTGAATCAAATAAAAGGCAAAAGAAAGGATGGTCATTTTTGTGCATGAAACCTCTCCGTTAAAGGGCCTGGCCCTCACCTGTTATTACCTTTCATTCTAAAACAGAACTCCTTTCTTCAACAGTATACAATCTTACTCATAAATAACACGCATTATATATGTGATAACGTACTCCATGCTGTACATTATAAGTATATTTGTAGTCACTGAGGAGTTCCATGACTGCATGGAGAAACGAGGCTGAAGGCTGGATTCCTTTATACGGTTCTAGAACTCCAACTTAACTTGTAATATACTAATGTAAGGAAAGGGATACTACATCACATGTAATACATTGTCACACCATCACCTTTCCCACGAACCACCTAATTTCATTGTACATAGCTCTTTCATATAAAAGAGAGGACATGTTTGCAGACCTGAAGAATAAAAAAATAATCTTAGAGGAAAAATGTACACATCAAAAAAGCTGTTAGATATTAATGGCAAAAAGAATTTAGAATCAGTATTATACCTCAGTTTTTTTTTAAATAGTGCGGTAGTATGGAATTTGTAGAAACATGCAGAAAGTTTCTAATTGCTCTATAATTATCTGTAAGTGCAAAAAATAAACAAATTGCCATAAATATCTCCCTTTTGGTTTTCACTGTACAACATAAACACAGAAGAGAAGACAGGATAGTCGTGGGAGTTAGACAATTAGGAATACATATAAAAACATGTCCCAAACATCACATAGCACAGCAAGAGAAGGAACGAGGCAGAAACACGGCCACCTTGAAATTCGGGTAAGTGCACATTAAGCCCAAATGCTATCTGAGCAGGACTCTTACCATATGGGTGGCTACTTAGATTTTAAATTAAATAGCAGGAGCATTTTTACAAGGACTTAAGCCAACAGACACCCTTAGCCCCACATCACTAAAGGTCAGAGGGGAGGCTGGTCTTACTGCATAGACCTATATTTCATGGTTTGGGTGGGTTTGAGCATGAAACCTACTAAGGGAGATATCTCCACAATAACTAACAAAGAGATAACCATGTTCTCCCAGAGTAATAGGAGCAGTCAATAGGTGCTCTCTAGGAGAAGGTAAACCTCACTGGGAGGTGTAATAGAACACAGCATAGAGTAGTGCAAGCTATGATCCGGGGTAGACAATAGAGCCAGGAGCAACTAAGCCAGCACCTATAAACATCAGGAGTAACAATTTCCTCACATATGTCCTTTTACCAACAGAACATATCTGGTTCTGGAAGAGAACTCCAACTTTATATGCCCGTTCGAAGCATGTTTTAAAACTATTTGAGGTAAGATACTCCCAGCCTAATACCATAAATGATTCAGGTATATATGTGAGAGACTGTAAAATACAGGTGAGATATGGGTATATAACACTGCAGAAATGTCTATTAACACCACAGATGCATGAAATTTGAGAGAACTCCTGACAATTGAGAGAAGAAAAGAGACCCCAAGATAAGGAGCTCCAAAGCTAGGAGAAAGGTAATGATGTTAACTACACAGATCCTCCTAGTTGACAGGGTATAGAAGTGTTCCTCTCTAACAAATATATATCATTATTCGACAGAAGGCCGAATGAACAAAATTTGAGATAGCCCAGAGCGATAACAACCTGACCACATCACGGTACTTCGCCCACAGAACCCTAAGGGTGAGATTTCCCAAGTATTACTTCCTGCGGGTTCCTGGGTACTGAGCCCCCTCTTAGTTTAAAGGTTTTCCACATTGAAAATGATTCGGAGGGGTAGCTATGTCATTGGTTTTTACAGATGTATGACTGTGAGTACTCTGAAATAACAGCAATGCATAATGAAAATGTAACTGAGTTGTCAAAGGTACTCATCAAACTAACAAGAAGTGACCAAACATGCACTCTTTGAGCGACTATATCAGTGCCAGGAGAGGTGAACTGTCAAACAATAATATGAGCTAATTTAGTGTGGGGAAGCTATAATGTGTACTTGAGGTAATAGTGACTAATACCGACCGCCTCAAGAGAGAGATATACAGATATCATGTACAACAATTGATTCCGTGTACCTTTCCCAATATATCCACAGATACGGTATAATCATCCGTTCTCTGAAACCCCAGAAAAGAGAAGTCCTGAGGAAGGTGCCACAAAATCAACTGTACAGCACCAAAACGCGTCGACGCACTGTTTCTTTGTTCAGAAGAATCCAGTTAGGGCCGGGTAATACTTTAGATGGGTGTCTCATTTCTCCACTAAAGCGTTACAGTAATTGAACTAGGCCAGGCTCTTTGGATCTTGTTTTATTGAGTGGCTAAGATATCTGGTGAGCCACATATTCACTAAGGGGTTTATTGTAATTACATGTATTTTGCTGTATATATTTTTTTTCACATATGTTTTAGTTATGTCTCCACTTCCTGCGTGGCGTAATATCATGTATGTGCAACACTGTTGATTTTTATTCCTCCAAGGTATCTTTCACTTGGATTTTAAACTGTTTTGTGAAAATTGTATGAACTTGCTTTGTTTTTATTATGTGATTGATTGAAAAATATTTTTTTAATAAATATAGATTGTTAACGATCCCATTTTCTTTGTGGAATACTATTCTTATAATTGTTCAAATACCCTCTGCACTGTGTGACCTCTTTCCTCTCAAAACAGGGAAGGCCAACATTTATCGTTCAACCTGTAGATCCCAGGGATCCCCCCGTCTGACTTAGAGAAGACAGGATAGCCACATTTCGTATTAATCTATAGAGAGCTACTTTAGACCTGCCTTTCCCCTCAGCTGCTGGCAGCAGACAGTGCAAGGTCAAAACTGAAATATTATATTGCAGTTGAGTTCTGGCATTATTTTTTTACAATCAGTAACTGGGTGCGTCACAAGTCTTGGATTATAAAGACTTTAGAGGTGTGCTTTAATACAGATATCACAGAGTCCCTTGTATATATATATGTACTTTGCTTCTGATGCAGACAGTTCCAGAGAAGAGGGAGGCTGTAAGGAGAGAGAAATGGGTTCATGTGAAGCAACTTCTGTCACAGCTGGACTAGAGATAGGCGTGATCATGGGCAGAACAAACATCTATGAAAACAAGTGTACGTGTAATCAATCAGAGGCGAGAGTTATGCCTCAGTGAGGATAATAAAACACTATTGAAAGACTGAGAGAGACAAGGACTGACAAATGGAGAAATGAAGCTCTGGTAATAGTAGTGTTATGACTTTTTATAGAGCAGAGAGTTCTGTTGATGCAGCCTGGCCATGAAGTGCAAATTGACCAGTTAGAAATCTGTCAAAGGCTTCTCCCTGGTAAATGGCAGAAACATTCTGGCACTTAGAAACAGACAGTGGAGAGAGAGTATTTGAATCAAGAGACGTTCCCACAGCAGAAAGAATGAGAAAGAGAAGAAAGCGAGACAGCAGATCATTTCACAGCAGAAAGAGAGAACAAGCATTTGCAATGCAATAGGTCTCACATTAGGAAAGTTTGAGCTATTGGTATTGTAAATGGCAAAGTTTTTATTTATGTTTCTTTTTTTTAAATAGCTAAATTAATAGCTTCGTCATTTACAATGCCAATAGTTATAACTTTTGCAAATGTGATACCTATAGCATTTGTAATGCAATATGTTTTGTATTTACAAACGGCGAGAGGACAAAAAAAAACTTCGGACCACTGCCTCCTCCCAGGCCTTCAAAAGGGACCTCCAAGATAGTGCCTGCTACGGAACAATTCCCTAGTGCCGCAAAGTGGCTGTTTTAAGCTAAGAAAAGACAACCTCTGTATAAAACTCTATTGACGTTACCACAATCCCAGACCACTACCCTCGCATTAGCTGCGTTTTATCAGGCAGTCCCACGTCACAGAGCGAGATTAGAAACAGGGCTCTCGACAAAAAGCTCGGTTGGTTACTATCACGATTACTCATATTCTTGCAAATTAGACAAGTTAACTTTGTATTTCTTAACTGCTATATTTGGAAAGCGCTCCAGTTGTTTCCCTGAACTGCAGTAGTTTACTTCCCACCAAACCACGGCGAACAATTTACATCAAGAGAAAAAAAAATACTGCGTGTAAACACTGTGCATGAAAAAAAAAAATACGTTAGCGTGCGTGACCAGAGAGGAAGGGGCAGACGCCTAGCAGATTGCATAATCTTCCCAAATAACACGAAGATAATAGAATATAAAATGCATAAATACATAAATAAATAAATACCGCCTTCGGGTAAAGTCCGCGCTATATAAAAATGCATAAATAACTAAATAAATAAATACCGCAAATCACCGCCTCGAATGAAGCAAGCTCATTGGGTACAAAAATATTGACGAAGGTTTTGTGTGTGAGCATAGTAGGGAGCGCTTATACATCACAGAACTTCACGGCGCTGTAAGACCACAATAGTAGACACAGGCATGTCAGGAGGTGCTAGAAAGAACCTCGCCGGGTCAGAGATCGCAACACCTCGGCGCACGGTCTGTGGGCAGCAAAGCCCATTGTAACGTGCCTACGGGCGTATCTCACTGCTGGACTTAACTCCCTCCCTCCCCTTAAAGTCAATAGTCTACAACACATCGTACAGTCTAGATTCCCTTCCTACCCCCTCCGTGTTAAACAGTTTTTTGCAAATGCTCACAGAATACCTGGCAGGAAGCACACAGCACATGGCCTGTCAGAGGGTTATCTCTGCATATGAAACAAACATTTGCACAATAAAGTTTACCTTCTAGGTTTCCTCCTTTCAATTAATTATTGGCTGTGTCAGTGAAGCCTCTGGTCTTCACCAAATTGAAAGGCAAAGTAAAGTAGGTGCACATTTTTTAATATCCTTAATGAATTGCAGACCTAAATCCATATGGGTCATTGATGATTGTGTACTGCAAGGGAATGACCATAATCTGTGCAGACATTTATTCTCACTATTTTGTATTCCACCTCCTTTGCGGATACCTCGGCGCCACTGGAACAAACTTAGGCTAGAGGACCTTCACCGCATTATGGGTGCCGAGCCTCTAGGTCCTCTGCTGAATGCCACCTTGGGCTATGACCGGTTCTGTAACTGGATCACCAGGGCGCTTGACGCCCTGGTACCTATCATCTCCAGCAAGTCCAGTCCCCGGCAGGCTAGCCCCTGGTATGACAGTGCGCTGCGTGCCATGAAGTCCTCTTGTAGACGGGCAGAAAGGGAGTGGCGTAAGACGTACGATGCCGATAAGAAATCCATCTACCTGGCCTCAGTTAAGCTCTACCATCGAGCTATATGCAGGGCCCGGGCGGCGTTTTACGCAGCCGAATTCCGAAATAGCCTCAATCCCACCAAAACCATCTTTAAAACCATAAAAGACCTGATGGCAAAGAGAGTTCCCCCGCAGTTGGATAGTTCCATCTCCCACTGCGAAGCTTTAGCCACTTTCTTTCTGGATAAAGTTAAGAAAATCTACCAGGCGTTTCCGAGCACTCTGCCACCAGTGATTCCCTGGAGCGGCTCCAGCAGCTGTCCATCGCTGCACTCCCTTCCCACTCTTTCTAATGAGGAGTTTGCTAAGTGGGCCCTGCGAGTCAAGTCTGGCTCGCCTGCAGACCCGGTAAGATCTGCCCTTTTCAGGGATGTTGCCTTTCAGGGACGCACAATAGTGTGTTCTCTGATTAATCTCTCCCTGACTTCCGGCCTGGTCCCTGCCAAGTGGAAGCAAGCGGTGGTCTCCCCGATCCTAAAAAAACCATCCTTGGATCCGCTGAGACCAGAAAACTACCGCCCTATATCTTTGCTCCCTTGGCCGGCCAAGGTCATGGAGGCCCACGTAAATCTGGCCCTCACGGAGCATATGACCCAAGTTAATGTCCTGGATCCCACGCAGAATGGGTTAGGTGCTGGCCACAGCACTGAGACGGCCCTTCTGGCAATGGTTGAGCATTTGCAGATTGTGCTCGATGCAGGTCAAACGGCAGCGCTTATTTTATTAGACCTGAGCGCTGCCTTTGACACTGTTTCCCATCGCATCCTTCTACACCGCTTGCAGGACATTGGCATTTGTGGCTCTGCTCTGCAGTGGTTCCGCTCCTTCCTTAGTGATCGCTCCTTCTAGGTTGCCACCCCTCCTTTTCACTCCAAGTACCATCCTTTGGACCTGGGGGTCCCTCAGGGCTCCTCGCTGAGTCCCACGCTTTTTAATCTGTACGTGCAGCCGCTGGCTGAGGTCGCCAGGCAATGGGGCCTAACCATGGTCTCTTATGCCGACGACACTCAGTTGGCGGTTACGATCAGCGGGGATGCCAAGCAGGATGCCCTCAGGTTCCGAAGTGGACTGAGAGAGGTGGCCAGCTGGATGAATAACAACTGTCTCCAGCTGAACGCGACAAAAACGGAGGTGATGATCGTTGGAAGGGATGCGGACCACTGGGGGGACGGATGGTGGCCTCCTGAGCTGGGATCAGCGCCGGCCCCCGTCCTGGAACTCAGGAATTTGGGAGTATGGCTTGACCACACCTTAAGCTTTGTGACCCACACGAAGAGAGTGGCGGCCTGCTGTTTTGGAGTATTACGCGGGCTAAGACCCCTGCTCAGATTTTTTGATGCTCCTACAAGACAGCTGGTCATTCAAGCAATGATTATCTCTCGGCTGGACTACGCCAGTTCACTCCTTTTAGGAGCGAACCAAGCTGAGATCCTTCGTTTACAGCGAGTCCAGAACGCTGCGGCTAGGGCGGTGGTCGGTTTGCCCCGGACCTGCCCCACCTCTAATACTCTGCGGTCCCTGCACTGGCTCCCGATAAACAAGCGAATTCAATTCAAGGCTCTCTGCCTGGCTTTTAAAATTCTTCGAGAGTCGGCACCTGTGATACTTAACAAACTGCTCTCTCCCTACGTTCCTACCCGCTCACTCCGATCCCTTGGACAATCCTTGGTGGTTGTCCCCCGTTTTAGACTTAGTCGGATGGGGGGTCGCTCCTTCCGAGTGAAAGCTGCAACCCTCTGGAATGCGCTCCCCTTGGAAATCCGCCTCTTGGATGATTTAATATCCTTTCGTAGGGCCCTGAAAACCTTCTTGTTTTAATGTTCCCTGTTTTAAGTGTTCTGCTTTTTTGTTGCTGGATTTAGTGTTGTGTTGTGTTTACCTTTCCCTGCGCCAGGACGCTCCTTCGCTGGAGCAGCTGTGCGCATTAAAAATGTAACTAACATAACATAACATAACACTGGAGTCGGTGTACCCCCATACACTAGCACTATAGGTAGCCACTGCAGTAAGTCTCGCTTTATATACAGGGAGTGCAGTGTCCAGCGGCATAGACCCTAATTTAGAGCCAAATAAAAAAAGGGCCACAATCGCCTGGTCCACCTGAGTGACCCTTACGCTTTTCAGGTGCCCCCATGTACCACGTGAATTGAAAGGAACCCCTGAATACGTAAAGATAGGAAAAGTTTTAAGAGTAGTATCGCCAATGTGAAATGTAGATATCCTGCTGCGAGCCTGTCTACATGATATGGCATATGATTTAGTTTTGTTTGTGGACAGACCTAAGTCAGACATAAATAAATCCCACAAAATGATCCAATAGTTTCTGTAGTCCCCTTCCTGTTTAAACCATAAGTGCACAATCATCAGCGTACATTAAAACGGGGAGATGGCGTGTCCCTATCCTAGGAGGATCTATATCATTTTCCAGCTCATTCATGGAAAAACTGAAAAGAAAAATGCATAAATAACTAAATAAATAAATACCGCAAATCACCGCCGTCACTCTGCCGGCCTGCGACCAGGAAGTCAGGCAGGCCGGCGCGACAACAGGAAACAGGAAGTAGGAGGGCGGGAGCCTACCCCGCCTCCCACGGAAGAGCCGCGATCGGACGGAGCCGTGTTTGGAGCACCGGAGCAGGCAGGAGCCTACCCTGCGCCCCGGTGCCGAAGGAGGGAAGAAGAGTCCTGCTGCCGGGCCCTGCAGCTGAGGAGGGCCGCCGCACGAAGGAAGCCGATGAGTGGGTTGCGGGGGGGGGGGGGGAAAGCATGTGCGCGCGAGTGCGGGGGGGTGGGGAAGCATGTGCGCGCGAGTGCGGGGGGGCGGGCTTTGTATGTGTGTGTGCGTGCGTGTGTGTGACTGTGGGGGAGGGGGGGTGTGTGAGCGAGTGTCTGTGTGCCTGTATGTGTGTGCCTGCATGTGCATGCGCTCGCCTGTGTGTGCGTGCGTGCATGCAGAGGGGTGGGGGCTGCCTGCCTGCGTCTGTGTGAACAAGGGCTGTGAGTTACTCTGCACATGCGCGGGTACTCTGCGCATGCGCGGCTCAGACGCGCGCTCCCGCGGTCAAATCCGAGACTGCAAAAGCGCGCGTCTGAGTCGTGTCCACTCTCCTGAATACGGGCGACATTAGGTCTGTAGCAGACACTCTCAATGCTCACGCATTGAGAGTACGTCTGCTCGACCTAAAAACAGAGTGAGAGAGCGAGAGAGGAAGGGAAGCAGGAGACAAACTCACAACTGAGAGAGTGAGGAAGAGAGAAACAGAGAGAGAGAGAGAAAGAGAGAGAAAGAGAGAGGGAGAGAGAGAGAGGAGAGACAGAGAGTGGTAAGGAAGAGAATGGGAAGCTGGAGATAATCCCAAATCAGAGAGAAAGAGAGAGAGAAAGAGAGAGTCAGAAAGGAAAGCAGGAGGTGAGCCCATTGCAGAGAAAGAACGAGAGAGAGAAAGAGAGTGAGTGAGAGAGAGAGAGAGAGAGAGAGAGAGAGAAGCAAGAGATCATCTCAGAGCAGAGTGAGGGACATCGGAGATAATCCCAAATCAGAGAGAGAGAGACAGTAATTAAAGCAGGAGGCGAGCACAAGGCATAGAGAGAAAGAAAGGGAAGGAAATAGAGAGAGAGAAAGAGAAGCAAGAAATCATATCAAAACCGAGAGAGAAGCTGCTGATCGTTTCACAGCAGAAAGATAGAGGGTAGCAGAAAAACATCTAACAACACAGGAGAGACTGAGGGAGAGAGAGAGAGAGAGAGAGAGAAAGAGATAGAGAGAGATAAAGGCAAACAGGAGATCGTTTCACAGCAGAGAGAGAGATCAAGAGAGAGAGAGGCAATCAGGAGATCATCTTAAAGCAGAAAGAGAGAGAGGGAGAAAGGATGAGAGAATGGAAGAGATGGAGGAAATTATCTCACAGTACAGAGAGATATATAGGGAGGGAGAGACAGAGAGTGAAGCAGTATATCATCTCAAGCACACAGAGGTAGAGAAAGAAAGAGAGAAAGAAAGAAAGAAAGAGGTATATATATATATGTGATAGCTCGAGTGTAAAACACCAACCACACTCACGGGGCTTCCAGGCAAGGCTTTTATTCATAACAGGTCGCTCAATAGCTGGAAACCGGGAACAAGGTTCATAATAATTCCTGCTTCGTCTAGTGTTCTGACGCGTTTCGAAGGCGGTTGCCTTCTTCTTTAGAGGAGGACGAATGCATTTGCAGGGTAGTAGCAGGTAACACCATTCTTTATGTTCAGGGCACGCCCCTGGATGGGCTCAGTGCCTTGTGGTGTTTGTAGTCCTGCCGTGATGCCTACTCGCAGTATTGCGTACAAGGTCGGGGTTTTCATTTGTCATGCAATGGCCTTGTCCTGGAGACCCCTCGCCAGCCAGGCAACGTAGTGATATTAAAGTTAGGGAGAAGTGTATGATCATCTCCCCACAAGCTGGATGCTCGCCGTCTTGGACTCGTTACATCACGTTGCGTGGCGGTGCTCGGCGAAATGCAGTTCTGTTGCAACGCTCATTCCCCATCAAGGCGCCGTTCACTCTTTCAGGCGGGTGCAGCAAGGAAGGTGATGGGACCTTCCAAAATGTGATAGCTCGAGTGTAAAACACCAACCACACTCACGGGGCTTCCAGGCAAGGCTTTTATTCATAACAGGTCGCTCAATAGCTGGAAACTAGGAACCAGGTTCATAATAATTCCTGTTTCCTCTAGTGTCCTGACGCGTTTCGAAGGCGGTTGCCTTCTTCAGAGGAGGACGAATGCATTTGCAGGGTAGTAGCAGGTAACACCCTTCTTTATGTTCAGGGCACGCCCCTGGATGGGCGCAGTGCCTTGTGGTGTTTGTAGTCCTGTCGTGATGCCTACTCGCAGTATTGCGTACAAGTTCGGGGTTTTCATTTGTCTTGCAATGGCCTTGTCCTGGAGACCCCTCACCAGCCAGGCAACGTAGTGATATTAAAGTTAAGGTGAAGTGTATGATCATCTCCCCACAAGCTGGATGCTCGCTGTCTTGGACTCGTTACATCACGTAACCGGGAACAAGGTTCATAATAATTCCTGCTTCGTCTAGTGTCCTGACGCGTTTCGAAGGCGGTTGCCTTCTTCTTCAGAGGAGTGTGGTAAATAAATTTACCTATGCATTTTTCTGTATAATTATCATTACAAGACAGCTCATTCAAATGAGAGGCAGAGTCCGTGGTATCTGAGTCATACGGGTTTTAATGGACAATGATCCTCGAGGATGGATATCATGTTCCGTCACCACTAAGGTACGGGAAGGGACATTCAACGTTTATTAGCATTACACATTATATATAGTAAAGTAGCACAATTGAATCCAATACAGTAGGCGTAACAGGTGAAAAGAGAGAGATAAGAACACATGTGCGTAATAGGAGGCGTGGAAAAAGGCGTACACATGGGCGTGCACTGTACATGTCAGAGAAACGTAACAGGAAACGTCACATGTGGGTGGATGCATAGGGAAAAGTTGCAGAATCAGCAGAAAGTCTTAACCTGGATGCGCGCGCAACTAGCATGACGTGTAACTGGGGGCTTTGACTTTAGCACTAGTGGTGGAGACTGGTGTCTGGAGTGTCCGGGCAACCTGTACCTATAGCATATCTGGTATCTCATGTTTAGAGGATGTAGTGTCTGAAGTAAAAGGTCTCTCGGCAGAGGCCGTACAATACTGAATGCTTGTGAGTGCATACGTGTCTTGGTGCAACGTGCGGAGCCAAGGGCCTACCATGGTAACGGATTCAGTAAATCACTTGCAAGGAGGACAGGAAGGCCGGGCCCTTTGCTCTGCAGCCGGGAATATGTTTACCTATTTCACTAGACTGGAATGTGTTTTCGGGGAGGCTGAGCAGATATCTGTAGGCAAAACATGAATTTGGCAGGTAGTCCAGGCCGAGCCGGGCACCGCTGCGCTGGCAGGAAGTAAGGCAAGGGTCAGGGATGCGCACAGCTTTCGGAGACAGGAGAGATGAGACAAAGAGGCCTCGTTTAAGGGCCTTGCTCGACTGGGCCAAGAAACATGGAGAAAACGTGTGCGAAATTCAGAAGTGCACCATGTAAAGACGTTGGCACCGTATGCCTAGAAGTCTAATTAACGGGATTTCTTTGCATGACTGGTTAAGGATGGATGCAAATGTATTTGCGTCTGTCTAGCATGTACAGAACAGAAGTTACACGACATACAAGGAACATGGGTGCATGGATAGGGTGCGAGTGGGGGACACATTGGCTACCTGAAAATTTCTATTTCCTCATTCCCTCCTTGGACCCTACTACACCCTTTAGGATATATCTATATTCATGAGACCATCTATCTGTTCATAAAGCATCATTTGTTCATCTTTCTTGATTCGGGAACGGGAACGTGTACTTGGACGGGGAATACAAGCTGTGGCACACAAGCCGCAAATCGCTGGCCCACATTGCAGACAGAGACAACAACTGAATACTATGACCAATATTATTCCTAGGAATGACAACAACTTCCATCCCCAGGCAGATATTACACTCCAGAACCAACCGGACCAAGTCCAGGAGCCTGGATTCTGGTGCATCTGGTGAGCTATTTCATGAAGCCGAGTTATGGCCTTATACACGGATGGCGCGTTATTTGGAATAAACACGCAACAACTGGATCCGATGACTCTACAAGCCCCGCCCCTATCGGCCAGGATGACGTCAAGGACAAGGCGATTTTGAAGAACAACAAGTCTCATAGCAGACTGTTCCTCGGTCAGGTTTCCTAAAGCAGATGCAGTCTCGTTCACTACTGCTTCCAAGGTTCTAGTTAATTTGCGTATCAGTTTACTATTTGAGACAGTACCTATGAATGGAAAGAATCCTTTATTGAAATCTATATATTGTTCTAATGTAGTTTCAGTTTGATCGACAAGTGGGATCTTGATCTCCCTTCTATGTCTCACATGAACAAGATGTGGATTTCTGTGATAATCAGGCGGGGCTAGAAAAACAGGTGGCAATAGGAACGCAATATAGCACGTCCCATCCCAATCCAATGGCAGACGTACATAGGCTGTCTGACCACATATGAAATAAGAATGGCGGGAAGCTTTGAAAGTAGACTGTCCTTTATCACTGAATTCGACAACAGTATCACAATCACTGTGTCCCAGATGTACTGAACCATTCTTTCTGACACACAATTCACCTTTTACTGGTAAAACTGTAATAGACGGCAGATCCGAATTAGTCTCGGACTGCACGTTCAGGATCATGAGGTTAAGCGTAAAATTACCTAATCCATACACTTCATTTTCTAGATCGGTCCCTGTCCTTTGGGGAAGACCTTCTTGGTATGGGAAACATATTTTATTCATGACTGTATTCAGGTTCCCCCATATCCAATTGCCTTGGGAAACTGTGGACTTACTATCTAGGGAAGACATTAAAGTAAACCATGCACCACACGAACCATTATGTGTGAACGGATAAGGAAAGAGGGGCAGAGCTCCCTTGTATTTCTGATAGGGAGGGAGTCGGCCACATACCCAGCAATTAGTGGCATTGCTGGTCTGATGTGAATGATGTAACATACGGATGAATGTATTGTTGCGCATGGCTAATCGATAGGATAATTCATGTGGGGGCAGGTCACTAAAAGTGTGCTCCACAGTGTCATTGGAAGAAGCATGTGCAAGTGAATCAAGAGGAAAGAAAATGTGTAACATTAGACTAATGCATATAATCGTAAGACTCAGAAGAAACATTGAGATCAAGGCAATTATGCATCAACTGTGCAAGACTTTACAGTACTGTTGTCTTTTCTTGATACGCCTATCTCTCTGACTACTGGGGTCTATTCTATACATGTCAGAAACCTGTCTAACCGCTTCACCCGAGGGGGACTTAAACAATTAAACTGTCTGACTTACTAGACCTCAACTTTGATTTATACTCCTCTTGCGGAGTTTTCTCTAACAGGGGGAGTTTAGTATCAGTGTCTGGAATGCGGCAGTCCTGGGAAACAGTTTTTGGCGGAAGTCCATAAAATTTCTTCACATGGCTCGAATGGAGCCAACCCTTCCTTCCTTCGACTTTAATAGCGGTCCTTGTGGTCATCAGAACGATTTTGGGCTCCTTCCAGCGGGGCTCCAGAGGGCTTGATCTGTCGAAATTGCGGACCACGACGATGTCACCGGGAACAAGTTCATGCGGTTTCACCTCGGTGTTGTCTGGGAAGGCTGCCGCGACCTGTGAACGACAAGATTGTAGTGCAGACATCAATGCGGCCAAGTAATCTGTCAGCATAGAACTGTCAACATCTGTGATTTTACGGGGCATAGGCGTCCCCCACATATTAGGAGGCCTACCGAAGACCACCTCATACGGGGATAGCCCTGTCCTAGAATGAGCTACCATTCGCATGTAAAAGAGGGCAACTGGCAAAGCTACCATCCAATCTACACCTTTATCTGCACACACTTTAGAAAGACGGGTTTTCAGAGTCTGATTGTGTCTCTCCACAAGACCAGCTGCCTCGGGATGTCGGACACAGTGGAACTTCCATTGGTAACCTAACAGGAGTGATACCTGCTTCATAAGCTCGGACGAGAATGGCTGACCATTATCGGAGTACACGACACGGGGCAAACCGTACCGCGGGAAAAACTCACGTACCAACTGTTTGGCAGTGGTTACAGCAGTGTAATCGGGAACTGGATATGCTTCTGTCCATCGGGAAAGAGCACATACGACTACGAGGACATACTTAAATCCTCGGCATCTGTCCATCTGGATATAATCCATCTGGAGGACTTCAAAAGGATGGTCAGGAGGATGAAATCCACCCTGTTCCACGGGGACACCTTTTCCTGGATTGAACTGACAACAGATCATGCAAGTACGCACTTTCTGTTTTGCGGCTGCTCGTAAATGTTTGTTGTACCAGAGATTCTGTAAACTGTCTAACATAGCTTTCTCTCCCAAGTGTGCTGGACTATGTGCTGTGTTAATAATGACTTGAACCATAGAGTCGGGGAGGAACCATGTGGCTCGTCCCTTCGTCATCCATCCCTGATCTGTCTGGATCCCTCCTTGTTCAGTCCATTTCTTGATTTCGTCTGGTGTTGCATGTGTCTGTATGTCGAGTACATCTAGAATGGGATCCTTCACTGTCAGGCAATGTGTCGGTGCAGGTGTGTCAACCTTTGTAATGTCA
Organism: Lissotriton vulgaris; assembly: GCF_964263255.1. Taxonomy (NCBI): domain Eukaryota; kingdom Metazoa; phylum Chordata; class Amphibia; order Caudata; family Salamandridae; genus Lissotriton; species Lissotriton vulgaris. Next base: position 202,085,139 of record NC_141688.1, read on the forward strand.
GTCGGAATGTCTGTCTGAGCTGTGTATTTGGCTGTAAGATCTGCCTGGTCGTTACCCTGGGAAATATTATCGGTGACTTTGGTATGTGCTTTGCACTTCATGATGGCTATGGCTGTAGGCAAGTGTATTGCTTCTAACAGTGCTTGAATGAGGGGACCATGCTGGATCTTGGTACCGTGAGAAGTTAAGAAACCTCTCTCTTCCCAAAGGACTCCGAAGTCGTGAACGACTCCGAATGCATACTGTGAATCTGTGTATATGTTGACTTTCTTGTTCTTGGCTAGTATACAGGCTTGGATCAGAGCAATAAGCTCTGCAGCTTGAGCAGATAGTGTATCAATACGGTGTGTTTCTATGACTTCAGTTTCAGTGGTCACTGCATAGGCGGCCACTAACTCTCCTGTACTTGTTCTCATACATGAACCATCCACATAAAGTGTCAGGTCTGGGTCGGTCAATGCAATGTCTGTCAAGTCTTGTCGGGGCTTCGTTACTGTATTAATGACTTCAACACAGTCATGTGGTGTCGGATCTGGGGTACTCGTGGGTAACAATGTGGCAGGATTAAGTATGTTGCAGCGTCTGATTTCTATGTGTGGCTGGAACAGTGTCAATTCATAACCTGTCAGTCGTGCTATGGTCAAGTGTTGAGTCTGGGTGCGGTTCAGAAGAACTTCCACGGAATGTGGAACCTGTACTGTCAAGGGATGTCCTAACACTATTGAATCGCTTTGTCTGATAGCTAGAGCTGTGGCTGCAACCGATTTCAAGCACGCAGGCAAGGCCTGGGCTACGGGATCCAATGTACTAGAAAAATAAGCACAAGGCTTATGGTGTCCTGCTTGATCTTGTGTGAGAACAGATAATGCTGTGCTATCACGTTCTGTGACGAATAGTGTGAAAGATTTGCTGTAACATGGTGTCGCTAAAACTGGTGCTTGACATAATGCTTTCTTCAAGTCATTAAAAGCTTGTGTATGTTCCTGAGTCCAAGGGAGGACAGTCGAAGTCGCTGCCTCCTGTGTTGTTAACCGTATGAGGGGCTTGGCTAGAAATGCATACTGGGGAATCCATTGTCTGCAGTACGAAGTGAGGCCAATGAAGGCCCGTATTTCCTTTTGAGTCTTGGGTTGTGGCAGATAAGCAATTAACTGGATACGATCTGTTCGGGCGCCAAATTATGTGGTAAATAAATTTACCTATGCATTTTTCCGTATAATTATCATTACAAGACAGCTCATTCAATTGAGAGGCAGAGTCCGTGGTATCTGAGTCATACGGGTTTTAATGGACAATGATCCTCGAGGATGGATATCATGTTCCGTCACCACTAAGGTTCGGGAAGGGACATTCAACGTTTATTAGCATTACACATTATATATAGTAAAGTAGCACAATTGAATCCAATACAGTAGGCGTAACAGGTGAAAAGAGAGAGATAAGAACACATGTGCGTAATAGGAGGCGTGGAAAACGGCGTACACATGGGCGTGCACTGTACATGTCAGAGAAACGTAACAGGAAACGTCACATGTGGGTGGATGCATAGGGAAAAGTTGCAGAATCAGCAGAAAGTCTTAACCTGGATGCGCGCGCAACTAGCATGACGTGTAACAGGGGGCTTTGACTTTAGCACTAGTGGAGGAGACTGGTGTCTGAAGTGTCAGGGCAACCTGTACCTATAGCATATCTGGTATCTCATGTTTAGAGGATATAGTGTCTGAAGTAAAAGGTCTCTCGGGCAGAGGCCGTACAATACTGAATGCTTGTGAGTGCATACGTGTCTTGGTGCAACGTGCGGAGCCAAGGGCCTACCATGGTAACGGATTCAGTAAATCACTTGCAAGGAGGACAGGAAGGCCGGGCCCTTTGCTCTGCAGCCAGGAATATGTTTACCTATTTCACTAGACTGGAATGTGTTTTCGGGGAGGCTGAGCAGATATCTGTAGGCAAAACATGAATTTGGCAGGTAGTCCAGGCCGAGCCGGGCACCGCTGCGCTGGCGGGAAGTAAGGCAAGGGTCAGGGATGCGCACAGCTTTCGGAGACAGGAGAGATGAGCCAATGAGGCCTCGTTTAAGGGCCTTGCTCGACTGGGCCAAGAAACATGGAGAAAACGTGTGTGAAATTCATTCCCCATCAAGGCGCCGTTCACTCTTTCAGGCGGGTGCAGCAAGGAAGGTGATGGGACCTTCCAAAATGTGATAGCTCGAGTGTAAAACACCAACCACACTCACGGGGCTTCCAGGCAAGGCTTTTATTCATAACAGGTCGCTCAATAGCTGGAAACCGGGAACAAGGTTCATAATAATTCCTGCTTCGTCTAGTGTCCTGACGCGTTTCGAAGGCGGTTGCCTTCTTCTTCAGAGGAGGACAAATGCATTTGCAGGGTAGTAGCAGGTAACACCTTCTTTATGTTCAGGGCACGCCCCTGGATGGGCGCAGTGCCTTGTGGTGTTTGTACTCCTGCCGTGATGCCTACTCGCAGTATTGCGTACAAGTTCGGGGTTTTCATTTGTCATGCAAATATATACCTATAGTAGGTAATATATGGGAGGAACAGGTCCTGGGGGGGGAACTGCGTACCACTATGGATCAGCATGTAATAACATACCTAAGATATATAGATGATTTGTTCTTTATTTGAAGAGGAACGGAAGAATTGGCAAAACAGTTTGTTGACAAGCTAAATGCTAACGGCTTGAATTTACATTTTACATCATGTATTAGTGCTAATGCTGTGAGTTTCTTAGACATGGAGGTCTATGCAGAAAGTAATTGTATTCGGACCAAACTGTATAGAAAGCCCACTGCGGGCAACACCATCCTGCATGCCTCTAGCCACCATCCACGCCACCTGATTCGCAGTATTCCCTATGGTGAGTTACTGCGGATCAGGCGGATTTGCAGCAGTGATGAGGAGTGCGAACTAGCACAGAGAGCCAGTATCAACAGGTTCCTAGCCAGAGGGTATTCCAATGATGTACTAGAGAATGCCCTAAAGAGAACTAGGCTTATGTCTCGTGAAGTTGCACTATTGCCGAGGGTTAAAGAGGTACCCCAGAGTGGCGAGCTAATTAGGCCCCGCATGATCATTACATACAGCCGCCAGCATTCTGACATTAGAAGAATTTTCAATCGTAATTGGAACTTGATATTGGGGGATCCAATTATTGGCAGTAAGGTTGTCAACAGTCCACTCGTCACTTTTAGGAGGTCTGTATCTATGGCCAGATCTTTAGTGAAAAACAGCTTGGAACCACAGATGTCAAATACCTGGAAGGCCCTGGGGAGGGGTTTCAAAAAATGCTCGCAGTGCAAAGCTTGCAAGCACGGAATTAATAAGACCAATTATGCTGTCCCATTCTCAGAGACCCCAAAAGAGATTTCCAAGCGTTTGAACTGTAAAACAGATTATGCGGTCTATGTGCTGGAGTGCAGTTGTGGGCTCCGGTATGTGGGGAGTACCCGCCTGCCGGTGCACCAACGTGTGCTCCAGCACATTAGAGCCATCAAAAACAAGGATCAGGCCTATCCTGTGGCGAGGCATTTCGAGTCAGACCATAATTCCAATCCAGTTCATCTCACATATTTTGCAGTAGACACAGTTTGGCCCATGAAGAGAGGTGGCAATCGAGAGGCGAGGCTTCGTTTACTCGAAACCAGATATATTCTGGAAATGAACAGTAAGCAACCACATGGGCTTAATGCAACTGAAGATTTGTATACATGTCTGTAAATAATTTGCATTATTTTAGACATACATTCTTTTCTGAGCAGGTGCTTTTTTAACAACTAGATGTTAGGACTGTTTTGACAACGTGTTCTAAAAATAGCATATGGCTAATTCAGTTGTAAATACACTATTAGTAGGATATCAAAACTGTGGTAGATAGTACTTTTAAGAAGGGATTTTCGTTGATATGAAATGTACAAACACATAGGTATATTGATTGTTGTCGTTTTGTGCCAAATGCTCTGGCTGCAAGTAACTTATATTAATGGAACACCAGGTTCATTAATACATTCTGCCTTTTCTCGTTTCATGTATTTATGAGAGCAATAACATCTAGAGAGGGCAACCTTGGATGGCTATCCATGGAATTTTTGTGTTGAAACAAGAACATATAGAATGTGGATTTTTTTAATATATCACTTGCACAAAAAAAGAGGAAAAGTAAAATAGAAAAAATTATATAATTATGCACTCATTGTTTTGTGCC